>NC_073304.1:191918478-193118478 GCF_027595985.1 Sorex araneus | reverse complement strand
AGGATCCTGTTTGGTGGTAGGGGTAGTCAGTCCTTGAGCAGTGCTGGGCCTACGTGGCGTTCTCAAAGGGTTACCCTGAGGCGGATGTGGACAGGAGGGAGGCGAGGGGAAGAGATGAGCCAGAGGAATCGGGCAGCCGCAGAGGATGCTGTGAGCTTCTGCCATACCAGCAGGGAGGGCGGAACGGAAGGAAGGACACTTAGGAGAGACCAGCAAGAACACTGCCACAGCTGCGAAGGGCTTGGGGGCTGAGTGTGGGATGGGCATGTGGGGGAGGGAAAGAGAGGGGCCAGTAGTGACCCTAGGGGATCCTGGATGACAAGAAGACACATGCGTTTGGGCAGTCAGGAAGACGTGCTCCTTTCTGGCTCTTGCTCTGCGTCAGGCACGAATGAGTGGGCATTGTAGGTCCACTGAGGCAGGATCTTCACGGAGGCAGGAACTCTGCAGCAGCTGTAGGAGCTTGCCCGGTCTTGCAGATGGATGTGGCTCTCGGGAGCGGCTGCACAGGCTGGTCCATCTGTGGTGGGTCTGAGCCCTGGACGCAGCAGGATTCCACGAGAGATACAGCCAGAGGCCACAAGATGGGTGCTCCCGTGGCTCTTGCATCCGACACCCCTGCTCCTCCCAGCTGCTAGGCGACGGCTTCTGGCCATGTGCTGGCCCCACAGTGTCCTCCTGGCTGATAGGCCCGGCCTCAACATGACTGATTTCCCTTCTGGACTGCCTACAGTTGCCCCCAGCCCCTGTCCCTGACCCCACACCCATTGGACTGAGTCTTTTTTGGTTTTTGCTGTGTCTTTGATGCCCCGCGAATGAGCTCAGCACCTGTGTTCTCTTGTCCTCTATTAAAAGCCTGAATAAGAGGCAAGAGAGTTCATACAGCAGGTAAGGTGTGCTGGCCGTGCATGCCTGCCTTGTATGCAGCCAACCCAGGTTCATTCCCTGGCACCACATATGGTGCACTGAGCACTACTATTATGCCCCCCTCGAACAAAAAAAAATGAGACAATTTATTTCCAATCTGGGGGTTGGAGAGAGTATAGTAGTAAGGCACGTGGCAGATCTGGCTTTGATCCCCGGCATCACGTACGGTTGGTCTCCGAGCACCCCCAGGAGTGATCCCTCAGTGGCGAGCTAGGAGGAATCCCTGAGCACAGCCAGGTGTCACCCCCAAGTGCAGAACAAGAAAGCAAAGACTGAACAGGTAGGAGGATGAGTGGAAAGATACCAAATCATAAGGGCAAAGGTGGGCAAGAAAAAAAAAGCAAGAAGTTGGTGGTAGGAATGTGCCTGACTGCTTTTCTGGATAGTCAAAAATTTCTGGGGTGAGCTTATCTGGCTTTAATCCCCTCTGAAAGTATTTGTTGAAGAAGATGCAACTGGCTAGCTAATAGCCCCAATCCTGGGTTCCGGCCCCTCTCACGAGCTCTGGCTTCTGTTTGCTTTTGCACAGGTGGAAGCCGGGAAGGGCTTGGAGATGAGGAAACTGGTCCTCTCGGGATTTCTGGCCAGCGAAGAGATCTACATCAACCAGCTGGAGGCCTTGTTGCTGGTGAGTATGCCGTCTGGGGGCTTCCGGGCTCCTGTGGGACAGTGTCACTCTCCGGGATGGTGTTTGGAGTTGAAGAGGCAAAGGACCATTCCTTTGCCCCGGGAGGAGCCTGTAATTTTGCTGTGCTCACAGCACCGGGCAGCCATGGTCATTGGCAGAGTGACCCCGCATCTCTGCGTTCGGCTCTCCCTTACCTGCCCTGGGAAGGGTGGGGACCACAGCACAGCCAGGGCCCCACCTGGCCAACCTCCCCATGGCTCAGTGGGCCGGGCATTCCTCATTGGCCTCAGTGCTCTGTCCAGGTGGGGAACGCACCGTCCCCCAAGCCGTGTCTCCTGGCGTCAGGTGAGACCTCTGTGTCATGGCTGGACCATGTTTGTTTCCTCCCAGGAAAAGCGACCCCTGAGGCTCTGGGCCTGGGCCTGTGGGTAGAAGCTCTTCGTGTTGTTTTGAGAGGTGCCATAACTCCACAGCAGGAGACCCACCCGCAAAGGTGCCTCAGTTTCCTTTCCCAGACAGAGGCTTCACTCGGGGATCCGGCCCAGGAGGGGAATGTTCAAATGTTTTCCAAACATAAAAGGACTACACCAATGTAAGATATTTTTGCCTTTGAAGAAAGTGCTTATTAAATGTGTCTGGATATTATGCAGAGTGATTCTGACATGTAAAATCCCCTCCCTTGGGTGTCGCACGGTCTGACATAAGATCGTATCAGAAAAAATGAGGAATTGGGCGGGTAGATCAGTGAAAAGTCATTCTTACCAGAATCATGAGATGCATATTTATGTTCTCGCTGTGATCTGAGAAGCTTGTCACTTACTGCCCCAGGAGTGAGTATCTGAGTGCACAGATATGTTGCCACATGTGGGCAGCTGGTGGTGGAACACATCCGAAGTTGAAGGCACACCCTGTCACGTTTTCCAGGCGAGGGACAGTATGGCAGGTAGACAAGAATTCCGGTCTGGGATCAGAACTAGAACAAGACCTGACTGCCATAACTAGGCTATTTTTGACTCTGTTTTCAGACCATGAGCAGGTTGTGAAATCAGCAGTGTGTTGAGCGAGAACTTGGAAATGAGGAGAAAGAAAATACAATTAAAATAATCACTGTTTCTTGAAATGATTTACTTCGTTTTGGGGAGTTTTGTTCGTTCATTTTGGGGCCATACCTGGCGGTGCTCAGGGCTTCCTCCTGGCTCTGCACTCAGGGATCACCCCTGGCAGTGCTCGGGGGACTATATGGGATGCTGGGATCAAACCCAGGTTGACTGAGTGCAAGGCAAACCCCTTACCAGCTGTACTATTGCTTGGGCCCCTTAAAATGATTTTTGTTTATTACCTCTGGCTGTATGCTTATGGATCTCTTGTGGTAGAAGGGCTTGGGGAAATCATACGGTTACCAGGGAGCAAACCTAGGTTGCCACGTGCAAGGCAACTGCTCTACATGATGTACTTGAAATGTTTTTTGTTTTGTTTTGGGCCACACTCAGGCTGGGGACTACTCCCCGTGGAGGGACCAGGTGGTGTCAGGGATGGAGCACAGGGCTCTCCAGTGCAAAGCATCTGCTCCAGCCCTTTAAACCATCTTCCTGGCCCCTGTTTCTTAAAAAGCTTTGATTGGTTTACATCTGGGTAAGGGTGGACGTGTGTTCTCGTCCAGGCTATTATGTGTGTACTGTGGGTTTAAAACCTCTGGCTTTGGGCAAGCTCACAGAGAGTCATGAGTTTCAGTTTGTTTATCTGAAGATGAGAGATCATGCCAGGACCGAAAACACTGTGGCTTGAGATCCCTTTGGGGACCAGATCCCAATGCCAGGTGCCCAGGCACTTAAATGCTCGCTGATAGGAGGAGGCCAGTCAAGCAAATGGTTAGTCAGACTCACGTGAAATAGAAACTGTGGGTTGCTGGGCCCCGCTCCAGGGCGTAGACGAAGCGGCTGCAGAGATGCCGAGTGGCGGGAGGTCAGACAGAGGAAGCAGGCTTTGCGACATCACCCGGTGGCTCCCGGGCCAGACCCGCCACCTTTTCTACAACTGCAGGCCGGGCATGCTCTTCCTTCCGGGGCCGGCCGTGAGGGTTGCGTGCGTGGAGCTCTCCTAGAGCGTTGCCAAGTGGGAGCTGGTACCGCGCTGGGCGGAGGTGCAGGTTCGGGCCTGCTCCCGGGTGTCACCGTTCCCTTTCCCTGAAGGCAGGGGAGGCTCCTGCCGTCTCAGAGGCTGCACTAGGTTCCAGCTAGATGCCTCGTCTGTCATTGGGCCTAACGTGCGCTTCCGTTTGTCCTGGCACAGATAACTGATATGGAGGGCAAAGACACTCCTCCCTGACGTGCTCTGGCAGCTCCTGCCCCCGAGGCATCAACTGTGAGATGGGGACCAAGTCCTGAAGTGACCCAGGGCAGGCCCGGTCTCCCTGCACCCCTTGAAGGCCTGGTCTGTGACTTGCGCCCTCCCCTCCCCAGCCTCAGATGATAAGCCTTGGAGATAAGGAATCTAGCCCTCGCCCCTCCTCCCTGCACTGGCTGACAGAGACAGAGAGGGGGCGTGCCTTTCTGCCACCGGCCAGCTCGGTCTCTTCTCTCTTCTCCGGGCTGTGATCTGACAAGGGGCTTTAGAGGAAAGCAAAATCTCTCCTGTCCGGCCAGGCCCTGCTCCCACACTCCCAACTTCTCACACCCCTCCCCCATTCCCACAGCTCTCGGGTGCCTTCCGTGCTCCCCTGTTCTCAGCTTAACACTAACTGATACACAGACGCTGGGAGTGTGTGCCCAGGATTGTGTACAGATGCAGGCTCAGACAGGGACTGCAAGTGGCCTCGTCCTGCGCCCCGCCCCCCTAGCCCCCCGCCCCCACCCACCAGTGTTTGGTCATCTGGAATTGGCTCAGATTACCAGTGGAGGGCCTGGGAGCCTGGGTTGAGGTGGGGGCGAGCAAGGGAGGTGAGTCCCCCATGCTTGTAATTTGGCCTCACCCCCAGCACCCATGGTTCTTTCTCTCCTTGCCTGAGCCCCTGCCCGACCCTCTGCCATACTCCTCTGGCTGTTTGCTCTGCAGTCCTTCCTCCCAACTTTTCTTTTTTTGGCTTTCTTGGGTCATACTCGGCAATGCTCAGGCGTTACTCCTGGCTCTGCAGACAAATGGCTCAGAACCCCCTGGGCCCTTCTTCCTGAGAATCAGGAGTGACCTTGAGGTCACTTAAGAATCCTCTGTAAAAATCTGTCCCTCTGATTTCAGGGAGCACCAAGGCATCCTCCAGGCCCTCTGCAGCAGGAGTCTTTGGGGAGATGGGGCACTGGGACAGAGGAGCAGGTTGGGGGTGGGGGGTTCAGCCCAGATCGAAGCTGGGTGTTGGCTTGTCAATCCCCTGCCACACGCCTGTACTCAGACCTCCCAGGTCTAAACAACAGGGTCTGTGGCCAGTCAGGAACACTCACCCGGCACTGGCCTTCCCCCAAGTGAAATCAGGGGTGAACCAGAGGTCCCGGCCTTGTCGTGAGAACTTTCTGACGCCGAGCACAGGCCCTGCCCCCTGACCTGCATGTGTGCGTCCTTGCCTTCCTCTTTTGGGGACTGAGTGGGAAGTTGAGAAGGAGGGAGCTGTGTGTCTGTCCCTGCACGGGCAGTGGACCCAGGCTGCTCCTCGCCTGCCTGGCACTGTCCCCTCCCTACTGGCTTTGTTCCCACCTCGGTGCCCATCGCAAAGGCAGAGACAGGGATGAGCTGGTTCTGGTGGGTTCTGGGCAGCTCAGACCCTCCCCCGATCCTGGCCGTATCTGAAGCATCAGCTCCGACTGTGGTCCCCAGGCAGCTTTGTCCCCTTCCCGGAGAACCAGAAGCCCCCTGAGTGTGGCTGCTCTCGGAGCACCCGTGTCCCGAGGGAGAGAAGCTTCCTTCCTGCCCTGTCCTGGCTTCGCAGCCCCGCTCTCCCGGCCCCAGGCCTTCACCTTCCAAACCCTGTTCCCTCGCCCCCCTCTGGAGTCCTGCAGTCCTGTCCTGCCCGCCTTGCCTCATCTGCTAGTTGCCTTTGTCTCGGTCCAGTTTAGCCAAGTAGATTATGTCCCAGAGCAGTGATCATGAGTCATAAAAATAATCTTCCAAAAAGAAAATTGGAAAATCGTTCTCCTGCTTAAACCCCTCCCGGGAATGCTGTGCCCTGGCACGGAATTCAAAGCTTCATTCCCAGCCTGCCTGCCCACCCCCTGTCGCTCTCCCCTTCTCCCTCTCTCCTCCCGGGGCCCTGCCAGCGGGCGTGCTGCTTTCTCCCAGCTCCTCCTGTACCAAGCCTGTTCCTGCCCAGGGGCTGGCACTGAGGAAGCTGCCTGGAATAGTGTCCCTGCTTCTGTTTCCGGCAGCTCCCTTCCTAGGGAACTGGCCGCACCATACCCCCCCGCAACCCCCGCCAGCTCTCCCCCGATTCAGGCCTCCCTTTGGCCTTGCAGGGAGGAGGCGGGTTTTGTGGATCAGTTAATGCCAGCGTCTGGCCACACCTTAGGTCCTTGAAACATTCTTTGTGAATAGCGATAACGGTTTCTTCAAACCGTTATTGATTCCCTTCTATGTGCCAGACACATACTAGGCACTTGACATAAATGATGGCTGTTCTTCTCAGCGTTCTTGAGAAGGGAATATGATCCCGGTTTTACAAATAAGGCTGCTGAGTAACTCGCCTGCGCTTCTGCTTGGGGAGGTGGGACTCCCCAGCGGTGCTCAGCAGCACGCTTCCAGGGCCAAGTTGTGTCAGGGAAACAACTTGGCACCCCCTGCTCCAGCCCTGTGAACCGTCTCCCCAGCTAGCCTGCAGAACTGGGGGCCAGACCCATCTGCACGCAGGCTGTGCGAGTCGGGTGGACAGACCCTACTTCCCCTGCCTGCTCTGTGGCAGGTTCTAGGACCTCTGCGGGGTGGCCTTGGGGACTGTAGCTGGACCACTAGAGACCCAGGGAAGGTCTCAGCCACTTGGAGATGTGGTGGTGGTTGTTTGTGTATGGGCCATCTTGTTAGTGCTCAGGGGTTACTCCTGGCTCTGCACTCAGGGATCACTTTTTGGCGGGGCTCAGGGGACCCTATGGGGTGCTGGGAATTGAACTTGGGTCACCCGCATGCAAGGCAAATGCCCTGCCTGGCTGTCCTATCTCTCCAGCCCCTCAACTTTGAGTTGCTAACAGCATCCCTCTTCTGGATTCTGAATTCCACGCCCTGTTCAGGTGATTTGGAGAGCCGCAGGCCCACTGCAGGAAGAGTTCCCAAGCCTCGCTACTCCCTGTCCTCTGCAGGGCTCTCAGGGACAGTGTCAGCTCCCAGCCAGTGTTGGGACCTCCCCTCCCCTCCCCTGCAGGGCTCCAGTGTCCTGATGTAGACCAACAGAGAGACAGGGCGGTTTTATCCCTCGTGCCAGCCTTGGCACTGAGAGACATCTGAGATTACCCGGGCTTGGTACAGATGGTTCTGATGGTGGGGCCGGGTGCTGCCTGCTTGCGCGCCCGCTCTCAGGCTGGGAACTGACCACCAGGACAGGAGAGGTCAGTCTGATCTCTGAGATGCCCCCTGCAGGTGCTAGCCTCCTCTTCTTTGTCTCAGAAGGAAGTAGCTTAGGGGGCTGCAGTGACCAGATCAGGCTTCCGTCCACAGCCCAGTGTCCAGGGCACCTGGCTTGGAGCACGAGCTGTTGCGAAGAGAGATCTTGCATCTGGTTGTGCGCACATGCAGCCTGGCATCAGGGTGCTGTGGGCCCTCGGGAAGGGGGGGGGTCAGGGAAGAGTGCCAAGGGGCTTCCGCTCGGGCCAGGCTGCTGTGGGAGGGCAGTGCCTGGGCACCAAGCGCAGTCCAGGCGCCCTGTGCTCAGAGCACTGTCTCGGTGCCCGGCTCACCGACACTGCTTATTTGCTCTCACGCCTGTCTGCCCTTGCTTCCTCCCTCTCCCAGCCCATGAAGCCCCTGAAGGCCACGGCCACCACCTCCCAGCCCGTGCTCACCATCCAGCAGATCGAGACCATCTTCTACAAGATCCAGGACATTTACGAGATCCACAAGGAGTTCTATGACAACCTCTGCCCCAAGGTGCAGCAGTGGGACAGCCAGGTCACCATGGGCCACCTCTTCCAGAAGCTGGTGAGTCTTGGTTTGGGGCGGGAGCTCAGCACAGCTGCTGAAGCCAGAGGAAGCGTGCGGCTCCTCCACTGTGCCCCCCCACCTCCACCTCCGAGGAATCCTCGAGTGCTCTGAGGAGGCTGGGACTGGTGGGGGGGGCGGGGGGCAAGTCCAGGACTGGAACAAAGGTCCTGACCTCAACTGACGAGGGTGTATACCCAGCAGACTGGCATCCCCTACCCTGTGCTGCTTCTTCACGCTCGCAGTTTGGGAAGACCATGCCAGTGACCCCAAGTCTGCAGGGTCCCCGGGGTGTAGCCTTCTGCTGTGGGAGGGCCAGTGAGGAGGTGGGATCTGGGTGCAGACTGAAGCTGGGGAAGCTGCCCAGGGGCTGCTGCTTCCCAGGGCTTCCCTGCCATCCTGCCCCCTCACTCTGTGTCTGTCCCCTAAAACTTCTGCCGGCGCAGCTTGCAAGAAGGAAACCGGAAGCCAGAGCCACCATGCTTAGGCTCCTACTTGAATGCCGTCCCTGGAGCCCACTTCTTTAATGCTCACTCCACCCCCAGCACCCCCTGCTGGCACCCTTGACCTCAGCCTCCTCTGCCCTCCTCACCTGGACCCTTGGGGCAGAGCGTGAGTGGCTCCTCCCTCAGGAGAGAGCTCTCCTGACTCCTGATGCCTGTGCTTCTCCTCTGCTCCTGTCCCTTCAGAGGCTCCCCTTGCCCACGGGGCTTCTAAGGGCCCAGCCCTGGGGCATGGCTCAGGCCACTGCCACCTTACCTAACAAGCAGCTTTCCCTCTCAGTTCCTACCGCAGCACTCTTGGCCTCTCTGAACTTGTTGAAATGTCCTTCCCTGTTTTACCTGGCTTCCACTGACCAACTCCCAGCTTAGAATTGATGTTCCTAGGAAGTCATTCACAGTTCATTGAAGGAAGTCTCTTTGCTTACCCCCTCCATGACTACTTATAACTGCCTGAGACATAGGGGGATAGCCTGCGTTTTCTTTACTAGACCTCTGAAAGCATCCCATTGCTCAGACACATGGGTGGACGGATGGCTGGGTGAATGGATGGATGGATGGATGGATGGATGGATGGATGGATGGATGGGTGGATGGGTGGATGTGTGGGTCAGTGGCTGAGTGAGTGGAGGGTGAATGGATGGATGGATATGTGGGTCGATGGGTGAGTGGGTAGATAGGTGGATGGATGAATGGTCGGATAGATGGATGGATGAATGAATAGATACATGGATCGGTGTGGATCAGTGGGTGGGTGAGTGGATGCATGCATTCATATGTGCATGTGTGGATGGATGGGTATTGAGTAGAGAGATGGGTGAGTAGGTATGTGGTAGATACATCATGATGTTGACCTTGGGGACAAGAAAAATCTTGGAAAGGGCATTGAGGGGGACATCACAGAGTCTGAGGCCTGTGCCCCGAGAGATCAGTATTGTAAAGATAAGTGCAGCTTTCAGAGCCACGTCACCACTGTTAGAATTCCAGTTTTGCCAGAGATTAAACCTGTGACTTTGGATTACTTACCCAATCCCTTTGTGACTCTGAAAAATGATAAGAGTAACATTTACCTCATTGGATTGTTGCAAATTGGCTTGCTGTGAAGACTGAGTTAAGACCTATGAATCAAATTGCTCTAAAGACTGAGTTAAGACCTGAAAAATGTGCATTAGAGGAGGTGCTTCGAAAAGCATTATGACAAGGAAAGGCCATACTGAGGTCCAGATAGAGCCGGAGAGCTTGGCCCCCCCATACACAGTTCAGGGCGTTGAACTCCACACACACACACACACACACACACACACACACACACACACACACACACACACACACACACACACACACACACACACACACACACACACACACACACACACACACACACACACACACACACACACACACCCCCAACCATCACTCTTGCTTGGTCCCAGGAGCCGGAGAGCTTGGCCCCCCCATACACAGTTCAGGGCGTTGAACTACACACACACACACACACACACACACACACACACACACACACACACACACACACACACACACACACACACACACACACACACACACACACACACACACACACACACACACACACACACACACACACACACACACACACACACACACACACACACACACACACACACACACACACACACACACACACACACACACCCCCAACCATCACTCTTGCTTGGTCCCAGGAGCCTGAGCTAATTGGGTAGGGGAGGGAGCCCCTCTTAGCCCCCAGGACAGCTGAAGAGAGCAGATGGGGAAGGGGGTATTGGGGGGGCCCAGACCGTAGTCAAAGAGGTTCCTCCCTCCTTTATCCTGTGGACCTTGTAGTCAGTCCCTAGGGTCCCCCATTCTGATCCCAGCTCTGAGAGGACCTCGTCAGGAACTGACTGCCCCTGCCCCAGTAAGGCCCCACGGCTGCAGGCTCGGGCCAGGGTGGAGCAAGGCGGGCCGGGCATCTGGAGGCAGTTTCCTTTCAGCTGGTCTCTGGGTATTTGATTATCCATTACCCAGAGAAGGGAATTAGCATCTCTGTTGTTTGTTTTATGAGATCACCCCAGTGCCAAGCTGCTGTTTCCAAGCAACCTCTACTTCCCAGTTAATAACCCTAGCAGGTCGGCCCCGACAAGGGCGCACTGTGGGGAGGGCAGTGCCCAGGCTGGCCCTGCCAGGTGGCTCACACCCTGCTCCTCCTCGGAGAGCCAGACAGCCCGGGGCGGGCTCTCCTGGAAAGGGACCCTCGCTCTGCCCCTCCAAGGCTGATCACCCAGCTGGTCTCGAGCTGGCCTGGGCTTCTCCATGGTCATCCTGGTTCTCGTTTCCATTCTGGTTCTCCTGCCCCCCTCCCCATCTCACCACTTTCCTCAGAGTTCTGTCTCTGCCCTGGGGGAGTTCAGATCCTCACCCTCACCTCTGTGGGGAGTTGCCCGAGAATCCTCAGGATTCTGCAGAGAGCAGAGTGGTCTGAGATGCTTGCTCCCCCATTCAGCATGTGCAACACACTACGTACAGGTAGCCAGAAAGATTTCCGTCTGGGAGAGAAAGCATGCCAGATGGAGAGGAAGAATCGTTCCCCTCCACCTTCCTCTCACCCCCCCTCTGCTCAGCCGAGAAGCAGCTACTGGCCTCAGCAGGCTGCATTTTGAATTTCAGCACACGTCTGTGTGTTTTGTGGCACTGCACGTTCCGTTACTCTGTACTCATAGCTTCCAGGCGTGCAACCATTCGCAGATGTAGTTAGGCCTGCGATGGCGACATCTGTCCGGAACATGCTAGGCTTTTATTCCATCCTCTTGTTCCCAACACAGTGCAGTCAAACAGCTATTTACATGGCATTTCCATCCTATCAGGCATTGTAAGTAAATTTAGAAGAGATTTAAAGCATTGGGAAGGTTACCTAGGTTATATGCAAATACTCTTGATATTTGATAAAAGGAACATTTTACTCTGCTGGGTCCTGGGACAAATAAAACTATGAAATGACTTTCAAGCATTTTATATCATCTGTGTATAGTAGGTGTATATATATGTATATATTATACATGTACATATATGCTTGTGTACATACATACATGTATTAAAAACATAGTGTGTATACATATGTATGTATATACACATATACATATATATGGTTTTGGCCTACACCTGGCTTTGTGCTCAGGGGTCACTCCTGTGCTCGGGGGAGCATATCCCCCGAGCTGGGCATTGAACCCAGGTCATCCATATGCAAGGCAAGTGCCCTACTGTACTATCTCTCCAGCCCTCATGTGTATTTTGTAATTAGCTAAGAGTTTATAATTTACTCATTTTGAAATGTTGTGTCATTGGAACTACACATAGATCCCATTTGCTTTTTTAAGGGCGATATGGAGTCGGGTTCCCTGCTGATGAGCAGATTCTGAGAGGAGGGGGCATGACTATAGACCCCGCTCACACCTGTGTCCATCCATGCAAGTTCCTCCAAAGACACGCTTTCGGAAGCCCTAGTGTAAGCCACATGGCTCGTCTTCAGCTCCTAGCATTCATACTGCTGAACACAGAAGTAACAGACAGAAGGTGGAGAAACAATGTAGTGGGCAGGGCGCTTGCCTTGCACACAGTCTTCCCCGGTACCCATACGTACCCCTAAACCCTGCCAGGAGTGATCCCTGAGCACAGTAAGCCCTGAGTACCTCTGGGTGTAACCCCCAAACCAAACAATGAATAAATAAATAGCAGAGGGCGAGAGGGAAACAAGTAGCAGAGGCAAGGGGAGGGTTCTTGCCCTGGGTGCAGCTATCCCGACACTCCCCAGAGCCAGTATGCACCCCCAGCCCAGAGTCAGAAGTGATCCCTGAGCTCGGCTGACTGTAGCTAAATACCAAATAGCAAAAAATTAATGTTAAGAATGTATTTTATTGGGCCCGGAGATTGACTCAAGTGGTTGAGTACATGCCTGACGTATGCAGGGCCCTGGTTTAATCTCTGGCCCTGCTTGGACCCCTTAGACCTTTACGAATAGTCCTGGGTCCTCAAGCACCATTGGATATAAAACAGTAGAAATTAAAATATAGGGGCCGGAGTGATAATACAGTGGGTAGGGCGTTTGCCTTGCACATGGCCGACTTGGGTTCGATTTCCAACATGGTCCCCCAAGCGCCCCCAGGAGTAATTCCTGAGTGTGGAGCTAGGAGTAACCCCTGAGCATCGCTGGGTGTGACCCAAAAAGCAAAAGAAAAAAAAAGAAGGAAAGAAAGAAAAATTAAAATATATTTTATTTAACCTATAACATCATTTAACATAATCAATATTTAAAAATCAAGCTCATTACATTTCTTTCTTTTTTAAATTTTTTTTTAATTTTGGGGGTCCTATCCAGGGTTACTCCTGGCTCTGCACTCAGGAATTACTCCTGGCAGTGTTCAGGGGACCATATGGGGTGCCAAGGATCGGACCCAGGTTGGCTACATGCAAGGCAGATGCCCTGCCTGCATTCCTTTTTATATCTCCAGCCATTGAGATGGGGGTGGAATTTATACAGTTCAGGCACCATGGGCAGCTAGTGGCTTCTGCACTGGCCAACAAAGTGCTGGACTCTGAGTGTTGAAGGGGTTTGATGATTTGTTATCAACTCAACAACTTACTCTCCAAACAATTATGCTCTTGTGCACCTCACCGCCCCCCAAGACTGTAAAAGTTGCCACTTCCTCACGTGCCTTTTTATTTTATCGATCAATTGATTTTGGTTTTTGAGTCACACCCAGTGATGCTCAGGGGACCATGTGGTGGTGGACGTCAGACTCAAACCTCCTGCATGCAGAGCACGTGCTCAGCCCCTGCGGTCTTCCCCAGCCTCCTCCACCCCCACATTCCTGCAAGTGCTTAATATCATTAGACTTTTAAATTTTAGGCAGATTGATGGGTATGAAATGGTATCTCATGGTTTTAATTAGAATCTCCACCCTGTGCTCCCCTAAGAGGAAATGCATATGAAGGGTCCGGAGAAAGCGTTCGTGAATATTTGAGGGACTGAATTAACGAATCTCAGTTTCTCCCTTTGGAAAAAGGGATGTGGCATCTGTTGCCTCCCAGAGGAGGTGAGGCTTGTGTGGCCATAAAATCATGGAAGACTCTGCTGTGTTCAGACTGACATGCAAACGCATAGTGAGACAGGTCCCTTGAGTCTCCTCTCCTGGCGCCCCCCACACACACTCATGGGAGGCTGGGCAAGGGGGGACCGGGCCCTTTAAACGCCGCCCCACACACTCAGCCTGGGGAGCTTCCCCTGCGCCAGCCCTGTCCGGGCTGCGGAGGAGGTGTGAGGCATTACCCGAGGCATTACCCGGCTGCAAACCCTGTGAGACCTTGCCGGTGCTAAATATAGCTCAGTGCTGTGATGAGTTGAATTTCTGGCGTGCCAACAAAGGCCCTGCCCTGCTCCCCATCCCCCAGTACCCCCTTTAGTAACCTCCTAGATCGGCTGAACTGGTTTCCATGGAAACTGCCCGGTTCAAAGGGATGCGGTAGTAAGGCGCATCCTGCCTCCTCCCAGCCAGCCGTTTGGAGCCGAGTCAGAGGTTGCGAGTGCCACGGGTTTCGGGCAGGTGCTGGGGTTTAGCTTGCATCCATTCATTAATCCTCTCTCCCCATCCCGCGCCTGCCCTCCACCCCCCTCCCCCCTGCAGGCCAGCCAGCTCGGCGTGTACAAAGCGTTTGTGGATAACTACAAGGTCGCTCTGGAGACAGCCGAGAAGTGCAGTCAGTCCAACAACCAGTTCCAGAAGATCTCAGAGGTGGGCACTCCCCGACGCCTCTCTCTGGCTGCTCCCCGACCTCTCTCCCCGGATGCTGGGCCTCGGGGGCCGCTCCGAGCCCTCCCGCCTTTGGCCTCTCCTGCCCTGCTTGTCCGTTCAGGAGCGGCTTTTCCTGATGGTTAACAACACTCAGCCTGACATTTGCTTACTTGCACTTGACATTTTCTCTCAACATAAGAATATCAATTTGTTTGCTTTTGTTATTGTTTTAGGTTAGAGAAAGGAATAGGGGAGATTAAAAAAGAGAGAGAAAAAAAGGCAGTGCGCTTCCCACTGGGGGTACTCAAGGCCCTTTCTTCCTTTCGCCTCTGTCGCTTCTTTGGGGGCCGGGCCACACTCTGCAGTGCTCGGGGCTTACCGCTGGCTCTGTGCTTGGGGTGTACTCCCGGCCCAGGGGACCACATGAGGTGCCGGGTATCAAACCCGACCCACTGCACTGTGCTTCCTTGGCCTCTGTTTCCTCTTCTGTGGAACAAGGTCTGGATTCCTTCAGATGTTCACAAATTTGTCTATAAAAATTACCTGGGGGGGGAGCCGGAGCAATAATACAGCGGTTAGTACAGCTTGCACGCAGTTGACCCAGGTTCGATCCCCAGCATCCCACATGGTCCTCCCGAGTACCACTAGGAGTAACCCCTGAGCATTGCCGGATGTGACCCCCCAAAAAAAGCAAAAAGCAAAAAGAACTGCCTGGGGAGGAGGCCAGAGTGATAGTACAGTGGACGGGGCACTTGCCGTACACTCTGCTCCCTTGGGTTCAATCCCCGGCTTCCCACATGGCGCCCCCAAGCACCACCAGGAGTAAACCCTGACCACTGTTGACTGTGGCCCATACACAGAAAGAACCGCCCGGGGAACGGTTCAGAATTCAGAGACAATACAGTGTGTAGGGTGCTGGCCTTGTACTCGGCCAACCCATGTTCGATCCCCAGCACCCCACCTGGTGCCCTGGGCCCCACCAGAAGTGAGTCCTGAGTGCAGAGCAAGAACAAGCCCTAAGGTCTCCCAGGTGTGACTCAGGTGCGCCTCCCCGAACCCCCCCACATACCCCGCCCTCCACCAGGTCTCAGGTCTTGGGCCAGGACGTTCTTTTCGTGGGCCAGCATAGTCCTTCCTCACCCCAGCCCCCAGCATGGCTGCCTGTGGCCCTTAGGAGAACTCTTTAAAATTAAATGCTGATCCATAGGGACCTTTCCTGGAATTTCAGGAGGTTTGGGGTAGGGGCGCCCCAACGTCTTAATTCTTCTATTTGACTGTATTTAAGCTGCCAGAGCTTCAGAAGGGTAAAGGGAATGCCCTGCCACAGGCTGCCTCCCCAGCCCCGGGGAGTTTGTGTGCTTCATTCAGCCCCCGGTAAAGTCTTCCTTGTTTGTTTTTTGTTTGGGGCTGGTGCGGGGAGGATACCGGCCAGAGCTGGGGGACCACATGATGCCGGGGATGGAACTGGGGGCTCCTGCATGCAGAGCCCGTGCCCCGGCTTCCGGCGCCATCTCCCTGGCCCTGCCCGGGAACTGTCTGCTCCGGAGTCTGTGAGGGAGCCTGGGCAGGTGAATTGCGCAGCCGCAGCCCCTCTGGCTGACAGATGCCTGTCCCTGCTGCCACCATCCCTCCGGACTCCCCCGCAGAGCAGAAATGGCCTTGCTGTCTGTGGACGCGTCTGTCCCGAAAGGATCCTGGCCCAGTGGTGACGCCTTTAGCCAAAAACATCTGTCTCACCCCACGCTGCTGGCCAGGCAGTTCAGGGCCCACAGCTCCAGCTGAGGAGGCAGGAGCCCGTGTTTGGGGTTGGGGGTTCCTTCTGCGCTTTCCAAGGTCCCGCCTCTCAGCCCCCCTTCTCAGCTTTCCTTTCTCGGCTCTGATGCTTGCAGGGTCATTTCTGTGAAATGTCTTGCTTATGGGTTATACCAGTCCAGTCAGTATACAGACTGGAGCGATAGCACAGCGGGTAAGGCCTTGCACGCACCGACCCGGGTTTGATTCCTCCATCCCTTTTGGAGAGCCCGGCAAGCTACCGAGAGTATCCCGCCCGCACGGCAGAGCCTGGCAAGCTACCCGTGGTGTATTTGATAGGCCAAAAACAGTAACAACAAGTCTCACAATGGAGACGTTACTGGTGCCCGCTCAAGCAAATTGATGCACAAAGGGACGACAGTGCTACAATGCTATAGGTTATATGCCCCAGTTTGCAGTTGGCTGAGAGGCAGCACAGAAGTTGGGTGGGGGCCGGAGCGATAGCACAGCGGGTAGGGCGTTTGCCTTGCATGTGGCCGACCCGGGTTCGATCCCCAGCATCCCATATGGTCCCCCAAGCACCGCCAAGAGTAATTCCTGAGTGCAAAGCCAGGAGTAACCCCTGAGCATCGCTGGGTGTGACCCAAAAAGCAAAAAAAAAAAAAAAAAAAAAGAAGTTGGGTGGGACACAGGTGGGTTTCTGGAAGTCAGGCTGAAACCGGGCTTGCTGGGCACCCTTTCCGCCTGCTCCGTGTCCATGGAGCCCGAGCACACAGAGGGGTCTGGGCTGTTTCTTCTCCCCAACTCTGGGGTCAGGTTGGGAGGATGGAGCCAGGGGGTGAAGCCCCCCCCGGGGGTGGACTCACAGGGCCAGAGGGACTATTTCCCCTCAAGGGGACAGCTGGGTGCCCTGCCCCGTTGACAGTGGCTCTGCAGGGCTGCCCGGTGCCCTGTCAGAGCCGAGGGGCAGGGGTCTCTCCTGATCTCTGTGTTTGGCAGAAGCCCCTGCCCTCCTCTGAGCCACCTGCCAGGTCCCAGAGGGCAGAGCCAGGCCCTCGGCCTGCTGTCAAGTGGCTTCTCCCCCTGATTCATGCGCTGATGCCGTTGCTTCCTGCTGGCACTGCCACTTAATTACTGCAATTAGACCCTGTTCTGCAGCTCCCATCTCATACCTCTGGGCAGCCCCGGAGGGGGCGTGTGGAGACAGATTTTGTGAAACTGGGACTTCAGGGTCCAGCCAGAGACACAGCCCGGAGGATCTGAGTCACACCCTCTTCTCCCCATCACGACCCCAGCTCTAGGCTCAGTTCGTGAGGGGGCGAGAGGGGGGTGCTTTCTCTGCCTAGAACCGGCCTGAGGCAGAAGGGAATGAGATGCTCCCAGATAGAGACCTTTGTCTCCTCAGGGGAGGAGCAGACAGTGTCACCTGGGAGCCTGACCTTGACCTCACCTTCCCCCTCCTCCCGCCAGCACCCCCCTGAGGCGCCCTCCTGCACTCTGCCTACCTAGTGGGGATTGTGTTACAGCTCCAGTTACAGGCCACACTGCGCAGTCTGCTGTCCACGGGCCAGTGTGGCTCCCTCTGCGTCCCTCACAGGCTAGGAGTCCCCCCACCTCCATATGGACAGGCCCTCGCTTGGTTGTCCTGGACGCTCAGCCGCTCGGTCCTGGGTGCGGCCCTACCTGCCACTGTCCACAAGTGTGTGGGGCTCATGCCCCGAGGGCCTCCCGTGCCCCGTCCTGTGCCCCGGGCTAATATGTCGGGGAAGCAGCACTCGGGAGCGGTGGGGACTCGAAGGAGGGGCTTCTTTCTCTGCAGGACCCTCCGAGCCTCCAGACCAATTTCGGGGATTGGTCTAGAGGAACCCCTTAATCTTACCCTCTCTGGGACCTCGAGCCCCAGGCTCCACCCCCGTGTCCAGGGCTGGCCTGCATGGAGCTCTGGGTGCCCAGACCTGCTGCTCCTTGTCCCTCTGCTTGCGATTGTACCCTGGGGGGCTTCAGAACCCTTCTCCCCGCCAGGCTCCGGACAGGGGGGACGGGACAGGGCCTGATGCCTCTCCTCTGTTTGGCAGGAGCTCAAAGTGAAAGGCCCCAAGGATTCCAAGGACAGCCACACGTCGGTCACTATGGAAGGTACTGGGGGAGCGGGCGGTGGACAGTCCCCTTCCTTTGTCTGCTCTGTGGACGCGGCCTGCGGCTGTGAGCGCGTGCACGAGGTCCCCAGGCAGCCGGCCAGCTCCAAACGTGCTTTTCCTTAGGATGCCAGCAGGCGGCTCTCCCCTCCCGCCCCCTCCTCCCGCCTCTCCACGCGCCTCCCCTCCCCCTTGCCGGTGGAGCTCTCGCTGGCGGGCGGGCGTGGGCACTTGGTTCTGGAGGCTGTGCGGTGGCAGCCGGCAGAGCAGGCAGGGCAAGGTGGCCAGGGGCCGGGCTGCTGGTGGGACCGGAGCTGGGAGCGATGGCCGTGTGCTCCTGCCGCGGGGACGGAGGCGGCCATGGAAATCCTCCTTATCATTCGCTTCTGCTGTAACTGCACCTACGGTAACCCAGGCCCCCTCTCTCCGGGGCGCGGCCGGGCTCCCCGCTGTAAGGGGAACCCCAGTGGGCTTGAATGAGGGGCTCCAGGTTTGCGGGAGAGCGGAGAAAGGAGGGGGGCGAGTGCCCTGTCTCCCAGCCACCTTCCTCCCCGCCCCCTGAGTCTGGACTTGAAGTCTCGGGGTGGCTTTTGGAATGAATGGAAGGGCCTGGCTGGAGGGGGCCGGGCACCCTGAGAGAGGATGGGCGGGAGATAGCCTGGCTGCAGAGGCTGCAGGCAACTTCCCGGAGTGGCTATGGGGGTCAGTGGCCTGACTCCACCTGTGGGCATGACCACCGGGGGCCCTGAGGGTGGGCAGGGTCCAGCAGAGGGTGACTGGGGGTCTGGAGAGCCTGCTGGGCTGGGGGGCTCGGCTGGAGGGAGAAGTTGGGAGTTTCTTTGTCTTGGGAGCCGCGGGGTATTGTGTGCGGGAAGGGCACATGCTGCTGGTACCTCGCCCGCTCGCTTGCTGTCAGGACGTGGGTGCAGCTGGGGAGCGCGGCCGAGGTCTGTCCCACACCAGGGGGTCCCCGGGGGTCATGGCTCTGGGCAGGGAAGGTGGGCCGGGCGCTGGCAGGGAGAGGGGGCGTGGCAGGCGCTGCTTTGTGAAGGTCACGGGGGCTGGCCCAGTGCCGCTCAGTCCACCAGGAGGTCCTGGGACAGCAGCTGTCCTTGGGGCTCCTGCTCTGCCCAGGCTGGTGCTGGGAGCTGCTGTCGGAGGCAGGAAGTGTCCTGGGCTTGGCCCCAGCTGCCACGGGTGGGCAGGCAGGGGTGGGATGGGGGGCTGGGGGGTGGTGCTTCAGGGCGTGTGTCCCAGGCAGGCCGAAGGTGGAGGCCTTTCCTCTCCCCTCCTGCCAGGCCCCCTTTGTCACTTTTGGTTTTGCCTTTTGTGGTAAGCGACAGAGACACTGAGGTCTCCCGGGCGCCTCCCAGAGGCCTCTGTGCTGGCTCAGCCCCGCTGTGTGGAAGACCCCTCCCAGGGGAGCAGCCCCCAGGGGCCCCACCCAGGGCAGCCACCACACAGGCAGGAAGCCAGCGCTGCCCTGCATCCCACCTTGGCTCCGACTCAGGCTGGCGGGGCCCGGGCAGAGCTGCCCTTGAGCCGGGCTGTGTGAAGACCTGAGGGGGAATCTGGCTTGCTTGGTTTCTTTTTTTTTTCTTTTGTTTTTTTGGGGGGGTCACACCCATCAGTGTTCAGGAGTTTACTCCTGGCAGTGCTCGGGGGACCATAAGAGATGCTGGGGATCAAACCCAGGTCAATGTGCATGGCACACGCCCTCCCTGCCGTACTATCGCTCTAGCCCTTGTTTCTGTACTAACCTCCATGGCGTGTCAACCCTGCTCCCTGGGGAGGAAGCGTGCCCTGTGCTCCCCCTGCCTCCGTGAAAGGCAGCTCAGGGGCGCTGTCCAGCAGGGTGTCCATGGGCTCAGCTCTGGGTGGGGGGCGGGGTACTGGCCATGGGTCTGCTGTCCCGTCCCTGAGGGGTGCTGGTGTCAAGACCCACGGAGATGCTGCAGCCTGGGACTCGGGCCTCCCTCGGGTGCTGTCTGAAAACTGCCCACTCCTTGGGGAGCCAGGGGTGGGGTGCGGAGGGAAGGCACGGGCCCCCGGGCACAGGAGAGGCCAGCTCCCCACTCTGCAGTGCATCTCTCCAGGCCCCCAGGACTCACTGAGTTTAGGGGGTGCTGTTCTTCCCTGCGGGTGAGGAGGGCCTCAAGGTGGGGGTGTGGGGAGGCCTGGAAGCCAATCACTGCTGGTGCCGATCCCCTGACATCCCTGTGCCTTTGAGAACTTTGCTCACCTGTAGAATGGGCCCAAGTGATCACTGCTTCACCTTTTTCCATCAAGAGAAACAATCCCCGTGGGGCCGGAGCGATAGTACAGTGGGGAGGGCGGTTTCCTTGGGTTCAGTCCCCAGCATCCCCTATGGTCCCCCCCGAGCACCGCCAGCAGTGATCTCTGAGCACAGAGCCAAGAATAGGACCTGAGCAAGGGGCTTGGGCGATAGCACAACAGGTAGGGCGTTTGCCTTGCACGCAGCGGACCCGGATTCGATTCCCAGCATCCCATATGGTCCCCCGAGCACCGCCAGGAGTGATTTCTGAGTGCAAAGCCAGGAGTGACCTCTGTACATTGCCAAGTGTGACCCAAAAAAAAAAAAAAAGACCTGAGAAAACTGCTCAGTGTGCCCCCCTGTCACCACCACCCCCGCCCCCCCAAAATACAGTTCATGAAACTGCTTAGCTTAATGCCACTGGACGCAGAGTCAGTGCCCAGCAGAGTAGAAGAGACCAGTTTGCCTGTGTTCTCACTTTGAGGCACTGTGGGTGTTGTTGGCAAAAGTCCTGGTCAGGGAAGGCTTCCAGGAGGAAGGGGCAGTTGCCCTACATCTCGGGCAACTATGTGTGTCGCAGGAGCAGAAACTGCGTGATGGAGAGGTGGGAGGTGGGGGGAAATCGATTGACCTGTGGCGGCCACAGAACAGGTGAGAGGAGCCCAGAGAGGGGCCCCACCCGCCTCTCAGGTGCAGGTCCTGGGGGTTCCCCACCTCCCCCCTTCCCTCCCAGCTCTCTTCCCCATGCTGTGCCCCAGGCTGAGGCTGCAGGACCCCCCCCCCAAAACCCCTGTCAGAGGAATAGGGTGGCTGCCCAGCTGAGTCTGACCGCGCCCCCTCTCCCAGGCACCTTCTCGGGCCTCTCAGGGACTCTCAGCGCACAGTGCTCACCCATGGAGGTGGGCTGGGCCTTGGGTGGGTCCCCTCAGTAGCCCGTGTCCCCCTGAGGGCCGACAGGGCTCTCCTCACGGCCCCTGGTAACCTGAGCCTGGTCTTGTCCATTCCAGCTCCCAGAGCCCATGGGGAGGGACTCTAGAAATTGCTAAATTACGGGGGACTCGAAGTCAGTCCTGGGAAGTACGTCGGCATAGAGCAGTGGTTTCCATCTGTCACGGCATCTCGGGACAAGCCAAGCATTGCTGGTCGCCGGTTCCTCCCGGCAGAGACAAGCTGATGAGGTGTGGCGGGGTGGGGGCCCGCAGCTGTGTCTTTTTATGGGTTTGTTGTGTTTGGTGCTTGGGTCACTCCCAGCTGTGCTTGGGGACCATACGCGGGCTTCTCTGGCGCTCAGCATGTGCTCGGCCCTCTGAGCCGTGGCCCGGGCCCCTGCTGTGACCTTTCAGAGCTCTCCCAGGGATGCTGATGGGCAGCTGTGCGGAGACTGCGGACAGGGCAGGCCGGCTGCGCTTGGTGCGATGCCTTGTCTGCCCACGGCAGATTGTCCCCCGGAGTCAGCGTGCAGAGCTGTGCCCAGGAGTTTCGAGCGAGCCTGCCCGAGACTCTGGTTTGCGGCAGAGCTGGCCCTGGGACCCGCCACAGCCTGGCCCGGGGGACTCCCAGTTTAAGATCCTCCCTCCAGAACCTGTTCCCCCACAGAGTTCGTGACCCCACGAAGCCAGTTTCCAGGTGTAGGGCCAGCGCCAGGGGGGAGAAGGGCAGCTGTCTGCCAAAGGCTTCGCTGGTTGACCCGCTGCCACCGCCCCTGTCCCTGATGCATCTCAGCAGTGCCATGTGGCATCCCTGGGTGTCCCTGGGCGCCCTGCTGAGCTTGCATTGTCTGCACTTCTCGTGGCTCCCAGCCCTGAGGGGGCCCCTGAAAGCTGAGAGTGCAGCTGTTGGGCGCAGGGCACTGGAGCTGCCTGCCTCCCGAGCGCCCCCCCCCGCCCCTGTCTCATCTCGGGGAGGGCTGAGGCATGTGACGGGGTCTTCGAGTGGACCAGAGCGGGGCTGTGTGGGTCAGAGGGGAGCCGGGAGTTCTCTGCTGGAGCACCTCGGGCCCGAGGAGTGGGAAAAGGACCTGGTAGCTGCCACCCCCCACCATCCCAAAGCTGTCCCCTCCCCACCTCTGGGTTCCTGGGTGTGACCCAGAGCGTGCTGGAGCTCGGCGGGGTGTGTCCGTGTCTGTTCTGAGCCTGGTGTGACCAGGACGGGCTTTGGGGGACAGCCTTGAGCAAACCCCCTGATGGTGGAGGTGGGGGCCAGGCTGCCCGGGTGGTGTGTCGGGCTGTCACGTGATGTGGTCTGGCCTGCCCTGGGCGGGGGGGCGGGGAGGGGCAGTGGAGCCCCTTTGGCCCGCGGTGGGCGCCGGCGCCACGTCCCTGTCCCCTGTCCTCACCTGGCCCGCCTCCTTCCCACAGCTCTTCTCTACAAGCCCATTGACCGGGTCACCAGGAGCACGCTGGTCCTGCATGTAAGTGACCGTCCTGAGCGGGAGCGGGCTCAGGGCCGGCCAGGGCCCGGGGGGCAGTTAGGCGGAGGGCTTCTCGCTGGCCGGGAGTGCGCTGCCCGCCGCGTGCTGACAGGGCCAGGGCCTAAATATAGCGAGGCTGCTGAACTTGACATTTGGCCAAACGTTCCCTAGGAGGCGGCCACTTCCTGCCTCCTCCTCCCTTGCCTGGTGGTTTCCAGTGTCCTTGGAGCAGCTGTGGGAGGGGGCAGGGGTGGCTGGGGTCTCTCCCAGCTGCCCGCAGAGCTGGAGCTCCACCTGGCTTCCTCCCTCCACAGGGAGCAGCAGAGATGCAGCTCCCTGGGCCCCTCACCTGCAGCTCGGACCCTGACATTTAGTTTGGGTCTTGCAGGCAGGACCAGGTTGGGATATGGGGGTCCCTGAGCGCCCCCTTAGGAATTCCTCTGGGGAGGACCGAGAGTCCAGTTGTCTCCCCTGGAGGCGGAACGCCCCTCCCACGCCCCGCCCGTCCTTCCCCAGGACCTGCTGAAGCACACACCCGTGGACCACCCCGACTACCCGCTGCTGCAGGACGCCCTCCGCATCTCCCAGAACTTCCTGTCCAGCATCAATGAGGACATCGACCCTCGCCGGACAGCGGTCACGACCCCCAAGGGGGAGGTGAGCTCCCCGCACCCTGCCCTGTTCCTCGCTAACCCCGCGCCTGCCCCCCCACCCCCCGCGCCCCCGCAGCACAGCACCGAGCCTTCGAGTTCTCGGCTGGAAGCTTAAATCCAGGCCAGTGTCCCCTCGATCCTAGTCACCCAGGGAGGCCACAGAGGAGACCCTGCCCATGTCTGGCAGAGGATCTTGGCCCACAGTGTGGGGAGCAGATGCTTTGAGCTGGGTTCCTGCAAGCCCCCCGCTCTGCCCCTCAACCAGGGACTGTGGCTGACTCCCGCCTCTGGCTGACGGCTGCTCTTGGGGTCCTGTGGAAGATCGTAGCTCAGTCGGGTGGGGTTCAGGAGCTGGGGGGCCTCTGAGCTGCTTCTGTTCAGCCTGCAGGAGCTTTCCAGGCGGGACCTGGGGAGGGAGCCTGGACGCAGGTCCTGCAGGGACACGAGGTACCTCCAACTGCCAACTGTCTGGCTTGTCCTGTCAGCACCTCGATGCGGTCCAGTGGCTCTGGTTCCCTGGGAGAGCCCTTCTTGGAAAAGGCGGGGAACCCCGGTGAGGGAAGTGAGTTGCAGAATGAAAGGGGCACCGGAGACTTAGTACATGCCTTGCACACCGCCCACCCAGCTGCGAGCCCCCGCAGCCCCTAAAGCCCGCTCAGTCGGGAGCAATCCCTGAGTGGAGAGGCAGGAGTAAGGCCCAAGCTTTGGCCAGGTGTGGCCCAATAACCAAAGACCGAGAAAGACTGTTTTTGGTGTGGGTCAGCAGCCTGGCCACATGCTTCCCCCTGGCTCCTGGGGTCGGGGTGAGACTCGGGGTCGGCCTGGTGACCCCCCAGGGTGCGGGGAGCTGCCCCTCTGTGCAGTTCCCAGCTCAGGTTCCTAAACCCGGGGACCCGAGTCTCACTTGTCTGCTTGACTCTGGGGATCTCAGGAAGATGATCGGGCCCTTGGCGCCTGGTCATCGCGTGCTGAGTGTGGTCACTCGCTGCCGCCACGCGTGCGTGTCACATGGTGTGTGATACACACAGAAAGCAGAAGTGGCCGGGGCTGCTGGCTCTCAGGGTGGGGGCGGGGCAGGCCTGGGAGCTCTGCGTGGAACCTAGCGCCCTTACCAGGGGCTACAGCTCCTTCCGGGCTAGTGCCCCCATCCCTCGGAGACGGCACAGGGCCCCCCCGTCCCCAGGATCCACCTGCAGGAGCAGAAACAGATCTGCCCGGCTCTGCCAACCGAGGCTGAGCTGTAGCCCGGGTCGACTCCCGAGGGCTGCTCTCGGGGGCTTCCTGGGGACAGGAACAGGGTCTGTATCTACCCCAGGGTGAAGGGACCAAGTTGGGGTAGGGGTCCCCCTACCCGAGTGGGCACTGTCCAGAGCTGTGGGAAAGTGTGAAACACCTTGGTTGGTCTCAGCTAGCGGGTGTCAGGTTGGGCTTCAGAGGGTGCCTGAGTGACCCCAAGTCAGGCGTCGTCACCCCCAAGTCCTCGGGCCTTCCCCGCTGGACGGGGCCCCAGTGCAGGCTGGGCTCTGGGTGCCCCGCCCCTGAGCAGGTGGGTCGTCTCCCTCAGACCCGGCAGCTGGTGAAGGACGGCTTCCTGGTGGAGGTGTCGGAGAGCTCCCGGAAGCTGCGCCACGTCTTCCTCTTCACAGACGTCCTGCTGTGTGCAAAGCTGAAGAAGGCGTCGGCGGGGTGAGTGTGCACGGCCGGGGCACGGCTCCTGGCTTCAAGGCTGCTGGATGCCATCTGAGCTTGGTTTCTCTTAAAAATGATCATTACTGGGCCAGAGCGACAGCACAGAGGGTAGGGCGTTTGCCTTGCACACGGCCAACCCGGGTTGAATCCCCGGCATCCCATATGGCCCCGTGAGCACCGCCAGGAGTAATTCCTGAGTGCAGAGCCAGGAGTAACCCTTGAGTATCACTGAGCATCACTGGGTGTGACCCAAAAAGCAAAGAAATAATAATAATCATAACTAAGTGCCGAGCATGTGGCTAGAGCAGCAGGGCATAGTTGGGGGCCCCAGGTTCCATCTCCAACACACCAGCTCCCCAAGCACCACCAGAGTTCTGACAGCTATGCAGCATATACAAGTGGAAAATTTACTGTATATGTATATACATATGCATATATACATATACACGTATGTGCGTATATACATATATATAAATAAACTCAGGTTAGCTAATTTCTTTGTTTTGTTTTTGTTTGAGGGCCACTTCTGGTTATGATGCTCAGGGTTACTCCTGGCTCTGCACTCAGAAATTATTCTGGGCAGTGCTCTGGGACCAGAAGGGATGCCAGGGATCAAACCATGATCGGCCACTTATAAGCAAGCAAGTGCCCTACCCGGTGTACGATCCCTCCATCTCCTTAATTTTTCTACTTAATCTTTTCTAAAAATAAATGATGTTTTTAATTATAAGATACAATCATGTTACTATATATATACATATATATATATCACCCACACAAACATAAGCATCAGTCTCCCGCTGCTGTGATTCTTCCATTTCTTTAATGCTTCCCCCCCCCCCCACCACCATACACTTGTAATCAGTGAAGACCCCTACTTGGAGCTCTGCTCTTTCCGTTTCACGTCATAAGCGTTTTCCTTGTTGCTGCCTGCTCTTCATATTCATCACTCTACTTTCCTACACGATGTTGCCAGTAGCTCTGCCACCGTTTACTCACGCATTCTTCTCGTATTAGACATCTCTGAATCCTTGCTAGCTGCAACCCAGTGAATATTCATTGACTGCCACTTACTGAGTGCTTTTGCCGTGCCAAGTGCTCCGAATATGTTCTTTCACATATTTCACTTCCCAGGAACTCCACAGAGTAGGTATTAATTATCCCTGTCTCACTGGAGAAAGAGACACTTAAAAATGTTAAATAAGGGGCCAGAGTGATAGTCCAGCGTGGGGGGTGCCTGCACACGGCCCACCTAAGTTTCATCCCCAGCACCCCAGTATGGTCCTCCGAGCCCTGCCAGGAGTGATCCCTGAGCACACAGCCAGGAGTAAGCTCTGAGCTCTGCTGGGTGTGCTCCCTCCCCCCTCCCCCAAAAAAAAATCCAAGAAAGTTAAATAAGATGCAAAAAGCTTTACACCTAGAAGTAGAAGGACATGGAACCCGACCCTGATCAGACCCCTAAGCTTCTCCCCCCCTTGATCCCTGTACCCGTTACAGGGGCTTGCTCTGTGCCACCAGAAAGGAAGGTCATTCAGTGTCATTCTCACGCCTCCCCGCTGCCTTCCCTTATCACTGTGTGCCAGGGCCACCGTCCCCCCAGCCCAGGGCAGACAGGCCATAGACTCACTGCCCGTGGTGGCCGGGATGAGCTGTGCAAAGCCACGTCCCCTTGGGGTGAGGCAGCAAGAGTCAGACTGAGCTTCAGCAGAGGCGGTGATTGGCTGAAAGCAGTGCCCGCTGGAGACCTCCGGGGCTGAGGGCAGTTGACGCCTGCAGGCACCCGCCTTCAGCCCTCCACGGTGATGAACGGTCTCCCACTGGGCTCAGATGTGGCTCCTCAGCCCCGTCCCTCGGGTGACGTATATTGATGAGATGACATTCTGGGGCCAGAGTGATAGCATAGTGGGTAAGGAGCTTGCCTGCACACCACTGACCTGGGTTGGATCCCCGGCACCCCATAAGGTCCCCCGAGCCCGCCAGCTGTGATCCCTGAGTCCACAGCCAGGAGGCAGCCCTGAGCTCCACCGAGTATGGCCCCGAAAACAAAGAGATGGGATTCGGGTCGTGTGTGTAGCCCATCTCCAGCCTGCCGGGCGTGGCGGTGTGCTCAGGCGGCACAGGCTAGAGCGGGGGAGAGTGCAGTGGGGAGCAGGAGCGTGGGACCGCTCTGCACACAGCCCTGAGGTTTGGGGGGCTTATACGGAGCTGCCAGACTGAGGCCCAGGCCAGCGCCTGGCTACTCCTGGCCCACAGCACCGACGCCCATCACCCCGGGGGTACATTTCCAGTCCTTGCCTGTGACCGGTTCCCAAATCTCTTCCGGGTGTCTTTGGGGGGTCTGGGCCCAGCAGTTCTGGTGCGGCGAGCCGGGCTCCCTCCACCTCTCACCTCCCGCTGGCCTGTTTGCAGGAAGCACCAGCAGTACGACTGCAAATGGTACATCCCTCTGGCTGACCTGGTGTTCCCGTCCCCCGAGGAGTCCGAGGCCAGCCCCCAGGTGCACCCCTTCCCGGACCACGAGCTGGAGGACATGAAGATGAAGATCTCTGCCCTCAAGAGTGAAATCCAGAAAGAGGTGAGTGAGTAGGACCTGGCAGCAGGGCGGGGACTGGGAAGGTGACCCTTTGAACTGGTCTCGTCAGGGAAAGGAAAGGAGGTTGGGGGTCCAGGAAGAGCGGCAGGACACAGAATGGGAGGTCTTTTGATTTCCTTTGTGTGGGGGGAAGCTTTTTGGGTGGTGCTTGGAGGACAATCACCAGCAGTGCTCAGGGAGCTGAGAGGTGCCCGGTGTCTGAGCCTGGCTCCCGCATGCAGAGTGCTGCTCCGGCCCTGGGCGCTGTCTCCTGGACCCCCTGTTTTTTTTTCAGTGTCATTGGAAGGGTCTCACCTTGCAGTGCTGGGAGGCCGGGAGGTGCCTAGGAGAAAGCCAGGACGTCAGGCTCCCTTGGCATGTGCTCGACCCCCGAGCCACATCCCTGGCCCTATAGAGTGTGAAGTCTGGAGCCTAGAGGTGCCCGGGGAAAGGCCGACCACAGCCGGAAAGCACTACGTTGATGGAGGAAGGCCAATGAGTTTATGGCATCACTTATGGGAAGTTTTGAGCTGGAGAGAGAGCGCGGCAGGTCGGGTGCTTGCCTTGCCCGTGGCCAGCCCGGATTCAGTCACCTGCACCCCCAGGAGGTCCATGAGTCCCTCCAGGATGATCCCTGAGTACAGAGCCAGGAGTAACCTGAGAGCTGCCTTGTGTGGCCCAGACCCTTGTCCTCACAGTAGGGTAAGAGCGGGGAGTCAGCCAGAGAAAGGTAAGGCAGACTGAAAGGAAGCAGGAAAGCAGGTGAGTGTAGGAGAAAGGACCCAGGAGCCTCTGGGGATAGGCAGGTGAGGAAAAGGGGCACTTAGAGTCACAGTGAGTAGACGATGTCAGACACACAGAAGCTTCTGACAGATGGCGGATATTCTTTTATAAAAAAAAAAAATTATTTATTTACTTTGGTTTTTGGGTCACACCCAGTGATGTTCAGGGATTACTCCTGGCTCTGGCATTCCGGGATCACCCCTGGTGGTGCTCAGTGGATCCAGATGGGATGCCGGGGATCAAACCCAGGTCAACTTTGTATAAAGCAAATGCCCTCCCCGCTGTACTATCTCTCCGGCCCCCACAGCTGACATTCTTGTCACATGAATTTATCCTAGAGAGTTAGACTGCAAAAAAAATCTCAAATTAAAAACAAACAACTATTACAGCCAGGAGGGGCCCCCTGAACCCCCCTGAGCACTGCTTGGGAGGGCTCTGTCCCGCAAAAAAGTTATCGTGTTGTGGGGGGGTCTTATCACACGCATTATCCACTGGTCATGTTCAGAGACCACAGCACGGTGAAATCAGAAACCAACGGTTAGAATACAGAATTACAGTTAGGTATGTACAATCCTGGAAAGTGAAACTTTCTTTGTTTTGTTTTGTTTTGGGCCACATCCGGCAGTACCCAGGGCTTCCTCCTGGCTCTGCATTCAGGGATCTCTCCTTGGGGGCTGAGGGACCATGTGGGATGCCAGGGATCGAGCTTGGGTCAGCAGCGTGCAAGGCAGGCTCCCTGCCCGCTGGACTATCTCTCCGTCGTCACCCCCCTCCCCCAAATGAAAACCTCTAAGATGAAGAGGAAATCTGAGTGGAACATGCTTGGCACTGCCAGAGAATGAGAGCGTCATGCCCCGGGACCCAGGGAGGAGGCCAGAGTGTCTCAGCGGAACCGGAGAGCCTTCACTTCCTGTCGGAAAGGGGCCCCGCCCCCGGCTCCCCAGGGGAAGGGCTGGCATCAATGACCGGGTTGGGTGGACTCTTCCTCCCACATCGCCTCGGGGCTGCCCAGGGCCACTCGCCAGGCCGCTGGGCACCTGCTTGCTCCCACCTCCCGGCCTCGGCCTCGGTGCAGTTTGTGCCGTCCATCCTGGATCGTGACTGCTCCGTTCTCTCCATCCTTCCCTTCCTGGACTCCCGGCACTGCCTCCAGCCCTGTGTCCAGTGTCCATCCCTGCCCTGTAGTCTGGATGGGACAAACAGGCTTCGGAAATGACCGTGAGAAGCAGGTCACAGAGGGCCTGTGTGGGCCTGTCTTTCTCTCGCCATGGTTCTGCGCTCAGGGCTCACTCCCGTCTGTGGTACTGGGGCTCAAACCCAGGTCAGCCATGTGCCCGGCGAGCACCTGCCCCTCCTCTGTCCCTCCAGCCCCCTGCGGGTCTTCCTAGCTCCGATCCTTCTCCTGACCCGCTGGTCACCTCACGGTGTCTGGGGCTGAGTGTCTGAGTGGGGGCCAGGCCGCGCCCGGCACTGCCCACCGCACCCCACCCAGGGCTGTGTTCTCGCCGGCAGTGGGCCTCCCTCCTGCCTGGGTGCACCCCTCAGTCTCCTACGCTCCATTCTGCTGCGTGACCCCACGTGACCGGCCACTGGAGGGCCAGTGACACTCCAGGTCTCAGTCTAGAAGCCGCTAGGAAGCTGTGAACTATTTCTATAAGGTTTTTGTTTTTCTTCCCTGTTTTGTTTGTTTTTGTTTGGGGGCTTTACCTGGTGATGCACAGGGGTTACTCCTGGCTCTGCACCCAGGAATCACCCCTGGCGGTGCTCAGGGGACCATATGGGTTGCTGGGTGTCAAACCCACGTCGGCCGTATGCAAGGCCAGTGCCTTATTGGCTGTAGTATCTCTTCGGCCCTCTTCACCCATTTTGATGACAGTACTCTGGTTAACAGTATTCTTTTCTATTTGTTTGCTTTTGGGCCACACCATGATGCTCTGGGATCACTCCGGGTAGAGCTTAGGAAACCATATGGGATACTGGGGATCGAACCTAGGTTGGTTGCATGGAAGACAAGTGCGTACCCGCTGTGCTATCTGTCCAACCCCTGACACAAGTTTCTTAGTCATCCACACAACACTGGCTTGTTAGGGGCCAAAGCGGGTAGGGCGCTTGCCTCACACACTGCCAACCTGTGTTCAGTCCCCGGCATTCCATAGGTCCCCCAAGCACCGCCAGGACTAATTTCTGGGTGCAGAGCCAGAAGTAACACCTGTTATAACAAGAAATACTCTGAGGGGCTGGAGTGATAGTACAGCAGGTAGGCTGTTTGCCTTGCACATGGCCAAACTGGGTTCGATCCCTGGCATCCCATAGGGTCCCACGAGCACCACCAGGAGTGATTCCTGAGTGCAGAGCCAGGAGGAACCCCTGAGCAACACCGGGTATGACCCAAGAAGCCAAAAAAAAAAGAAAGAAAGAAAGAAAGAAAAAAGAAAAGAAATGCTCTTACTCGCAAAGTGTATCAAGGAAAACTGACTACTACCCACATCTCACTGATAGCAGTCTGAAATCTATCCCAGCCTCTCCGTTTTTGTCGCACTGGCTGGCATACACAAGAATACGTACGTGTATTCTTCCGGAATGAGATCAGAGCCCCGTGTGCTGCTTGGTGGCTCACACATTTGCTCAGTGAGCACCACACACCACTTTGGTCCATCACATTTTTTCTGACAGCTGCTCAACCACACAGGGACCTATTCAGATTGTTTCTTTTTCTTTTCTTCTTTCTTTCTTTCTTTCTTTCTTTCTTTCTTTCTTTCTTTCTTTCTTTCTTTCCTTCCTTCTTTCTTTTTTTCTTTCTCTCTCTCTTCCTTCCTTCCTTTCTCTCTCACTTTCTTTTCTTTCTTCCTTCCTTCCTTTCTCTCTCTCTTTCTTTTCTTTCTTTCTTTTCTTTCTTTCTTTCTTTCTTTCTTTCTTTCTTTCTTTCTTTCTTTCTTTCTTTCTTTCTTTCTTTCTTTCTTTCTGTCTGTCTTTTTTTTTTTTTGCTTTTTGGGTCATACCCGGTGATGCACAGGGGTTACTCCTGGTTCTACACTCAGGAATTACTCCTGGCGGTGCTCAGGGGACCATATGGGATGCTGGGATTCGAACCCGGGTCGGCCGCGTGCAAGGCAAACGCCCTACCTGCTGTGCTATCGCTCCAGCCCCTCTCTCTTTCTTTGTTTCTCTCTCTCTTTCTCTTTTTTCTTTCTTTCCTTTTCTTTCTTTCTTGGATTTTAGTTTTGGGATCACACCTGGCAGTGCCTTTGCACTCAGGGACCACTCCTGGCGGGGTTCAGGGGGACCACACAGCGTGCCGGGGATTGAAAGGTTGGCCACTTGCAAGGCCAGTGCCCTTACTCGCTGTCCCACCCAGCCCTGTTTCTGGTTCTTTTCACTTAACACGCAATCTGCCGTCAGTGTCCCCACGTTCTCCGCTCTCTCCGGTGAATTCTGTACGGCGGGAGGGCTGGGGCAAAGATCTTGTGCGTGTTCTTGCCAGCATTGCCTCTGCACCGGTCGCCTCTGATCCCCGTCTGTGGCACGCCTGAGTCACCGTCTCCCCATGCTGCCGGTGCTGTGTGCAGTTGTCAGAATTTTTGTCAGCCTAGTGGTTTAAAAAAAAGAAAAAGTGCTGTGGTATTAGAACTGATTCTTGCCACACCCTGAGTGGCAGGAGATAAAAAAGGGCCTCTTTACAACCAAGCTGGAGGCTGGGACGGGCTCCGTGGGAGGCGCGTGCCTTGCTTGTGAGGCTCTGGATTCAATCCCTGGCACTGTGTGTGGGGGGGGGGGGTGGGGGGGCAGGTAAAAATACAAACTTGGAAAATTGGAGAAGGTGATCTTCTCCAGAGGGAATATCTTGTTTCTGCAGGGGGACTGATCCCGGGAGGCTGAGCGTGGGAGGGCATAGCGGGCTGTCTCCTGAGCGCCCAGGCTGGCGCCTCCCGTGCCCGGGAGTCAGAGCTCTGTGTGGGGAAGTGAGATGTCTAAGCCAGTGTCCCGGCTGGCACCCAGGATTCAGTTGGTTGATTTTATTTCAGGGCCACACCTGACTGTCTCAGGGCTTATTCCCGACTCTGCTTGGGGATCACCTCTGGCAGGGCTCGGGACAGCCATAGGGGATGCTGGGGATTGAGCCAGGGCCAGCCACATGCAAGCCACGCGCCCTGCCCACGGTTCTGTCACTCCGGCCCCAGGAATTGATGTGTAGACGTGACTAGGAGGCTGCACAGAGAGACTCATGGCACTGCAAGTTTTCTTCACTGTTTCAGAGGAAAGAGGGCATCACCCACACACCACGGGGTGCCTTGCAGGGAGGCGCTGAGCCCCCCGGGGCAGGCCGGAGGGAGCACCTGCCCCGGAGCCAGCACTGCCCCTCCCAGAGAGATCTGGCACGGGGCTGGCACCTGTGGACAGAGCGGGCAGGCGGGCTCTGGGCTGTCGGATTGGCCCGTGTCTCATCCTGGCCCTGGGGAGGGAGGACAGGGGAAACGCTGGCAGGGAGCGGAGAATGGAAGAATGAGGGCTGTGTGCGAATGGAGTGTGGGCTGGTGGCTTTGCATTGGCTGGCACAGGAGGTGCCCCCAGCGGACATCACTCCCCGTCTCGGGAATCAGCTTGGCCCCTGGGTTGCAGGAAAAGAGAGAGAAACCGTGATGAGCGCACGGGATGGGGGTGGGTAGGGTGGGACGGGAGTACCGGGAGCCGACAGGTGAGCCGTACAGGTGGGGGGGAGGGGGAGGGGATCCAACAGAGCCCTCCCTCCCTCCCCCACAGAAAGCCAGCAAGGGGCAGAGCCGGGCCATTGAGCGCCTGAAGAAGAAGATGTTTGAGAACGAGTTCCTGCTGCTGCTCAACTCCCCCACCATCCCCTTCCGGATCCACAACCGGAACGGAAAGGTCAGCAGGCAGGGAGGGCCCGGGACAGTCAGGGTCCCCACTCCCACCTGCGCCGTCCGCGTACTGCGGGGGGCGCACGGTGCCCTCCCGGGAAGGTCCCCGCACTGGCAGTGCCCGAGTGAGGAGTCCTGCTGTGGACCCCCCCACCCCGGGGACATGGCGTGTGCTGGCGTGACCGACCCCTCATCTCTCCTCAGAGCTACCTGTTCCTGCTGTCATCAGACTACGAGCGCTCCGAGTGGCGAGAGGCGATTCAGAAGCTTCAGAAGAAGGGTAACGGCCTGCCCACTCCACACTGCCCGCAGTGCCCCTGGCACTCCTGAGCCCCTCTCACATCCCTGGCAGCTCCTCTTTGCCCCTCAGCACCTTGTGAGGTGCCAGGACAGGTGCCGCTTAACTGGCATTGCTGTTGGAGGCTGAGGAAGGCGGGGGATCTGCTCCGGGCGTGGGGGGGTCCGTGGCAGGACCCAGCACGCTCACCTGCCCCTGCTGCCCCAGGAACGCGTCGGTGTGCCTGGCCAGCGCCCGCCCCTCGGCGAGGGGCTCCACGTCCTTCCCTCCCTCCTCCCTCACCGTGACCAACACAGCCTGCAGAGCCGTGCTCCCGCCACCACCCCCAGGGATGGACGAGCCACTGGTGCTGGTGGACCTGGGGTGACCGTTCCCTCTCTCGGCTTCTCCCGCAGATCTCCAGGCGTTTGTCCTGAGCTCGGTGGAGCTCCAGGTGCTCACGGGATCCTGCTTCAAACTCCGGACTGTGCACAACATCCCCGTCACCAGCAATAAGGACGGTAAGGGCTGGCGTCCAGGGTCCCCAGCGGTGACCCAGCTAGACCCGCGGCAGCACGGCTCCATCTGTGCTCAGTGCTCTGCGCAGTTCAGTGGCCGGGGGCTTGCACGGGGATTGCTGAGCCCCCAGGTGGCCCCTCCCTCTTTCCTGGCATGATGGGCCAATCTGGCTGCCTGTGCTTGGGCGGGGGGGGGGGGGCGCTCAGATGCTGGCACTGGAGGCTGGAGCATGGGCAGGGCTGGGGAGTTGAGGCTGAGTGATGGGTCAGAACCATGCAGGGAGCCGTGCGTGCCCAGCCAGTAGCTGGGAGTCTGTTGCTGCGGTGGGAGGGGTGGGTTCCGGGTGCCCGGGGGCGCTGGGACAGGGCCCACCCCATGGTGAGGCTTCAGACAAGCTCTTTGCACTGGATGAAACTGTCTGCCCCAAGCCCCACACAGGGGCAGGGCTGGGCGTCTCTCCCCACCCCGTAGCGCAGAGGCACCGCTGTTACTGGTTCATTTCCACTTTGAAAAGCTAGACTGAGGAGGGCAGCCCAGGCCCAGCAGGGCTCAGGGGCACAGGGACAGTGCCCTGTATCATAGAGGGACACCCTCACCCAGGAGGCTGGTGGGGACCGGCTTCCTGGTCCGCGCACAAGTATGGGTGCCGGGAGTGCCTTCATTTGGCCACCAGGGGGCGCCATGGACCCAGCGCTGGGACTCAGCCGCCCTGCTGGGAACCTGGTGTGGACTTGAGCCCTTTTCTCTTGCAGATGATGAGTCGCCAGGACTCTATGGCTTCCTCCACGTCATCGTCCACTCAGCCAAGGGGTTTAAGCAGTCAGCCAGTAAGTGCCTGTCTCAGGAGTGCTTGCCTAGAAAGCCCCCTCTGGACCCACTGCCTGGGCCCTGCTCTGCTCGGGTCCCCCAGTCTGCCAGCTGCCTTGAGGTGTGGGGCGTTCCCCGAGGCGAGGAACCCACTCCCCGTGGCAGGTTCCTGGAGTTATGGCTTCCACCCCACCGTCTGCTGTGTGACCCTGGGCAAGTCTCTTAACCCCTCTGAGCCTGACCGGCTTCTCCCAGTAGCCCCAGTTCTCAAGAATTCATCCAGGAGTCATCACTCAGGCCTTCGCTTGACCCAGAAACCTCTACAAAATCACAAAAATCAAGAAAGAGGTCTAAATCTTCGTGTTCACTTTAAGAATCGGTGTGAAATGGGGCTGGAGCGATAGCACAGCGGGTAGGGCGTTTGCCTTGCACGCAGCTCACCCGGGTTCGAATCCCAGCATCCCATATGGTCCCCTGAGCACCGCCAGGAGTATTTCCTGAGTGCAGAGCCAGGAATAACCCCTGTGCATTGCCGGGTGTGACCCAAAAAGGAAAACAACCTGTGTGAAACTTCCTAGGCCCGGCAGTGTATGCCTGTCCAGGAGCCCAGTGTCCCAGGCCACCCCTCACGAAAGCGGGGCATGCCGTTCCGTCCTTCCCCAGGTGGGCCGGTCCTGGCCCAGACGGAGCCCCTGCTTAGACACGTGGGGAGCAATGCTGACCTGAGATGTTGAGTCCCTGACATTGAGTGAACCCAGGTGGACATAGGGCCCAGGCACGCCATGGAGCCTCGAGGGCTCACCAAGGGACACCCCGCCCCAAGTCCTCCCTGCCTGCTGAGGTACTCCTCGCTGGGAAAGAGCTGGTTGTCCCTAAACCAGAGCAGAGGTTCGCGGAAGAAAAGGTGATCCAGCAGAAACGGAAGAAGCACAGGCTCTGATCGGGGAATACACAGGGCGTGGATAAGTACACACACAGGTCTGTTTGGAGGCGCTTGCCTGTCCCACACGGGGCAGGCGGAGCAGAGCTGTGCGTGGGCAGGGCCACCCCTTCCTCCCTATCTCCGGTCACTATGTCGCTGCCATTCACCCGTTTTATGGATGAGAAAACCGAATCTCAGAGAGATGGTAGGAAGTTTAACGGGACAGGAAACCTGAATCCCAGGGCTGGGGCCGAGTGTGGCTCTGCAGTCCTGACTTAATTTGCATGTGTGTAGCCCCAGGTTCCATGCTAGACACCACAGAACAACACACACGCATGTGCACGCGCACACACACACACACACACACACACACACATATACACACACAGGCTGGAGTGATAATACAGCAGGGAGGGTGTTTGCCTTGCACGGGGGCAACCCGGGTTCGATCCCCAGCATCCCTTATAGTCTCCCGAGCACCACCAGGAGTGATTCCTGAGTGCAGAGCCAGGAGTAACCCCTGAGCACTGCCAGGTGTGACCCAAAAAAACCCCCAAGATTCTGACTTCTTTTCTGCCTGCTCCCATCCCTCCCCTTCCTCCCTGGTAGTGAGGGTGGCCCCTCGCCCCTCCCTGGGGTCACCCACAGAGGTTGTTCTTTGCCTGCAATCAGCCCCTCGGAGACATCAGGTGAATCGTGAGTTCCTCGGTAGTCAGCTTCTCCGTGTCCCCAGCACTCCAGGGCAAACTGCACGGATGCTCTGTCGCCTGCAGGCTGCCTCTGCCCGGGGCCGGCGCCCGCTCTGCCTGCTGGAGGCCCAGCACTGACCAGTCCCTGAGCCCCAGGAATGACCCCAGGCGCCGCCCCCTTAGCCCGGTGCTCTCCCCCAGCTGCCGTCCCCCTGAGGTCTCCGGGCCAGGGCCTGCCGGGCCTGGGTAGTCGCCCACCGCTGCCCGAAGCCCTCGGGGCCCCGAGCTCCCAGGGCCGCCCACTCCCGACTCCGGGCTGCTGGGTCACCGCCCTCGTTCCCCGTGGACACACACCAAGAAGTAAGACACGCGCCCCCAGGGCCTGCCAGGTCACCAAAGCCCTGTTCCCGGTGCCCAGGGTGCGGGCCAGTGTCGCCAGGAGGAGGCTTCAGGGGCCCTGCAGGCTGTGCTTGGGGCCGCCGGGTTCAGTCCCTGGGACCCGCCTGCCCCCAGTGCTCAGGGGGAAGATCTGGTGTGTCAGGGGAAGTGCGGTGAGGGGACGGCCTGCGCGTGGTGGGGGGCGGTGGGTTGTCCCACAGACACTGACTGCCGTGTCTGATGCCCCTGGGCAGCCTTGGGCTCGGGGCCAGCGTGGTCAGGGCACCTGGGGGGTCAGTGTGGTCAGGGAATGGGGGTCAGCGTGGTCAGGAGCCTGGGGGTCAGCATGGTCAGGGGGTCAATGTGGTCAGGGAGGTGCTGGCGGAGGCCTCACTGGTGGATGACAGCAGCTGGGCTGAGACTGGGTCAGGGACTTTGGGGTCCAGACGAGAGGGAGGCGGCTGGTCTCCGAAGCATTTGGGGCTGTAGGGAGCACCCAGGACCCCCCGGGATGTTGAGAGGGACGGATTCCTGCCTCTGCCCCCCACCCTCCCGCCTGACCGGCCGTCTCTGCCTCTCAGACCTCTACTGCACGCTGGAGGTGGACTCTTTCGGCTACTTCGTCAGCAAGGCCAAGACCAGGGTGTTCCGGGACACGATGGAGCCCAAGTGGGATGAGGTGAGGGGGCGCCCCCCGCCCTGCACTCCCCTCCCCTCCCCTCCGCCAGCTCCCTGCCGTGGGCTTCAGCGCTCACTCCCGTTCCCCCCCAGGAGTTCGAGATCGAGCTGGAGGGCTCCCAGTCCCTGCGGATCCTGTGCTACGAGAAGTGCTACGACAAGACCAAGGTCAACAAGGACAACAACGAGATCGTAGACAAGATCATGGGCAAAGGGCAGATCCAGGTGAGGGGTCGGGGGGCCATGCGCCTTGACCTCTGGGCCCCAGAGCCCGTGCGTGTCCGCCCTTGGGCTTCCATACCTGCTCCAGGGACCCCCACGTACCCGTGGCTGGGGTCCACACCCACTGCAGCCAGTGGTGGCTTCCGTGTTGGCATCAGTCGCTCGGTGCTGAGGTGCTGAGGCATCGACCCCGGGGTTTGGACTCAGGGGTCCCAGACCCTCAGCTTGTGCCGTTTCTGTGTTCCTAGTGAGGTGTGGGCACTGCCCAGCGTGTTGCGCCCAGTGGAGGGGCTCTGAGCAGTTGCCAGGGTGCTGCGTTTGATTGGCAGCTGGCTCCAGGGAGGCTGGCACTGACCCTGGATGGAGGGTCCGGGGGGCTGGGGTCCGGCTGGGGTCCTCACTGCCCTGTGCAGTTTGCTGACACTGGCAGGTCTGTGGATCTCTGTGGAGTTGGATCTGTTGTGGTCGGAGTCTGGGCCGGGCCAGGCTCCCGGGGGGTGTGCCCGTCTGTTGCCCGAGGCTCTGCAGAGAGCTCCCGTGACAGCGAGACAGCGGCCTTCCCTCTCCCGTGAGTGGACTCCGGCACCCTCCTCCGCACATGCGTGCGGCCCCGCTGGATCCCCAGGCCAGCCTGGTGTCAGGGGGAGTCCGTGGCCAGGAGCCCCAGTAACTGCGCGTGCTGGACATGGGCTGTGGTTGGAGGCCTCTGACTCTGTGGCTGCCGATCTCTGGCGCTCGGCGGAGCCCAACGTGGCGTCGCCCCGAGGGCCTGCTGTGGACTGTCTGTCCTGCTGCCCGCCTCCTGTCCCCAGCTTCAACATGAGACCTGCGCCGTCACCAGGGAGACGGTGTTGCTAGGCAACCACAAGCCACGTCTTCCTTACTGAGGCAGTAAGGTGCGCGCGCTCAACCCAGACCTGGCCCCCTTTCCGGAGATGAGGGGTTGCAGCCCCATCTGCACGGCCCTGGGCTGGCTGAGTGAGCAGCTGGGGTTCGTGGCTGGCCCCGAAGGCCCCGAGAGAGACCCGGGCGTGGGGCGGCTGCAGGCGCAATGCAGGGGGTCGTCGTGCAGCGGGGACGGTTGGCAAGCCCGCCCCAGGGTTCCTTCGCTGGTCCTCCTCCGTGCCCACCTGGACTCCCGGCCCTCAGTCCCCCGCCCTCCTTCCTGCTTTGTCAGCATCCAGGCCCCTGGGGCGCACGCCATAAATCACTGCCTCTCGGAGACAGGAGCAGATGGAGGCAGGGGGAGCCGGGGAAGCCAGGTTATGTTTGGCAAGGCAGAAAAGCAGTCTGGGAAGGCGAACGGCTCTGTGTTTAAGCTTCGAGGAATGCTAAATGCCCGGGCTTTGGTATGAAAAGAAACACAAACTGTTGGGCTGCCAACTGGCCCGGGCCTGCGAGTGGGCAGGGAGAGAGCTGCAACCCTGCACCACCCCTCCCCTCCGGCCGGGCCTGTCCCGTCGGGCAGAGACAGCCGCGGGCATCGGGAAGGGCCACTCCTCGGGTCCCACGTGCTGGGACCACCCTCAGAGCCACCCAGGATGTCCAGGATGAATGACCAGGCCCTGCAGAGCCACGGTGTCCACCCCCACCCCCGCCAGGGACAGGCCGGGCTCTGTCGCACATGGGGGCAGATGGGAAGGTCTGAGTGTTTGGGGGTAGCCCGGAGGAAAGGCAGGGAGGGGCCCAGGGCGCCATCTCTCTCCCACCCCTCCGTCGCTCAGCACAACCAGGACACCAAGAGGATCCCCGTTTCCTAAGTTCCAGGCCTGGGCTCCGGGGATGAGTCTCCTTGTCTGCGTCTGTCTGGCGTGGTGGTGGGGGTGGGGGGGCAGGGGGTGGCCCTCAGCAGCAGAACAACCACTGAGTCCCTGGGGGTCCTCCCCGAATGGGACCTCACCGCCCCTCACCCAGCCCCGCATAAGAGTGGCCTGAGAGCCCGTGACTGTGTCGGCCAGTGAGAGGTCAGGTACCCTGTGCGGGAGGCCCTGCTGCCTCCTCGGGGGGTGGCACTGCCCAGGCATCGGGTGCCCCAGCACCTGCTTTCATGCCTGCGGTGGGCCAAGGCTCCCTTCCAGAAAGCCCAGCCCTCTCCCCTCGACCGGGGGTTCCTGCTGGGGCATCTGCCTGCGGGGGCTGCCCCTGGGGGGTCCACTCCCAGGTGGGGAAGACAAGTCTCAGTGTCCGCCAGGGTCCTGGAGAGCAAGGCGAGATGCCCACGGCGTGTGGTATCGGGAGCTCCCTGGCCAGTCTGCACCCTCGGGGCGGGAATGTCCTCGCTGAGAGATGCGGACAGTGGGGCAGGCGCCATGGTGCGGGAGTCTCGCCTGCCGTGTACGTGGTCACGCCTGGAGGAAGCCCCGGCCCGGCCCAGCAAGTCAGCAAACAGATCAGTAACCGGGCGGGGCAGGTGCGGGTCCAGAGCAGGGGCTGCAGGGCTCTACACGCCGGGCTTAGGCCCGGGCCCGGCACCACGTGGCTGGTGAGCACTGACACAAGCAACCCCCAGGTCCCGTGGATAGGAGTGTTCCATGAGCATCGCGGGGCGTGCGTCCCCCACCCCCAGGGAAGGAAGCCGGGCTGGACAGCTGGCACCAGCGCCCACCGTGCTTGCTCTAGGTTCTCCCTCTGTGAGCTGCGGGAAGCCAGAGGAGGGGCGGACACTGAGGCTGCCGTGTGGCTCTCGGGAGGGGTGGAGAGAGCACCAGGGGGGTTGGGGGTTGTGTTTTGTTTTTGTGACGCAAAATTGTTTTGTTTTTTTGCTTTCTGGGTCACACCTGGCGATGCACAGGGGTTACTCCTGGCTCATGCACTCAGGAATCACTCCTGGCGGTGCTCAGGGGACCATATGGGATGCTGGGAATCGAACCCGGGTCGACCGAGTGCAAGGCAAACGTCCTACCCGCTGTGCTATCGCTCCAGCCCCAAAATAGTTTTTATTGAACAAAACTGAGTTATGGGGCCAGGGCGCTAGTACAGCAGGGAGGGTGTTTGCCTTGCATGTGGCCGACCTGGGTCAATTCCCGGTATCTCATATGTTCCCCAGAGCACTGATAGGAGTAACCCTGAGCACCACCGGCTGAGACTCAAAAAGATCAAAAAAAAAAAAAAAGCTGAGTGAGAAAGATGTAGAGGGGCCTGAAAACAGGAGATCTAAGCTACAAGTCACCAAGCTGAAATGTGCCTGTCAAGGAGGCAGGGGCGGGACGAAGGGAAGCTGGCATTGGTGATGGGATGGTGTTGAAGTAGTACATGCCTAAAACAACGCAAGGATCAATAGCTTTGTAAATCACGCGCCTTTAAATTTAAAAGTATTTTAAAGAGGCTGGATCAATAGCATAGGGCGTTTTGCCTTGCACTCGACCGACCCGGGTTCGATTCCCAGCATCCCATAGGGTCCCCCAAGCACCGCCAGGAGTAATTCCTGAGTGCATGAGCCAGGAGTAACCCCTGTGCGTTGCTGGGTGTGACCCAAAAAAGCAAATAAATAAATAAAATAAAATAAAAGTGTTTTAAAAAAGAGGAGGTTGGAGCAATAGCACAGCAGGTAGGGCGTTTGCCTTGCACACAGCCGACCCGGGTTCGATTCCCAGCATCCCATATGGTCCCCTGAGCACCGCCAGGAGTAATTCCTGAGTGCAGAGCCAGGAGTAACCCCTGTGCATCGCCGGGTGTGATCCAAAAAGAAAAAAAAAAAACAGTATTTAAAAAAAGAAAGACAGGAGGGTGAGAAAGAGAGGAAATGTGCCTGCGAGAGAGAACACAGGCTTCTCCGGAGTGGAAAAAGCAGAGAGATGAGACAAGCAAGAGAGTGTTCAGGGGAACACAAGCCTGAAGAGCGAGTTGAGTATCAGCTTTTTAAAAATCTGAAAGCAGCATTTCTGGTTAACATCGCAGTCCGAGAAAAGGACCTGACAGAGTCACAGACCGTCCTTTCGCCTTCTCGGAAAACAGCTTCCAGACCTTAGGCTTTGTGTCTATTTTTGTGGGGGAGGAGCACCCCTTGGCAGTACTCAGGCATCACTCCTGGTGGGATTCAGAGGGCTACACGGGGTGCCGGAGACCAGGCCCATGTCTGCCGTGTGCAAGGCAAGTGCCCTGCCCCAGTCCTGTGTCTCTAGCGCCCTGCCGTTTAATCAGGGTGCCTATTTGCTTCTCCTTGCATTCTTGTGATGTTATTACAAACCTTTTTTTTCCTCAGTCTGTATGTATTCTTTATAATGGCCTGTTTCTGAGTACATTGTCAGAATTCCTTCACATAGTTTATTTTTAAAAATAAAGACATTTTCTGGGGTCAGAGGGATAGTGCAGGGGTTAGGGCACTTGCCTTGCATGTGGCTGAACCAGGTCCCCTGAGTACCACCAGGAGTGATCCCTCTGACACAGCCCGGAGTGAGCCCCAAGCACCCACAGGTGTGGCCCAAAACCAAAATAAATCAAAGACAAAACCAAATCACTTTATTTTTTCTTAAGTATTTTTTTCACAATATTTGATTCCATTTAATATTCGAACACCGATCCCGCCACCATTACACCTTCCCATCACCATATTTCCATCCCAGACCCCAAACCCTGCCCCCAAAGCAGAACTGAAATCATTTATTTTGTGTTGTTTGTTTTGAATAATCTACTAAAACTGAGACAAAAAAAGGTTTCTGGGGGGAAACTGTATGAAGATTCTTGTATTTCACCCAGGAGCCATTAAGTCCTCCTGTAAGAGATTACTAACACGTAGTTAAAGGTTGAGCTTTGGGTGTTTATATATAAAAACCAGGTGACTTCAATGACAAAACCAACAAATCATTTTGCATAATGTCCAGCTCTTTGGTGGCCACTCTGAGGCTTGGTCCAGGGGCCTCAACTGCAGGGGGGTAGGTAGAGGGGTGGGTGGGCCCTGGGAGACGGGCTGGCCAGCCAGGGCAGGTCTGCTGGCGGGGGGTGTGTGTGTGGAGGTGTCCGGGCCCCTGCAGGCCAGGATCCCTGAGGGCGTCCGCAGACCTGGTTGGGGTTGGGGTTCGTTTTGTTCTTAAGGGACCGAGAAGGGGGAGCGGCGGCCACAGGCACAGCTCAAGGGGAGCTGCCGGCCACCACTCGGCCTTGGTGGCAGGTGGGGGCGAGTGGGGGTGGACGCTCAGTGCACCCCTCTCTCCCTGCTGGGGCCCTCCCTCCCCCAGAGCTGCCAGGGGGGCTCTGGCCCCAGGCCCTCCATCTGGACACCCCCTGCCGCCACCCCCACCCCGTGCACACACTCCCCCTAAGTTTGCCGAGGCCTCTCGGGCCCTGGGGACGCCAGAATGTTTATCCCGGACTATTTCCAGCCCGGCCCTCCGGCTCCAGATGTGCCGTCCCCAGCTGGGACCTGCCCTCGGGCTGCTGAGCACATTCCCAGGGTCCAGCCCTGTGGGGAAGGACCGAGCCCCTGAGGGCCCCAGGGCGCAGTTCCTGCCTGACCCCAGCCTTACCCCTGGGGCAGCCCCTGCCTCAGCTTTGTTCCCCACCTTGGCCCTGTTGGCCCTGTTGGCCCTGTTGGCCCTTGGCCCTGTTGGCCAGAGGCCGGAGCCTGCTGGGCTGGCGGCACCGGGAGCCGAGGGCATGGGGAGGGGGCTGGGCCCCGGGCCAGGGGGACATTCGAGCTGCCCGCCAGCCTGTCCAGAGCTCAGAGCTGGGCTGCCTCCCCCCTCTCCCCTTCCCCCCCCCTTGCCCCTCTACGCCTCCCCTATCATCCCCACCCTCTCTTCTCCCCTCTCCACCATCTTCCGTCCTTTCTCCCCTGCCCTCTCCCTCCCTATCTTGCCTTCTTGGGGGTGATTTTGCTGACCGCCCATGAGCCCCTTCTCAGACCCTGCCCACCTGGCGGTGCCTGTTTTGACACAGCGGGAGCATGGTGGGGTCCCCCTCCACCCCAGCTCAGTCTCCAGCCGCTCCCCAGCCCCCTCCCCCCAGCCAGTGTGGGACCAGTGTGGGCTTCGCTGCCCCACTCAGGGAAGGGTCTGCCCCAATCCCTGACCCTTTGACCCTTCAACCCTCGGTCACCTCTGAGCCTGCCCAGACAAGGGGTGAGGTGTTGAGCACTGGACAGCCCTCCAGGGACCTGGAGCCTGGTGTCTGGACCGCCGTCCTGTCCTGTCCTGCCTGCCGGGAGGAGGGGGGAGGGGCGGCATGCTCTCTAGCCCCCCTGCTGTCTTCCTGGCAGGCCCCACTTACTGAGAACAGCAGTAACGGGAACACTGGGGCAGGACCCCAGCAGAACCACCCCGCTTACCAAAAGCCTCCACAGATCCCAACACCCACTCCGGCCCCTGCTCAGCCGCCCCCAGCTCCCCGGTGCTCCTGATTTGGGGGAGCGTAGGGACAGAAGCAGGTGGAGGCTGGAGTCGCCCTTTCTCCTGTCTCCCCCACTGGGCAGCCCCCCTCAAGCCAGCAGGCAGGCAGGCTGGTGCCCTCTGGTCTGCCTCTGAGGGACCAGTCCAGAGGGGCCAGGGCCCCGGTTCATCTGGGCCAAGGAGGCTGATGCTGCCGCCTCTGACCCTGGGTGACCGCAGCCCGGCAGCTGCTAAGTGTCCTCCTGTTAATGTGGCTACTGAGGGGAACCAGGCCAGCAAGCAGAGGCCCAGGGAGTTTTCCCAAAGAGAGTGGAGATAAGACGAGAGTTTCACATCCAGGACACTGGCCCGGAAGTTTCCTTAAAAGGCTTCCCTACACACACACACACACACACACACACACACACACACACACCTGCTGCCCCTCTCTGGTAGAATGAGCTCGTGCAGTGCTCCCTCTCAGAGCGAACACACACACACACACACACACACACACACACACACACAAACACACACACACACACCTGCCCCTCTCCGGTCGAGCAAGACCCAGTTCCCAGTCTCCCTTGCTACACACACACACAGTTCCCGGCCCAAGTGCCGGTGCTCTCTCAAGAAGGGTCCTGGAGTGGCACTGCCCCGCCCCGCAGCACACATGGGGCTGGAGGGCTGAGCCCTTACGACTGGACCAGGGACTTTCAGTTCTGCCTGGGGGTCTCTGTGCGGAGCTGAGAGGTCTGAGCGGGTCAGCCAGCACGCCCACTTTCTTTTTTTCTCCCGACCTGGCTTGCTCCCCAGCACCACAGGGTCTCCCGAGTGTCTCTGGGCACAGCCCTGGAGACCCCGAGCACCACACTGGTGACCTGGCGATCCCCACAAGGCCTGAGCAGCGCCACGTCCTTGGGGCCCTGCATAGTTCATGGCCTTCCTTTCCGGGGCCCCCACTGGGCTCCCCGCATCCCCCCAGGCCTGCTGCTGCCCACTGTGGCCTCTCACCCCCACCCTGGCCCCATTTGGCTCTGGCTCCAGTGCTGGGGACTCCCCAGCTGGCCTAGGTGCACACTCCCCTGCCTTCTTGCTCCTAAGTGGTCCTCACTGGGGGGTGTCAGGCTGCTCAGAACCCCCTTTCCTGGCTGGCCAGAGGATGGAATCGGGGTTCTCTTTTGGGAGGGGAAGTTATTCCAGTGTGTGGGAGACGGGGGTGGGGAAGGTAGAAAAATGTCAACCTCGTCTCTAGTTTCTTTCTTTCTTTCTTTCTTTCTTTCTTTCTTTCTTTCTTTCTTTCTTTCTTTCTTTCTTTCTTTCTTTCTTTCTTTTCTTTCTCTTCCTTCCTTCCTTCTTTCTTTCTTTCTCTTCTTTCTTTCTTTCTTTCTTTCTTTCTTTCTTTCCTTCCTTCCTTCTTTCTTTTTTTTTTTTTTGGTGTCTGGGCCACACCCAGCGATGCTCAGGTTATTTCTGGCTCTACTCCTGCTCAGGAATCACTCCTGGTGGTGCTCGGGGGACCACGTGGGGTGCCAGGCCACATGCAAGGAAAACACCCTCCTCCCTGCTGTACTATTGCTGTGGCCTCTCTTCTGGTTTCTAAGAAAGCACCATCCTCCTGGGGCCCCAGGCCAGAGGGTTTGCCCGGAAGAGCTCTTCCCACCCCATCTCAGGCTGCAGGTGTTCCCTTCCACCTTCTTGTCCTGCCTGAACCCAGTCCCGCTTCCCTCCCTTGTGCACGTGGAGCCAGGCGCCGCCCTCCTCCCTGCAGGTCCTCCCGGAGCCCAGGGAGGATGGGGCGGCCCCTCGGAGGAATGTTTTCAGTTCCAGAGGCAGCAACATCTGCTGGCCTGAGACTCGCCGCCCCGGCTCTGTTTACCCAGACAGGCTCCCCGAGCTCCCCGAGGGTCCTCCCCTCCGAGCGAGGCGGGGCTTGCCAGGTGTGGCTGGATGGACACGGGGGGGGGGGGGGGGGGGGGGGGCGGGCGGGGGGGGCGGGGGGCGGCGGGGGTGAGATGGGGCTATACCTCCTGGGTGGCCAGGGCGGAGCTATGAGGAAGGGCCCCAGGGGTGCTGCAGGGACCTGAATTTGCGCTGCTTTTGAGGAACTTGCTAAGAACATTTGTCTCTCACACAGAGGCCCCCTCCTGTCGCTGCCCCTGGGCCATTTGCTTCTCAGAGGGGCGGTCCTGTGGGGGTTGCTGTCCCCAGAGAGCTCCCCCCACTCCCCCTTTCTGCCCTGGGAGGGGGAGGAGGGAAAGATGAGCGTCTCAGAGGGCCCACGAGCCCCCAGCCGGCTGCCCATCTGCTTGCGGCTGCGCTGCCATGGAGACTCCGTGCGGGTCCTGCACCCAGTCGGAGGCGGCTTCCCCCAGACAGTGTTGAGCCTGGAGCTGCTGAGACAGACGAGCAGAGAGCTCTGGGCACGGAACCCACGCAGGGGGTGGGGGGGCGGGGGTTTTCGTGGCACAGCCTTCCTGTCTGTAAGAACAGTGCCCGCCCGGTGGCTGTGGCACGGCCCAAGGGGACAGAGCCGTGGTGTCCCACGGAGGGCCAGCTCTGCGCCTGCCCAGCAGCTGCCAAGGGCTGCCCGGCGTCTGCAGCAGGTGAATGCAGTCAGCAGTCACTGCCGCACCTTCCCAGCGGCTTACATAAGTGCCACTGCAGCTGCCCGGGAGCCCGGGAAGCACAGACCAGGGCCGTGGCTTTGCTTTCCTTAGCTCCGAGGGTCTGGCCCAACCTTCCTCCTCCAGGAAGCTGCCTCTGATTGCCTCTGGCTAGACATTTTCCCTCCATTCTCCCATACTTTGATCTGTGCTGATCCGAGGGTCTGGCCCAACCTTCCTCCTCCAGGAAGCTGCCTCTGATTGCCTCTGGCTAGACATTTTCCCTCCATTCTCCCATACTTTGATCTGTGCTGATCTTGTAGCCTTTGATGCATTTCTTTCTCAGTCTTTTTTGGGGGAGGGGTGCCACCCCTATTGGTGCTCAGGGCTTTCTTCCTCCTGTCTCTGCTGTAGCAGGGCTTGGGCAGGGCGGACCGTATGTGGTGCTGGGGATCAAACTCTGGTCAACTGTGTGCAAGGCAAATGCCTAACCTGCCGTGCTATCACCCCAGCCTTTTGTTTGGGGGGCCACATTCAGCAGTGCTCAGGGCAGAGATCACTTCTGGTGGGGCTTGGGGGGCTCGGGGTCCTAGGGATTGAACTGGAGTTTTCTACGTGCAAGGCAAGGGCCTTAACCCTGGACTCTCTCCGTCCCCCTCTTTTTTTATTTTTCTTCATTCCAGACAGCTCTCTTCAAGAGAAAGGCCTTGCTGGGTCCCTTTCGGCCTGGCGCAGGGAGGGTGGGGGCTGGTCTATGCTAAGTGCACGGTGCTCCCAGGGCCTTCAGCCCCCGCCCCTCCCCCTGCAGCTTCATCACGGACAGGGTTTACTTTCTGGTTTGTTTCTTGGAGGATGGGGGGGCTCCTCCCCAGTGGTTCTCGGGAAGCCCTGACAGCCCCTCAGCCACACACAGCCAGCCAGGTGAGCGGCTCAGTGTGGGGCCTGGCAATGCAGTGCTCTTGGGGTCCACAGTGCCAAGGGCCTTCGTGTCTGGTCCTGCAGCCCTGCCGAGGCCCGTGCACAGGGCACATCCTCTCCGTTGGTGTCTCTTCAATGAGCGTGATGGTCATCAGGGCAGCAGGAGGCTCAGAGTCTTCCCAGAGGGAAGGGGGTTCTGGGCTGTGGGGGCTGAGGAAGCTGCCTGACCCCCTCCCGGGCTGGCTGGTGCCACTAGCTCAGAGGACAGCTGAGGCCTCTACTGCGCTGGCTGGGAGTCACTCCCCCGCGCCCTCAGAGCTCCAGGGACCTGCAGCATTGCTGACCCAGAGGCAAGGAGGCTGCTTGTGACCCGAATGACCCCGCAGAAGGGGGTGTGGAGCGAGGCACCCTAGCACTGACCCCTGGACCCTGCCTCCCCCAGGCAGGCTGAGCCAGGCACTCAGCCAGACATCTTCGTCCCGGCCTGTGTCCTCACAGGCCAAGTGGGTGTGTTGGTTCTGGGGAGCACTTGCAGAGTTGTCTCCGTACACGGAGTTTAGCGTGGGGCCGATGGAACACCCAGCATGGGCAGCTTGTGACCCTGACCAGCTGGGAGGCGAGGCCATCCCTGTTCCCCAGGAAACACAGGGGGCTCGGATGTTTGCTGGGACGGCCGGCAGGATCTTTTCCAGTGCCCGGGCTTCCGTGCCCTGACCCACCTGCCCTGTGGGCAGCCTCAAAACTTTCCTTTTTTAAAAAAATTTTGGTTTGGGGGCCACCTCTCACAGTGCTCCAGGGTTACTCCTGGCTTTGCACCCAGGGATTACTCCTGGCGGTGCTTGAGGAACCATGTGGGATGCCGGGAATCAAACCCAGGTCGGTCGTGTGCGAGGCAAGTGCCCTACCCGCTGTGCTGTCACTCCGGCCCCAACTCACAAAACTTCCCGACTGTCAAATACCAGCCACACTTCAGGGAGGCCTGAGGCTGCTAGTAGACCCTTTGGTTTGAGGGTAGGGGTTGAGTGTTGAGGGGGGCTGGGGACTGCTCCCAGCTGTGCTGGGGGTTACTCCCAGTGGTGCCTGGGGACCGTGGGGGGCTAGGGATTGAACCCAAACCCGGGCTTCCCATATGTGAACCTCAGGGTGGGATGCCCAGACGCCCCATCCTAGCGCGGAACCCAACCTTGTGTCCTGATTCGTCCCCAGACACCAGGTGGTGTGTCGCAAAATGATCCCGCTTCTCAAGCTGACCAGAACGGTCACTAACTTGCAGGTCCAGAACTTGCAAGTTCTTCTGGCTGGGAGATGGCTCAGCGGGCTCCTTCACATACTGGGGAACCCTCTCCTCTCCCGAGGGTCCCCCAGCACTGCCCAGGGGAACAGCTCTGGAGCACTGCTGAGTGTGACCCAAAAAGAAGAAAAGAAATTAAGTTCTTGGCGCTGCCTTGGTGCCCGTCAGGCCTTGCCGAAAGTGGGTGCTGGTCCCCCTGCCTCCCGGGGCACCAGCTCTGGGAGGGCCCTTTCCGTTGAGGCGTGGGTCTCGCTGGACCCCGGTGCCCACTGCTGCCCTGCCTTCTGCGTGTGCGCAGGAGAAGGCCCTCAGTGGCCGCAGGCATCTGTGTCGCTCTCTGGGGCCACACCCTGCTGCGTCCAGGGGCTCCCAGCAGAGATGGGGGTGGGGCTGGATAAATGTGAGACATATGCTCTGCCACTGGCGCCCCGGCCCAGCCCCGGGGGACTCTCCAGCAGAGGATGTTTGTGTCTCCCACACTTCTGTCCCTGTCACCGGGCTGGCCTGGAGGCGGGCCTTGAGAGTGGGAGGGAGTGGAGCTCTGGGGCGGGGGTTTGCCAGGGAGGTGGGCTTCCTGGATGGCCAAAATACATCTGACGTGCTGAGCCGGGTCCCTGCAGACTCTGTGTGGCAGCCCCCTCAAAGCCTCGGGAGCGGCCTGGTGATGACGGGGTTAAGCAGATCCCCCCCAAGGGAAGTGCTTGGATGTGTTTAGCTGCGAGTCCAACTTTCTTTCCTGGGGGCTGGAGGCACAGCCCAGGGCTGCCAGGAGTTAAACCCGGAGGCTGGATTTTTGGAGGGGGCAGCCTCCAGCGCCTCCTTTGAGTCACTTCCTCTGGTGGGGGCGGGCGCTCCCCGCGTCTGTGGCGCAGGCACGGGCAGTCCTGCCGGCCAGCCCTCGGAGTTGCGGGGCTGCTCTCCTGGGGGTGCGGCAGTCTCCGGGGAGGCAGGGCCGCGGAGAGGAGGGGAGAGCCAAGCCTGCACGCTTAGGACCGCGCGCGCCGCCCTGCGCGCCCCGCACCTCCCCACCGCGCGCGCGCACCGCACCGCCCCGCGCCTCCCCGGCGACCCTCCCAAGCTGCCCACGAGCCCCAGGCGCCGGCGGCCAGCATGACCGACGTCCTGCCCCAGCCCGACTGCAGCCTGATGGAGGTGTGCGAGCCCCTGGAGCAGCTGGAGGAGCCGGGGAGTAAGCGACCCCTCAACACTGGCGCCAGGCTCTGGGGCCGCGTGCGCAGCAAACTACTCCGACAAAAGGTGCTGGCAGGGTCCGCAGAGGGGTGGGGGGTGGAGGGAGCCGGCGAGCCTGGGGGGGGGGTGTCCCCCGGCTCCGCCTCTTTCCTTTCTACCTCCAGAGCTGGAGGATGGTTCCTGCCTGACCTGCACCCGAGTTCAGGCACGGGAAGGTGGGGGTTGCTCCGTTCTTGTAACAGTTATTCCCCCATCCCTGCTTTTAGCTGTGTCCCCCCATCTGTCCCTGTCTCTGTGTCTCCCCGGGGAGAGGAGTCTGCCTGTCTCCTTCTCAGCTGGCAGCGGCACAGTCAGACCAAGCAGGGGGCCGCTTGGTCCACTGGGAGTCCCTGGCTGAACCTTTGGAGGGGCGACGGGGGTGTGGGTGGGCCCGCTTGCGAGGCTTGTGAGGTCTCTTTGTGCCGGAGTGTGTGTGTGTGTGTGTGTGTGTGTATGTGTGTGTGTGTGTGTGTGTGTGTGTGTGTGTGTGTGTGTGTGTGTAGGAGTTATGCTGAGTCTGGGGGCTTCTAGCTTCTTCAAGGACTACCCAGGTCCCCCAGCCCCAGTGCTCCAGGGGGTCCCTCACCCAGCAGGCAGCCTGAACCTGACTGAGCCTGGGCGGCTGCCTGCAGCCCCTCAACTGGAGAGGGGCTGAGAATCCTGGTGTCCTGCACATGGGCAGTGCCCGAGGAGCTGCTGCCGAGTGAGCGCACGGGGTGACCACACGGGGTGACCACACGGGGTGACCGGAGCTGCACTGCCAGGGAGGAAGGGAGAGGACAGGAACCTCCGGGCTGGTCTGTGTGGCAGGCAGGGCTCTGCGGGCCCTGCTGTGGCTGGGGGTCTCTCCGTGCCAGCTTTTAGTGCCCGCAAGCACAGGGGTCCCGGGCAATGGCTCGGGGGAACGTGTCCTTGCTCTCCCGGTTACAGCCCCTGTGTGACCTCCTGGAGGGAACAGCAGTCCTGGAAAGTGCTGGACCGGGCAGCAACCTGAGCTGCCCTGCTGGGCCCTGTGCCTCCTGCAGCCTCTCGGGACGACAGTCTGTGCTGAGGCAGCGGTTTGGGGCCGCCGGCGGCGCAGAGCCGCCATGCCCCCCTGCCCAGGCCCTGCTGAGACTGGCACTCAGCAGCCCAGACCTCCCGGCATTGCAGACCTATAGGCGGGCGCGGCATCCCTGGCCCGGGGCCAGCCCGGCAGGGAGCGGCACCTGGCACACGGTCGGGGCAAGTTGTCAGCCCTGAACTCTGGACCCTTGGTTTTCCCTGGACATTGGCGGTTGGCACTACCAAGAGGCCCCTGGAGTGGGTCTTTAGTGGCCCGTGTGTGCTGTGTGTCTGTGCCCCGTCCCTTGCTGTGCTGTGGGACTAAGAGTGTCAGTGTCCCGGACACCAGGACCTGCATGGTGGGTAGCAGAAGGACAGTGACTCACCCCGCTGTGTCCAGGCTGGGTGGGAGGTGGCGGGTCTGCAGAGCGGCCTCCAGCCCACGACCCTTCCCCCCCTGCATTAGCCCATTTTTCAGTGCCACAGATTGGCTGCCAGGCGGGGTGAGGATTAGGAGCATCTCGGGAGGTGGTGAGGGGAAGGGGTGGGGGGCCGGTCGCCCCAGCTCCTCATTGGCTTTGTCCTGAGGCTGCTGTAGGCCTCCTGCTCCCCTGTAAATCAGGAGTCCTGCCTGGGGGTAGGGAGACTCATGGGGACCCCATGCTGGGGCTGATGAGTCTGTTCAGATAGAGCAGCCGCAGCATTTACCCGCAGGGCCTCAGGGCGAGAGACAGGGAGCACTGGGGCCAGGAGACAGAGAGCACTGGGGCTAGGAGCAAGGAGATCTGGGGCCAGTAAATAGGGAACACTCAGGGCCAGGAGATAGGGAGCACCCTGGGACTCTGTTTCGGATTCCGGCGGGCAGGGGGAGGCAGCATGCTGTGTTCTGTTCCTTAGGAGAGTTGGGGGCCCCTCCCCACTGGGCTGGGTGGTGCTGCTGTGCCGGCGTCCGCAGGGTACTTGGCTCTCTCTGCCGGTGCTCTCCCTGGGAGCCTCACATTCGCGTTCCTTGTTCTCTTTTTCTTTTTCTTTCTTATCACAGCCAGCAGTGCTCAGGCTGGGCGCCTGTTAGCTTTAGGTGGGCACTGGAGAAGTGGGAAGTGACCATGGGACCTACCCCAAGGATCCTTCCCCCTGCTCTGACCTGGGGTTCAGTCCCTGGCACCACGTATGGTCCCCCGAGCCCACCGGGAGAGAGCCCTGGGCATAGGTGGGAGCAGCTCCAGACCACCAGACAGACCAGCAAAAGCACATGGCTGCTCCCTCCTGATTCCCGTCCGGGCTCCAGGGATCCCCCTTTTAAGCCCCCTGTACCCTTGCGCCCTCTGGGCTACAGCAGCAAACACCCCCCCCACACACACCCGTAGTGTGTACCCCGCTGACCTCCATCACCTTGAGGCCAGGAATTACCAGGCCTTCCTGTGGCCTCACTCCCTCTGTGGACTCACGCACACTGACCGATGGCGCTCTGGGGACCCTGGGGAGGACACGCTTGATGGTGGTACCCCGTGCCCCAGATGGCAAAGCCACTGGGATTGCACCCGGCACATGGGGGCAGCCTCTGGCTCACCAGGCAGGCTCTGGTCACGGAGACACCCCGTACCTCTCCTTGGCATCCTTCTACAGAGGCTGGGAGGGCCTGGCCGCTCCACAGTGACACCCCAAGTCTGCACTGGCCGAGACTTTAGACCAGTCTTCCCAGCAGAGCGCTCAACCAGTGCAGCTCCCCTTCCCAAACGCCTCCTCCAGGGAGCCCTCCCACACTGTTCAGGATGCCAGAGAAGGGAGGGCACCAGGCTGGCAGGAAGGGGCCGGCGCCTTGTTTTCCTAATGCTGCATCTGCTGTTTCACCTTCGCTAGGGCAAATCTCTTCACGGGGCGGGTCTGTAAAGAGGGCGCCGATCAGGATGACCCTCTAAATCCAGCTCATGTGGGGACCTTGGCAGCGTCTCAAGATTCTTTCCCTAAGCCTTAAACCCTCAACACGCTGGGAAGGTCTGGGAGAGGTTATGCGGCTGCCCCTGGGCCCAGGCCAGCCTCTCCCTGGCCGCGGGAGCAAAGGCGTTCATGGCCCGGGAGGGAGAGCCCGGCTTCCTGCAGCCGCGCCACCCCGTTCATTCACCGCGTCCCGGTTTGCTGACGGGACCCTGCCAGTGCCCCGGGCAGAGAGCCCCAGCTCTCATGGAACTTTCTGTCCCTTAGAGGAATTGGGCAATCAATAAGCTCATTCTCGGTCGGACGAGGGCGATGAAGAAAATACAATTGGGTAACAGATTCGAGGCTGGGAGGGAGAGGGCTTGCTCAGAGAGCATCACGATAGGGCTGGTTCAGGAGCCTGGGCTGTGGGGCTCGGTGAAGCCCTGGGTCCTGTGCCCAGCAGTCCCCGAGGACAGGAACCAAAGAGCCTTCCAGCCTTGAGATTCCTAAGGAGCTGCCGACAGGCCCGATACCCATGGCAGGGCGGACTGTGGCAGGCAGAGTCACCTGGCACAGCCAGCCTCAGCCTAGCAGTCAGCCTAGAACACGGCGAGTTCTTGGTACCAGTCGCCCGCAGGTGCTATTAGGGTCATGTGGCCGTAGGGGCCAGGCCATCAGCAAAGCCAGGCCACTGTGCCCAGTACAGGCGCCAGCTGGGGAGCTGGCAGCAGGCCTTCACGGCCTGGGGTGGTCTCTGCAGCATCCGGGAGCTCGTGTGGCCCATTTGGGCTGGAGCTGTACGGCCAGGTGGGAGCTCTGGGGACTTGGGGTCCCTGTCCGTCCCTCTCCGTCACTCCCCTGGTGCCCCTGTGTGTACTGTGTGTAGCTCGCAGTGCTGTGTGGCCTTGGGTCCAGGGAAAAGGCTCCTTGTGCTCACCATTGGGGTGTGGGGGTGTCCTGGGTGGGTGGGCGGGCGGGCAGGGCCAGGGGGCTGCCGAAAAGCACTTGCAGTTCCCACCAGACGACAGCTCGCTCATCCTTGTTCCTCTAGGGGGGGCCTGCCCTTGTCTCCCGGGTACCTGGCATGGCTTGCTTGGGGCCCCCCTTCCTGGAGAAGTCTTCAGGCCGTCTTGGAGGGAGGGGGTGGTAGGGGCACAGCAGGCGGACCAGCTCCAGGAAGACGGGGCCCGCGGTGGGCTGGACGTGTGGCGGGCACATGTCAGGCTGGGCCCCGTCAGGAATGCAGCGGGCCAGGGAAGGCAGGTCGGCCGGGTGCGAGGAGGCGACCTGGCTTCCTTCAAAGGCTCGTACGGGGGGGGGGGGGGGGGCTAAACCCTTTCCATATGTGCCTCGGCAGCTTCAAAGCTGCAGGCGGGAGGGGAGAGGCGCGCCGAGCAGCCTGTCTGTGGCCTGGCCTCCGGGGTCCAGGAGGTCGCCGTGGCCTGTCTGTGTTTCCCTCTGTGGCCACGTTGACAGAGGAGAGCCAGGCTCTGGCTCCTGCTCCCTGCCGGGCCGCTGCCAGCCCCGCCGTGCCTTTCACGCCTGTGGTTGGTCCCAATGACAGACTGGCTGGGTGTCCCATGGGGTCGCTCTTGAGTGAGGGCAGAGGAACAGCAGCCTGGGGGTGCCACGTGGCCGCTTGCTGGGCACTGCAGGGAGCATGGCCACAGTGGGACAGACACCTGGTCCTGAAGCCCCTGGGGGACATCACCGCCCGTCCCTGTCCTTCTTCTGGTGACCAGACTTAAGTGTCCTTTTTTTTGTTTTTTTTTTTTTCTTTTTGGGTCACACCCAGCGATGCTCAGGGGTGACTCCTGGCTTTGTAATCAGGAATTACTCCTGGCGGTGCCCGGGGGACCATATGGGATGCCAGGGATCGAACCCGGGTGGGCCGTGTGCAAGGCGAACGCCCTACCCACTGTGCTATCGCTCCGGCCCCAAGTGTCCTTGTTGTAAAGAAACTCAGGCTCGGGAGGAAGGGCACCCCACTTCCCAGCACAAGCCCGGGGTGCACAACAGTGCTCGAGAGCCAGAAAAGGTGCAGCCAGGCCTCCGACCCCCCTAAAGAATGGGGTTGAGGTGCATTCCTGGGGGCCGGTTCCCCAGGGCCCTCTGGTTCCATGTCTGTGGAAATGATGGAGGAGGCATTCCTGAGGGCAGGAGTGCAGACCCCAGGGGCTGGGGGGAGGTGGGAGAGGCCTGGGGGGCCCAGTGAGAGCTTTGTGACAGTGATACCCTCCCTCCTCATCCTCACAGCTCTGCCTGGCTGCCCCTCCCCTCACCTGAGCTGCCATCGCTAACAGGTGCTGCCCCAGCCCTGCTTGAACACGGCGGTGCCCACACATGAGGGCGGGTGGGAAGCAGCATAACCCCGCCCCCTCCTCCCAAGACTCTGGGGTGAGTTGTGTGATGTGGTACAGGGTGTGGTACAGCAGGAAGCGTCTGTCATCTTCGAGGGGAAGCTGGAATGGGGACCCCAGACTCAGGTGTCCTCTGAACCCTGACACTGGAAGGTGGCCACCCACGGGCTCGAGCAGAAGCCCAGAGTCAGGGCACTGGGGAGACCCTCATCTGCATCGGGGGTACCAGGTCTCAGGCAGAGAACCCCTCTCCCACCTCTCAGCCCCCCTCATGGCTGGGGGGAGTCGCCCACCCCAGAAAGGGAAGTCACTGCTGCCCCAGACCCAGGACCACCTCTGCTGGGGCACAGGGCCCACAGTCACCCCACGGAGGGGCCGTGTGGGACCCACTCTGCAGCCCACCACCTGCCTGCTCTGTCCCCACTGAGGTGACCCCAAGCGTGGGCAGGTGCCCGTCAGGGCTGCCCCCCACCACTGTGCTCAGGAAGCAGCAGAGTCCACGTTTCCCAGGGTTATAAATAGCCCCGGCCACTCTGAGAAATGCACCAGGGCTGCTCCACGCCGCGCCCTCCCTCTCGGTATGCAAATGACGTCCTGAAATAGACTTGGTTTCTGGGAGCTGCCCGCCTCCGGGAGACAGAGCCTCATTGTTGGGGTGCCGAGGGACTGGGCAGGCCTCCCCGTGTGGGGACCACGGCCTCACCTGCAGGGGATCCTGGCCGTGGCGGGGCCGGGGGACCCACAGGGAAACTCCCGAGTGCCACTTCATGCTGACCTGGTCTTGGACAGGCCAGCGGGGTGAAGCAACAGCAAAGAGAGCTGGAGACACATCCAGCAGGAAGGCGGGGGACTGACCCCCAAGGTCTGGGGTTATCTTGGAAGGCTTCCTGGAAGAGGCGGAGGCTGGAACCAGGCCGAGCAGCAAGAGCGACTTTTCCTGTCTTCCAGTCTCCCAGGCAAACGTGGGGTCACTTCTTGGCAGCCGGAACAGAAGTGATGGGGACGGGGGAGGGGAGCAGTGGTGGAGGGGGCCTGAGTCGCTTCCTGATGGGGAGCTGCCTGGTGGCGGCCTCCAGCACTGCCCCCGTGGCCCCCATATGGGTGTGGGCAGAGCAGAGACCAGGCCCAGTGCTCCCTTGCTGGGGGTGTGGCACCAGGCGAGTCCCTGACCCTCTGTTGGCCTCACAGTGCCCATCTGTGAGGCGGGAGCAGCTGTCAGAGCTTCGACGTCCCAGGCTTGTTCTGGTGGTGATGGGCGAGTGGTGGAGGGGAGTGGATCTAAGAGCCGGACTCACCGACAGAAGGCTCCACACTCCCCAGCTAGTCCCGCCTTTGAAAATTCCCCTTCCTGGAGCCATAATACGGCGGGGAGGGCATTTGCCTTGCATGTGGCCATCCCTGGTTCAATCCCGAGCACCCCCTTCTGTCTCCTGAGTCCCACCAGGAGTAGCTCCTGAGTGCAGAGCCAGGAGTAAGCCTGGAGCACTGTTGCTTGTGGCCCAGTGCCCAGATTTTTTCAAGTTCCCCCTTCCCTGGGGCTAGAGATAGGACAGCAGAGAGGTCTTGCATGTGGCAGGCTCGGGGCTGGTCCCCAGCACTCCAGAGTCCCCAAGCCCATGAAGAATGATCCCTGAGGGGCTGGAGTGATAGCACAGTGGGCAGGGCCTTTGCAACGTGGCCTACCCGGGTTCGATTCTCAGCATCCCATATGGTCCCCTGAGCACCGCCAGGAGTAATTCCTGAGTGCAGAGTCAGGAGTAACCCCTGTGCATCGCCGGGTGTGATCCAAAAAGCAAAAAAAAAAAAAGATGATGAGAGGGAGGTGTCAGACTTCCCTGGGGACCCACTGGGACCCTGGCTCTGGGGAGCCCCGCACACTCCCCCTGTGTTTGAGAAAGGGCTGGGGGCAGGGTGCGCCCCTCTCCCCACACTCCCCCCATCTCTCTCCTGTTTCCCATCTCCTCCCCTCTGTGGGCGGCAGCTGACTCGGGAGGCGGGGTCTGGGCCCCAGTGGCCCATAAACAGGCCTGGACCCCGTCACAGGTTCCCACTGCTCTGGGGGCATAGAAGGGACGACGGAAGGACTGGTGGTTTGTAAAGCCCCCTGCCTCCCCTGGGCTGGCTCAGGTCGATTTCCTCTGGGTGGTCCTGTGTTTGCGCAGAGGTGGTCCCACTGTGCCCCTCGTGCCTCTGAAGTGCAGAATCCCCAAGGCCTGGGGTGAGCCCCACCCGGGGCCAGGCTGGCGTCGCTGTTGGTCTGGTGGCCAGCTTCCAGCCCTTGGTTTCGGGCTGGCGAGACGGCACAGGGGTTCCGGCACTGACCTTGCACACAGCCCTGCAGACGACCCTGGTTCAGTCCCCGTCACTGAGTATGGTTCCCTGAGCCCCGAGCCAGGAACAGTCCCTGAGCACAGCAGGGTGTGGCCCCCTGCCCCCCGCACCAAAATAATTAAATAAAAAGCTCTTTGCTTTCCACAAAATGGATGAAAGCTGACAGCTGACAACTTTGAAAATAAACGCTGACGATAGCTGTGTATACAATTTAGGGCCCGTAATGAGGAAGAGGTTAAAGAATTTCATAACATTGTTATCATAAGGCTATTTTCAGGCCTATTTACTTATTGATGCGAACAAGATGTTTTTTTTTTCCCCTTTACATCTTTAAAAATAAAGCCAAGAGAAAGAGTGAACAGAATTGTTGCAGAACCCGTTTTGACCTAGCAGAAAATAGTGCTCGTGTACATCCGTGAACTGAAAAAAATGTTCTGTCTTATTAAGAGACACAGTTCTGGGCTGGGGAGCTGGCACGCGGGTTGGGGGCTTGCTTGGCATGTAGGAGCCCCTGGACCTATCACCAGCATTGTGTGTTCTGCTGAGCTGCAGAGAAAACACCCCCCCCCACATGAGCACTCAGCTAGGAGTAACCTCCCCAGCACCTTTGGGTGTGGCCCAGACAGATGGATGGCCAGAGTAATGCAGTTCCACCCAAATAGCACTTTGTTGCTGAATATTTAGTAAAATGTGTAACATATTAACGATTTTATTATCTCTTACTCATCATGATAATAACCAACCCAGGATGTATTTTGAGTATTTGGGAACTGGTGATCTCCAGAAAATCATTCATTTTGATTCATATAGATGTTTTTGTTGAAACGGAACACGACTGGGGAATGCATTAAAGACTTTAAGAGAGAAAAAAATAGGACAGAATTCTGGGGAGAAGTAGAAGAGAAACACAAATCCAAGAAGAAAAAGAAACAGTGCCGCGTTCCTGCCGAGAAAAAGCTTGTTCGTGTGTTTTTAACTGGATGGTGGCGGGTATCAGGTCCCTGTAGCATTTGGATTCCAGAGAATACATTGAAAGGAAGGGAGTAACGGCTTCAAGATGTAAATATTTTCATGAAAATTAGATTCTTTTTTTTTTAAAAAAAAGGATTATTTTCTCTGAAACTATTTAAACTTACCATGGAAATATTCAGATGTTGACTTAAGAATGTAACAGGGATGGGCCAGAGCGATAGTACAGCGGATAGGGCGGTTTCCCTTGCACACGGCCGACCTGGGTTTAATACCCAGCACCCCATATGGTCCCCTGGAGTGCAGAGCCAGAACTAAGCCCTGAGCACTGCCAGGTCTGGAAAGGAGTGGGGGGAGGGGGGAGTGAAGACTGACAAATCATGATGCCCAAATGTAGAGAGAGAGAGAAAGAAGGAAGGTGCCTGCCACAGAAGCAGGGGGTGGGATGGCAGGGGGTTGGCGGGAGGGATACTGGAGACATTGGTGGTGGAAAATGCACACTGGTAGAGGGATGGGCGTTCCATCATTGACTGAAACTCAGTATGAAAGCTTTGAAACTCTATCTCTCAGTGATTCAATTAAAAAGAATTGTTTTTTAAATGCGACGAGGAGAGCTAGAGAGATCGTAGAGATTGGACAGGGGATAAAGCACTTGCCTTGCACACAGCCGACCCCAGTTCTATCCCTGGCAACTCATTTGGTCCCCCAAGCCCTGCTGGGAGTGAACCCTGAGCACAGAGCCTGGAGTGAAGCCTGAGCACTGTCAGGTGTGGCCCACTGCAAAAGAAAAAAGAAATGTTCCAGGGGGCATCTGATTATTCAAAGTGAACTTTGGGGCATACAAGGAAAACCAGGTGAAGGCTGCTGAGGGGGGGACAGAGAGGATGGAAGGTGCCTATCTCCCAGAGGGTCCTACAGTGGTCCTACGGGTGCCACCCCCCAGTGCTCCCAGTAGGCAGCAGCCCGACTGTGCCACAGGGAACAGGAGCGCCTCTCTGTACGAATGCCACAGGGAGCTGACTCCGTGTCCTGCCCCGCGCTGTCCCATGCAACCAAGTACCATCCCAGTGGCCCTGCTGTTGTGCCCTGGCCCTGGCAACAGCCACAGGGTAAAGGGAAAGAAGGACAAAGCCCCAAACCAGCTGCTCAAGGTCTCAGCGATGGCAGAACTGGGAGCAGAGACAGTTTCCTGCACCCCCTGTGCCCCCCACTCAGTGCTCGCCCCCACCTCCCCAGCCGGGGGGACGTGGCCCTCAGCGTCTGTGCGTGCAGGCAGCTGAGAAGCCCCCGCTCTCAGGATGGAGTTGGGACTGCATGGTGGGCGAAGGCCTCGCAGGGCAGGGGAGGGCGAGGGCTGCATTTCCAGACAGGCGTCTTCGGGCCAGAGTGACGTACAGCGGGGAGGGCGCTTGCCTTGCACACAACCAACCAGGTTGATCCGTGGTGTCTCATGGGTTCCCCCAAACCTCGCCAGGATGATCCCTGAGTGCAGAGCCAGAAGTAAGCCGTGAGCATCGCCAGATGTGGCCCCCAAGCAGACCCACAGAGAGGCGTCAGGGCTGCGTCCCACCGTCTGTGGGTTCTGGCGTAGCCCCCCGGGCTGTCATCCCTCCCGCGCCCCCTCACAGTCTTTCTTTCTTTCTTTGCAGTTGGATCCACAAACCGTCGAGACCAAGAACTGGCACACGGATGTGATTGAGATGAATGGGGTGAGGCTGGAGAGAAGGGGGCACCTGTAGTGGGGTGGGGGTCGAGGGTGGGGCCCTGCCTGGCCACTGACCCTGCAGCCCTATCCCTCTCCCCTGCCTCCATCTTTCCCACTGCCACCTGCCAGGGGTACCGGGTGTTCGAGGTCACCCTTACTTCCGGGGCAGGGTCTCGACGGGGGGAGGGGGGCTGGCTCCTGGCATGCAGGCGCTGGAGACCTTCTGCCTGCCTCACCCCCACCAGATCAAAGTGGAATTCTCCATGAAATTCACCAGCCGAGACATGAGCCTGAAGAGGACCCCCTCCAAAAAGCAGACGGGCGTCTTCGGTGTGAAGATCAGCGTGGTGACCAAGTAGGTGCCGCCCTGCCAGACCCTGCCAGACACCCCCTGCCCTGACTTCATCCATAGCCAGTGGCTCGGGGGTCACTCTGGCCAGTTGGGAGTGGCTCCCAGCCTGAAATGCCTGTGTGCCCGGGGTGGGCTGTGAGCAGACCTGCTGTGAGGTGTTGGCAACCGGCGATCAGCTTGGCCACACAGGCTGTCCCATTCCCCCTCTCCCACCCCGGTGGCACCTTTCAGCTCCCTGCACCCCCCAGTGCCCGCCGAGCCCCCCACAGACCCCTGGCTCTGAGCCCTCTTTCCTCGGGATGTGGTTTCCCCGGAGGTTTGGGACCCCCGGCCCTTGTACGTCGCTCTCGCATCCCCCAGCAGCCTCGAGCAGGTCCCTTCCTCGCTGCCTCCTGACGGGGGCTGGGGGTGAGGGGTCCCCGAGGCCAGGGTGCAGGGGGAGGAGCCCCGCAGCTCCCCTGAGGTGCCCCCCTGCCCCCCCACCCAGGCGGGAGCGCTCCAAGGTCCCGTACATCGTGCGGCAGTGTGTGGAGGAGGTGGAGAAGCGGGGCATCGAGGAGGTGGGCATCTACCGGATCTCGGGCGTGGCCACGGACATCCAGGCGCTGAAAGCCGTCTTTGACGCCAGTGAGTAGGATCGGGAGTGGCGAGGGTGGGCAAGGAGGTGGGCACCGTGGGACTGAGTGGTCACCCGTGCGGAGACCCTGATTCTCGGCAGAGAGGAGCCCAGTCTGTGGCCTCCTGCCTTGAGGCCTGGGCCTTTTCCAAGTCCCTGCATTTTCCCACATAACCCCCTTCCATTCATTCATTTTTATAGGGGGGGCTGGGGGCCACACCCCGCAGTGCTCAGGGAACCATGCGGTGCTGGGGGCCAAACCTGAGGCTCCTACATGCAGACCCAGCCCTTTGCGCCATCTGCCCCTCCCTCCCTTCTCCGAGCCCCTGCTGCAGCTGAGGGAACTGGGGCACAGAGGCTCGCTTGCCCAGGGTCCCCCCTGCAGCCTCTGAGCCTGGCTCGTCTGCCTTCCTGGCTTGCGTGCTGGGTCCTGGGTGCCAGGTGGCAGTGTGGAGCCCAGCCGGCTGGCCTCGGCTGCCCCTGGGTGTTACATGAGTGCCACCGGGGCATGCCAGCCCCGACTGTCTCCCTGGCTGCTGGGGATGTGCCTCTCTGGTCCTTCACTTCCATCTCGCGGGGGCGCTCGACAGTTGACAGGAAACCAGGACTGAGGGTCACTGTGACTCCACGGGAACCCGAGAGGGGGCCAGGAGTGCTGTGAACAGTAGCCGAGCAGACGTGATGGGGGAGCCCCGGGCACCAGACAGGAGGGGGCACTCGGGATAGTGTCTCGATTTTAGGTGTTAAAAATGCACAGTGCTGTCCAGAAAGGAGCTTCGATGTGCATCAGTTCTAGCGGGACAGGGGTGTGACACGTGTCCTGCGTGATGCACTCTGCACTTCGTCCCCCCCACAGAGACACGGTCCACCTGCTGGCCTGACCCCACCTTTCTCGGGGAGCCAGAGAGCAGGCTGGGTGTGTACTGGGGCTCCAGCTGGCGAGGCCCTGACCGCAGCCTCTCGCACAGATAACAAGGACATCCTGCTGATGCTGAGTGACATGGACATCAACGCCATCGCCGGCACCCTCAAGCTCTACTTCCGAGAGCTGCCGGAGCCCCTCCTCACTGACCGGCTCTACCCCGCCTTTATGGAGGGCATCGGTGAGGCTTCGGGGGGCCGGGGGCGGGACCAGCAGAACCCAGAGCCAGGCGAGAGCCATGCAGGCACACCAGGGTCAAAGGAGGGCATATGTGCCCGCCACCCCCCCTCCCATGGGTGCTGACCTCCCTACTCGGAAACTCAGACATCCAGCAATATCTACCCTGAGTGGGGGTCAGGGCAGGCGCCCAGGGGCCATGGAGGAACCTGGGGAGAGCTGGAGTGCTGGTGTGGAACCTTTCAGAAGGAGCGCTCACCTCTAGGGCCTTTGCCAAGGGTGGGCAGGAGCCGAGGCCCATGGCCAGATGGCAGTTGCCTGTTCGAGGCAGGCTAGATCCGGCCCAGGCTCCCCGTGCCCCCCCCCCCGCACCCCCACTGCTTTTCCCCCTGGGGCCAGCACTGCAGGAGCAGAGAAGCCCCAAGAGGCTGTCCGCCGCTGCCCTCCTTGTGCCCAGTCCTGTCCCACTGCAGTGGGGGTGCAGCGGGTGGAGGGACCACCACCCAGCCTGACTTCAGGCCAGGGGTCCAGTCCTGTTGGAGCTGGCCTGTGACAGCCTCCAGTCACCCCTGCTTCTGCCCAGGGAGCCCCAGAGCCCTAGAGCACCAGGCCAGGTGCCCCCTTCCCTGTAGGGCTGAGCCCACTTTCTCCCCGCAGCCCTGTCGGACCCCGCTGCCAAGGAGAACTGCATGAGGCACCTGCTGCGTTCTCTGCCCGACCCCAACCTCATCACCTTCCTCTTCCTGCTAGAGCACTTGAAAAGGTACCGGTGGGGCCGGCCAGGGCAGGGGGCAGCAAAGCCTGTGTGAGGCGGACGCTGCCGGACCAGCCTCTGCCGGCCACTCTCTGTGCACTGCACCCTGCTGTCTGGGATACTGGCTGAAGAATGCCGAGGAGGCGGGAGGCAGGCGCCACGCTGGGCTGTACAGCAGTGGGCAGTCGGTAGTTAGACATTGCATTTGTTTTGGGGCCATCCCCAGTGATGCTCAGGGCCGACTCCTGGCTCTGCACTCGGTAATTACTCCTGGTGGTGCTTGTGGGGCCGTATGGGATGCGGGAGATCGAATCCGGGTCAGTCATGTGTAAGGCAAACAGCCTACCCTCTACACTATCTCACTAGCCCACTCAGACGTTTTACTTTTGAGGGGGTGGCTCTTGATTTGGGGGCCACACCCAGGGGTACTCACTGGCCACTCTGGCTCTGCGCCTGGGGCCCCTCCTGGAAGTGCTTGGAATAGCATGGGGCCAGGGGGCAGACTCAACCCCCCACATCTGCTCCGCTGCTGAGCACTCCCCCGCTCCCTCCAGTTCTATATTCTCTCATGGATTGGGTGACCTGGGGTGCTGCAGACACGAGTGGGTGCCGTTTGTTCCTTCATGCACCACCGGGAGCCTCCCCTGAGCACCGAGTGGTGTGACCCCAAAACCAACAAAAGTGCCTTGGAACCCCTGGTCTAGATCTTACATCTCATCTAACAGATCAGGGCATTGAGTCCCCAGCTGATCAGGGGTTCACTGAGACCCGAGACGGCTCTGTCCAGGGAACCCCAGGTCCTGAACCAGCCCTGCCTTGGTTCGTCAGAGCAAGGGCTGCTGAAGCTGGAACCGCAGCGGGTTCACGCGAGCCCCTGAAACCTGAAGGCCCCCTGGCCAGCCCTTTCCCATCTCCTCTGGGCCCCTGCATCGTGGCTGATGCCGTGATAATGGGCCCTGCACATGTGGCCCGGTGCTCACTGCGCTCAGCCTCAGTGGCCAACACGTCGGCAGCTCTCTGAAGGCCAAGGTCTCTGCTTGCTTGTTTTGGGGCCACACTGGCCATGCTCAAGGCTTACTCCTGGCTCTGCACGCAGGAAATACCCCTGGCGGTGCTCAGGGGACAGTATGGGATGCCAGAGATCGAATCTATGTTGGCCTCAAGTGAAGCCTTGCTCTACCCACTGTGCTATCTCTCTGGCCCCCAAAGGCCACAATCTTGGTTGAAGCACACGGTGGTGCTTGTCAAGGGTTGCTGAGGTGCTCATATGCCTTTTAGTTGCCATGTTGGCGGGGCATGTCACCCCTTTCTGGTGTGGTGCTAGGAATCAGGTGGCAGAGTTACCAAGCTCACGTGGAGCTTGGTGCCCATGGGCACCCAGGATTCAAACTCATGAACAGATGCCGGCAGGGCGGGCGCTCCAGGCCTCAGGCCCATACCCTCTGGGGCTCAGGACTCGTCCATGGCGTGAGTAGAGAGGAGTTGCTGGGGTCTCTACAGCCCCCCTGCTCCCTGGCTGCTGGGGGACACTGGGCAGGCGCTGCCCTTTCTCCCCCCCGGCTGGGCCTCTCCTGCCACTCCCCAGGCCAGCGTGGAGCACTGGGAAGCCTGGGCCTGCTGGCTTGTTTTTTCCATGATGAGGCATTTTCCCCTTTGGTTTGGCCAGCACTGAAGTCCCAACCAGTACCCAGATCCTCTGCACATGCCACGGGGATGATACCGGGGAGGGGTAGGAAGGGGAAAGGGAAAATTCACTAGGGTTCCGTCCCGGGAACTGGCTCAGCCTGTTTCCACATCTGTGTGTGTGTGTGTATGTGTGTGTGTATGTGTGTGTGTGTGTGTGTGTGTGTGTGTGTGTGTGTGTTTGTGTGTGTGGGTGCTCGTGGTGTGGGGTATGTTTGTGTGCTGTGGTGTTTGGGGTTAAGTGTAGAGGAATGTATCGGGGTTGTGTCTGAGTATGTGTATTCGTGCATATAGTGTGGGGTGTGGAGCGGATACATGTGTCTGGGGTGTGTCTGTATCTGTGTTGTTTTTTGTTTGTTTTTGGTTTTTTTTTGGGTCACACCCAGCAATGCACAGGGTCACTCCTGGCTCTGCACTCAGGAGTTACCCCTGGCGGTGCGCAGGGGACCATATGGGATGCTGGGAATCGAACCCCGGTCGGCCGTGTGCAAGCAAACGCCCTACCCGCTGTGCTATTTCTCCAGCTCCTGTATCTGTGTTTTGTATGTGGGGAAATTGTAGGGGTATGTGCCTGTGTGGTGTTAAGTGTGTGTGTGTGTGTCTGGTGTGTGGCAGTAATGTATATCTGGGTATATGTATCTGTGCGTGTGTGTGTGTGTGTGTGTGCTTTTGTGTGCATGTCTGTGTGTCTGCCTCTGTGGCATAGGGTTAATGTCTGAGTATATGTTTCTGTGTGGTATATGTCATGTGCATGCGTGTGTGTGTGTCTGGTGTGAGCATCACTATATCACTGTATCACTGTCATCCCATTGCTCATCGACTTGCTTGAGCGGGCACAGTAAAGTCTCCATTGTAAGACTTGTTACTGTTTTTGGCATATCGAATACACCATGGGTAGCTTGCCAGGCTCTGCCATGCATGCAAGATACTCTTAGTAGCTTGCCGGGCCCTCCGAGAGGGGCGGAAGAATCAAACCCAGGTTGGCCGGGGTCGGCCGTGTGCAAGGCAAATGCCCTACCCGCTGTGCTATACACACACACACACACACACACACACACACGCACGCACGCACACACACACATCTGGGTATATGTATCTGCGTGTGGTGCATGTGTGTGTGTCCCCTATGTGGTGTGTGTATGTGAGGGTGTCCCTGTGTGATGGTGTGTGTGTGGTGTATGTGTCTCCGTGTGTGTGGTGTGTGTGATATATGCATGTGTGTGTGTGTATGTGTGTCCCCCACACGGCTGCTGGCATGGCCGTGTTGGTCTGCGCCTTTCTAGGGCAGTGAGTAAGTCTGGCCCCTTCCGGAGGGCGGGTGTGGAGTGCTCAGGAGGGGCGCAGCAGGTGGGGCTCGCCTGGGGGGCCCAGCACAGGGGAGCTCTCCTGTCTCTGACCCAAAAGGAGGTGATTCTGGGGTCCCCCAGTACACCCTTGGGCAGAGACATGGGGGCACTGCCTCCACCCGCCCCCAGGCCTCAGAACCAGTGAGCAGGCTCTGTGGGGCCCCCGCTCCCCGATGTTTGTCCCCCCAGTCACCTGTCCTCCGGGGCACTCTCCGCCAGCCACCGGAGCGTGGCCGCAGCGCTTATACTCTGGAGCGTGCAGTGCTCAGCCAATCGTTTCATCACGGGGGGGATGAAGAAATGGTGCCCACCCCCGAGGGCGATGCTGGGTGTGACTGCAGGGAACAGTGTGGGGACAGCAAAGTACACCGGAGCCCAGCACCTGCTCGCCGGAGACGAGCCTTGCCGACTGGCCTGGGCCGTGTCCTTCCCGATGTCTGCCCTGCAGGAGAGGCCAGTCACTCCTTTCTAGGAGAGGTCCTAGTTCTCGGTGCTCGGCCGCAGCTGCAGCAACCCCGAGGAGCTGCTAAGAGCGGCCGCTCCCCTCCCTTCCAGGGTCGCCGAGAAGGAGCCCATCAACAAAATGTCCCTGCACAACCTGGCCACGGTGTTCGGGCCCACGTTACTGAGACCCTCCGAGGTGGAGAGCAAGACGCACCTCACGTCCGCCGCTGACATCTGGTCCCAGGACGTCATGGCACAGGTGCGGCACTGCCCAGCCTGCGGGGCTGGTGAGGGGGGCACACACGGGGCCCTGGCGGAGGCGCGAGCACAGCTCCGGGCCCCCCATGCGGCCCCCCTAACAGGGATGAGCCACAAGAGGGGATTCCTGGAAGGAAGGGAAGGCTCCTGCCCTTCCAGGCCCAAATCTGAAGTCTGAGCTGAAGCAGGGTGCGAGGACAGTCCCATCCCCGGCACCCCATAGGGTGCCCGAGCCCCACCTAGAGTGACCCAGACCAAGCCTGGAAAAGTCTGAGCCAAGACCAGTGGCCACTGCAGCCCCGGGAGTGCCTCCAGGACAGCCCGAGGGTGCAGGAAATAGCTGCAGCCTGCCTTGTTTGGGCAGGACAACAGGGGTGGGGGTAGGGGGGTCACCCCCTGGGCGGACAGCTGGGAACTCTCCTGGGATTCCTACCAGACCTTGGGCAAGAACCAGCCCCAAAGCCAAATTCTCTGTGGGGTGGGAGCTGAGCCGCCCCCATCCTACAGCGCCCCCTGCTGCCGCCAGCGGCCACGACAGCGACTTTCCAGGACCTCTCCACAGGGAGACCCGGGGTCCTGCAAAGGCCAGGAGCCCGCCTCAGTCCCCTGTCCCTCCACAGGTCCAGGTCCTCCTCTACTACCTGCAGCACCCCCCCATCTCCTTCGCGGAACTGAAGCGGAACACACTGTACTTCTCCACCGACGTGTAGCCCGGGGGGCTGCGGCCGCCCCAGCCAGGGACCCGCACAGGCTCGGTCACGACGCTCCATCACTCCCCAGCCCAGCACTGCAGACTCCGAGGACGCAGACTTCCAAGAACTGGAACTCGTGCATCTTTTGTGCCACTTGTACAGAGCAGCCGCCCCAGCCCCGCCGCCCAGCCGCGCCCCGGCTCCCACCTCTGTCCCTCCCGTCGTCTCCCGCTGCTCCATGCTCTTGGGATCATTGTCTCCTGTCTCTTTCTCATCCAGAAAAGGGAGTGACCAACCCGCCATGGGCACGCAGGTGGCCCGCTTGGCTCTTCTCTTCCTCCCCCACTTTCTTTCCTCCCGAGTCTAGTCCAGCGCCTTGACTTGGCGCCGTCACGGTGGCCAGCTCCAGTCATGGCCTCGCTCCCAGGTTGCCGTGTCCTGGCGGCCCCGCAGCCCCCCCGCGCTGCCCCTGCATGCAGCCTTGGTCTGTGCTCAGCGCCCGGAGGGGGGCGGTGCTGCCCCCAGCCCTCCGCTCACCCCACCATGGGCGCACACCCACTTTGCCTTGCTGCTGTGCACAGGAGACTCGCATTCGCCCTCCCTCCGCCCGGCACAAAGCAAGGGCCCCCGGCGGGGGTTCCCATCGGACAATCTCCCTTCCTGGGGTGTATCTGCAGTCTCCTGCCGACCAGCGAGGCATCTTTGGACTGTTTCTCCTACTGCTTTGTGGTTCCTTTTCCCCCTGGTGTTCTGCTTCCTCACAAGTGACCTACCAAGCTAACCGGAGGGTCGGGAAGAGTCAGGGAGATGGGAGTTGGGTGCTCACGGGTGAAGGGCATTCGAGGGGTGCCATGGAGCACTGGGTGTCTGAAACGGGGACTTAGAAGGAGTGGGGCGGGCTTTACAGGGGCTCCTGCCATTGGCAGGCTCTGTCCTCTCCTGGCGCCTCGTGGGCCTGGCGGCACCGTTGCCTTAGACCCTCCACACACCGTCCACAGCCCCCACTGCCACGAGTGCTCAGGGCCTGCGCAGCAGGGGCTGGTCACCACGGAGCTGCCTCTGCCCTGGCTTCCGGTGCCGGCCTTTGGGGGATACCAGGATTCCAGGAAGTGGGGGGAGCAGGGGGGGTCATGGGCACCTCTCCTGGGACTGGGCTTTGCAGGCAGGCCCTCCCAGTGAACACTGCAGAGCGGGGGAGCGGGGGGCCCACTCCCAGCCTGGAAGCCTGTGGCTTGGCACTGGAAAGGCGGCTCAGTGGGCAGTGCCCAGTGCCCCCACAGCCTGTGAGGACAGACACTCCCCAGCCCGGACGCCCGCTTCCTGCCTCTCCTGTGGGACGGGCGGGCGGCGCTGCAGCCAACACTCGGAACTCGACTGGAGAAGGGAGCAGCCAGGACCTTTCGGGCTCCGACACCCGTTGCTTAACTTTGGTCCAGCCCGTACACAGGAGGAAAGTGCCTCGGGGCGCCCAGAGGTGGCACTGTGGGCAGTCAGGAGTGGGTGTGTGGCCAGAAGGTCCTGGCTTCCAAAGCCATTGCTGGGAACGGACTGGGCCCATCAGCACTGCAGCTCAGCCCGCGCCTCCCGCTTCTCCCACACCAGGGCTGCTGGGAACGGGATGGCGGAAAGGGCCGGAAATGCAAAAGGCTCCTCCTCATTGGTCAGCCCCACTCCCGAGGTGCCCAGGCAGGGGAGGGGGCTCCCAGACCTGGACGGTGCTGTGTGGTGGAGAACTGCTCATCGGTCCTCCTGGTAGAGGCTGTGCCACCCCCAGCACTGTCCAGCGGGACATCTGTGCCACTGGGACGCCCGCCCCCTCCCCACTGTATGCCCCTTGGCGTGGGCAGTGGCCGAGGGCAGTTGGGTTTCGCTGATACAGGCAGGATGAGACCCTTCGATAATATTTGACTTTAATAAGTTGGTAAGGATATATTTTTTGTCTATGTTCTGTTTCAACTTATGTAGATTATTATAAATTGATGTAAACCAAGTGAGAAGAAAATGTTAATAAAAAACATGCAAAGCCCCAACATTTGCACACAATTCAGCCCTGCAGCATGGCCGTCCGTGTTCTCGGTAGTTCAGGGACGAGCACCAACCTAAATATTTAACTTCCAGCTGCGCGCAGATGTTCCCAGGGCTCTACTTACCTAGTCATCTCCCTCATGTTTCTCCCCCTGCTGCGACTGGCAGTAGGGGAGGCGAAGCCAGGCCCTCCCCGTGTCCTTCACACAGGACAGCCTCCGGCCACTCCCTTGGGCCCATCTCTGCCTTGTGGGATGGCAGGTGATACCTGTTCAAGCGTTTCATGTCAGCTTTTGTTCATTTGCTTCGGTTGAGGCCACACACGGTGGTGCTCAGGGCTTACTCCTTGCTCTGCACTCAGTGGTCACTCCTGACCATCTTGGGGGACCTTATGTCAACTTCTCACCGAATTCCCTGGGAAATGGCGATGCTTTGGAGCTGCTTTTTGTTTTGCTGGGGGAGGGGGGGACTACACCCTGCAGTGCTCTGGGCTTGCTCCTGGCTCTGCACCCAGGAATTACTCCTGACGGGCCTGGCTCAGGGAGATACACAGGGAGCCAGCCAGAGTTGGCCACATGCAAGGCCAACTGCCTTGCCCACTGTGCTCTATCCAGCCCTTGGAACTGTTCTTTGACCTCAAGTGGCCATCGAAAAGCTGATTCCATAGACCAACAGTTCTCAACCTTTCCCCGGCCATGGCCCCCTCCAACCTTGTTCCTTCCTGTGCCCCCCATCCTACTGTTGGTTTCCCATTGATGCGATTTGCACCTGTGGCATCCTTGGGACATTCTGGGGTAGCCACAGGGACCACGTCCCAGGCCGAGAGCACTGCCCTGGAAGACTCGGCCTCCCTCAAGAGAGCCAGTGGGGTTAATGCAGCTCCCACCAGCCTAAGCCAGTGTTTATTCTGGAGATCAAGAACAGATGTCTTTGAAAATTGGTGTTTGGTTTATGAGCTCATACTAACTCCTTTAGCCATCTAAAACAGGAAACGATTCATCTCCCCTTGATTGAATAGTCAGCGTGGACAATGCTTGGCTTGTTGAACGGACAGCTACTGACAGCCTCGGGCGCATCTCTCCCGAAGCAGCAGTGAGCGGCCACTCTGCACAGGGCCGGTGGGAGAAGTGGCCAGGCACCCACAGAGTCGCTGCCCCCGTGTCAGTGCCTGAAGGTGAACGCTGCTCTGTTTGTTCTCGGATCAGAGGCGGCCCTGCCTGCCGAGCAGCAGGAAGTCGGGTGTGCTGGGATGGCACCGCAGAGAACTCATCAAGGGGCCCAGCACTGCACACTCGCTGTTGTCCATCCCCCAGGGCTGAGAAAGGTGCTGCCAGCTGGACCAACACTGTCACGCACGCACAGACGTGCACAGAGTGTGTGCATTCTCGCTGGAGTGGGTAGAGAAGGCAAGCACGGGGACGGAGGGGGAGGGAGGGGTATTCCACAGGCGGGCATCTGTTTATCCCCTTCATCGTACCTCCAAAGCAGCCGCAGCAGACACAGCAGAGCCCCACTGTCAGAGGTTTGGGGCCTGGTTTTTGGCCTCTGGCACACAACTAGACTAAGCAGCTAAGGCTCAGAAAAAGGCCACTAGGTCATGTCAAAAGACGGGGCAGAGGGGCTGGAGCGATAGCACAGCGGGTAGAGCCTTTGCCTTGCACACGGCCAACCCGGATTCAGTTCCCAGCATCCCATATGGTCCCCCGAGCACCACCAGAGGTAGTAATTCCCTGAGTGCATGAGCCAGGAGTAACCCCTGTGCATCACTGGGTGAGACCCAAAAGGGAAAAAAAAACAGGAGTGTGGGGTGGGAGGAGGGTGCCACCTCACCTTCGGGGGCCTCAGGTTTGGTCCCCACCCCAAACTGACCAGCATCACTGGATGTGGCCAAAAGGGAAAAATCCCAAACCCTAATAAGATCGACAGCAAAACCTCAGGCTGGGTAGTGGAGCACAGCTGCTCGGCCACATCAAACCCGAGGGCTCCATGGTAGGTGTGTGCCCCCACATGTGAGGCCCCATGCCATCGCAGGCACTGCTGGGCGGGGTCGCCAGAATGTCCCCAGTAGCCGGTGGTCAGAACATGAACCACTATGGGTGGGGGGATCTGGAAGAACCCGACATAGGAATTTCAGTGTGGCCTGAGGCAGGTTTGGGTTGGGCTGCTGGGAAGAGTGGGCAACGGAGCACTGGCCAACGTGGCCACCTCGCGAGGATACACAGAACCTGAGAGCGCCTAACGCCCCTCACTGCACCAGGGCACGCACTCTCTTCCTCAGCCCAGTCCACGTCTGGGAATCGCAGGGTTGGAAAACGAACCCACCTTCCGCTGGGGAGCACGCTTGGCGGTCAGGGACCCAAGATCAACCCCCAGCACTGCGGAGGTGGCCCAGGTGGCACTGGCGCTCAACAGCCCAGCCGGTGGGCAAAGTACTGCCTGAGTGGCCCGAGAACCTCCTAGCACTTGGGACGTTGACTCCCTGTCCTGTGTCATCCCCCTACCCCCCCAAAAAAAATAATTTAAACCTAATGGTAAGTGTGTATGTGCATATACACCTGACAAGGAAAGAACACAGACAGAGTAACATTCTGGCTGGCCCACATCGTTTACTTCACCTGCCCGACCACCCGGGAGGGCCGACTACAGAGCTGCCAGGTGGATGCGACAGCACCTGTTCCCACGAATGGCCAGTTGCGGAGCTCAGTTCCTTCAGGGAAGTGGGGGGCGCCCTCCAGACCTGCCGCACAGCCAGGGCAGCAAAGAAAGGGGGTTCCCTGAGACTGGAGGCCCCCTCACCACACCAACACCAGGAAGAAATGTCCTCAGACCCCAAAGGGGTGCCGGAGTGGTGCAGAAAACTGTCCCCCACATCCACACTCCAGCTCCAGGGCCTGAGCAGGGGGTCTTCTTGGGGAGAATGACTCTCATCGGAGGTAATAATCGATGGCAGCAGAGAAAGCAGAAAAACCGCCACAGCCGATGACGCCTGCCTTGAGGCCAGCTGTAAAGCAGAAAGAGAAAGTGACAGCGCTGTCAGATGCTGGTCACGCTTCCTGCCCAGGAAAAGATGCGAAGAACCTAACACAGGGGGGCTGGAGCGATAGCACAGCGGGTAGGGCGTTTGCCTTGCACACAGCCAACCCGGATTCAGTTCCCAGCATCCCATATGGTCCCCCGAGCACCACCAGAGGTAGTAATTCCTGAGTGCATGAGCCAGGAGTAACCCCTGTGCATCACCAGTTGTGACCCCACCCCCCCAAAAAAAAGAACCTAGCGCAGGCATAAGATCACCAAGACTTCACCGCAGGTCAGCATCCAGCACCCAGCCTGTTTTCTCTAAGCGACAGCCATCTGACCTCATCTCATCCCAAAGAATCCCTACATGACAGTAGTTCCTCCCTCTGGGACCACAGTGATAGGACAGCGGGTAGGATGCTTGCCTTGCACATGGCTGACCTGGGCTCAATCCCTGGCATCCCATATGGGCAGCCCAAGCACTGCCAGGGGTAACCCCTGAGTGTTGCCGGCTGTGGGTACTTCACCCCCCCACACACATCCCCTCCCCCCTCCAAAAAAAAAGTGCCTCCTTCACAGCAGGGGAACTAGTTAGGAGAAGGAGCTTTTTGAAGCCAAAGGGAAGCATATGGTCTGTTAGCCTGATTTGTTTGTGGCATAAATTCCTGGGAAGGTGATCAAAGCAGCCTCAGAGGAAACCGAGCGTTTCAAAGAGGTCCCGGCAAGAGCTGTGCAACGGGAAGACCAAAGGAGAAGTTACTCTATAAACCACAAACGACTGCCGGTCAGCAAGAGCCGGGGTGTTGTTATTCTTTGACAGAGCCAGGGATAGGGCCCGGGGCCTCACACACACAAGGCAAGTGCTCCACCACTTCGCCACAGCCCGGCTCCAGAAGCAGCTTTTATTTATTGGTTTTGGGGTCACACCCGGTTATGTTCAGGGGTTACTCCTGGCTCTGAGCTCAGGACTTATTCCTGGAAGTGCTCAGTGGACCAGGTGGGATGCCAGGGATCGAACCCCAATCGGCTTCATGCAAGCCACCGCCTGCAAACACCCTACCTGCTATGCTGTTTCTCCAGGCCCCAGAAGCAACTTTTAGTGACCACAAAATCTTCTGCCTTTTAGGAAATGTGGAAGCAGACATTTTGCTTTGGAAAAGCGAGAGTCCAGCAGAGTGGCCCTGTAAGGCCCGCCCAGTTGGGAAAGCCAACCACTGACATCCCCATCCTGCTAGGCGTCCCCACAGCAGGGGTTAGGGGCATGGTCACTGCCTACAGGTAATCACCCATCACTTCCAGAACACCTCTATTTGGCTTTCAACAGTTCTACTGTAGAAGCTAACACCCTTCAAGTGCAAAAAAAAGATACTCTGTGATAACTTATATGCAAAATGAAGCAAGAAAATGATACAAAATTAGACATTAGAAATATCCTGGGACAGAGGGGTGCTGGGAATAGAAGCAGATCTCCTGCACAATAGGTTCCTACTGAGCTATATCCCTAGTCCCAAGAAAAATGCCTACTTGAAATCCATGGAGCTGAGTTCAGCAGTGACTGCCACATGGGCTTCTGGGGCGACAGGGACACAGCTCCAAGCCACCCCCTGCCCCTTGTGTCCTTATGTCACATGTACATACTTGGCCACATCTTCAGCTATTATCACAACTGAGAGGTGCTACTAGCACCCAGGAGGTGGAGGCCAGGGATGCTAGTGAACACCCTGCAATGCACAGGACACCCCCTCAGCCATCCATACCTCAGTAGGGAAAGGTATAGCTGGTCCAAAATGTCAAAGTGCCAAGGATGAGAAACACTCTTTTATTTTTTATTTTTTTGCTTTTGGGGTCACACCTGGCAATGCACAGGGGTCATTCCTGGCTCATGCACTCAGGAATTACCCCTGGTGGTGCTCAGGGGACCATATGGGATGCTGGGATTCGAACCCGGGTCAGCCGCGTGCAAGGCAAACGCCCTACCCGCTGTGCTATCACTCCAGCCCCCAGAAACACTCTTTTAGATACTTGGAGTTTCTGCGTTCACACATAAGCAAATGTGATCAACTGTCCAAAAAAGAAAAACACTTTTTGCTTTTTGAGTCTCATCCAGCAATGCTCAGGGGACCATATGGGATGCTGGGAATCGAACCTGATCAGCCGTGTGCAAGGCAAACGCTCTACCCTTTGTACTCCCACTCTAGCCTCCCCTAAAACAGCATATGTTGACATCTGTCTTGGACTGTCCCATGGCACACCCTCTACCTGGAACAGTCCACTTGGACACGCTGTCCAAGGCCACAAGGAAACCAGGGGAGCTGTTTACTGACCTCTAAAACCAATGGCCCCGCCAGTGATGCAGCCACTAATGACACTGTTCTTCCAGTCCGACTTCCCCCGATACTGTGGGTGCAAAAGTGAGGTTCAGAGCCAAAGAAACAAGCTGGACAAAATGGTGAGTGCGAGTAACCGGGGCATCTAGCTGGCTAAGTCGGTCCACAATTGAAACCTGACCTTCATCTCAAAGCATAGTTCCTAAAACTTGAATGTGCTCCTACATGCTTCTGGCAGTTGGTAGCAGAGAACAGAAGCCAAGTGCAGCCTTTGAGAAATACTCAACAGTCCCCCGAGGGTTCCCCAATGGACCTTTTGCTTAACACCATTAGTCAGGGGCAGGAAAGACAGTACAGCGGGAAAGGTACCTGCAGTTCAGGCAGCAACCTGGGCTCTATCCTGAGCACCACATATGATCACCCAGGCCCTGCCAGGGATGATACTTGAGTTCAAAGTAAGCACTGAGCACAGCCAGGTATGGCTCAAAGAACAAACCAAAACTTCAAAAGTTAAAACAGAATCATTAATTTCCAATGTAGAAAAAAAGAAGTGAAAAACAGTGCAAGCTCAATTTACAAAAACAAAAAGTTAGAATTAGGGACCATTGGGGGCTGGAGCGATAGCACAGCAGGTAGGGTGTTTGCCTTGCACACAGCCGACCCAGGTTCAATTCCCAGTATTCCATATGGTCCCCTGAGCACGGCCAGGGGTGATTCCTGAGTGTAGAGCCAGGAATGACCCCTGTGCATCGCCAGGTGTGACCCCCCCCAAAAAAAAAGAATTAGGGACCATTTAGCAGATATTCAATCTAACAAGTACTAGACCTTTCTGATCTGTTTTCTGATAAATTAGGAGTGTTTCTTGGGGACCAAAGCAGTAATACAGTTGGTAGGACACCTGCCTTGCACCTGTCCAACCCAGGTTCAATCCCTAGCACCACATATGGTTCCCCTGAGCACTGTCAGAGGTGATCCCTGAGCACTGTCGGGTGTGGCCCCCAAAACAAACAAAAAAGGGTATTTCTTGGGGCTGGAGAGAGCGCTCAACAGGCTGATGTGAGCACATGGTTTGCGAACAGGAAGACCGGGTTTGTTTGTTTTTTTTGGGTCACACCCGGCAATGCACATGGGTCATTCCTGGCTCATGCACTCAGGAATTACCCCTGGCAGTGCTCAGGGGACCATATGGGATGCTGGGATTCGAACCTGGGTTGGCCGCGTGCAAGGCAAACGCCCTACCCGCTGTGCTATCACTCCAGCCCCAGGAAGACCGGGTTTGATTCTCGGCAAGGCAAGGTCCTCTGAGTGCCACTGGGTAGTGTCCCCGCCACCAATACAGAACAGGAAATAGCCCCTAGATACTGTGATCTCCTCGCCACCATTTCCCGCCCCCCCCCCAGTCAAAAGAGCATTTTGGGGGCTAAGGAGACAGCTGACAGAGTAAAGCATATGTCTAACAGGCACACCGAGCACTGCAGGGAGTAGCCTTGGAGGACAAGTACTGCTGGGTGTGATCCTGGGGTCCCAAACAGGCTGGGCTTGAGTGTCTTTGCACTGCTGGGCCCGAGCACTGAGCCATCCAGCCCATCTCGATGAAGTCTTCCCAGGAGTGGCCCCAGACGCCCTCCAGGCTATCTGGGAGAGCTCCTGGCCCCCCCATACCCCTCCAGGAACACTTCTCTTTAGGAGGGCAGAGACACTTACAGATTCTACCAAACACTCGGTGCAAGAGAACATGGCCCCCACGATGGCGAAATTCTTGGCGTAGGACACGCCTCTCTGTCCCATGTCTTTAAGGACTTCCTTTGCTGTTGGCGTCCGGTAAGGATCCTTGGGGTCAAAGCCCACGTTGGTATCAATGCCGGCAGTGAACACCCCAAATGCACCTCCCAAGACAAATCCTAAAACCAAACGGAGGAATGAAGATTTCTTGCACTGGGTTTCTGACTTGCTGCTGTGGGGTCATGCTCCAATAGCCCCTCTTGGGTGAGGGAAGCCCCTCTGCCCACACCACTTCTACACATACACCCCACCCCGCCTACTTTCAGATTAGCTGAGTTTCCTGTTCCTCTTGGATTTGGCCCTCCCTTCACTTCCGGCATCACTGGAACATGCTGCTCTCCCCCCACCACCCCCACCTCCTCTGACCCTCCATCTGTTCCAAGGGTGGCCTCTAGGAGGATGAACTGATGTCATAAGGGCCCCCAAGACAGTTCCCAAAAATGGAGATGGGCCTCACTCATTCTACTATAAAGCTGGGGGCAGACACCCCAATCCCCTTTCTGCGTCTGAAGAGACCCTGGCAAGTGGTGGCTATCCCCCAGATGCCAAAGATAACAAATGGCAAGGCCTGCCCTGTGGGCACTTCCGTCCAAGGGTCCTCCCATCACCCCAAGGTCAAAATGATCACTGAAGCCGGGGCGCCTGCTGTGCTCCCTGGCTCGCTGGGGGCTCCCTCCAAAGCCCCAGCTCCAAACTCCAGGGGCCGGGCTCCCCGTCTTGCCCTGCCACCGCGCTGATTTGCACCGGACTTCACACAGTGACCGGCCTGTGTCACTTCCATAGGGGGCACCGCAAGGACCCCGCCTGGCTCCCCATGCCCTGGGCCCCCTGTTCTCCCCGCTCCGGCCACCGCCGGGCCCAGGCCCGTGTCGGAATCCCTGGCCTCGAGAAAACGCTTCCTTCCAGGTGACACGGGGCGTGACCGCGCGGAGCCCCGTGTTCGGCCCCGCACGCGCCGGGCGGTCCCGGGGGCGCAGGCCGGGCGCGAGCGCGCAGGAGGGGCGCGGGCGGCGGGGGTCCCCTCACCTCCCACGCAGGCCAGCGCGGCCTTGAAGGCGCAGCTCTCCATGGCCCTCTCCACCATCTTCTGCTCCTCGCTCTTGGCCGGGCTGGGGATGCCGCCCAGGCGGCCGGGCTCCAGCAGCCGGGGCTGCCGCTGGTCGCCCACCAGGTGCTGCAGGAGCACGCTGTACTGCAGCGGCGCCTCGGGCACGGGCTCCGGCGCGGAGCGCGCGGCGCCGGCGCCTCCGGCCGCCATGACCGCACTCGCCCGGCCCCGCGCGTCCCCCCGCGCCCGCCCCGCAGTGGCCACGCGCCCCACGTGGCCGCCGCAGGCGCCGCGAGCCTCCCTCGGGCCGCCGCAGATTCGTCACGGCGGGGACGCTGCCGCAACAGAACCCACTCCTGCACGCAGGCGGAAATAGCTCATACTCCCCCCCAACACCCCGCGCCAGGCCTCGGGGGCACCGACTCGCGTCCCCCACACCGCCGGCACGCGCGAGCCACCGGCGCCCGCCAGGACCCGCCGAGCCTCCGCGCAGTGCCTGTCGGGAGTTGTAGTTCTGCGCGCAGGCCTGGTCCCAGAAGGCCTTGCGCGCACGCTCGCTCCGGGTCTACCCTGGAGAGCCTCTACCGATCGGGGCTGCCTTAACGCGCACCGGGGCAGGCGGGGTGCCGGCAGGGGGCGGGCGTTCCTCACCGCTGCCCTAGCAGCCTAATAATTTCTTGCAGGCGTTGTGAGATATCGGTGATGGAAGGTGCTGTGTACATAAAGGTGAGGTTGCTTAAAAAAAAAAAAAAGGCAGGGAATAAATGTTTTGTTCGCTAATAAACCTTTGAGGCCCGAGCGATAGTGTCGTGGGTAGGACGCCCTTCTTGCACGCGGCTGAGCTGGGCTCTGAATTCAGCACCCCAGAGGGTTCCCCTCCCCAGTCTACCTGGAGTGATCCCTGAGCGCAGAGCCGGGATGTAAGCACTGAGCACAGCTGGGTGTGGCACAAAAGCAGAGAAACAAACCAACTAAACCTTTGAGGAGGGAGAATGAGCCAATGAATGAATGAAGCCAACCAAGAAACTCGAGACTCGAGAAAGCCCCGGGAAGTGGAAAGGCCCCGCCTGCTGGAGAGCTCAAGGAAGGCGGTGCTGGATGTTCCGTCCGTTTATGCCAACGGGGCTGTGATAGCATTGCCATTTTTAAAAATTAATAAATTTCGGGACCAGAGAGACAATACAGAGGGTAAGGCGTTTGTCTTGCATGGGTCTGACCCGAGTTCAATCCCCAGCACTCCATAAGGTCCGCTAAGCCCACCAGGAGTGATGCCTGAGCACTGCTGGGTGTACCTTTATCAGGTTAAACCAAGTGAAACGTACATAGCGCTTCCCCCCGCCCCCCTTTTTGGTTTGTTTTTTGAGTAACTCCAAGTAGTGCTCAGGGGCTACTTCTGGGTTGGTGTTGTGAATCCCGGCACTGCTCCTAGTGGTACTCAGGGGACTGTGGTGCTGGGCTGGAACCCAGAGGTCCCACGTGCAACATGTGCACTCCCCACCAGGGCCAGGGAGATAGCGCATAGGAGCTAAGGTGTTTGCCTTGCCAGAGACGTACCTGATTAGAATTGCCTCTGACGGGGCCGGAGCGATAGCACAGCGGGTAGGGCGTTTGCCTTGCACGCGGCCGACCCGGGTTCGATTCCCAACATCCCATATGGTCCCCTGAGCACCGCCGGGAGTAATTCCTGAGTGCATGAGCCAGGAGTAAGCCCTGTGCATCGCCAGGTGTGACCCAAAAAAAAAAAAAAGAATTACCTCTGAGCATCACAGGGTATGGCCTCCAAACAACAGAAAATGATGAGGACAACAGTAATAGGCAGAGATACTTGAGTATTCAGAGTTTTCTGAAAGCAAACGATTCACTCTGCCTCTTATTATTTGTTTGCTTGGGGCCATACTCAGTAGTGTTCAGGGATTACTCTTGATGATGCTCCAGGAACCATATGTGGTACCATGGATCAAACTGGGGTTAGTTGCATATAAGGCAAAATGCTTACCCCACCCCCAACCCCGGCTCTCTCTCTGTCTCTCTGTTTCTATCTGTCTGTCTGTTTGTCTCTGTCTCTCTGTCTCTGTGTGTCTGTCTGTCTGTCAGTCTGTCTGTCTGTCTGTCTGTCTCTCTCTCTCTCTCTCTCTCTTTCTCTCTCCTCGGACTTCCACTTCTGTTTTTGTTGCTGTTTCATTGTGGGAGGTCACACCTATAGGTGCATAGAGACCACATGTGATCAAACCCAGGGCCCCACATACCTGAGGTCTGAGCTCTACCGCTTGAGCCACATCCCGGCCCTGCCCATATTTCTGTTCCTACCAGACTACTGTATCAGCTGGTTCCAATGTCTCTAGTGATCTCCCAGTTGCTGAATCTAAATCAGGCTTCCTTTGACTCCATTTCTCCACTGCATTTGGACACTGTTGACCCTCCCTCAAAAGCATTAATGGCTGGCCAATATTTTTAGAGGGCACATCCCTCACAGAGCTTGGGGACTTCTCCTGGATGAGTCTTTTGTGGTTTCTTCCCAGTGGTGCTCAGACCAGGGATCAAACTTGGCCTCCCTCCTGCAGAGCATATGCTCCAGCCCTTTGAGATGATCTTAGACTTTATCACCAGCTTCGAGCTTTTTCTCTTATGCAGAAGAAGCAGACATTTCCTACAGGTACTTCTAATTCAGCAGACACTGCCAGCCCCCCTTGTTTTTCCCCAAATGGATGAGGGAGTCTAGGGGTGTGCCTCAAGATGCATTTTTAAGAGTCATATTTACATATGAGAACTGTTGGGGGCCATAGAGAGAGAGAGATAGGACATGGGTAGGGCATTTGCCTTGCATGTGGCCAACCTAGATTAATCCCCAGCACCATATCTGTGCTCCCAAGCCCAGTCAGAAGTGATTCCTTGGTACAGAGTCAGGATTAAGTCCTAAGCACCACCATGGGGGAACTCCAAAAGTCAAAAGGAAAAAGAAGAAAAGTTAGGACAGTCTCCCCTGCAAGACTGGGAAACAAAGAACAGTTCCAAGAGCCAATCCTTATGACTAGAGAGCAATGCCCCAAATGAAGACTGCGAGTTTGGGTAAGAGCCACACAAGCGCAGGACGAGAAGCCCTACTACATGGTACTCATGGAACAGAGTCTGCCTGGAACATTCCTGACCAAGATCCTAGCCGGAGAGCGCACGGTTACAGACACTGATCTGGTATCTCTCCTCCCAGAGGTGGAAGAGGTTTCACATGATGGAAAACTCAAACCCTTCAAACCTATTCCCAAGGCGAGACGCTGTTTCCCGAGTCTGTTTCCCTGGATGGAGCCCTTGCCCAATCTTTATCTGGCCCCCGCCTTGGGGAGCCGGTGACTCTCCAATTACAGGTTATTTCTCCAGCCCAGATTGTCTGAGCTGGCCTGCGAGACTTAGTTATAACAGGAGTCTTACTGGGAGTCACACCTGAGTGCAGAGGTATGGCCCCTTTGGAGGAACCAGTTTATAATGTAGGCTCAGGAAACATGGCAATTTGGTCGCCTGTGGTTAGAATATTCAGCCTCTATTAAGCCCAGAGGGTTAGGAGATACAGAGTATGGCATGGTTTTGTCCCAGAATCTAAGGGCACAACCTATACAGAACTGCCAGAACTTTTGGACAGTACCCTGGTTAGGGCTGAAGAGATATTACAGGGGTTAAGGTCTTGCACATGGCCAGCCTGGTTTTGGTCCCCAGTATAGTATATGGTCCCATGAGCAGAGTCAGGAATAAGCTCTGATCAACGTTGGGTATGACCCAAAACTAAAAAGAAAAACTTTTTTTTTAATTTAAAAGACAAATCAAAGGAGCTGGAGCGATAGTACAGCGGGTAGGGCATTTGCCTTGCACGCGGTTGACCCGGGTTCAATTCCTAGCATCCCATATGTCCCCTGAGCACCACCAGGGGGAATTCCTGAGTGCAGAGCCAGGAGTGACCCCCGTACATCGCTGGGTGTGACCCAAAAAGCAAAACAAATCAAAATAGCATCTCTATCTGCCAGAGTTCAAGCACCACTGGATGGGAGATTATATGGCCCCAGAAGCAAGAAAACACACGGGGAGCCAGAGTGATAGCACAGTGGGTAGGGCATTTGCCTTGCACAGAGCTGATCTGGGTTTGATCCCTGGCATCCTGTATGGTCCCCTGAGCACCACCAGGAGTAATTATTGAGTGCAGAGCCAGAAGAAACCCCTGAACATTGCTGAACAGTACCCCCCAAAAAATGAGAGAAAGAAAGAGAGAAAGAAAGAAAGAAAGAAAGAAAGAAAGAAAGAAAGAAAGAAAGAAAGAAAGAAAGAAAGAAAGAAAGAAAGAAAGAAAGAAAGAAAGAAAGAAGAAAATACACTTGAGGGCTGGAGCGATAGCACAGTGGGTAGGGCGTTTGCCTTGCACGCGGCTGACCCGGGTTCGATTCCCAGCGTCCCATATGGTCCCCTGAGCACCGCCAGGGGTAATTCCTGAGTGCAGAGCCAGGAATAACCCCTGTGCATCGCCGGGTGTGACCCAAAAAGCAAAAATAAATAAATAAATAAATAAAAAGAAAATACACTTGATTGTTCTTGATGGTTATTGCAGAAACATGGTGCCTATCTTTCTGACGCCAGTAGGGGTACAGATTTGGGAATTCACCTTGATTGCTCTTTCCTATTGTTTTATATTTTTCTCGACAAAGCAGGTCTTCTCTCTACTTCTTTGTTTTTGTTTTGGACCACGCTCAGAGGTGTTGGAGAGCTATTCCCAACTCAGTACTTGGAGGTCACTACTGTCAGAGCTTGGGGGACTGTGTGGTGCCAAGGATTTATGCTCCAGCCCTTTCAGCTCTCTCGCTAGCCCTGGCATCTCGTTCTCAAAGTCTTCTCTTATCTGAGAAGGGGGAGGTGTGGAAAAACAGTATCCTTATTTTGTTTTGCTAATATTTTGCAAATGAGCTCTCCGGATCACAACTGGTCATCACTGTAAGCCTATTGAAGATAGAGCCAATGTGTGTGACTTATTAAGTGAGTCTGAAGTTGGTCTTAACAGTCCACCAGACTTCCAGACTTGATGCCAAATTTCCAAGCGCTCATGGTAAGAACAGCCAAGGCAACTACAGAAGAAAGAGAGCAGATCTGGGTTGTTGGCTGTGGGTCAATAAAGTCTCCAAACAACCGGGTGGTGGAAGAGATCAGCCCCAGAACATGAAGACCACCAGCAAAAATAGGCCAGATATGTCACAGGAAATAGTACAGAATACCTTGTTCACACTGGGGCCCTCGTGGGTCAAAATGGAAAAGAAATGGTATCTGACCAATAGCTCAGGGCGGGAGTGCATGCTGAGCTCAATCCCTTTACCTCATGGACAGTGAGAGTGTTGATTTGTCACCAGGAGTGGCCCCCAGGCCCCTTGCACACTGCTTGGAAGACCAAATATATAAATAAAAAGAAATAATAGCAGTAAATATTTTCTAACATTTCCCACTTGACTGAAAACAGGTCACCAGTTAAAGAAATGATACCAAATTCATCTCTCAAGCCTTAGAAGACTAAAATAATAATTATTCTGTCCAAATAAGAGTTAAAGTGGATGGGGGCTGAAGTGATAGCACAGCGTGTAGGGCGTTTGCCTTGCACGCGGCCGACCTGGGTTCAATTCCCAGCATCCTATATGGTCCCCGGAGCACCGCCAGGAGTGATTCCTGAGTGCATGAGCCAGGAATAACCCCTGTGCATCTCCGGTGTGACCCAAAAAAGAAAAAAAAAAGAGCTAAAGTGGATAACATGGAACAGAAATGTTCAAGTAAGAACTGAAGGACAGAGGCCAGAGAGATCATATAGGGGAAAGGCACTGGCCGTGTAAATGGATGACCCAGGTTTGATCCCAGGCACCACATATGGTTCCCTGAGCACCACCAGGAGTGATCCCTGAGAGCCAGGAATAACCCCTGAGCTTTTGCCAGGTATGGCCCCAGAACAAAACAAAATAAAATAAAATAAATGGGACCTGAGCGACAGTACAGCAGGGAGGGCATTTGCCTTGTACATGGCCGACCCAGGTTCCATCTCCAGCATCCCATAGGGTCCCCCAAGCATCATCAGGAGTAGTTTCTGAGTGCAGAGCCAGGAGTAACCCCATAAGCATTGCAGGGTATGACCCAAAAAGCAAGCAAGCAAACAAACAAAAAGATAATCAAACAAACAAAAAATATGGTTCTCCAAACACCACTGAAAGTGACCCCTGAGCACTGAGGCAGAGGTAGCCCCCAATCACCCAGGTGTGACCCAGATACAGATATACCCAGATGCAGATCCTGATTGGGATTATCCTGATTGGCCATATCCTTGATTCTGTGACCTTTTTCTGTTTGCTTATTTGGGGGTCACATCTGGCAAGGGTCAGAGGCTACCCCTAGGCTGGTCCTCAGGGGTTACTCCTATTGGTGTCAGGGTACAATTGGTGCTGGGGTTGGAACTGGGCTTCCTGCATGCAAAACATGTGCTCCAGATTTTTTTTTTTCGCTTTTTGGGTCACACCTGGCTATGCACAGGGTTACTCCTGGCTCTACACTCAGGAATTACTCCTGGTGGTGCTCAGGGGACCATATGGGATGCTGGGAATCGAATTCGGGTCGGCCACGTGCAAAGCAAACGTCCTACCCATTGTGCTATTGCTCCAGCCCCTCCAGCTTTTTAATTATTGTTTGTTTTTGTATTAGGCCTACACCCGTTGATGCTCATGGGTTACTCCTAGCTCTGCACTCAGGACTTACTCCTGACAGTGCTCAGGGGCATGTGGATGCTGGGGATTGAACCTGGGTTGGCCACATGCAAGATAAGCACCCTACCCACTCCAGTATTGCTCAAGCCCTGGCTCCAGTTCTTTACATCATCTCACTTGCCCAGCTTAATACATACTTTATTATTATTTTTTTTTCTTTTTGGGTCACACCCGGCAATGCACAGGGGTTATTTCTGACTCATGCACTCAGGAATTACTCCTGGCGATGCTCGGGGGACCATATGGGATGCTGGGAATCGAACCCAGGTTGGCCGCGTGCAAGGCAAACGCCTTACCCGCTGTGCTATTGCTCCAGCCCCTTAATACATACTTTAAAACAACAATAATTTTCAGAATTACCAATCAACTCATGTCACATAACTAGCTAAATACCAGTAGGTTCATGCTTTTTAAGTGGGTCTCTTGAACCACATAAGCAAAGAAAGTGCTTTCCGCAAGCCAAAGGGATGTTGGCTATTCTTTACAGGAAGCTAAATGAGTCTCCTTGGACTTCTTCTTGTAACAAACACCACTAGAATTATGACTTTGGAATCATTTCCATTGCAAATCCCCTCTTTCCACACCCCTTTAGAAGGCAGCTGTAATATCTGGCTTCTAACCAACCCCTGCTATACCAACAATTCCCTAAACTTTATTTATATTTCATGTGCAGTGTGTTCGAACTCTTGCTTTCCCAGGTGCCAGATGCTGGTTTGGACACACTCCAGTGGAAAGTGCTTGCCTGTAAAATAATGAAAGTAAAATGCCGAACAGGCCACCTCTTTATATCAGACTTGTACCTAGCATGCCAAACTTAAGTACTTTAATAATGACTTCATTATTTTCCCAAATGTGCAATTCCCTAAATCCCTTCTGCACCTACCTCCACACCAAATACTTTGAAATTGTATAGGATGTAAATGATTACAGTCCTTTTGCATTTGTTCAGTGTTTATTCGAAAACGTCCAAGTGTAACAATCTGTTACAAGGAATCAGAGAGATAGTAAGGCTGGTTAGCCCTTGTCTTTTAGGTGGGTGGGTGGGGAAATGGTGGTTGGGCCACACCTAGCGATGTTCAGGGATTACTCCTGGCTCTGCACTCAGGGATCACTCCTGGCAGTGCTCAGAGGACCATATGGGATGCAGGGGATCAAACCCAGGTCAGCTGCGTACAGTGCAAGCTTCCTAACCACTGTACTGTGGCTCTGATCAGGGCTTGTCTAGCCAGGTTCAGTCCCCAGCACTACTTATGGTCCCCCAAGGCCCATCAGGAGTGATCCTTAGCAGTCAGTAATAATCCCTGAGCATAATGGAATGTGCCCCACAAAAAACAAAAATGACCAGTGTTTCCAGGTCATAATGGTGTCTACCAGTATATCAAAACATAATTTGGATAAGAAGATAAAATATGGGGCTGGAGCGATAGCATAGTGGGTAGGGTGTTTGCCTTGCACGTGGCCGACCTGGGTTCGACTCCCAGCATCCCATATGGTCCCTTGAGCACTGCCAGGAGTAATTCCTGAGTGCAGAGCCAGGAGTAACCCCTGTGCAGGTGTGACCCTCCCACCAAAAAAGATAAAATATTTTGTGTATGCATGCATGTATGTATATATTTATTTAATAGTCCTGGGAATCGAATCCAGGTCTCATGGAGGTAAGAAAGGTGCTTTATTACCTGTTATAAGAAGTCAGAGAGTGCTCGCTTCGGCAGCACATATACTAAAATTGTAACAATACAGAGAAGATTAGCATGGCCCCTGCCCATGGATGACATGCAAATTCGTGAATCGTTCCATATTTTTAAAAAAAGAAAAAAAAAGAAGTCAGAGAGATAGTAAGGCTTGTTGTCGTTTGCTGGGGGGTGGGGGAGTGGGGGAGTGGAGAGAGTCGGGAGGGGCGATGGGGGCAGAGAATGGTGGTTGGGCCACACCTAGGGATATTCATGGGTTACTCCTGGCTCTGCACTTAGGAATCTCAGTTCAAGAAGATAAAAAGTATTTAAATCTCATTTTCATAATTTTATTATTATTATTTTTAAAGTTTTGTTGTTTTGGGGCCACACTCTGTGGTGCTCAGGGCTTACTCCTGTGTCTGTGCTCAAAAATCACTATTGGTGGGAACTCAGCAGACCAGATGAGTGTTGGAGATTAAACCCTGGCACAGCTGCATACAAAGCAAGTGCCCTGCCCTCTGTACTATCTTTCAAGCCCGTATTAATTGATATCTTTTTGGGAGCCCAAATGCAGTGCCAGGGGTTCGAACTTGGGTTTGCTGCATACAAGGCAAGCACCTCATCTCCTATACTATCTGTCAGTTCCTCCACTCCAGCCCCTCCAGCCTATATTATTTATTTATTTATAATTTTTTAATTAAAATGTTTTTAATAGTGAATCACCATGAGGTACATACTTACATACTTACAAACTTTTGTGTTTGTGTTTCAGTCACACAATGATAGAGTACCCATCCCTCCACCAGTGCCCATTCTCCATCACCAATGATCCCAGTATCCCTCCCACCACCCCCACCCCATCCCCCCTCACGCCACCTCTGTGGTAGGGCATTCCCTTTTGCTCTATCTCCCCTTTTGGGTGTTGTGGTTTGCAATAGAGGCATTGAGTGGCCATTGTGTTTGATCTATAGTCTACATTCAGCATGCATCTCCCAACCCCAGTGAGCGGGTCCTCCAAGCACCCTTTACTTCGTGTTCCCTTCTCTATCTGAGCTGTCTTTCCACCAGCATGTGAGGCTGGCTTCCAAGCCATGGGGCAAACCTCCTGGTCCTTATTTCTACTATTCTTGGGTGTTAGTCTCCTGTTCTGTTACTTCATATTAAATATGCAACGCTTCACGAATTTGTGTGTCATCCTTGCTCAGGGACCATGTTAATCTTCTTTGAATTGTTCCAATTTTAGTATATGTGCTGCTGAAGCAAGCACTATATTATTTATTTTTAAAAGACGCTGTTGATGGGGCTGGAGCAATAGCACAGCGGGTAGGGCGTTTGCCTTGCACGCGGCCGACCCGGGTTCTAATCCCAGCATCCCATATGGTCCCCTGAGCACCTCCAGGGGTAATTCCTGAGTGAAGAGCCAGGAGTAACCCCTGTGCATCGCCGGGTGTGACCCAAAAACCAAAAAAAAAAAATAAATAAAAAATAAAAGACGCTGTTGCCTGTGCTCAGGGGACCAAACTGTTTCTGGGGATCAAACTCAGGATCTCACACCTACTAGGCATGCACTTTACCACCTGAGTCACATTCCCTGGTCCTCATTTTTAGGATTTTAAAGCAAATTAATAATTCAACATTTGCTATAGTAATAGCTCATTTGGGGGGGAGTGACATTGCAACCTGATTGTGCTCAGGGCTTACTTCTGGTCCTACACTCAGGGATCACTCCTAGTGGTGCTTGGGGGACCACATGGGGTGTCTGAGATCAAATCCAAGCTGGCTGTGTGCAATGCCAGAGCCCTCACCTTTGCACTGCAGCTCCGGTACCCAGTATTATTAGCTTTAAGATACTTTCATGAAAGTGATACTTCCCTTGTGCTGTAGGAAAATATTTTCCCCAAAGACTCACAGAACTTTGGCATGACACTAAAAATTGATTCAGAATTTTCCTTGAAGCCCCAAACCCAAGAATTCAACTTGTGTAATGAGCAGCAGTATCAGTGGATTGAAGAAATTGGAGAAAATTCTTGGATAATTCCAATTCACTTGTGGTTCCCACTTCCTTGCCTTCACCTGTTTACGTAGGAACAGTTCACAGAGCTGAAAACCAGTACGATTTCTTGTTCTAGCCCTGACAAGTTGAGAATCTTTGGCATGAAAATGCATGTTTATGCCCTAAGTTTGCGGTTATATTCTGAGTTTTCAGTGAACCCCTGTGAAGTGTGCTGTGATCGTTGTATTTGGAAAGCAGCTATAAAATAACAAAAATATTCTGCTTGGCTGCCAGTATCTTTTTCCCATACTGCGCGTTGGTGAATCGCGTTTCCTTTTTCACTCTGTCCATTAGGTGGCAATAGATGCCCAAGAAACCGCAGAGAGGGCGGGTAAGAGGAATTCCGCTGCTCGCCCAGGTAGCTGAGCAGAGGGACACACAACTGTGTGCCCTCTGTGGCGGGGTGGACATGGCACACGTTTTTATTTTTTCCTGTGTGTATGTGTGCGTGTCTGTGGCTGGAATACTTGCCACAGGCTGCCTGTTTAATTCAAATTTTCTCTAAGCACAGCACGGCATCCTGCCAGCTTGGGGGGAAAATAAAATTCCCTAGAATTTTCCTCAGCTCTCAGCAGGCTTGATGGAAGTGATGGAAGCGGTTCAGGAGCGCAGCAGGCATTGATTTAGAGATGCTGGGGCACGCGGCATGCGCTTGAGGAGGGGGGAAGAAGGCCACTCGCGGCGGGAACAGCCTGCGCCCACGGTGTGCCCAGCGCCCCGATGAGGAGTCAGACAAAGAAACAGAAGGGGGGAGCGTCCTCCTGCGGTTCACTCAGAGCAGAGAGCATGGAACGCACGCAGGAGCGTGGCCAGGGTGGACGGGAACGCACGCAGGAGCGTGGCCAGGGTGGACGGGGGCGCGGCGGTGCGGAAACCTGCTAAGTTCCGTCCGTGCAGCACGAGATGTCAGAGGGGCACGGGACGGTGGAAGGGCTGGTGTACGGAGCGCGGGGCCAGCGCGGGAACAAGACAGGGAACTCGAGAGGCTGGAGGAGTCGGGCGAGAATTTCAGGATTCCGGGAGCGGGGAGGAGACGGAGAGAGGGTCGAGGCGACGCCAGCCTCAGAAGGGTCCTGTCTCCTTTGCCCACCGAGACGCCTCGTCCGCTCACTCTGGCCAGAGCGGCGGCGCACTCCCGGCCGGCTTCCTAGTCGGGATTGTCCCCGGCGCGCGGTGGCGGGGCAGGCGTCCGTCGCGGCGGTCGCGGACTGTGCGGCGGGCGCGCCGCGCGCGGCCCGGGACCGCGGGAGGGGCGTGGTCAGGCGCGGGGGCGTGTCGGGGGCGTGTCCGGGGCGGGGCTCCGGGTCGTCTCGCGCCCGCCGCCGCCTGCGCCAGCCGCACGGACCCAGGCTGCGGGGTCGCCAACGCCTGCGCGCCCGCGTGCCGGGGCTGCGGTGGGCCAGGATGTCGGGCTTCCTGGAGGAGCTGCTCGGCGAGAAGCTGGTGACGGGCGGCGGCGAGGAGGTGGACGTGCACTCGCTGAGCTCCCGCGGCATCTCGCTGCTCGGGCTCTACTTCGGCTGCAGCCTGAGCGCCCCCTGCGCGCAGCTCAGCGCCAGCCTGGCCGCCTTCTACGGCCGCCTGCGGGGGGACGCGGCGGCGGCGGCGGCGGCGGCGGCGGCGGGGCCGGGGGCCGGGGCCGGGCCGGGGCCGGGGGCCGGGGCCGCCGCCGAGCCCGAGCCGCGCCGCCGCCTGGAGATCGTCTTCGTGTCCTCGGACCAGGACCAGCGGCAGTGGCAGGACTTCGTGCGGGACATGCCGTGGCTGGCGCTGCCCTACAAGGAGAAGCACAGGAAGGTGAGCGGCGCGGGCCTCGCGGGCGCCCGGGGCCCGGCAGCCGGGGCCGCCCCTCGCGCTTGGCTCCCCCCCTCCACCCTCTGGCCTCAGTGTCCCCTGCCGCCGGCCGCCCCCTCTCCTAAGGACCCCGCGGGACTGGGCCTCCGTCCGGCGCCCGCGGTGGAAGTTTGACACCCCGAGGATCTCCCCGCCCCCCCAGGTCCCAGCTGGTATCCGGAGGAGTGGACAGTCTCGGCCTCACATGTTGGGACTCACTGGGGGTGGAGGGAGGCGGAGGGGGGCGCGCGTGGGGTCTGGGGGCCCCGTGACACCCCCACCCCACCTCTACTCTAGAGGCGTGGGGGGCGGGGTCCTTCCTTCCTGGGTCCCCCAGACTCTGCAGATACCTGTGAGGGGTGGGGGAGCGCGCGAGCCCCCTACCCATAATGCCCAGACCAGGAAGTTTCCTTTCTTCCCGTAAGCGATCCTTGTGGCTGGGGCCCCCCTCCCGCGGTGACCCCGGGACCTGCGGGGAGAGACGGAGCCCGGACACCCCGCGCCCTGGCGTGGCCGACACTGGCCGTGGCTTTGGGCGAGACGGAGACTCGCTCCTCTACCCTGCTTCCCTCCTCCCGCCCCCGCCCCCCGTTGAATCAGTGGCCACCAGGGAGCTTTTCATTGTCTCGCTGTCCAGCTCTCCTCCCCCTGACGCCTCCTGGGCAGGGGAACAGCCCGGTCCTTGCAGATCTTGGTTGCTGGTGGCCACGCTTGTCCTTGCAGCACTTGGAATTAAATGCTGAACCGGTCCCATAATGTGCAACCAGACCAGAACGAGGATATTACAAAGGAAATGTTAGATTTCACCTTTCGTGTGTGTGTGTGTGTGTGTGTGTGTGTGTGTGTGTTGGAAAAGATGTCTGTTTCAATGAAACGAATTCAGGAAATGTGATGCACCGACACTGAGAAAGTTTTTGGAACGCTCCTGCTCTGTGTGCTGATGCAACAGTGCGAGGCCAGCCCTTTCTTCGGGGGAATCTTTCTGGAGTGGACTGGAGGACTTTCCCCGGGACCTCTAGGTTCTCCAGGGAGAAGGGTAATGGCATGCCCTGTGTGCTGTAATGTGGACAGAATCTTGTGAAGAAGCATGATTTAGATTTAGTGCGAGCAAAAGGAGGCTTCTACTGTGCCCCCAAATGTCTCCAATAAATCATCCATCCCACGGAGTGGGAGGTACAGGCGTGGGATTTAAAGTATGAATTACAGTTTAACAAATTGAGTTTATAAATTTAACATTGGGAAAGCATGGGTTCACAAGCCACTCAGAAAAAAAATTGACATTTTAACCACCTTTTAAAGGTGATTTTTTTCCCTCCACTTCTGATTGATATGGATGATAGACTATAAATGGCCAGTGGCTGTTCTTTTTTTTTTTTTCTTTAAAAGATGGGAATCCTTTGTTTTCGTTGATGGTGATGGTGGGCCCTGGGGACGCCCGAGTGGTAGGCAGTGCTGGGGATTGAACTGTGTGGGTTGGCTGTGTGCAAGGCTCACCAGCCTTGTTACGGAACATTTCTGTTATGGACCAAACTGTAAAATTATGTCCTTATTGGGAAATGGAAATGATTTCTGGCACTTTAAAAGATAGAGTGTTGGTAAATTGTTAGACCTAAGACCAATTGTGCATTTCCAATGGGGAAAATAAACTTGCTGGTTAGCTACGAGATCAAGCAAATTGAAATGTTTGTAAACGCTTAAATAACTTTTCTTGAGAAAGGAGAGTCTTTGATATGACATAGCACATGCCTCGTCCTTTATGTATGCCCTGGCCTGACTCGTAGTGCCTTTGACACAGAGAAAAAGAGCTCTGTGGTCCTCAGTTGAACCTGCTAATTCCAGCAGAATGGGAATTAGCAGGTTCTGACATTCCAGCAGAATGTCAGAATCTGACAGAATCTGATCCTCTTCTGAAAATTCATTTCAAATGCCTCACGTGCCCACACGATGTTAGCATTTCTATCACTCACGAGATTCCCTAATTCCTGTTTAACAGTTTACTTGCTCATGAAAACAAATCCTTTTTTTGGTGGTGGTGGGTGGGCGGGTAGGGGTCTGGCCCACACCCAGGGATGCTCAGGGCTTACTCCTGGCTCTGTGCTCAGGGATTACTGCTGGTGGGACTTGGGAACCATATGTGCTGCCTGGGATCTAACCTGAGTCAGCTGCATGCAAGGCAAGTGTCCTACCCACTGTGCTGTTTCTCCAGCCCTCCACCCCCACCCCCAGCTGTGTTTTTATGAAAAACACACTCTTGGAAGCTACAAGTGCTGTGTACTTGCTTGAAATAAAAAGAGATGTAGAACAGATTTCTTTTCTATAACTTGGTATTTTTGTCTCTGAAATCGGAGTGCTTAGAAGTCTGTGAGCTTGTGAGGCCAATTCTATGATAAGAAAAGGGGTTTTTGAGTGAAGGGGCCAGAGTGATAGTACAGCGGGTGAGGTGCTTGCCTTGCATGTGGCCCACTCGGGTTCGATCCCCAGCATCCCATATGGTCCCCAGAGCCTACCAGGAGTGATTCTTTCGTGCAGAGCCAGGAGCAACCCCTGAGCATTGCGGGATGTAGCTCAAAGACAAACAAAAATTCTTAAGTGAAAAGTCAGGGTACCCCAGCTCAGGGAGACACTTCCCTTCTTATTGATGGACTCTGTCCGTGCTGATTCACCAACTGTAAAAGTAGCCTTAAAAGAAGAGAATTTTGTTTTATGCTAAAGGGAAACCAGAGTTCCAGATTACTAATTTTTTTAAGTTCTCATTAACATTTGTTCTTTAAAAGCATTTATATACTTCTTCCCGTAGGGATAACAAAGGATATGGTTCTAATTAGTTATTGGCTGGCATTTCTCTAAAGAAAATTGAAAAATTATGGTGGGGAAAGAAAATGCTGTGTGGCATTTCTTTTTTTTCTTCTTCTTTTATTAATTTCCCCTTTTTATAGTAAGAAAGTTGGGATAACCGTGTACGTTAAGCCTACATTTTGTCTGGTTCTTCTTTCCCTGATTGGAGCTGGGAGAAAACACAATATAAAGGGATCCTTGGATCTGGAGAGATAGTACAAAAGGTAGGGCACTTGCTTCTACAGGCCGACCTGGGTTCAGTCCCCAGCACTCCATATGGTCCCCTGAACTATCACCAGCATAGCCCTGAGAATACTGGGTGTGCCCTGCCTCCCATCAAAAAAAAAAAAAAAAAGCAAAGTAAAAGGATACTAGCCTCTTTAATAAAGACTTCTTTATGGAAAGTTGCCCTGTTTCTGCATGTTTTAGCAGTTTTGTTTTGTTTTTGGCTCACCCCTGCAGGGTGCTAGGGGACCATGTGGTGCTGGAGATTGAACCTAGGGCTCACACATGCAGAGCATATGCTCAGGCTCTCTGGGCCATCTCCCCAACCCTGCAGAAATAACTGAAACTTCATATGTTGACTTCTAAGCACACACATTTAAATAGGCTATATATAAAAAAATAAATAGGCTATATCGATATTGTAATTCTCTGATAATAGAATCTCATTGAAGACATTTAGGAGAGTAGTTTTGTCAAGCAACCTGTAATTCTAAGATCAGTTGACTGTGCTTCAGTATTTTTTTTTCCCTTTTGGGGAGGGGATCATATCTGGCTCAGGAGTTGCTCAGGGCTTACTCCTGGCTCTGTACTCAGGGATCACTCCTGGCAGTGTTTGGGGCATGTATGGGTTGCTGGGGATCAAACCTGGGTTAGCCGCATGGAACGCAAAAACCTTATCCACTGTGCTATCAACACAGGTTCTTTTGTTGTTGTTGTTGTTGTTGTTGTTGTCATTGTTATTTTTGGGCCATACCTGGCTTTACTCCTGGTTCTGCACTCAGGACTTCTGACAGACTCAGAGACCATACCGGATACCAGGGATTGAATCCAGATTAGCTGCATGCAAGGCAAGCCCCTACCCATTCTTCGATTGCTCTGGCCCCAGGAATGATTCTTTTGACCCTGCTGTATCACTCTACCTTTTCTTTTAACTTTTTTTTTTTATTGGGGGGGGGTGCGCTGTTATCGTTGAGGCTGCACTGCTTGATATATGCTTGGTGGTGTTTAGGGAACCATGCAGTAGTGTCAGGGATCTAATCCAGCACAGACAAGAGACATACTCTACCACTTGATTTACATCCCTGATGCCCCTACCCCTCACCTTTTATTTTTGTTTTTGGGCCATGCCTGGTGTTGCTCAGGGCTTACTCCTGGGCCATACTTGGAAGTGCTCAGGGGACCATATGTCATGCTAGGGATTGAACTGGGGTCTGCAAGTGCAAGGCAAGCATCCTACCCACTGTACTATCTCCCTGGCATTGTCTCCTCTTTTTGATATGGGCCACTCCCAGCATTGCTTAGGGTCATCCATGGAGTGGTTCTCACCAGGACTACACCTGGCAGTACTGGGGACTGTGGGGTCTGCAGAGCAAACCTAGCCTTACACTACAAGGTATCTGACCTGCCACTTGAGCTGTCTCCTGGCCCCAATCCTTCCTTCTTACTTATGAAAGGGAAGAAGATGACAGAAAAGCACTTTGAAGACAGAGATTTTCTGCTTTCCATATAAGAGGTCTGGACCAGCTGGAACAAACTCCTTTAGTTGACTGTTTCTGGGGTTTAGATCAGTCTAATAAAAGATAAAAGTCTGATTAAAGTAGTAGAAACAATTTTCCTTGAGAGACCTCTTCCTCTCCCCATAATTTGCAATGCTTCTTTGGGGAACCATACCCAGTAGTGCTCAGGGGCTACTCCTGGCTTGTCTGTTGCTTGGGGCTCACTTCCTGGTCATGCTAGGTCCTGGTGCTGACAGGGATTGAACGTGGCTCTCCAGCATACAAATCATGTACTCTGGCCCATTGAACTCTCTCTTTGACCCTTGCAATGTATTTTTCATTTCATTTCTCTTTTTCGCATGATGAAGCTGTCTCATGTAGTGGTTAAGCATGCAGGTGCATGGGGCCAGAAATATAGCACAGCAGGTAGGGCACTTGCCATGCACCAACTCTGGTGCAATCCCCAGCACCACTTATGGTCCCCCACCCAGTACCCTCCCCTCCAGGAGTGATCCCTGAGCACTGCTGGGTGCAGCCCCAGAACAAAACTATATTTATTTGTTTTTATTTATATATATATAATATATATACATATATATATATTTGGGACTGGAGCAATAGCACAGTGGGTAGGGTGTTTGCCTTGCACACAGCCGACCTGGGTTCGGTTTCTCCGTCCCTCTCGGAGAGGCAGGCAAGCTACCGAGAGTATCCCGCCCGCATGGCAGAGCCTGGCAAACTCCCTGTGGCGTATTCGATATGCCAAAAACAGTAACAACAAGTTTTTCACAATGGAGATGTTACTGGTTCCTGCTCATGCAAATCGATGAACAATGGGACGACAGTGCTACAATGCTTATATATATATTTATAGGCTGATCTGCCTGCCTGAAATCAGGTCTGGCTCTGCTATTATTACTGTGTGACCATGTCCAAGTTATTCTACATCCCTGTGCCATAGATTCTTCATTAGTAAAATGAAGTTAGTAATCACACCTGTCTCAGGGTTTGCGAGAGAATACACACAGGCCTGGCATGTCAGTTTATGCTAATTCTTGTTATTTATTGGTGGTTATGACAGTAATCCTTGTCATGGCTGAACCTTTAAAATATATCATGTTACAGAATTGCAAAATGGTAAGGATGGCTTGCTGCCGCCGCCGTGGCTGCTGCTGCTATGCTCAGAGCTTTCTCCTGACTGTGCTCAGGCATCACTCCTGGTCCTGCTCGGGACACATCGAAGGTGGGTTGGCTGCATGCAAGTCACGTGCTTTACCCCCTGTACCCAGCCTCTCTTGTCCTCTTGCCTTTATTTTTCACTTTTCCAAAAAATGACTTCTTACAAGCATACGAGGGGACATGGTAAAGGAGTTGAATGAATTGCCCTCGAAGAGATTATAATTGTGGAGAAGGAAGTACAAGAATGAAGCCATGGACACAAACGAGTGTAGAAAATACTGTTATAGTTCTAGGATAGCAGTGCTGCCCTCGGAACCTTTTCCGTTGCTGTCTTTAGGCCGCATCTTGGCAGTGCGCAGGGCTGACTCCTGGCAGGGCTCAGGGGACCATGTGCAAGGCCAGCCCCCTACCTTCAGGGATAGTTCCTCTGGTCCTCGAGGGGAACAGCTTCAAGAGATGAGCCACCCTTCTTGAGAGTTGTGGCGTACTGGGTGATCGTCTGTGGTTTGCTCCAGCTGGGGCTTCTCCTGCAGATCTGCGGCATCACTTGAGGCCACCTGGCAGTGGCAGGCAGGTGGCTCTTTCACCGGGGAAGTAGACAGTGCCGGGGCTCTGAAGCCGTCGAAGCAGCGCCCCAAAGCAGAGCCACCTCCCTTTCCTGCTCTGGAATGCTGAAGGGTAGGCTTGTTTGGGCTTGTCGTCGCTGCTGGCCTGGCGCATGTCTTCTGGTTAGTGACCCGGGCCTCACTGATGAGATGCCACCGCTCCTGCTCATCCTCGTGCCTGCTAACAGGGCTCAAAAAGTGACCGGCGCCGTGGAAAGCTGTGGGCCTTGGGGGAGACTCATAGATCTCACTTCTCCCCCCTCCCCACGTCTATCACTGTTTCTTTTGGTGCAAGGCCTTGTTTTAATAGCTGCACACACTTGACAAAGAAAGCTTTGTGTTGTGCTCAGCTGGGATGGCGGATGAACAAGTCCCTCAGGTTGGGGGAGGCCCTTTTTTTTCTGCTAGGGTTTAAGGCTCTGGGACTCTAGAGAGCCCCGTTCAGAATTAATCTGGGCTTCTTACTACATGGATTTCTGTTTTAGGGAGAAAGAATATTCTTGGTATAGGATAGGTTTTCTTTCTTTTTTTTTTTTTTTTGGTTTATTTATTTATTGGCAGTGCTGGGAATTGAACCCCGGGCCTCACACATGCAAGGCAAGCACTTTACTGCTGAGCCGTATCCCCCTCCCCGGTATATATATTTTTTCTTTCTTCATGACCTGAATTCCCAGCGGTGCTCAGTGTTAACCGCCAGGGTGCTTAGTCTTCCGTATTTCATTAATTTACCATGATGGTTATTCCAAGGCCATTAACAGAAAATGGCTATGCATTTAAGGTCTTTTCGCTGATCCTGGCTTTCCTGAAGTTCTTGCGCACTGTTGCTGTAGATCTCGCCTTGATTGGGTGCGGAGAGCTGGAGCGCCGGCTTTGTAGGTGCCAGCCCTGGCTTTGATCGTGGCACTGTGCCTGCAGGTTCCATTCCGGCACTGCACGGGACCCTAGCACCATTAGAATGGTTCTTGAGCCATTTGTGTGGTACAAAAAACAAAGCGTATCTTGCTTTTAATTCTATAGTTGCTTTTGGGGGCCACACCTTGTGATACTGGAGGGACCAGGCCCTGCTTGGGTGCTAACAAATCATACAGTCTCACCTTCAGAGCTATTTCCCCTGACCTCATCTTGCTGTTATTTTATTCTAGTTTTGGGGCCATACCCAGTGGTGCACAGGATTTACTCCTGACTTTTCACTCAAAGAGCACTCCCGGCAGTGCTGGGGACCATGTGGGGTGCTGGGGATTGAATCCAGTCAGCCATGTGTAAGGCAAGTACCCTACTTAATGTACTATCATTCTAGTTACCTCCCCCTTGCTGTTTTGTTTTGCTTTTTGGGTCACACCCAGCCACGCTCAGATTACTCCTGGCTCTGCACTCGGGAATCACTCTTGGCGGTGCTTGGGGGACCATATGGGATGCTGGGGTTTTACCTGGGTCAGCAGTGTGGAAGGCAAACACTCTACCAGCTGTACTATCCAGCTGATATTTTGTTTTTGTTTTGGGTCACACCCATCGATGCTCAGGGGTTATTCCTGGCCCTATGCTCAGGAATCACTCCTCGTGGGGCTCAGAGGGACCATGTGGGGTGCCAGGGATCGAACCCAGGTCATGCAAAGTGAGCGCCTTACCTGCTTACCCTCTGTACTGTTGTTCTACTCCCCCACCCCACCTCCCACTCTATTCCCTTGCTGTAATTTTTATTTATTTATTTATTTATTTTGCTTTTTGGGTCACACCTGGCAATGCACAGGGGTTACTCCTGGCTCTGCACTCAGGAATCACCCCTGGCGGTGCTCAGGGGACTATATGGGATGCTAGGAATCGAACCGGGGTTGGCCGTGTGCAAGGCAAACACCCTACCTGTTGTCCCTTGCTGTAATTTTTAAATTCAGAGTTCTTGAGTCTTAAGAGTCATTTTTTTGGGGGGGGGGCTCATCTTGTGGTGCTCAGGTGATGTGGGAGATGGAACCTGGGACCCCTGCTTGTCCAGCATGTGCTTATTCTGCTGAGCTCTCTTTGGCCCTTGGGTTTTGTCTGGTTGGGGACCACACTTTGCAGTGCTGTGGGGCTATCTATTCCCAACATATTGCTTGGTGTGTCACTCCCAGCTGTGCCCTGGGGACCAGGCAGCATAGGGATGGAACCTGGACCTCCTGCCTGCACATTGAGATCTCCCTGGCCCCCAGAGACATATTTTTTGCTTTTGTACCTGGTGGTGCCCAGGAGTCATTCCTGGCGGGCTCAGGGAACCAATGGGGTGCCAGGGATTAAACACAGGTTAGCCACATATAAGGCAAGCAACCCTCTCCTCTGTGCTCACTCTCCAGCCCCCTCAGCAGTCACCTTGATTCTCCTCTGCTCTTCACATCCAAAAGGGAGCGAAGTCTTGTTGATTTGGTCTTCTAATAGCTCTGGACGCTGACCCTTTTTCTCCATCCCTGCCATCACGGCTGGACTCCTGCTTACCTTTTCCTAGGGCTCCTTGCTGCCAACTGTGGCCCCTTCCATCATTCTCTAGACCAGTATCTCTCAACTGGGGGGCACATGGCCCTTTGTGGGCTCCCCAGGACATTTCAAGGGGGCCACAGGTAAAAATGGAGCAGATGGGGGTCCAGGGCTTGACACTAGGGTGCCAACCAACAGGGCGGGTGTGTTTGGGGCACAGGAGGGAAACAAGGTTTGAGAGGGGGCTACTTGGAAAAAAGTTGTGAAACAGCTCTGGAGTGTGGTCCCCAACTTTCTCCAGCCTCCTCCCTCCTTTGCGGTACGTCCCCCCAACTGCACTTTTGGAACTTGTAAAGCTAGTCCTGGGTTCTCTGCTGTAAGAAGCGATCTTGTCTTTTACCTCTCAGTGGGATGTTTCTCAGAGCTTCCATAAAGCCTTTGTATAGATGTCCTTGCCCTGAACTTTTGGTGATTTTTTTTTCTTGGGGGGGTTTACAAATATGAAGGTGCTCAGGGCTTACTTCTAGCTCTGTACTAAGGGACATATGAGTTGCAGTGTGTGTTTCACAGTTAAGTAGCTAGATATTAACATTTCGTATTAGGGTTGGGACTTAATTGATAATTATATATGCCTACAAGATGTGGGTGGTTTTTCTTAGGTTTTTTTTTTGTTTCTTAATGAAGGCTCTTTCAAGCCAGTGAGCACATGGATGTGTAGCTCCACTTCTGAAAATGGGAAAAGGCTCCGCTCTTTCATTTCCTAAGTGACAAAATAAATAAATAAATAAATAAATCTGAGTCCGCTCAGATACTCAGGAGACATATCCTTCTCTCCTTCTGTGCTTTTATGTTTCATAGTTGGTGTTTCTCAAGCCTTTCTCCCGTGGAACTCAAATTGCATGCATATTACGTCTTCCAGCAAGTCGTAATCAGTAGATATTAAGCATTTTAACTTTCAAAGTGTATGCGAGTTGGAGAATGGAAGCAAAGAGAACCGATTATTAGATCAGGGTTACAGTGTTGGATGAAAGGGTTCCGCTGAACTCCCTTCAATTCAACTCGGGTCTTTCTGTTCATGAAATTGTATCTTAAAAAAAAAAAAAAAAGGTTCACATCAAACATTCTCCAGGACAGAGAAGGGAGCCGAACATTCTCTTTTCAACAAATGACTCCCTGCGTGGATTCAGTCTGGATCTGCATAGCAGACTCTGAAATAAGATAGAGGGAGTTTAACTGCCTAAAACATTTGCTGTTGCCTGGAAGACCGGAGAAGCAGACCTTCTTTTTTTTTTCGTTGCTGCCTTTCCGCCGTGGTGGTTTCTAAGGGCCTTTTAATGATTTGGCTTTTTTTAGATCAGTCATCGAAGTACCCCTGCTCCCCTTCATCCTATGCAAAGCCCTCATGGGTTGTTTCACTGCTTTTGTTCAGAGACAAAATTGAACTTCAGGTATCCTGCCGAGATCCTGGGACTAAATCAGTCTTCCCTTTTATGAGGTTTTTCAGAAACTGCTGTTATAACTTCCAGTGAAATCTCAAACATGTGCTTTCTGCTTTATGACAAGTAAGGAGTATAGTAATTGAAAGTTGCCTGAGTGCTGTTATTCTGGAGTGAAACCCCGTAATGGAAACTTTTGTTCCGTGGCATCTGTGATTAAAAGCAAACATAAATTTTCTGCTGTTTGCTGGTCATAACTCTTGGACCAGATATACAATGTGTTTTTGTATAAACGACACTTCAGAAAACCATTAAAGAAAGAGCCAGTTTAACTGAAAGTTCAGCTAACTTCTTCTTACATTTATCCTCCACTCCCTGCTGAATTTTTGTGATGCAGATGCTGACCACAGGTAAAGTCAAGAATTATTTCTCTGGTGAATAATGGTTTTTATCTTGGAGCATTGTTGAATAGCCATAAAGCAGGGTGTGGTGAAGTTTTGCTGTTGTTAAGGATAAGGTTTCTTCCCTGATTTCCCCAGGAGAATTTTGTCCAGATGGATTGGTTTTGCAGGTTTTTATTTGTCGTCTTTGGTCAATATCCTTGGGATAAAAATCTGAACAGATTTAGTCTGTTTTTAAAACCAGAAGACATTGCCTTTCCCCCCCCTTTAAATGTGATCAGGTCAAGACAGTTTTCTTTTGATCATGGTGGCTCACAGCACAGCTGTCTCATCTGTTACTCATTTTTCAGGGTCTGATGTGAAATATGAAGATTGGATAGAACAATGGGCAATGGGGGAAAAAAATCACAACACCAGGGCCCAAGAGATAGCACAGAGGGTAAAGCCTTACACATGGCTGACCCAGGTTCGTCTCCGGCACCCTAGATGGTCCCCTGAGTCCAGCAGGAGTGATCCCTGCAGAGCCAGGAGTAAGCTCTGAGCACCGCCCAGTGTTGCCCCCCCAAACCAAACAAAAACAAAAGGAAAAGAAAGAAAAACCACAAAGTCTTCCTCTAAGGCTCGGTGTTTCCCAAACTTAGTTGGCTTGTTGCTCCCGTTCAGGAAAAAGAAAAGAATTAGTCAGCACCCCCTCCCCCCCAATAAATCTACCAAAGAAAGTGGAGTTTCTTTCTCTTAAAAAAAAGGGGGGGAATAAAAAAAAAAGGGGAACAAGGGGCTGGAGTGATAGCACAGCAGGTAGGGCTTTTATCTTGCACAGGCTGACCCAGGTTCGATTCCCAGCATCCCGTATGGTCCCCCAAGCACCGCCAGGAGTAATTCCTCAGTGCATGAGCCAGGAGTAACCCCTGTGCATCGCCGGGTGTGACCCAGGGCAAAAAAAAAGAACAAATAGAAAGCACCCCCAACTGCACCAGAAGCTACTACCGTCCCTCACCCTGGGTCGTTCCAGTACACATGCCCTGTCTGGGCAGTATTGTCCACTTTGGAAAATCCTATTCTGCATGGCAGTGTATGTGTGTGTGAGGGTAGAGTTGTTTCCACTCTGGACTTGTGCCTGATGGCATCTTAGAAAAGCATTTATCCCCTGGTACCTTCAGATATGCTTACTGGGGCTGGAGTGATAGTACAGCGGGGGTCGTATTTTCCTTGCATACAGATGACCTGGGTTCAATTCTGTCTTGTCCCCTGAACCCACCAGGAGTGATCCCTGAGCACAAGCTAGGAGTAAACCCTAAGAACTGCCATGTGTGGCCCCAAAACAAGCAAACAAAAAAGTTTCATTCCTTGGTAAATGAATGACAAACATCTGTTGTTACAATGGGTACCACTATAGACTCTGATCTACACGTCCTGGGTTTGAATCCACTTCTGTCACTTTTACTTCATGCTGGAGGTGCTGGTAGGGGGGTAAGGTTGAGTGGTTTGGGCCACACCCGGCGTTGCTCAGTGGTTGTCCCTGGTTCTGTGCTTAAGAGCGACCCCTGGCAGTGCCCAGGATAGAACTGGGGTCACACGCAGAGCCAGCGCCTTAGCATCTGTACCAAGTCTCCAGTGTCCCATCCTGTCACTTTCTTGTAATATGACTTTGGTGCAGCTTACCTAATCTAGCTTCCATGTCTCTGATTCCTGCTCAGCACTGGAGAGATTACTGCCTTCCTCCTGGGGTTGTGGTTCAGGATGAAAAGAGTTCACAGTGGAAAAGGCCTAGAAATGTGCCTGGTGCCTGGTTCGTTGAGGTGTCGTTGAGATGTTTTCCTAGGCACTTGGCTGTTTCATTCCCTATTTCATGGTTATTTGGGGGGGCAGGAGGGGAGAATGCTCAAGTGTTTTGTATTTCTTTGTGGTCCTTCTGTCTCCCCTTCTGTCCCTCTCAGCACCTGCTTCTTTCAGCTGGAGTTTTAGGCTCATGATCTGATTTCTCTTCACTTTCTTTCTCGGATAACAAGAGTAACTTGACTGTTGTTGCTGTGATGACATATCCATGTCTTTGATGTCATTCCAGATCATCTTTCTGAGTAATTTTCCTCAGTGACACTGAATAAATTCTATCTTCACTTTAAAAAGTTTTTTTTTTTTTAAATTTTGGAGCCACATCTGGTGCTGCTTAGGGCTTACTCCTGTCTCTGTGCTCAGGGATCACTCCTGGTGGTGCTGAGGGGAAGAAGGGACTATGAGGTGCCTGGGGATTAAACCGGGGTTTTCCATGTGCAAGGCAAGCACCTTAACTCCTTTACTACCTTTCTGGCCAATTTTTGTTAGTTTTGCCTTGGGACCATACCAGCCGAGCTCAGGGCTTATTCCTGGAGGGACTCAGACTTGAAGGTTGAACCCAGCTCTGTTGCATGCAAGGCAAGCACCTTTCCTGCTGTACTATCTCTCTGGCCTCATGGCCAGTTTTATTTTAATCCAAATAAAGGTCTGTATATTGTCTTTAGTAGCTCTAATCTCTAATGTGTCACTTACCAGATAGTTTTCTCATATTATGTATATGTGTGTGTATGTGTGTGTATTGTCCTCTTCTTTTAAAATTTTCTTTCCCTGCCTTTTCTTAGCACTAACTTCCCCCTTTTATCCAGGTCTGTAGAATACTGACTCCTGGTCCCAAGGGGCCTCACTTCCTGTAGCTGAGGGTCCAGGTCTCTGCTGCCTTGCAGATAGTGATGGTTCGAATGTATTCTGTCACTGTCTCTCCTCTCTGCTTGTCTCTGCCTGGACCCTGACCTCCAGCTACCTCTTCCTCCTCATGACAGGAGCTGTCAGAAGCTCCAGGTTTGCTTCTTCTCTGAGCCCCAGAGGAAGGAGGCCAGGAGGCGACTCTGGGGAGTTTCCCCAGCCAGCGTATGTGATATGCCAACAGCCAGGCCTGCGTCTTAAGAGATGGCCCTTCTAGGAGGCTCGCCAAGGAGAATAAGGGTGTGTTCCCAGGGAAAGGGGAAGGAGAGCTCTAGATTCTGCTTGTTTCCCGGCTCACTCTAGGACAGATGCCCAGTGTCTGGTCACCAAACTGGCACAGGTTAATAAGAGTTAGAATCCCTGGCACTGCATATGATCCCCCTGCAGCACTGGCGGGTGTGTGTGTGTGTGTGTGGGGGGGGGTTATACCTGAGCACAGAGTCAGGAATAGCCCCTGAACACAGCCAGGTGTGGACCAGAAGCCGCAAACAACACCTAAATGGCCCCACAGGATCACGTCGCCACAGCCAGCAATCTCATCACTGACAGCCCACAGGAAGAATATCAGTCTTCAAAAGGGCCAAAAGGGGAGATTCGGCAGCAACTGACATCCACCCTAAAATAGATCTGTAAGCTCATAACAGCTATTAAACACACAGGGAACAAAAGAGATCAATTTAGAAGCAAGCCTGGTTTCATCAGACACAAATCTTTTTTTCTTTTTTTTCTTTTTGGGTCACACCCGGCAATGCACAGGGGTTACTTCTGGCTCCACACTCAGGAATTACTCCTGGCAGTGCTTGGGGGACTATATGGGATGCTGGGAATCGAATCCGGGTCAGCCACATGCAAGGCAAACGCCCTACCCGTTGTGCTATTGCTCCAGTCCCGGACACAAATCTTTTTTGTTTGTTTGGTTTTTGCTTTTGGGGCTACACCTGGTGGTGCTCAGGACTTACTCCTGTCTCTGAGCTCCGGGATCACTCCTGATGGTGCCAGAGATTGAACCCAGTTGGCCATGTGCAAGGCAAGTGCCCTCCCCGCTGTACTAGCTCTCTAGCCCCTAGCAAGCTGTATTTTATATAGCGTATTAGAGGATATTTTCACATATCCTCTAATAACTATGTTTATCATATGGAGAAATCAGCTGAATAACAGTACAACTCAGCATATTTTGAGTTGGCTGCATTTGAGGTCATTTGAACATTGATTAGCAGACCACCATTAGCCTTTGGGGACTGGGGGCAGAGGGTCACTTGTGGTGTATGGTGAGACTCCATCCCAGAGCCATTTGTAGCAATTGCCTGAACAAAGGTCTGGAGGGGTCACGTAATTCAAAGGTCACAATGTTATTGTGGATGACCACTGGCAGCCACAAAATATTTCAACAGACTGTAAAAATTGAATCACTCTAAATAAGTGGATTCTTGGGGGTGGATGGGGGCGGACTGGGGACACACATGGCTATGCTTAGGGGCTATTCCTGCTTCTGCACTCGGGAATTACTCCTGGCGGGGCTCTTGGGAGCATATGGGATGCCAGAGATCTCAGCAGTGTGCAAGGCAAGAAGCACCGTAAAGATGACACAAGGTCTGGGGCTGCCTTCTTAGTTGTTCAGGTTTAAGACTGGTGTAAAGGATGTTGGCATTTTGGTTGACAAACAAGTGAATAAACACAGGTAGCAGTGATTATCAGGAAAGCTAATGCAATCTGAGGCTAAATTGTGGCAGTCCAGAGAGATACAGTGTAGAGCAAAGAAGGTGATAAGCTTTTCTTTGTGTCTGCGGCAAATCACGCTCTATGTGTAGATGGAGGGGCTGCTCGGTAAGAAAGGGCACAGACAAACCCAGGGAGGTGCGATGCAATTATGTCACTAAACCATTTGGGAGAGGGGCAGTATGGCCGGTCTGAGGATTTACCAGTCCCTAGGGAGAGATTGGCTCATGCCAAAGTGCCGTGCTCAGGAGATGGCTGGTGGCGATCACCTAAACAGCTGTCTAGCCTGACTAGAGATTCATTTTCTCTCCTCTCTGTCCCACACCTTAAAGAAGGGTCACTTGTAGATCAGCTGGGAACGCTGGTTGTGGTGTATTTGTTTCCTGCAAGACTCCACCGAAATTGTTACGATTAGACACCCCAACAGTTAATGTATAGTTGAGAGCACCCTGTTCGTATAGGAGAGCTGAACTTGGCAGAATACCATGCAGAATGCTGTGGAGAATTCTTAGTGCTGAAGGCCCTGCGGGCAGTCCTGCCTCCTCACCCCAGCCCAGTACCCTCTTCCCCGGCTGTCATTAGGACACTAGCAGCTGAGAGGAACCTTTTCATTAGTATCACCTTCCCATCAGGTTCTGGGTGGGCTAATTAAGTTTGACATTTTGTTTCAAAACTAGCAAAAGGCTACCATCAGCTACAAAACTGTACTTGTGCAGATAATTTTGCTTTTCTTAATATTTGACTTCTTAGGGCAAGTGAGTACATTTGTTTTGAAGTTTTTTTCCTTATTAAAAAAAAAAAATTCCCCCCCCCCCCCTGGGCAGAGCAATAGTACAACGAGTAGGGCACTTGCCTTGCATGTAGTTCCCTGGTTCAATTCCCCAAATCCCATATGGTTCCCTGAGCCCTGCCAGGAGTATCTTCTATGCACAAGCAAGGAGTGAGCCCTGAGCAACTCTGAGTGTGACCCCAAAACCAAAATATATATTTTTTTCCTCCTTGATGAGAATCTGTTATATGCTTGGCAGTTTGGTGTGGAAGAATTCCCAGTGTTAGGCCCAAGGATGAATTGGAACTAACAGCCTGGAAACTGTTTCCGGGGGCAGGGAATCACTTTCCCAGGTTTGCAGGTCACTGGCTTCAACCCTTGGATGCATTATTTTAAGCTTTTACAAATGTTCCTAAGAGTAAAATACTACTTAATACCACTCGAACATGTTCTCTCTCACTTGGATTTGTGGAAAGTATTAATTTGCAGGGCTGTGAGGGAATGCTCTTGAAACGCTTTTTGAAGTGCTGCGTTCCTGGGAAGGCTCAGCTAATGGCTTGTTTTCTGAGCTCTTCTGGGTCTGTCCTTTTGGTGGTGCGGCCGCAGAGGCTGTGCTGACCCGGCGCGTCCAGATCCTGGGAGGAAACGTGCCTCTGCCAGGAGACCGGGGTTTGTCTGTCTGTGTTCCTACCCAGCACAAATTATGGCCTTACTGCTGTTTACATTAAAAAGTCATTTATTAAAAAAAAAAGTCCTTTATATGCTTTTACTCAGCACATAAACACTCTTTTTCCACTGATTATCTCTTTTTTTCCATTTGCAAGGAAAAACCAGCATTTCAGCTTTCACTTGTAAAAATTATTATTTTTTTTCCCTACAGATTACTGCTATTCAAAGTGTCTTATAGATACTTTCAGAAAAAGAATAGATAGGCTCTGCCTAAATTAGTGTATTTTTGTTAGGCAAATGGATTTAGCATTTTAAATTAACTTTTTATCTGCCGAAAGGAAGGATAGTGTCATCACATTTACTTTTTTTTTTTTTTTTTTTTTTTTTTTTTTGCTTTTTGGGTGCTCAGGGGTTACCCCTGGCTCTGCACTCAGGAATTACACCTGGCGGTGCTTGGGGGACCATATGGGATGCCGGGGGATTGAACTCGGGTCGGCCACGTGTAAGGCAAACGCCCTAGCCCTACCAGCTGTGCTATCTCTCCGGCCCCATATTTATATTTTTTTCAAACAAACAAAACACAAACTAAATGAAAAGCATGTAGGGAAAATGAGGTTTCCCACTATCTGTTTGTTTTGTTTTGGATCACAGCTGGTAGTGCTCAAGGCTGATACCTGACTTTGTGCTCAGGGATCACTCCTGGCGAGGTTCAGAGGACCATATGGGGAACCACGATCAAACCCAGGTCGACTACATGCAAGACAAGTGCCCTACCACTGTAGTATTTTTTGGCCCCCATGAATATTTGGTTTACTGAAGGGAACAAAGATGTGCCCTGGCCAGCCACGTGTATTACATAGTATCTTTGGTGGTGACTAATCTGTGGCAATAGCTCCAAGCTCTGAGTTAGTTGAAGAAGTCTACTCTGACTATTGTTATCGTGCTACCATGAGTTTGCTTTATTCAGGCGGGGTGGATTTAGATTGTGAGCTCGTAAGAGACGTTCAGATTGTAAGAGGTGTTCAAAATGTGATTTCTTTTACTCAGAAAAGCTCCTCTCCATGAGTTTAGGAATGCAACCCTTGTTTTGAGGAAAAATGTGCAACATTACATCAGAAGCTTCTTTTCTGGAGCTAGAGAGAGAGTACAGTGAGAGAACAGTAGCTAAGTTGCTTGTCTTGCATATGGCCCACCCCAGTTTGATTCCTGGTACCACATGTGGTCCTCTGAGCATTGCCAGGAATAATGCACCGCTGAGCACCGACAGTGTGGCCCCCAAATGAAATCCAAACAAAAAAGAAGCTTTTCCAGAACATTCCTTACTGTTCCTATACAGGCACTTGAGAAAGCTTCTGATTCTGTTGTAGGTTCATCAAGGCTTGGTTCTTAAGAAAGGCCAAAGTCGGGGGAGGAGGAGAAGAAAGGTCAAAGGTTTTTTGTGGGAATAGATGCATTGATAATAAAAAAAAAATCACTAACTCAAACTTTGCAAAGGTCCAGTGAGTCTTAAGAGGGGACTTGAGAGTTTAAGTTTGATAGCAGAATGGAAGGGGAATTAGTCTTAGTTTAGAAGTGAGAATATTTTCTGAACAGTGAGTCATAAATGAGATTAAGTGCAAATCCTGGGCTTAGCATGAGGCTCAGTAGTAGAGCGCATGCCTTGCCTTTGTGAAGTCCTGGGTTCAGTCCCCAGCACTGGCGCAACATGTGTGTGTGGTGGGGGTGGGGGTGGGGGGAGATTAAGTCCTATAGCCTAGAACAGAACTATTATGATGCTGACTTGTTTTGCATTTATGAAGATACTCCAGGCTTGGTGGTACTCAGGAGCTATTTTGGGTCAGTGTCAAGGGTCACTCTTGGAGGTGCTTAGGGAACACTCCGGTGCCTCCTGCATGCAAACATGTGTACTAACCAATGAAGTTTTTGTTTGTTTGTTTGTGGGCCACACCCAGCAGTGCTGGGTGGCGGGGGGGGGGGGTGGGGGGGGAGAGGGCTGCTTCTGGAGCTGTGCCCAGGCATGAGCCCCGCAGTGTTTGGGAGGCCGTTTGTGGTTCTAGAGAATGAGCAGGGGCTGGCTCCCATGCTCTCCAATCCAGTGGAGATGTTCTTTAAAGCGACACATAACTGTAGATTATTGAAAATGTCCTAAATGCTCATCTTGGAATGGCTAAGTGAACTATAGTGCTCAGGACCATGTTGAACAGCTAGTAAAAATGGAGTTAATGGCCTTTGCAAGAACTGACGAATACTGTATTAAAAAGAAAAAGAAAGAAAGAAAGAAAGAAAGAAAGAAAGAAAGAAAGAAAGAAAGAAAGAAAGAAAGAAAGGAGAGAGAGAAAGAAAGAAGAACGCAGAGGAAAGAGAAAGAAAGAAAAGAAAGCAAAGAGAGAGAAAGGAAGAAAGGAAGAAAGGAAGAAAGAAAGAAAGAAAGAAAGAAAGGAAGGAAGAAAGGAAGGAAGGAAGGAAGAAAGAAAGGAAGAAAGAAAGAAAGCTCCGAAATTAGGTAGATACCATGATTACAGCGTTGTTTAGACAGATGTATGAGAGGGGAGACTGAATACCACAAATTGCTTATCGTTCTATTAGGGGGTGGCGCCTGGGTAATAGCCTCTGATTTCCAAATGTCCTGACTGTAGTCATTTTGATAATGAAAACATAAATACTTGTGAAGAAAATAACGGGACTCTCTCCTGAAGGAGAATGCAATTGGTTTTCAAATGATTTCTCTGAGTGCTGGGTTTTTCCCTCTTCTGTTTTAGTTGGCAGTTCAGTGGCATTTTCCGAAGACCCGTAGGTAACCTTGGCCATCGCTGGCTCTGACTGAGCGAAGGAACACCAGGGCACAGAGTCTGTCCCAGCCTCCTCCCTCTCCAGCACTTTCTGAAAAGAATAACTCGAAAGTGACCTTTTAAAAGGAGGGGGAGGGCAGTCTGTTGGATTAAGACAGACAGATATTGCAGATATAAATAACCCTGTGGGAAGGAAGGGGAAAGATGAGAAGGAGGAGAAAGTCCCCTTGATCCAGCTAAGGAAGTCCTGGGTGGACAGAGCTGGCTGGCGTGAGCCGAGGGACTGTGTGCCGGGGAGCTGCGGAGGGACATTGCTCCTCCTTTTCTTGTGGGAACATTTTTGCCTTTAATAAGGAGGAAAAAAGTGCTCCTGGCAGCTGCGAAATGTGCTTTAGATGATGCTGATTGGGAGGCGCAACTTGGGGTGTGAAGACTGACGAGCTGACAGCTGAGGCCTGTCTTTGGGGTGATGGGCACTCCTTGGGGGCTTGGGCTCGGGAAGAGAATGAAGATCCATAGTAAGAAGCAGATGCTTCTCTTACCAGTGAGACCAAACCCGGTCCCTATAACCTCCCCCTTGTGCCAGGTTGCAAAAACACATTCTCTCTCTCTTAAAAAAAAATTCTATTTATTTATTTATTTGTTTATTTAGTTTGGTTTTGAGGCCACACATGGTGATACTTAGGGCTTATTCCTGGCAGGGCTCAGGGAACCATTTGGAATGCCGGGGATCGAACCCGGGTCATCGGGATGCAAGGCAAGTGCCCTACCTGCTATACGATCTCTCCAGCCTCCACTCTCTCTGTTGTTGGGTTTTGTTTGGATCATAAAGAAGAATTTCTGGATGAGTGGTTTCTGTCAATAAAGGAAAGGAAATTCCTCTAGTAATTTTCCACCTCTGTTAGTGTTGGGGAAGAGAGTCGGGTGGGGGTGGGGGTGATGACAGGGATGAAGAAGCGCCCACACTGCTTTCTCTCTCCCGTGTGCTCAGGTTACTCCAGTCAAGTCTGCGCTTCTCACTGCCTTGAGCTGGCACTGCCCGGCCTCAGGTGGGGAGTGGAAGGCTCTGGATCCCTGCTCCCAGGGGCTGTTCTCACTTCGGTGAGGCCAGAAGAAATGGTCCAAACCCCTATGTCGACCTATACCTGTGTATGTGACATGAGAGATACAGGGTATTGTGATGGCGGATGTCTGGGAATTGGTTAGTGATGGGGTTGCCAACAGGAGCCCTGAGCACGAGAATTCTGGAACATGGTCAGCCAGCGAGTGTCCAGAGAGGCTGACCCTCTCACTGGTCACCTGACTCAGACCCATCTCTCATTCTGAAACTTTGTGTCCCTGAATAATGCCCTTGATTCGTCTTGTTTTGGTTTGGGGGCAGTGCTCAGGGCTTATTCCTAGTACTGCTCAAGCATTACTTCTGGTGGGGCTTGGGGGGACCATCTGGGGTGCTGGGGGTCGAACCCAGGTGCACGCAATACCCTGATCACCATCCAATCTCTGCAGCCCAGTGCTAGAATCTCTTTTGTACCTCAGTCGCTTCCTCCGTTAGATCGGAATGCGTTAGTACCAGCCTTGCAGGGTGTCATGGAGGGCTGAGGTCAAGGCCTTGAGTGAGGCGGTGCATGGTGACTGGGCAGGAGGTGGTGGCTGTTGTTCTGTCCCACCAGACCAGAAAGCTCCGAGGGCAGGGACTCACTCGTGTTTGGTATATCTTGTGAATAGGCGCTTGGCACCGATGTTTATTGAAAGAAAGAATGAGCGATTGGTTTGGATTGGCATTCCAAGGGTTGGCCAGGATTTAGGTAGAGAGAGGAATGGAATGCAGGCCCAAAGGTGAGTCTCGGAGTTAAACAAAGGCCCGCATTCTTCCATGTGTTTGTGCTTCAGTCATAATTCAACAGACGCTCTTGTTACATAACCGTGGGCAGTGTGGCCCTGGACTGTGAGACGGGAGGGGCTGTTGGGCATCTGGAGTGGCCCCTTCCTCCACGGATGAGGAGACCGAGGTTCCGAGGGGGCGGACCTATGGCCCCGCAGTCACAGGGCTCCAGCCCCGCTTGCCACTGTCTGTAGACCATTGTCCACTTGCCTGCAGAGAAAAGAGAGAAGCCTCTTGAAAAGCAGACCTCTCTGTTTCCCCTGCAGGCCCCGATGTCTCTCGGCCTTGGGAGAGCAGGACGGGCTTCCTGCAAGCGGGGCCCCTGCTCTAGTGGAAGGGCTGCAGCCGGCCCGGCCCCCGTAGACCTCCCTTCGGAAAGCCTCTACTGGCTACCTGGGATCTGGGAAAACAAACAAGTTACCTTGCTGAGCAGCACTCCGAAGAGGGGGATTAGGAGGGCTGAGATAGGTGAATCAGGAAGGAAGGGATTTAGAAAGAGCTTCCATTCACGAGTCTCTGCCACGGGGCTCCTGCTAAAGAGGCATTTCATTCCATTCCGCTGACTCGGTCACTGACTCGGCCGCCACTGTCTCTTTTCCTGTTGGGCCAGCAGAAAGGGAGAGGAAGGGAGAGGACGCAGGGTATCCGGGGGCCTGCCGAGACAGCTCACCCTTCCCGTGTTGAGGGATGGCCGTGACCTGAACCCTTGGCACTCCGCCCCGGGGTCATGGGAATTTGCCCCCTCCTGGGAGGAAATGGGTCTAACCTGAATGGAACAGCAAGAAGCTGGAGCAGAGAAAAGGACAAGCCAGTGCGGGGCCACTGAGATAGCTGCAGATGTGGACTGGGCCCCCAGATTTTGGCCAAGGAGCTGCTGGGTCCTATTAGTGACGTACTGTAGGGAGAAAATAGAGGTCGTGGAACTTAAGTGCGGGTATGGTTTTTAATGCCAGCTCTGGTGAATGAATCATCCTGTGAGGCTGTAAGATACTTGCTGGAACCCGCCCCAAGGTCTCCTTGAAGCCATCCGCGCTTTGCACTTATGGGAGAGGGCAGGGAGGGGGCCTGGGCCACAGTGTGCAAGCGTGTGGGCATGGTTCTCTGCGGAGTGCCAGGGACGGTGAACTTGCTTCAGTATTTCTATTCAAAGACACGGTTCTGGGGCCCAGAGAGCGAGCTCGACACACATGCTTGGCCTGCCTGATGCACATGCTTTGCATCAGGCAGGCCAAGGCTGATCTCCGGCACCACCTACCCTGATCCCTACCCCTCAGCACTGCTGGGAGCAACACCCAAGTACCCCAGCCTTTGAGTGCGCTGAGTGTGGCCTTAAAAGCAAAAGAAATAGGGGCCAGAGTGATAGTACAGCAGGGAGGGCATTTGCCTTGCCCATGTCTGACGTGGATACAATCCGCAGCATCGGATATGGTTCCCCGAGCACTGCCAGGAGTAACTCCTGAGTGCAGAGCTGGGAGTAACCTCTGAGCGTAGCTGAGTGTGGCCCCCCAAATCACTGTCACTGTATTCACTGTCATCCTGCTGCTCATCGATTTGCTCGAGCAGGCACCAGTAACATCTCCGTTGTGAAGCTTGTTGTTACTGTTTTTGGCATACTGAATACACCATGGGTAGCTTGCCAGGCTCTGCCACTCAGGCGAGATACTCTTGGTAGCTTGTCAGGCTCTCTGAAAGGGACGGAGGAATCGAATCTGGGTCGGCTGTGTGCAAGGCAAACGCCCTACCTGCTATGCTACCGCTCCAGGACCCCCAAAATGAAACAAACAAAAAACCTAAAAGAAATAAAAATAAAAGAAAGAGGCTTCACTGGATAGCCATTGTTGGATTCATTGACATGGCCCTCATGGCCAGTCTGACCCGTGTGTGGAGGAAGCTTCTGTCTCTACACACTTTCTCCCAAGGCTTGTGGCAGCCCTTCACTTAGAACAGGAACCACAACGTTGGCTGTATGCTCGCAGGGACATTTTGAACAGTGAAGTGAACAAAATGCACAAAAATATGAACGCAAACAATGTGGCACCTCACAGAGCGTGAGCTGGAACAAGAAGGGAAAGATGGGTTATCTGTTGTAACCTCCACTGATAGGAGGGCGACTCAGATTCGCACCACTCTGATTACCTCTGCAAACCCGGCGCAGCAGCTTACTGCCTGGGGCTGGCTAAGGTTGGAGGTTGGGGACAGTCAGAGCCAGCAGAACCCTTCAGCTGTGGGCTCTGTTCTTGCCTGCCGTGCTCTGCAGAGAGATCTGTGAGTGTCCCAGAAAGGTCCTAGTGTCACCAGCAGCTAGAGCCCCAAGAGGGCCAGAGAGTTTCAGGAGATGTGCAGAGACAAGGAGGGGGCTGGGGGGAGACTCAGAGGAGCACCAGCAGGGACCTGGGGACAGGGCAGATGGCAAAGGAGCAGAGAAAGGGCCACAAGCAAAGGGTTGTCGCAAGGGAAGGGACTTCTCAGAGCGGGTGAGCCATGGTGTGAACAGGAAATGTAAGAAAAAGTCTGAAAAGTGCTACTTGGCTTTATCGCTTTCGGGAGGGACCCTCTGCATCTCCGCTAAGTGATCTCTCGCTCTGTTATTGTTAGTGATGACGGTTGACATTATACAGCTCTGCCTTTGGCACAGCATCACAGACTTCAAAACAACGGCCCCATTGTGCACCGTCCCCGTCCCCGTCATCGTGGTGCCAAGGAAGATACTAAAGCAGAGGAACTTGCCCAGAGCCCGGTAGTAAATGACACCTGCTGGTTTCCAGCCTCCGTCCGCCCCCCCCCCAGCTGCTGTGCCCCCAGTTGGAACCTATGTGGTTTTTTTTTTTCAACTCTGAGACTTTTTGTGGCCAGTTGGGGAACTGTCCTTTGGCCCTCAATCATGAACCCCTTGGACCACACTGGGGCATCTGCCCTGTCGTCAGTGCTGGCCCGCTGGGAGCAGTGGCCAACCAAGGCAACTCCCGCGTCCCGGCATGCTGAGGTCAGTGTGTGCGCAGGCCACTGGGTGTCGGGTCTTCGGTCTCGGACTCTGCTTCTGGAACCTACCCCGACTGTCTGGGGCATCTTCTGCTCTTGCCAGGGCTGTCGGGGCCCACGACTCTCCCTGTTTCCCATAATCTCTACCCTGATAGCTATTCTCCCGGGAGGAACACAGAGGCCCCAGGCTGAGGGTGGGAGGGTGTCTGGAGTCCGTCCCTGTGGGCCAGGACTTTGCTTTAGCGGGAGGAATGCCGCCCCCACCCCCGGCCCTGCCCAGACTCATGCCAGAGGTTCCTGCTTCCCTTCACTTCCATACATGGAAGTGGGGTTGCCAGTGTCTGCCTGGAGCAGGAGGTTTGTTTCCCCACAGCTGACAGACACCCTCTGGCTCATATTTTTTAAATGCATTGATTGAAAAAGGGCTGGATGTAACCACACATGTCTGCAAAGAGAGAATCTGGGCACCTCCACAAAGAACAGGCAGTCAACATCAGAGCCTCCATGCTATGCTTGCCTCACTGACCCGGCGTGGTGGGGGTTAGACCGTTCTAGCGATGTTGGTGATCAGCCCTAATGCTTTAAAATTGGGAGTGTTTTGAGGGAAGACGTTTCCTTCATAAACACAGGCGTGTGCAAAGAGCTGTGCAGAATACCATGCAGACAGGTTTGAGAAGAGAACCAGAAATCTGAGGAGGCCAAGCCAAAAATGTAGTTATGCTTGTTGGAAAGAAATGACAGAAAGGACTCAAACCTGGTACGGCCTTCAAGTGGCCAGTGAACCAACTGATCATTAGATTGAAGCACTTCTTTTGTTCTTAAGACTATGCTTTCGGGGGCACAGCGGGTAAGTGTCTGTTTGCCTTGCATGTAGCCGACTCGGGTTCAATTCCCAGCATCCCATATGGTCCCCAAGCACTACCAGGAGTAATTCCTGAGTGCAGAGCCAGGAGTAACCCCTGTGCATCGCCGGGTGTGACTCAAAAAAGCAAAAAAAAAAAAAAAAAGAAAAGAAAAGAATATGCTCTTGGGGCCTGGAGTTATAGTACAGTGGATGGGGTACTTGTCTTGTACCTGTACCTGGCCAGCCGGAGTTTGATCCCAGGGACCCATATGGTTCCCTGAGCCCCTCAGGAGTGATTCTTGAGCACAGAGTCATGAGTAAGCCCTGAACACTGCCGAGTGTGCCTCCCCCCCAAAAAAAAGCTTAAAAAAAACCCAAACCTATACGGAGTTCTAGGTTCTTTTTTGTTTGCTTTTGTTTCATAAACAATCAAGATCTAGACCTTCTACCCTTCAGGCTTTGTTCTCCCTGAACACATCTTCTCTCCTTTTACATCTGTCTTTTTGGGGGGGTGGGTCACACCAGGCGCTGCTCAGGGGTTACTTTTGTCTCTGCACTCAGGACTTACTCATGGCACTGCTGCATGGGGACCCTATGGGAAGCTGGGGATTGAACCCATTCGGCCACTTACATGGCAAATGCACCCTCTGCACTGTCATTCTGGCCCCACTCATACCTTTCTGGGCAGGCTCCAATAAAAACAAGCTTGCTAAAAAAAATAAATAAAATAGAATTCTAGAAATTAATAGTTGAGAACAGGAAATTCTGGAATAGTTTTGGAAAAAAATACCTCTCTCTCTCTCTCTCTCTCTCTCTCTCTCTCTGTGTTAGAGTTTGAAACAGGGATCTCATGCCTGTGAAGTGTATTCCTTCCACTGAATGGCATCTCTGGTCCGATTATGTATTTTTTCCCAGGTGTGGGAAGCTTTGGGCACATCCTATGGCACTCGGGGCCTGTTTCTGGCTCTGTGTTCAGGAGTGGCCCCTGACAGTGTTTGGGGGACTGTATTCGGTGCTGGGGACTTGAGCAAGGCTGCTGCGAGGCAAGTGTCTTCTCGCTGGTACCCTCTCTCCAGCCCTCATCATGTATTTCCTACAATGTCCCTAGAAATAACCAACCAATTATGATAGGTTTGCTGTGAAACTTGCTTTCCTTGTTGCACCTAACTTATGACTCTGGCACTTGATGCCAGGACCAGCCTGGGATATAGTCCCTTGGATATTTTGGGAGTTGTATGTAGTCTGCCTTGCATTTCTGAAATTTGGGTTAGTGGAATCTGAATTATTTGAAAGCTGTAATTCACGTTGTAGGATTCTGGAAGCCTATGAGTCACTCTGGCTGTTTTTTGTGAACAGGCTGAGGGGTTGGAGGCCCTGATACAAGTCTGATAGATTGTGTCCGCCCCCAACCCCAACCCCCAACACCAATACCGCCTTTGCCTTTGGGAAGATCTTAAAAAATAAAGCCAGACTTTCTAGTCCTTTCTCATCATGATTTATTTCAAGCTTAAAATAGAAAACCTTAAACTCCTTGATCTCTGGCCTCACTCCCCTCCCCCACCAGATCCTTTTCTTTAATTGTATAAAAAGATTTTTGAAATTCTTCCTTGATTCTTTGCTACATCGGGGGAGAGGGGTGAGTCCCACTCGGCTTTATTGCTTCAGTCCGGGGATGTCGCTCTGAATTCCTTCTCTTGCTCTTTTGCTAGTTAAAAGATTCCCTGCTGTGATGAATGGATGTGTGTTCTGAGGGCTTTGAATTCCTAAGGTGGCTGGAACTGCCTTCTAAGTTAAAGGGCTCCTTTTAAGCAACCTTTTTTTCCTCCCTTAAGGAAAGGGGGAAAAAAAAAGGATTTCTGAAGCATCGGTTTAATATCAAACCACTAATGGTGCGGCCTGTAAGCAGGAACAATATTGGGGCAGATTTCTTCTGGTGATTTGGCCTCTGGGCTCTCCCCACAGAAGCTGCTGATCACACGGCTGCTCTCCCGAGGTGGGGGGTCACAGGCAGGGCCCTGAGTCCAGAGCGCCTGGAGCATGTCTGCTTGCCCCAGCCCCAGCTGGTGCTCTGGCCAGGCTCTGAGATTCCCCCCACCCCCACTCCGGGAGTTGGGGGCCCACCGTGTTTTGCCCTTTTGTGGCCTAAAGAAGAATTGGGGGAGGGGTGGGGGTGCAAAGGAGGAGGCCCCTGGAGAGATGAGGATGAGGAGGTTGGGCCCAGCCTCAGCATCAGCGTCTGCACTGCAGGGAGCACCATGAGGGGTGGGGACACTTGTGTCCTTGCTTACCTCCAGGGCTTGTTCCAGGTGAAACTGCAGAGCAGCAGTGATTTTCTTTCTTTGGTTTCTGGGTTACACCCAGCCGTGCTCAGGCCTCTGAGCTCAGGGATCACACCTGGTCTATCTCTCGGGGGACCAGGTGGGGTGCCAGGGATCGAACCCAGGTTGGCTGCATGCAAGGTAACTGCTCTGCCTGCTATACTATCTCTCTAGCGCCACTTCAGTTTTTTTTAAAAATATTTTTTGTGTTTTTGGGTCACACCAGGTAGTGCTCAAGGCTTCCTCCTAGGCTTGTGCTCAGGGATCACTCCTGGCAGTGCTCCAGGGACCAGATGTGGCGCTGGGATAGAACCCGGCCAGCTGTACCCGCTGGTACTCTCTCCTCTCCGGGCCCAGGCAGTGATTTTCAACCCTGGCTGCTGTGCAGACAGCGCTCAGCACCTAGGCTGCTGGTCAGTCTTGGGCCCCGCCTGTCCCTGTGCTTGCTCTGGCGTCACCTCCCAGTCACCTCCCGGCACAGGCTGCGTGTGGGACCCTGGGCTACGCACCCTGCAGAGTGAGTCAGCTGCTGCACAGCCCCTGCCTTCTCAGAGTGAGTGTGAGACTGTGGGGCTGGTCACGCCCACACACATGCAGAGTCGAGTACACCACATGCGTGGTCCTTCCCTTCCCAGCCCCGGTGGTCAGGCAGCTGTGGTCCATCTCAGACAAGATCCTGATGCTGATGCATCGTCATGCTGGTGGAGGTCGAGGTCAGCCCGTCCTGATCCTTCCCTTTGTTGTTGTCCCAGTGACCTTGGCGGCACACACACACACACACACACACACACACACACACACACACACACACACGACTGTGGGGCTTGCTGGGTGGATGCTTGCTTGAGGGGTGCCGGGGTGCACACGAGTGCCTTCCCTGTATATGAAGCTCCAGGCTCTGCGCCACTCCTGTGTGTATCGAGGTGCTTCTCCGGGTGTCACGCCCGATCATTCAGGGCCCAGAGATTCCAGGCTGCTGCGGTGGGCCAGAGACCCCACACTCTGCCTTCAGAGATGCTGAAGTGGCGGAGCTGCTTGGCCAGCTTGCAGCACATGGGGTGGCACTGGGGATTAAACCCGAGGCCTCACTCTTGCAAGGTGGGCCCGGGGGCCCTGCACCAGCCCCATCCTTTGCTGCCTTGCCGTCCTTTTGATCTGGAATGAGACACAGAGAGGAGGAGGTGCTGAGCCCGCCCAGTCCGAACCGGAGTGAGGATCACTGCTTTGGTTGATTAGGCGTGCACTCTGCCTGGCTGAGAGCTTCTGTGTACTTAATTCTCACATAATCCCCAGTGGGATCCTTCCTTGAAGTACTGGACTGAGTAGTTCCCCCCCACCCCACTCCCCTTTTCAGGCTCCTAAGTGATGAGCCAGTGTTTGAATGCTGCCCATCTGCCTCAAGAAACCTGGGATCCTGCAGAACTGTCCCGTGATGACCTAAGCTGTCGTTTAAGGAAGTACCTTCCATGTGTTGCCTCATTTAATTCCTGCAAGAAACCTCATAAAGTCAGTATCATCACTCCCATTTTATGGACAAGGAAAACAGGCGCCCTCAAGAGAGTAAGAGGATTTGTCTGCAGAGCTCCTAAGTGGCAGCTTTGCCTGATGAGCTGCCCTGTCTTTCAGGTCTTCCCTCTGTGTCCCTTTGTGGGGCTCTGGAGGTACGGGGGAAGTGAAAGTAGTTCTGTCTTTTGTCGGGAATTTCTCAGCAATTAAAGGGTTAAGGCACTCAGCAGACTCTTGGAAAAGGGAGAGAGCCGGAAAGCTTTGGAAACCCTGGTTCTCCGGAGCCTTCTGCACGCAGAATCCATCAGCCTCTTGTCTTCTTTCGGTGAAGGCCATCTCCCCAGCCCTCCCAGTACAAATGGGGTCTCTCTCCCGCCCCTCCCCGCCCCCACTCCCCACCCCTGCAGCCCAGCTCCAGGGAAAAAGGGAAAGTATCTGAGAAAGAGCCCTTTGAGCAGCCCACGGGGTCCCAGGAGCCCCCCAGGGACTTTTCCAGCCTGTGGTTTGCTGCCCTCGCCCCTAGGAGCTCCTGATAGGCCTGTGCTCCCCGGGAGATTAGCATTTCTCTGAAAGGGTGAGACTGATGGGATTCTAGAGGTTGAAAAAAAAGAAAGGTAAATAGAAAACCCCCAAGAGAGGCGGGAACCTCAGGAGAGGGGGCTGCCCCAGACCCCAGAGGGTGAGAAGCGCTGGGATGGCTCAGCCCTGCCCCTCTCTCCACAATCTGCACGGCTTTGAACACCACGCAGAGTTGGACGCTCACTCACTCCTCAGTGTTTAGCGTCCCACTCGGTGAACTCTGAGCTGTTTCCCTTGGGGACCCACTTGGGATTGCGGGGCACAGGCTGAAGTGCCTGCTGTCCCACAACACGAGAGTGTGGGCAGTTGCGACACAGACCTCCGGGCGTGCAGGAGACATATAATCCACCCACAGACAAATAGGCCTTCTTCCTATTTTACTGGTTTTATTTTAATTCCTTCTTTACTCCATTTTTTTTTGTTGTTTGTTTTTGGGCCACACCCGGTGGTGCTCAGGGCTTACTCTTGGTTCTGTGCTCAGGGATCACTGAGCGGGGGTGGGGGGGTGAGGGGGCATATGGGATGCTGGGGATCAAACCCAGGTCAGGCATGTGCAAGGCAAGCCACAAACTTGCCGTATGACTATTTTGGTCCCTGGTTTTATTTATTTATTTTTGTGTGTGGTTTTAGTTACCCACAGTCAATCTGACCTGAAAATACCACGTATAGTGTTTTTTTTTTTTTTTTTTTGCTTTTTGGGTCACACCCAGCGATGCTCAGGGGTTACTCCTGGCTTTGCACTCAGGAATTACTCCTGGCAGTGCTTGGGAGACCATATGGGATGCCGGGGATCGAACCCGGGTCGGCCGCGTGCAAGGCAAACGCCCTACCCGCTGTGCTATCGCTCCAGCCCCCACCACGTATAGTGTTAAATATTTTCTCTGTGTGTATTTGTGTGTGTGTGTGTGTGTGTGTGTGTGTGTGTGTGTTTGCACCATACCCAGGTGGTACTCAGAGCTAATGCCTGGTGCTGCACTCAATCAAGGGTCACTTCTGGTGGGCTCCGGGGACCATATGGGATGCTGGGGATCAAGCAAATGCCTTACCTGCTATACTATCTCTCTGGCCCTGGACCCAATTTTCAAAGTCAGCTTGATCCCAGATATGTGTGTCTGGGGAAGAACAGCATGAGTAGGTCTCTGTGACTGAGTCTCAGGCCTCCTCTAGAGATGTTGGAACTGGTCCTAGAAGGGACTGGGATGGCCGTTCCTCTCTTCACTGCTCTTTCTGCTCTTTGTTTGGGGGTGCAGTGAGGGGGGCAGTGCTCAGGGCTGACTCCTGGCTCTGCACTCAGGGATCACTCCTGGCAGGACTTGGGGAAGCCAACGTGTCGGGCTGCGTCGGGCTGCATGCAGGGCAAACAACGCCTTACCCACTGCACTTTCCCCTTGGACCTCAGAAGCGGCCCTCTTCTGTCTCAGCTCTAGCCGTGGGTGGGGACAGGCGGGAGCAGAGGGCCTGGGCGTGCCGGTGAGCGGATCCCCCAGCCGGAGAGCGCAGCCTCTGGAGTGTCTGTCCGCCCGGGGTGCAGGCCTGGTTTCTGATGTGGGAACGAGGCGCAGAGAGCTTGGGCCATCTATCATCCCAGCCGTAGAGCCAGCGCGTCACAGGGCTGGGATGCGAGCCCAGGTCTGTCTCCAAAAGGCAGCCTCCTTCTGAAGTCAGGAAAGGCGGAAAAGTGTGGGGACTCGAAGCCCAGGCTGAGGGGGCCCCCGTGGAAGTCAGGGGTGGGAGAGCGGCTGGCGCGCTTGGAGCCAAGCAGCTGTTGAAGGGTTTGGACAGAAGCGTGGCAGATGGCGATCAGGCATTTGGGGAAAGTGGTTCTGGTCCGATCTTGCTGGAGGGACCAGAGGGGAGTGTCTAGCCGAGAGACTAACGAGAGGGCGTGGGCCCGTGTGGTGACAGCGGGGCGGCTGTGGCTGAGCAGGGCGGGGACCCCAGCCTGGAGAAGCCCCATTTGGCACTTGGCGGAGTACTCCGTGGGCACCCTTGCAGCTCTCTGCTCAGATCCTGTTTGTTCTTCGCCCCGGACCTCATTCCTAGAATTATCGGGCAAAGCCCTCGGGCCTCCTGGTCCAGGGCAGAAACATCCATTTCCATTTTGCACCCAATTCTCTCTCGCTCAGTGTGGTTCACAGTTGGTGGGTGGTTTGTTATTGTTGGTTTTAACATTTTCCCCAGGGCAGCCCTTTGCCTGAAAAGAAATACCAACCCCAGTGGCCACAATTGAAAAATAAAAAAAGTGTTGACCTCTGAACATACGTTTCTCGATTTTTCTATTTGTTTTGAAAGTGTGGAACATGCATTCCCTGGGAATTCCAAGAGCCAGCATGGTGTTTTGAGGTGGGAGGGGGGAAGGAGTCCCCTCCCCTCCCACTGCCCCCTCCGCAGCCACCCTTCCCGCTGAGTGCCTGCTGAGGGACTTTTTCAGAACCTGACAACTTGTTATGCGGAAAGGAAAACGCTGTGGTCACTTTGAACCATTTGGAACAAAAACAATCCACCCGCCTTTGCCCCTCTGCACCTGTAGAACCGAGGGCGCCTCTCGGCTCGCAGCCTGGACCTCTGACCGGAAGCCGTGAGCAAGATTCCCTGTAAATGCCTTTCATCTCCTCAGAGCCTGGGGCTGATGTGGACAGGATTGGAGCGGGAGCCCCTAGATTCCAGGTTCTCCCTCATCATCAGTTATGGAGCTCTTTTGGGGTGGGAGAATGTGGGAGGAGAGGGGGAGAAAGTACAAGTCAGAGGTCACGGTATAGGCAGCAGGGAATGTGCCATGATTTCTTTTAAAAGAATAATTTGTGGCGCTCCAGGACTTTTCTTGGTGACAGGGATCAAACAGATATCTGCCTGGCAAGCATTCTATTATGGACATCCCTCAGTTCTCAAACTTTTTTTTTTTTTTTTTTTGCTTTTTGGGTCACACCCAGCGATGCTCAGGGGTTACTCCTGGCTTTGCACTCAGGAATTACTCCTGGCGGTGCTTGGGGGACCATATGGGATGCCGGGGATCGAACCTGGGTCGGCCGCGTGCAAGGCAAACGCCCTACCCGCTGTGCTATCGCTCCGGCCCCGTCAAACTTTTTTTTTCTTTTTGGGATTGGAGCCATAGCACAGCAGGTAGGGCGTTTGCCTTGCATGCAGCTGACCCAGGTTCGATTCCTCGTCCCTCTTGCAAAGCCTGCCAAGCTGTCCGTGGCATATTCGATATGCCAAAAACAGTAACGACAAGTCTCACAATGGAGATGTTACTGGTGTGCGCTCGAGCAAATTGATGAACAACTGGAGGACAGTGCTACAGTGTTACAGTGCTTTTTGGGTCACACCCAGCGATGCTCAGGGGTTACTCCTGGCTCATGCACTCAGGAATTACTCCTGGCAGTGCTCAGGGGACCATATGGGATGCTGGGAATTGTACCCGGGTCGGCCACATGCAAGGCAAACGCCCTACCCGCTGTGCTGTCGCTTAGCCCCTCTGGTTCACATCTTGGGGTGCTTAGGGCTCACTTCCGGTGAGGCTCAGGGGACCATATGCAGTACTGGGGATTGAATCTGGGTCAGACATGTGCAAGGCAAGCACTCTACCCATTGACTATCTTTCCAGTCCCAGTTCTAAATTTTTTTAAAGTCACTTTTCAAAAAGCTACAAAAAATGTGCTACAATGTACAGTAAAAAAAATTTATTTACTATTTTAGCCACTTTTAAAGTAGGACAGTGGCATTAGTGCACTTAGCATTTTTGTGCTACCATAGCTCATTATCCCCAACTGAAAGCCGGTACCTATTCAATACTAATCCTCTGGCACTGGAGAGAGAGTGTAAGGGGTAAGGCGCTTGCTTTGCACACAGCCGAGTCGGGTTTGATCTTGTCACTGCCTATCTCCAGTCTCCCGAGCACAGAGCCAAGTGTAAGCTCTGAGCTCTGAGCACCACCAGGTGTGACCCAAGAACAAAGCACAGAAAAAAATAAATAAACAGGGAGCTGGCAGTTCTTGGCCAACCACACCAGGTGGTTCAATACTCTGGCCCAGTGGGGACCCGGCAAGACAAGTACCTTTCCTGCAGTACTGTCTCCCTTGCCCATAATTATTTTTAGTATCTAAGACAGGATTGGCAGCTATGGATTCTTTGAGAGGACTTAGTTAAACATTTGGGGGCCAGGGATGAGGCTCCAGAGATAATACTTCATATGTGAAGCCTTGGGTTTGATCCCCGATGCCAGAAAAAGATTTGTTAGTGGTTTTTTTCTTTTTTTTTTTTAGGGGGTGGGCATCCTACTGGTGATGCCCAAGACTATACCTGGTGATGATCTGGGCTTTAATATTCTTATGAAGAAAGATATATGATCTGATGATAATGTATTTCTTCTTTTCAATGAGTGAAGACTGGGAGAAGGAACTCAGGAAGATGCGTGAAAGTTTTAGAGAACAGACGGTCTAGGGGTTAGTTCAGGGCCCTTGCCGGGTCCCCATTTGGCTCTCCCCTCCCACTCCCCACCTCTGTGCAGCACAGTCTGGAGCCCCCTTTCCTGCTGTGACTTTTCTCTGGGGGTAGATGCAGATCAGGGAGCCAGTGGTCTGCAGGGTAGCTTCCCACAGGACGAGAACTTCAGCTGAGAGATTTAAAGCTCAAACATGTTAGTCAAGAGAGAATTATGATGCCTGCAAAGGAGCTAACCCTAATATTTACCTTTAGGAATTGACAGGTTATTTAAAGATGGTGAAGTATGTTGGCACAGGGGAGGGAGGCTGGGGTCGGACATTTGCCTTCCCCAGAGTAAATCCAAGGAGGCAGACGCCTGCTGTGAATTTATGGCTCTGCAGTGGAAACCTGTTTTTAGGGGTTTCTGGAATGCCCAGTGGGTTGTTGCAAAATCAGGCAAACCATACATAAGCTTTCAGTCCAGCAAGCCAGGAGAGCTGTCATCGGACAGGTTTGCAGAAGAAGCTGCTTTTGACTTCAGCAGAATTAATTTTTTGTTTGCCCTATTGTTGGAATTTATTGTTTTGGTTTGGTTCGGGGGTCATAGTCAGTGGTTTTCAGAGCTTACTCTTGTCTCTGTGCTCTGCAGTCACTCTGGCAGTACTTAGGAAGACTATGTGAGGTGCTGGGGATTCAAACCAGGGTTGACCATGTGTAAGGAAAGTGTCTTAATCCTATTTCTCCAGCCCCTATTCTTGCATTAAAAAAAATTGGGGGGGGGTTGCATACCCAGCTGTGCTGAGGGCTTACTCCTGGCTCTGCACTCAGGAATCGCTCTTGGCGGTGCTCTGGAGACCATACGGGATGCTGGGGACTGAATCTGGGTTAGCCACACGCAAGCAAACACCCCACAGACTATACTATCACTCCAGTCCTCTTGTTGCATTTGAAAGTCTTAGGCTGCTGCTGCTACTTTTTCTTCTCCTCTTCTTTCTCCTTCTCCTCCTCCTGCTCCAGTCAGGGGTTACTCCTGGCTCTGCACTCAGAAATCACTCCTGGTGGTGCTTGGGAAGTGGGGAGTGGGGGCATATGGGTTGCTGGGCATTGAACTCAGGTTGACCCATGCAAGGCAAGCCCCCTGCATGCTGTACTATAACTCCCATGCCTCTTTTTTTTTTTTTGGAAAAAAAAAGCCCAAAATATCTGTTGGGTTATTTTTCTCCTTTAAAAATAATTTAGGCAGGGGGCTGGAGCAATAGCACAGCGGGTAGGGCGTTTGCCTTGCATGCGGCCGACCTGAGTTCGATTCCCAGCATCCCATATGGTCCCCTGAGCACCGCCAGGAGTAATTCCTGAGTGCAGAGCCAGGAGTAACCCCTGTGCATCGCAAGGTGTGACCCAAAAAGCAAAAAAAAAAAAAGTAATTTAGGGGATGCTGAAATGATAGTATAGCGGGTAGGGCGTTTGCCTTGTACGCATCCGACCCGGGTTTGATTCCCAGCATCCCCTATCGTCCCCCAAGCACCACCAGGAGCAATTCCTGAGTGCAAAGCCAGGAGTAACCCCTGTGCATTGATGGGTGTGACCCCCAAAAAAGCAAAAAACAAATTAAAAATGAAAGTAATTTAGGAACATACATAGTTGGAAAATATGAAAAAGTGTAGGGGGAGAAGGATCACCAGCATGTTGACCTTCTGCCTAGTGGTGATAATCTCTGTCTTCCCCTTTCAAAGCCCCCTTCCCTCCCCTCTCTCCGTGGTGGCTGCTTCGGGGTCCGGGACACACACACTATTGGTTGTGCTCGCTAGAGGTTGCATGTTATCCATTGTGGCTCTTGCACATGTGCTTGCTGGGGGTCCCACAGCCGGGCAAGGTGCTTGCAATTTTTACATATTCATTTTCTTGGGAAGCCTCCCCAGTGCCACACTCAGGGCCACACACACAGCTTGGGAAGCCACGTGGTACCAGGGGGTTGAGCCTCTTCTACTCCTCCCTATTTTCTTTTTATTTCTTTTAGTTCTACAGTTTTCGGTCAGTTGTCTGTTGTCTTTTGTTTGGGGGGTCAAGAGTAAGCTCAAGAGATCACTCCGGGGGGTGCTCAGGGGACCATATGTGGTGCTTGGAATAGAATCTGGGTTGACCACATATAAGGCCAGCACCTTACCCGCTGTACTGTATTTCTCCAGCCCCGTGGCAAGAGTCTTAACACCTATGCTACCTCTCAGGCTTCTAAATGGGTTTAAGAAGAAGTGCATCTGCATATTAGCTTTCTGACAATATTTTATCATTCTGCTCAGTTATTTGTGTGCATGTGTATGTTTGTGTGTCAGTGTATGAGAAGTCGGGGGACATCACCCCGTATCCTGCAGTGCACAGGAACTGTGCCAGCGGATCTGAGCTCAGGAGTCATTCCCAAGGATCATGCATTGCCAGGATTCGAACCAGGATTTGAACTTGCAAACTAAATGCTTCAATCCCTATACTATCTTTCTGACCCTCGGCTCTTTATTTTTAATGTTTTACTCTAAAACCGGGCTGGAGCAATAGCACAGTGGTAGGGTGTTTGCCTTGCACGTGGCTGACCCAGGTTCGATTCCCCGCCCCTCTCTGCCAGCCCGGCATGCTACCAAGAGTATCTTGCCTTCACGGCAGAGCCTGGCAAGCTATCTGTGGCGTATTCAATACGCAAAAAAAAAAACAGTAACAGCAAGTCTCACAATGGAGATGTTACTGGTGCCCGCTTGAGCAAATTGATGAGCAACGGGATGACAGTGACAGTGACAGTGACTCTAAAAGCACACATATGTCTTTAGCATTTTTCTTCCATTTCTGGTGATCTGTGCTTTCTTTCTCCGCATTTGTTTGAGAGCTACATCTGGCAGTGCTCAGGGATTACTCCCGGTTCTGTGTTTAGGGTTGATCCTGGCTGTGCTCAGGGAACCATGTGTGATGCTGGGAGTTGATGCTGGGATGCTGCAGCATGTGTTCAGTCCATTGAGTCATCATTTGGCCCCTGCCCTGTGGGGGTGGGGTTTGCACCATACCTGGAATCCTTAGGCTCATGCCTGATTCTGCGCTCTGGGTCATTTCAGGATTCCCTATGGGATGCTGGGGATCAAACCCAGGTCAACTATGTGTGAGGCAAGGGCCCTGTCCACTGTACTGCTTCTCCATCCTCCTTTTTTATATCTTAAGTGCAATATTTTGCTGCTGGGTGGCAGAGTATTTCTGGAAACCACGTAGATTGTATTGTCAGTTTATCCTTAAACATGCGGCAAGTTTGTCAGGTCCAGAATATGCCTGCACGCACACACATCCTTCCTTCTTGTTCTCCTGTGTCTGCCACTACTGACTGACAAAATTTCTTCCAGATCTTCAGTCTGTTTCTAAAACTTGATGTCGACATTTCAGCTCTCTGTCCTCCGTGATCATTGGAGCTGCTGCGCCAGGGCCGGCCCGCAAGCACAGCTCCGCCGATGGCCACCCAGGCCTTTTACTGCATCCCGGAGGGGTCCAACAGCCCACAGGAAATGCCGCTGCTTCTCGCAGGCCCCGTGTCCTGCAGTGCTCAGGGGTCCACCAGGTTTCTCTGCCCGACCTGCTGCTGAGCCCGGGCTGTGTTCCCTGACTTCAAAGCCACCCCCCACCGGTCGTGTCCTTAAACGCAGACTCAACCCAAAGACATTTCCGAGCTCTTTTAATAGTAAAATAATAACAACACCGCCACCCTGTGAGTTTTCTGCTTTTGCGTGTGGCTCCTAGGCTCCCTCTGGCAGCCCGACCTGTTCTGGGCTACCAGCTCGAATTCCTTTGATGTCGGTCTCCAGGATCCCCCACTGGAATCAGGGTCGAGAGGAATGAAACTGCCTGTGTTGTAGGGGTGAACCAAGCAGCTGGTAACTTTGTGTACAGGGAGAGGGTAGCCGAGTAACTTTGTATATGTGTTTGCTAGGAAGTGAGGCTTAACGGGCTGTAACCCTGGAAGAACCAGTGTTGTCTCTTGTTTTGTTTTGTTTTGGGGCCTCAGCAGTAATCTCAGGGCTTACACCTGGTTTTGCACTCAGGTATCACTCCTAGTGGGGCTTTGGGGACCATATGGAATGCTAGGGATCGAACCCAGGTTGGCCTTGCACCAGGCAAGTGCCTTAACCCACTGTACTATTGCTCATTGCCTCCAAGCCAATATTGTCTGATTATGGAGAATATTAACATTTTCTTTTAACAAATTTGATTTTGGTTTGGGGGCCACACTCAGTGGTGCTCAGGGCTTACTCCTGGTTCTGCGCTCAGAGTTCACTCCTGGTGGGGATTGGGGCGGGGCAGGGGGCATACCCGGGTTGGCCTCGTACCTGGCAAGTGCCTTACCCACTGTACTGTCCTTTTCTCTCCCCTGCCACAATTCTTCTTGATTGCTTCCTCAAGTTCTGTGAAAGACCGCTTCTTCTCACCATTCACTGCTTGGAAAGGCCTGGACTCTTTTTTTTTTTCCTTGGAGGGCTACTCCTCAGTGGTGCCAGGGGTCGGCAGGGTGCTGGGAACCACCAGACCCACACTCAGAGATACTTGAAGGGGATTTGGTGCCGGGATTAAACTCAGACATCAAACAGAGCAGTCAAGGCCTGTGCCCCCTCCCCAGCCCTCCCCACTCCTTGCATCATCTCCCTGGCCTAAGGCACTTATTTTTAATATATGCATATTTGGGGGTCTTCAAAGTGATGCTTAGGGAGGCTGGGGACCCCTCTCAGTGATGCTCTGTCATGGTGATTTAGGGCTAGGACCCAAGGATGTGGTCCTCAGCCCTGGGTGAACCACCAGGTCCACCCTGGCAATGTCCACCCTGCAGTGTGCGGGAGGCCACGTAGTGCCAGGGATGCGATGGAGATCCGGCTTCTGCACCTGAATCCTGGTACTTCTTCCTCACCCCAGGCTCTCTTATTATTTTGTTTGGTTTTGTTTTTGGGCCACACCGGGTTAAGGTCCTTGCTTGGCATCCCAGTGAGCATGGTGTGAGTCCCTGGGACCACATATGGTCCCCCAAGCACTGCTAGGAGTCGTTACTGAGCACAGAATCGGGAATTAGAGCCCCTGAGCACTGGTGGGTGAACAAAACCAAACCAAAAATGCAACCAAGTTTTTAAAAAATTTTATTGAGATTTAATTAACATATTTTATGAGTTTATGGTGTCTAGTTGATTTGAAGCATTTATATATTGCAATATGATTACCACCATAGGGTTAGCCAACACCTCCGCCCCCTCATATAATTATCATTTCTTTGTTGTGGTGGGAACAATTCAGATCTAGTTTCACAGCAACTTGGAAGTTCCTAAGAGTGGTAGGTCTGTATTCACAATGCAGTATAGTCACTCTCCAGGACTTACTACTGCTTCCAAGTTTATGCCCTAAATAGCCTCTTCCCAATTCTTTTCCCCTTCTGTTTCCACCTTGCTTTTTCTGGTCATACTTAAGCACTATCATGCAGTGTTTGTCTTTGTCTGTTTATCTCTCTCAGTATAGACAGATCTCAAGGCCTGTCCATGTCATTAAAGAAGGCAATATTTCCTCCTTGCTTATGGCTGAATAATAGTCCATTGTGTCTACACCACATCTTTTTTCCTTCATTCCTCTCTTGTTGGACACTCAGGTTATGTCCACATCAATTATTGTTATTATTATTATCATCTCCTCTTCCTCCTGCTCTTCTTCTTCCTCTTCTTCTTCTTCTTCCTCCTCCTCCTCCTCCTCTTCCTCTTCTTCTTCTTCTTCTTCTTCTTCTTCTTCTTCTTCTTCTTCTTCTTCTTCTTCTTCTTCTTCTCTTCTTCTTCTGTCTTCCTCTTCTTCCTTCTTTCTTCCTCTCCTCCTCCTCCTCCACCTCCTCCTCCTCCTTCTCCTGCTCTTCCTCCTTCTCCCCTTCCCCCTCCCCTTGCCCCTCCTGTTTTTCCTGACTCTGTGCTCAGGAATTACTCTTGGTAATACTCAGGGAGCCATATGGGATGCCAGAGATTGAACAAGGGTCCACTACATGCCAGGCAAATGCCCTACCCACTGTATTAGACCTCAAATTTTTCTTCTCACAGAATTTTAGATATATGCAAAACTATGAACCCCCCCTTACCCATCATCCAGCTGCAACAGTAATCAACGCCTAGTTGATCTTTTATCATCTATGCCCTTTCCCACTCTTCTCTACCCCCACTCCCATTATTTTGAAGCAAATCACAGAATCCTGTTGTTTTAGACATATATATTTAAATGTATCTCTATAAGAAGCTTGGGAGGCCTAAGAGATGGCTTCAGTGGCTAAAAAAAGAAAAAAAGCCCACTGTGGACGCATGAGACTGTGAGTTTGATACCTGAATGCTGCCCACAGGCACCACGCCTGGTCCAGCAGCCGTGTTGTGTAGGATTCTCTGCTCCACAGCAGAGTGTGAGAGCTGTGTCGGGCAGGCGAGTGTGAGCACTGCAATGAGGAGTGTGATCCTCGGGGAGCATGGGCATGAACACACAGCAACCCCCCTCCTCCCGACCCCTGCAAACACTTGTGCTGCACAGGGGTGTGACCCCACCCCCCAGCCCCACAAGCAAGTAGCCAAGCATGACCGCCGAGCCCATGTGACCCCCCTGGTCATCGTACCAACAGTGCAGCAAAGGGAAGTAGAAAGTGATAAGGAAGTAAATGTCTGAGTGCTCCAGCTCTCCTAGCGGATAAAAAACGGTGAGGATCTGAAACATACCCAGTGCTACATCACGTTATCTCCAAATTAATAACTCCTTAATATAGAATTGTACAGATATGCCAAAAGCCCTGAGTTGGCTTTTAAAAAGACAATGATGTATTGATTAATTTCATCCAGGGCTTGCTTTTCATATGAGTGTTTGCCTGGCCACAGGCTGAGAGCACTAATTAAAGGTCTCTGCAGGCCAGCTGGGCATTCCCCTACGGCAGCTTGGCCAGGCTTTCCCTCAGAAGGAGGCTAACCCTCTGCTGTGGACGCCCCCCGGCCAGACAGTCCCCCATGGCTAGAGCCCTGAGCTGCTTCCCTAGTCTTAGAGCCCCTGCAGGCTCTGGATGACAGTTTCCCTATAAACTTTTAGTTTCACAGGTTCTAGTAAATCTGGGTTCAGTATGTTGCACCACACTAGCATTTTAACTAATTAATTTTGCTTTTGGGGTCACACCTTGTGTGTTCCTCCTGGCATCTGCACTCAGGAATTATTTCTCCGAAGCACCCCGGCTGCGGTGCCCTACACAGAGTGGGCGAGAAGTTCCCGTAGAGCCCGAGACTGCCCCGGAGAGACGCAGCCAGGCACTGCCGCGCATGGTGTTTGCACTGGGCAGAGGCCCGATCCTCGGTGCCAGTGGCAGCCACCTGGGGTGGGTTTGGAGGATGCAAGCAGACCCTGGCGAGGCGGAGTGGTTTTGCAAAGGCAGCCTGTTCTCCAGGCGTCTGCTCTCCCAAGCTAATAGCTTTTCCCTCAGCTCTGCACAGGTGACAAGACATTCAGCCCGAACCATGGAGCTAGCGCACGCTTCAGCCCTCCCCTCCCCCCACGCTACTCTGCGAGCCTGGAGCCAGCCCTTCCCATACGGCCCTCCCTGGCTTTTCTATGCAGGATCGGCCCTCGTCTAGATTTCTCTTAACTGTGCTCGGCCAAAGGACTCAAGAGCCTTCCAAGCTTTCCCTCAGACCACACCCTAACCCGATTTCCTAGCTCTCAGTTTCCAAGAACTGTCCTCCCCCAAACCTTGCCTGCCTGGCTACCCACACAATAGTTTCTGGGTGCACCACGAGGAGCCCCCACCCGGCCACCTTGTCCAGCCAGAGGGAGTGATCACAAAGACCACGTGATACAGGAGAGGTGGCAGCTTCTGGCCAGAGGGTCCCCAGAAACACAGAAATTGGGTCGACTGTTTTAAAGGGCATAGGAAAATGTTGCAAGGATGAGTGGCAGCAGATGAATGCTCCGTCCAACTGGAAAGTCGGCTTGGAAATGGGAGAATGTTCTTACTTGGGTTGGGATGGGGCCAGACTTGGGCTTTTGCTGACTGCCAGTCGTCCCTTCAAGAACTTTTTCAAACGTGACCCCCTGGCTTTCTAATCGAGCCTCCTACATTTCCCCTAATTATCATTTATTGCATTTATCAACACATGGGTAAAAATAAAACACCCGCTTCAAAAAAAATGGAAGTTGGAGAATATCGGGTTGTTTGTTAAATTGCACAGCGAGGCAGGCACCGTGTCTCCCTCCATCTGTTTGTTTTCCAATTAATAAAGGGCAAAGGAAGTTGTGCTTGAGGCTCGAAGACCTTGGCTGCTTGCGTTGGAATCTGTGAGTTTTTTTCCAAACTGATTGTGTTCTGGTATTCATGACGGCCTTTTATTTATTCTAAGCAGCTTAAATGAAGGCGAGTTTCTAGAACTGACCACATAGAGTTCAGGATAAACAGCTTTCTACTCAATGCTTTGTGAAGAATGGTGAGATGGATTTACTGTAGGGGTCTCGAATATTTTTTAAATGCCTTGTTTTAAGTTCGTGGGAGGCAGAGATGAAAGGACGCGTCGATAAGCCCAGTGAGTAATTTTGTGTTGCAATGGGGAGCTGAGATGGAAAGGATTTGCTTTGGTTTCCATGCACAGCCCTGATTGAAAAAGCGTCCCGCAGCACAGCACTGCTGGACCCCGGGCAGCGCCAGCCCTGATTTGGGCTGGGATTTGTAAATTGAGCATGTGGTGCATCTAATATTAGAAAATTGGTTCTTCCCTCCCAACCCCCCAACTTATCCTTAAAGCTCTGTCCTTCCCACAGTGTGTGCCCCAAGTCTCCCCCCGCTCCCATCCCACTGCCTCTCGCTCCAGCTCTCTTTGTGAACAGGCATTTATTTGTTGGCTGCTTATCTTTTCATTAACCAGATTTCCCCCTTGGCCAAACCCTTCCGCCCAGAGGCCTCGCCTGTCTGATGCACTCACCAGTTGGAGTGGTTCAGATGGTGGCGTCTGTCAACAGAACCCCAGCCTGGAAGTACACAGTGATATCAGAAAAAAACAAACTTTTACTCCCTCTTTTTTTGCTTATAAACAAAAGAACTTTACTCTCACTCAGTAGAGTCTGATGTTGGGATGTCAACACAGTCAAATTCCACTGAGGGGCCTCTTTTTAAAAATTTTTTCTGCCATGGCAGGAAGTGCTTACTCCTGGCTTCACGCTCAGATCAGCCCTGGTGGTACTCGGGGAACCATGTTGGGTGCAGAGGATTGAACCTGGGTCATCTACATGCAAGGCAAGCACCTCACCTGCTGTCCTTTCTCTCTGGCCCCCGAGGGCCCTCTTTTAGGCTACAGCATGCTCAGTTTTCATTGTGTCCTCCTATGGCAGAAAAAAGGACTAGCTTGCTCTCGGAACTCGGCTTTCCCCACACCTTGGCCAATCAATTATGTTGTGTAAATTTATGGCAGTCTGTTGATCTGACACATCCATATATGTTGCAAAGTTGCTACCACAGTAATCTCAGCTCACGCCTCTGTGCCATTATACAGTTTCCACCGCGAAGAGCTACTCTTAGCAACATTCACAAATGGGTCTTATAGGTAGTGTTGTTAGCGATAATTGCCCTGCTGTATATTAGATCTCCAAATTTGATCATTTTGTAGCTGCCAGTTTTTGTCCAGTAGTTGTGTTCTTTCTTGTAAAAACCACTAATCCCATTCCCGAGGGCCCCACCCTGGCGTTCTCACTGCCTTCCCGGGCTCCCACCTCAGGTACCCGAGTACTGGGACGGGCTGCCGATACCGACAGCATCGAGAAGGGACAGTTCTAAGTGCCACGCAGGCTGAGACTGAGCAGGCTTAAAGAAGAGGGACCTGACTGCTCGCTCTTTCATTTCCTTTGTGATCTTCAACAATTCAATTCAGTTGAAAGGATTTTTTTTTTTTTTTTTTTTTTACTGAGCATTGACAAAGAGCCTCTCTGAGTCTTTCTGATTTTTAAAAGAGGGAGTTAGTTGGACTGGACCGTTTCTCTGCAGGGCCAGATTTTTCTGTGAAGACCAGGTGTTTATGTGGATTCCAAAATAAGTTCTCTAAGAATAAACAGTGAATTTATTGACTTGAGATTAATTCATGAAGTAATCTTGGAGCTAGGATAGTTCCAAGTGGAGTTGTAGGACTTGTAGTTCCAAGTGGAGCCGAGGACTGTGTGGTGCCCACATCGAACCGAGGTCAGCTGCAAGAGAGACAAGAGCCTTACCCACTGTACAATCATTGTTGTTTTGTATTTTGGGCCACACCTATGGTACTCAGGGTTTACTCCTAGCTCTGTACTCCTGGATCAAGAATTTTGGGAGACCTTGTGAGATTCCAGGGATCGAATATGGGTTGGCTGATTAAACCTGGCTTGGCCATATGCAACATAAATGCCCTACCTGCTGTAGTCTCTCCAGCTCCTATACCATTTTTTTTTTTTTTTTTTTGCAAGGGGAACATACCTGGCAATACTCAGGATTATTCCTGGCTCTCTGCTCAGGAGTTACTCCTGGTAGTGTTCGGGGAACCATATGGGATAGAAATGAACCTAGGTTGACCGCATGCAAGGCAAGCATCTTTCCCACTGTACTATCTTTCTGGCCTCTGTACTATCTTCTTCTTCTTCTTTTTTTTTCTTTTTGGGTCACACCTGGTGATGCTCAGGAGTTACTCTTGGCTCTGCACTTGGGAATTATTGCTCCTGGGGGTGCTTGAGGGACCATATGGGATACAGGGGATTGAACTGTGGCCAGTCCCATGCAAAGCAAATGCCCTACCCACTGTGCTATTGCTCCAGCCCCTATACTATCTTCTTAAATACCAGGGCGCACAGTCACTTGGAACGTGGTTGCCTTTCCATGTGGGTGCTACTCGTACTGGGGGATCAGCTTTTCTTCTCTCCAGCAGGCACTCCTGGCCAGCTTGTTGTTTTCAGAGCCTCAAGCAGCAGGCTCATTTCGATTTCCTTGCTTACTCTTGGTGCTCCTTTTGCCTGAATGTCTTTCTTTGGCCTTCTGCTGAAGGAGGACATTGGGATTGGACGATGACGGCCTTCCATAGGGACACCTTCAAACCTTTCAGTTATTCTCTTTTCAGAGTCTCTAGTGCTACATAGCCTGTCAGCCCTTTGGCACTTCCATTGATTGGTGTTTTTCATTTTGGTTTCTCATCTGCGCTGTAAGCATTTTGAAGGAAGGGAGTGGGACTCCACTTTCAGACTGCTCTGTTTATGTTCGTGTGGGACCCGGCCAGTTCTAAAAGTGACGTTGAGCGCTTTCATCTTTCATTTTCCTTTTTAAAGATTTTTGGTCCAGAGAGTAGCCCACCAACCTCTGGGTCTAAATTCTAGCAAGTTTGTTTAGGAGACATGAAAGTGGGTCTTTGGATCTTATTTGTTTGTTTGGGGGCCATACCTGGCAGTGCTCAGGGCTTACTCCTGGTGGGGCTGGGGCATGGTAGGCAGCACCAGGATCAAGCTGGGTCTGACTGTGTACACCTCACCCACTGTACTACCTCTCTCATCTCATGAAAGTGAGTTTTATACAACTAGTAACGAACTCAGGAAATCCGTCATTCTAAAGAGGAAAGGATGCAGCAAGTTATGAATCCTGAATGATAGTCATCTGGTGCAACTAAGAGCCACTAGGGTAATGGTATCAACCTTGGGCTTTGGCTGATAGCAGAAAACTCAAGCTTCTGAGCTGGTGATTTCATCTTTTTTGGTTTTATTTTTTATTTTCATATTTTGGCTTTTGGGCCACACCCTTCAGTGCTCAGGGGTTATTCCTGGCTCTGAACTCAGGTGCTCTGGGGGACCATCTAGGATGCCAGGATTGAACCTAGCTCAGCCGCATGCAAGGTAAGCACCCTACCCACTGTACCATCTCTCTAGCCCCTGGTGATTTCATCTTGTGCGCTGACACCTGAGGGTCATGAATAGTTTTGTGAGGATTAAGGAGGATTCTGGTTAAGAAGAGATAGTCCAGCTGGGAGGATGCTTGCTTTGAAGATGGTTGACCTGGGTTCAATCCCTAGCACCCTGCAGTCCCCCAAGTTCTTCCAGAGCAAGCCTTGAGCCCTGAGCACAGCTGGATGTGGCAAAAAAACAAAAAACAAAACAAAAATGGAGAATTCTGATTGTGTGTGAGACTCTGTGTGTGTGTGTGTGTTTGTGTGTGTGCTCGCGCACGTGCATGTATGCACACATGCATGCAATGGTGATGGTCTTGGTCCTGGGGCTTTCTCTGCCTTTCTGTGCCTAGGACCCACCCTGAGCCCACCCTGAGGCTGCTTTTCCTGGTCCGCACTCCCTGCAGAAGTGAGGGTCTGGAGAGATGGTACTGCGATAAGGTATAAGGTGCTTACCTTGCATGCAGCCGACCTGGGTTCAATCTCTGACACCTCATATGGTCCCCTGGACCCTGCCAAGGGTGATCCCTGAACACAGCCAGAAGTAAGCTCTGAGCACTGGTAAGTGTGACCCCCTTTCTCCCCACTAAAATAAAATAAAAGCAGCAAAAGTAGGAGAAGCCAGGGGGAAGTATGTTCCCTGGAGCCTGTGACCTACATGAGTCAAGGATATGCCAATCTGCCCCTCCTACTGCCACTTTCCTCAGTTTTAAATTTTAATTTGTTTGTTGCATTGGGCCACACCTGAATGTGCTCAGGGATCACTCTTCGTGGGGCTCAGGGGACATTCTTTGTTACCAGGGATCAAAACTGGTTTGGTTGTGCCTGAGATAAGTGCCGAGCTCGACTGTCACTCCCAGCCCCACCTTGGTCTCATTTCAGTCAAAAATAGCCAAAGGAGATCCAAGCATTCAGTTCAGAATGTCAGAAGTCAGAAGGGATGTGCCATTTGCATCCTTATAATAGCAAATGACTTACGCAGAACTGGCCACAAGACACTCTGTTCTCTCAGCTGCTCAGTCCAGGGGTCATTTACTGCTCCCAGTGGGCAGTGGTCACCCTTCAGATACTACTTCCCGACACAGGTCCTTGCTTGCTGGCTTCCACCAGAACTGCCAGCAGGGAAGGGGTCCCCTGATCCTGGGAGACTAACTTGAGATGCTCTTTTAAAATGTCTATTTTAGTGCCTGAGAAACAGTATAGGGGCTCGGGCACTTGCCCTGCAGGAGGCCACCTCGGCCCCTCAGCCTCACTGGGTACACCTCTGGATGCCCGGAGCACTGCCAGCGTGGCCTGGTTAATCCTCAGTACATTCAGGACCGAGTAGCACCAGGTCCTCAGGATCTCACCTTGAACTTCTGGCCCTATCAGCCAAAAACCACCAGGAAAGGCCCCTGAACTTTCAGAGAACCTTTTGGGACTTCCTCCAACTTCCCATATTAAATACATATTCTCCCACCCCCACTTTTTTTTTTTTTGCTGGGGGGACTTTCTTGGGCCACACCCTGCCGAGGTTAGGACTTAACTGGCAGGGTTCCTGGGACCATATGCAGTGCCAGAGATTGGCTCCGGGTCAGCTGCGTGGAAGGCAAGCTCCTTGACCCTCTGTACTATCTGACCCCTGAATGCGTATTCTTTTCCAAGGGGCTCAGGCTTCCCTGGACCCAGCCTTGATGGACTGTTTCCACCTTAGCTGAGGAGGAGAATGAGCTGCAGAAATAATCTTCCGCTGTTGTCTTGCTTAAGATCTTTGGCTTGAAAGCCTGGGTCTGCACCAGAGCCACCTGGAGGGCTTATTAAAATAGGCTCCTGACCCCACCCAGGGCTCTGGTTTGGTAGTCTCGGGCGGGGCCCAGGAGTTTGGCCGCTGATGCTTGGCCCAGGATCATGCTTCTCAGAGGCACTCCTTAGAGCCAAAGTCAGCCAGCGTCAGAGTCAGACGACGCTGGTTGGTAGCCAGGCAGGAAAACGTGATCTCCCCACCCCTCTGTATTTTTCTTTGCCTGGGTCCTCAGATAGATTAAAGATTTGTTTGTTTGTTTGGTGCTTGGGCCACACCTGGCAGTGCTCAGGGCTTCCTCCTGGCCCTGTGCTCAAGGGATCACTCCTGGTGGGGCTCGGCACAGAACCCAGATGGTGCCGGCATGGAATCCAGATCGGCTGTATGCAGAGTAAGCCCTGCCTACTGCCTGTCTCTCTCCAGCTCCAGATTAAATAAATTTTTAAGAGGCCTAACAGATGGTTATAGGCACATGACTTGCATTTATCGGACCATGGTGTGATCTCTGGCACCACAGGTGGGCCCCCTGAGTATCACCAGGTCCAGCCCTGGAGGCCCCCAGCATTACTGGGGGTGGCCCTGGAGGCCCGAGCATGCAGACTTTTTTTTGGGTAGTGGTTGGGGGTACAGCCAGTGGTGCTCAGGGGTTACTTCTGGCTCTGCACTCAGGAATCACTCCTGGCGGTTGCCAGGGGGACCATATGAGATGCTGGAAATGGAACCCGGGTCAGCTGCATTCCAGGCAAGCACCCTCCCTGCTGTACTATCACTCCAGCCCTGCATGCAGACTTTTTAGAAAAACTGCAGTGTGGGGGGTTATGTTAAGAGGTGTGCTCTGCAGTCTCTGACACCAGTCAGTCCCCCTCCAGCACCGTATGGTCCCCTGAGCATCATAAGGTACGCCCCTCAGAACTGCCAGGTGTGACCCTGGAGGCTCTCAAGATCTGCTGCAGTGAGCTGGGTAATCAGCATTGCTCTCTTGAGCCCTTGAGCCACTAGCATGCGTGACTGAGAATCTCAGGAGGGGACCCGGGGCCTCCTGAGCACTGCTCGGGAGATCCCCAAATTAAAAACAAACAAAAAACATACGAGGCCAAAACGATAGTACAGCGGGTAGGTCGTTTGCCTTGCACTTGGAAGACCCAGATTCGATTCCCGACATCCCATATGGTTCCCCAAGCACCACCAGCAGTAATTCCTGAGTGCATGAGCCAGGAATTTTTTTTTTTATCTATTTATTTATTTATTTTTGCCTTTTTTGGTCACACCCGGTGATGCATAGGGGTTACTCCTGGCTCTGCATTGCTGGATGTGACCCAAAAGGCAAAAAAAAAAAAAAATGCTTAAGGCTAAAAGTAAACAGCATATGTGGTTTATAATAAAAAGTATCATTCTGTTTCTTCAGATTCCCAAAAGCTACTTCTTAATCTTTGCGATTTTTGCATTTTTTTCATTAAAAAATATTCTAGAAATAATACATTTCCCTCATGTGCTTGCTGCTATTTGTTAGCCCTTCCCCAAGATTATTTGCTGCTTTTCTGCTAGGATAGGTGAGCAGCTAGCTCACTTAAGCCAATCTCACCACACCTTCCCTGTCCTCTTGATACGATTATATCACCATTTATGACTCTGTTGATTACATGCTTTACTCAAATTACATGCTTATGCCAAAGTATATCCTTGTCCTTCAATTAAGTTGCTTTTACTTTTTTACGATTTAAAAATGGTGGTATTTTTTCTTTTCTGGTCACACCCGGCAATGCTCAGGGGTTACTCCTTGCTCTGCACTCAGGAATTACTCCAGGCGGTACTTGGGGGGACCACATGGGATGCCAGGGGTAGAACCCGGGTCAGCCATGTGCAAGGCAAACACCCTATCCACTGTACTCTCTCTCTGGCCCCAATGGTGGTATCTTTCAATTCTTTCCATTATCTCTTTCTCTTTTCTTTACCTTTTATCAAAATTATATATTTTGTTTGTTTGTTTTGGGCCCACACCTGGCAGTGCTCAGGGCTTACTCCAGGCTCAGAGTTTAGGGATCACTCCTGGTGGGGCTTGGGGGACCATGTGTGGTGGGGGGCGGCGCGAACCCAGTCAGCTCCATGCAAGGCAAATATTCTGCCCGCGGCACTATTTTCCCAGCCCTCCCTCTATTCTGTGGTGTAGCTGTGATTCGTATGTTGCTTGCAGGTTGAAACTCATTCAAGGTAATTTCAAATGGCCTGTTTTGATTACCTTTGTTGCCTTTCCCCTTTTTTGTTGTATTTGATTATGTTCTTAATCTCTTCCCCCACAAACAAAACAAGTTTTGTTTTCATCAGGCATCTTACTGAGTCTTCATGTTACCTGGTAGCATCCCCTTTCCTGGGCTCATTCTCGTCCGCCATCTGGCAGGTTGTCCCGAGTTTCTCAGAGCTGACACACTGGAACTCTCCTAAACTGTCTTTCCAATTGGATTTCTTTTCTAACTCCATTCACTGAGTTTCCAAACTTTTTTTTTTTTTTTGTCACACCTGGCGATGCACAGGGATCACTCCTGGCTATGCACTCAGGTATTACCTACCCCTGGTGGTGCTCAGGGGACCATATGGGATGCTGGGAATCGAACCCGGGTCCGCCGAGTGCAAGCAAATGCCCTACCCAGGGTGCTATCGCTCCAGCCCCCACTTTTTTTCTTTTTTTTTTAGTAGCCCAGATACCAATTACAAGTGTTGCCAAGGAGATTTTAAAGTGCAAAATGCATTTTCAAGAGCAGAGCTTTAGAATTTAGTATGTGAGTTCAACACAGGTTAAGTGTAAATGAGAGTCAGCTGTCCTTGGATTAAATACTACTCTACAGGTTTTTTTAGAAGATTAAAAATGGAAGTAGGGGCTGAGGAGATAACTCAAATGGCTGGAGCACATGCTTTGCATGCTGGAGGCCCGAGTTCAAGCATATGGTTCCTGGAACACCACTGGGGGTATTCTTTATTTTTTTTTATTATTTTTTTTTTTTTTGCTTTTTGGGTCACACCCGGCGATGCACAGGGGTTGCTCCTGGCTCTGCACTCAGGAATTACCCCTGGCGGTGCTCAGGGGACCATGTGGGATGCTGGGAATCGAACCCGGGTCGGCCGCGTGCAAGGCAAACGCCCTACCCGCTGTGCTATTGCTCCAGCCCCCTGGGGGTATTCTTTAAGCCATGAATTGGGAGTGTCCCCTGAGCACTGCTGGGTGTGGACCCCCCCTCCCCCTAAAAGAAAGGAAGTAAATGCTGTCCTCTTCTTTAGAACAGCCTGGTGGGTTTGCATTTGGACATCCTCTCCTCTTGTGCCAGCCTGGAATCAGGGTTCTCCAGCCACAGGAGGCACATGGTGTGGTGGGTATGAAATGGTATCTAATGGTGGATTTATTTTTTTTATTTTCTTTAATTTTTGCATTTTGGGTCACACCCGGCGATGCTCAGGGGTTACTCCTGGATCTGCATTCAAGAATCACCCCTGGCTGTGCTCCGGGGACCATATGGGATGCTGGGAGTTGAACCTGGGTCAGCCGTGTGCAAGGCAAACACCCTACCTGCTGTGCTATCACTCCAGCCCACTAATGGTGGATTTAGATTCAATACGAGGGGGGCAGAGAGATGGTAAGGCGCTGGCTTTGCATGTAGTCAACATGGGTTCAATTCCTGACCCAAATATGTTCTCTTGAGCATCTCTAGGCCTGACCCCTGAGGACAGAGCCAGAGGTAAGCCCTGAGCAAAGCCTGGTGTGGCTCCAAAACAAACAAAAAGATGGAACACAAGGGCCAGAGAGTACAGGGGGTTAAGACCCTTGCTTTGCATATGATGACCCCGGCTCAATCCCCAGCACCACATATGGTCCTCTGAGCACTGTTGAGAATGATCCCTGAGCACCATTGGGTTTGCCCCTTGCAACAACACCCTCCCCCCACCACACACACACAAATAGATTGAACTAAAGTCCAGAGTTGAAATCTTGGCTTTGAACCTTCCCTGTTAGGTATTTGATCTCCCTTATATTATAGATAATAAATTCAGATGTCCTAGAATATTGTGAAGACTAACTGACCCATAGGATAAGTGTAGGCAACTGAAAGGCTGGCTTTTCCTATACATACAGGTTGTCATGGGAAAATAGATTTGAACTTGCTGTCAGATGTTTAGTCTTGCTGCTGGACAAAAATCTATAGAGGCTAACAGTAAGAAAAGAGTGATGGGGGCTGGAGCGATAGCACAGCGGGTAGGGCGTTTGCCTTGCATGCGGCCGACCCATGTTCGAATCCCAGCATCCCATGTGGTCCCCTGAGCACCGCCAGGGGTGATTCCTGAGTGCATGAGCCAGGAGTGACCCCTGTGCATTGCCGGGTGTGACCCGAAAAGAAAAAAAAAAGAGTGAATTAGAATTTTAGGTGCACTCATATGGAAGTTACAGGTATTGGAATGCACTTAATAATACAACTAATGGGGGCTAGAGCAATTGCACAGCGGGTAGGGTGTTTGCCTTGCACGTGGCCAACCCAGGTTAGAATCCCAGTATTCCATATGGTCCTCTGAGCATTGCCAGGGGTAATTCCTGAGTGCAGAGCCGGGAGGAACCCCTGTGCATCGCCAGGCGTGACCCAAAAAGCAAATAATAATAATAATAATAATATAATACAACCAATATTTTAGTGTAGGAGTCATCAGCTCAACTGCCAGGGGGGCCAGACAGGCTGAGTGGATTGAATGGGGTTGAATGAGTGTTCAGAGGAAGATGATGGCTGGTCTGGGGAGGAAGGTTGCACTCCCCTCCGCCCAGGCCCCTACAGCAGTGAGGTTTTCTGCTTTTTCAAGCCTAAACTCCAAAACAGTGTTCAGGGGCCCAGGGCCCACTCCCAATAACACTTAGTGCAGTGTGCCAGGCAGTTGGATGCTTGGGGGTCCTGAGATGTGGTGCTGGAGGACATCAGGGTTGCAGCTGGTGGCATGAGGTGCGGGGAGTGCAATGCATGTTGTACATGTTGTGCTTGAAAGCACACACCTCTGACACCGAGTTATCTCTCCAAACCCCCACTACCTTTTTTCAAGGAGACTAAGGGTAATGTTGAGGTGAATGTGGTCAGAATGTGGCCAGGAGTCCTTAGAACTCAGGAACTCTTTTCTAGGTTGATATGCAGCCAACAGTCCACTCGGGTTGGGGTGCATGTTGGTTCCCCCACATTCCAGTTCTCCCTACCTGTCCCTCAGCTTCTTCCTCTGGCTTATCCACGAAGGTTCCACAGAGCATAACATCAAATGTTTTTTTGCCACATCAGATGTGCTGGGCAGATCACACTTTTTCTTTTCTTTTTTTTTCCTTAATTTTATTTTTATAAAGTTGTTCACAATATTCGATTATATTTAATATTTGAACACCAATCCCACCACCATTACACCTTCCCACTACTGTATTGGAATGTTTCCATCCCGATTCCCAATCCCTGCCCCCAAAGCAGAACTGAAATCATTTATTTTGTATTGTTTGTTATGAATAATCTGCTAAAAATGATTCAAAAGAGGTTTCTTAGGGGAAAGTGTGAGATGACACTTTTTCTTGACTCAAGCTTTTAAAATAAAATATAAAATTTGTTAGATGCCACTTTTGTTTTTCCTTTTGTCCATACCCAGCAATGCTCAGAGGTTACTCCTGGTGATGCTTGGGGGACCATATGGGGTGCTGGGATTGAACTCTGGTGGGCCACGTGCAAGGCAAGTGTTCTATACACTGTATTGCTCTGGCGTCTGTTAGATGTCACTTTTTGTTTTAACTTTTTTTTTTCCCCCCCAGCTCTTATTAGTTGACAAAATCATGACATTTCAGTTGTTAAGTGAACACCTCTGAGTGTTTTGGATTCACTGTGTCCACTGCCAAAGTTTAGTCTCAGTTTTTAGTATATTCTGGGTGGAATGGGGCCACTCCTGGCAGTGCTCAGGAGAATGTGCAGTGCTAGGGATTGAACCCCTGACCTTCTGCATTCAAAGCCTGCGGTCTAATTCTCTAAGCCATCTGCCCAGCCCCAGAGGTCTCACTTGATCAAGAAGGGTTCTGGGGCTGGGAAGATAGTTCAGGGGGGTCGGACACTTGCCTTTGCACGTGGCCAACCCAAGTTTGATCCCAGATTCAGGAAATGGTACCCAGACCCCTGCCAGGCATGATGTCTGAGCACAGAGGAGTAAGCACTGACCACCAGGTAAGCTCCCCCTCCAAAAAGAGAACAGTGTCGAGCCGTTGTGCTGTCTACCTCCTGTCCTCGGTGCTTCTAGGTGAGTGTTTGCAGAATGCCGCCATCTGCGTTCTCCTCAGTGGCTGTAACAGTCCCAGGAGGTACGCAACACTTGGTGAGTTTGGGCCAGAATCAGCTTCAGGTTTGCAATCTGTGGTTTTCCTTTATGATGTTTGTCCTCTCTCGCTCCGTTCCATCTGGCCCAGCTTCTCAGAGGAGCCATTCTGATCTTGCAAGTCCTTCCAGCTGGTCAGTCCCGGTGGCAGAAGGCACACTGTGGTGGTGGTTGGGGGGCTTGTGCGGTCAAGGACAGCTGGTGAGGGGGTGGGCAGTTGGCCATGTATCGCTATTTCGGACTTAGCTTCACTCACTTCCTGTTAGACTGTCTCCTTTCCCGCTCCCTCTTTCCTCTGCCCCTGGGTCTCGTGCTCATCAGCCACAGTGACCTGTTTGGGTGGAAACAGGAGGGGAAAAGCCTGGCTACCTCTGGCTTTCCCTCCACTGCTTCCAGTCCTCCCTGGGATCCTCCACTCACCTTCCAGGATTAGGACATTCCATTTTCTGGTCGCATTGGTGGAAAGACAGTCACAAGGGGATGTTTTCTCCCTGTCCAGAGCCTTGCTCTGCCTATATCGGGAGCTTGGGGGATGCTGCTGTTTATTCAGAGGGAAGGAGAAGGGCACAAAGCACCGAGACAGTGGCAGATGTTTAGAGTTTGAAGATTTAATGCTGTCTTGAATTTACTGATTTACTTTGATTTGGGGGGCCACACCTGGCAGCACCCAGGGCTGACTCCTGGCGTCTGTGTTCAGGGATCACTCCTGGTGTGCTCAGGGGACCATATATGGAGCCAGAGATAGAACCCTGGTTGGCCATGTGCAAGGCAGGTGCCTGTCCCACTGTATTATCTCTCTGGCCCCTGGATTTGTTTGTTAAGTAATTCTAAGAGGGTCTCTTTATGAGGGCAGTGGCGGGTGGGGAGGGCGGGGAGGAGGAGTGCTCCCAAGTGGTGCTCAGGTGGCTCCGGGGCTCCTCTCAGTTATTCTCATTGGTTCAGAGCAAGGACCCAGGCTGCTATGTTGCTAGGGCTGGGGCTTACCTGAGCTAGCCCAGGGGTGCCCAGGGGCCTCCAGGCTGGTGGTTCTTGGGAATCTCCTGGACTGCACTCTGGGATGCTTGGGGACCATAATATACAAAGGATTGAATGATTGGCCGTGTACGAAGTATGTGCTTAACTCCTATACTGTATCTCTGGTCCCTTGACAGGCAGTAATTTGCACTTTTGCTAAGACCCAGATACAATTTGCTATTTAGGTGTAAAAAATATATATATATTTTTTGGTTTGTTTTTGCGCCACACCCAGTGATGTTCAGGGTTATGCCTAGCTCTGCACTCAGAGGTCACTGGGGATTGAACCTGCATTGGCTGCCTGCAAGGCAAGTGCCCTGTCTACCGTACAATATCTCTGGACCCTCTGGTGTAAATCTTAAACTTTAGAGAGAAATGGTTCATCTAAAAAGTAAGTCTGCTGCAAGTACTTGATCGATCATGTTTGGATAATGAAAAATGGCCATAGCCATTCATTACCCAAACATTTACAGGTCATAGCCAGAAAGGAGTTTGGCTAAGTTTAAGATGAGAAAGCTGACTTTCGCAGGGCCGGGAAGAGGTTGACCATATCTGCCATAGGGAAACGGGCAATTTTATGGCCATTAGAGCAGTTGCTTAGCTGGGATGAAGTCATTTTCTGGTGAGATCGAGTTTAGGAGACAGTTGGAAAAGGGGGTCAAGTTGCCGAGGGAGGTGAGGGTTTTTTTTTTTTAATCAGGAAGAAGTCAGAAACCTTGAGTTCCCCTTTCTGTGTGTGGGTTCAGGAGCTGGTGGGGCTGTGGAGGTTCTCCGGATGTCAGCGCGCTGTGCTCCCTGCCACGGGATGGATTCAAGCAGGTGTTCCAAGACCAGCTGCCAAGACTCTGGTGAAGGAAATTCCTGCCTTTGGTTCTGGGGAGGCCTGTTTCCTTGCTGGTTCAGTTTCTCAGTCTCTTTCTTACCATCCTTCCTTCCAGTTGCTTTTGGGGTGGGGTAGAGAATGGGGGGGGGGCTCTTAGCAGCCACGGGCAATCACCACAGAAGGGGCAGCAGAGAAGGCATCTAGCTCCTGGAAACTCCAAGCTGCTTCCAGGGCTGGGACCAGACTTCAAAGGCAGTTCCTGTGTTTTCCTGTGAGTTTGTGATTCTCCTCCCCCGCCCCTTTCACCCCCACTTCCCACCCTCAGATTGTCCAAATTGCCTTCAGCCTGCCTGCCAGCTCCATGAAAAACTCTCTCTGCCCTCCTAACTCTCACAGTCTTTTTACTCGTTCGTTTATTTTTCATTCGCGTTGTGGTCCAGGGAATAGAGTCACCACAGTGCTCACGGTTATGATCTTGAGGTGTGGTGACTGCACCTCCTCCTCTCCAGGGCCACCGAGAGTTTAGCAAATGAAGGCAATTCACACTCCAAGTGTGAATGAGTCTAGGTCTTTGAATGTTGGCATTTTAAAATCAAATGAGGCTGGGTGGTTGCCAGGGGCAAGGGGAAGCAGGGAATGTTCCATGAATGTTTAATGGGCACAAAGTTCCCATTCTGGAAGGTGGAAAGTCTTGGAGACCCAGGGCGGAGATGCTTAGTTAGGGAACTGTCCTTGAGTGCTACAGACATGTACTCGGGGAGCCATAAATGTTATGGTCTGTCTGTTGTACAACAATGAGGAAAAAACCCAAATAAGCAAAGGAGGAAATTTCACGAGGCATTTGCCACCCAGACAGTCTAGGCTCCTGGAGAAAATTTGGAAAATATAGAGGAACACAGGACACCAGGTAGAATCTCACTCCCTGCTGCTCACATTTCACTCTGCCCTGCCATTGTACATTCTCCTCGCCTTCTCTCTGTAAATGCAGAGAAGTAGAACTAACGTACAATACGGTTTTGTCGCTGGAGCGATAGTAAGGTGCTCGCCTTACATGCAGCTGGCCCGGGTTCAGTCTCCAGACCCTGTGTGGTCTCCCAGGCCCCGCCAGGAGTGACCCCTGAGTGCAGAGCCAGGAGGAAGCCCTGAGCACTGCTGGGTGGGTGTGGCCCAAATCCCTCCCCTCCCTCTGAAAAAACCAATAATTAAATAAAAAACCTTATAGGGGCTGGAATGATAGCACAGCAGGTAGGGCATTTGCCCCGTACAAGTCCAACCTAGGTTCAATTCCCAGCATCCCATATGGTCTCCCAGCACTGCCAGGAGTAATTCCTGAATGCAGAGCCAGGAGTAATCCCTGAACATCATCAGGTGCGACCCCCCCCCCAAAAAAAAAATAGCAAATAAATAAATAAAACCCTTATAATACTCTTTTGTATTTTCCCTCATATCATAAATATTATCTTAACGTTATCTTACAACATATCACTAGTGTTATTTCTGTTTTGGATTTGGGGCGCACCCAATGGTGCTCAAGACTTCCTCCTGGCTCTGTGCTCAGGGGTCACTCCTGGCAGGGATCCGGGGTCCATATGCAGTATCTGGGGGAGGGGGTATCAAACTCAGGTTGGATATGTTCAGCGCAACACTAATATCTCTCCAGTCCATAGCTGTAGTTCTTTGTTTTGGGGCCACACCTGTGTGCTCTCCGTGTGCCCCATTTCTCACACATCAGTTGTTAGAGTTGACAGTGTATGTTTTGGGGTTATTTGGTGCCCATCTCCTCATGAAGGCAGCGCTGGGTGTGTGAGCTCTGTTTAATGTCCCCTTCCTCCCTGGCGCCTGGCCTGTTGCAGGTTTGCAAATGAAGGTGAAGAAATGACCAGCTTACCAGACATGTTATTTTCTGATCTTCACTCATAGGTGAGAGGTAAATTATAGGTGAAAACTTCCTTAAAGATAGAATTTTGAACAAATCTATAATTATTTCCTTACTAAAAATTCCTGTAAGTTGAGTCCTGGAATGTAGCTCAGGGGTAGAGCACTTACTTCACACGCACTGTTCCCCCTTTGGATAAAGATTCTTAGGAGTCAAATGGCTTTTGTGACTCAAATATGCTTTGAGACTTTCTTTCTTTCCTTCTTTCTTTCTTTCTTTTCTCTCTTTCTTTTCTTTCTCTCTTTCTTTCTTTCTTTCTTTCTTTCTTTCTTTCTTTCTTTCTTTCTTTCTTTCTTTCTTTCTTTCTTTCTTTCTTTCTTTCTTTCTTTCTTTCTTTCCTTTCCTAGAATTACAGTAGTTTATTTTATTTTGGCTTTTTGGGTCACACCTGTCAATGCTCAAGGGTTACTCCTGGCTCTGCACTTAGGAATTACTCCTGGAGATGCTAGGGGAACTATATGGGATGCCGGGGATTGAACCCGGGTTGGCCACGTGCAAGCTAAGTGCCCTTCACTGTGCTATCGCTCCAACTCCTGCTTTGTGATTTTAGTTATTAAAGTAATACATACCCAGCAGTGTGAGGAGCTACAGAAATGAGTAGAGAGGGAAATACCATCCACAGGGTTTCCTTTTTGGACTCTGGAATTACTTGAACAGTGAGGTAATTATCTGTTCCTTAGAGACTTGACATCACCCTGCCATTGTCTTTTGTGCCAGGTAGTACTCTGACAATAGGTGACCCATGATTATTTTATGACTGACATCTAAGGTTTTCTCTTATTAAATTAGGTTAGGTCTTTTATCTTCTGAGCACAACCTATACATCGCCCCACACGCGTTTTGCGTGGAGCTATATAGAAGGCATATACCCCACCACAAAAGCCATATCTCCTGGTCCCAAACAAGCTGTCTGTTTCTTTCTCTCTCTCTCTCTCTCTCTCTCTCTCTCTCTCTCTCTCTCTTTCTCTGTGTGTGTGTGTGTGTGTGTGTGTGTGTGTGTGTGCGCGCGTGCTTTGGTTTGGGGCCTCACCTGAAGACAGAATCTGGGCTTTCTGTAGGTAAAGCGTGTGGTCTATTGAGCTATTTCCCTGGCCCCAAATAATCTTTTTATTGGCAGAATTCTGAGATTTTGTGAGTGAGGTTCTCAGTCTTTACCAGTCTATGAACAAATCGTTGGCACTGCAGTCACTGGTAAAACAGAGACCTCCAGCTATGAAGAAGGACGCAGTGGGTAAGCACTGCACACAGGAACCTAAGGATTTCCTGGGAAGAGTTGTTAGTTGCCAGGGTACTTAAAAAGATTTTTCCCTCTTTGGACCAGGACTATCCCCAGAGGTGCTCAGGGATCACTCCTGGCAGGGACCACTGGGGTTCCAGAGATTGAGGCTGGGCTGGGCTCATGCAAGGCAACCTTACCCACCGCACTAATTCGCTGGTCCTATTTCAAAATTTTGTGTTGTGTGTGGGAAGGGCCAGAAGTCTCTGGGGGTACTTGAGACTTGTCCTGGAGGGAAAAAAAAAAAGAAAAAAAGCACAGAAACAGGGGCCTCCTCCTTTTGGAGAGTGACCTGCCCGCATCTCTGCCCTGAGATGTTTTCTCTCTCTCTCTCTCTCTCTCTCTCTCTCTCTCTCTCTCTCTCTCTCTTTCTCTCCTCTCTCTCTCTCTCTCCCCACCTTTCTCCCCCTCTCCCTCCCTCTCTTCTCTTTCTCTCTCTCCCTCCCTCTGTCCCTCCCTCTCTCTCTCTCTGCCCCTCTCTCTTGTCTCTCTTCTCTCTTCTCTTTCTCTCCCCTGCTCCTCTCTCTCCTCTCTTTTTCTCTTTCCCCCCTCTCTCCTCTCTCCTCCCCCTCTCATTATCTCTAAATAAAATTATCTCTAAAAAAAATAAGCACAGGAACAACTGAATCAAAAAGAGTGGCTTTACTAGCATGAAAACAACTTAAGTTGGGAAGGACATTCGCCAGCACCAGCTTCCAAGAGAGGGAGGAAGGGTCTGGTTTCATGCCCAGTGAAGAGAGGGTGATGTAACAGCTTATCCATATGCTAGTAGTTTTTCAGAAGTTCATGCATATTCATGAAGAGAATGTTGAGCATGCGCAGTTGAGGACCATAGGATGAACTTACATAGTGTGTACAGAAAACGGCAGAGAAATGCCCCAGGGTGTGATTTTTAGTATAGTAATGAGCAGATAAGTGATTGGAAGACAGAGTGTCCACCGGAGTCCTTATCAGTACAAAGGTGTTTTGGGGTTTTTGGGTTTTTTGGGTTTTGGTTTTAGGGGCATACCCCGCGGTGAGCTCGGTGCTCTTCCTGGTTCTGCGCTCAGGACTGACCCGGGCCATGCGCAGGAGACCAAGTGTGATGCTGGGGATTCGAACTGGGGTTGGGAGGGGATGCAAGGCAAGCACCTCAACCTCTGTATTAACTCTCCACCACTGCCACACTCCCCAGTTCTGCGTTGGCCCAGGCCAAGCCAGAAGATCGTCACGAGGTGCCCTCTCCCAGGGCCGGGCTGCCACACCCTCCAGCCACCGCAGAGAATGGCTTGTTCTGGCTTTTCCTAACCCCAGAGAGTCCTGCCAGGCCTGATGGGTAGGGAGAGAAGGGCCAAACTTACAGAAAGATTTTTGTTTTGATTTGTTTTGGGGTGACACCCAGCGATGCTCAGGGACTACTCCTGGTTCTGCATTCAGGTTTCACTTCTTGCGGTTCTGGGGGCGGGGGCAGGATGTATGGGATGCCAGAGATTGAACCCGGTGGCCACATGTAAGGCAAGCGCCCTACTGCTGTACTCTGGCTCCGGCCCCTGATTAGTAATTCTTATACTTGGAATCCACTTTGCCCATTTCCCTTTGCCACGATGATCACTGTACCTTCTTAAAATGGACTGAGAATTATGCCCTTCACCAGAACACTACTAAGGGTTTGAAGAGGAAGCTGACGGGTAGATAATAATGCTTCTTTACTACTGCTACTACTACTACTACTACATTCATATTATGAAATATGGAGAAATAGCTTGTTTGGAGTTTGTTTTTGTTTTGTTTGGGGACCACTTATAGCAGTGCCCAGGGCTTACTCCTGTCTATGTACTCAGGGATCACTTCGGGTAGGGCTCAGGGGACCACATGGGGTGTCGGGGGTCGAACCCAGCTTGGCCACTTTCAAGTCCAGCCCTACCCACTGAACTATCCCCGCGGCCCTGCAGAGAAACAGTTTGGAGCAAACACTGTCGCCTCAATTTGGGCTTTTTGAATTTGAAGTTCTCTGAAGTTCTCTGAAGTGCTGGGGCAGGGCAGCAGCAGAGAGAGCAGCAGAGAGAGCCCCGGGGAGGGAGGCCTGGGGAATCGCTGGTCCCGGGTGTTGTATGCCTGGTGGGAGCAGAGGAGGGAGCCAGGTGAGACAGCCCAGGTGTGCTGGTGTCAGAGGCAAGCCCTGGGATATGTTGGCTCATTGAGATGAGTTCTAATAGTCTTTTAAAAATTACTATTGTTATTATTATTTTAGTTTTTGAGTTGGAGATGCTCAGGGGTCACTCCTGGCTGTGCGCTCAGGAATTGTTCCTAGCAGTGTTCAGGTAACCATGTGGGATGTCAGAGATCAACCCCTGGTCGGGACCATGCAAGGCAAGCACCTTACCTCTGTGCCAATTGCTCCAGCCCTTAAATAATCTTAAAATGTCAGATTTCCCCCTAGGGTCAAAGAAGTAGTTGAGTAAGAGAGAGGAAAGTATTGAAAAGTAGTATTTCTAAGCCTGTGATTTGACAGGGGTGGGGGGATGGGGGTGGGCTGGGGGGTTAGGATCGAGGAGGCAGGTGCTGCTTTAGATTCAGCATGTTGCTGTGCTGAAAGGCCTGGGTGGGGAACTCACCCCCGCAGCGGAGGCCAGAGGAGAAGCTGTCTGCAGTGGAGATGGAGAGATTGGGGGGTCGCTATTTCCTGAGGGGTGGTGAACATGGGTTTGTGGGTGGGGGGGAGTGTGGCCAAGAAGCGCTGGCCAGTCAGAGATGGATGGGAGCAATTCCCAGGTGTTTTCTGCTTTGCATTTAAATGGATTTTCTGGATTCTTTTCCCACATTATTTTCTCAATTGTTGCTTGCCTCAGGAGCTGTGTACTACTTGATAAATGTTGATTGATGCTATTTTCTCGGCTGTCTGAGGGTTAAATGAGACAAATGCTGGGATTTCAGGACGATAAGTGAGGCCCTGGGGGACCAAGTCTGTGTCAGGAGGTATGGAGGGATAAGAGTAGGTTTATAGAAAGGAATTAGGCTTTGTCTTCCTAAAAGGGCCTGCATGCATTTAGCTCCTGATCATGCTGAGATCAAAGCTCTCTCATTGTTGTTAAAGTAATACGTAGAATAGTTTCTCCCAGTTAGGAATTAGTTCTGTACCAACAGAGCTCTGGAACTTAGGTCCTGAACTTTTTTCTTTGTTTGTTTTTGTTTTTGGGCCACACTCAGTGGGACTCAGGGATGACTCCTGTCTCTGTGCTCAGGGATCACTCCTAGTGGGGCTTGGGGAACCATATGGGATGCCTGTGATTGAACCCAGGTCAGGTGCCTACAAGGCAAGTGCCATACCTGCTATACTATTGCTTTGTCACCAAACATTTTAAGTTTAATCTTTGTGTCCACGGTGCTAAGAACTTATTCCTGGTCTAGGCAGGGGTCGAGAGACCCTCTGGGGTGCCTGGGTTCAAACCTGGGTTAGACACTTGCAGACAAGTGCCTTCTTTGCTGTACTGTATCTCAGGCATTTAAACCACCTTTTCAGGTTAAAAAAAAAAAAAGACAAGGGACTGGAGAGAAATAGCACAGCGGGTAGGGCGTTTCCCTTGCACGCTGCTGACCTGGGTTCAATTCCCAGCATCCCATATGGTCCCTTGAGCACTACCAAGGGGTAATTCCTGAGTGCAGAGCCAGGAATAACCCCTGTGCATCGCCAGGTGTGACCCAAAAAGCAAAAAAAAAAAAAAAAAAGACAAGGGACTGGAGAGATGGGATGGGGTAAGAAGCTTGCCTTGCATGTGGTTGATCCCAGTTTGATTCCTGAACCTGAGAGAAGTGATCCATCATCGGAGAGCCAGGAGTAAACCCTGAGCACAGTCAGGTGTGGCCCCCCTCAAAACAAAACAAAAGCTAAAGCAAAAGGTAGTTAGAACCTTTACTGCAAACCATAATGCCCGGGGGGGGGGGGAGAGAGTGAGAGAGAGGAGGGTGGAGAATGCACAGTATCGACTGTAGAGTGAGGCTGTGGGCAGGGGAGGGAACCTGGGGACATTGGTGGTGGGAAATATGCAATGGTGAGCTGTCAGTATTGGAACATTATGACTGAAACCCAATCATGAACAACTTTGGTACTGTCTTATGGTGATTAAAAAAAATGGCAGTTAGGAAGTGAATTTGTGACTCATTTGCCAAATGATGGGGATTGTGGTGCGGCTCCCGAGCTGGAATGAAATGCTGCGGTGAGGCTCTCTGGGTGCGCCCGGCTCCTCTGGCTTCCTCCGAGCACTCCTTCCCTTCCCCTCCACAACCGAACATGGGGAAGGGAAACAGCTTAACCAGGACCAGCACGATCTGCTTCCTAGTTCTGAAGCCTGGATCTGGGCCTGGTGTTGGCGCCTGGTTCTGAAGCCTGGTTCTGTTAGTGTGAAAGCGGATTTTCTTACGCTGTTGTGTTCTTGAGATTTGCATACAAAACTCAGAAAATTAAGTTAGTTTATTGTCCAGATGAAGTAGATGCGGCCAGGTCCCTCTCCAGATGTCCAGGTCTGTCCTTTACCCATGGAGGATACTATCAGCCCTGTCCCTGATGTGCCCATCTCACGAATGACCTCCCTGTCTCGTCCCACGCAGGGATGAGAACTTGCCTCCCGTGACCAACAGCCAGGTCCCGTTCCCGTGTCACTCTGCCCCGTGGATGCTTTCCTCAGTCTCCAGACATGTGTGCATGGACTCTGAGCCACATGTGCACTGGACTTCCCAGTTGTGCCCTGGCAGTTCTTGTCATCCTGTGCCAGCTTTCCTAGTCTCTCGCTACAGCCAAATGCACGCAGGTGAGACTCCTGTGCTCAGTATCTGTCATGGTATGGGAGTCTGAGCCCTGCCTGAACCCGAGCTTTCCAGGGCGTCCAAGCCCTGCCTGAACCCACGCTTTCCTGAGCATCCGAGCCCTGCCTGAATCGAGCTTTCCCGGGCGTCAGTGCCCTGTCTGGATCTGCCCTTTCCTGTACATCTGAGCCCTGCTTCAATCTAAGCTTTCTTGGATATCTGAGCCCTGTATCTGCTCCTGTGTCTGCCCCTGTATCTGGAGCTACGAGACCTTCCTGCACTCCGCCATCTGTCCCAGGATGGGGATCTCTGTCTGATCATGGAATCTGTGTAGAGGGTGCTGTTGGTTTGGGAAGAAGGGAGAGAGCAAGAGTGCACAGAGAGGGTCTGGAGTGATAGCACAGCGGGTAGGGCGTTTGCCTTGCATGCGGCTGACCCATGTTCGATTCCCAGCATCCCATATGGTCCCCTGAGCACCTCCAGAAGTAATTCCTGAGTGTAGAGCCAGGAGTAACCCCTGTGCATCGCCGAGTATGACCCAAAAAGAAAAAAAAAAAAGAGTGCGGGGGGGGGGGGGAGAGGGGGAGGGGAGAGGGCCGGCAGGCTGTTGGCCTCCTTTCGTCTACTGCCATATCCCACCCCCAGCCCTCCCATTATCTATTCTGATTGTCTTCCTGTTCCATGGGTGAGATTTTTTATTTTTGTTTTTGTTGGTTTTGGGTCACTCCCAGCAATGCTCAGGAGTTATTTCTGGCTCTGCACTCAGAAATTACTCCTGGTGGTGCTCGGGGAAGGGGAGACTAGGAGGGGCATATGGGATGCTGGGGATCAACCCAGGTATGCCACGTGCCAAGCAAACACTCTACCCGATGTGCTATTGCTCCAGTCCCTGCATGGGCGAGATTTAAAGGGACTAAATTCTCCTGGCACTCCACCCTTCTGCTCCTGCTGTGTCAGTTTGGGGGCCTGGTTCTGGGGCTTTTCTTTCTGCCTCAGCCAGGGCAGCCTCCTTGGTCCTTGCATGTTACAGAAGGAACAGGCTGTGTTGTCCAGGAAGAGGTGGTGTGAATTTTCTGGGTGTTTTTGTTTGGCGCATTTCTAGAAGAGGTAGGTTACTGGTCATTTTGTGGCCTGACCTTCAACTGCTTTTAAAATTAAGCTGACGTTTATTCCACAAATATCTTAGGAGTTTTGTTCAGGGCCAGGCCCTGGCTTTCTGAGGACCTTTCGTAAAGCAGGAGCTCAGCAAACATTTTGTTTCTGTGTCTGGGCCTCCCCACCTGTGCTGGGGGCCTCCAGGGCTACCCCTGGTGGTGCTTTGGAGGCCATGTGATGCCAGAACTCAAACATGGGACCCCCAACATGGCAGACAACATGTGCTTTGGCTGTGAGCCATCTCCCTGTCCTCTTAGTAAACGTTTCACTATTATCTGTTAGGGTTTCTTATCCTTCAAAATGACTACAGAATGTTATTTTTCTTCACAAACCCACTCTCCCATTGGAATGTCGCTGCACCATCTCCTCTGTGGTCTTCCCCTGAGATTCAGGTTAGCTGCCACCTCGGCCAAGGCTTGTAGAAAGCATCACCGCCCCTTCCTGTGGCTCCCAGGAGGCCGGGGTGTACCTGGAGGGGGTGCATTTGATAGTAAGATCAGCAGGGGCTGGAGTTAGAGTGAGAAAGGGAGGCACGTAGGGTAGTCTGGATTGATAGGATACATAGGATCTAATAAATGTGATTAGTGAATGAAGACAGATGCACTGAAAACACCTGCCTTCCCTTGGTTTAAGACTTTTTTCATAGGGGGAAAAAAAAACCCTGAATGTACAGCAAGTGACCATAGTAAATGTGGTACATATACTGAAGTTCTCTAAGGGAACTATTCTTTTCTAAAAGTAATTAAATTAATTATGGCTTTTTGGGTCATACCCAGCGATGCTCAGGGATTACTTCTGACTCTGCACTCGGAGTCACTCCTGTCAGTGCTCAGGGGATCATATTGGATGCCAGGGATTGAACCCAGGTCAGCCACATGCAAAGCAAACACCCTATTACCGCACCAGCCCCCTAAGGGAGCTATCTTAAGGCTTGTCTCCACAGTCATACACAGAATGGTGACTTGTAAAATGTATGTGTGTGCATAGTCTTTCAAATAATGATATTGTGCATACCTTAAATATTTGCAAGTTTTAGTTGTCACTTATAGTTCAGTCAAGTTGGGGGAGGGATAATGAGACCCCAGAAAGAGAGAGGGAGAGAGGAGAAAGAGAGAGACAGAGAGGTAGGGAGGGAGGGAAGGAGGGAGGGAGAGAGAAGGAGAGAATGGGAGAGAAAGAAGATAAAAAAGACAAGAAATCCTTCTTTTTTCTTTTTTTCTTTCTTTAGCACACTTGGCTGTGCTCAGGATTTGCTCTTGGCTCTATACTCAGGGACACTCCTGGACACTCAGGAGACCATATGTGGTACATGCCTTCCCCCCTGTAGTATGCCCTTGGACAGGAAAAGTACACTGTGCAGTAGTTGGACAATTCTAAGATCACAGCTCTATCTTGGGGAAGGAGGGCATAAGGGGTGTGGCCACACCTGGCAGTGCTCAGGGATCACTCCTGGCAGTAGTCAGGGGACCTCAGCAACCTTTGCATGCTGGGGATCATAGCCAGCATGCAAAGCCAGTGCCTTACCCCCTGCACTCTCTCTCCAGCCTACTGCCCCATCTTTTCTTTTTCCCTTTCCCTACTTTGCTTGTATCATTCACCTCTGACTACAGCAACTTAACCTTCAGTTATTTCCAAAAGTCCCTGAAAGGGAAAATCATGTGTAAATTATTTTCGTTTTCAGCAGGAGGAGGTAGAAAAAAATAAAATGAATCTGAGTCTGAGGAACCTGAACTTGCATCATTCCTTGTGTTCTTCCTGTTTGACACCGTGCTCTCTGGAAGATGCAGTTTTCTGCTTCCTTTTCTGCTTGCAGCCTGCCAGGGTTTCCAGCAAAGTGGGCGCAGTGTTGCGCTGGAGGTTACTTTTCTTTGGCAGCAGTTCAAATAAAATCTTCGTTCTGTTTCTCCCTTTTCATTTGACATTTGACTAAAACAATGCTTTGGCAGCTAGACAGGAGCTCTTAAGAACTTTAGTATTTTTCCCCAGTCTTTGCCTTTTAAAAAGAGAAGCCCTTTCAAATGTGGTTAAGACTGAGCATAGAAACAAGAGCACAGAACAGATTGCTTGAAGCCCAAACTTCGGGGATGCAGGGAAAGCCTGGCTAGTCCCACGCACTGTCCCCTGTAAGTGGTCACCCACTCCCAGGCTGCACTTTCTTCTCTCTGAGACCCTCTTTCTTGCTTTATTGGTGTTGTGGCCACGCCAGGTTCCTAGCACCAGAACTGGTGGGCATTACTGTGTGTGCCAGTTCATTCTCTCCATAAGCTCCTCCTAGAAGCAGTAGGCCATCCAGAATAGACTCTGACACTCTGAAAGTCCTAATCATAATCCTGCTTCTTTTTTTGGTGGATGGGGACCACATCTCCAGACTCAGGGTTTGAACCTCATGATACAGGGGTGAGGGCAGAGTTGAGTCTGAGATTCCTGCCTGCAAAGCATGAGCTCTAGCCCTTTGAGCCAACTCCCCAGTTGTTTGTTTTTTTTTGGGGGGGAAGGGGTGGTGCAGAGGGCACATTGAGTGATGCTGAGGGGTTACTCCTGGCTCTGCAATCAGAGATCATTCCTGACAGTGCTCAGGGGACCATATGGGGTGCCAGGGATCGAACCTGGGTCCGTTGGGTACAAGGCAAGTAACCTACCTGCTGTACTATAGCTCCGGCCTGATATTTCCCCCCCTTTAACACTCAGTGCATTCTTCTGTGAAAAGACTTAAACATAAGTTGCTACAGGACTCTCAGGGGGATAATAGTACAGGGGTGCTTTCCTTGCATGAGACCCACCCAGTTCAATCTCCGTGCCCCATTTGGTTCCCTGAGCCCTGCCAGAAGTCATCCCTGAGCTCAGAGCCTGGAGTCAGCTCCGTGTACCGCTGGGTGAGGCCCCCAAATAAAACCAAACAAACATGATGAATCAGTGTTCTTTACACTGAATCTTTGCATTTCGTTGTGGCTGCTTGTCGACTATTTTCTGCCTGTCCCATTAGCACCATCCATTTGGCACCATCCTGTTCAATGGCTTTCTTCTACTTAATTTTTCTCTCTTCTTTTATGGGAAAGAACAAGAAGAAGCGGGTGCCAGGAGATAAGTAGTTCCCTGAGCACATCTGTCATCTGTTCTTTGCCTGGGGCCGACTAGTTGGAGAACCTGCCAGGCTGTCATTTTCCCTTGGGTCTGGTGTTGACCCTGGGAGACCAACTGGCTCTCCTCTCTCTGCCTGCGGAGCCGGGCTTTGTGTTGAGGCGTCTCTGTGGTGGCAGCATCTTCATCTGTAATTACGTGTCTTCTGAAACAACTAAGCTGGAATCTCATTTCTAGCAGCCAAGGAGGTTACAGAACTCTGGGGGGTTGGGGCAATAGTACTGCGGGTAGGCCATTTGGTTTGCACGTGGCTGACCCAGGTTCAATCCCTGGCATCCCATATGGTTCTCGGAGCCCACCAGGAGTGATTCCTGAGTGCAGAGCAAGGATTAACCCCTGAGCACTGCCGGGTGTGGTCAAAAAAAAAAAAGTTGCTAGATCTAGGAAACTGGCAAGCGCCTAGAGGTCGAAAGCAAAGAAAAGAAAGATGTTTTTCTTTTTTTCTGGTTTTGAGACCACACCTGTAGTGCTCAGGGTTTATTCGTGATTCTGCGCTCAGGGATCATTCCTGGTGTGGACTGGACAACCACACGTCGTGCGGGGGGATGGAACGCAGGTCACCCACATGCAAGGCAAGTGCCTTCCCAGCTATACGATCTTTCTGGCCTAAGGCCATTTTCCTGAATACATAAAAAAGCTCTTAAAATTGATTTTGAGACTCAGCAGTAAAGAATCCTGGTTGGCGGGCACCACAATGCCAGAGAATGTTCCGGGCCCAGGATCGAGCCGAGAACACCGGGGTGCCCTAGATGGAGCAGGTGCAGTCTCCCTGCCTTCTCCAGATGGAATCCTGGCGACCATGAGCATCTATAAATATGGCTCCAGTATGTGGGCACCAGAACTATTTCTCCAAATCGCATGGGGGCACTGGAACTGGGCAGTTCCACCTTGGCTTCCAGCCCGCCCCTGACCCTGGAAGTCATGCCCTCAATCTGCCCCCAGTGCCATCTTGCCACACTCAGCAGTGAAGAATCCTGGCCAGCAGGCACCACAATGCCAGAGAATGCTCTGGACCCCAGACCGAGCCGATAACACCAGGGTGCCCCAGATGGAGCAGGTGGAGTCTCCCCGCCTTCTCCAGATGGAATCCTGGCGACCATGAGCTTCTATAAACATGGCTCCGGTATGTTTGTAGAACATATGATTGTAGACCAGGACTGTTTCTCCAAACCACGCTTACAGGGCCGCATGACCTTTCCTCACACACACACACACACACAGGAATAGCTCCTCTGCCCCTGAACGGCTATGATTCCAGAAGTATGCAATGGCTGCTGGCAGAAATGCTCCTGGACTGTGAACTAAGCTACAAGCCCTGTGCCGCCCCAGGACGGGAAGGGGTTTTGTCCCTCAGCCTTTTCCCCTTTGCAGCAGCATGGCAACCGCCACCTTTCAGAGCCAATTGGACAGAGAGGTAGGAGTTTGCAGTGATGGGGCATGGGAAATCTTGTGATGGGAGTGTGGAACCGGCCCTGCTCCCCACCCAAACGAGACCCCAATTGGCCTCCCACGAATGGCTCCTCCACTCCTGAAAGGCCATGATCCCAGAGGCACACAAACCAATCTCAGAATGCAGCGGCTGCTGGCAGAAATACCTCTGGACTTAATTACTAAAATACCGGAATTCCAAAACAGCGTGGCCACTATTGTGGCCATGCGACATCATATGCTCTTCATTATTAGCAATAGAAAACAAATTGTCTAATGATGCCTTTTTGGCAGGTTTGATTGTTGGGAGAAAATTCCAAATAATAATAGTGGGTTTTCTGATGAAAATTAAATGTAATCAAAGTAAAGAAAGAGTAAAGTGAAAAATCATCTTCCACACAGGCAGGGTGGGGGGTGGGAGGGAGTATACTGGGGTTCCTTAGTGGTGGAACATGTGCACTGGTGAAGGGACGGGTGTTTGATCATTTTGATTGTTGTATGTCAGACTTAAACCTGAAAGCTTTGTAAATGTTCTCACAGTGACTCAAATAAATAAGTAAATAAATAAATAAAATGAATTTGAGTAAAGAATATAAAGAAAGGGCCTGGGGAGTGGCCCAAGTGGTAGAGTACTTGCCTTGCATGTGTGAAGTTCTGTATCTGATTTCCCATCCTATATGGTTCCCCGAGCACCAGTGTGGTCTCCACACTATTTTCTTTTAAAAAGAGGAAGAAAGAAAGAAATAGAGAAAGAAAGAAGGAAAGAAATAGAGAGAGAAAGAAAGACTTTTGGCAGAAACAGAAATGTAAACATGTTTATAATGATGGTAGTTCTGTGTGTGTGTGGGGGGGGGAGTTTACACCTCTTGGTGTTGGGAAGCTGTTTCCAGTGCTCAGGGGCCGTTGCTGGGAATGCCTGGGGAGTATGCATTGCTGGGGATCAAACTCAAGGCCTGCAGCCCACTGAGTCATCTCTCTGGCTCCCCTGGCTCCCTTTGAAATGAAAGAGGTGCAGCCGAAAACATGTGATATGCCACTATCACTGTCGTCCCATTGTTCATTGATTTGCTTGAGCGGGCACCAGTGACGTCTTCATCGTGAGACTTGTTACTGTTTTTGGCATATCAAACATGCCACGGGTAGCTTGCCAAGGCTCTGCCGTGTGGGTGAGATACTCTTGGTAACTTGCTGGGCTCTCCGGGAGGGGCAGAGGAATCAAACCCGGGTCAGCTGCGTGCAAGGCAAACGCCCTACCCGCTGTGCTATTGCTCCAGCCCATATGCCACTATATGAATGGCAAAAAGAACGTCCTGGTGTTAGCCCGTGTGTGTGGTTAGAAGCGTGAAGCTCTCACGGTTGTTCTTTTGGGCAGTGCCACTCTCTTGCAGTATATAATCTCGGGCCAAGGCAGCTCAGGGAGCTGGAGCACACAGGCTTTGTATGCAGGAGCTCCAGGTTCAATTCCAGCACCCGAAGGCCTGCGAGTACTGCTGGGAACAACCCCAGAGCATAGAGCTGGGAGAAGCCCCAAACACCACCCTTGGGGCCCTCAGTGTACCCCCATCCAGAAATAAAGTACATTGATATATAGCCCTTGACTTACCAGTGTCATTTTCAGCCACTTATTGGGCAAGTATAAAGGTACAGAAAGATGTCCATACAGAAGTATTCTCTGCAGTCCTGTTCGCATCAGGAGCCCCAGCTCATGTCTCTCAGCCCCAAGCTCACCCGCCATGGGCTGATCCATGAAAGTGGATCCGTGCCCTTTGGCCAGCTCAGAGGCAGTAAATTGAAAGTGGGTTCAGATTTTGTTTTGTTCTTTGATTTGGGGCCAACACTTGGCTTGGGGGACCCTGAGGTATTAGGACTGAAATGCAGGGCTCCCGCCTGCAAGGAAGCACTGAGCCATCTCCCTGGCCCTCGCTCAGCTTTGTGTAAACAAGGCGAGAGATGGTGCTTGTGTTCATATAAGTACACACATGCACAAACACTTCCTGGACACTACAGAAGAGACTATCAAGGGTTGTATCTACACTGGGGAGAGAGAGATTCCCTGGAAAGGTTTTTGTTTTGTTTTAACCATGTTGTTTTTGTGTTTTGGGGGTCACACCTGGCAGTATTCAGGGCTTACTTCTGACTCTGTGCTCACTCCTGGTGGTGCTCAGAGGACCAAATGGGATTTCAGGAATCAAACCCAGTTCAGCCCTGTGCAAGGCAAGCGCCCTGCCCTCTCTATTATCTCTCCAGCCCCTGTTTTGTTTTTATAATGAAAAAAGAAAAACCTAAAAACTTTGGCTTGCGTGACCAGAGAGGTTATGGGGCGGGGGGTAGAACACATGTCTCCCATATGTGTGGAGCCCCGAATTCATCTTCTGCACTGCTTGGCCCTTGAGCTCTGTCCGTGTCCAGAGCACTGTCCGGTGTGGCCCTATGAGAAGGAAACTTTGGGTTGTCATTAAAAAAAAAAAAACTAAACTAAACAAAAATACCAGACCTGTATTAATGGAGAAACAGACTATTTCTCCTCCTCCTCCTCCTCCTCCTCCTCCTCCTCCTTTTTTATTTCTTTTGTTTATTTGTTTGTTTGTTTTCTGGGCCACACCAAGGTGTGGTCATGGTGTAGCTTTTATCTTAGAAGCTTGGAGTTTGGGAGACAAAAAATATAATGTTCACTCAAAAAAAAAAAGCCTTGAACAGTTACAAAGCAATATATCAAATGCAAAACAATAAAATTAAATACATATGTATTGTGGGAACTTGCAGTCCTCTGAGAGAATAGAAAGAATGGAGTTAATCAGCAAAGGATACTTATTAAAAAAAATGCTGAAAAAAAGATAAGCTATAACAAGAAGGAATTTCTCTTAAAGTTTCTGGTCTTTAAAAATGGCAACTGTCCTCCCAAAGGCTTCTTTATCTAGGGAGGGAATTCTTTCTCAGTGTGTTCTGTGCTGAGAATGTCTGTGTGCTACACCACCCTGCTCATTCCAGGAACAGTAAACCTGCCCCCTCACCTTTGCGATGGTGCTTCAGAGTTTGCAAGTGGCTGGAAACTGTGTAATCAAGGACTGGCAGGATTTGGTCAGTCGTCCGAGAAGGAGAGTTGCTTTAGGAATCTGGAAACAATACTGACCACATTTGTTGGCATTAATTCATGGAAGCGATAATGCTGCACATAGAAAGTATGTTGTTATTTTAAAGTCATGAGTTCTATGCATTCATTGCCATTGAACTCTAACTTGGAACTGATGATGAATTCTTCAGACACACACACACACACACACACACACACACACACACACACAGAGTTTTGTGCATTTGGGAGCTTAAAAAAATTCCCACAGCATTTGGAAAACATTTTTTCATATCTCTGTGCCAGTTATAAAGATTAGGATTTAAGTCACAGACTATTTGATTTGGAAGGTGTGACACGTAGCTTCAATTTAGAATTGGATAGAACTCTTAGTAGAGAAACAATTGGATTTGTAAATGTTCATAAAATCTTTGCTGTGGATACATAAAATGACTTTTAAAAGATTTTTCTTCTGGCAAATTGCCTTTATGTTAGGGATATTTCACAATCACTCTTTCATAATACTGCCAGGGGTAACATACATATTAACTTGGGCAGAGGCACACCAGTTTGTTCTCAGGGGCTACTCCTGGTTCTGTGCTCACAAGAGGTCACTCCTGGGGGTGCTTAGGGGACCATCTGGGGTGTTGGGGATTGAACCTGGGATGGCCATATGCAAGGCAAACACCTTAACCCCTGTACTGTCTCTCTAGTAGGTCTTTAAGATGAGTTTCCTGAGACCAGAGCCATTACTACAGTGGGTTGGGCACTTACCTTGTACATCGCCAACCAGGTTTAATTCTGGTTCTGGTATGTCACATATGGTCCCTGGGACACTGCCAAAAGTGATTCCTGGGCCCAGAACTAGGAGTAAGCCCTGAGCCCTGCAGGGTGTGGTCATCCTTCCCCTCCGACCCCTCAGTAAATTTCTCTTAGAACAAAGTTTATGAAACCTCCATTTAAAAAAAAAAAAAAAGAAGGGGCTGGAGCGATAGCACAGTGGGTAGTGCGTTGGCCTTGCACACAGCCGACCTGGGTCCGATTCCCAGCATCCCATATGGTCTTCTGAGCATCGCCAGAAGTAATTCCTGAGTGCATGCGCCAGGAATAACCCCTGTGCAACATTAGATGTGATCCAAAAAGCAAAAAAAAATAAATAAATAAATAAAGCAGTGCAGAACTCCAGCTAAAAGAAAAGTTTTCCATCCTAGGTCTACGGCCCTCAGGGTTTGGATGACTTTATTGGTTTTCTAATTAGGACAAAACGATCAAAATATTATATTGATCTTTTATCCTAAAGGCACTCCAGTAACTATCACTGAAAAGGAAATACAAAATCTGCCAATCTGTTCCTGGTTCAAGAATAGAAAATTACAGCATTTCAGGACTGTCTTGTGATACGAGGTTTATGAGCACTTGTAACTTAAGAATCTGACAGATCCACTTATAAGATTATAACTGAGAAAATCAGAGAGGGGGGGAGAGAGAGAGAGAGAGAGAGAGAGGGAGAGAGAGACAGAGAGAGAGAGAGCAAGAGAGAGCTTTGTTGAGGGACAATCCTGGCAGGACTGAGGGCTGCTCCCACAAAGGGCCTTGGATGCCAAGGGATGCTGTGGTGCCAGGAATTTAACCTGGGACACTGGCAAGCAGAGCATCCACTCCAACCAATTAATTGAACCTTTCCCCGGCCACCAACGATTTAAAAACATCACTTTATTAATCCTTCAACGAAGATACTGAGATGTTCTTTTACAAATAGGGCAGGCTCCTGGCAAGAGACAGATGTTTCCATTCAAAGCCCTAGTTTCCCAGCTGGGGATGCGACTCGCTGGCACAGAGCAGGCCTCGCCAGCATGAAATCTGGTTCCACCCCCTGCCCCCAGCCCCAGCACCACCAGGTGTAGCCCTGGACACACCTGAGCACCTCCAGGGGGTGCCCCAGTAGGATCACGTCACAGATTTGAGCCTTGCAACGTCCCCCCCTGCTGGCTAATAGGACTGGGAGTGGCCCCAGCACCCCCCCAGTATTGCTTGGGAGGCCCCCCCAAAAAAAGCCAGTTTCAGTTTTCTGGAAACATGAGGATTTTGTTGTTGTGGTCGCTGTTGTTGTTGGGTGACACCTGGTGCTGCTCAGGTTTACTCCTGGCTCTGTGCTCAGTGATCACTACTGGTGGGCTCAGAAGACCATATGAAATGCTGGGGATTGAATCCGGGGTCAGCATCATGCAAGACAAGCGCCCTAACCACTGTATTATCACTCCAGCCCCTGAAAAACGTGAGAATTTGTTTTTAACACTAAAAGTTTTAATGAATTCGCTCAGAAGAGTAGTTATACTTTTAGTGTTTGGTGTAGATTCTAGAGGGAAAGTTTTGGGACTCAGAATAGAACTTGTTCTTCCTTTGGACACGTCTTCCCAATACACGTCTACTGGGGGGCTGGACTTGGGATGCCTCCCAAGCAGTGTCCAGGGCCTGGGGTCACTCCCAGCAATATTTGGCCCAGCTTTGTGGATCGTGTGTTTGGACCTAATGGTGCGGGGGGGGGGGGGGGCAGGGGCGGCTCTGTCAGATCCACCCCAGCTGTGCTTGGGGACACCACAGCTATACCCAGCAATGCTCAAGAGATGGTATAGTGCTAAGGATTGTATCCCAGGGCCTCTGCAGGCAGGCGGGTCCTGCAGCCCCTCAAGCTGTCTCCCTGCTCTGCAGGACAGTTCTGATTTGAGTCAGTGGAATACTCAGTTAACTTAATAACAGTTAGGGCCACGGGAGTGCTCAAAGGGCTCAGCATATGCTTTCCATACGGGAGGCCCCAGTTGGGGTCCGTCTTTGCCAGGAGTCATTCCTAAGCACAAAGCCGTGAACAGTGCTGGGTGGGAACCCCAAATCCAGACATCCCTCCCAAAAGATCCCCAGATAATAATAATAAGTATTATTATTATTATATTATATTTTGTTATTATATTTTGTTTCAGAATGTTGACTTTTATTTTTTGGCTTTTTTGGGGTCACACCCAGCGATGTTCAGGGATTACTCCTGGCTCTGCACTCAGGAATTACTCCGGGCGGTGCTTGGGGGACCCTATGGGATACCAGAAATTGAACCTGGGTTGGCTATATGCGAGGCAAACGCCCTACCCACTGTCCTGTCACTCCGGCCCCAGAATGTTGGCATCTTTTTGTATCAGTCATGTCCGTAGGTACTGAAGCCGGCATCCCAGGAGCAGGAGAGATAGCACAGTAGGGAGGGCTCTTGCCTTGCATACAGCTGACCTGGGTTCAATCCCTGGCACCCTCTCTGATCCCCAGAGCCCGCCAGGAGTGATCTCTGAGCACAGAGCCAGGAGTAAGTCCAGAGCACAGCTGGGTGTGGCCCCCAAATGGAAAAATAAAGAACTAAATCAAAGCATGTGTGTTTTTGATGAGGCCCGCAATTCTCTCTAGAAAACACATAAAGGGAGGCTTGAGACAGCCAGAGAAGTTGAACAGAAATGACAAGAAATCACAGGTATATGGGGAAAACTGCCCTGGCCCATTACATTGGCCTCACACAACCGAGGGTCAGTTTTGACGTGAAGTGCAAGTATGAAATGAACCAGTTTCAGAAAGAACCCACTGGCCACCATATGAACGTAGAAGCATCTGCAGATGTCAGCTTAAGAACGGTACAGTCTGAGGAAAGAGCTACTCCAGGACCAAATCCTCCCCCCTCTCCACAGTGGGCATCTCTGAGCACAGGGAAAAACCCCGTCAACTTCTTATAGCTCCACATTTCCCCAGAACCCATTTGGCTTCTGCCTGGTTCCCTGTTCCTCCAGGACATGCCCGCACACATCCCCCTGAGCACATTGCTTTGTCAGCTTGCCATAGTCCAGTCCAGACTGAAGAAACCCGAGAGGTTGAAGGGGTTTAGCTGCAAAGTGAAGATGGCGCTCTTCATGACCTCCACCAGCTGTGGAGTTAGGGCATGCCCGTACCTCACCCAGTCTTTGGAAACAAAGATATGCTTACAATTTTTTCTTTTTTGGGGGTGTAGGGTGGGCTAGGGGAACGTACCAGGCGGTGTTCAAGACTTCCTCCTGGGGGCCAGAGCGATAGTACCGTGGGTAGGACATTTGTTTTGCACATGTATGGAATGACCCAGGCAGCACCACTAGGAGTGATTGCTAAGTGCAGAACCAGGAGTAAACCCTAAGCATGGCCAGATGTGACCCAAAAAGAAAAAGAAAAAAAAAGGACTTCTGGCTCTGTGCTCAGGGAATTACTCTTTTTTTTTTAAAAAACAAACAAACAAACAAACATTTATTGGCTTTTGGGGTCATACCTGGCAATGCTCAGAGGCTACTCCTGACTCTGCACTCAGGAATCACTCCTGGCATTACTAGGGGGACCATTTGTGATGCCGGGGATTGAACCCGGGTTGGCTGCATGCAAGGCAAATATCCTACCTGCTGTACTATCACTCTGGCCACTCAGGGAATTACTCTTGTCTGTGCTGAGGTTTGAATCAGGGTCAGCCATGTGCAAGACAAGTGCCTTACCCCTGCATCATCTCTTTGGCCCCTACAATTCCTTTTTTTTTTTTTTTTTGAGGGGAATGGCTGACACCTGGTGATGCTCAAGGGTTACTTCTGGCTCTGCGCTCAGGAATTACTTCTGGCAGTTCTTGGGGGACCATATGGGATGCCAGGATCAAACCTGGGTCAGCTGCGTGAAGGCAAACCACCCTGCAAGCTGTACTATCACTCTGGCCCCTATAGTTCATTCTTGAAAACAAAAGCTTTGTTTGGTGTTTTTTTTTTCTTTCTTTTCAAAAAAATCAGTCACTGTTCATGAAATAACCACTCCTGTATATTCACATAATCACAACTCGAGGCTTCTATCACTGTCTCCATTATCATAACAGATTGAGAAGCAGAGGGGCGTCTTGCAGATCTTTGGTGAAGCTATCAAGAAACAGAAATATTAAGACATCAGCTTTCTTCTCAGTCTTAAAATATTGAGCATTTTTAATTACCCACATTCACCGATACCGTGAAATGCTTGCGAGTCAGTCAGCTGCAGGAGGGAAAGCAGATGGGGTAGGTGGGTGGACGGGACTGGGAGGCGGGCGTGCTCCATCTTTGCTCACTCGTCCGGGGCACATTGTGGAATTGCTTCCTTCCCTGGGACGCAAGGCTAGTTCCCTCCAGAGCCTGCTGCCCGTGATGTGCGTCTTCATGGTGGTACGGTACCTATTGAACAGAACGGTTTCAATATCACTTGGAAACAATGATGGGATTTTTCTTGTTACGTAGTATTATAGATATGGTAGCGGTGCAAAGGGATTATTATTGATAGACTTTTCATACTGTGTAAATGCCGTGTGCAGAATGTTCATAGAGCCACAGAGAAGAATGCTACTGATCTGCAAGAAGGACAGCTATGCTCTCACTGGCGGACCGGTGTGGAGCAAGAGCAGTAATTAGCGTTGGCATAGAATTGTGCAGAATTCTTCCCTAGGCATCTCAGTAGATGGTCCTCATGGCAGCTGGGTAGGGTGTCTTGTACGGAGGGAGTTGTGGTGTCATGGTTTTCTCCGTTTACCTTCAATGAAGCCAGAGGTCAGGAAGGTCAGTATTACTCCACCAGGGCCATTGAGTAATAAATGGGAAATATGAGCTTTTACAGATTTAAAAAAAAATCTTTAAGGGGCTGGAGAGATAATACAGGGGGTAAGGCGCTTGCTTGCCTTGCACATGGCCATCCCAGCTATGATCCCTGACACTGTGTATGGTTCTCTGAACCCTGCCAGGAGGATCCCTGAGCACAGAGACAAGAGTAATCTGTGAACATCACTGAGTGTGCTACTCCCCCCCAAAAAAGACCACCCAATATTTTTTTTTCTTTTTGGGTCACACCCAGCGATGCTCAGGGGTTACTCCTGGCTTTGCACTCAGGAATTACTCCTGGCAGTGCTTGGAGGACCATATGGGATGCCAGGGATTGAACCCGGGTCGGCCCAGTGCAAAGCAAATGCCCTACCCACTGTGCTATCGCTCCGGCCCCACCACCCAATATTTTAAAAGTATCTTATGTATTTATTATTTATAAGCCAGTCATTTGGAAAAACACAGTTTATTCATTTATTTTTTGGAAGCACAGAGCGTAGAAGTGAGCCAGAACGCCAGATTTGCTATGTTGTACTGCGCTCACTGTAACACTGTAGCACTGTCGTCCCCTTGTTCATCTATTTGCTCAAGTGGGCACCAGTAACATTTCCATTGTGAGACTTGTTGTTACTGTGATTGGCATATAGAATACGCCTCAGGTAGCTTGCTGGGCTCTCAGAGAGGGACGGAGGAATCAAACCTGGGTCAGCCGCGTGCTAGGCAAACGCCCTACCCGCTGTTCTATCGCTCACTGTACTGTGCTCATTCTTCTGTTTTTGTTTTGGGACCACCACCTTTCTGTTTATGGGATCCTCCTGGCTCAGAACTTGGGGGCTGGGAGTTGTTCCCCTCAGTAGTTCAGTGACTGTGTGGTGCTGGATATTGAACTTGAACTTCTTTCATGCAAAGCCTGTGCCCTAGTCCATTGAATGTTCTCTCTGTCCTCCTGCCTTTTTCTTGTTTTACTTAGGGAGTACACCCAGAAGTGCTCAGGGTTTGCTCTTGGCTCTCTGCGCAGGGCCCACTCCTAGCAGTGCTCAGAGGACCATACGTGATGCTAGGATCAAACCCGGGTGGGCTTCGGCCAAGACAGGTGGCCGACCTACTATCCTCACTCTCTGGCTTCCCCACCTCTTTTGAGTTTTTCTTTCATTGGTTTGCTTGTTTGGGGGCCACACCTGGCAGTGCTCAGGGCTTACTCCTGGCTATGTGCTCCAGATTCACTCCTGACAGGGCTCAGAGGGCTATATGGGGTCCCAGGGATCAAGTCTGGATCGCCTATGTGTAAGGCAAATGCCCTGACCATCTGTTCTCTCTTCTCCTTGCTCCCATGACCCATTTGGGGGAGGGGGAACCATACCAGTGATGCTCAGGGGTTATTCCTGGCTCTGCACTCACATGAATTACCCCTGGTGGTGCCCTGGCGACCATCTGTGGTGTGGGGGATTGAACCCGGGTCTGTCTCGTGCAAGGCAAATGCCCTACCCACTGTACTATATGTCTGGCCTTCCCCTGACTCTTTTTGAAGTGGTGGTGTCAGGGCTAGAGTCCAGGGCTTTGGCATGTGCTCTGCCACTGAGCTACACTCCCTTGCCCCCGTCTACACTGGTTTTTAGTGCTGTGTAGCCACTGGCCACGTGGCTATTATTGAGCACGTAAAATGTGACTACTCCAAATTGAGATTTGCTGTAGTTAAAGTACACACTAGATTTCAACCACTTACAAGTAGGAAAAAAAAAACAAAACAATGTAAATGATTCTGCTGAGATATGTTAATTTTGATTGCATATTGAAACGATAGAACCTGGGATAGACTTGAATTAGAATATAAGATGAGCTTGACTGCTTCTTCCCTTTCTAATGTAACTCTGGGAAATTAACAATTCATATGGAGCCCATATTTCTTCTTGCTGATGTTGTGGTGCCTGGGGAATGCACACGCACACACACACACACACACACACACACACACACACAGACATCTGGTGCTTGTGCTCGCCTATGTGGCCTCTCTTTCCATGGATGTACCTGTGCTTCATCTGGTTGTGGTAGTCACCACAGGTTGGGCTTCTGGCCTCAGAGTTTGCACATTCCCTCCCCCCCTTTTTTTTAAACATTCTTAAGTTATGGTGCTCATTGGGATTGCACTTTTTTTTTTTTTTTTTGCTTTTTGGGTCACACCCAGCGATGCTCAGGAGTTACTCCTGGATCTGCACTCAGGAATTAGTCCTGGCGGTGCTCAGGGGAACCATAGGAGATGCTGGGAATCGAACCCAGCTTGGCAGCATGCAAGGCAAAATACCCTACCCATTGTACTAATCACTCTGGCCCATATTTTATATTTTTAATTAATTTTTGTTTTGGGGGGCTGGAGCAATAGCACAGCGGGCAGGGTGTTTGCCTTGTACACGGCCAACCTGGGTTCGATTCTCAGCATCCCATATGATTCCCTGAGCACCGCCAGGAGTAATTCCTGAATGTGGAGCCAGGAGTAACCCCTGTGCATCGCCAGGTGTGACCCAAAAAGCAAAAAAAATAAATAATAATAAAATAAAATAATTTTTGTTTTGTTCTCTTTTGGGGCCACACCTAGCAATATTTAGGGCTTATTCTTGGCTCTATGTAAGATTTAGAATGTAGTAACCACATGGGGTGCCAAGGAACCACAGGGGATGTGAGGGATTGAACCCAGGCCCGCTGTGTACAAGGCAAGTGCCCTGCCCTCTGTACCATCACTTCAGCCCTGAGGGGTTGCACATTTTAATTATGTTGCTCACATGTACCTGGGTTCCAGCGATGGTACGTGCTTTCCGTGGTGGCACTGGGGGTCGCAGATAGCAGAGTTGTAGGGACCTTGCTTGGTGCATTTGGGGGCCCCGGCACTGACTCTCTGGCCTCACATCTACGAGACAGGTTCTTTTTTGCCATGGAGTTATCCTTTAGGCCACATTGCCTGCTCCTGCCTTCTTTCCTTTCCCACACTTGATGGTACTCGGGGGCTACTCCTGGCTTAGTCTCACTCAGAAAGCCTGGCCGCTCCTGGCAGGGCTCAGGGGACCCTGTGGTGCCGGGAATTGATCCTGGCCTCCTGCATGCGAAGGATGTCCTTGTCCCTGTCCTCGCCCCTCTCCCGTGCCTTCCTGCTGGCAGCAATAGCTACAACCACTCTTCCCGTGGAGTAAAGTTGTGTCCCGAACAAAATAAATCGCTTTTATATTTTGACATGTGATAAGCAGCTCCAGCCTGTTTTTTTTTTTTTTTGGAGTGAGGGCAGGGGTGGAAGGAGACATGTAGGTTGATCTAAGCTTTGTTTCTATCCTAAAGGTCTCTTGAGGGGCCAGAGCCATTGGACAGTGGGTAGAGCGCTTGTCTAGCATGTGGCTGACTCAGGTTGAATCTCCTGAACCCCATGTGGTTCCCCCAAGCCTAGTCGGGAGTGATCCCTGAGTGCAGAGCCAGGAGTAAGCCCTGAAAACTGCCAGGTGTGGTCCCAAAACAGAGAGAGACAGACAGGCAGACAAAGAAGCTTATAAATTATTGTTGTTATTATTATTACCGTGAGGACTGTATCCCCTGGGCTCCGGGGACATGTGGGGCCAGGCATAGACGTGGAGGTGGCCCTGTGCAAGCCTTACCTCTTATACTGTCTCTCAGGCCCCAGAAGTTGATCAGTTAGTATTTCTGCATCTTGGTTCTGGGTACTGTAGTGTATGGATGGTGTCAGGACCCCGGGGCCATGCGAGAGGGTAAAGGAGCTTGTGTGGGAGCACATGGTTGCCTTCCGTGTCTGCTTGTATGTTACAGGACAGAGAGCGGGTGCAGGAGATGGGAAACATTCTCCAGGGGGCTTTGCCAAGTGCTGCCGGTCCCCACCCTTAAAGAGAGCGATGATTCGGCTTCTCCCCGACCCTCCCTCCCCTGAAAGAAATCTTGCCCTGTGGGCGCGTCTCTGTGCCGGAATGGAATATATTGAGTCAGAGCAGAGCAAAAGGCAGAACATTGCCACAGGACAGCGAAACGCTTTCTGCCGTCCCCGTCCCTCCCCCCCCCCCCCCCGGCTCTCCATCGAAAGCAGGCTGTTGGGAACAGTTCGTCCTTCGTGCACCAGTTCGTAGTTGTGTGTGTGTGTCTCTTCCTTTTGTCCCCGGTGGCTTTTGATATTACCAAAGCAGAGTCGGTTGTTAATGGGGCAGGCGTTGAGGTAGGGGGTGGGCTGGGGGGCACAGCCTGGGCCTGCTGCCCCTCCCGTGCCCAGCACTCGGCCAGGGCTTCCAGGCTGCTCAGCCAGCAGATGTTCTTAGGCATGTGCAGGCAGAGTCAGGGCTAATTCAGTCTAATCATTAAAATTCTTGGCAGGGCTTCGCCATGAATCACCCCCGCCACCCCCCGCCAAAATGTACAATCAAGTTAAAGCGATGATTCTGACTTCAGCCCACGGAACTGGGAAGACCCCAAAGCTCGAGGGCTGCCAGTGTGGTCTTATTTAATTATTTGGGTGGTTTTTTTTTTTTTTTTTTTTTTGGTGGTGGGGCGGGGAGGTGACTTGGCTCTGCACTCAGGAATCACTCCTCAGGGGACCATATGGGATGCCAGGGGTCGAACTCGGGTTGACCATCTGTGAGGTAAATACCCTACCTGCTGTGTTGTCTCTCAGTGTGGTTTTAACTCCTGTTCTCATTCCTGGCCCATGGATGAGTGACTTTGTTTCTCCCAACCCCCCATCCCCAAATAAAGGAACGTGGATTATTTTAAGGTGCTGGCTGGGGAGAGGGTGGGGGAGCCTGAGAGGTCATTGCAGGAGGGGATTATTGGGATTTTTTTTTTTAAATTATATTGGATCACTGTGAGAGGCAGTTACAAACTTTCATGACTACGTTAGTGATACAATGACTGAGCACCCACCCCTTCACCAGGGCACGTTTTCCACCACCACTGATTGGGCTGTTATTGAACTTGGGCGGATGTCAGGGCCTCTGGCAATGGACTCAGACAGCTTGGGTTCGGCTCCTGCCAAGCCGCTTGGGGGCTGCAGGGCATCCAGCAGGTCCCTCTAGCCCCTCCTAGTATCCCATCTGGAAAATGGGGATCGTGACGTCTCCAGCTGGGGCACCGAGTGAGCACTTGAGGCTGGCGTGGGCCGAAGGACATAAACCTGACCCGCCGCTCTTGATTCTGTTGCCGAGCTGCCGCTCAGGGCCGCCCCAATTTCCTCTCCTTGTCCCCTTTGTACACAGGGGTAGGGGAGGCTCTGCCCTGGCCAGTGAACGGCCACTTACTCTATTTTAGTTACTTACCTTGGTTTCTTATTTATTGGGGGCTATGCCCAGAGGAGCTGGGGGTTTCTCCCAGCTCAGTGCTCGAGGAAGCTCCTGGGGATGTTCAGTCAGTGACTGAACCCGGGGTCCCCTCAGGCAAGCCTGTGCTCCAGCTCCAGCTCATGGAAGATGACAGCTGACTCCCAGTGGCCACCTGGGGGGCAGGGCTGGGTGGGGGCTGCCCACTGAGGCAGTGTCGCTCCTTCGGTCATTATTTCTTGTTTGTTGGCGGGGGGGGGGGGGGCGCTTAGCCAGCTTTGCTTGGGGTTACTCCTGCCTCGTTGCCCGAGGGTCACTCCTAGCAGTGCTCTGGGGACCCTGCGGTGCCAGGGATTGACCTAGGGCTGGCTGCATGCTCTTTCTCTGCTCTAGTTTGTGAGGTGGAGTCACACTCAGGTCCCTCGCACTGGTGCTGTAGCCTCCAGTCTTCAGTGCTGGAGACTGAGCCCAGTGCTCCTGTGCGCCAAGTTTCTGCTCCAGCCTTTGAGCCACTCTCCTGGCCAAAGCTCTTTTGCTGTTGTTTCTGCCTAATCAGTCTGTGCCAGCCACAGTCCAGTGGGCTAAAGAGACAGGGTAGGATGTAGGGCACTTGTCTCACATGCCACCATGCTTGTCCAATCCTTGGCACCCCCAGCGGTCTCCTAAGCATTGCCGGGTATGTGGCCTCCAAACCAAAATAAATAAAACTTTTTAAAAAAATCACTGGGGCTGGAGTGATAGCACAGCGGGTAGAGCGTTTGCCTTGAACGTGGCTGACCTGGGTTCGATTCCCAGCATCTCATACGGTCCCCTGAGCACTTCCAGGAGTAATTCCTGAGTACAGAGCCAGGAATAACCCCTGAGCATCTCTGGGTGTGACCCAAAAAAGCAAAATAAGAAAAAACAAGACTAACAAAAGAATTAATATCTATAATCCACTCCCAACATGCACCAAAATGAACTTGATCACTCTTAAAAGCAATAAAAGTAATAAAAAAGCAAATTTTTAGTAAAAAAAAAAAAGTTGAACTCTTAATATCAACCTCTGATATCTACAGCCTTCAAAGAGGAAACATCAGATGTTTAAAAAAAAAATCACAGGAGGATGGAAGGTGGAGGGTGATGGGAGGGAACCTGGGGACACTGTTGCTGGGAAATGTACACTGGTGGAAGGATGGGTGTTGGAACACTGTATGACTGAAGCCTAATCATGAACAGCTTTGTAAGGGTCTATCTCATAGTGACTCAATAAAATATATACATATATATACACACATATATATATAGATTTAAAAAAAAAGCAAGTCCACAGTGCCCTACATCCTCTCCTGCCTTTCCTGTCTTCTCCCCGCCCCAAGCTCAGCTGACTTCGGTGGAGAGCCTGTGATTTGCAGGCTCTGTGTGGTTGGAACTGATGCATCTGCCTTGCACCCTGTGATGTGGTTGGAGGTTGGCACCAGCCAGGACCCTGAGGTCAGGACGCTTGCAGGACTGAGTCACACTGGGTCTAGGAGGAGCGAGAATGGCCGCCAGGGCGCCCGGCTCCCAAGCCCAGTTCTTTTTCTCTGCGTCGCTGCAGTGAGGGAAGAATCACCACCCTCAGGGAAGTGTTTGCTTGTGTGCCTGTTTACTATTGTCCCATTTCTTCCAGATTTCTTCCAAATCCCCAGCCTCGGTGTGCCAAGTAGATGCAAAGTAGATGACAGATCTGTCTTCCCAAAGGCTTGCTGGTTTCCCACCACCCCGCAGACGGGTCCCATCATCCGCCTTGTGTGTGACACAAACCTGAGCTTTTATAAATCCCCAATCTTTCTGTATTCACAGAAGAAAAGAAAGAAAAGAAGATAAGTTGGGGCCAGAGAGATAGTACAGCAGGTAAGGCACTTGCCTTGCCTGTGCCCCAGCTGGGTTTGATCCCATATGGTGCCCTGAGGCCACCAGGAGTGATGGCTAGCAGCAGTCAGGAGTGAACCCTGGGCAAAGTGGGAGTGGCCGTTTCTCACACAGGCTATGTTCCATCACTTGAGCCATCACCCTCGCCCTGTTTTTGAAATCTTGAGACTTCGTGCTAATTTCCGATACAATAATGAATAAAGAGGCAATAAAGAATTCATTATTCATTGATGCAGTAATGAAATAAAGCAGTCTTTGTCCTCAAGGAATGAAGTCTCCTTGGGGCAAGAGGCCAGCAAGATTTTCTTCACAGCTTTTATTACTGTCTCCCGTTTCCTAGTTTATTGCCTGTCCTCCCTCGCAAGAATATGAGCCCGTGAGAGGCACAACAAAACTCAGTTTTTGCTGGTTGTGTTTCTTATACCCAACCACTCAGGATTGATTGGATTAATGATTGGGAAGGTGACATATTCCATGAAGTAAGGAGACAATTAAGAAATTATAACAGGTGATTTTTTTAAAAGGCAGGCACAGGGCAAGTGAGTGTTGTTTAGTGTGTGTGCATTCCACCCGACAGTACTCAGATATTGCTTGGACCTGGTGGTTCTTTTTTTTTTGGGGGGGGGGTCACACCTGGTGATGCTCAGGGGTTATTCCTGGCTCTGCACTCAGGAATCACTCCTGGCGGTGCTTGGAGGACTGTAAGGGGTGCCGGGGATTGAATCTGGGTTGACCGTGTGCAAGGCAAATGCCCTACCCACTGTGCTATCACTCCGGCCCCCCAGACCTGGTGGTTCTTGGTGACGATGTGGTGCTCGGGATTAAGCATAGGCCTCCAGCATGCAGGGCCTTTCAGCTTGCTCGCTCTCAGGACTCTGGCCCTCTGCTTATTTTGGAGAGAGCTGGGTAGAAGTGTGTGCAGATGGGCACTTGTGTGTTTGTGTATGTGTGCATTTCCAGAGATCACTTTTTTTTTTCTTATTTCTTTCAGTTTTTGAACCACTCCCAGTGGTGCTCTGGTCTTAGCCCTGGCGCTGCCCTCAGGGATCAGTCCTAGGGGTGCCAGGGATCCAACCTGGCTTGGGTATGTGTGAGGGAAGCACCTTCCCCACTGCATTATCTCTCTGGCCCTGAGATCACTTCTGCGCAGGTTCCTGATGCTTTTTTGTAGGGAGGGCTATTTTGTGGGCAGGGGTGTGTGTGTGTGTGTGTGTGTGTGTGTGTGTGTGTGTGTGTGTGCGCGCGCGTGCGCGTGTGCACACGTATGTGTGCATTTCTGGTGGAGCAAGCTTCCACACTGGTTCCTGAAAGAGAACCAGGAGTTTGGAGATTAAGAATTTATTTATTTATGTTACTTTTTGGGTCACACCCGGTGATGCACAGGGGTTACTCCTGGCTCTGCACTGAGGGATTACTCCTGGCGGTGCTCAGGGGACCATATGGGATGTCCTGGGAATTGAACCCGGGTTGGCCGTGTGCAAGGCAAACGCCCTACCCACTGTGCTGTCACTCCAGCCCCCGAGATTAAGAATTCAATCTTAATCAGGACAGTGCATTTTTGGAAACTGAAGTACCAGGGAATTTGTTCCCAAGGAGCCCAACTCTAAGGACGAGGACAGTTGGCACAGCCAGGGGCCCCGCCAGGAATATCTGTCATGACTTGGGGGAGTGCTGCTAAACAGCCCCCAAAAGTCCTAGAGCCCTACAAAGAAACAGCACAGCCCCTGGAGGAACCCCCGTAGCGGGGGAGAAGCTGGCTGGGGAGCGATGTAGTTGCAGTGAGCCAAGAAAGGAGAGTAACCCCGAGGAGGAAAGGGTTACTGAGGAGTTACTGGAGAATTAAATGTGCTCAAGCAGCTCCATGTATCAAGAACTTTTGGTTTTGTTTCGGACCACGCCTGGCGGTGCTCAGGGCTTACTCCTGGTGGGGCTCAGGGGACCATGTGGGGATGCCAGGATCAAACCTGGAAGCCACGTGCAAGGCGAGAGTGCCCCACCCGCCGTACTCTAGCTCCGGCCCCTGCATTCAGAGCTTCTTGATGCGCAGCATCGAGTAGTCACCCCCAAGCCATCCTGTGCTGAGGACCCTTTGGACACGGAGCTGGGGAGCTCCCAGCCGGCCACTGTGGCATTAGGAAGCAACAGATCGCGCTGCCCTTCACGCCTCCTCTTACAATTCAGGGATTGCCTTTCTGCCTGCTACCATGCATGCATCCCTCCTAGAAGGTGCTTTCAAAAAAGGAATTGCATTTCCTTCCTTTCTCTCCACCACAGGATCTTGCTAGTTGATAATTGCCCCCTGGGTTGTGGTGGGCAGTGCCTGGCGGCTTTGTTTCCACTCTGCTGGGCAAGGGCAGGTCTGCAGGCTGCAGCCCTGAGATTCTGGTTTTCCCCAGTGCCCAGATGCGGGGGGAGGGGGCGAGCGCCTTTCCCTCTGCCTCCCTTCCCCAGAGCGCAAACACTCACATTCACCCAGACCCTCCAGGAGCTAGCTTGAAGGTTGTTTTCTTTCTCCCACAGGAAATAATTTTCCTGGGCACGGCAGCCCTGGTTGCCAACCTCTTGCTTTCACGAAAGCTCACGCGTGTACGACAGTGGCACTATTGTTGGGTGCGCTGGCGTTTCCATTACAGACCCCGTGTTTATCTGCTGCAGGGATTTTTCTAGGAGAAGCGTAATTTAAACAGTAAGGCATAAGAAGGGCCCCGGGTGGGGGAAGGGAGAGGAAGAACGACAAATTCCCTGTGAGATGAGGCCAGGTTCTGTCCTGTGGGTTGTGTGAGAGACCCCTCGTGGCCAGCGTGTGGGCAGTGGGTGGCAGGGAGTTTGAATGGGCTGAGACGATCCTTGTGGCAGGATCCCCAACTCTCCCTAAGAACCAGCGTCAGGTCCACAGAGGCTTCCCCGGGCTCTTGTTCATGAGAAGCGAAGGGACTGAGTCGCTTTCTAAATGCTTAGGCTTGAGGCTGGAGAGTGCAGATAGCAGGTAAGGTGCTTGCCTTGCACACAGCTGACCTGGGTTCGATCCCTGGCGTCTTTTATGGTCCCCCCCTCCCCGCCCCCACAACACCCAAGCCCGTCAGGAGTGATCCCTAAGTGCAGAGCCAGGAGTAAGCCCAGAGCGTTGCTGGGTGTGGCCCCAAAACCAAAATAAATAAATAACTGAATTTGGTCTCAAGTGAAGTTGGGGTGCACGTGAGTAGCCAGTCTCCGAGCACGGACCGTCTGCCAGGCCCCAGGTCACGCTGGAGACATGTGGTCACGGGAGCTCGATGGGCACAGTCACACCCCGCCAACAGCCCCGGGGCCACAGGAGCACTTTTTGGGTGGCAGGGGGCATTGGTTTGGGGGCCACACCCGGCGTTGCTTGTAGCTGCCTGTGCAGTGGATGGAACGAGTCATCGGAGGCAAATAAAGTCTGTTTATTTGGGGGCGGGGTGGGGCCACATCTGTTAGTGCTCAGGGGCTCTTCTTGGCTCTGTGCTCATGAGGGAACCTCTGGCACTGCTTCGGGGACCACAGGTGGTGCTGGGGATTTGACCCAGAGCTGACTACATGCAGGGCAAGTGCTGTCTCCTCCCTCCTGTACTGTCTCTCTGGACTAATACCTTACTAAGTGAAATCCATCGTTTGTATTAGGGCTCATTCTTTTTTTTTAATATTTTTTGTGGTGCCAGGGATTGAACTTCACATATACAAGGCAAATATGCTCTACCTTTGAGCTATATCTTCAGCTCCCAGCATTGTGTGTATGTGTGTGTGTGTGTGTGTGTGTGTGTGTGTGTGTGTGTGTGTGTGTGTGTGTGTGTGGTGTGTTGGGAAGGCCAATAGTACATCAGAGCCTCTCCTGGGGGTATTTACGTCCTTACAGGAATCAAATCCAGGGCCTTGCACTTGCAGACCTTATCCTTTGCCCCTTGAACCACATCCCTGAACCCTCTTGGTTCATTCTCTGTATTGTGCTTCGAGGGGGGGTGCACGGTGACAGGTGCCTGGCACCATGGTGCCATCTGGAAGAGTCAGAGTCTGGAAGAGTCAGAGTCTGGAAGAGTCAGAGTCAGAGTCTGTTCTGAAAACCTCAGGACGTGTTTGTCACTGCCAGGAGGGTGCTGCTGTATAGGGTGCTGCCTGTAGGGTAGAGGCCAGGGACGGTGCCCTTCATTCTGCAATACATAGAGCGACACCCCTGCCCCCGACAGAATGTCAGTGGTGCCGAGAATGGGAAACCCCCGTACAGGCCCTTCCTAGTCGGAATGTGTGAGTAGTGGCGGGAGTGGTGCGTGTTGGGCGGGTTGCAGTGCTGGAAGGGACTGGAAGTTGGCAGGGGTGGGGGGCGAAGGGGAAACCAGGCTGAGCATGGCTGAAAGAGGCTCCAGGAGGATTGGCGCGGTCCTCGGGAGCAAATAGCAAGTGGACTGTAAAGTGTGGGCCATGCTTGAGCTGGGACACTCCCCGCCCCCGCCCCACCCATTCTGCAGTGCAGGCCCCAGGCCTGAGTCCAGGGCAAACGTCCCCAGTGATGATTTGGGGTTGTGTCTGATAGGCCAAGCGTAGGCGGTTCTCAGATGAGATGTGGCCTCTGATCCAGCTGGAATTAAATGTCCAAGTCTGGGGCTCAGGTCCCTTGTGGTTAAGAAATGGAACTCTTTTCCTCTCTGGCTCGCTCTCCCTGTCTGGAGAGGAAAGGCCTGTTGCCTTCCTTGTCTCAACTCAGAATGTCTTTTATTTTTTTATTGCTTTTGTGTTAGGGCCACACCTGGCAGTGTTTAGGGCTTCCTCCTGGCTCTGTGCTCAGGAATCACTCCTGGCAGGACTCGGGGTACTATACGGAGTGCCGGGGCCCGAACCCAGGTTGGCTGCATGCAAGACAAGTGCCCTACCTGCTGTCCTGCCCCTTCAGCCCCCCCCACTGAGAGCGTCTTGCTGAGTTGATGTCTGCAATATAGTGTGAGAGCACGCTATATTGCACACAACCAACCACGAAGACTCAAAGGTGTGCCCGAGGTGTAGCATTTTTTAAAAATTCGTGCATTTGTTTTTGGTTTGGAGGCTATACCTGGTGGTGCTCAGGCTCTGAGCTCAGGATCACTGTAGGCAGGGCTTGGCTTGGGAGAGCATACTGGGACCAAACCCAGGTGGGCTGAACGCAAGAAGAGAGCCCTACCTGCTGTACTGTCACTCCAGCTCTCCTGGACAAGAGATTCGTCAGGGATGAGAGAGCAGCTTGATTCGAGTCAGAGGGTGAGCCTATATCTACGGAGACGGGGGATGTGACTTGTGTCAGCCCTCGACCTTCTCATTGCTCCATAAATCTCATCCAATGGGAGCCCAGGCTTCAGTTCCCCTATGGTCATGGGAGGAGGCTCCCCAAGCCCAAGGTACTCCCTTGTAAAGTGGATATGGAGGAGAGAGAGAGAGAGTCCTCTCCATAAATCACCTCCTCCACCCGCACCTCCCTGAAGTCACGAAATCCCAACTGTAACCAGGAAAATGATCTTTTTTGAGGGTAGAAACTCTTCCTCCGTGGGTGCATCTTTCTCTGGACTGGAGAGGGAAAGGATCTGTGGACAAAGAAGGATGCCAGCAGCAGCATGTAAAACACGCTTTATGCAAACTTAACGGATCTCCCACCTGCTGGTGGTCTGTGGCGCTCAGAGTGAGGGGCTCACTGGCAGCAGCGTTTGATGTGCACAGTCGCTGGTTTCTTCCCTCTTCTTCAAAGGGATTTATTTATTCTTAATCAAGTTTGTCTCATAATAAGTAGATCCAGACACTGAGCTCACATTTGCATCTTAGACACATGTAGAATTGGGTTGTTTTGAATTTAATGTCTGCACAAGTTTGGGGTGTTTTTCTTTTTTTTTTCGGGGGGCTTTTGGACCACACCTGACAGTGCTTAGGGGCTACTCTTGCCTCTGTGCTCAATCCTGGTGGTGATTGGGGGACCACGCAAATGCCTTAACTTCCTGCACAATCTCCGTCACCCTGGGGTGTTCTTAGTTCAGTAATAGGGAGCATGAACAGATATTGTTCCTGCATTTTCTCTGGGGGGTGGTACAGGGTGTGTGTAGGGCCAGTCCTGAGAGCAAAGGCGGAGTGTTCTGGTACTTGGTTCAGTCTTTGAGATCCGAACTACCCTTGGCCTTAAACTTATTTTTGGAGGGGGCGGGCAGGGAAGGCGCCACAACTGGTGATGCTCAGGAGTCACTCCTGGCTCTGTGCTCAGAAATCACTCCTGGCAGTACTCAGGAACCAGATGGGATGTCGGGGATTGAACCCGGGTCGGCCGCATGTAAGGCAAATGCCCTACCTGCTGTGCTACCACTAAGGCCCCAGCCTTCAATTTGAATCCTCAGGCGCCGCCCTCGTGAGCTTGGTCTGTCTGCTGTTCTCATTTATGTCTGTCTTCCTCTGGCCTTCCTTTTTACTCGGATGGCAGAAACACTGCAGATAACGGGGCCCAGAGCTGTTCAGTGTGTTCCAGCGACAGATAGCCTCTTACTAAGTGTATAACATGCACAGGGACCGGTGTGCTGGCTTCTCACGAAATCCCCATCAAAGTTCAGGGGTTGCATGGTTGGCGGGTGGGTGGTGGGCCTGAGATCTAAGCCTGTTTTCTGCTGAGAGTCAAGCCTTGCTTTAGCCAGAGGCCACAGTGCCTTTTCTGTGTTCTCAGACTGGAAACAGCCCCCAACTTTATGATTCTTTTTTCTCTTTGGTCTGGAATTTAGAGCGGATTAGTCAGTGTTTGTGTAAGTTTGACAGGAACCCTGACATCCCAGCTGCTCCACGTTCATTGCCATTGATCACAGCAGTTGTCTGAAGGAAGACCTTTGTTGTACCCTAGTTGTGGTGTTTTTTGATTTTGATCTTTGGTACTCAGCAAGCTACTCCCAGCACGGTGCTTGTGGGGCCCAGGCGGTAACTGGGAATTGAACCTGGAGATCCAGCATATAAAGCACAGGCTCTCACCCTCTCAGACAGTTCTCGGGTTTCCATCCTAGTTTTTTAAATCTTGAAGAATTTCCCCTGACCCTGTTCTACGGTGCAGATTATAATTTCTTTTCATTTTTTCCCTTAAGAGCTCTTTTGGGGGGGAAGGAGGCATACCTGATCGTGCTCAGGAATTCGGGGCCACACCCCATGATGACCAAGGGTTACTCCTGGCTCTGTACTCAGAACTTACTCCTGGAGGTGCTCAGGGGACCAGATGGGATGCCAGGAATAGAACCTGGGTCGGCCACATGCAAGGCAAGCGCCCTCCCTGCTATACTGTCACTCCAGCCCTATCTCTATCCTTTGTGTCATGTGAAGGCTTCCTGTTTCACATCCCTGAGGTACCGTGTGAACGGAACTGAAGGGAAAGGAACAGGCACCCAACATATCCTTTCGGAACATGGATTGTCTCTTTGAGTTGTCTCAGCAACCGGTGTAATCGTTAGCACAGCTCTGGCTTATGAGTGAGGGAACTGAGGTTTCTTTTCTTTTCTTTTTTTTCTTCCCTTTTGGGGCCTCACCTGGCTGTGCTCAGGACTTTTTCCTGACTGCACCCAGGGATCACTCCTGGCATACTTGGAGGACCATATGGGGTGTGAGGATCAGATCTGGGTCGGCTGCAGGCAAGACAAGCGCTCTGCCCACTGTACCATCTCTCAGGCCAGAAACTGAGATTTATAGTCGGAGTACTTGCTTGGAGTTGGTGTCTCTCGGTGGGACTCGGACAGGGATTCAGACCATGCTACCCTGACATCTGGTGTAGAGTTCTTTCTGTTCTACTAGATTTCCCCCCCCCCCCCCGTAGAAGGAAAATTGGTTTGATTGGAATTTTGCTTTTCCTTGGGAAAAGGAGTTAGAGCAGTATTGCAGAAACACATGGAAACCCTTCCTCCACCCCCCACCCCCACCCCCATCCCCCACCTCCTGCCCTGACCCCCAAGCCAAAGAGGCCACTGCAGTAATGGGGGTTCACTTACAGGCTGTACATGGAAAAATTGGGTCACAGTTGGCAGGAGCCTGCCTGCCTTTCTGTTTAATTGGCTAGCACCACTTTCTTTGTATTTGTTTACCATATGGCTAATCCTGACAAATAAAACAGATTTTTGGCATCTTCATTTGGAAGAAGGAAGCCTGGGGGAATTTAGTGGCAGGAGGACTGAAAATGCCCAGGATCTGGAAGTTTTCCAGATTCGTGAGGCAGAAGGAAGTGTTCTTCTTGATTGGGGTGACAGGAACATATGAATGACAAGAGCACATGAGTGTCGCCCTCCACGCCCACCTCTTCTCACTCGGGCCCCTGCGGGCCCCTGCGCTGCTTGCTCAGCCCTCTGTCCGGCCCGGGGTTTGTTGCTCTGGTCTCCTTCCTGGGGAAGCACAGGCCAACCGAGGGGCAAGTGTTTGTCGAGCTCTTGCTAGCTAAAAGTTTATTTGTTGTACCTAAATTGTCAGTGTTGGAAGAAATAAAAGCCTTGAGGTCAAGGCCTCGTTCCTTTGATTCATGGCAGGACTCAAAGCATCGGAGATGAGTAAAGCTGTTATTTTTGTCCACCTTCTTCACGCCATAGGTCATCTTGGGATCACTGGGAAGGAGTTTAGGCTCTTTTTTTAGAGCTGAAACTGTCAGGTTTCACCAATTTCCTCTCAAAGCCTGAAAAGCTGTTGAGCAATTAAACTTTATTTCCAGGTTCCCCTTCCCTTTCTCCTGGGAATGTTTTGTTTTGTCCTGGAATCCCTGGCTGTTGCCCACCTCCTCCTCCCCCCAGCCCCTCACCTCTGGTAGCTTAGCAACACTGCGTCTCATGTAGCAAAGCCGTCTTTGGAAAACTCCTGTGCAAGTGTCGGGTATCCAGCAGAATATAGCTCCTTGGACTAAAGAGTCCTTGGGCGTGTAAGGGCAAAGCGCTGTCGTCCGGCCTGGATGTGAAGGGCCTTCTGCTTGCTTTATTTATTGATTTATTTGAAAGCCAAAGCCACATTCGCAGAGCCAAGAATAACGTTGGCGAGCCCCGCGCGCGCGGATATGCCCCTCCTTGCCTGGCCTCCTTCCCGCCTCGACTCTCGGCGGCCTCACCCTTGGCCCCAGGGCAGCTTTGGTTGAGAAATTGGGCATCTCGATCAGAAGGTGAGGGGTCCCCAGGGTGGAGCATTTCTGAAGGGCTCCCCCTCATGCTGGCGTCTCTTGATCCAGTGTGATTCCGTGCCAGGGCCTGGAGCTGTTATTAGGAACCTCCGCTAAAAATGTTCCGAAGGGGTGTAAAAAGCAAGCATGGCCGGCCCCCGGGTGGGCACAGAGCCTGTTTCCGGAATGGGGCCAGCATGAAAGACAAGGCCTGGGGCCCAGGAGATAGCACCATGTGCCCGGCATCTCGGGTGCCACAGGTCCCCTGAGCGCCTCCGTGCCTGCCCTGTGTGTCCGAGCACTGCAGGGCCCCAAGCAACATCATTTTCGTGGGCCCTTGCGCTGAGCCGCTGGCCCAGCTGGCCGAGGACTGCTGTTTCCTTCTGAGGAAGACTCAAGGCTGCGACTGGACGGAAGAAAGGGCCAGCGGGGAGAGAGAGCTGCGCGGCCGGAGTCACTGCCCCTAGGGGCTCCTCCCTCACTCTCCCACTCCCGTTTGTGAATCTGGTCACCATGGTCTCGGGTGGCACCTGCCACGCAGACACGGTCTCTCCCTGGCCCCAGTGGATCCCCGGAGACCCGACTGTGGACTGCATTATTCTCGCTCACGCCCATCACACTCCTTCTTTGTCCAGCTCTATATCTGGGGGCGAAAAAACAACATTTTGCAGGGCCAGAGGGCTAGTACAAGGGTTAAGGCCCTTGCCTTCCGTGTGGCCGACCTGGGTGTGATCTCTGGCACCCCATACGGTCCCCTGAGCTCTGCCATGAGCGACCCCTGAGCTCAGAGCCAGGAGTAAGTCCTGAGCACTGCCAGGCGTGCCCCCGCAAAAAGTTAAGAGTAAACTGTGAGCTTTATTTAATTTTATGTTTTGGGGTGGAGGGCAGTTCTCAGCGGGGCTGGAGGCAACTCCCAGCAAGACGGGGCTTGAGCAATCGGTGCAGGGGTCACCCCTGGTGTGCGGCTCTGCCCAGACCCAGCGGTGCTCGGGGTCTCCAGGACTTGGCCTGGCAGTGCTGGGTGGGGCTGCTGTGACGTGGTGTGGCTGTGTGCATACAAGACATACACCTGGCCCCTGAGCGGTCTCTCTGGTCCCTAAATGACAGGTTTTATTTATTTATTTATTTGCTTTTTGGGTCACACCCAGCAATGTTCAGGGGTTACTCCTGGCTTTGCACTCAGGAATTACTCCTGGCGGTGCTTGGGGGACCATATGGGATGCCAGGGATCGAACCCGGGTCGGCTGCATGCAAGGCAAGCACCCTACCCACTGTGCTATGGCTCCGGCCCCTAAATGACAGGTTTTAATGCCCCTTTCTCACTGTTTCCGTGCAAGCTCTGAATGTGGGACGGTGACTGGCAGTGTCTTACCAAGGCGAGGCCAGTCCCCTCTCCTCCAGGGTCCCGGGCTCCCCCGCGACTTTGTTGGGGTGGATCAGGCAGGTGTGAGAGTAAAGAAACCTTGTGTTTGGGTGGAGAGATAGTACAGTGGGTAGGGAATTTGCCCTGCATGTCATGGACCAGGTTTGATCCCCAGAACCCCAGGGGCCCCCCAAGCCCCACCCAGAGTGATCCCTGAGCACAGAGCCAGCTGTGAGTCCGGAGCACAACCAAGTCTGGCCTAAAACCAAAACCGAAAGGAAACCAGGGTTTTGACCTCTGGTTCCTTCCACTCGAGGCTGGTAGCCGGGATTCCAGCCCTCGGCAGCTCTTCCACAAGCCTGTTTAAGCAGGACATCCCGGGCTGAGGAACTCCCGGGACCAGCCATGAGCTCAGGCTGGCTTAGTCACCCGAGTGGCCCGTCCTGCTCTCTTCTGGCATCCGAGCACGTGTATCCTCACCCAGGGCGTGGCGCTGCCCTCTTCTCTGGGTGACAGAAAACTCAATGAAGAGCTAGCAGGGTTTTTCAGAAGAGCCAGGGATGTAGCAGGGCGGAACCTCCCTCTGGCCTGGCCCCGGCCCCCTCCCTCGCTGGTCAGCCCGGACTCCTGAGCCCGCCACAGTGCCAGCCCCGACTCGGAACTGGCTTTTGCGAATCTAGATTTTCTCTGCTGTTTGCTGACTGGTTCCCTCCCCGGCACCCGCAGGACCCCGGAGTCTGGTCTGTTGGCGGCTTATCTCATCGGCCAAATTCTTGTGGTCTTACTGCCCCTTCCCTGAACTTTGAACTCTGCCATCTGCCTCCCTCTGGAAGCTTCCCTGTGGCAGCTTCCCTGAGTGTCCCTGTTTCTTCCCCTTCCTGGTGAGGCTTGGGGGGGGGGTCCCCTCCGGCGCCATCTCTCTTGAGAGGAGATGTCTGTTTCTCAGCCTGGGGTGCCAGCTTTCTTCTCTCTTTATCCTGAGGTCACAAAGGTGGTGGAGGAGGAGTCAGGGGCTGTGGGTGAAATGGAAATTTGAGGCCCCGGCTGGTTGGAGTCCAAGAACAAAGACTACTGTTACCCCAGCCCGGGCCCCTGCCCTGAGCTGGCTGTTCGCATGTGTGAGGCACTGAGATCCAGCGAGAGGCTCCGGTTCCTTTGTCCACATCAGTTTTCTTCCTCCAGGCCTGACTGGCCCGTCATGCGTCTTGCTTATGTTCCTGTGAAGGAGGGCGGGATGATAGAAACGTGGCCCGACTCCCTCTCCCCCCACCCCCTCGCTCCCCGTTCAAAAATGGCAATTGTTGGGGCCAGGGATGTAGCTCAGTGGGGGGGTTGGTCGCATGCCTTGTGTTCAGTTTCCAACACCACAAGACAAGAAAACCCCAAACACAGAATTCAAGCACCGATTTCCTATTCCTTCCCCTTAGCCGCTGATCACTCCTCAGTAAAGATAGATGAGGGGCCCGAGAGAGAGCACAATGGGTAGGGCGTTTGCCTTGCACAACCTGGATGAGTGTCTCACCTGCCTTTCCGCAACAGAGACAAGACCTCATGCCACCTGCTTTCTCCCCATGCTCTGTGGCTTGCCTTTGTCTCCCTCTTGCCTGGCCAGGCAGTGTCCACCCTCCTGGCTCCATTCCCTCAGGTTCTGCAGGCTCTGTCCTCCATGTCCTGCCAATTCTGTCGGATCCATATCATTTCTTTTCCTCTTGTGGGGGCGCTGACGGGTGGGGGGTGGGACATGCCTGGCTGTGCTTAGGGCCTCCTCCTGGCTCTGCACTCAGAGATCACCCCAGGAGACCATATGGGGTGGTGCCAGGGATCAAACTTGGGTCGACCATATGCCAGGCTGCCAGCCTCCCCACTGTCCTGCCACTTCTGATCCCTGTCCTCTCTGGGAGGCTGCACACAGACACCTCCTCGCTCCCTCAGCTGTTGCCAGATTTAACCTGCAGCAGCTTCTCACGAGTGTTTTCTCTATCCTCAACCCGTGAAGCCTCTTGTCCCAGATTTGCCTTCAGCATCTCCCCTGTCCCTTGAGGCCATCAGTGTGTAAAATTGTCTCTTCTTGGGTTCTGTCACCTTTACCCTCCCGCTGGTTATCTTGGCCTGTAAATCTTTTGCCACTTGACTCCAGAGCCACCATCAGGAGCTTCCTGCGTACGTATCCCTCCCCCCATGCACTGGAGGCTCTCGGAATCACACCCCATCTTCACACTGGCTGTCCGAGTAGATGAGCTGCTGGCCCTGGGAGTGTGGCAGCGACCTGGCCGGGGGGGTGGGGGGTCGTCTGTGCTTGCCAGGGGCAGGGCCGTCCGTGGCCCGCCCTCCTCTCTCCTCCTAGAGAGGCCTCAGCAAGAATGGTTTCCTTGTCTGCAGGACGGGGGTCTCCATTGGGCGAGCAGTCACACACAGGCCATTGTCTCAAGGCAGTTGTGAGCTCTTCCATGTCGACTTCTTGGGAAACAAGAAGGGGTGAGTGGGAGAAGTGCTGGGTCCTGGTGACAGGAAAGAAAGGAAGAAAAGAAAGAAAGAGAGAAAGGAAGGAAGGAGAAAGAAAGAAAGAAAGAAAGAAAGAAAGAAAGAAAGAAAGAAAGAAAGAAAGAAAGAAAGAAAGAAAGAAAGAAAGAAAGAAAGAAAGAAAGAAAGAAAGAGAAACGGAAGGGAGGGAAGGAGGAAGGAAGGAAGGAAGGAATGAAGGAAGGAAGGGAGGGAGGGAGGGAGGGAGGGAGGGAGGGAGGAAGGAAGGGAGGGAGGAAGGAAGGACCTCCTGGCCTGGTTAGTTTCCTCCTAGAGGATCCTGAATCTGCCGCTGCCCACTTTCTGGATGGAATGGGGAGCGTGTGAGATGCCAGGACACTCGCAGGTATGGACTTGGCACTTCGAGGATGGACAGGAGGAGCTTGTGTAGCTCGTGGCAAGCCAGCTCGAGCCCTGGCGAGGGGCTTGGCTCTGGAAACCCTTCCTCTACAGCTGTGCCCTGTCCTAGCAGCTACCCTGCCCCGCCACTGTCCCTTTGCTTGTCAAAGTAATGTTAAATACAAATTCTTTTGTGCGTTAGTTGATGTGAGGTCCATTCATTCAGTGAATGTTTAAGCTGTTTTCTCCAAGTGTACTCAGAGAAATGTTTCAGAAAATAGACTTTTGGGGAGGGAGGAGGGGATATCAGGGAGATGTCTTAGCAGGCTCGTGTGCAAACTTCGCTTGTATGACCTGGCTTTGAATCCCCAGCACCACGTGGACCCCCAGCACCACCAGGATTGATCCCAGAGCACAGAGCCAAAAGTAACCCTGTGTACCACTGGGTATGACTTCCTCCCAAACTAAGCAAACAAAAATCTTGGTTTTAGATCAAATAAGGCCAGTTGTTACCGTATGGAATGACCACCGCTATTTAATGAGCGCATAAAGTCTCCATCAGCTGATGAGCATATAAGCTCCACATTCCAGAGTAGGAGAATAGGGACCAGAGAGATGGTACAGTGGGTAAGATGTTTGCCTTGGGGCTGGAGTGATAGTACAGAGGGTAGGGCATTTGCCTTCCACGTGGCCAACCCAGGTTCGATTCCCAGCATCCCATATGGTCCCCTGAGCACCACCAGGAGTAATTCCTGAGGGCAGAGCCAGGAGTAACCCCTGTGCATTGCTGGGTGTGACCCAAAAAGAAAAAAAAAAAAGATGTTTGCCTTGCATGCACGAAGCTGACCTGAATTCGATCCCTGGCACCCATAGGGTCCTCTGAACCCACCAGGAGTCAATCCTGAGCACTGCTAGGTGTGACTCCTCCCTAAAAACAAAACAAAACAACAACAATAGCAACAGCACAACCACAGAGTAGGAGAATAGAGACCTAGGGCAGAGCAGGGCCACCCGGGAGAGACCCTTGATCAAGGTCCTGAGGAAAGGAAGGGGTTTGCAGGTGGACAGTTGTGAAGAGGGGGGCCTCCTGGGGCAGGGGTGGGCGATGTGCATCATGGCCAATGCCAAGGGTGTGGTGGGTGTGTGAGAGAGGCCTGGGTGCCTTTACGTGTCCTAGAAGGAGCTGGGCCTTTCGTCGTCCAGAGAGCAGAAGGATGTTAAACAAAAGGCTTAACATCTGGGGGTGAGGACAGAGTGGGAAGGCGGCAGAGCCACAGTCCAGCGAGGCCAGTCCCTGGGTACGGAGGGCGGGAAGGGTGGACGGGGGAGCTGTCCGAAGTGAGGCAGCACTAAGCACGACTGCCGGTCTCTGGAAACCGGGTGGAGAGTCACTGATGCTATTCACTGAGGTGGAAAAATCACAGGTGGCAGAGGAAACAGGAGGCCTTCCTCGTGGGAGGGGCACAGGCCCCTGGGCAGACACCACCTGCCAGTTCTGGAACTCTCCTTCCCCTCCTCCCAGGTAGAAACAGTTTTTTTCTTTTAGTAGAAGGTTATAAAGTAATTCTTAAAGTTCGAGACTGCTCAGATCTGAAGTGTCCAGACCAATCTGTTTTGGACAGCTGGTACATCAGTGTCACTCACAGATGAGAGGGAACATTTCCGTCTCCCTAGATATTGCCTCGTGCTCCTCGCCAGCCTCTCACCCTCTCCCTGTCACCTGTGACCTTCTGTCCCCATCATCCAGATCTGCGTATAAGCGGAATCATGTGGCAAGTACTAGATGGCTGTAAGGGTCATCAATATTTGCATATATTAGTAGTTTTTTCCTTTTTATGAAGTGCACTATTGAACAAATAACGTGATTTCTCTCTCCTTCTGCAGCTGGAGGTGTGAGGTGTTTCCATTTTGAGGAGGGGAAGGGAGGATGCAGTAGGTAGCACTGTATCACTGTCTTCCCGTTGTTCATCGATTTGCTCAAGTGGGCACCAGTAACGTCTCCATTGTGAGACTTGTTGTTACTGTTTTTGTCATATCAAATACACCATAGGTAGCTTGCCAGGCTCTGCTGTGCGGGCGGGATACTCTCAGTAGCTTGCCGGGCTCTCCTAGAGGGATGGAGGAATCGAACCCGGGTCGGCCGTGTGCAAGGCAAATGCCCTACCCGCTGTGCCATGGCTCCAGTCCATGCAGTAGGTACTCTTGGGTATGGGATCAACACACATTTGCTTCCATAACAGTTCTTCAAAGTGGTTTTACTATTTTATATTCCTTCCAGCCGAGTTGTGATGGTTCCAATTTCTTACCAGCATTTGGCGCTGTCAGTCTTCATTCTTGCTCTTCTAGCATGCGTGAAATAGATTGTGTCTGCATTTCCCTGGTGACTAATGAGATTGAATATTTTTCCATTTAGATCCTTATTGGCTATTTACCTATCCTCTTTTATTTATTTATTCTTTCAGTGTACAAGTTTCTTGCCTATTTGGGGTGGGGAGCTCATCTGTTTTGTTATCGGCTTGTAAAAATGTTTATATGTCTGGGTAGGAATCTTTTGTCAGATGTATGGTGGAGGGCCATAGATAGTGCAACAGGGATGGCATGTGGCTTGCTTGTGACCCACCTGGTGGGGCTTGTGACCCCAGCACCCCATATGGTTTCCTGAGCTCCACCAAAAGTGATCCCTGACCAGAGCCAGCAGTGAGCCCTGAGCACTGCTGTGTGTGCCTCCCCCTATCCCCGCCAAATACATATTTATATAGTTGATCACTTGGGGGATTTCTTATTGGGGGTCACATCAAGCATTGCTGGCAGGGGGCATACACCTGCAGGGATTGAATTCAAGGAGGGGGGCCTCACATGCCAGACAAACGTGATGCCACCTGAACCATGTCCCTGGCCCTAAATTTTGTTCTTATTACTGATTATTTCTCTTATCCTTTGGTACTAAGCATGAGAGGCATTTTTTCAATTTTTGTCAGAAAATGATGTGTTGAAAAGATACTTCAGTTGTTATCGTCTGTTTCTGTTCTCGAAATATATATGAGACATTGTTTTGGGCGCTTGTGGTGAGGTTGGGGCTGAGCAGGGCCACATAGGCATACAGGAGAGTCTGTATATTAATTAATAAATATGTTTATTTGTGGTACCAGGATGGGTCCTTTCCAGCTGTCAAACAAGTAACATTAAGGTCTTTCCAAGATAGAATTTCTTTGCCTTGCTTTTTAAAATAAGATAGTAAATTCCAAAATCCAAGTGTAGCAAAAGGCAGACTATTACAGTGAGCCCTCCTTTATCCATCCTGTAGCCTTAGTGGTTTTTCAGTTTATTTTAGTTTATTTTGAAGCATTTCCCAGACTTCATATCATGAATCTCTGGTATGTATTCCTAAACGATAAAAAATCTTCAAAAATACACAGACAACCCAAATACCATTATCACATCTTAAAATTAATAATTTCTTCATTGGGGCTGGAGCGATAGCACAGCGGGTAGGGTGTTTGCCTTGCACGTGGCCGACCTGGCTTTGATTCCCAGCATCCCATATGGTCCCCCGAGCACCACCAGGGTTGATTCCTGAGTGCAAACCCAGGAATAACCCCTGAGCATCACCGGGTGTGACCCAAAAAGAAAAAAAAATTAGTAATTTCTTCATCATGCTCCATGCTTTTTACAGTTGTTTGAATGACCTTTGTCTGCCCTTTGATCGTCACGGACAGATACTGCCCAGCGCCCTCTCATCTTTCCCTACTCTCCTTGAACTGCTAGATCGGTTCTTTGGGTCACATATTCTCTGGCACACTCCCATTTTCTGTCCCTCCTCAGTCAGCTTCTTCTTCACTTCATTTTTTTTCCTCAGAAGCTCTATGTTCAATGGGGCTGCAGAGATAATACAGAAGTTAGGGCACTTCCCTTGCACACAGCCAACCTGGGTTTGATCCTTGGCGCTGCTTATGATTTCTTGAGCACAACTAGCAGTGATCTGGCCCCAAAAGAAAAGAAAGAAGAACAGGGGTTGAGCAATAATACAACCAGTAGGGTGCTTGCCTTGCACACAGCTGGCCTGGGTTCGATCCCCAGCATCCCATATGGTCCCCTGAGCACCGTCAGGAATGATTCCTAAGTGCAGAGCCAAGAGTAACCCCAGAGCATCACCAGGTGTGACTCAACACAAAACTACAAACAAACAAGAGAGCACAAGAACCTTTGTGTCTGAGCCAGGGAGACAGCTCAGCAGCCAGAGCATCTGCTCTGATTCTGGTATCACATATCACATATACTGTGAGCACTAGGCTGAGAGTAGCCCCTGAGTACCCCAGGGGTGGCTCTCAGCTAACCAAACCAGCAGTTAGAGCAAACCTTCATGCCCAGAGGAGGTGGCTCACAGGGCCGGAGTGCGGGCCTTACAGTTTGATTCCAGACACCTAGAACTCCTGAAGTCTGCAGGTGTCGCCATGGCGGCCCCCAGCGCCCCCAGGCCCGAGCAGCACCGCCAGCCCAAGCACTATAGCATCGTGGCTGGCTGCTTCTCCCTGGGAATGGCCCCCCGGAGATCACCCCCTGCCCTGAGCACTGCTTGGGAGCCACCCACCAAAAACCTTTCTGTCTAGTGCAATGGACACAAAGAAGCATACCCGAGGTATCAGTGGTGCATGAGTTGTACAGAATTCCTAAAGCGAACACCCTTACCACTGCCCCTCCCGCCAGGAAAGACTGTCCTGTGTGCGCTGCTCTCCCCGTCCCCAGCCTCCTCTCTCTGCCAGGGAATCAGCACCCTGATTCTTCTGTCACTTGTGTCCTTGCTTCATCGAACATGTTTTCCTGAAGTTGCTTCCTCAAATGCTCTGGTTTTGCTTATGCCACTTCAGAACGTTCATTTACACGGAATCCCTCTCAAGTCTTAGCACAAAGTCGATGAGCAAAGAGTCTTCACACTTAAGCTTGCTTCTAGAGCTGGAGCAATAGTACCGCAGATGGGGCGTTTGCCTTGCCTGCGCCTGGCCTGAGTTTGATTCCCGACGTCCAATATGGTCCCCCGAGCCTCACCAGAAATAATTCCTGAATACAGAGCCAGGAATACCACCTCTGAGCATCACAGGGTATGACCCAAAGAGGAAAAGAAAGAAAGAAAGAAAGAAAGAAAGAAAGAAAGAAAGAAAGAAAGAAAGAAAGAAAGAAAGAAAGAAAGGAAAGAAAGAAGTTGCTGCTTTAAAGAAATTGTTGTACCACCCTGAGGCTTTACCTCAGGCTTATCTTTTACCTATTATATTTTCTAAGACTAATTATTCTGGCCTTCAGGAGGACTCATTTTCACTTTTAATTTATTTATTAATTTATTTTTATTAATATGCGACATCTAATAGTCTTGTTCTCTCTCTTGGAGAACCTGACAAACTACCAAGAGTCTATTGCCTGCATGGGAGAGCCTTACAAGCTCCCCATGGTGTATTCATATCCCAAATACAACAAAAGATATATACCTACCTCTCGGAGAGCCCGGCAAGCTACCGAGAGTATCCTGCCCGCACGGCAGAGCCTGGCAAGCTACCCATGGCATATTTGATATGCCAAAATCAGTAATGATAGGTCTCATTCCCCTGACTCTGAAAGAGCCTCCAATCATTGGGAAAGACGAGTAAGGAGAGGCTGCTAAAATCTCAGGGCTGAGTGTAATAGAGACGTTATTGGTGCCTGCTCCAGTAAATCGACGAACAACCGGATGACAGTGATACAGTGACAGTGATTAATATGCCAGAAACAGTAACAACAACATGGGGTGCCAGAGGAAGTTATTTCCAGCTCTTCGTGTTCCTGGAGCGAACAGACACCATTGGGTTACACTAGTACTCGACAGGGACAAATGAAGACATTACTGGCACCTGCTCGAGCAAATCGATAAACAATGGAATGATGGTGATACAGTGATACAGTGATTCATTTATTTATCCGATCCCCCCAGAGCCAAGGGGATCGAGCCCTGGATCTCCCACTGCTAGGCAAGTGCCCTCCCACTGAGCCACCTCCTGGCCCTCACTTTCACTTTTCAAACCAGTTTTTTGGTTTTGTTTTGGGGCCATATCCAGTGCTGGTCAGGGCTCTGTTCTTAGGGATCACTCCTGGCAGTGCCATATGGAGTGCCAGGGATCAAGCCTGGGTCAGATGCGTGCAAGGCAAATCCCCTCCCTGCTGTGCTGTCACCCTGGCCCCTCACCCTAGTTTTCCATCTTTCTATTTCTAGAAAAGCCGCCATTCGGACTGGCTGCTTGCTCTGGGTTCCTAATCCAGTTCCTAATACTTCCTGGTGGTTTCCATCTTTTCCAACATTGACCCTCTCTGACCCCCTTCTGACCTCGCTTGCTTCCAGTGGTCCCCCGCTCCTACAACTGAACCCCTCACCTCGTGATAGGGTCTCCTTATTTACATGAGTTTTCACCCGTGGCCTCCTTCAACTAGCTCTGGGCTTGTGCTACCTGGTGTGTGTGTGTGTGTGTGTGTGTGTGTGTGTGTGTGTGTGTGTGTGTAGGGGGGGTCTGTGTCCAGTTATTTTGGCTCTGGGCTACCTGGGGTGTGTGTGTGTATGTGTGTGTGTGTGTGTGTATGTATGTGTAGGGGAGGTCTGTGTCCAGTTATTTTGGCTCTTGGCTACCTGGGGGGGTGTATGTGTGTTGTGTGTGTATGTGTAGGGGGTGTCTGTGTCCAGTTATTTCAGCTACTTGGTGTGTGTGTGTGTGTGTGTGTGTGTGTGTGTGTGTGTGTGTGTGTGTGTGTAGGGGGGCCTGTGTCCAGTTATTTCAAGGTGGTGGGTCTGGGACCCAGACTGCAGGATCTATGGAGGATGGCTCGTTTCAAAGTACCTTATCCTGATGCCAACCAGAGGACCTGCTTGGTTTCTGGCTGGGACTGTGTGCCTTTCACAGTCAGCTTACTCTTTTTGGCCGAAAGGATGCTCTGCTCCTAAATATGTGAAAGGAATGTGTAGGACGGATCCCAGCTCTGCCCCCTGGGGCGAGGGGGGCGGCGGGGGTCATCTTTTCCTCCATGCCCTGTGTTGGCTCAGCCGGATCTCAGCCCCCTGGAAGAGCCTATGGCCTATGTTTTAAGTCTGATTGTTTTGTTTTAATCAGACAAATAAATACGGATTTTGAATGTTCTCCCTGACCCTTCTGAGCTAGGTTCAAGTGATCATTTTTTAACTGCCACATGTGAATTACAGGAAATGCTCTTCTCTGGGGGAAATGGGTCATTTCCAAGATTTTCCTCTCCAGGAAAAGGGTAACTTATTGGTTTGCAAAGAAAGGCTCAAACAGGCAACAAAGAAGTATTTATTTATTAAGACAGTCTCTCCTTTTATGTGACCCTTAATCACAGTTTTATCATAATCCTCAGCCCTGGTAGCTAATCCAGTTGTGTAATTGAATTCTTAGTTTTTCATATAAAGATGTATTGAGACAGCCTCACCAAGTACTCAAGAGCATGCATTGTTCTTAGAGACCATGATTAGCAATTAGCACCCCCTTTTTTTCTGTAGTTTTGAGGAGCAATTATCCCTTGAGTGAGAATAAACCATCTCCCTTTGCCCTTCCTTAAAAAAAAAAATCTCAGTGGAAATAAAATCATTGTGACCTCTGTGTGTGTGTGTGTGTATGCGTGTGTCGCGCACACACTTTAATTCTGTAATAAAACTTCACCCTTGAATTTAGTGCATCAGGAGATGTGTTTAGGATTAAAGCAGAATTTTTTTTTTCAGTGCTGGGGATCAAACCAAGGGCCTCACATATGTAAGATAAATGCCCTGCCACGAAACTGCATCCCTCCCCTAGCGTTTCTTTCTTTCTTTTTTTAAAGGTTGTTTTTGTTTTGTTTTGTTTTGTTTTGTTCTCACACCTGGCAATGCTCAGGGCTTACTCCTGGCTCTGCTCGGGATCGGTCCTGGCAGGGCTCGGGGGAGGTGTGTGCGAGGCGAGTGCCTTACCCACTGTGCCGTCTCTCAGGTCTCCTCACCTGATTTACCACAATAGGCATTGTAGTTGAATTCCACACTGCGAGAGAGACTTCTGGAGCCTTTTGGCTTGAGCTTAGCCAAGTCCTTTCTTCTGAGCCATCCTTTTCATGGCTCACTGCTGGAGGGTAGAGAAGAGCAACTTCCCCCGTATCTCGCCCTGCTGAGATGGGCAAGGTGAAGGCCCCCCTCTGCCGGGCGGCGGGGTGCCCTGTGGGTCAGATGCCAACTGTGTCCCGCTCGTGCATCCGCCACGGGTCTCCTCACTGGGGTGCCAGAGGAAGCCAAGTTCATGAGTCCAGCTCCAAACTGGCTCCCTGCTCTGTTTTCTTTCTGTTCGTTCTCTCCTTCTCCTTCTCTCGCTATCCTTCTATTCATTCATTCACTAACGGAAAGATTTGAGTGCCCAAGATAGTACAGAGCCTGAAGCACTTGTCTTGTGTGCGGTTCAGTCCCTATTATAACATAGTCTTCCGAGCACAGAGCCAGGCATGACCCCTTAGCACCACGAGGTATGATCCCAAACCAAACCAACCCCCCCCCCAAAAAAAGGCAGCATGACAGCAGCAAACCCAAAGATTTAAGCCTCTAGCTGTTTCTACACACATTTTTTGCGGGAGGGGTGGGGGGGGAGGAGTGGTGGGACACACTCAGTGGTGTTCAGGACTTATTCTTGGCTCGGTGCTCAAGGATCACTCCTGTTAGGTTTGGGGGACCATATGGGGTGCCAGGGATTGAACCCAGGTCCACCACACGCAAAGCAAGCACCTATCTGCTGTACTGTCTCCATGTACCCCCCCCATTTTTTTTTATCTTGTTTGGGGGCCACACTCAGCTGTGTTCAGAGCTTACATCTAACTGCTCAGGGAGCACTCCTGGCAGTGCTGGGGATCCACATGCACGGCCGGCCCTTTGCCCATGACACTATCTCTTCAGCCCTCTCTGCTTTCCAGGGCTCTGGGGAACTGATACTATTACCGCAGGGCTCATTTGCTGGTGCCACTGACCTTGCTGAGTCACAGTCCACCTGCCCCAGGCTGAGTCCATTCAGGTGAGGTACTTCCTCTCTCAGCCCCTCAGCTGCCCCGCTGAGTTCTGGCCTTCCCTCTGCAGCACTCCCAGAACCACCTTTGCTTCTGCCCTCTGCTCGCCTTACCGCCCTGCCCGCAGCCTTCACTGTAGTGAGTTAAATCCCAGTCCCTGTGACGTGGACTTACACCATCTCTACTCCACTCCTCTCCCAGAGATGCCCCCCACCCCACTGCCTTCAGGCCCATAACACAGCTGCCGCCGCCTCCAAGCATCCCTCCTTTTCCTCTCTGGGCAAGTGCTCAGACGTCAGCACCTACAGTGTCCCTTCTGAGGTCTCTGACCCTCAGAAACCTCCCAGGTGAGACCTGGTTCTTCACTTGCCCGTCTCCCTGTCCCCGTGCGACCCCTACTCTGGCCCCAGTGTGTGACCGGATCTCTAAGTCTGGCCTCATTTCCAATCGTTTCAGGAATCAGAGTCATTCCTGTCGGCAAGTATCCAAGTCCTTCGCCCTCTCCCATCGCTCCTGACCCTGTGACCCTAGCCTCCCCAGCTTCTGTCCCATAGTTCCCTCCTCCCCCTCCAGTTCTGCCTGATCAAACCTCGTTCATTCTTCAGAGCAGGTCACCTGGAGCTGCAGCTCTCTCCGCCGTTTGCTCTGCCCTGCGATGAGAGTAAAGACTAAGAGTAGCTAATATGTATGTGCATCAGTAGTAAACCCCAGACACTGTTCTGAACATCTGTGCTTGACACAGAGTAAGTGCTTTCCCAGTGATAGCTACCGTTGTTTTGATTTTTTATAATAAATTGCATTATGTTGATTACACAGTTGATACGTTCCTTTGGGATTATTCTTTGCTCTTGTCATTTTTGTCTTTTGTCTCCCGCGGTTCATTTTTACGTCCGGAGTTGATTCTGGTTCTCTCAGGCAGGATTTTTTTTCTGCAGCAAAGACTGATTGCCTTTGTCTGTGATAAAGGAATCGTGCAGGATAGTAGAGAACTCAGGAGAAGAATACGATTCTATTTTAGGAGTGAGCATGAGAGAATTAAAAGAAGCTGGAAAATGTTCATTCTCACTGGGTCCCAATTTGCTCCACCCCTTCCTCTGTTCATTGTTCTTCATAATAACATGAACTCCCGCCCCCCATTTCCCCAGGGAACTGTTTTAAATGAAGGTTTACACATTTTTCCTTAATTAACTGTGGGAGGATTTATTTTTCTTTGGTGGAGGTAGGCAATTTCCTAGAAGCTCGTTGGGTATTATCTGTATTGTTAACGTGAATGAAGATTTGAGAACTTGACTTTTCTCAGACCTTTTAGTATAGGTACTGTGCAGACCTCAGGTAAGCAGGCACTAAAAGAAGCTTCGGTAAGAATTTAATGTTCCTGGGGCTGGAGCGATAGCACAGCGGGTAGGGCGTTTGCCTTGCACGCGGCCGACCCGGGTTCTAATCCCAGCATTCCATATGGTCCCCTGAGCACTGCCAGGGGTAATTCCTGAGTGAAGAGCCAGGAGTAACTCCTGTGCATCGCCGGGTGTGACCCAAAAACCAAAAAAAAAAAAAAAAGAATTTAATGTTCCTGGGGCCAGAGAAATAGTACAGTTGATAAAGTGCTTTTCTTGCATGCTTGCCTTGTATCACCTGGGTTCAATCCTCTGTATCCGCTGAGCACTGCCTGGAGTGATCCCTGAGCACAGAGTCAGGAGTAAGCCCTAAGCACCGCCAGATGTGGCTCAAAAACAACACAAAAGTTAAGAACCAGAACCAGGGGCTGGAGCCATAGAACAGCGGGCGGGGCATTTGCCTTGCATGCAGCCAGCCTGGGTTCGATTCCCAGTATCCCATATGGTCCCATGAGCACCTCAAGGGGTAATTCCTGAGTGCAGAGCCAGGAATAACCCCTGTGCATCGCTGGGTGTGACCCAAAAAGCCAAAAAAAAAAAAAAAACCGGAACCAGAGGCTGGTGCCATAGCACAGCGGGTAGAGTGTTTGGCTTGCATGCGGCTAACCCGGGTTCGATTCCCAGCATCCCATATGGTCCCTCGAGCACCGCCAGGAGTAATTTCTGAGTGCATGAACCAGGAGTAACCCCTGTGCATCACTGGGTGTGACCCAAAAAGCAAAGAACCAGAACCAGTTGGGAAGACAGAGACTGAGAGAGGGGATCCGGGGGTGGGAGGAAGAGGAGAAACTTGTAGGGGGATGCTAAATGAAGTTCATCATAACTGAGGGAGTTATGGAGACTCAGAAGTCCCCAAGGAAGATCTGGGCTTGCTCTTCAGTGCTGCCTTCTCCCTCGAACACGTGTATCACCTGCTTGTCTCTGTCTCTTTGCTTGCCTTTTCCACTCTGGAGAACCCTGTGTTCTCTCTCTTGAACGTGTACTTCTCTTCCTCTCCCCTCACACCCTTCTAAATAAGTTTCATCCAATAAAAACCATCTCACTTATCACTCTGGACAATAATTGAGTGCTGAAAGTGGCAAAGGGAGATACACAATAACCTTACAGTACCTGTATCACAAAATCACAAACCATAATGCTGAGAGAGAAATAGAGAAAGAGAGAGAAGTGTCAAGTGTCAGCCTTAGAGGCCAACTGGGGGTTGGGGATGGAAAGAGGGAAACTGAGGACATTGGTATGGGAAATGTACACTGGTGGAGGGATGAGTGTTGGGACATTGTATGACTGAAACCCAATCATGGACAACTTTGTCATTTTTTTATCTCATGGTGATTTAATTAAATTTAAAAAATTACCTTATTTCATGAGAGAGAGAGAGAGAGAGAGAGAGAGAGAGAGAAGTCCTAAAATCTGCAGTTCGCAAATTAAAGATCCAAGTCCAAAGGCATGAGAAGACTGATATTCCAACTCAAATGCAGAAACAGAGGGTGAATTATCCCTTTTATTCTACTTAGACCTTTAGCTGATTAGGTGAGGCTCACCCGGGCTCTTTAGAAGGTACTCTTCAGTGTCCCACCCTGTGAGGATTTCGCAGATTAGCTGGAAGACGGGGACTCAATTCTGGAAGTCTCCACTCATCCCAGATTCTTCCCTTTACAGCTGGTATTACTTCCGGTCTTCTTTGTTCTCAACTTTATTTTTTGCCACAACACATGGTGTATGAAATTCCATGCCGAACAAACTTCAGTGGGCATGTCTGAGTTTTGACAGTTCCAACCCTCACACTCTGACGCCATGTTTCCTAAGAAATAAAGCAAATAGCACCACAGATGCCCTGTGACATGTTATTCATGAACGAATTTTATGGGCTTGAGAGTAGTTCATCCATTATGCAGCATGGCTGCACGGCCAAGATCGGGATGGATAAGACAAGTCTTTCCCCTCCGAGCTAGTGAGCCCCGGCGTCTTCAGCTCCAGGAAGCTTATCAGAAACAAGTGCCTGTGTATGATTGGTATTCGCCAAAGAAATGATTTACAAACTTCCCTGGAGCCTTACCTGGAATCAGTTACTTGTTGCTTATCTCATCGTTGAGTTCAGCATACGAGACAAGTCTTGAACATTCTTGCTGTGGGGTCTGAGAGAGGCATCCAGTCTTTTGGTTCATGGTGCATGCAGGCGTCACTCATACCTTACCTGCTCAAGACTGATCCTCTACACAAGACCCCCTTGTCAACTCAGCACTGCCAGGTATAACCTTCGTGGCCCCTGAACTAGAGGGAGTCCTAGTGGCCCCCGCACCACTGGGCCTGAGCAGCTCATGTCACTGTGTCCTACAACTGAATATCAGACCCACATAGTGGCTCTTGGCTCCCTGAGCACTGTATGGGAGGCAAAACAAATGCTTAGGGACTGAAGGGATAGTACAATGGGTAGGGTGTTTGCCTGGCAAGCAGCAGGCCTGGGTTCAATCCTTCACACCACAGGTGGTCCTCTCAGCCCCACCAGCAGTGATCCCTGAGCACAGAGCCAGCAGCAAGCTATCCTGGCTAAGGACATATGCCTTGCAAGCAGGAGGTGGCAAGTTCAATCCCTATTGTCCCTTAAGTACCAGGCACCATCCTGATACCTGCCACATGTGATTCCAGGCACTGTGAGTGATTTCCAGCTGCCCCATAGCCAGGTGTGTGTAAGCATCATGACAAAAGGGGGTGACAGAGGCCGCAGCAATAGTACAGCAGGGAGGGCATTTGTCTTGCATGCAGCCAAAAGTGGGTGACATCTGGTGAGCACCATGGATAAAAGATGTGAGCACCACAGCTAGGAAGCACAACCTCTAACAAGTATGTGTGTGTGTGTGGTATGTGTGTGTGTGTGTGTGTGTGTGTGTGTGTGAACTCCAGTGACCCCTGGTGGGCCCCACACTAAAGATTCCATCTTTGGTGAAAATGTCTGCAAGCACCACTGCTAAGAGTATACCCTTAGGGGGCTGGAGCGATAGCACAGCGGATAGGGAGTTTGCTTTGCACACGGCCAACCCGGGTTCGATTCCCAGCATCCCATATGGTCCCCTAAGCACTGCCAGGAGTAATTCCTGAGTGCATGAGCCAGGAGTAACCCCTGTGCATCGCCGGGTATGATCCAAAAAGAAAAAAAAATTAAATTAAAATAAAAAAAGAGTGTACCCCTTAGCAAGCACCAGGGTGGAATATGAGTGCTGTAACCTTATGTGTTACCCCTGGCAAGCGCCATAGCGGGCCTTTGTGTCACCCACACCCTCATCATTGCAATGACAACAAAAGTAATAGCGACATAGGGAAGAGGGAATCCGAAAAATAAATAAATAAGAAAATACTGAGACTATAACGTGCATGGAAATAAAGAGACAGGAACTTTGGCCAGAGTGCCTGAAGAAGACAGTCTCATTGGCAATCCAGGCCCCCACCCGGCCCCCCACCCCGTAATCTGTCTTTGCACTTCTTACTGGGACCAGAACAGAGAAGCGTCTGGCAGTGTGGACTGGGCTGGTGCCTGGTCAGCTGCCCGGTCAGTGTCAGGAGCTCGTCAGCGCACTGGGCCACACCCTGACAGTCTACTGGAGTTGCCTCCTCCACCCTGGCTAAAGTCCACCTTGGAGAGAGAAGCAGATTGGTGTGGGGAGTTCAGAGAATAGTGAGATGGAGAACGGACTGCGAGGCAGGAATCGCGGGGGTGGCAAGCTCCGTCCAAGCCTGGTTAGCTCCCGTGTAAGAAGAGTCAGACTGGGTGGAGGCCCCGGCATGGCAGCAGCTGTGCGGCTGTGAGTGGACAGAAGCAGCCTGTCTGTCGGGAGGGACGGAAGCAGCCTTCCGACCCCGGGGAAAAGCGAGCGGGCAGGTCTCTGTGTGCGCCCCTTGTTCACTGAAGCAGCCATCTCTGAGACCAAAGGAAAGCAGTGTGGGGTGGGGGGAGCGATGGTGAGGCGCTGGTCTTGCAGTTCCGCTGACCCCAGTCCAGTGTGCGTCGCCGCATATGGTCTCCCAAGCACTACCAGGAGTGACCCCTGAACACTGCCGGGTGTGGCCTCGAACTCACCCTGTCACCCCCTCCCCGCAAATAAAGAGAAGTGGAGGCCCGTGGGAGATCTCAGGAGCAGGCGTGAGACCCGAGTTGGATCCCTGGCATGACCAGGCGTCTCCCTTGGCAGTCCCCAGGCACCACCAGGCTGAGCATCGCTGGCTGGGTGTGGCCCCTGTGGAAAAAGAAAGAACAGTTCACTTTTCTCTTTGTGCTTCTTGCGCATTAGCTTTCTCTGCTCAGTTTTCCTCTTCTAGGCATGGATTTGTTAGTGAACAGGACTCAGGGCTTTAGGGGTATCCCGGCTTCCCCCCCAAAGGGAATGTGGCTTCTGTTTTGTTTTGTTTTTTAATTTTTATTGAATATTTATGAGATAGACCATTGCAGAGCTGTTCATGATTGGGTTTCAGTCATGCAATGATCCAGTGACCCATCCCTCCATCAGTGTACATTTCCCACCACCAATGTTCCCCGTATCCCTCCCACCATCCCCAACACCCTCCCCACACACACCCTTCCAGCCTGCCTCTATAGCAGGCACTTTTCTTCTTTCTCTCTTTGTGCATTATGGTTTGCAAATACAGGAACTAAGAAGTCATTGTGTTTGTTCAGGGCGTTCAGCATTTTTGTCGGGAAGGTAAGGCTGGAGTAGCTTTTCCAACTGGGTGGCTGCCTTGAGGTGTGGCCATGACTGCCAAGGCTTCCGGAGGTTATAGGGTGGAGGTAACGTGGCTTCTGTTCTTGGGGTGCAGGGGACACCTAAGGGGTGTGATGTGGAAGCCATGAGAGCGCAGACTGGCAAGTCTGAGGTGACGGCTCAGGGAAGTGGTCCCAAGACTACCAACAAGTCCTGACAGAGGAGCAGGAGGGGGGCGCTCAGAGCAGGAAGGGATGGGGGATGTCCAGGGGTCTCTGTGGGTGTGAACATGGTGTGAGGTCTCAGGGTGTGGGGGAGAGCTAATCGAGAACAGTCTTCCCTGGGAAGGAGTCTTGGTTTCATCTTGAAGGTATCAAAGGGCTTGAAACTTAAAAATGGATTTTTGTTTTGTTTGAGGGTCACACCCTGTGGTGCTCAGGGCTTCCTCCTGACTCTGTGCTCAGGGATCACTTCTCAAGGAAATTGGGAGACCATATGGGGTGCTGGGCATTGAACCAGGGTCAGCCACATGCAAGGCAAGTACCTAAGCCGCTGTGCTATCTCTCCAGCCCATGTTTTTAATATGTCCTAGGGGTCACCCCCAGCAGTGCCGGTTGACTGGGGTCTCTGCACCAATACCCAGCCCAGCAGTGGGGCCTGAGGGTTCAGTGCTTTAGTTGGACAGAGCTCAGGACTGCACCCAGAAAAGAGTTTTTAGCAGGTGTTTTTATAAATAGGTAAGGGCTGCAGATGGCCACGGGGCAGTGTGGAGGAGGGGGCAGGGAAGCCGTGGGAGCTGGCGCAGGGGACCCTGCTAGGACTTGGCACTCAGGAAGCCCATGTCCTGTCCGCTGCACCCCTTCAACTAGGTCAGATACCGGAACTTTAAAGGCAAGGCAGAATCTGGGCTGGAGTGATAGTACAGCGGGGAGGGTGCTTGCCTTAGCATGCAGCTGACTCGGGTTCCATCCCATATGGTCCCCCAAGCAGGAGTGCCTGAGTTTAGAGCCAGGAGTCAGCCCTGAGCACTGCTTTGGGTGTGACCCAAAGGCAAACAAACAAACAAACAAACAAACAAAAAGCACAACCTTCCTCCACAACCTGCACAAGCATTTTCACAAGTCCTGCATAGTCTCTGCCAGTTAATTGGCTGCTAATTCCTGTGTTTCAAGTTCAGTTGCCTCCCGTCCTCTTATTAGCAAGTTGGGATTATCCAGAAGGCCAGGCTGGGGGGGAGTGAGGAGCAGCTGTTTATGTATTTTATACTCGGACTTGGGCTGAACTTTGCCTCTGACAAAGGCTGTTACAGCCCTGCAGGCCTTTCCCCAAATAGGACTTGAGGGGCTGGAAGGAGGTCCCTGCAGAACCCCAGAACTTGCTGACCACACTGCCATCCGTTTCCTGCCTGGTGAAATGTTTCCACTCCGATGTTCTGGCTGACCGAGGCTGGCACCCGGCGAGTATTTGCAGAAAAGCAGTGTTTGAATGCTGGCCTTGCCCTGACCCACGCTCAGATCATTGTATTCCGAGATAGCAAACCAGATTAGCTCCCATCCAGCAGTCTAATTGCTGATTCGGTTAAAAAGTTTCCTCTTCGGAGTTCCTGGGCTCGGATGAAGCAGCCTCTGAGGGTGCGGGGGCTGTTCCTCAAAGAGGCTGTCTCCCTTTCCTTCCTCAAGTACAAAACCAGGACTCTGTGCACACAGTTTAAAACATAAGCTGGAGCTGGAGCGATAGTACAGCGGGGAGAAATGCCACGCACATGGCCGACCTGGGTTCAATCCCCGGCGTCCCATGTGGTCCCCCCATCAGGAGTGATCCCTGAGCCCAGCCAGGAGTAAGCTAGGAGCATCGCTGGTGGTGGCCTCAAAACTGAAAAAAAACAACAACAAAAGGAATAAGCTATTTTAAAACTGTTCTCATGGTTTAGATAATCCTATTATGTAAAAATAGAATATAGTAGAGGGATAATTTGTAAGACGGAAAAAAAAGCCCTCTCGGAACATTGACATACGTAATCAATTGCAGTTACAGACATGCATATGTGTCGATATAGGTAGGCATGGAGCCAGAGAGCATGCGACCGAAAGGGTTAGGTCTCCGACATCTAATATGGTCCCCCAAGCACTGCCAGGACTAATTCCTGAGTACAGAACCAGAAGTAACCCCAGAGTACTCCTGGGTGTGCCTCCCCCAAATTATGTAAATTAGGCTGGAGAAATAGTACAGGGATTAAGGCATTTTCCCTGTATCTGCAAGGCATTGAATATTTGCCTTGCAGATATTCAACCCCAGATTGAATCCCAGTACTCCACAAGGTCCCCTAAGCACCACCAGGAGTAATCACTAAGTACAGAGTCAGGTCAGGTCCCTGAGCACCACTGGATGTGGGACCCCTCCACCCCCAAATATGTATCTTGACATTCTTTATCTCTTAGCACACTTGACCTTGTTCAATATTTGAAATACCAGCATTATATTCCAGTGAATGGATATAGTATAACTTACTTATTTCATTCCTTATACATGGACGCTTCATATTGCTATTTCAGCTATTGCTCTGACAGGATTTTCGCATAGTTATGCAGACACATATGCAAAGACATATGTGTACATCGAGAATTGGAATTGTTAGGCCAAGGAGTACCTACAGGGATCGGAGCGATAGTATAGCAGGTAGGGCATTTGTCTTGCACGCAGCTGACCCAGGTTCAATCCCCTGCATCCCATATGGTCCCCTGAGCACCATCAGGGTTGATTCCTGAGTACAGAGCCAGGAGTAACTCCTGAACATTACCAGGTGTGACCTAAAAAGGAAAAAAAGAAAGAAGTATCTACATCATTTTACTGTTATTTGGTGGAGGGGAAGGAAGTGGGGCTTGGGGCTTTACTTGGTAGTTTTAAAGAACTATTCTTGTCTGAACACAACACACACCGTAACCATGCCACCAGACCCTGCACCAGACTGTTTCATCCAGGGCACCCCAGAGGGGGGTGGGTGAGACCCCTCCCTGTCCCAAGGGACTGTCCCCAGTGTCTGTAAACCTCCAGAACTCAACCATCTCCATGCTCAGGCCACTCTCCACATGCTCCGGCCGAGCCTCACCCACAAGTGAACATGGGTCCTGGACTGCGCAGCTATAAATGTGGCCGTGCAACAACTCATACCTCACACCACCCATACTCCAAGCGCACTGCACCACATTTGATGGAGTTTAAAGTAGGAGGCAACCAATCTTAGAGGGAAATATTTTTTTTTGCAGATACATACATATATATGCATATGTTTATACATACATATATATGTATTTATATATATAAGCACACAAAGGCTCAACCTTTAACAACATGTTAGTGATCTCTTATAGACGGGTTTAATGGCCCCTGGGTGAAATACAACAATCTTTACACTCTTTCCTTTAAGGAAACTTTTTTGGAGCATTTTCAGCATTTCTTCCTAGCAAACAATACAAAATAAATTATTTCGGTTCTGCTTTGGGTCAGAGATTGGGGTTCAGGATGGAAACATCCAAAATATGGTGATGGGATTGGTATTTGAATTTTAAATGTAGTCAAATATTGTGAACTACTTTATTTTAAAAAAAGGTGGAAAAAAAAAAGAACTGTTCCTGACTCTGTGCTCAGGAGTGACTCCTGGTGGTGCTCATGGGACCACATGTGGTCAAACCAGAATCAAACCAGGTTCACAACCAAAGCAACCACCTGCAAGGCTTTATCTGTGAATTCCTCCACCCCAACAACCTTTATTTTGGGGCTCGGGAGCCACTCTCAGGGCTTATTTCTGACTGCACTCAGGAATCACTCCTGCCAGGTCTTGGTGGACCTTATGCAATGCCAGAAATCTAACCCAAGTCAGCCATGTGCAAGGCTAGTGCCCTACTCATTGTGCAGTCTTTCTGGCCCCGTCATTTTTAGATATTGCCCAGCGGGGACAGAGCTGGTGTTGCTTTACAGAAAAGCTCTAATCCAGCTGGTAGTCCCTGCTTTTCAGTAAAAGTTGCTATTCCCTGAATCAGAGGCTAAAGGCAAACACATTACAGAAATACAGAATATGAGTGAGATGCATGAGTGACACTTGATGGGACAGGTGGTTTGTCTGTGCGGTCAGTGCAGCAAGATGGTTTCCCATGACGTCACATCAGCAGAGGTATCAGTACAGCTCTGCAATTCAGAAGACGGCGTCTGGGAGAGGCTAAAGGAGTAGGGGAGAAATCCCAGTTGTTCCACTTCTAGGGCCTTTACCTTTCACCATTACTTAATAAAGTGAGGGGACTTTAAGGCGTTTAGCCTTTCCCTGGACAGCAGACAGATGGGACAGCTCCTGAATTATCTGCATTTCCAGGTTTCATAGCAATTTACTTAACTGTGCCTCATTTTAATTTTACTCCTTTAATGCCAAACACATTCTGTAAAGAGGCCCTGTAATTAGAAGGGCCTCGGAGTGAGGGATGGGGGTAATTATGGTTTTCATTACAATTAGCTTGGAAATGATCACCGGCTGGAAGTCTAGTAAAAATGCTTCTGAGATGTTGGGCCAGAGTTTTGTCTGAGGGAAGAAATGTAAGATGAATTCTCTCAAAGGAGCAGCATTCAGGAAGAACATAGGTGGTGCTGGGGATTCAAACCAGACTCAGCCCCATGTTAGTCAAATGCCTTAACCCCTAGACCATTTCTCCAGCTCCAATTTAAAAGTTTTAATGGGGTCTAGGGATGCAGCTCAAGGGGCGACCTCATAGCTTGTATGTGGGAGACTTTGGGTTTAATTGCTGGCGCCACATGGCTTCCTAAAACTCCTGGAAATAGCCTTGGTAGCCTGCTTGGAGTGGCCCCCAGCATCACCAGGTGTGTTGACCCCCACAGCAATGGCAGTCGCTAAGAAAAATATAATTATAGCAGATCTGATCATATGCCCCCTTCTCCCTCCAACCTGCTGTGAACATTTGCTGTATTCTGTTTCAAGAGACAGCGATGCCCTTTGGGAGCCCTTTGAAGGAACCTCTGACATCTGTCTTCATAAATATGAGTCACAGATGTATTTTGTTCTGCATTATTTAGGTTGTATAGAACATACTCTCCAACAGATATTGCAGTATATTCTTCCTAAGAGTAAAGATGTGATCTCTTGGGGCTGCAGCAATAGCACAGCAGGTAGGGCGTTTGCCTTGCACGAGGCCAACCCAGGTTCAATTCCCAGCATCCCATATGGTCCCCTGGGCACTGCCAGGAGTAATTCCTGAGTGAAGAGCCAGGAGTAACCCCTGATCAGACCCGTGATCCATGAACAGTGTGGGAAGGAGCCCTCATGATGAGATTAAAGGTGCCGTATGTCTGGCCTGTGGTGGCTTGCCAGGAAGCACAGTAGAATTTTGTCCCATTATCGGTGTCTTAATCTGGTTGTTTTTCCGCTCCCAAGTGCCACAGATTGAGGAGCTTATGTAAGCCTTCTTTACTTCTCACATATCTGTCGGCTTGAGAAGCCCTAGAATGAAGCCCCAGTGGATCTGGTATGTGTTGAAGCCCACGTTTTTGGTTCCTAGGTAGCTGTCTTCTTGCTGTGCCCTCACGATGTGTCCAGAAGAGGCAAGACTCCTCATATGGGTGTCCCCTGTAAGACACTAATCCCAGGGGCTGGAGTGATAGCACAGTGGGTAGGGCATTTTCCTTGCATGCGGCTGACCCAGGTTCAATTCCCAGCATCCCATGAATCCCATATGGTCCCCCGAGCACCGCCAAGAAGTAATTTCTTACTGCATGAGCCAGGAATAACCCCTGTACATTGCCAGGTGTGACCCAAAAAGAAAAAAAAAACACTAATCCCAGGGCCAGAGAGATAGTACAGTGAGGGTAGGGCACTTGCCCTACTCACGATCAACCTAAATTCAATCCCTGTCACTCCATATGGTTCCCTAAGTAAGCCCTGAGCACTTTTGGGTGTGCAAGCAAAACAAAAGAAGAAGATGACACTAATCTCATTCATGAGAACTCTACTCTTAGGACCTGATTACCCTCTGAAGACCTCCATCTCTATATGCTCACATAGGGGTTATGAGTTCAACACATGAGTTGGGCATCTCCATAGGAAATTTTAATCCGTGACAACCGGTGTTACCAAGTGATGCCAAGCTAACTCTGGCTGAGACGATGGCTGGCAGTGGTCTCTGGTAAAGACATGTTCCCCTTTATGATTAGAGAGGGTCATGGGAAGATTCTGCTTCAGTTCCCTCGTTACTTCAGTTATTTAGCACCCATGGCTACATCCATGTTTTTGGTCTAAATCTGGTTTTACATGGTCAGTGTTGCTCTCTAAATTCTATTACTCTGATGTTTTTTATTAGCTTGCATTCCTTTTTATTTTAAGACTAGAGACCATACCTGGTCAGTTCCAGGGGTCCTGGATGATGCTTGGCTTGTAGCAGGGGCCTGGTGAGTTCTCAGCTCAGACCCAACAGTACTTTATACTCGATAGTATTCAAAGGACTTTGTGGTGGGGGGGATTAAATTCAGGACCTCACACTTGCTAGGAATGTGCTCGACCACTTGAGCTAGCTGCCTGGTCCTGTGTATTCTTGTATAAAGGTCACATTCTTGGGGCTGGATCGATAGTACAGCGGGTAGGGTGTTTGCCTTGCACGTGGCTGATCCGGGTTTGATTCCCAGCATCCCATATGGCCCCCCGAGCACTGCCAGGAGTAATTCCTGAGTACACGAGCCAGAAATAACCCCTGTGCATTGCCAGGTGTGACCCAAAAAGCAAAAAAATAAAAGAGAGAGAGAGAGAGAGATCTGCCAGGGGATGGAGAGATAGTACAGCAGGTAAGGCACTTGCCTTGCACACAACTGACTGATTCCATCTTTGGCATCCCATATGGTTCCAGAGCACCTCCAGGAGTAAATTCCTTGGTGGGGAGCCAGGAGTAAACCTCTAAGCATCACCAGATGTGATCCAAAAAAACGAGAGAGAGACAGAGACAGAGAGACAGACAGAGAGAGAGAGAGAGAGACAGAGAGAGACAGAGAGAGAGACAGAGAGAGACACAGAGAGAGAGAGAGAGAGAGAGAGAGAGACAGAGACAGAGACAGAGACAGAAACAGAGAAAGAGACAGAAATTTCTCTGTGCAACCAGTGAGATAACTTGGGCATCAGGGGTACATGCTTTGCATATGCAAGGTCTCGAGTTTGATCCCTGACTCTTTATTATGCCTCCTTCTCCCATCCCCCCACCTGCTCCTTGCCCACACACGTACCCCAAGCACCACTGGGTGTAGTCCTGGAGTCTTGAGTACAGCCAGGATGGCTCTGGTGCCCTCATCGTCACTGGACCTGAGCAGTACCATGCCAGCAGGCCCCTACCATAGGGCTTTGTGACTCTATTAGCCAGTTAACACTCGGAGCACCCTGCAGTGCCTGAACACCACTCGGGAGCAACCCCAGCAGCAACAAAGGGGCCCAAGAGCTCTCCACTATTTTGCCCCTCCTTTTTTGAGAAGCACTTCAGAGGCGTGGGTTGCTTTTTTTTTTTTTCAAGTTTAATTCCTATAGTTTATTAACTGCAGTATTTGTCTCAGTGCTCTGTCTCCTCAGCCTCATACAGGGGCCCCATTCCAAGTGGCTTTCCAATCCTTTAAACATGCCCCATTCTTGGAGTATTTCCGTACTTTTTTTGTTGTTGTTGTTGCTGCCTTTTTGTTTTCTTTATTTTAGAGCCACATCTGGCAGTGCTCAGGGGCTAGTCCCAGCTTGGTGCTTGGCGGTTGCTCCTGGCAGTGCGTCGGGACCATATGGTGCTGAGGATTACACCTGGCCTCTCGAGCTGGAGAGATAGGACTGCGGGTAGGGCGCTGGCTTTCACAAAGCTGACCCAGGTTTGATCCCCTGGCATCCTATATGGTCCCCTACGCCCTTGAGTGCAGAACCAGCAGTAAGCCCTGCTGGGTATGGTCCAAAAACCACCAAAAGAAAAAAAAAAGATAATATATAAATAAGCCTGGCATGCAAACCGTGTGCTCCAACCTGTTCAGCCTTTCTCTTGCCCTCATTTTTGTTTTGTTTTGGGACCACACCAGTAGTGCTCATGATTTACTCCTGGCTCTGCTCAGGGATCACTGCTAACATGGCTTGGTGGACCATATGCGATGCCAGGGATCAAATTTGTATTGGCCATGTGCAAGGCAAGTACCCTACCCTGTATACTCCCTCCCTTGCTCCCTTCCTCGATTTTCTGAATGTTCAGGCTCAACTTGGTCTTTTTCTGCTCCAGAACTGAAAATCACTATTTTCTCAAGGAAACTCTGCTAGAGAAATGGCATTTAGAAACCAAGATCTGGGTATCAAGTGTGCTCATTGCTAGTGGTATCCCTGCTTCGAGACACTGTGGGTAGAAAGAGCTACAACATTGAAAGAACAAATTTAATCTTAAGAATCACAAGGAGAGACTCATTTCAGATCCAGCCACACATAATCTTTCTTTCTTTTCCCCATCAGATACGTGGGTCCCTTTTCTTCCACGGTGAGAACCTTATTTATAGATTTTACAAGACTGGTGTCTTTCCATTCTTTTAGTTCTCTGATTTTTTTTTCTTTTTGGGTCACACCCAGCAATCCTCAGGGGTTACTCCTGGCTCTGCACTCAGGAATTACTCCTGTCGGTGCTCAAGGGACCATGAGGGATGCCAGGGATCGAACCTGGGTCATATGCATGCCAGGGAAATGCCCTATCTGCCATACTATTGTTCCAGCCCCAGGCTTCAATTTTAATACAAACAATATTTACGGGATCCAAAAGCCCACACTGTGTAAGATAACATCCTAAGATGTCTTACTTCTGCTTCCAGAAATAAGCGTCTTCATTAGCTTGTTCTGCAGCCTTCCTGCCTTTTTACTGCAAAAGTAGCCGGTGTCCATCTTTAGCAGGTGCCGAGGACCAGGTTCAACCAGAAGAGACACACAGAAGCAGAGAGATCTGGAGGTCCTAGGCTTAGTCTGGTCCATTGCTTAGTATTCTGCAGGGAGGATATTTAGTGGCCCAGGATAATTTGTGGGTGACCGGCAGGCCGTGGGGTACAGGTTTTCAAACAGAATGATGACATTGGAGTTTGGTTTTGAGGGGCTCATTAATCGCGTTTGACCGGAGTGGAACTGACTGGTGTGCCGGGACAGGCCCAGGCTCCAGGAAACAGACTTCGATTAAGCAGATAAGTTGCCTCCTGGCTTGCCTTTCAGCGCAGCTGTTGTTTTGTACTTGAGTGGTCTGGGTTTCCTCCTTTCCTTTTCTTACTACATTATCTAGTTTTATTCCCCCCCTGCATCAGGGTTTCAGGGAACCCTTTCTTCTTCTCCCTCTTTCTTCTTCTCCCTCTTTCTTCCTCTCCCTCTCTCTTCCTCTCCCTCGCTCTCTTTCCCTCTCTCTTCCTCTCCCTCGCTCTCTTTCCCTCTTTCTTCCTCTCCCTCTCTCTTTCCCTCTCTCTTTCTTTTTCTCTTTCTTTCTGCCTCTTTCTTTCTCTCCTTCTTTCTTCCTTTCTTTCTTTTTTTCCCATTCAATAAACATCTTGGGGAAGTTAACTTTTCACATTTGTTGTTGTTGTTCTTAACTTGACATGAAAGCACTTTTATAAGCAATTAAAGCTAGGAGAAAACCCAAACCAAAAATTCCCCTAAACTCCGAATGACCTCAGTAGGAATCTCTTCCAGTATTTCTGGTCTTAACTTCCTTGGGTGAGTTTAGGGAGTGACCCGTTAGTCCGCTTCCAAAATGGTACTTTGGGGGCAGGGGTACAGCAGGTGAGACGCTTGCAGGAATGACCCAGGTTTGACCCACTGCACCCCATATGGTTCCCCAAGCACCGCTAGAAATGATCCCTGGGTGCAGAGCCAGGAGTAAACTCTGAGCAGCCCTGGCTATGGCCCAAAACAAAACCAAACAAAACTGTAAGAAGACAGTTCAGTGGGTCTGAGAGTAGCTCCTGGAATGAGGTGGTCCTTTCCTTGAGTGACAGGTGTTCTCAGTAGAGGAACATCTCCCAGGTTATAGGAGTAGGCCAGTCTGTGAGCAGATTCGTCCAATGCTAAATCATTTTGTCTGTTCTTCCTAGGAGGATATAGTCCTTTTAGATCTTGGCAGGTCTCTTAGAATAAATAGACTCTGAGAATTGACCACTTGCCTGCAGCACTTTGGCTAGATAGGGGATAAAACGGGAACTGTGAGATTTTCACTGATAACTTTCGTATTTCTTCCACTCTCGTTATTGTGTTTTCTTCATATCAAAAAATATCAGTTATATTATGACTTTCTTAATACTTTGATTTGTACTCAGTTGTAATATTTAGATGTGAATTGTTCAAGGGGGAGGTGGGCGCCAGAGAGGTAGTTCAATAAGCAGGAACATGTGCTTTGCACAAAGAAGCTTGGATTTGATCCCCAGCTTCATGTGGTTCCCTGAGCAAGGCCAGGAGTGACTCTAAAGCACAGAACTGGGAGCTGCCAGATGTGATCCCAAAATAAAAACAAAATAAAAATATAGTTCAAAGGAGAAATGAATGGGCCAGAGAGAAGTACATGGGTAAGGCACATGTCTTGCCCATGGCTGACCATGGCTCAATCCCAGGCATCACATATGACCCCCTAACTACCAGCACGAGTGATCCCTGAGTACAGAGCCAGAAGTAAGTCCTGAGCACTGCTGGGTATGGCCCCAGCCTTTTCCCAAAAGGGGGGATGAGCAGGTGTTAGAAGACCCCTAACTTGGGGCCAAAGAGATAGTACAGAGGCCTTGCATATGACTGACCCGGGTTCTATCCTGGCATCTCATGTGGTCCCCAAGCACTGCCAGGAATGATTCCTAAGTGTAGAGCCAGGAGTAACCCCTGACCATTGTTGGGGGTGGTCCAAAAAGACAAAAACCAACAACGAAAGAATAAAAACAAAAGAAGAAGTGGAAGAAAGAAACCCCCTAACTTGTTGGAATATTGAATGCCTGTAACAAATCATCATGAACAACTTTGTAGACTATAGTGTTTAAATAAAATGGGGGGGGAGGGAAACCCCTAACTTAATCAAATCAAATAAATGAATGAAGTTTAGCCCTGACAGTAGTTAATTAGCAAAGTCCATTGTCAATATGAAATGAAAAACTCTCATCATAGATGGTAAAAGAATTCTCATTTGTATTTTTCTGAGCCATTCTGTGCCTGTGCCCAATTCATCCAAAACTGGTATCACTTTTAAATAAAGAAGTTACGAAGAGGGGCTGGAGCAATAGCACAGCGGGTAGGGCATTTGCCTTGCACGCAGCCCACCGGGGTTTGATTCCCAGCATCCCATATGGTCCCCGAGCACCGCCAGGAGTAATTCCTGAGAGCAGAGGCAGGAGTAAGCCCTGAACATCGCTGGGTGTGACCCAAAAAGCAAAAACAGAAAAAAGAAAAAAGAAGTTACGAAGAGAGGTCAGAGTGGAAACCTGTCTGATCTGTTGAACGTCCTCCCTCAGGCAAACATTTCTGATTATGCCTCTTGAATTATTGCCGTGCAGAATCTGAATGAACCTCAGAAGCCCTGAGTCTTGGATCTCTGACCTTTTCCTCTTTTGTTTGTTTGGTTTTGGTTCACACCAAGAGTGCTCAGGGCGTACTCCTGACTCAGCACATAGGGATCACTCCTGGCAGGACTTGGGACCGTATGGGGTGCCAGGGATTGAACCAAGTCAGCTGCATGCAAGGCCAGTCTCTGGCCCTGCCTTTCATTTTCCTTTCTTTTTCCAGCCCCACCTTTTCTTAGCTGAAGAGGCTGAGTGATAAAATCACAGCAGGGTTGCAAAATGGCCTGCTGCATCCCGAATCAACAACGGTATGAGGCTGGAGAGATAGCACAGGGGGTAAGGCTCTTGCCTTTCATTCAGCTAACCCCAGTTTAAGACCAGCCCCTCCAGGCGTGGGTCCGACTCACGAGTCGGTCTTGCTTTGTCCTGGGTGATATGGCTGGGCCCTGTACACTCCCCAGCCCTAGGGTCTTCCTCTGTCCAGTTCTACTGTTGTACGTCTACACGTGCAGACACAGACTCAGCCATGCAAATTAGAGTTTCCTGTGGAAAACACTAAGCAAGACCAGTGGAACTATGCTTGGAGGGTTGGTAGCTGCCTGGCCGAGAGTAAGCCCGCCAGGGTCTGAGGTTCTGCGGCGGAGCACATCTGTCAGAATCCCAGAGGTCAGGGACCTCAGTCAGAAAGCTCTCCTGAGGGAGTTGGTGTTTGCTTTGAGCCTGCCAAAGTCCCGACTTCACATCGTCCATCTCCGCTCATTCAGGAGTGCAGGCCCTTTTCTTTCTTCAGCCATCGCGGGAAGGAATTTTGGCAGATGCAAGGCGAGATTGGACCCCTTATCTGCATCCCCTCGGGGCCTGCTGTGGAATTGCCTTTCTCAGATGACAGGAATCATTTTTTGCTGGTTTTGATTGAGTTCTTTGGCACGGTGGATAGGATTTGTTGTAGCACATACATTCCCCCTGCCAAGGTACACAGTGTCTTTAGACTTAGAGACTTGTTTTATGATATTTCCCCCCCCCCACCACCCCAACTTAATTTATTCTGCATATCCCATGGCAGTGCTAAAGGCTTGTGGGTATTTGGCTGCCAGGGCTGGTGGTGGATCAGATGGGCTGTGTCTGTGCGTGTGGAAGAATGGGAGGAAAACACTAAAACGCATGCTTCGGGGGCATATTTTCAGAGAGTTCCACTAATTGAAACAAAAATGTTTTCAGCCAGCTTATTCATGAGCAGAACTCTGGGGCTCAGTGGGTCTAGGTAGGAGCTGTTAGCCTCAGGAAAGGTATCTTGGATTGGTAGAAAACAAGGAGTCTGGGAGCCCGAGTGTCCGGAGTTTCTCAGAGCACCCGAAGATTTAGGGGCTGGAAGATCAGAGTAGGAATTGTGAAGACTTTTATCCTATCATCCTTTTATTGGGGGTCGGGGGAGGTGTTTGGGGCCATACCTGGCTGTGCTCAGGACTTACTCCTGACTTTGTGCTCTAGGGCTCACTCAGTTTTTGTTTCGTTTAGGGGCTACACCTGGCTGGCTCAGGTTACTCCTGGCTGGCTCAGAGGACCATATGGGATGCCGAGGATGGAAGCCTGGTTAGCCGTGTGCAAGGCAAACACCCTACCTGATGTACTATCATTCTGGCCCCTCAGGGATCACTCTTGCTAGTTCCCAGGGAACCATATGTGTTGCCAGGGCTTGAACCCATACTAGCCACATCATTATCCTTTTAAGCTTTTAAACTCCACCCAGTGAACAGATGGGATCTGTTAAAATACCCCCCCATTTTTTTTTCAGGGTCCAGGAAGGGGGTAGCCACATCTGGCTGTGTCTGGGGTTTCATATGGTTCTGGGGATTAAACCCAGGGCTCCTGCAAGGCAAAACCTGTGCTCCAGTCCTGTGGACATCTCCCCAGCCCTCCGTTCAAATCCTTTGGAAAAGTTTACTGAAAAAGTATCTCAGCAGTAGGGTTCCCCCTTCCCAGGGCCAGCTGTGGCGTGAACTTCAAGCAGCTGAAAAACCTGAAAACATTCAGATCTGATAGAAAATAAGAATTAAAAAGAGTAATTCTGGATGGAGTCTTGCCATCAGCAAATGGGGCTGGGGTGGAGCTCAGCGGTAGACCGGATGTCTTGCATGTGTGAGGTCCAGGGTTTCATCCCTGGAACCAAAAAACAAACAAACAAACAAACAAACAAACAAATCTGGAAAGAAAAAAAAAAAGAAAGGGAGAGAAGAAGGCAGCAAATGGATTTTTTTTTTTTTTTTTTTTTTTGGTATGCAGACCTAGAGCCAGCTCCATGCTTGAAGCTGGGAGTGGTGAGCAGAGGACCACTCAAATATGTGATGGAAATAGTGACCAGTTCTCTGAGGGAAGAGCACAGGGCTTGGACATAAAGAGTCTCTGGTCTGAGTAGGGAGTGGACAAAGGTTTTCTGAAGAATATTTGATGTGAGAGCTATAGGATGGGTTAGAAACAATGACTAGAGAAAGAAGAGAGCCAGCTTGGACAAAGGAACACTGTGTGCCTAAGAGTTTATGTGACACCACCCTCTGTGGGCACAGGAGTTACCTGGGGGCATTCCTCAAGTGCACATTTTGGCATCACACCCTTGGAGATGCCATGGGGGGGACGGAGAGTGGGAAATCTGTATCTGTTCGTAGGGTTTTGATGTGGTCTGCCAGCAGAGCGGTTGCATTGGGCATTGTTGGAGGACATCCCACAGGGCACATTTCCCCGAGGAGAACTAACAGCTTCCCTTCACTGTGGGGGGTGCTTTCGGGCTTGGCATGACTCACCCCCACTGCTCCCTGCTCAGGGTGAGCTTGATGGATTCCTTGGTGAAGACACTGTTGGCCTGGTCCCAGGCAGGCTTCCTGCTTGACAAGGAACCCTTTGGAGGCCAAGGGCCATGTGACATGCTGGAAATTACCTGGGCCCTTCATGTTCGTCACTCCCTCTCTTCACCACTGCCTCCATTGGCATGGGACAGAAGGGTTCGAAAGCTAGGACAACTGTTAGTGGCGTGAGAGTCACAGGTTTTTATTGTTGTTGTTGTTGTTGTATTTTGTTTTGGGGGGCCACACCCAGTGGTTCCCAGGACTTACTCCTGGCTCTGTGCTCAGGGACTTGGCATGGCTAGGGGGCTCAGGGGACAGGACTTAAGGCACTGGGGATCAAATCAGGGTCAGCTGCGTGCAAGGCAGGTGCCCACCCATATGAACTAGGATCCTGGACAAGGAGTGATAGTTAGCCTGCATCATGCTTTTCGTTTTCCATGCACAATATTAGTGATGTTGAGGGAAGTTTTAATGTACTCTCAATCATTTTTTGGGGGGGACACACCCAGCAGTGCTCAGGGCTTACTCCTGCCTCGGTGCTCTTGGATCATACCTGGTGGAGCACAAGGGACCATTTGGAGGACCAGGGATTGAACCTGGGTCAGCTGCATGCAGAGCAAGCACCCTACCCACTGTACTATCTTTCTGGCCCCCAGTTAAAAATTGAGCATTCCTTTTTTTTTTTCTTTTTGGGTCACACCCAGCGATGCTCAGGGGTCACTCTTGGCTCTGCACTCAGGAATTACCCCTGGCCGTGCTCAGGGGACCATATGGGATGCTGGGAATCAAATCCTGGGTCGGCTGCGTGCAAGGCAAACACCCTACCCGCTGTGCTATTGCTCCGGCACGCATTCCCTTTTTAACTCTCTGGATAAAACAAGCAAGATAATACCTGCTTATCTCCTTTGCAGTTGAGGGTGTAGACCATGGAGCCTTCTACAGGAAATAGGGGCCATGTCCAGTCATTGTTTTGTACTTTTTATTTTAGTTTTGGGGCCACACCTGGTGGTGCTTGAGGGACCATGCCTTGCTGAGGAATCATCACATCCAGGCCCCCTGCCTGGAAAGCATTCCAATCTTCTGAGCCATCTCCCTGGCCCCTGTACTTTTAATTTTGATAGAATAAAATAAAAAGCGGTACCGGTTTTCCACTTACTATAGCAGTATAAAATGTCCTCTCAAAATAAAGCTCCCTTTTAAAAGTTTGTTTAAAGCAAAATAAATAAGAGTTAGGAGGCACAGGTTGTAAATGAAATGCGTGGATCACAGAAACGCTTGGGAGAGAGTGCCGGAGGAAACCATCTGGATTTTCCATCTCCTTTAATCCTCCTAACAACCCTCTGAGGCAAGAGCGATCATTTTCACAGTTTACAGCACTGGTAACTTTCTTGGAAGTGCAGCGACTCTCATCGCCGGGCCAACTTCCCCTGTCTGGCTCTCCGCAGCTCTGCATGCATGTGAAGGGGAGCCCTCGAGTCCTCGGGAGCCTGTTTAACTGTTTGCTCTGCCTGGTGCTGGCCGGGCACAGTTCTGGAGATGCAGCTTTGAGATGCTCCCAGGGAAGCAGTAGGGCTGCCCTGGGTCCGGCCCCGCCCCCGCCCCTGCCTCGGCCACGCCCCCAGCCCGGCCACACCCTGACCAGGCCACGCCCCCTGTTCGGCCACGCCTCTGGTCCTGGCCCCGCCCCTGTCCCGCCCTATTCCATTCCTCCTGGGGAGTTTGCAGAGCTAGGAGCCCTGGAACCCTTCTTACTGGAATGTCCCTTTTTGGGGTGGTCTGGAGCCCAGCTTGAAAACGTGTTGACAGTTAACAGTGTGGTTCTGGTGACAGTTGACAGGATTATTGTGCTCTTTCCAGTGGTCAGCCTGCCCCAGAAAGCCCTGCTCCTCATGGAGAACCCATTCGTGCGCGGTTCCTGCTCAGAAGGCTCAGCCCCTTGCTTCCGCAGAGAGTGCTGATGGCGCTCAGGGCTGGAGTCCCTGCCAGAGCGAGCCTGACTGCTCTGGGTCCCTCTCCCATGTTCCCTCTGAATCGTTTTGCTTCGTCGCTGGCTTCTGGAACCAGCCTGCAAGCTTGCTGCCAGCACACGCAGCCTGGGAGTGGCCGCAAAGGGGGACCCTGCATGGAGCTGTCTGGGCAGAGTGAAGCTGGTAGAGGCTCAGGGGCTGGCTCCTGGCATGCGGCCATCCCTTGGGCACATGCTGTAAAGGATTTGGATTTTCTCTCATTTTAAGTGACCATTCATCCTGTCTGTAGAACCAGGCTCAGATTTTCTCCTCTGAGTCAGCTTGGGGCAGCACCTCCTGCAGCCAAAGGGCATCAGACCCTTGGCTGGGGATGAGGTAGAGGCAGCCACCCCTCCCCTTGGAACTCAGAAAGGAGGAGAAAAGGGAATTTTCTTTCTTGTTTTGGGGACCACATCTGGCATCGTTAGGAGTCGCTCCCAGCTTGCTCAGTGCCCAGGGGTTATTCTGGGCAGGGCTGGGGAGCAAACCCAGGGTTTGCACAGACCAGGTGGGCACATCAGCCCCTTGAGTGCTCTGCTTGGTTCCAGGAGAGGGCTTGTGACTGTTGATGGTTCCCTTCCCTCTGAGACCCACAAGGAGCAAAGAGCAGGGGGCAGACGCACCTCTGCCCCTTTGATTCTGGGCTTATGTGGAGGAAGTTCTGGTTTCTAAGGATTGGTGGCTGGCGGAGTACAGGAGTCCTGCAGCAGCCCTGCTCTGGCATTGTAGACAAGTCATCTCTGCCCATCTCTGCCTCCAGCGTCTGGGGAGTTTCTTTTCCAGGGTCCAGGAATCCTGCGGGGACCACAGGAGGAGTGCAGAATAGAAAGAGATTGAGAAGGGCCCATGCCGGAGATTGGCTTCCTTCAGCTCATCCTTTGGGCAGTGAGTCTTTCATGGGGGGGGGTATGGGCCCTCTGCCCACATGTGCACACATATGTCTTAGTTCGAGTTGTTTACAAGGAGCAGAAATTCACTCAAGCTGGCACAAGCACCCTGGGCTCAGCGCTCGGAATACAGCTGCTAATTACATGGGCATCCAGAGCCAGGAAATAAGGTTCTGTTGGAAGACCGGGGCCGGCGCAGGCTTTCAGAGACAGGCCCTTCCGCCCTCCTCGGTGGCCTCTCTGTTCTCTGCCTGCTGGCCTTCTGTCATGGTCCCTTCCTCCTTCCTCTCAGATGACTCGTCCTCTGCTGGTCACTGCCCAGCAAGGCTAGTCCCACTCCTCTTTCACAGGTGTTCTGCTCGCTCTCCCTGTTTCCACCCTCACCTACTCAGCACTTCTTCACTTCTTCCACATCCCCCCCCTCCAATTCTTAGAAGATCACCCTTGGGTCAGGAAGGTGCCTCAGAGGACTGGTGTGCAGAGGCCCCGGGTTGGGTCCCTGGCTCAGCCTGCATCACCCCCACCCCCACCCTAAGCACTGCTGGACGTGGCTTGGTGACCCCAGAGAGCCGAAAGAATTTCTTGGGAGACTGAAAAAAAAAGGAAACAATCATTGTTTTCTGGGATAAAGGGACAAGGCAATATTCCCCGAAGGTAGGGACTTAATGAAGGGGGAGCGGGGCTCTTGGTTTCCTCGGGGTGCCCATTGCTGTCCCCTTGCCAGCACACAGCACATAGCACACAGATGACAGCACACACAACACTCTTGGCCTTCATGAGATCCATCTTCGGCGCTGGTTTCTGACTTCCTTGGGGAGAGGCTGATCAGGCTCAGGTCACACATCCACACCTCTGCAGTCATGGAGGGTCTTGACGTTGGAGTCCCCAGGCTCACCCTGGTGGGGGGTGCAGCAAGAACTGTCAGCCCAGGGGGCTGCCCCGTAGCTAGCCAGTCAGCATGCCTGTCAGGCTCCTGTCATCCCCGAAGATGGGGACCGTCCTCAATCTCTATATTCCCCAGTCCACCTGGCACCTGCTCTTGGAAGGGTTGGAATCACTGTTCCTCAAAGCGGGTGATCCTGACCCCCCCACTCCTGAGGTGCGGGGTGGGGGGCGGTGGTGCTAAAGCTATCCAGAGGGGCAGGAACAGTTCAGGTACAGGTGGGAAGGGAGGCACTTTCTCTCCACTTTTGAAAACGTAAATTTCCAGCCAGGCACCTAGTGATTTGTGTTTTCATTATTTTCTGAAAATTGGGGGGGTGGGGAGTGCTGAGCCAGATCCATGTGGGTGCTTCCTGTTTAGAGGCTCAGTGGGGGGCCAGAGCATCCGGGTATTTGGCTGTGAAGTGCCTTGAACCACACTTCAGTCCTGCCCACTCCCTGCCCCTTGCTCTTCTAGGTGCTCCTCCGCTTCATTTCTCTAGAACATTCAGAGGCGTTCCTGCTGTGTCCGCCTCTTTCTTGTCGCCATCGCCATCGGAGGGCTCTGAGCTAGAGAGCACGGCAGGCCACCTGGATTTCTTCTCAGCGGGAGGCATTTGGAACCAATTGTGCCCTGGCCCCTTTGCGATAGCTGTCTGGAAGTAAAACAACACACACGGAGAGGGCATTGTAAAAATGTCTTTCCGGCCAATGTCTCAGACTTTTGTGTTTCTGTGGAAACACCCATTTCAATTTCCTGCTTTCAGTTTTTCTTAATGGCTAAGCAAGTAATCTGGCAAGTCCTGGTAATTTTTTTTTTTTTAATTCTGCCGATGTGTTAAGCAAGCAATGACAGATAAGGAACCAACACTCTAGACAAGAAATGCATTGTTGGAGGCTGACGCCCCCATGGAGAGCGGCGGAGGCCTCCAAGAACCTCAGCTTAATTAACAGCTTGGATCCTTCACTCACCCGTTACAAGCCGCCTCATGGAGCAGAGAGAAACGTTCTTGGTGTTTCTTTGCAAAGACAGGAACGTAACACTTTGTTCTGTATTTACTCCCCTATTTCTATATTGGGCCTGGGCGCTTTTTTTTCCTCCGGGCTTATTCTACATGAATCACTTGGATGCATAAATTCAAGGACATATGTTTGTGGCTCTCACACATCTGTCTTGAATTTCATCTTGTCCACCCTGTCTTCTACTTTCCAAACAATTTACCTCCCTCCCTTTCCCTCCCTGCTGTTATTTATTTCACTGCACTGTGGAGTCCTTTCATTTTAAAAGCGAGCTGAGGGGAACAACGCCCGTCGTGTCCATTTCTATATAAAGGCATCTCGGAGCATGGCGCTCCACAGCTCTCCAGTGTGGATCCTGCCACGGGGCCCTGGCTGGTCTGTGGCCTCGCAGCCATGTTAATCTCAAGACTGTGCAGGAGCCTGGCTTACCGGGGTCCCAGCCAAGCGATGCTCCTGTCACAGCTCAGTGCAGGCCGGTTCCTGGAGGACCTTCCTGTACCCAGAACTCTCTCTCTCTCTCTCTCTCTTATGAAGATCCTCTTTGATCTTTGGTTCCCAGACGGGGAATTTCTCACGTCCTTGTAAATGTTTCCTTTCCTCCCCTTGTCCTTTGGCACTCAGTGGGACTTCCCGAAGCAGGAAAGTAGTATCAAGGGGTTTCCCTGGGCACTCCGGTAGTTCTGCCAAGAAACAGAGGTTTCTATGCAGCCAAGGTTTAAGATCATAATAATAATAATAACAATCCAGCAGGAAATTGAAAGGAGTGCTGTGCTGAGTGCTAATGGCTCCTTGGTGGGCCCGGCCCTGGACACGCTGCCCGGCTCTGTGGGCTCCGTGATTCTCGCACAAACCACACTTTCCCCGGAGATGGCCGGGAAGCAGGCCCTGCTGCTTTGTGTGTGCCGTATGCGCCTTCTGGCCTTCCTGATCTACCTAGTAGATGCTGCGAGGGGTTTCCGGGACTGCCTGCCTGCTGGCCTTATTTTATATCTCAACTCAGGTGTTGAGGCACCTGGAGGAACATGTGAAACCCCAGCTGGCTCACTTCAGGGGTGAGTGAGCTGGCCAGCCAGTGTCCTCTTTCCATCCTCTACTTCGCCATCCTCCTCCTCCTCCTCATTTTTTTTTTAAATTTTTATTAAATCACCATGTGGAAAGTTACAAAGTTCTCAGGTTTATATGTCAGTTATACAATATTCAAACACCCATCCCTTCACCAGTGCCCATATTCCACCACCAGAAACCCCAGTATACCCCCCGCCCCCACCCCCTACCCCCTACTGTATAACTAATGAATTTCACTTCATTTTTTCTTTACCTTGATTACATTCCATAATTCAACACAAAACTCACTATAGTTGACATAACTCTCTCTCTCTCTTTTTTTTCTTTTTCCTTTTCCCTTTTTTTTTTTTTCTTTTTCCCCCTCATCCCCCTTCCTGCGCCTCATAGTATGGTGTATGCCACGCCGCGTCGGCCAGAGTGGGGCTTTTGCTTAGTTCACAGTCCAGAGGTGGCTGCTACATTAAAAACCTTCAATATTTCAACAAAAACTTACTGTTATTATTTGGAGTTTCCTCCCCAAGTCAGACCTGTTCAAATGGAACCGTTTCACATTGCTGACAATTATAAATGTTAAGTTGTGCGGACGCTGCTGCGTCCGCGCGGTTTTGGATTTCTGTATAAAGTCCAGGGAAAATTCTGCCAGAAATTACATAGCCCAGCTCACAGTCCCAGTGCATTGCTGTAAGAAGTCTCTGAATTCAAAGTCTTTAGGCGCAGAGGGTCCCATTCGCGCTCAGCGGCTCCGGATTTATCTGGGCCGAGGGCGTGCCGGTTACGCCCCCTTCCCATGAGTTCCTGGGAGCCCCCAAAGTAAAATCCGAATACCTGTGGGTTTGGAGTCACAGAAGATGGCGCCTGCCACATGGGTGCCGCCAGCCTGCCGCTTTCCATGCAGGAAGACAGGGTGGGGAGGAAAAAAAATTCACCCCCGGCAGCACAGAGTTGTAGCCCAGTTTGGTGTCCCAGTGCATCGCTCTCGGATGCTGCGCTGGATGCCCGAATGTGTTACATCTTTGGAATCAAAGTCTTTAGGCGCAGAGGGTCCCATTCGCGCTCAGCGGCTCCGGGTTTATCTCCCTCCTCATTTTTTTTAAGGGAGTGCTGTGGGCTGGGGGCGGGGGGTGGGTGGTGAAGGGGCACTGGTCTGGTCTAGGAGGAACGGTAGAAAGTCTTTGGGCTCTTGGCCCAGCAGTGGGTTTTCAGGGCTATGATTCTAGCAGGTGGCTGAAACCCTTTTTTGCTTGGTGAATTGCTCTACACGTGGAAACTCGTTGTTTCCCCGGATGCTGAGCACTACCCATCTTATTTTCACATATACCCTGTCATGCTCAGGAGTTGCTCCTGGTTCTGTGTTCAGGACTCCTCCTGATGGTACTCAGGAGATCATTAGGGTTATGGGACATGAAACTTGGGTCAGCTGCATGCAAGGCAAGTGCCCTACCTGCTGTCCTATCACTGCCTCAGCACTACTCATCTTTTTTTTTTTTTTTTTTTTTTTTTTGCTTTTTGGGTCATACCCGGTGATGCACAGGGGGGATCATTTCTGGCTCTGCACTCAGGAATTACTCCTGGTGGTGCTCAGGGGACCATATGGGATGCTGGGAATTGACCCTGGGTTGGCCGCATGCAGGGCAAATGCCCTACCCGCTGTGCTATTACTCCAGTCCCAGCACTACTCATCTTTTTTTTTTTGTTTTGTTTTTGGGTCACACCCGGCGATGCACAGAGGTCACTCCTGGCTCTTCACTCAGGAATTACCCCTGGCGGTGCTCAGGGGACCATATGGGATGCTGGGATTAGAACCCGGGTCGGCCGCGTGCAAGGCAAATGCCCTACCCGCTGTGCTATCGCTCCAGCCCCAGCACTACTCATCTTAATCATGGAAGCTTCGCACTGAGACACAGGCCCTGGGGTGCAGTGCCAAGCCCTGGGCCTTGGCACTGGGCTTGTCTTTTAAGTGCAGAGTTTGTTAGGAGAAAAGCAGAAGCTGGGGTCCAAGCTGGTCCACCTGCCCAGAAGTGAGGAGGTGGGGGGTGACCTGGGGGCCTGTGCTCATACTGCTCCCGGGGAAGGTCTGGGCAGGGGGAGGCAGCTTGGCATGTGTTTTAGGCTTCGTTTTTTGGTGGAGGGGGACATACTTAGCAGCGTTCAGACGCTACACAAAGCTCTCAGGAGCTGCTCCGACTGCACGAGGGAACACTGCGGTTCTGGGGATCGAACCTGGCCTCGTGCATGCAAAGCGAGTGCTCCAACCTTCCGAGTGATCTCCCTAGCCCAGTAATAGTGTTTAATTAAAAAAAAAATCCCACCACCTCATTTTCCGGAATGTATCTGGCTGCGGCAGTTCCAGGTTTGAGCACCTTCTCTCTTACTCCTGAGGGAGGGAGGAAGGGAGGAAGGGAGGAAAGGATGGAGGGACGTAGGGGCCAAGGAAAAACATGGCCTCTGCTCTCTTCTTGCTAGGAGATGAAGAGCAGGAGGTGTTATTGCCTGGGCAGGCCACTTCCCGGGCAGGACTCCAAATCTCCAGCAGCCATTCTTCCTTTCTCTTGGCACTTTTTCCTGATTTTTAAAATTTTTTTTGGCCGGGGAGGGGGCTTGGATCCTCACCCATCTGTGCTCAGGGCTTACTTCTGGGTCTTCGCTCCAGGATCACTCCGGGTGGTGCTTGCGGGATGGTATGGTGCCAGGGATCAAACCCAGGTTGGCTGCCTACAAGGCAAGTGCCCTACCCACCGGCCTGTCTCTCTCCAGCCCCCTCTTTTGTTGAGTTCTAACTGTCAGGCCCCATGTGCATCCGAGGTGCAGGCGCTCTGGTGTTCATTTCTGCATGGGATGAATGAGCAAGATTCCGGGTGGGGCTTGCAGGGCCGATGCGTCTCTCAGAGCAAGGATCTCAGTAGCACAGCCCCGATACCATGCCCAAGGGAATGTGGGCCCCTGCACAGTCTTGGGCCCATGCTGTCCGTCTGGGGGTCCACAGGAACACAAACCTCTGAGACCCTTCCCCTCAGAGCTAGGATATGGGCTGGCGTCCCGGGCCGGACCCAGGCCCCCAGGGCCCCTGCCGTGAACCCCCCCTCCCCAAACCTTCTCTTGGTATCAGCGGATCTCAGTGCACCACCAACAACCCCCTAAACTGCCCCCAGCCATGCTGCCCAGGGCAGGTTTCCGTACCAGACGGGGCTTGAGGGAATCCCTGGCAGCGTGGGAGCAGCACGAGAGAACGGGGCCGCCTTCCCTCCGTCTGTGGTGTTGCCCGGGAAGATCTTGGCACCATATGTTGCTTTGTGCTCCCAGCAAACTGCTCATCTCTCCGCTCCCGAGCCCAGGGAGGGGTGGCTGGGGGCCGGGCCCAGGGCTCCGGGATTGGCCTCACATCCAGTTGCGGGGACCAGGACTCCCCAAGGCACCGCCACCTAGGAAAGACACAAAAATGAAGACAGGCGCTCTTCCCACACTTGTGGGAGTGTGAGAAGGAAAACTGCGTGCTTGGTCTTTATGCGATGTTCTGTTTCAGCCTAACGAGACGGGGGTGGTTGCGGCCTGTCTGAGGGAGTTAGCTCTTGCCTGCCTGCCTGCCTGCCTTCCTTTCATTCTTAAAAAAAAAAAGAAAGAAAAATGAGGCCACACCTGGTGATGCTCAAGGGTTACTTCTGGCTCTGTATTCAGGGTGCTCAGGGAACCATATGGGGTGCTGGGGACCAAACCTGGGTCGGTCGCATGCAAGGCAAATATCCTAACCGGGAAGTCTCAGATGAGGGGCATGGCTGTGTACTTTTGCTCCCACCTTGCTTGCCTACCTGCCTGCCTTGCCTCCCTCCCTCCCTCCCTCCCTCCCCCTTCCTCCCTCCCTCCCCCTTCCTCCCTCCCTCCCTCCCTCCCCCTTCCTCCCTCCCTCCCTCCCTCCCTCCCTTCCTCCCTCCCTCCCTCCCTCCCTCCCTCCCTTCCTCCCTCCCTCCCTCCCTCCCCTTTCTCTCCCTCCCTCCCTCCCTCTTCCTTCCTTCCTTCCTTCCTTCCTTCCTTCCTTCCTTCCTTCCTTCCTTCCTTCCTTCCTTCCTCCCTCCCTCCCTTTTTAATTGAATCACCATGAATACAAAACTACAAAGATATTTATGATTGAGCTTCAGGCGTACAATATTCCAACACCCGTCCCTTTACCAGTGCCCACGACCCTCCACCAATGTCCCCAGTTTCCCTCCCACCCCCCAGCCTGCCTCTGTGCAGGCACTTTCCCTCCCCCATTGTCTTCCCATTGTCTTCAGAGGTCCCTTTCCCTAGTATTTCCCTCAGCCCTGCCCTAGTGAAGACCAGTTCAGAGGGCAGCTTTCTGAAAGGGACTGGGGCAACCAAGTTTGGGGGTGGCTCCTGAGAGGTTTAGAGGAGGCCTTCAGATATGCGCCGTTCCTGCCCACCTGGCCTCTGCCCTCTTCTTGCTCCCCCAGTTCCTCAGCAACAACCCGCTGCGGCCTTCATTACCAAATCACGACACTGGTGCTCACTTCGTGTGCTGGCAGCCAGACCTGGTCTCTGAGTCCCATGGAGCACCCACCACTATTTTGAATTTTATTCGAGGGGTCTCCTCGGAAGTGCTTAGTACCCAGAGGCTACTCCAACAATACCAGGCCCAGAGGTCCAGGCCCAAATGTTAGGAACTGTGGTCACCAGTATCAAGCTGCTTCTTGTGAAAAGCTGTGTGTGTGTGTGTGTGTGTGTGTGTGTGTGTGTGTGTGTGTGTGTGTGTGTGTGGTGCTGGGGATAGAACCCATGGCACATGCAAGGCAAGTGCTCTCCCAGTGAGCTACACCCCAGACCAGCTGCCGAGGTGCTCTTATAGTTCTCAGGATGGCATGGAGAGCGTTTGCTCTCAGTGGCATGGTTCTGATGTACAGCGCTGGTGTTCGCAGGAGAGTGGCTGTGTGGGGCTGTGCGCTTCACCCGTCTTCACAGATGCCCCGGGAGGGAGATGGCTTGGCACTGTTTCTGCGAGGTAGAGCGAGGCTGGAGAAAGCCGAGCCATCGGCTGGCGGTGGCAGAGCCAGGATTTCAGCTGAGCCCCGGCCCCCGAGCCTGTGCCCTCGCCTCCCGTCTCACCCTGTTTCTTGCTTCCCTGCCAGGCACTGCAGTACTTGAGAAAGGGCCAGGGGCAGTGGTGGTGTTGTAACAGGTGTTCACTTAATCAGGCACACCGAGACAGTCCGTGGCTGGAGAACAAGGAGGCCTTCATGACACAGTGGATCAGGCCAGTGGGTCTCGGCGAGGCGAGCACCTGAAACCTTAAACCAAGCCCGGGGGCCCAAGAGCCTGCGTTTCTACAGCATTACTGCAAACTCATCATTACTTTGCTTCATGCTCAAGCAAGCGGGGGCACTTGCACGTGATGGCATATTATCAGCACAGTTATAGAATTTCCTAAAAGCAGCTTTCTCTTAGCTTGGCACAGGGACGTTCGCCCCAAGTGCAGACCCGGTGGGCATCTTCTAAAACTTTCCACCCACAAGAAAAATCATATTCTTAGAATACATGCTAGGGGCTGGAGCGATAGCACAGCAGGTAAGGCGTTTGCCTTGCACGTGGCTGACCCAGGTTCAATTCCCAGCATCCCATATGGTCCCCCAAGCACCGCCAGGAGTAATTCCTGAGTGCAGAGCCAGGAGTAACCCTGTGCATTGACTGGTGTGACCCAAAAAGAAAATACATATATATGTATCTATCTATGTATCTATGTATGTATGTATGTATCTATCTATCTATCTAAATATATATACATAAATATATATATATATATATATAGAGAGAGAGAGAGAGAGAGAGAGAGAGAATACAGGCTATACAGCAATGACCTAATGAATTTCCATCATAAGAGTGGGTCTGAGGGGGCTGGAGTGATAGCGCAGTGGGTAGGGCATTTGCCTTGCACACAGCCAATCCGGGTTCAATTCCCAGCATCCCATATGGTCCTCTGAGCACCGCCAGGGGTAATTCCTGAGTGTAAAGTCAGAAGTAACCCCTTTGCATTGCCGGGTGTGAACCCCCCAAAAAAAGAGTGGGTCTGAGTGTGCCCCTTTATCCTGGTGTCATGGCTGCGTCTCGGGCAGCACTCTTGGGGTGATGGGATGGAGTTTGGCTTCCTGGGCAGCCATGGTTGAGGGGCACGGCTGTGTGAGCGCAGATGTCTCTTGCATAGAGGTGGGAGGGAAAAGGTGTCGGCTCACCCTCCTCACAAAGTGATTTCTGTGGTCAAAGAGTATCTGACCAGGAGAAGTGAGGCTCTTAACACGTCCCCACAGGGGCCAGGGAGACAGTGCAGCGTTAAGGCACTTGCCCTGCACGCTGCCAACCTGGCACCACATAGGGTCCCCTGAGCCCCAGCAGAGCACAGAGCCAGGAGCAAGCCCCAAGCACTGCGAGGTGTTGCTCCCCCAGCCCACCAGATTGAAGTCCCCACAGCAGCAGGTGACAGACTGGACCTTCCCTAGGTCAGGGGCCTTCTGCTCCCTGGCCAGCTGCGGTGTCCCTGGTTGCTGCCAGGCCCTCGTAGTCCCTTCCACCCGCCAGACAGCTGCTGGTCGGGGGCCAAGTGGGGATGAGGCACGGCCCCTCGCCACATAGGGGCAGCAGAGGTGCCCACGTCTTCCCCAGGCCACTTCACACCATCATTTCTTTTTTATTTTCTATTTATTTATTTATTTTTAGAGCATTACAAAGCCATTCATGATTGGATTTCAGTCATACAGTGTTCCAACAGCCATCCTCCACCAGTGTACATTTCCAAGCTCCAGTGTCCCCAGGTTCCCTCCCATCACCCGCCCCCCCCATCCCCTGCCTATGGCACTATGGCAGGTGCTTTTCTTCTCTCTTTTCTTTTGGGCATTGTGGTTTGCAATATTGAAAGGTTATCCAGAGTATCCCTTACCTACTCTTAACCCTCAGCTCTTGTCCAGCGTGATCATTCCCAGCTATTATTGGCATCGAGGTCTCTTCTCTATCTTACCTACCTTCAGCCCCACACACGCTTGTGGTTAGTTCCAACCATTGACCAGTCCTCCTAACCCTGTTTACCCCGACCTAGGACATTATTCTTCTACTATATGTATATTTTTATATCCCACAAATGAATGCAGTCATTCTCTAGCTGTCCCCCTTCTTCTGACTCATTTCACTCAGCATGATGCTCTCCATGTCCATCCATTTATAGGCAAATTTCACAACTTCATTTTTCCTGACAGCTGCGTAGCTTTCCGCTGTGTAGCTGTGCCATAGTTTCTTTCTCCAGTCATCTGTTCTCGGACACTCAGGTTGTTTCCAGACTCTGGCTGTGGTGAATAGTGCTGCAGTGAACATAGGGGTGCGGATGCACCAGCATTCCTAACGTCGCTCGGACACTTAGTCCCACGCGGTGTTCTGAGTGCGTCTGTCCGGCTGAGTCGCAGTGTGGGCTGCAGTGTCGCAGCCCGCACTCTCCTCTGGGGGCGGCTGAGACTGAAGTGACCGTGCAGGGGTGAATAGAGCAGAGCTGACCTCAGTGTCTGCCGGGGACCATGTTCTTGCCCCCTTTCCCTCTCCCAGATCCCTAACGATTTGACTGAGCACGGGGGGACCAAATCCGGCTGGCGCCGAGTCACCCCTGCTCGCAGTGAGGAGTCTGCGTGGCGAGCGCATCAGACAGCGCGTGTGTCAGCTTCGACATTCCTGGCACGGTCCCTGCTCCAGCGTGGAGCTAGTCTTTCTCCTTGCCCTTTAGCTCCGTTTCAGCCGACATCTGCTGTGACCCGCTTCCTGTGCTGCCGGTACCTGTAAAGCTGTGATGCCACTTCTTATAAACATTGTGGTGTGGGGGGTCAGAGAGATAGGACCGTGGGTAGGGCACCTACCTTGCAAGGTTGGAGCACTGCCAGGAGTGATTCCTGAGTATGGGGCCAGGAGTAAGCCCTGACCATCACTGTGTGTTACCCCCATACCCCCCAACCACCACCAAAAAAAAAAAAAAAAGAAAAATTGTGGCTCGGGGCTGGAGAGAGAGCACAGGAGATAAGAGCTTGCCTTGCATATCCCCAGCACACATATCGTTCTCTGAGCCCGAGCAGGAGTGATTCCTGAGCTCAGAGCCAGGAGTAAGTCCTGGTCATTGCTGGGTATGGCCCAAAAGCCAAAATTTTTTTTTTTAATTATAATAAGTAAATAAAATTAAAACTGTGGCTTTGGGGACCAGTATGTAGTCCAGCAGGAGAGCACTTGCTTTGCACGTGTGAGAACATTTGGTTCAGACCCCACCACTGCAAAACAGAAAGTAGAAAAGGATGTGTGTGTGTGTGTGTGTGTGTGTGTGTGTGTGTGTGTGTGTGTGTATGGATCACATAAACGTTGATCATTTTCACCATTATCCCCTTCTGAGCTGAGGGTTCTGAGGGCAGGCCGTGTTCCCCCTCATCTCCCTGCAGCGCTTTGAGCAGCCCTGTGCTGGCGGCATTGCCCAGTTAGGTCGGCCCTAAGTCAGATACTTCCTGTTCTGAGATTTAGGGGTTGGAGAGATAGCACAGCGGGTAAGGAAGGCACTTGCCCCGGCACCCCACATGGTCCCCTGAGCCCACAAGGAATGATTCCTGAGTGCAGAGCCAGGGTATGCTTGGTGTGACCCCAAAACAAAACAAAAAAGCTATTCTGAGATTTAGAAAAGTGAAGAGTAGGGGCCGGAGCGATAGCACAGTGGGTAGGGCGTTTGCCTTGTACGCGGCCGACCCGGGTTCGATCCCCGGCATCCCATATGGTCCCCCAAGCACCGCCAGGAGTAATTCCTGAGTGCAAAGCCAGGAGTAACCCCTGAGCATCGCTGGGTGTGACCCTAAAAGCAAAAAAAAAAAAAAAAAAGTGAAGAGTAAATGTTGCATCTCCTTCAACCTTGTCTTTCCTTTGCAACACTGCCTGCAGCAGCAGAGATGGGTGGGGGTGGGGGTGGGGGTGGGCAGAGGGGATGGGAGGGGCCCGGGAGGAGGGCATAACTGCTTCTGGTGCTGTTGGTAGGAAGCAGGGTTAATGGCTTCTTTCCTAAAGCCCACCCTTGGGGCATCAGCCTTCTTCCTGGAAGCAGCATTGATGAAGGCAGGACTGACCATCGGCTCACTCCCATTGGCAGGGCCTCAGCGTCCCTTCAGCTCCAGGTGGGACCCACCTGGCGGGCACCCGCATCCCCTTCTGTCTCCTAGTCCTACTCTGCTGTCTGGGGTTGGCTTCAGGCAGAAGGGAAAGGCAAGGGTAGCAGGGTGCTGGGATCCAAGGTGTTAGGAGACACAGGGAGGCAAACTCAGGTTCCACTCGCATTGGTCCTGGAGTGTTGATTGTCCCGCTCACGAGCCTTGGAGTATCCCCACGAGCCAGGAAGGGGTGTGTTCAGCAAGAAGCATGTGAGCGTCCGGGCCACAGGCCCTGGACACGGACCCTCCCTGCCTTCCGCTTGTCCACCCCTCCATTAGTTCCCCCACCTTTCTCTAGGCACAGGGCCAACGCCACACACAGTCGTTGGCCAGCAGTGTGTCACCTGGCTGTGCAAATTTCAGCCCCGGGCCAGAGCCCACCAGCGCAAGATGAAGCTTCAGCTGGGGGGCTATAAGGACAGGGTCCTGCTGGAGCCTTTAGAATGGTCCCAGGATAACTGTCCCCATGCTGGTGACATGGATATCAGTCATAGCAGCTAGTGAGTAAGCCTATGGGGCCTCATGTGTGCCAGGCCCCGTTCTGAGCACAGCCTGTAATCCGTGGGAGGCTCATTCCACTGTACAGACGAGGAAACTGAAAGGAGTTCAGAGGTTTGCCTGGGACCCGCCACCAGCAAGTGGTCAGAGCAGAGTTAGCCCTGAGTCACCAGGCTCAGCTGTGCCGAGTCACCACTTAGGGCATAATGAGAGGGTGGATGGGAAACTGTATCTCTCAAGGATTGAGATAGAACAGACTTCGTCTTGTTTACTTAGCAAGGCCAAGAGCTCTTCTGAAAATCTATTTTTTTTGGTTCAGAGAGAACACATGGACTTAGGACATGTTTTGTGCGCAAGAGGCCCGGGTTCCATCCCCAGCACCACATGGTTCTCTGAGCACAGGCGTAGCCCCTGTGCACTTTATAATACATAAATACATGAATAGAAATAGCCGTGCTATAGCACGTAATGGTAGTGGGGCTCGAGATTGTTCCGTCTCCGGAGAGGATACTGAGAGAAAATAAATCTCTATACTGATTTGGGGTGGGACGAAGGGAGGAGTTCAAGTCCCCTGCCTGCGGTCAGTTCCTCCTTATCTGCTCTTGTAGGTAAAAGACATAAAGGAGCTGAGTTTTCTCTTCTCCTTGGGCCACATTGTGGTGCCCCGGGGTTAGTCTTGGCTCTGTGCTCAGGGCTCCCTGCTGGCAGTGTTCAGGCCATAAGCGGTGCCTGGGATTGAGCCTGGCAGCTGTGTGCAAGGCCAAACGCCCTGCCCGCTCTACAGTGTCGCTGGCCGAGGGCTCTGTGTTCAGATGCTGCTCCGAGAAAGGATGGTGTATTGGCTGTGGTCAGTCTTGGTGAAGAGCAGGGATCGGCTTTGCCTGAGAAAGCGCTGGCCAGCCTTGCCACGGAGCTTACTGATTAATCCTGCATCTGTGTTAGCATTGGCTTGAGCCCACCGATTTGCAGCAGCTGTTGAGAAATGAAAACTCCGCGCCCCATTCCAGTGCAAGACCTCGTGGTCAGAAAAAGAGGAGGCTGGGAAGACAGCTCACAGGCGTCCCTGCACGCGGGAGCCCCGAGTTCAAGCCCCAGTACCACGCGGCCCCACAGACTCCCTGAGCACTGCGTGGGGTGCCTGCCATCACCCTCCTCCACCCCTCAAAAATCGTAAGAAGCAGATTCCGTGTGGCCCTCAGGAACTGGGGCTTCTCCGAAATTGCCCGGCTGCCTTTCCCTGTGGCGTCTGTGGATACTGACTAACCCCCTGGCGTTTGAGCCTAACTTTCTAGTTTGTGCTTTTACCATCTGCCAATTCCCAGACAGTTCCTCTTGAAATCTGCGTCATTGTCCCGTGGCTCACGCGCCGTAAAAGCCTTCCTGGCCAGCGTTCCCAGGATGATAACCCCAGCCACGGCTGGAGGATCACTAACCAGAACCGGCCCCCCCAGGCGAGGGTTTGGTTACTTTTAGGAACTCAAGAGGCCACTTTGTCATCCCTTTTGATTTTTGCCAAGTTGAGCTAATATTGTCTCCTGTTTCTTTTTGGCTGTTTCCTCTGCGTGGCCTCACTCCTGTGTCCAGCTACTGGTGAACACTTGGACTTCGAGGCTTTTTGACTTGGGGCTGCGGAATGTTCTCTTGGAGTTAGTTACCTGGGACTGTGGGAGGGCTGTGGAAGGAGATGATTCAGCAAGCTGGGGGCATTCTGGGGATGAACACGGGATGAATAGGGCTGGAGCGGTAGTCGGGCGGGTCGGCTGTTGGCCTTGCACAGGGTCCATCAGGGCTCAGTCCCTGGTACCACATCTGGGCCCTGGAGACCCACTGGCAGTGATCCCTGAGCACTGAGCCAGGAGTAAGCCCAGAGCACCGCTGGGTATGGCCTCAAAACAAAAAGACAAAACCCACTAAAACAGTGGTGCCTTTCAGTGCTGGCCGTTCTCATCCTCCCCGCCCTGAAGTGAGGTCTTAGAGATGCCCGGTGTGGCGGGGCACAGAGGAGATCCCCCCCCCCCACATCTCCCTCGGCATTCGCCTTGGCACTGGGAGAGGGAATCTGACAGGAGGAAGGAGGCGGCAGAGCTGAGCTCTCCCGGGGGAATCAAGGTGCGGACCCCCACATGAAGACGAGCTCGTTAGACAAGGCCTGTCTTGCTCACGGACCTCTGGGCATCAGACAGGCTCAGTAACAGGCCTCCGAGGATCCAGGAATGTTCAGAAATTCTGCACAGATTCTTTTTCTGTTCATTTTTCTCTGAGCACAGGTCTATAAATTTTATCCTCCACAGTGTCTATAATCCCCCCAAATAGTTATTATGCAATCCCTGTTCAAAGGGGCCCTTTTTCAAAACCTTTTGTGGACTTGAACTGTCACACACACTTGGAAAGACAGAGTAGGGAGCACAGAGAGAGAGAGAGAGAGAGAGAGAGAGAGAGACAGACAGACAGACAGACAGACAGACAGAGACAGAGACAGAGAGAGAGACAGAGACAGAGAGAGGGAGAGAGAGAGAGAGAATTATCACTAAAAGCAGACCTCCGTGACAAGGTTCACATTCTGACCTACAAATCAAAATTGACATAACCCAAATCACTCATGAATGATGTAAATTCCCAGATAATTCCCTCTGCTATAAAAGGAGGTGTTTGTCTACCGAAGGATCAGCTTTCAATGTCAGGCTGAATCTGCAAATCTATTTTTCTCCCTCTACATCAGTGGGTCTTTCCTTGGCCCACTGAAGCTGAAGATCCAGCAACAATGGACAAAGCGTGAGCCAAGAACTTCCGTCTTCCTGAGACTGGGCGGCAGAGAATGGGCCGGCAGGGAGGATCGGGGTCAATGGGGGCTCGAGATTGTTCAGTCTCCAGGGAGGATGCTGAGAGGAAATAAATATCTGTGGTGATCTGGGGTGGGATGAAGGGAGGGAGTTCGAGTCCTCTGCCCGCAGTGAGTTCTTTCTCCTCTGCGTGTGTCAGCGCCCACAGGCCAGCTCCTGCAGGCCAGCCTGCCCAGGACCTCCTTCCTTCCCTGATGCCAACACGGGGGCCGGAGTCCTGAATGGGACTGAATGGCCAGGCACTTAGGGGCCAGGTTGCCCAGGGACAAAACCCCACCATTTTTTTAAGAGCACTGGGCCAGAGCAATGGGACAGCAGGTAGGACCTGGCACCCCGTATTTTCCCCAAGCCTTGCCAGTTCTGTCTGATCTCTGAGCACATACGCAGGAGTAAGCGCTGAGCACAAAACAAACAAACAAGAAAAGTCAACCAAAGAAAGTAAAGTAAGTAGTGGAGCTGTTTGAAAAGAAGATAAAGTCTTTAGTAGCAAATAGCGTGGCTTTCTATTCAGGCTTATTTATTTATTGGGGGGGGGCACATCTGACTCTGCATTCAGGAATCACTCCTGGCTGCGCTCAGGGGACCATATGGGATGCAGGGTGGGCTGCTTGCAAGGCAAGCACCTTAACTGTTGTACTGTCCCTTGGGCTCCTTTATTCAGACTCATTTAGTGAGCTGTTTTTTACCATTCTGCCTTCCCATAATTCCCCCTGCTAGAAAGAGAGTTCTAGACTCAGGGCTGATTCATCACCCATCCCTGGGTTATACAAGACTGTGCATCCATGGCCAGTTCCCATCAGTGCCGTGGACTTCAGCACCACCAGGACAGTCAGGTCCCCACAGCCAGGCCATTCGCAGAGCGTGACCCCTATTTAAAAAAACAGATGGGGCTTTGGGTGAGGGCTGGAGCAATAGCACAGCCACTTGCTTTGCACGGTGGCTGACCTGGGTTCGGTCCCAGCACCCCCTGTGGTTTCCTGAGCACAGAGCCAAGAGTAAGCCCTGAGCATCACCACGTATGACCCATAAAACAGGAACAAATGTGGGTGCGAGAGCAATCGTACAGCAAGTAGGGCACTTGCCTTGCTGTGGCCAGCCTTCATTCACATCCCTGACAACCTGTATGGTCCCTCCCTCCTGACCCTCCCTCCTCCCCCAGCACTGTGGGATGTGGACCAACACCAACAACTTACACAAACCCGTGTGCTATGATGAAACAGTATTTGCAACTGTGAGATTCTGTGCCCTGTATGTGACTGTCAACTATTAGAGATAAGCAACAAAAGCAAGAGGTCAGATTTCCTGTCCCCGTGGAGAAACGAAAGGTAGTGATGCTGTTGGTGGGTCCTGGGAAACAGAGTACTCTCGCTTGCCACGGGTGGGAGCACAGAGAATCATCTCAGCACTCAGGAATGGCGACTTGTGGTGGCCCCCCACCCACACACACATACACTTTCTGTAGTTTACTGTTTCCTGTTTGCTCCAAGAGGTCCTTCTTGACACCCCAAGAATTCCTTTATATTGACTTATTTTTTGGCTTGGGGACCCTACCCTGGAGGGCTTGGGGGCTGCTCAGGGGTTACTCCTGGTGGTGATGGTGCTGGGGGGAACTGTGGGGCCCCCACATGCCAGCAGGCGCTGCTGGCCCGTTGGGCTCGCTCTCCAGGCCAAGAAGCCCCTGCTGCACTAGAAAAATCCCTTAATCTTCCTCTTTCCCCACTCCCCTCCTTTTAAAGAAAAATCGGCGTGACTGAATGTTGGCACTGGCAAGCGTGAAGCAGAGCCAGACCGCTCTCGCTGTGCCGTCCTCCACCCTCTCTCCTAGGCCCACGGGCAGAAGCCCCTGCCTGGGCTTCTCCTGCCCGCCGCGACGCAGGCCACTGGCAGCTGGACGGGCAGCGTCAGTCTTGTTGCGAGGTCCCGGGCTGTTTGGCGGGGGTTTGGGGGGGGTGCACATTAGAAACGCAGGCCTGAGCAGAGCCGGCCCGGCCAAGGCAGGGCCCCACCCAGTGAAGGCACCACAGCCCTGGTGCCAAGTCACGGTCCCCACGGTCCCAACGGCTGGGAAGCTCAGCATTTCTTGGCAGATGGCCCTGCCCGCCTCCCTCCCTGATCCCCTCAGCCATAGGGCTGTCAGTGCAGGCCTCCGCTGGCCTGTGGGCTCTGACCTGGCTGCCCGGCCCATCACCACCACACCCTTCGGTTCCCCCTTGGCTTCCTTACTTTTTGTGGGGTGGGATGGGGTGTTGATAGTTCAACATTCCATTGAATTCTATGGCTTTCTGGACTGGGCAGTTAAATTCGCAGCACCTTGGGGCCCGCCCAGGGTTCCCCAAGTAGTAGGTGCAGTGGAGGGTGTGGGGTGGGGGGCAGACCCTAGGCTGTTGGGCTGTTGGGGTTTTCTCAGCCCTGTCCCTTCCTCTCAGACCCTGGGCCTCCCAGTCTAGCCAACACAGAGGGTCCTGCCAAAGGCTCTGGGTCATTTCAAGTGGCACCAAGAACTGAGGTTGGGGCTGGGTGGGACGCGTTGGCCACACCCATGGCTGTCCTGACAGGGGGCGCTGGAAAGTGGTAGCCACTGGAAAGTGGTATGAGTAGGGTGGTGTCTTTGCTAGATTTTCTGCTGCAGACTCTTGTTCCTTCTCCCCCAGGGCTCGGGGGCAGAGCAGAGCTGGGAACCTGGGGAACACTTTGCTGTCAGGAGGGTGGAGAGGCACCAGTTGAAAGCCTCTCCTTCTTCCCAGTGCCGGGGAGGGGACCCTGGGCTGGAGCACACACTTCGTATGTGGGAGACCTGAGTTCAATCCCCAGCACGGCCAGAGGACACCTGGCACAGAGCCAGGAGTAGTCCCTGACCCCTGGCATGTGTGATCCCCAGTTAAAACACTGAAATAGGGGCTGGAGCGATAGTGCAGCAGGTACGGCATTGGCCTTGCATGTGGGTGACCTGTGTTTGATCCCTGACTTCCTGTCCGTTCCCCCCGAGCACCACCAGGAGTGATTCCTGAGGGCAGAGCCAGGAGTAACCCCTGAGCATCACCAGGTGTCTCCCCAAGTCCTAAATAATATTAATAATAAAATAAAATCATTTCCCCTTCTTGCCTTCACCCCCTAAAGGTTGTGTGGGGAAGTTGTCCTCCTATCTGACTTCACATTTGTACTTTTGAGAGCAGGTGCCCTCGGGGTGGGGAAAGAGAACAGCTTCTGCCCAGCTTGAGTCACTGGGTCTCCTGCTGTGCAGCCCCCAGGGGCCCTGGGGTTGGAGCTGCACTGTCACTCTCGTACCCCCTGCCCTGCTTGCATCAGGAGTCCCCTGATCTGTTTCCTTGGGGTATGCAGCCCATCTACGAGGGCCTTAGAAGTATCCTGCAGGAATCAAACTGGGTCTTAACTACCTTCTTCTCCTTTTCTCCTTGCAGCTGAAACTGTGGAACAAATATCGAATTTCCAACATTCCATCCCTCATATTCCTCGACGCCTCCACCGGGAAGGTGGTGTGCAGGAACGGTCTGCTGGTGATCCGCGATGACCCAGAAGGTAGGGGCCCGGCTCTGCCAGCTGCCTCCGCCACCCCCGCCCGGCCTCCTCCCAGCCGGCCGACCCAGGGCGGACACATGAACTCTTCAGAATGGGTTTATTTGGCTACAGAGTATTGTCTTGATGAAATTTTAGTATTCTCCAGGTCACGGTTAAGATTTTTAAAGGGATCAGAATGTCCCTCCTGGGGGCTCTAATTCACGGGCCAGAGGAGATGGAATCCAAAAGAGGAAGTGGAGCTTTGAGGGAGGCAGCTGTTGAGAGGCAGTGAGGGGCCCCGATTCTGACGGGGTGCCCCGTCTCACCAGCAGCCCCCCTCTGCGGTGAGACAGGACGGGCTGCGTGGGGCTTTGTTGTGCTTTAAACATCTAACTTTAAACTGCTTTAAACAGCTAACTCTGGCTCTCATGGCCTGAGCTGAAGGTCCTGACTCGTTGCTGACAGGGGGGCCTCTCAGGAGGCTGTTCCTGCCACTGTGCTCAGGAGTGACCCCTGGTGGTATGGCGATCAGACCAGGGTTGGTCACACGCAAGGCAAGTGCTTTAACCCTTGTCCTAGCACTCCGGCACCCATATCTGTTTCTTTTTCCTTGTCCCGGAGTCATAAAAGGGTCATAGAATCAAGTCTCCCTTTACTTTTATTATTAAAAGAAGATTCAATGCAGGTCACACATTTTCCTGGTAAGAAAATTCACCTGCTTTAAGGGTCAGAGAGATAGTGCAAGAATTCAGGTGCAGGGGTTGGTGTGATAGTAGATAGGGCGTTTTTGTTGCATGCAGCCCACCTGGTTCAATCGCCAGCACCTCACAGGTGCTGTGGGGCACCAGGAACAATCCCTGAGAGCAGAGCTAGGAATAAACCCTGAGCACCACCAGGGGTGACCCCAAAACAAAACAATAAAAAGTGCTAGCTTTGCACATGACCGGATTCTATTCTGGACACCACACACAGCTTCCTGGGCACTGCTGGGTACAGCACAAAAGCCACAAAAGAAACATTATTTACCTGCTTTAAAGAATTCCCTCCAGGAGCCAGAGATAGGACAGGGTGCAGGCACTGGCCTTGCATGCAGCCAACCTTGGCTCATGGCCCAGTATTGTCTATGGTCCTCCAGCACTTGCCAGGTGTGACCCCTGAGCACAGAGCAGGACAGACCCCTGAGTATGAACAGGTGTGGCCCCAAAACAAAGAATTCCTCCAGTAGAAGCCAGGGCATGGTAGAAGACACCCCCACCCCCACCCCCTGAATCTGATTTCTAATGCAGTTTCCCCTGGCCCCTTCCCCAGACATTTCGAATTTGTTTCAGGGAGGGATAGGCTTTCTGCGTTTTAAACTCATCTGTGCTTCCCCCCCTCCACCTCCACCCCAGGCAATTTCGAGGCAGTGGTCCATGGACCACCCAGTGAGCAAACACTCTTCCTTTAAGCTAGGAATCCAGTATTCCTTCTCATGCCTGGGGCTTGAATGCCAGGACGGGCCATGTGGATGGAGTGGGCGTGGCCCCCTCCCTTTCACCAGGCAAGTTCTTACGTGGTTCCTGGGGCCCCCACCCAGGGTGAATCCAACTCCCTGGGGGGAGTTCCAGGAGTGGCCTGGTTTACGCTCACTTCCCTGACGGATTCTGAAACAAACGTAGGCGGATGAGAGATGCTGGTCTGGGCTTGGAAATGAAATCACTTTTGGTTTGTCTGCGGTGCTTGGGGCTCTGCGCTCAGGGGTCACTCCTGGTGGGGTTTGGGGGACCATACGGGGTGCTGGCTGGAACCCAGGTCAGTTGCATTGTTGGCAGGCGCCAACCCCACTCTCCTATCTCCCTGCCCCCCACCCTGAAGCGACTCAATACTAATGGTGATGCCTCAGTGTTGAGTGATCTGGGGAATCGCTCTGACTGTTCTGAAGGCACATCTTCTGCCTGGACCTCGAGGCTTGCTGCAGGACCCCGGAAATGGGCCCAGTGGCCCCCAGGTTATGGAACTATTGTGCTGAGGTCGGTGGTGGTGATGGTGGGGGCAGTAGTTACCCCAGCTATGGTTTTCAGCAAAAGCGACCACACCTGATAGCGGGTGGGTGCTGGGTGCCAGGCGCCCTGCAGGTGGCGCTGTGGAGGAGGGACCGTCTTACCCCCTGTTGCCTTCGCAGGTCTGGAGTTTCCCTGGGGACCCAAACCCTTCCGGGAAGTCATTGCGGGACCCCTGCTGAGGAGCACCGGGCAGTCCCTGGAGAGCTGCAGCCTGGAGGGCTCCCACGTGGGCGTCTATTTCTCTGCACACTGGGTGAGTGTCCAGGCCACTGTGAGCCCAAGGGGTGGGAAGCTGGGGTCGGCTGCTGGCCTCGCCCCCCTCACCCCCTCCCCACTACACACACTGGGGCTGGGACCACACAGGCCCAAGCTTCAGGTGCTGTCTCCTGCACCTGAACCACAATGGCAGCTGCAGAGTGGCATCTTGAAACGCTGCCGTACCCTCCGCCATCCCCGTGCAGGCAGGGGTGGGACCCTGGAACAATCTAGGGGACCCTAGAAGCCTCCATAACAAATAACTAGGGCATTTGTTGGGGCCAAGAAGTTCAATTCTCTAGAGAAGAGACCAGTGTGACAATAATAGCAGGGAATGGTCACCATGGACAAGATCTGAGTGTTAGAAGTAGGTAAGGGATATTCTGGATAACCTTTTTCAGTTTCAGTATTGCGATGCTCAGAGACAGACAGACAGACAGAGACAGACAGAAGAAAAGCACCTGCCATAGAGGCAGGCAGGGGCAGGGTGGGGGGAGGTGATGGGAGGGAACCTGGGGACACTGGTGCTGGGAAATGTACACTGGTGGGGGGATGGGTGTTGGAACACTGTATGACTGAAATCCAATCATGAACAGCTTTGTAAGGGTCTATCTCACAGTGATTCAATAAAAAAGTAGAAAAAAATATTTTTTTAAAAGAAGTTCAATTCTCAGCAGGGTGCTGAGTGATTTTCTTTCTTCTGAAAAGAGGGCCAGTGCCCAGGGTACCTCTCCAGCCCCACCCCTTCCAGGCCGGGCAGCTGGTGGCCCATGGGGGGCCTCATTGACTTAGTGCTGACCTCACCTCTTTGGGCAGCATCTCTTGGGTCTTCTTCCTGCCTGGCTTCCCCGAGGGCCAGCGTCTGGGAGATGGGGTGTGGGGTGCTGCCCCCGCCTGCAGGCTCCCACTCTTGTCTTTCAGTGCCCCCCCTGCCGGAGCCTCACCCGCGTGCTGGTGGAATCCTACCGGAAGATCAAGGAGGCAGGCCAGAAGTTTGAGATCATCTTCGTGAGTGCAGACAGGTGAGGGGAGCTGAGCAGTGGGCGCCTACACTTCCTTCTGGGGGAGCAAGAAGATGGGGTGGCCGGGACAGGTGGGGTGTTGGCAGAGGGATGGCAACGTCTCACGTGGGCTCATTCTTGAGGAAAACCTGCTGGCTGGGAGCGCTGGCGTGCACCCACCTCGGCCTGGAGCCTGCAGAGGGGCTGCGGTGTCTTGTTTGTTCGGGTTTTCAGATACTGAGGAGGGGTGGAAGGCAAAGAGCCAGAGGAGGGTGGAGCGGGACCCCCGCCATGTCTGCCCCTTGCTCGCTCCTCCTGGGGCCGCTCAGGTCCTGGGTACCTCTCGCCCTGCGCCCGCCTTTCCTCATCTGACACCCTCCTTCTTTGCCGGATGCCAGCCCCAGGGTAGATCAGACCCCAGGGCTTGCTTACCTCCCGAGGTTTGTTTCTTTTGAGACGGGGAGGGTTCCACACCCAGTGATGCCCAGGAATTACTCCTGGCTCTGCACACAGGAATTACACCTGGCCATGCTTGCAGACCATATGGGATGTCAGGAATCCAACTCGCGTTGGCCGCATGCAAGGCAGTGCCCTACTCGCTGTGCTATGACTCCTCCCCTTACCTCTCTGGATCTGTGGATAGAAGGGGCTCTGTGATGCCAGCTCCCCAAGAGACATTTTGTTCACTGTCCTGTCCCAGCTGTCTGCATCAGCTCAGCTGCATCTGTGCTCAGCTTACGGGCCCCTGTGCCCCCACCCCTGCTCCGTCTCAATACTGACGGCTGGGGGCCAGTGGGAAGGCATACCAGCAATCATATTTGGGGGGTTTTGTGTGCTGGAGATCAAGCCCGGAGCCATATACAGGTGAGGCATATGTCTGCCCCTGAGCCATATCCCCGGCCCTTCATGTATTAAAGTTATAAAAAAAACCAACTAGTTGTTTTTTCTTCTTTTTGCTTTTGGTTTTTCATTTTCTTTTGGGCCAGTTGTGTTCAGGGCTTACTCAGGGGACCATATGGGGTGCCAGGGATCAAACGCAAATCAGCTGCGTGCACGGGCTGAAGAGATAGTACAGTGGGTAGGGCTTTTGCCTTGCATGCAGCCAACCTGGGCCTCTGTACTTTGCTCTGGCCCCAAAATCAGCTGTTTTATTGCAGTATAACTTACACGCCACAAAATGATTCATTTTATTTATACAGTTCAGTGAAATTTGGTGGGGCTTTGGGGTGGGGATTGGACCACAACTGGTGATGCTCAGGGGTTACTCCTGGTTCTACACTAAGGAATTATTCCTGGTGGTGCTCAGGGGACCACCTGGCTGGGAATCAAACCCAGGTTGGCTGCATGCAAGGCAAATGCCCTACCCGCTGTACTATTGCTCCAGTCCAGATCAGTGAATTTTGTCCAGGACATGCCCCCAAGTAGCCATCCCAGTTAAGATAAAATACAATGTATGTGTTTTACCCCATTTTTATTAAGGTACCTTGGTTTCATGCATATATCACTCTCATATACATACCAGAGTGCCCACTGCCCTTCACTAATTATAAAGATGATTTTCATTCTTCAAAAGGATTTTCCCTCTAGGCCTAGAGCGATAGTACAGTGGGTAGGGTGCACGCCTTGCTCATGACTGATCTAGGTTCCATCCCTCACACCCTGGATGGTCCCCTGAGTCCTGCCCAAAAAGAGTGATCTCTGCGTACACGCACACGGAGCTAGTAGGAAGCTCTGAGCACAGCTGGGTGTGCCTCCCCACTTAAAAAAAAAAAAGTTTTCCTTTCAAATTTGGAGTGTGGCTCAGGGTTAGAGCACCTGTCTTGAACTCATGAGATTCTGGGATTAATCCTTGGCACTGGAACCAAAAAAAAAAAAAAAAAAAGGAGTGGGGAAATCCCTCATGCCCTTGGCATGCTCAGGGCTTATTCCTGGCTCTGTGCACAGGAGTTACTCCTGGCAGTGCTCAGGGGACAATATGGGATGCTGGGGATTGAACCTGGTCTCCTGCAAGGCCAACACCCTCTCCGCTGGACTGTCTCACCAGCCCCTGCTCTCTATTACTTGACCAGATTTGTCTTTCCCGATTTTCTGTTCTGTCCACCTGGGTTCCATTTTGAAAGCCAGAGTATATGAGTTGAATATGGGAACGGGCCGTGTCTGACCTGGGCAGGCCACAGGGCAGCAGGCTGCAGAGACGGCCTGACTTCTTGTGGGTTCCCCTCCACTTTGGTATTTGGGCCACACCCACTCATGCTCAGGCCTTACTCCTGACTCTGTGCTCAGGAACCACTCCTGGTGGCGTTTGGGGGAATGTACAGGGTGCGGGGGATCGAACCTGGTCACCTTCGTGCGAAGCATTCACCCCTCCCACTGTGCCATTGCTCTGGCCCCTGGCCTGGAGCTTTGGTGTGCGGGCTCAGGCTGCCTGGAGGGTCTTCCACTCCCATTCCAGCAGCCCCGTCATTCAGCTCTTACAGAAGGGCAGGAGCGTGGTGGTGGCTGGGAAGTAACGGAGCTGTTCTCCGTAGGTCCGAGGACTCGTTCAAGCAGTACTTCAGTGAGATGCCCTGGCTTGCTGTGCCCTACACCGATGAGGCCCGGCGCTCTCGCCTCAACAGGCTTTATGGGATCCAAGGTAGGCGCCTGCACCCGGCCACTGGCCATCTGCTCCCTGGGGTCCGCTTTGCTTTCCAGAGGGAAAAGAACTTCCTTAGTGCCATAAGTGTTCGTGTTCCTCACGGAACTCGGAATCAGACACGGAGACCTCTTAATCTGCCGGTGAGGCTGTATTCATTTTAATTTGGGGCCACACCTGGCTGCCCTCAGGGCTTCTTGACTCTTGGCTCTGTGCTCAGAGATCAGTCACTCCTCGTGGGGCTCTGGGAACCACACGGGGTTCTGGGATGGGACGGGGGCAAATGCCTTCCTGCTATACCATCTCTCCAGTCCTTAGAAAGGGGTTTGGTGAGTAGACCACCTGCGTCTCATGGCCCGGCCTCCGCTCCGGGTTCCCAGATGGTCAGGACACTGGGCACATGCTCCCAAGTGACCTGGCCAACCCCCTGTCCAGAGGACCGCCGCCCTTGGGGTGACCTTTGGCACCGTGTGACAGATTCTCTGTTTTGGTTTCCCCCTCTGTTAAGTGTCCCCACAGAGCTGCTAGCCCCTGGGTGAGTGGGGGAAAGTAGTGAGTGCCGAAGTGCTGCAGATAAAGGTGCATTTCCTCACACTGGGGCGTCATTGTGTCTTTCCAGAAATAATGACAGTGGGTGAGAGACTCCAATTGTTATGTGGGTCCCTCCTTCCCAGTGTCAGCAGCTTTTGTCTCAGTGCCAGGCTGATGTGTGTGAAGGGTCAAACCCATTCCCTTACTCCAGTGATCTTTGGCAGACACAGCTCAAGTGGGTTCCCAGTGCTGCTTGCAGCAATCCAGGGACAGTATTCTGTGAGATAAGTGCCAGAAGGACCCCAGGCCAGCGGCCGTGGCAGAGGCCTGAACTGACACCTGATGGGGACAAGCTGACACTCTGGTTTATTCGGGGGGGATTTGCTCAGCGCCAGCTCTCTGCCAATGTGTTCTTGTGTTTTGTTTTGTTTTGTGTTTTTGAATGCAGGACCTCATACATTTTCTCTGGCAGGCTGAATGCCCGTGAACAAGTTACTTAGCCTCCTAGTGGGAGTTGGAAATGTTCAGTGTTGAGCACATAGCAAGCACTTCATAAAATACTTAGCTGACTTGGATCGGGGAGAGAAAACTTTGATCTTACCACCCCCAAAAAAGATGAATTTTGGATGTGGAAAACTTAAAGGCAGCCAGTACTATTAATAACACATATGGCAACGAATCAATATCCTCTTTAGAAGACTTCCCAGATGCCAGTCCAGAGAGAGAGAAAGAATTCAGTAGAAAACATGTATAAGATATGAAGCAGGCAGCTTTTTTGCTCTAGAGAGGCCCGTGTTCTCTTGAACACATATTCCTCTCTTTCTCTCATTTCTCTAAATAAATTTCTTTTAATAAAACGATTTTGCATATGTATGTATATATATGTGCATACATGCAGAATAGTTGTATGTACACACACACACACATATACATCATATATATCCGGCAATCCACACAGAGCATATCCAGTGTGGATATGAAAAATGTTTTGCATCATTTGGCTTTGTGATTTATTGATGAAAACACTGAATTTGTATCTTTCACACTTGCCAAGAGCTCACCGTCCCCCTGAAGTATAATTCTGAGTTTGCAGACAAGAGCAGAGAGCTGGTAGGAATATAAATCCAAACAGCCTTTCAGAGAACTATTAGCGGCATCCATCACAGGCCTCCCAGATCTGAAAGCCCGCCCTTCAGAAACCCCACCTGGAGTTAATGTGCAGGAAATTACCTTGCCGTGCCCAGCAAAAGCATCTCTGAGCAGGTGGTGGGTCCCCCCGCCACCCCCCATTTCATTTCGATCATAATTCTTTGGTTTATTTAACACCCATAGAAAACTCAGAGCCGAATCTGTCGTTCCTTTAGTGCCGCTGACCATTTCTGCCCCAGCCTCCTTTTCTCTTCCTCATTTCCCCCGCAGGGAAATATTCTCATCTGTTTTTATTGGATTGTGTCATTTGTGCTTTAAGCGGTCTCACATTTTTTTTTTTTGGTGGGGGAGGGGTGGGGGCGGGGAAGGATGGGAGCCAGCAGGGCTCTGTCTTATCTCCAGCTAACCACCCATGCTCTGAAACCAGAAGGGCAGCCTGGTCAGCCCTGGAGCAGCTGTGGGGAGCTGGCGTGGGAAACAGCCCCGAGCATGACCACGTGGTGAGAAACTCACCAGCATTCCCGGAAGCGCCTTTTCTTGGGGGACTGAGCTGAGGAGCCCCCTGACCCCCCTCCCCGACCCCCCCCCTCCCGCTGGCGTGGAGCGTCGAAGGTGTGGGGAGGCCCTGCTCCTGCGGAAGGGGCCAGCGTGCTGCAGGCCTTCCACCAGGCTGTGGGCTGCATGCCAGGCGAGAGGCGCCCCTTGGTGGGAGCCTGAGAGGGTCAGTCCCCATTCTGGAGGTGGTGGGGGCGGAGGCAGAGGGTGGTGGGGTTGCGGGAGGCGCTTTCCATGGTCGCTGAGCTCTCATGCTAGGCCTTGGGGATTCACTCCTGCCAGCAAGCCTGTCTGGCTCCATCAAGCCAGTGATGATACACAAAAGGAACATGCCACAGAATCCTTCTCAAGGCAAGTCTCAGTGAAGACTCGCACAGCAGAATGATTTGAATTCAAAGCTGTGAAGCCAGGAAGGCTTCCTGGGGAGGGTGGCTCTGGCACAGCCTTCCCGAATGGGAATGGCTAAGATTGCAATCGTGCGGGAGGCGTGGGTAGGGGAACCAGGATGAGCGTCTCCTGTAGGGTAGAGTGGGTGACTTTGGAAGACTTTGGAGAGATTTGGGCGGGGGCGGGAGGGGAGAGGGTAGCCACCTCCCCTCTGCTGGAAGAGAAACCCCGGGACAGGCTGCGCGCCACGGAACACGCTGGCCAGCTGAGCTGCCCTCACAGCGGGTGGACGCCAGGCCAGACCAGGGCGAGTGAGCCGCTCCCGGAGCCGCCTCCCTCTCGGGAGCACTTCCTGGCGTGTAGGGCCGCGTGCAATGCACTGTTTCCGCCAGCCTCCGTGTTGCTAGTCGCCAGGCGAGTGCCTCGTTCTTCATGCTCGTGTTCTGCGATGCTCTTCAGACTGAAGGTGGAGAGTCTTGCCTCTCACCACCCCCCATTACCAATATAGCCAGGAGAGAAGCCCCACCCCGCCCCGGGCCCAGGCACCTCACTGTGGTGGGGTGCTCCCTCACGTGTGTGAACTTGAACCCCAGCCTGACCTCGGGGAAGGGGTCCCCGAGCACATGCCTGGGTCCCCGAGCACATGCCTGAGTGGCCCCTCCAGGCCAGGCCAGAGCAGAGCAGAGGAATGCTGTGTGGAGTGAGGCGGGCTGGCTCACCCAGGCCACGAGCAAAGGCCCAGAGCCCCTGCATCCCTGCCAGCTGGCAGCCCCCCGGCACAGTCCCGGCCCCTCTCCCGGTCTCCCTGCGCTGTTGCGTTTCATGACTCAAAGTGTCTGACCCCTTCCGCGTCCCTGTTCCTCCTGCGTCGGCAGAGGCAGAGCCCCTGTTTACTGCCCTGCGACCCCCTGCCAGCAGCCTGGTCTCTTCTGGCTCCTCACGGCTCACTCTCTCGCTCTTACCTGCTTCTCTGCCTAACAGAATGCTCATTAAAAGGAAAACTCTATTGGTGGCCAGGGAGATGGTCCAAGGGGCTAGAGAGTTGTTTTCTTTTGTTTTGAGGCCAAACCTGGTGATGCTCAGGGCGGACTCCTGGCTCTTAACTCAGGTTCACTCCTGGCGGTGCTCGGAAGTCCATATGTGAAGCTGGGGATCAAACCAGGTCATCTGCCATCTCTCCAGTCCTTAATTTTTTGGGAGGGTCCTACCCGCAATGCTCAGGGCTGACTCCTGGCTCTGCATTCAGAAATTACTCCTAGAGGTGCTCAAGGAACAGTATGGGATCAAATCCAGATCTGCTGTGTGCAAGGCAAACTCCCTCCCATTGTACTCCCACTCAGCCCCTAGGGAGTATGTTTTATATGTGCAGAGCCCCAGGTTTGATCCCTGACACTACATGGTCCCCCAAGCACTGGTAGGAGTGCCCCCTGAGCCTTGCTGGGTATATCCTCCCCCCAAAATAAAAAAATTTAAAAAGCAAATGCCATCACCTCTCAAAGCTCAGTCTGCCACAAGTGGCGTGGCCGTGAGCTTAAACAGCAGGATTGATTTCTTACAGTTCTGGGGCCTGTAAGTGCAAATGCAAGGTGCCACCTGGTTTGGGGGGAGGGGCCTCTGCCTGGCAGTGGCACACTGCCCTCTGGTTGTGCCGTCACATGGAAGAACTCCAGCTGTCTTTGGGGGGCTTGGAGAGACAGTGCAGCTGGTAGGGCATTTGTCTTGCACACGGCCAGCCAGGATCAATCCCTGGCATCCCACATGGCCTTCTGAGCATGCCAGGAGTAAGCCCTGAGCATTGGTGGGTGTTGTGTACCCCCACCACAAAATGAGAAGGAAGGAAGGAAGGAAGGAAGGAAGGAAGGAAGGAAGGAAGGAAGGAAGGAAGGAAGGAAGGAAGGAAGGAAGGAAGGAAGGAAGGAAGGAAGGAAGGAAGGAAGGAAGGAGAAAACTGATGGTAGAGGGCAGAGAGGGACAGTACAGGGAGTTCATGCCTTGCACCTGGCTGACTCCAGCTGGCTCCCAGTACCACATATGGTCCATCAGGCACTGGCAGGAGCGACCCTGCACACAGAGCCAGGAGGAATTCCTGAACATTGCTGCGTGTGGTCCCTAAAAACCCCCAAATAATGTGATCCTCAGGGCTGGGAGAGTGTTCCAGGAGAGGGAACAATTGATAGAAAGTTCAGGCATGTTTTGAACGTTCTAAGACCAAACCTGTGGGGTTTACACACACACACACACACACACACACACACACACACACACACACACACACACACACACACACACACACACCACCCCAATTTGCTGGTTCCTCCTGAGTGTCTTAACAGTCTAATTAAATTTTGATACTGTCTCATTGGAGTTAGTGTCTGATCCCCCAGATCCAGGACTCGATCCCACAAGACTCGTCCCTCCCCCGCTTTAAACATGAATCACAAGTCCCAGACTGACTGTAAATTAAATTAGGGGTTTCCATGACCACCACCACCCCCAGGTCAGGTAATCTGCTAGAGCAGTTTCCTCGGAACTCTGGAGAACAATTTGCTTACTAGTGTCAGTTTATTTTAAAGGCTAGAATTCAGGAAGAGCTGATGGGAGAGGTGCAGGGGACAGGCTCTATGGGAAAGGGTGCCATCCCAGCACCTCGTGAGTCTGGTCGCCAGACTGAATGCCACAGTCCAGGGGCACTGTGGAGGTCCCATTACATAGAAAGAATTGCCGAAATCACTGGCCATTGGTGGTTAACTCAGCCTCCAGCCCCTCTTCTTTTCTTCCTCAGAGGTTGGAGGTCAGGGGGTGGGTCTGAAAGTCCCAACTTTCTAATCCTGCTCTTGTTTGGAGCCACACCCAGTGGTCCTCAGGGATCACTCCTGGGAAGGCTCAGGGGACCATATGGGATGCTGGGGATCAAACCTAGTTGACCACATGCTGAGCAAATGCCCTACCCGCTGTACTATCTCTCTGGCCCCTAATCCTGCTTTTCTGACCACTACCTCCATTCTGAAGCCACTGAGAGGTCCCAGCCCCTGTCACCTTATTAACATACACAGATACCTGTCATCTCATTAGCATACACTGATACCCGTCATTCATTAGCATGCATTCAATTTTTTTAATTAGTTTTTAATTGAATCACATGGGATACACAGTTCCAAAGTTGCTCATAATTGGGTTTCAGTCAGTGTTCCACCACCCATCCCATCACCAGTGCACATTTCCCGCCACCAGTGTCCCAGTTTCCCTCTCCTGCCTGTCTCCATGGCAGGTGCAGACACCCTGACCACGGGATGAAGATCGGGTGGTAGAGTCCCGCCTCTCCAGGGCCACTCCCCACATGGGGACGATGCATGCTCAGTCAGTGGCAGCTGCCAAGGGCCACTCTGGGGAGGGAGCTGCACCCCTGCTGGCCTCCACAGCCTGTCCTGCCCTCACACCACGGGAAACACTGGGATCCAACTGTACTCACGGCGCTGGGACAGCCCCTACCTGTCGCTGGGGGAAGCCTCTGCACCCCGCCTGCCAGCGAGTGACACTGTGTGTCTGGCCACGTGCAAGTGGGGGAGCTCTGTGGGACCCCACAGTCCTCCAGCAGCTGGGGAGCTGGGCTTGGAGCTGGCTGGGCTCTGGGGAGCAGGAGGCCGGGCCTGAATGCCCACTCTGGGCCAAGGTGTCCTGGATTTGGGATCTTAGTTTGTGGCCCCCAGCCCTCGGCCAGGCCTTTCGCAGATTTGCCGTTTTGTGCCGAGGGCCACAGCAGTAGCACAGTGGGGAGGACACTTACTCGCACACGGTGGCCCTGGGTTTGAGGGCCCAGCATCCCATATGGTCCCCAGAGCACCGCCAGGAGTGATTTCTGTGCACAAAGCCAGGAGTGGGCCCTGAGCATCGCTGGGTGTGCCCCCCATTCCCACCTCCCCCCCCCAAAAAAAAAAATGTGTCCTCTGGGAGTCCAGAGCAGCCCTTAGGTGCCCTGCACTGACCGGGGCTGTTGACCAGCAGCCTTCCTGGGATTTGGTTGTTTCCTTTGTCTTAGGGAAAGTTGGGCTGCCGGAGTCGTCTCCCAGTGCTGGGCTCTGCAGGCAGGCAGGGGGATTCACAGCCCTCTGAGCTATTTAAAAAAAACTCCTTAGGAAAGGGCTTAGACACACTTGGCCAAAGGCAAATCCCATTAGCCATTGTCTGACTAATCCTGGCTGTCAGGGAACACGGTGTTCTGTGCAGAGGGGCTTAGAGCCCCTTCTCTCCCCCCAGGCAGGGGCCCACACAGGTTCTGTTCCTCCTCCTCTCCCTCAGCCCCAGCCTTCAGAGGAGGCCGAGTGGACTGAGCGCGGCCAGACCGTGGGGTGGCCTTGGCAATCCCCAGCCTGTTTGTCTTCTCTTCCTCCTGCCCTCTGGCTCTTTCTCTGGACCTTCTGCGGTTTCTTGTCCTCTTCCCTCTCCTGCCCGTTTCCCCGCTTTCCCTTCCCTTGCCCTCTCCCCTGCCTCTCACAGAAACGGATCGGAGGCAGGATCCGAAGCGGGGAGCAGCGGAGCACTGTTTTGCCGTCTGCAGCCGTGGGATTGTGGTTTTGTCGGCACTTCTCAGGATTGGTCCCCGGGGCCCGGGGAGGACTAGCCAGGCCACCTCGGGGCCTTCTGAGCGGCTTCGGCATTCGCTTTGGCCTTGTGTTGAGAGCATAAAGGGAACAAGGGAGAGGCCAGGTGACAGCGACACTCACCCTCGTGGCCACTGCCGAGAACTGACACTCGCGGTTCAGGTGTTGGAGAGACACACAGACAAAGGGGCTTCGTCCCTGGAGAACCTCGCTCGACGTGTCCAACGCCTGTGTTCCTGTCTGCGCTGCCTGCGTGACTCCATGAATAATGCATGCTGGTGGCGCTAGGCGGGCGAGCGGCCTTCCGCTGATTGCTTTCCTCCCCCAGGGGAGGGCTTCGGGATCAACCCCCGCTGATATTTCCGTCTGGTTCCTTTCTTTCTGGTCTTGAAGTTTTGTATGCTATGACTGTGCCTCAGTTTCTCTGTTTGATGGCCGGTGGATTCTTTGGCTTGTGGCTTCTTTGTATCATAGGAACGTGGTCTCTGTGCTTTCTGCACCTGAGGCCCAAAACACGCAAAGCATTCAGGCTGCTAACCCCGGTACAAACTACCCACTGGCCTGGGCGGGGGAGGGCACAGGGGGCGATTCTCGAAGTTTCGTCACCCAGACCCAGCTGTCCGCCTTCTTCCTTTCCTCCTTCCCGCTCTCAGCCAGGGAAAGGGGCCCCCCTGGAGGGGGAGGTGCAGGAAGCTGATACAGAGGATGGTGGTTGGCGGAGTTGTGGGTGGTGATCATTTGGCAACCCCCCCCCCCCAACACACACTACCACCACCCCTGGCCCTTTGGTTTTCTGGATTCTTATTTCATGTTAATCCATTGTTTCCTAGCGCCCTGACAGAAAACCGAGCTACACACACATCTGCTCCGACCTACATTCCTTCCTCACGAGCGCAACTGTTTTCACTTTGCGGAGTGCCTGCTGGTCTCCGTCCACACACGCACACACTCACCCCAGGCTGTCACCGTGCTCGGCTTGCTGTCTGTCGGACCCCGCCCTGCCTCCGCATGGGGCAGGGGGCCTGCTGCTCTGCCCCTGCCCCTGCCAGCCCCCCAGCTTTGGTTTTCAGGGGGCGGAGGAGGAGCTGTCCCGGGAAGGAACGGGCTGCGCCCTGCTGTATACCATCTGGTCCTCGCTGGCCCCAGATCTGATTTCTCTCGCCTTCTCTGTCCTCTGCGCCTGCTGGTCCCCCCCCACAGGGCTGTCGGCACCCTGGGTCTGGGGGGCCCTGTGTAGCCCAGCGTGATAACTGCCACTTCCGGAACACACCCGCTCTGCTCAAAGAACTTGAGGAAGTGGAGTGAAGGCTGGCTGGCCTGTCCTACGCGCGGCCTTGGCCGGGTCACCCCGACATGGCCTGGGTCTCTGGGAGGTGCCCGAAACAGCCCATGGGAGCCTCTGTGAGCTCTGAGGTGGGCAGCACGGGGGTGGGAGGGGCATTTCTCTCTGGTTTCTGCCCCTGACCCCAGCTACTCCCTATAAGGGGTGTGAAGGTGATAGATGCGCTTCTCCCGCTGGAGGCGGACCCTCTGCAGGCCTGCCAAGCTGGCTGGAGTGTGTAACACAACCCTGGGGTTGTTCCTGGTTCCGTGGCATCACCCGCACCAGGAAGTCGAGTATTAGCGGAGCAGAGTAGGAACCAGCTGCTTTGGGTCCTGAAGTGCCCGTCACGGGCACGGTCAGCTCTGGAGGGGAGGCCGCTGGTTTGGGTGTAGCGGGCAGAGCCCAGGCAGGCTCTGTGGTTGGTGGGGGCACGGCACAGGCCGGAGGAACTGCAGTGGGGAGCAGAGTGCAGCGAGCAGGGCGGTGGGAAGCCCAGAGCGGCCACTGCTCTGAGATTCCATCTAGAGGCCCTGTGGTCGGGGTTGGGAATTGTGGGGAACTCGATGTTGTGTTTCTTACCCAGCCCAGTGCTTGACACCCACAGTGCCCTCGGCAAGCTCCCCCTGGAACTCCTCCAGCTGAACCGGCAGTGCCAGGACCCCCGCCGTCCTGTGCTGCTCCTCTAGCCCCTGCCCACACACCTTGCCACGTGCATGCCAGAGCTCCATGGCCCCGGTGCTGCGCCATGGGGCTGTGGCAAACCTGAGACAGGTTGCAAGCAGGTGTTTGCGGCCTGTGCCCTGCCCTGAGGGGGTCTCCTTTTTTTTTTTAAATTTTTTTAATTTTTGGGTTATACCGGTAATGCACAGGGGTTACTCCTGGCTTTGCACTCAGGAATTACTGAGTTACTCCTGGCGGTACTCAGGGGACCATATAGGATGCTGGGAATCGAGCCCAGGTTGGCCGTGTACAAGGCAAAAATGCTGTGCTATTGCTTCATCCTGCCCCCCTCCCTGGGGGGGTGTCTCCTTAGGATGCTTTACCCGCCCCTGCTGGAGGCCAGGCCCACGCGCCCCGTCGTCAGGCACTGCAGCCTGGCTCTCAGCGCTCCCTCTCTCGCAGGCATCCCCACCCTCATCGTGCTGGACCCGCAGGGGGAGGTGATCACGCGGCAGGGCCGGGTGGAGGTGCTCAACGACGAGGACTGCCGCGAGTTCCCCTGGCACCCCAAGCCCGTGCTGGAGCTCTCCGACTCCAACGCTGCGCAGCTCAACGAGGGCCCCTGCCTCGTCCTCTTCGTAGGTAGGACCGGGCGGGCCAGGGGCCAGGGGAGTCTGGGCCTGTGCGCTTTGGGCTGGGGGTTATTCGTGGCCAGTCCCTGCGGGAGGGCCCGGGAGCTGCCGTGCGTGTGGTGGCTTTTCCCTGCGGGCTCCCACCAGCTGGCTCTTGTTGGAGGGTGGAGGTGGCAGGTGCTGGGGTGAGGCTCTCCGCGTGGCTTCGGCTGTGCCCTGGTAACAGCCCAGGGCTGCGGCAGGCCCCGTCCGTACCCACAGGCCCCTCACAGCCTCCCCATTCTTGCCCAGTCTCTCTCCTGGGCCTGTGAGGTGGCCCCAGTCCTGCTGATGGCCCCAAGGCCCTTGGCATCACTTCGACCCAGCACTTGGAGACTCAGGTCCCGGCCAGGGCGCTACCCGTCTCTCCGTACTCAGGAGTGGGGGGTATGCAGCATCCCGCTTTTTGGCTGGGAGTTGGTACAGGGCCCTGGAGGCAAACTCACCACATGGGGGGTGGGGTGCGCAGTGCCCACACCCAGAGCCTCACGTGCAGGCGGGTGCTCTGCCCCTGAGTGCCCGTTCCCAGCTCTGTGAGAGAATGCTTGCCGGCCTGTGCTGGGAGGACGGGGCTCGAGGGAGGGATGCCACTGCCAGGGTTGGTGTCACAGAACTACCCAGAGTTTTGGTACCCCACACCCCATAGTGTGGCCTTCTGGATGCCACGCTCCCCTCGTCACCTGCCTTGGGGGTAACGGGAGTCATGAGCCCTGGACCCTGGGGCGCAGCTGCCCCAAGTGGAGGTGAGAGACCCCCCCTCAGAGAGCTGAGGCCCGAGTCCAGTTCTCTTTTTTAGTCCAGTCTATCCCAGGCCAGATCAGCTGTGGCCTCCGGGTGCCACCCGGATTGCAGAAACCAGAGCTGTCAGCTCATGGCGTCTTGGTCTGAGATCGAGAGAGAAGCTGCCGGCCGCCTCGGGTTTAAGGGAGTTTGCCTGGGGTGCAAGCTCAGTGGACAGACATTGCCCCCCTGGCACCTGTTGCTGCCGGGTGTGTCCTGGGGCTCCCTGAGGGCACCCTGTGGACTCGCCAGTGATGCCTCATCTTTCCTTCCCCACAGATTCCGAGGATGATGGTGAGTCGGAGGCAGCCAAGCAGCTGATCCAGCCCATAGCTGAGAAGATCATCGCCAAGTACAAAGCCAAAGAGGAGGAGGCCCCGCTCCTGTTCTTCGTGGCTGGGGAGGTGAGTGCTCCCGTGGGTGTCACTGCCACAGGCCTGTGTTTCCGAGACACCCACGGAGAGTCCCAGGCTTGGGCCCACGGTGGCGTGAAAGCTGTGCTATCGCTCCAGCCCTTATAATTATAGGGTAGGGCGTTTGCCTTGCACACTGCGGACCTGGATTCAATTCTCAGCATCCCGTATGGTCCACCAAGCATCGCCAGGTGTAATTCCTGAGTGAAAAGCCAGGAGTAACCCCTAGGTGTGACCCAAAAAGAAAAAAAAAAGTCTTGGGTTGAAGTGCCCCTGGGCCCCTGCTGTGGCACTGTGGGCGGCAGATACATAAGAAGTGATGGCAAAGCCAGCAGAGAGTGAACATCCCACCCTCGCACACGGCCGCCCAGGTGGCTCCCGGCATCCCATGTGGCCCCGGAGCCCGCCAAGAGTGAGTCCTGAGTGCAGAGCCATGCTCAGGCTTCTTTCGCCCGGTCCGCTGACTAGGATGGGGCAGAGAAAGGATCTGGGAGCCTGTCCCCGGCCCCCATGGCCCGGCCGGGCCTGCAGCCTCTGAGAGGCTGCCCCAGGAGAGCGGGAGGGGCTGCTTCCTGCAGGCCTCGGGGCCACCGGGACGGAGCCCCTGAACGCTGACGGGCTCTCTCCCTTCCTCCCGTCACCCCCAGGACGACATGACTGACTCCCTACGGGACTACACCAACCTGCCCGAGGCCGCGCCGCTGCTCACCATCCTGGACATGTCCGCCCGGGCCAAGTACGTGATGGACGTGGAGGAGATCACGCCCGCTGTCGTGGAGGCCTTTGTGAATGACTTCCTAGCAGAAAAGCTCAAACCGGAGCCCATCTAGGGCCGCTGCAGGCGCTATTTAAAACTGTCTCCTCCCCCCTCTTCCTCCTCCTCTTCCTCCTCTCCCCCCCTTCCCTCCTCCCTGGGCCTTTTCCAGCGGGTCCTGAATCACACAACCCAAGTGTCCGACTTCTCTGTGGTGCCTTGTTCTCTGCATTAACTCCTCCACTAGCACCCCCTGGGCCGCGCCCCTTCTGAGCAGCAGAAGAACCCCCCCATGTTTGGAGACTCAGCTTGGGACTTGGGGGGCTGCTGGAATCGGGCCCGCGCTGCTCTGTCACGCCTGGTGCTCTGGCTCTGCCTCTGGCGTGGAGAGCTGGGGAAGGTCCGCAGCCTCGTCTGCGCGCCGCTGAGACCACCTTTCCTTGGCCTCCCGGGTGACGGGGTCTGGCTTGGCCTGAGCAGCCGGTTCCCAGGCGCCACGCCTCTGGGGAAGTGTGTGCCCTTCTCGGAGAAGAAAGGGTCTCGGGGCACGATGCAGCCGGGAACAGCTTCCTGAGCCCCTGCCACGTGTTGTTTCTCGTCCCTTCCACCTCCTTCTCTCCCTCGCTCATGACCTTCTCCAGGTTTCTGCCTCCTCATACGAACAGCCCCTAGGGCCTTGGAATTTGTGTTAATAAATTCTTCCCTCTGATCCTCTCCCCAAGAAGAGGCACTCACCCCAGTTCTTAGAGGCGTTCCGCCTGCCCGCACTGGCCTCTGGCACCCCAGCTCTGGGCTCAGAAACCTGGAGCCCCGCCCGGTGTCTGCACCCACCTTTGGTACCCAGGTTGTCCTTTTTCTTTGCAAAAGAGACTAGGAAGAAAGCAGCGGCCTGGCGGTCCCCAGCACCTGCAGAGAGGGGTGAGGGCACTGGCCCCCATCTACTCTGCCCAGCCCAGGGGTGGGGGGCTGCCAGCTGGGCAGCTGGTCCCAAAAGGCAGCATCGATCCTAGGCTGGGTAAGAGGGCTTGGCCTCAGGGCTGCAGTCTCTGCCTACCAGTCAGGCATCCAGGTTTTACAACCACTCGAGGCCTCGCCACGGCCTCTTACAGGGCTCCCCCACCCGCTCCCCCCCACGCCCCCATTAGCTGTTGACCCCATTGCTCCTTGCTGAATTGGATGCTGACTTGTGGTTTGGAGGTTCAAGCCTGTTACTCGGTGCCACCAGCCGGAGCCCTGAGCAGCCACCCAGGGAGAAATAAAGCGGCCCCTGGAGGCGCCCAGCACGCTTTGCCTCTCCTGTCCTCCATCACAGAAATCTGTTTCGCTCGTGGTGCGGAGCTGTGGGTGGCTCCTACAACGACGTCTGCTAGCCTCTCGTCACCAGGCACCCCTCAGCCCCGCCTGCACCGTCTCCTGCGGGGCTCTGCCAGGAGTCCATGTGGCTGGGAACAAGAACACCCGCAAGGGCTCCCCTTAGGTCTGCAAACCTCGCCCTCTCCTGGGGCTTCTCTGGGGAGCCTGCAGGGTTCCCCTTGGGGTGGGGGAGGCAGAAAAGTGAACCAGTCTCCTGGCAGTTCATTTTCTAGCCCCAAAGGAACAGCCCAGTCAAGTCACTGTGAGTTGCTCTAGCCCCGAGATCAGGTCCTCCACGACCCTCGTTGGTTGGCCCAGGGTAGAACACTCGGCTAGCCTCAGCTCTCGACCAACTCTCCACGGATCCTGGACCCTCCTACCCTCTTTCATCTTGTTTTTGGGCCACACCCAGCAGTGCTCAGGGATCATTCCTGGTGGTCTCAGGGAAGCATATGGGGTTCCGGGGATCAAACCCCAGTTGGCTCTTTGCAAGACTAGTGCTCTACCCACTGTACTATCTCTCCAGCTCCTCCACCCTTTAGAATTGAGGTATAGTTAACAGTGAAGAAAGGTGGGACTGGAGTGATAGTACAGCAGGTAGGGCGCTTGTACCCCATATGGTCCCCCCAGCCCCTCAGTAAGCCCTGAGCACCTCCGGGTGTCCCCCCACAAAAGAAACCTATAGGAGCTGGAGAGATAGCACAGCGGGTAGGGTGTTTGCCTTGCACGTGGCCGACCCGGGTTCAAATCCCAGCATCCCATATGGTCCCCTGAGCGCCGCCAGGAGTGCAGAGCCAGGAGTAACCCCTGTGCATCGCCGGGTGTGACCCAAAAAAGCAAAAAAAAAAAAAAAAAAAAGGAAACCTATAAAGACAAAAACAGTGCAGAAGGGTTCCTAGAATGGGGCCCCAAGCCGCGTTTCTCACCCTGTTCCTACTCGGCCCCGGCCCCTTCTGACATTTCCTTCCTTTGGGCCCCTCGTCCTACCAGCTGGACCCTCTTTTTGGGTTTTTTTTGGGGGGGATCATACCTGGCGTTGCACAGGGGATACTCCTGGCTCTGCACTCAGGAGTTACTCCTGGCGGTGCTCAGGGGACCATATGGGATGCTGTGAATCAAACCAGGTCGGCTGCGTGCAAGACAAATGCCCTACCCACTGTGCTATTGCTCCAGCCCTAGGGACCCCGGTTTTGTGCCTCCGCCTCCCCCATTTACACTATTTTCTCAGGGGGACAGTTGAGAAACACTGCTTTTGAGGTGTAGAAGCAACCCCTAGGGAGCGGGGCCCAGCCCAGACCAGCACAGTAAAACGCGGGGCATGGTCAAGGACCCAGGTGACAGCACCTGGAAAAGCCAGTCGAGTCTTGCTGTGGGCGAGTAAGCTGCAGCCCAGCGGGCCCTGTGACCCAGGGCAGAGGGAGCAGGGCGGAAGCAACGGTGGCGCCCAGGGGCTGGCTAGATGCAGGCGGCCAGGACCTTCCATCTGTGGGAAACCCCCGCACCTGCGGGGCGCGGTCATGCCAGCTGGGCTTGTGTAGTGGGCAAACGCTTGGGGGGCCGAGGGGGGATCAAAGCCTGCCCCAGTGGTGCCAGAGACCACAGGTTTCTGATGCCGACCAAGTGGGTGGCTTCTTAATTCCCACCGAGTGGCTCCCAAATACTGTAAAGTTCTGTCGCTAATTGGAAGCAGGCTGAAACACCAGCTGTGACACATTCAGGGGCTCCCGGGCAGCCCTCCGCGGACGTCCAGGGCCGCCTCTGCCCATCCTTGCTGCGGAGATGGATTTTTCTGACCTGTCCAGCAAAAAGGGGGCGGGCGGGGGGCGCCGCGTGTCCGGGGGAGGGCCACCTGTCCAGCACCGTGTGCTCGGCTTCAGCCCAGCTTCAGGTGGTAATTTTCAGCCAGACTTTGTTTTCCCGTTGCCTAATTAAAGACAAACAAAAAGCTATTTTCCTGCTGCCTCATTCCCGGGCAGCGGGCAGGCTTGGGTGATGCCTGCCAGACCTGTGCTGGGACCTGGGCCGGGGTCCGGCCAGCGCCCCGCCCGCTCTCCGCGCGCAGCCCAGCAGTGCCCTCTGCAGGCCAGCCCGGGTACTGCCGCAGGCCCCGGCGGACCCGGAGCTTGGCGCTCTGGTGGGTTCACGGGGTCCCAAGAACCTTGGTGTGGAGGTGAGCACGCAGCGCCACACCCCACTCTGCTGTGGGCAACAGGGAGCACCCCCTGCTCTACTTCAAGCAGACGACTCCAGAAAATCCTTTGGGGGAACAAGTGGTCTGAGTGAGGGGTGAAGCATTTTCCAGGAAATCAAAGTTTTGCAAGCAGGAAAATTCCACGTTGCATCTGCTGTACGGCTGGGTTTATCGCAGTGAAGGAGATGGGGCAGCTTCTTGGGTATTCTTGACAGGTGAGCAAACGAAGATACACAGAACTACGCCCTTGGGGTGCTGGAAATACTTCCCAAGTGGGGACATGAGATCTCAAAGGCGGGAAGGACCTGCCCTGAGGGCTGTCAAGCCCTTTAAATGATTTATCGGGGTTGGGGTGCTGAGCCATAAGCAGGAAAGGTGCTGGCTTTGCACACAGCCAATCCAGGTTTGGTCCCCAGCATCCTGTATGGCCCCCTGAGCCCCGCCAGGAGTAATTCCTGAGTGCAGAGCCAGGAGTGAGCCCTGAGTACTACCTGGAGTGACCCTCCCAGCAAGATAGTTCCTGAGCACTGCCAGGAATGACCCCCTCAAATCTTCTATTTAGGGTGAAAGAGGTAGCTTGACTTGTACATGACGGACCCAAGTTCAGCCCCTGATCAGAGGTCCAGGAAGGAGTAAACCCAGAACACCACCAGATGTGGCCTCAACCTCTCCAAATCCTAACTTAAAAACAACCCACTCACAGAAGTCCCTCTCCTTGGCCTGCAGATCCACGGACAGCGTGAAGGAGACCTGGCACTCAGGCCAGGTTGGTATGTCTGGGAGAGACAAAAATATCACCCCATGAATTCCAGCTAGGATAGGAAGCAAGATCTCAGTGTCCTGGTTTTGTTTTTGTTCTGGGGCCACACCCAGCTGTGTTCAGGACTTACTCCTGGTTCTGTGCTCAGGGATCACTGCTGGCAGGGCTTGGGAGGAGTGTCAGGGATAAATCCCAGGCCGGCTGCATGTGGGGCAAGCACCGTACTGTCTCTCTCCAGCCCCAGAAACAAGATCTCAGCACCCAGGGTACAAAAAAAGTTTCCTTTGGACCCCCGAGGCTGCAGAAGCCTCCACCTACTGAGCAATGCTCTGCATGGCCTCGTCTCCCCTCAGGCACAAGGAGGCAGGCAGCAGGCCAGAGCTGTGATCCCCTCCCGTGACACCCCCACCTTGCCCTTCCAACGAGAGGCCGCCTCAGACAGAAGTAGCCCCTCCCTGGAAAATAAGAGTGCAGGCCCGGAGAGATACTGCAGCAGCTATAGCACTTGCAGAGCTGACCCAGCTTCCATCCCCAGCACCCTATAAGGGCCCCCAGGAGTGATCCCTGATAACTGGGCCAGGAGTATGCCCTGATCACCGCTGGGTGTGGCAAAAAAAAAGTGCTCAGGACAAACTGATAAAGCTCTAACTTCCATCACCTGTGGCCTTGAGCAGCTTGCTGAGATACTCAGTGGACTCAGTGCTCCAACAGAATGTGGCAAGATGGCAATCTGGAGCAAAGTCTTTCAGAGTAAGTCAGCCTGACCAGGAACTTGGCTTTTAATGACTCTAGTCAGGCGCTTTAATACTAAGCCACATCCCCAACGTTTGACTCTTTTAAAAGGATGAGCAGTCAGGGGGGGCTGGAGAAATAGTTCCGGGGTTAAGGCACTTAACCTGCATAAAGCCCCTTAAGGGAGAGAGCCAGGAGTGGCCCTGGAGCACTGCCGGGTGTGGCTCAAATCCTCCACCCATTCAAAAATGGGAAGAAAGAGAAAGAAAAAGAGAAAGGAAGGATGGAAGAAAGAAGGGGAAGAGGGGGGAGAGAGAGGAGCCTGATATAGCGGCAGCCTGGCCACGGTGGATGCCAGGCCCTGCCGCACAGCCGGCTCTCAGCAGGGCCTCGGAAGCTCAGCTGAGATCCTGCTCCTAGGATCTTGGACGTGACAGGATGGTGACGGGCGCTAAAAGCAGCTCAGCTCGGATGGCAGTGGCAGCTGGTGCTGCTCGAGCCTGGGCAGCGTGGGCTGACCTTCGGACCCGAGGCCAGCAGCTGGGGCCGGGGGTGGCAGTGTCTGGACTTCAGCGCCTGCCCCAGCTGCTCGCCCAGGTGCTGCTTTCTGCACTGCTGCTCCCTCCCTGTCCAGATTCCTCCTCAGCTTCAGATCCTACCAGGAAGTTGCAAGCTGGACGGGCCCCTAATCTCAGTACACAGGCAACTTTGGAATTCTCTTTTCAGAAACTTAAATCCTGAATTTCACCCTTTCCTGCAGGCTGGGGGGGGGGTGTGACTCGTGACTGCCACCTTGTGGTCAAGACCACGTTCCAGCTGGGCTCCAGACAAAGGCCAACAGGGCAGCCCCGCCGACGCTCTGGGAGCCCCCTGCCCTGCCCCCTGCAGTGTTTGGATCTTATTCCTGATTCCCGGGTAGATGTTGACAGAAGCGATGGCTGTCTCAAAACTGAAACCTCCAGACAGACACGACATCTTCCTCTGTGTCATTTTTGTGGGGGTGGGGGCTCGTGGGCTGCAGTCATTGGTGCTCAGGGGACTGAACCTGGATTGGTTGCGTCTAAGGAGGTGTCTCAAGCCCTGTGCTAGATATCTCTTCAGGTAGCCCCACACCTGTCGTCTTTTTTTTTTTTTTTTTTGCTTTTTGGGTCACACCCAGCGACACTCAGGGGTTACTCCTGGCTTTGCACTCAGAAATTATTCCTGGTGGTGCTTGGGGGACCATATGGGATGCGGGGGATCGAACCTGGGTCAGCCGCATGCAAGGCAAACGCCCTACCCGCTGTGCTATTGCTCCGGCCCCCTGTAGTCCTTTTTAAAAAGGAAAAATTACCTTTCCTCTCTGCCCAATTATACTCACAAACAGGTGAAAAGCATCGTAACTTTCAAGTGAATGGTTTACACAATTTCTTCTTGTTTCCAAGTTGACAATAAAATCTTAGAATTCCAGGCAAGGTGCATACCGGTTTGCATTGCTTTGTTTCTCTAAACAGGGGCATGAGGTTTAGAGTTTGTTACACTTTCACTGATTTTAATTTCGGAACAAAAATCAGCAGGGACAACCCGGGATAAAAACTGTCTGGGGCTGGGGCGGGAGGGACAGTACCGTAGGTAGGGCGCTTGTCTGGCACATGGCACACCCGGGTTTGATCCCCAGCTTCCCGCATGGTTCAGCAAACACCGCCAGGAGTAACCCTGGGCATTGCCGGGTATGGCCCGCTCCAAACTCCAAACCCGGCATTGTCTGGGGCAAGAGCTAGTTCAGCAGCTGCCGTACTCCACTTGAGGGAAGCCCAGGTGCAGGATCAGAGCGAAAGCTCATCAGGCGCCAAGTGCTGGCTTTGCCTGCAGGTCTGGGTTGGGTCCCCAGCACCATGCAGTCTCCTGAGCATCACTGGGAGCAACCACAAGCACCGCTGTGTGTGGCCCCCTAAATCAGACCAAAACAAAGGCCTGGCAGGGAGGGGCGTGTCTGGGTGGTAAAGGGCAGGCCCTGCAGCCTGAGTCCTGGGTTCCTTCCCGCCACCACCTGGGAACAGAGCGGGGGCAGGGACTCTTCCCCCCCCCCCCACCGTGGCTGCTGGGGTTTTCCAAGTCCAGGCAGTGCCCTGGAGCTCACCTGTTAAGGTGACAGAAAGATGGCACCCAAGGCCCAGCCTGAAGGCTCAGCAGCCCCTGACCTGCGCTCCCTCCCTTCGAAAGGTGACATGGAAGGAAGATCTCAAGAACAACCTGGGCAAGCACGTGGTCCCAGGACAGACCCCGAGTGGGGTGCCAGGAATGGTCCCAGCGACAAGCCGCGGGGCGGGGGGCAGAGCCAAGCAGACTCTTCTTGCCAAACACCCTCCCCTTGAGTCGGCTGGTGCTGGGGCTGAACTGGGCCTCAGACGCGTGAAGCACAATTCTCTCCAAAGCTGAGCCGCATCCCTGGCAGGCCCGCTTGAGTCCTGGGTTTTCTGGAGACGGAGCTTCCCAAGGGAGCGGAGGCAGTGGACTGGGAAGGGGGAGGTGGTGTCTCCCCGCTTGCAGCAACTCACCAGGCTTCATAGGAACTCACTGCTCCAGGGTTCCCAAGGAACCCAGCCAGGGTGGGAGCCGCCGCCTTCCCCGGGGCCGAGAAGCCCAGGTGCCAGGATCAAACCTACTCGGAGACTGCAAAAGCACCACTTGGAGCCCATACAGAGTCCCTCCCACACCCTCCCCACGGTGCGGTGCAGTTCCTGGATTTCCATACTGCCTTCTGTCCTGCAGTGTCCTACCTGACACTGGGGAGGAAGGGCAGCTCCCCCCTGCGCCCCGCCCTGTGGGGACTGAGAACTGAGTTTCCACTCAGAGTGTGTGTCCAGGGCCTCAAGCGCCCCCTCTCTGTACCCATCACCTTCTGTGCCTTCCAAGGCAGCTATTTATGCAGGTGGGGGATTAAAATAACCAAGTCACTACATTAAACCCAAAGTGTTCAAGGATTAACAACAGGAAGCTAGTAAAAAAGGTTTTACTGGCAGTTGCAGGGTTAAACAAACTCTTTTGGTGGGTGGAGGGGAGGAGGAGCGCTAGGGATTGAACCCAGGGCCTCTAACAAGGCAGTGCTCTACCATTCCCTTCTTTTCTGAGCCGAAAATCCTCAAAAAGGGAACCACAGAGGTGCCAAAAGGTGACACCTGCAAGGCAAGTCACCCATTTCACCAGAAAGATGGCAGTTACTGTGTTGTGTAAAACAGGCCTCGGTGAATTACTTCAGATGCCAGTGATGTGGGGATGAGTGACCAAGTGACTGCCGCCCCTGAGAGCGTCACCAAAGGAAGCAATGGGGATGGAGACCACTGCCGGTGCCGAGCCCTAACCAGCAAATGGCAGCTGCAGGGCTACGTGTCAGTCCCTCTACCACTGAGCAGAGAGCAGCAGCGAGTGTCTGGGCCGGGCCCACAGGCGCACTCGGGACATGGCCCGCCCCCCCTGGGACAATGCCTCTGGGGACTCGGTGGACACACACTGCTCCCCAGCAGACTCTTTTAAAACACATGTACTATTCATCTTGGGTCATGTGAGTCATTTATGTTATCAACGAAAGTATACAAATGTGTGTGTAAAAATTGCTGGAGTGCCAGAGAATACGGGGTGAAGGCGTTTGCCCTGCATCCGCTGACGTTGGTCAAGATTCCAGGCACAGCCTAAAGTCTCTGAGCGCCCAGGGGTCACTCCTAAGCAAGAGACCCAGGGAAGGCCCTCAGGACGCTAGGGGTGGCTCTGAAACAAACCAAAATATTGAGGGCTGGAGTAACAGTACAGAGGCCAGGGCACTTGCCTTGCAGCCAGCCAGGCTTGAACCCCAGCACCCCATATGGTCCCCAAAGCCCCTCCACGGAGTGATCCCTGAGTGCAGAGCCAGGAATAAGCCCTGAACACTGCCAGGTGTGGCCCCCAAACAAAAAGAAAACAAAAGAACCACCAAAAAGTTGGAGATGAGTGACCTTACAAAGAACAGAATTTTTAACGTTCCTTATTTTTTTGAAGATGAGCAGAAATTCATGAAAACTGGTTTCTCCAATACCGAGGGCATCCATCACACTGTTCATCGTCACCTGCTGTGGCTGGGAGCCACAGTACGTGCCTCGCCAGCCACAGAACTTACAGAGCAGGGTCCGGAGACTTCCGGCTACGGTGGCCCTCCTAGTCCACTCCTTTCCCTGCTCAAGTGGGCGGCCTTGGCCCGCCACTGCCGCCTCCCTTCAAACAGCAAGATGCTTGCCGCCATGGCAGAGTTGAGGCTGTCCACGCCAGGCACGACAGGGATGAGCAGCCGCCTGCCCCCGGTGCTCGCGGCCAGCTGCAGGGACTCCAGGCTCACCCCGTGTGTCTCCCCGCCTATCACCACCGCCGCGGGGGCCTCCGTCCAGTCCGAGTCATAACTCTGGACCTCGAGTTCTGGGAGCCAGCCTTCACTGGCTTCTGGTTCTCCGTCTTCCTCCTCCTCGTACTTGTGACGCTTCATAAGTTGGTGGCTGGACACCCAGCCGTGGTCGCTGGCGGAAGCCGACTTCTGGGCCTGGGCATGAAGGCCACAGTTGTCAGCCACGAAGACCCTGGTGTCAGGGGGCAGGTAGCCGGGCAGCGACTCCCAGTCCAGGTTGTTGATGACAGGTACCTGGAAATGCGCACCCATACCTGCCCGCAGCACTTTGGGCTCCCAGGCATCCACACAGCCTAGAAAAGACAAGACAGGAGTATTCTACACCTTCCCGGCAAAGCACGCTCCAGCGGGGCTTTCTCAGAGACGGGTGAGTCCCCCAGGATGGCAGCACCCCATGAGGGCTGGGGGGATGACTCCCTGCAAGTGCAGAGACAGAGCAGAGGAAGTTACCAGGCCTGTGTGCCAGGCCGTCACCAGAGACAAAGGGAAAGTGAGTCTCCAGACCCAAAGCACGTGGCAGACTGGACCTGGCCAATATTTAAACAAGTGACTACAATAGCAGCACTGACCTAAAGCAAGCCTCGGCAGGGTAACAGAAGACCCCGAGACAAAGGGACACTGCAGTCCCAGAAGTGGTCGGCCTGGGACTGGGCAAGGGCACGGGGACAGGGGATGGGAGGCAGGAAAGGACCAATTTTAAGGATGCTGGGGTGGAGGGGCTGCAAGTTTGGGATCTTCCCCAGGGACGAGAGTGGCACTGAAGGGTTTCAAGCAAAGCAGGGTTCATGCTTTCGAAATGCCACTGGCTCTGATGTTGAATTTGCATCAAGTCAGGAAGATGCTAGAGACAGGGCAGTTACAGCAACCCGAGAGGGGGTGAGGATCCCGTCAGCCGCGCCATTAACAGAAGTCCTCTCACACCCCGGGAAGGCAAGAAACATTCTTTTATACATAAGGACCCTCAGTTTGACCCCCTAAGCACGGCCCAAAGCAGCACCACTGGGTATGACCCCAAAACACAAAACACAAATACAAAGTCCTTTCATGAAGAGTCACCCGCAAAAGCCACCTGCATGAGCTGACAGAGGACCCCTCCCTTTCTCACTGGCGAGACAGCGGGGCCAGGTCCCTCCTAGCACCCCACCCTCCCAACACGTCAGCACATGTCTCCTCATCACAAGTTACTGAACAGACGGCTCCTCGGGCTGTCTGTTTACACGCGGGTTCACACGCGGGTTCCCAAGTTCGACCCCTACCACATGGTGCCCTGAGCACCACCGGTGACCATCAGCACTAGAGGGAACTGAAGTGGGAGGGGACTGGGGGTGCTGTGGCAAGAAAAAGTACAGAAGTGGGGCCCGGACCATGAGGGGCTCCATCTACTGTGACCCCTTCCACCTGGGGGGAACACAAGAACAAGGTGACATTCCTCGTCCTCACACCCCCCACTCTGGCCCCATGTTCCCCGCTGCCGCTCCCAGTGGGTGTCAGGGAGAGAAGCAGACAGCTTAGACGACACAGGCACCCTTCCTGAACCACACTGGGTTCCAACCATGCAACAATGGAGCAGGGAAGCGGGGTGCCAATGGTGGAATCCCAACAGCATTGCTCTGGGGGGAAGCTGGCAGAGAAACGCACCCCAACAGGAACAACGGGGATAAGTGGAAAAGTGCAATTTGGGCGAGTCTCAGCACCGGGGCGCCAGCACTTCCGACACAATCAACAGCAGCTGGGGTGCTGAGGGCCGTCCCGCCTGCCTTCCCAGTGCCCCCACTCTCAGGGAGGTCTGTTTACACCCACATCCGATAATCCCATTCCTGATGAGACAGACAGAAAGGTAACAAGGTGTGCACGAGTGTGTGTGGGGTAGAGGGGCTTTCTGACCCACCCTCGGGCTAAGGGAAATGCATCACGACTCATCACCGTACTATTGACACTGTTCCTTCCAAACATTCAGAATGTCAAGAGTCCCATGTGTCCAACAGTTTGGGAATTCAGGACCATCTAGATTTTTCTTGTGTGTGTGTATGGGGGTGGGGGGAAATACACCTGGTGGTGCTCAAGGCTTACTCCTGGCTCTGTGTTCACTTCTGGCTCAAGGGCCCAAACTGGGATTGAACTTGGGTCGGCCACGTGCAAGGCAAGTGCCATCTTCAGAAGGCTTTTTGTTTCTTTTTTTTTTTTCCTTTTTGGGTCACACCTAGCGATGCACAGGGGTCACTCCTGGCTCTGCACTCAGGAATTACTCCTGGTGGTGCTCAGGGGACCACATGGGATGCTGGAAATCGAACCCAGGTCGGCCACATGCCCTACCGCTGTGCTACCGCTCCAGCCCTGACTTTTTGTTTCAAGGCCACACCTGGCAGTGCTTAGGGCTTACTCTTAGCTCTGTGCTCGGGGATCATTCCTGGCTGGGCCTGGAGACCATTATTAAAGCTGGGTCAATCAAGCTTTGGGTAGGCAAGCACCCTACCTGCTCTACTACTGCTCCAACCCTCACAGGGTTTTTACCTTTTTCCAAAATTATTTTGAATTGGAACTGGAGCAATAGTACAGTGGATAGGGCATTTGCCTTACAGGCAGCTAACACAGGTTCCATCCCTTGGGGACCAGAAAAATCCTTTGGTTCCCCCAAGCCCAGCCAGCAATGATCCCAGAGCCCAGAGCCAGGAATGAGACCGAAGCACAGCCGTGTGCCCACCCCTACCCCATGTCAAATCATCCTTTTTGTGGTGCTGGGAATGGAACCCAGCGCCTCACACTTGCAAGGCTAGTATTCTACTGCTGAGCCACATCCCTGACCAAAGGGCAGTAGCTACTGGGCGCCCAGCACTGTGCATCCCACCGACTCTCCAAAAAGCCTTACCTGCGTAGTACTAGGCCTACTTTATACACAGACAGCTAAGAAGGGCCGGCTCCAAACCTCCAGTCCTGGTCTGGCTGCCCAGGAAGTCAGACTTCAGAACACTGCCCCAAGCACATCCTCACTGGCTCGCTTACCTTTGGTGAGTAAGACCTTACAACAGCCGGCCCCAGCAGCAGATCTGAGAGCTGTCCCCAGGTTCCCAGGGTCGCGGAGATTGTCACAGATCAACAATAAAGGCAGTGATTGGTGAAGCTGAGTCTCTGGAAATTTCATCTTGGTAGCGTCCGGCTTGGCAAAAACCCCTAAGAGAACAGAACGGGTGAGTGAGTCACTTGCCTGGCATGAGCCTGGCCAACAATCTGACTTGTCACTCTGTTTGTGCTATCTGTGGGGGGCCCCCTGGGGCAACACCCGGCAGTGCTCAGGCTATGTGGTACCATGAATCAAACATGCACTTCAAGTGCATAGCAGACAGGCATTCCAGCACCTTGAGCACCCTCCCTGAGCCCTCTGTGTTATTATTTTTCAGGGCCACACCTGGTGGCAATTCCTAGCTGCTAAGTGTCACTCCAGGTAGTGTTCAAGGGAGCGATGCAGTGCAGAGCCAAGGACTGAAAAAGTTAAGCCTACTGAGTTCTCCCTCTGGCCCTCTTTCTGCTTTTTTTTTTTTTTTTTTGCAATGGGGGTCTGGGAGGATGGGGAGGTGGGTTGGGGCGGGGGGAGATGTTGGGTCACACCCAGCGGAGCTCAGGGCTTACTGTCAGGGCCCGAACTGAGTCAGCAGCATGAAGGCAAACTCCCTAACCCCTGTAACTCCAGCACCCTTCCTGTATATTGTTGTCTGGGCCACACCCAGCTGTGCTCAGGGCTTACTCTGGGTTAAGTTCTGGGGACCAAATGTGGTACTGGAGATCAAACCTGCACTGGCCGCATGTGAGGCAAGCACCCTCCCTGCTGTACTGTCACTCCAGTACCCTTGTTGTTCCTCATTACTTAAATGATACACACACACATTGGAGTTTGGAGAGTGCCACACACCTGGCAGTGCTCAGGATTCATGCAGTACTGATTCTGAACCCAGGGCTCCACCCATCCTCAATCACACTCAGGACCAGCTGTAAGACTGAGGGGGTTAAGGAGCATCACCAGGGTCACTCGAGAGCACAGAGCAGAGGTGGCAACTGAGCACCACAGGGCACAAAGTCAAGCAGCTCAAGCCCTCTCCCGATGAAGAAACAGGTTTGCCACCTCCCTTCCCTCAGTTGCTGTGGCGGTGCCCAGCATGGTCACACTCTACCCATACACCCATACTGGTGCTGCAGCAGGGTACTGCACTCACTCCGCTGCAGCCCACTGGCCCAGCATGCAGAGCCACAGGAATGGCCCAGGGCAGTAGCAGGGATGGAACTCCAAGCCACAGGCTTGCAGAGCAGGTGCTTCGAGCCCCTGAGCAATCTCCTGGCCCCAGGCAGAATTTTTGGGGAAGCAGAGTGCTCAACCTTTGGGAACTATCATTATTTTTTTTTTTATTTTGTTTTGTTTGGGGGCGACACCTGGTGGTCCTCAGAGCTTACTCCTGACTCTGAGCTCAGAAATCATTCCTGGTGGGATTCGGGAGACCATACGAGGTGCGGGGATCGAACCCAAGTTGGCTGCAACTAAGGCACGCGCTTTACCCACTCTACTACTGCTCTGGCCTCGGGAACCATTTGGACATATTTTCGTTTGACATTAAGTTGAGGAAATAGCCTAAAAAATAAAAGGTGTGTGCTCGGGCTGGAGTTCATGCTTTACATGCAGTTCTGGGTCTGACCCCTAGCAGCACTGCAGAGACCTCCAGCACCAAGCCATGTGCGCGTAGATGGCATGAGGAACAGCAGTTATTCCCAGAGACTACAGAGCACAGTAACACAATGATGGGATAAAATGACTTTGATTCCTCCCGAAAATACCATTAAGACACACGACTTTAACAAACTATCTTAAAAACAGTCCAGATAGGGGGCCAGGGCTCAGGGGTGAGAAGAGCCTATCTTACAAGTTAGATTCCCAGAGCCACCCACAGGTGCAAACCCCAGTGGTTCTGCCCCCAGAGTGGAGCCTGCTGTGAGCATCTCAACACGCGTACTCATCACCGCAGCAAAGGGAAGGGAAGGGAGGGGAAGGGGTCGAGTGGGGAACAAGCATGGAAAACCAAAGAAGGCAATGCTAGTCTTGGATGCGGTCTCAAGTTCAAATCCCTGAGGTCCCTGCTGTCTGCTCCCTCTGGCAGAAGCGATTTCAGCAATCATGCGGCCAGGTGCGTATAAGCCCTAGCGAGCCTAGCAAAATAATGTAAGAGTACCAAGGCTGGAGAGTGAGACCTCCAGCAGACAACTGTGTGACTCTTGGCATGACTAGTGTGCCTCAGACAAGAGCGGCTCCCGGCAAGCACATGTGTTAAGTACTGAACCTAAAGGAGCAGAAGCTCCACTTGACACGGAGGTGGCACGGGTGCCCCAATCATCACAACAGTGACAAAGGGGAATTAGGATACAAAAATTAAAACATTGTGGGGAAGAGATATAGTACAATACAGTTCGGGGGGAGGGGCGGGGGGTGCTTGCCTTACACACATGGCTGACCAGGTTTGATTCCCAGCATCTCATAAGATCTCCTGAGCCCCACCAGTACCAAGCAGCACTGTGGTGGCCCACAGGGAAAAAAATACTACTACAGGGGTTAAGGTACTTGTCTTTCACATGCTGACCCCGGTTTGATCCCAGGCACTGAATAAGGTCTCCTGAGCACCATTTGGAGTGATCCCTGAGCACAGAGCCAGGAACACGCCCCTGAGTACTTAACCCAAACACTGAAGAAAAAAACCTGCTTTGCTTGGGCTGGAGTTACAGTACAATGGATAGGGCGCTTGCCTCGAACACCTGGGTCTGATTCCCAGACCAAATATGGCTCCCTGAGCACACCAGGAGCACCCCTGAGCAGAGCCAGGAGCAAGTCCTGAGCATCCAGCAATGTGGATCCCATTCCAAACTGCCCCCTTAAGACAAATGAGAGCAACTGTAAATCTCAACTTCTCATGACACACCATATAACCACTGACCCATTATTCCTTGTGGTGTTACTAGGTCCGACCAATCCTTGATATCCTCGAACTTCACCTTAATGAGGCTGACACCTTTCAGCTTGTCAAGGGGCAGCTCCTTTATATATTCCAGCCGACTAAAGAAGAGAACCTGGGGCACAGCATCAGCTCGGAGAGCATCTGTAATCAATCTGCGGCCTTCCAGCAGAATCTTGCCTTGCTTTTCCCGAAAGGATCGGGATTTAACTATTGTCATGGCGCTGCTGTGGGTGGAAGCAGAAAGGCAGTTTAAATGCCGATGTACTTGTTTCGGATAACACGCCTATTAGTGAGACTCAAAAAGAACTTCAAAGAAACCAATTCCAAGGGAGAATCCTATTCTGCCTTCCCTTGCACAATTAAAAACTTGCTGGCTGTATTGGACTATGTATTGAACTCATTCACCCAGCGTGGAAAGGGAAATCGGGAATGACGGCGGGTGTGTGTGTGGGGGGGGTGTTCAGTCTGTTGCTTAAAGAAAAATTTCCCCGGGCTGGAGTGATAGCACAGCGGGCAGGGCGTTTGCCTTGCACACAACGGACCCGGGTTCAATTTCAAGCATCTCATATGGTCCCCTGAGCACTGCCAGGAGTAATTCCTGAGTGCAGAGCCAGGAGTAACCCCTGTGCATCGCCGGCTGTGACCAAAAAAGCAAAAAGAAATTTAAAAATATATAAAAATAAATAAAATAGATTTCCCGGGGAGTGCTCATTCTTTTCTTTGCCCCTGCTTTTTTCCTGAAAAGGGGGGCGGTAAGTCAAATGCACTTAGGAACCTCCGTTCCCCCCAGCCCCCCAAAGGCGGAGGACTAGGACCTCCCGTTTAGCCTCAGGTCCACGTCACCTCAGCCGCTTGTCCCCCGGGGCAGCCTTATCATAGCGAAGCCCCGACTCTTCCCAGGTGCGCGGAGCCTGGGCCGTGGGCCTCGGCGGCGGCTGCGGCGCCCTCCGCTCCTGGGGGCTGGCCTCGGCCGCCGCCTTCCGGGGCGGCTTCCCCGGAGCGGGCTTCTGCTCCTCGACTCGTCCGTCTGGAAAGATCACTTTCACGGGCCTCCGCCGCAGGGCCCGGACCCAGCGCCGCGCACTGAGCTCCCAGCTCTGGAGGCTCGGCAGCAACGCCCGCGCGCCCCAGCGCGTGCCTCTCCCCAGCGCCGCCATCTTTCCCCCCCGCCCCCAATTCCCCGGGGCGCGTCAGCGGGGCGCGCCGGCGCGGGCCAGTGACGTCACGGCCGGCCGCGCGGGTGTGGGTGGTGCGGGCTGGTGCTGCGGGCTCGCGCGTCATGGCTGCTCGCAGGGCTCTGCACTTCGTGTTCAAAGTGGGAAACCGCTTCCAGACGGCGCGCTTCTACCGTGATGTGCTGGGCATGAAGGTGCCGGCGGGTCGGGCGGGGCTGGCGCGCGAGGGGCCGGCGGTGTGGACCCTTCGGGGGTCGCGGTGGGGGGGGGGGGGCGCGCTGGGTGACTGCCGGCCGCGTGACCGTCCGGGCCCTTCCCCAGGACTAGGACCTTCGGGCGCTTCCAGCCTGCTGGGAAGGACGGGAAGCGAAGTCTGTCTAGCCGGGGTCGGAGCCTCTCCGTGTAGTTGTTTATTTTTACTTTTCTTTCTGGTGCTTTTGAGCCCCGTCCGGCTATGCTCAGGGGTCGCTCGTGCCTCTGCTGTGCTCAGGAACCAGTCGGGGTGCCGGGGACCGAACCCGGGTCGGCCGCGGGCACGGCGCGTGCCCTCCCCGCCCCCGGAGGAGCGCGCGTGGGCTGGGCCTCAGGCACCCAGTCGAGCTCCCCAGCCCGCCGGAAGTGGCTCCTGAGCACCAGAAGCAAACCCTGAGGACCTCCCGATGCGCACCCCTACCCACTCCCGCAAGGATCAGCGTATTCATAGAGCTGGACTAGGGTCCTTTGGACACTAGTGTCTTGGGCGAACGCTCGGATTCTCTCCCCTACATGCGGGTCTAAGTACCACCTTAGCAATTCATGCTCTCCCAGTACCCAGATGCAGCGTCTCTCCAGCCCGGAGCAAACTGCTCAGCTACTGAGAATCCTCAGTCGGATAACCAGGGTTTTCCAATCAAGAGTGCTTTTTGCCCTAGATAGTGCCGAAGTCACGGGTTGCAGGGGGAGTGGCCCGAATTTATCAGTCGTTTAAAAGAAAAAAAGCATTCCTGAATGCTGTGAAGTGTACTTTGAGGACAAGAGGACTATGACCCTGGTATCTCTCCTCAGTTAAAGCTCTCCTGGCCTAGATGTGGGGTAGGTATTGGATTTGGACATAGAAGTAAACATAGAAGTTGAGGGCCTGAGAAATAGTACAGGGGTAGGGCACTTGCCTTGTGCATGCTTGACCCTGGTTTGATTGCCCAGCACCCCATAGCGTCCTCCAAATCCACCAAGAGTGATCCCTGAGTGCTGAGTCAGGAGTAAGACCTGAATACTGTTGGGTGTGGTTCAAAAACAAAAAAAAAAAAAGGAAAGAAAGAAAATAAATGGAAGTTGAAATTTGATAAGCCGAAGCAAAAAACCACAAAGCTCTTACTCAATCTTTCCTCACTGATTTCAGGGTTGTTGTGAAGCGTGAACCCATTATGTTGCTCTGGCTTTGCATGTAGGAAGTGCTGCCATCTCTTTTGCAGGGAGCAACCTGAGCTCTGAGCTCCAAGCTTCTTAGCACTGCTGGGTGTATTTGATCACCCTCCCCCCAAAAATAAAAACCCAGCATATCATATGCATAGTATTCAGCATATACTATATTGTGGTATACATGCTAAGATTATTATAAAAATACAGCAGGATAGTGGGCTGGGTGCATGTTTTGCATGTAGGAAGCCTGGTTCCATTCCCAGCCGGCATGGCCCCCTAAGCACCCCCCTCCAGCAGGAACATGCCTGAGTGTGGCCCAGAAGCAAACAACAATAGCAACAATAGGAGAGATTTAGCTCCAACCCAAAAATAATTCATGAAGACATTGTATAGGATTTCTAGGGCTGGAGCAGTGGTACAGTGGGAAGGGCATTTGCCTTGCGTGCGACTTACCAGGATTCAATTCCTAACATTCCATATTGTCCCCCAAGCACCACCAGGAGTAATTCCTGACGCAGAGCCAGGAGTAATCCCTGAGCATGTCCAGGTGTGGCCCCCATTTAAATTCTAAAGTAAAAATAGAATTTCTGGGGCTAGAGAGATAGTATGGTGGGTAGGGTGTTGTATGCAGCTGACCCAGGTTTAATCCCTGGACTTTATGTTTCCCCAAGCCCCTTTAGGAGTGATCCCTGAGCATAGAGCCAGGAATAAACCCTAAGCACCACAGGGTATGTCATCCCCCACTCCCAATTTTTTTTCTTAACTAGGATTTCTCCAGACTAAGATTAGAGGGGACAGTATACTAGAATAATTGGGTAGCCAATGCAAAGATAAGCTTAAGCTTTGGTGGAAACACCTAGTTTTATAGTTTATGTGCTCTTTGCCCAGATTGCTTAAAGTTGAGATGGGATATCAAGGCCAAGATCAGTCCCAAATAGTACTTCTGAGAGTATCTTGAATATTATGATAAGGGTTTTAATTTTGTGTCACAGTAAGGGAGCTCTGGTACTTTAAACTGTTTTTTTCGTTTTGGTTTTTTTTTTGAGGGGGGGAGGTTTGGGGACCACACCTGGCAATGCTCAGTGGCTACTTCCATCTAGGTGCTAGGAGACTAATTCCCAGGGGTGATAAGGGGACAGTGCAATATCAGGGATCAGATCTGGAGTTCCTGCATGCAAAATATGTGCCCTTTGGGTCGTTTCCCCAGTGCCTCCTGTGCATTTTTAACAGGGCAGTGTTTGAGGAATCCTTCTCTAGGAGACCCCTCCCATAATCTGGAAGCTTCCAATAAAAGTTTTTTCTAAATTCAGCAGAAAAATAAAGGACTGGTGCTAAGGGATAGAATTCTCTGATGGTGTGTGTGTGTGTGTGTGTGTGTATATATATATATATACATATATATATATATAGCTCTTGGGTCACACCCGGCAATGCTCAGGGGTTACTCCTGGCTCTGTGCTCAGGAAGTAACTCCTGGCAGTGTTTGGGGGACCATATGAGATGCTGGGAATTGAACCTGGCAAACGCCCTACCTGCTGTGCCATCACTCCAGCCCCACTGATGGTATATTTTATCTTTTTGTTTTGGGGGCCACATTTAGTGGTATTCAGGCCTTACTCTAGGGTCTGTGCTCAGGGGTCATTCCTGGCAATGCTTGAAGGTACCACATGGGGTACCAGCATTGAACCTGGGTCAGCCGTGCATAGGGCAAGCACGCCACCTATTGTACTATCTCTCCAGTCTCAATTTTGTGATGGTATTAAGATGGAAAATCACGAAAGACACTTTGGTTTTTTGGTGTTTTGGTTTGGGTCAACACCCAGCAGTGCTCAGAGATTACTCCTGGCTCTGCACTCAGGAATTACTCCTGGTGATTCTCAGAGACCACATAGGATGCTGGGGATCAAACCCCAGGCAGCTGCGTGCAAGGCAAGTACCCTGCCCACTATACTACCGCTCTGGCCCCAAAGATGAACTTGAATAGTTGAAGAGAAGTGATGGGAACCTGAACTGAAGCAGTAGCCATGGGAGTCCAAAGTTAATAGAGCTGGAAATGGCTCTGAGAGCTGGAATGCAGGCTCTGCCTATGGGAGCCCTGGGTTTCGTTCCCTGACATCAAGGTCTCAGCAAGTTTCTCATGAGCATCTATGGGTATCACTCCCTCTCCCCCCAAGAAAATTCAGAACACAAAAACATCAGAAAAACAGAAGGGCCAGAGATGTGGCGCCTCAAAGAGCGGTACTTGCCTGTGAGGCTCTGGGCTTGAACCCTGGCATCACACACTCCCCGCCCCCCGCCCCAGAAAAGAAACAAGTGAACAAGAACATGTTGAACCTACTGTATTCTGTATCAGACAGTTTCATAAATTTTGTTTCCACCGCACAGTAGGAAACTCAGATCCCGAACGACTTTCTCAGAGTTACACAGCGACTGGGTGACGACCAGATTCCAGGCCCCACTTTTCCAATGTCACCAGACTCAAGTAGCACAGCTTCCCCTTCTAAATAGATTTCACAGCCTTGCTTGGCTATTCAGCTGTTGGTGGGAAGCTGTTCTTCCTTATAGTCTTGGAAAGACGCATAGTTCATTTTCTTTCTTTGTAGTTTTTTTTGGGGAAAGGTTGAGGTTTTATTTTTTGTTTTTTTCTTTTTTTCTTTTTTGGGGTCACAGCCGGCGATGCACAGGGGTTACTCCTGGCTTTGCACTCAGGAATTAGGTTGAGGGGTTCTTTGAAGTTGTAGTGCTTTAGTGGCCTTACGGGCTACTCTAGAAGATACTCTGCCAACCAGACCGGACAGTGTGATGCCTGCCCCCGAGGGCATAGTACTGCTCAGCCTCTGCAGTGCTGGGAACCACCAGGCCACTGGAAATTTTTAAAGGCTCCCAGGTCTATACCTGGCCACACTGGGGGCAACACAGTGCTGGGGACCAAACCAGGTCCTTCAGATTCAAGACAGACACCCCTAACCACTGAACCACCTCCCGGACCCATTGTTTTATAAGTAAAGCTCACACAAATGACAATGTATGTATTTGAACAGTTCGTGTTAAAGATGTCATCTGCAGTATTGTCACAGTTTCTTCCAATTGCCTTACCAGATTCTGCGGCATGAGGAGTTTGAAGAAGGCTGCAAAGCTGCCTGTAACGGGTATGGCACCTTGTTTCCTACAATCTCCTTTAGTTTCTGAATCCCCCTGAGAACTCATGGCAGTCTCTCAAGTGAATATGAGACAGTGGAATAAGTTAGGGAAGCAACTAGCTAAGCAATTTTGTGACTGCAAAATACTACGTTAATTACATACAATGGATTATTAGGTTTAGTTGCCGTAACAAGTTGGAAAATTCTGAGGTCTGCTGAGAATCCCGTACTTCTACTGCCATATTCCAAAAACAAGGAAAACTATTTTAGCCAATTTTTAAAAAATATTTTTTATTGAGGTACTGTAACTTACAAAGTTATTCACAGCTCCCAACTTTACAATCAGCCAAGATCAAATTCCATGTGCATGGTTGACCTGACCTCAGATCTCGACCTCATCACACCAGTATCAGACATCACTCCCGCCTGAGCTCTGGGGCCATATGGGGTGCCAGGGACCGAACCCAGATAAGCCGCATTGCAAGGCAAATGCCGTAACCGCTGTCCCATCACTCTGGCTCTTAGACAGTTTTTTTAAAAAATAATAATAATATAATTCAAAAGAAAAATTCTCAGTGTCAGGGAAATAGTACAAAGACTAAGGTGTTTCCTAGCATGAGGCTCCTTCCACAACCACATCCCTGAGCACTGCTGGGTATAGCCCCCTGGACAAAAGAATAACCTGCTTTTTCTTCCCACCTTCCTTTCGTTAATGCTGTTGCTATGACAGGGGCTGCATGTCAGTCTGTGCTCACCACGCTTCGCCCTCCTTTAGTCTCAGTGCTCAGGACGGGCACTTTGAGTGGGGGCACACGCTGCAGTTTGCCGCTCACTGAAGCTCATGCTCCTGTGTGGCCAAAAATCCCTTGCACTAAGAATTGAAGCCTGCCCGTAGCAGGCACGTGGGACATGGGGAATTCGAGCTGATGACCCTATGCTTGCCAGGCAGGCTCTCTCTAAGCCCTGTGCTTTTCTTTAGGGCCAGGAACAGAGAAATGAAACTCAGATTAAAATACTGTTTTGGGGGGAGAGAGTGTTGGGAGTGAAAGGGGGTTCCTTGGTGGGGTTCAGGAGGCTGGGGGCTCCACTGAGGATTCTTGGCCAACCCAGAATCAAAGTTCAGGGCTGGCACCGAGGACGCAGTACTGCTTGGAGCTGAGATGCCAGAGATGACTTGGGCCACCCTTGGTGCTGAGGCCTCCAGGGTGGCACCCAGTGGTGCTCCAGGGAACCGTGTGGTGCTGGGATTGAAACTGAGCTGTTGTGCCATCTCCAGGCCCTGGAGTACAATTACATAGTATAGGATTCTGTTCTCTGCTTTAAAGAAAAGGGTGCAGGTCCTCCCTGAAGTAAGTGGCAGGCAGCTGGTCTTTGGCCATTGGTGAGAGACTGGAACCTTCACTCATCACTGTGTCCACCCTGGCCTCTTAAGCTTTTAGTGCCACAGAAGGTTCTGCCCAGCTCTCTGTCCCCTCTCATTCTTGGAGGTAAGGGGAGGACCTAAAGCAGACTTGTCTGTGGTCACTGGATTTACTTAACTTTTATTTTTCTAGACCTTATGATGGCAAGTGGAGTAAAACAATGGTGGGGTTTGGACCTGAAGATGACCATTTCGTTGCAGAACTGACTTACAATTATGGCATTGGCGACTACAAGCTGGGCAATGACTTCCTGGTAAGTGTCATTTTGTCCTAGGCCTCTATCTCCAGGTGTTCTTACTACTGAACCCACGGCTTTTGGGTTTTGATTAGTTTAATGTCATATTTTGTTTACCAGAGCAGAGCCAGGGTCAGTGCGGAAAGCCCAGCTGGCTGGAGTGCATATTTTTGCCTGCAGGAGTCCCAGATTCAACCCTCAGCACTGCGTAGTCTCCCAAGCACCAAACCAGGAATAATTCCCAGCACCTCTGGGTGTAGCCCCTAAACAGGCTTTTGCTGGGGCCTTCCAGTCTGAGAGCTGGCTTCAGGATGAAGGGTGCTGGACATCAAGATCCAGGCTTAGAGGTAGGGGCCACGGGGGGCAGAGTGATAGTGCATTGGAGAGGGCACTTGCCTTGCATGTGGCCAACCTAGGTTAGATCCCCGGCATCCCATTGGTCCCCCTAGCACTACCAGGAGGGATTCCTCAGTGAAGAGCTAGGATTAAGCCTTGAGCATTGCCAGTATAGCCCCCAAAACAAAAAAAGGTGTGGGGAGAGAGAGATCGGGGCCGGAGCAATAGTATAGCAGCTGTGGCATTTTCCTTGTACACGGAGATAGCCCTGTAGTATCCCCAAGCCCACCAGGAGTGACCCCTGAGCACAGAGCCAGGAGTAAGCCCTAAGCATAGCCGGGTGTGACCCACAAAAACAAAAACCGAAAAAAAAGAAAATTAGCTCTTTCTTTTTTTTAAGCAGGGTGGGGGCTGGGGGAAGGGCAGGGGTTGTTTTGTTTGGGGCCACACCCGGCAATGCTCACGGGTTACTCCTGACTCTGCACTCAGGAGTCACTCTGGTGGTGCTTAGGGGACTATATGGGATGCCGGGGATCAAACCCAGGTTGGCAAGGCAGACGCCCTACCTGCTGTTCCATTGCTCCAGCCCAGACTTAGTTCTAGCTTTGAAGGAGACATGATTCCTCAAGGGCACCAATCAGATCTTTCAGTGAAAGGCCTAAGTTACTGTTCTGGTCAGGGCCTATCATCTTCATCATCATCATCATTATCATCATCATCATCATCATCATCATCATCATCATCATCATCCAAAATATTTTCAGGGACTCTGCTTCTCCCCATCTAGGAGAAGAGGCCTCTTACACACTTCCAGCTGTATCCCCGAGACAGACTGGACCCAATTGGGCGCCCAGGGCTGTTTTTAACTCTGGTGAAAATGGTAACCCCTTCCTTGACCTCAGTGACATGATCTACCCATCCCGATGTGGTTCTGCCTCTGGAATGTTCAGTGGCACATTCAAGGCTGCCAAAGAAAACCAGGCCCCATCTTTGAGGAGAGAGACTCTGCCCACATCAGCTGGAGACACCGGTGCTGAGTATATTGTAGGAGCCCTCCAGGGTCCTCATCTCTGCCTCAACTGCTGTTGCACTCGTGTGCACGAGGTGAATGCCCCCGTAGGATGTCAACTCCCACTGCCCGGCCCCCTCGGCAAGATCATCCATGATAAATTGGGCATCATGGAGGGGTTCAAGACTGTCATGCTGTCACTTCCGTCCAGGGGACTGGGACTATCCCTCTGGGAAACAAGCATGACAGCAGAGGGGCAGCCCAGAAAATCATCTTTCCAGCTGTGGGCACTCCCAGGGCTATGGAATACTAAGCCGGTGGTAAGGGGTTGGAGAGATGGTCCAAGAGTTTCGGTGCTTGGCTTTGCATGTGGGTAACCCCAGCTCCATCACTGGCACCCCACATGTTCTCTGAGCACTGTTGTGTCATGATCCTCAAGCATAGTGCTAAGAGCTCCAGAGGACTGTTAGATGTGACCCTAATGCCCACCTCCTGTACTGCCCCCCCAAAAAAGCCACGGTTGTCCTGGGTTTGATCCCTGGCATTCCATTTGGTCCCCCAAGCCCACCAAGAGTAACTCCTGGGTGTAGAGCCAGGAGTGTTGTGTGAATGTTCGTTTAGTCAGAGGCACTGAGACACAGGAACACGAGAGAAATTTATTTCACGAAGAGTCCAGGTTCTCTAAGAAACTGTGACAAAGGTAGAGAGCCTCGAAATCTTGTATTACCATCCTACTGTTCATAATACTCTAAAGGGCTCAATACAGCAATACAGTAAGATCATCAAGGAGTTACAGGAAGAACATGCAAAGCCGAAAGCTTTTCTGCATGCTGAAAACAAACAAGCTACCTAGGATCTGCATACTGAAAACAAACAAGCTAAGTAAGAAAAGAAAGACTGACAATTTTAGTATACTGAAATTTATGAAATCACTTACTCAGGCAGCCAAAAGAAAAAGATGTTCAGCCTCATCCAAACCAGTCAGGACATAGGAGAAATCTCTCCTGTTTTCATGGGTCCCTATGTTCCTGCCCATGTGGGGTGCAGTCTACATAGGCTCATTCTGACGGCTCAGCCCAGCCCCAACAGGAGCAACCTCCGAGTATCACCGGATGTAGCCCCCCTCAATAAAAAAAAAAAAAAAAAGACATCAAAGCCGTTGGGTGCGGTCATCATTGAGTGAGCTGAGGTCATTGGTGATTGGGATGCAGGAACTTGAGGCCATGTCGGTAGAGGGGAGCAGCTCTGCAGAGGTGATGACACGTCCCCCATGAAACAGGCTCTCTGTGTTCCTCAGCTCATGGGATGGCAGGAAAATCGGGCTAAAAAGACCCTTCATATCTGTTAGCACCTTGGGACCCCTGAGCAACATGCTTCTCCTCCCCCCCAAAGAAAAGGGTGATTATGGTGTGACAGAAAATGGCCTTCTGGGGCTGGAGAGGTAGTACAGTGGGTAGGGTGTTGGCCTGAGTTTGCTCCCCAGCATCCCGTATGCTCCTCCAAGCACCGCTCACGATCACGAAATCCCGTTGATCGTCAAATTGCTCGAGCAGTCTCAGTAACCTCTCCATTCATCCTATCCCTGAGATTTTAGAAGCCTCTCTCTCTTTTCTCGGCCTTCCCAACAATGCCGCATTGAAGGCTCTTTCAGGGTCAGGGGAATGAGATCTAGCTGGTTACTGGCTTTGGCATATAGATACACCATGGGAAGCTTTTGAGGCTGTCCCATGTGGGCAGGAAGCTCTCAGTAACTTGCTGGTTTCTCACAGAGAGAGAAGTAGGTTATAAGATATCAAGCAAGTGGCTGCGCGCTTCTGGGAGCTTGCTTTTAATTTTCTGGATGTGATTACACACACCTGGGTTCCTCTGCCGGTACCTTCATGCGTGAGGCTTGTCTAAATGTGTGGAGAAGGGCCTTGAGCATGGCTGTGGCTAGGTTTGGTGGTCTTCGGCCCCCGGGAGCTCTGCTGAAGATGGCCCCAAAACAGAAACAAAAATGAGACAGAAAACATGCTTCCTTCCTTTTTCCTTCTTACCTTTCTCTTCCTTCCCTTCTGCATTTCTTTCTACTAGAGAAAATACATTTTATTTTATTGAGAGGGGCAGAGGAGAGGTTTGGGCCATATCCAGCAGTGCTCAGGCGCTGTCCCTAGCTCTGTGCTCAGGAGGGACCCCCGGTAGTGCTCAGGGGGCCATATGTGGTGCAGGGACTCAAACTGGGGTTGGCCATGTGTAGACCTTAACCCCTGTACTCTCCAGCCCTACATAGATATGTATGTTAACAAATGTCTAAAGTGACTGCAGTATTAAGCCATTCATCACAGAACTTGACCATGTGACAAATATTTACGGAGCGCCTGTTATATACCAGGCCCTGTTCCAGGACCGTGAAGTACCCAGTGAATTAAACCCACAAAGGTCTGTGCCCAGCTGGAGAGGGAGTCCAGGTCCTGAGCAGCAATGAGTAATAATAGGGTGTGTAAATAAATCAGAAAATACATTATTTTTAGAGGTAACCACTGTGTTGGGTAAAGAAAAGGGCCATGTGAGGGGAATTAGGCCCTGGGGGAGATGACTCGGTTTCATTTCAAGCCAGGCACTGAGGGTCAGTAACAAGATGCTGTTTGAGCAAAGGCTTAGATCAGAACAGGAAGTGAGCCAGGTGGCTGCCTGTGGGGAATGAATCTGGTGCAAACCCCTCCCAGGGCACTCCAAATGCAAGGGAGGCTGCCTGGCTGGAGTGGCAGGAGCCAGAGCAGGTGGATGGAGATGGTGTCCAGATGGCCTGGGCCTTTTAGGCCAGTCTCAGCTGCTCCTGAGTGAAACAAAGAGTTGTTAGAGGGCTGGAGCCATGGCACAGCAGGTAGGGTGTTTGCCTTGCAGCCGGCCGACCTGGGTTCGATCTCCAACATCCCATATGGTCCCTTGAGTAGCACCAGGGGTAATTCCTGAGTGCAGAGCCAGGAGTGACCCCTGTGCATCGCCGGGTGTGACTCCCCCCCCCCAAAAAAAAAAAGAAAAACAAACAAAGAGCTGTTAGAGGACTCTAATCTGGGTTAAAGCAGTCCTGCATGGCCCAGATGAGGGAGTGGAGCAAGGCTCTCTTAGTTGTCCCTGGCAGAGGACGCTGGCTTCTGCAGCAGGCCCAGGTGGGCATTTCTAGGTACTTCCTGGAAAGAACTGCAGGGCTTGTACACTTGGCTGATGGGTTTTTTTTGTCACAGGGTATGACACTCATGTCTAGCCAAGCTGTCAGCAATGCCAGAAAGCTGCAGTGGCCCCTCGTTGAAGTGACAGACGGCGTGTTTGAGACGGAGGCCCCCGGCGGATATAAGTTCTATCTGCAGAACCAGAGTTCAGCACGGTCAGGTACGGTGGACGCCCCCTCCGCCTCCCTGCGACTATGAGAGCGCGTGGGAGGAAACTCACTTGCTTTCTGCTGTGGTGTGTGGTCCTGCTGTCTGTTCTCCAAGAGATTGGATCCTCGTTTTAGAGTATGGGTGTGACTGCTGCTTTGGGGGACATAGCTGTTTAGTATATTTTCAGCTGTAAATAACCAAAAAATTTGACTTCCTTTTTTTGTTTGTTTTTGAGCCATAACCGGCGATACTCAGGGGCTCATGGCTCTGCACTCAGGAATTCCTCCTGGTGGTATTCAGGGGACCATATGGGGTGCCGGGTATGGAACCCGGGCCTGTTGCATACAAGGCAAATCTCCTACCTGCTGTATTATCTCTCTGGTCCGCCAGCTTCCTTAATAATAATAATTAAAAAAAAATACTTGTTTAGTTTGGGGGACACACCTATCAGTCCTGTTCAGGAACGCCTCCTGGCTCACGGGTCACTCCTGGTGGTGCTCAGGGGAACAAATAGTGCCATAAGTTGAACCCAGGGCCTCACACGTACAAGGCAAGTGCTCTTCCACTGAGCCAATTCCCTGGCTCAAAAGAAAGTTTCATAGCTAACAGCACTAACTCACACTTGAGAAAAGAGGGGCTGGAGCAATATCACAGCGGGTAGGCTGTTTGTCTTGCATGCGGCTGTCCCGGGTTTGATCCCCGGCATCCCATATGGTACCCCAGCACCACCAGGAGTATGGGTGTGACCCAAAAAGCAAAAAAAAAAAAAGAAACCAAAAAACAAAAAAACCCTAATCACACTTTAGGAAAGAGTTCAGGGTTAATTGAGCAATTCACAGTGGCACTGAACATCTCCATTTTCTCTGTGCATTCTCTTGTCTCGGGCTCCATGCTCCTGGGTCCACATCTAGATCCCGTTCTCTTGGTAGTTCTTGGCATGAGTAACAGTGGGGCTCCATGGCCCACATTTTCCTCTGGTCGGGAAGGAGGAACCTGACTTCCTGTTCTCTTTCAAGAGCAAAGCAGAACTTGTTGAGGGGCTGGAGCGATAGCACAGCGGGTAGGGCATTTGCCTTGCACGCAGTTGACCCGGGTTCGATTCCCAGCATCCCATATGGTCCCCTGAGCACTGCCAGGAGTAATTCCTGAGTGCATGAGCCAGGAGTAACCCCTGTGCATTGCCATGTGTGACCCCCCCCCAAAAAAAGGAAAAAAGAACTCGTGAGATCTCCTGGCAGACTCCCCGCTCAGGTCTGATTCTTCCATGCCCACCCACTTTGGTCGTCTGAAAAGGGTGACGCTGAAACCCAGTCCGTCAGTCTTGGCCCTGAGCTGCCACCCGGGGCAAGAGGGAATGGAAGTGAGGAGCCCGCGCTCTGCCCGCCGCCAGCCTCAGGACTGACTTGGCACAGGAGGCTGAGTGGGGTGCAGCGGCTTCCTCATTCTGTGTATGTTTGAACCACACATTCTGCTCTCTGTTCTGCTGAGGAGAATGATCAGGGCAGTGCCACCATTGTGCTCAGGGAACACAAGGTCCTCAGTGGACCCAAAAAGGGACACAGATGCTGGTCACAGATGTCCTTCACGCTTAGTGCAACTCTCATTCTTATGTTTTATATCTGCCTTTGTTCTAGACTTAGCAAATTTTAGACCCTATTTATTCTAGGGTCTTAAGTGATGGCTCAGGGCTGGAGTGATAGCACAGTGGGTAGGGCATTTGCCTTGCATGCGGCCGACCCGGCTTTGATTCCCAGCATCCCATACGGTTCCCTGAGCACCGCCAGGAGTAATTCTTGTGTGCATGAGCCGGAGTAACCCCTGTGCATCGCTGGGTGTGACCCAAAAAGCAAAAAAAAAAAAAAGAGATGGCTCAGTGGGCTGGAGCACAGACTTGGCATGCTGGAGACAAAGGTTCAACCCCTGGCACTACCTGGGATTAAGGCGGAGAAGGCACAGTGGGTAGGACACTTGCCTTGCATGTGGCCCACCTGGGTTCCATCCTCAGTATCCTGTATAGTCCCCTGAATACTGCCAGAGTGATCCCTGAGTGCAGAGCTCAGATTAACCCCTGAGCATCCTCCAGGTATGGCCCCAACCTACCCCGACTCTCCTGCCCCCCCCCCAAAATACATTGCCTACAGTGACCCCTAAACATTGAGCCAGGGTATCCCCTGAGCACCATCAGGTGTGGCTCTAAAACCAAGAAAGAAGGAAAAAGAATGACCCATTCTAATGTTGGTAGGGGCTGTGTGCCACTACTGGAAAAAATGGTATTTCACTGGTGTTTTAAGGGGTTTTATGATTCTTTTGCAAATAGGTGATTATATTATTTTTGGGCCACACCCAGCAGTGCTCAGGGCTTACTCCTGGCTTGCACTCAGGAGTAGCACTGGGGGACTAATTAAGGTGCTGGGGATCAAACCCAGGTCTGCCATATACAGAGTAAGCACCTTAATCCTGTAGTATTGATCCAGCCCCTGTTTCTTTTCATACTGACTTGAAAACTCCTACAACTAACGCCACTGTATGTTTTTTCCCCCCTAGCCTTAAGAATTTTTTTTCTATCATTTAAACTTGTGGACAGCCCCATGATCCATCCTGTCCTGGGATGAACGTACCTTTGGGGCATCAGTTTAGTTGGCATCCACCTCCCTTTACATTACTCAATCGTTCTGCTCTGTGTCTCAGTGGGATCCCAGTTGCCTGAGATTTGTTGATTCAGAATAAATGAGGCAAATTTGACTCATGGAGAGGCACGGTAGGAAGCCTCAGAGTAGCTAAGAGACTAGGGAGCATGAGGGGAAAGCAGGGAGCATGAGGGGAAAGCCGGAACGGAATGTATTGTCCTTATCCTGGTCAGAGTTAGGCTTCCAGTCACTGTTTAGAAAGTCATGCTGTTAAAAGTTTTCAATATAACTTTGATTCCTTTTAGGAAAACAATAGCTATCTTATGAATACATGGGTAGCTTGCCAGGCTCTGCTGTGAGGGCGGGATACTCTCAGTAGCTTGCCGGGCTCTCCGAGGGGGATGGAGGAATCGAACCCAGGTTGGCCGTGTGCAAGGCAAACGCCTTACCTGCTGTGCTATAGCTACAGTTCCTAGACACATTATCAAAAAAAAAAGTAAAGGAGGTTCAGGGACCATGTGGTGCTGGGGGCTGAACCAGGGCCTTGAATCTAGTCCTTGAACCCTGCCTCTTGAATTCACACTAACCCTTTGAACTATTTCTTTTTTCCAGCACTACACATTTTGTTTTTGTTTTGGGGCCATACCTGGTGGTGCTCAGGAGTTAACTCCTGGCTCGCCACTCAGGAATCATTCCTAGTAGACTTGAATAATATAAGTCCTGGGTCCCATCAGATGTGCCTCCCCCCCCAACAACAACAATAATAATAATAAATAATTTGATTTGCCAGTTAGATAACAAAAAAAATTAAAATTCTTTTTGGCTGTTTATAAGGTTTGTTTTTTTTTTTTTTTTTCAGTTTTTGGGTCATACCCAGCGATGCTCAGGGGTTACTCCTGGCTCTGCACTCAGGAATCACTCCTGGCTGTACTCGGGAACGTATGGGATGTTGGGGATCAAGCCCTGGTTGGCCGCGTACAAGGCAACTGCCCTACCCTCTGTACTATTGCTCCAGCCCCGAATATTTTTTTCATATGTAATGTCCATTTCTCTCTGGCTATTGTAGGGGGCCATCCCCTGCCATGCAATAATTTTAGGGGTCAGAAGACCAGGGGGCCAGATTCTGGGAATATCCTCATAATTACAGGGTACATGCTTTTCCTTATACCCAGTCCCCATTTCTACCTTGTGTATTTTGCCTATTTTTCTAGGATGTTTGACTTTTTCCTATTAAAGTTTAAAGGCGATTTTGGTGGAGAGGAATTTTGTTTTGTATTGGTTTCATACCTGAGCACAGTCTGGGGACAATGTGTTGCCAGGGATTGAATCTGGGTCTCCTATATGCAAAGACTATGCTCCAAGGGCTGGAGCAACAGTACAGTGAATAGGGTGCTTGCCTTGCATTTAAGCCGACCTGGGTTCAATCCTTGGTACCCCAGATGGTCTCCTGAGCCTGCCAGGAATGATCCATGAGCACAGAGCCAGGAGTGTACCACCAGTGTGGCCCCAAAACAAAAACACTAACACAAATTCCTTTACGATACACTAAATTTAAAAATTGGTGGGTGTGGGTGCTGGAGAGATAGCACAGCGGGTAGGGTGTTGGCCTTGCACACAGCTGACCCGGGTTCGAATCCCAGCATCCCATATGGTCCCCTGAGCACCGCCAGGATTCCTGAGTGCAGAGCCAGGAGTAACCCCTGTGCATCACCAGGTGTGACCCAAAGAGCAAAAAAAAAAAAAAAAAAAAAAAAAATTGGTGGGTGGGGAAGGGTGTTTGGATCATGCCTGTGTGTGTCTGTCTCTTTGCTCAGCAGTGATGCCTGGCATGCTTGGGGGCTCATGTGTGGTCCTCAGGTTTGAACAAGGGTCAGCTACATGCAACATTAAGTGCATTAACCCCTATACTATCTCTCTGGACCCTAAATTCTTTTTTAATTTTGGAGGGTGGTCTCGACACCTGGTTGTGTTCAGGCTGTGTGCTCAGGGATCAGTCCTGGTGGGGTAGGGCTTGGGGTACAATCTGGGGTACTAGAGATTAAACCTGGTCAGTCATATATAAGACAGGTGCCCTATCCCCATACTGTCTCTGGCTCTAAGCAAGGACCCTAAATTTTTAACCTCAGCCTCTTTTGGTCTTTAATTCAACTCACCAGTCCACATCTGCTATCTTTTGATCCTACAGATCCTGTATTAAAAGTAACCTTAGCAGTTTCTGATCTTCAGAGATCCTTGAATTACTGGTCTAATCTCCTAGGAATGAAAGTTTATGAAAAAGATGAAGAAAAGCAAAGGGCTTTACTGGGATATGCTGATAATCAGGTGAGTGATCTGTGAGAGAAATAACTTGGTACTTAAAAAAGAGTTTCTCTTATAAATGAAGTTACAATGAAGGTTATTCCTGTAGTTCCTTCACAGGGCTTTAATATTTATAAAGAAGAAAATAGACATGGCTGATAACCTTACTACTCAGCTATTATTTCTATTCATATTTGGAGATACGTTCGTTTGTTTGTTTTTCCCCCTAAATCTGGGCCACACCTGCCAGTGCTTAGGACATATTCCTGACTCTCATATGGGATGCCAAGAATCGAACCCAGGTCATCCAGAGGCAAAACAGGCACCCTGCCTGCTGTATATTGCTCTAGCCCCATGTATCTGGGATCTGTTCTTTCAGAAGAGGATTTGTTCATTCATAGAAGATACTGATGTGAAGGATGATCTAGTTGTATTTACTTTTTAAATAACTTAGCAATTGAATAGGATAAAAATCCCTACACTTTACCCAGAAAGTTCTAGGAATTTGTTTTATTAGGTACTTTTGTTTGGTTTCGGTTTTCTGGTTTTGTGGCCACACCTGATAGTGTTTTGGGGTCACTCCGTGGGATGTAATGGGGCACCATTCCATGCCAGGAATGCAGCCCGGGGCTCCTACATGCAAAGCATTTGATTAGTCCTTAGAGCTCTCGTAGACCTGCTCTTTCATCAGTTTGCGCTCCTCTCCCTCCCCTTCTTCATTGTGGATGTTGTTGTGGTGATGGTGGGGATCGCACACACACCTGATTGTGGTACTCACCAGTGCTCACCCATGTTTGACTTTGCGTGTTGAGTCACGGAGGCTGGGTGGCACAGGTTATGGTGTCTGCATGCTTGGCCTCCGAGCAGGGGCACTTCTTTAGTTCTCTGCTGCTTGTTGTAGTGCTCTTCCAGGGGTTGTGTGGCATTCACAGTGCTCATCAGCAGCACACCTCTCTGCTCACGTACACCTGGCTGCAGTGCTCTCAGAAGTCACGTGGGTGTGGGGGACCAGAGAGACAGTACAGTGGGAAGGGTGCTTGCCTTGCACGAAGCTGACCCCGGATCCATCCCCAGCATCCCATATAGTCCCCTGAGCCAAACCAGGAGTGATTCCTGTTTGCAGAGTTGTGAGTAATCCCCAAGCATTGAATCCGGGTGTGACCAAAAACCCAAAAACAGGAAAAAACAAAAGGAAAGGAAAATCCTGTGTTCCCAGGGATCACAGTCAGCAGGACTGCTGGGCTCACATAAAGTATGTGGCAACACGGGGAATAGTGACCGGATATTTGCACGGCAGGTGTTCTAAGCCACTGAATTATTTTTCTAGGCCCTGGAAATGAACTTCATAGACCTACTTATAATATGCACTAATAATTCTGTGTATGGTTGGTTATCTGTAATAGCAAAATATAAGATGACACCAATATCATGGGTTAGAAATAGTTCAAATTTTTGTTTCATTTGTTTTGGGGTGCTACCCCCTGTGGTGCTTAGGGCTCACTCCTGGCTCTGTGCTCAGGGATCTCACCCAGCGGGCTCAGGGGACCATATGTGGTGCCAGGGATTGTACCATTTACTTGCTGTACTCTGATCCTGGAATAGTTCAGTAATTGATGATTCATTTAAAGAATGGATTACTGCATGGCTATCAGAAAGAGGGGTCTCTGTTGTTATGGTAACACCAAAATGAAGAAAGACAAGAGGCAGAATAATGTATTCCATTATGCTAAAACTTGTGTGAAAAAAAAAATCCACTGGTGCTTGGGAGATAACTTTGCCTGTGGAAGGCCCAGGCCTCCGGTGCCACATGGTCCCCTGAGCACCACCAAAGAGACCCTCCAAGCACTGTTTAGGTTGTTTCTAATTGTTTCTCGTTTCTTTTCAGTGTAAGCTGGAGCTCCAGGGCATCCAGGGTACCGTGGATCATGCAGCAGCTTTCGGGAGGATCGCTTTTTCTTGCCCTCAGAAAGAGGTAATGCTTGGTGCCACCTCTGTGGGCAGTTAGTTCCCCCAGGAAGCACTTTGGCCTTCGCCTCTCTCACTTCACTCTGACGGTGCCCTTGGTGGCCAGAGAGCAGCCGTCTGTAGAGCAGCTGCTATGATGGAGTCGAACAAGTGACTTTCAGGTTCTTCCTGACTGGTCTGGTCCTCCTGGAGGGTTGCTGAGGGCCACGGGCCAGAGCACGCCAGGAGCCTGTGCTCACCTTCCTCCTGTGTTTGTTCTCAAGTTGCCAGACTTAGAAGCCTTGATGAAAAGGGAGAACCAGAAGATCCTGACTCCCCTGGTGAGTCTGGATACCCCAGGGAAAGCAACAGTACAAGTGGTCATCCTGGCCGACCCCGTAAGTATGATGCCGAGGGGGCGGGTCTCTCTACTGAGGTATCGTTTTGCCAAATTTCTTTTCTTTTTTAATTAATGTAGGATGGACATGAAATTTGCTTTGTGGGGGATGAAGCCTTTCGAGAACTCTCTAAGATGGATCCAGAGGGAAGCAAATTATTGGATGAGGTGAGTTTCTTCCCTAAATCTCCATCTCCATAGGCTCAAATGGGTGGCATTGCACATGCATGGGGCAGTGGTCCTCAGAACCAGGTCTTCTGCTATTGGGGTGGTTCTGAATCTGGGACTTGCATCCTCAATACTCCCCCAAAGCCTTATATGGGCTTGGGTTTGTGTCCTCCCTCCCTGTTGCCGCCTGCATTCTTCTCTGCTCAGTGAGTGGTACATCAGGATACCCCCACAGCCCTAACTCTTCCTATGTGCCATTATTCTCTTCCTTACTACTAGCTGTTCTTATCAGAATACAAATAAGCTCTGCTGGCTCCTACCTCAAAATCTTTTACTTACCCCGTGTCTCTTTTCCAGATTTTTGTTTTATTTTGTTCTGTTCTGCCATACCCTGAGTGGTGCATAGGGCCTGCTCCTGGCTCTTTGCTGAGGCATCACTCCTGGTGAGACTCAGTGGACTATGGAGTGCTGAGATCAAACCTGGATGGGCCACATGCATCATGGACATGGTTCCTACTGTTGTTGCTCTGGCCCCAAATTTTCTGGTTTTGTTCTTGGGTCACACCTTGCAGTGCTCAAGGCTTATTCCCTGTTCTGTGCTCAAGGATCACTCCTGGCATGGCTCGAAGTGCCACTGTGTGTGCCATGGATCAACCCTGAGTCTGCTGCATCCAAGGAAAGTGCCCTACAGTTTCTCTGGTCCATTTTTAGATTTCTTTATAGCCAGAGTTCTTCTTGTCCCCCTTTTTTCTCGTTATGCTGATGCCAGGGCAATGAGAATTCACTTGACTAAAGTGTTTTCTGAGGGGTTCATGCACATCATCGGGCCAGACAGAGCTGCCAGGATAGTCCTTGGCATGTGGGGTAGTGCCCAAGGTTGAACGTGTAGCCTTATTCATGGCAGTTAAGTGCCTAATCCCTGATATACAACTCCTGACCCCAAACCTTTTTTTTTTTTGGGTCACACCCGGCAGTGCACAGGGGTTACTCCTGGCTCTGCACTCAGGAATTACTCCTGGCGGTGCTCAGGGGACCATATGGGATGATGGGATTCAAACCTGGGTTGGCCTCGTGCAAGGCAAATGCCCTACCCGCTGTGCTATCGCTCCAGCCCCCCCAAATCTTTTTTTAAAAATATATTTTTAGCATTCTTCAGTCTATCAATTTCTTCCCTGCCATTCTTGTAGGGTCAGATCAATCGATCAAGTATATATGTGTACACATGTACATGTGATGTTTGTTGTCTTTCTGTCTGTGTTGAGTACTCAAGTGTTAGAGTCAGGTTAAAATCAGAAGTAGAAATCCTTAAACTATCCAGCAATTCAAAAAAAGTTTAGGTGTTTTTGGAACTTGTTAGGCAAAGGTTTAAACAAAGTTTACTAATCAGAATGTGGCACCTACAGAGAAATTGAAAATCTCAATCTAAAATCTCATATTGGAGAAACATTAATGGTTATGAACAGTTGAAATTCCTTTTTTTTTTTTTTTTTTTTTTTTTGCTTTTTGGGTCACACCCGGCGATGCACAGGGGTTACTTCTAGCTCTGCACTCAGGATTTACTCCTGGCGGTGCTCAGGGGACCATATGGGATGCTGGGATTCGAACCCGGGTCAGCTGCGTGCAAGGCAAACACCCTACCCACTGTGCTATCACTTTAGCCCCAACAGTTGAAATTCTTTTTAACTTAAGAATCTGTACCATCTCGGGGCTGGAGTGATAGCACAGAGGGCAGGGCGTTTGCCTTGCATGCGGCCGACCCAGGTTCAATTCCCAGCATCCCATATGGTCCCCTGAGCATGGCCAGGGGTAATTCCTGAGTGCAGAGCCAGGAATGACCCCTGAGCATTGCTGGATGGGACCCAAAAAGCAAAAAAAAAAAAAAAAGAATCTGTACCATCTCGGAAGAGCTGCGGAACTAGAGCCTGAAACTAAAGTGAAATAAGAATTCAGGGAATCTAAGGTTTTATCTTTCAAGCCTCAGCCAATTTTAATGAAGAATTTAGGCTGTTTTACAAATAATAGAGGTACAGAAGCCATCAAAATAAACCAAGAAAATTTTCTTATGTTTCCATAAACATTGGCAGTTCAAGTGTTTTCAGCATATTTGTATTGTGGAATTGTTAAAGTGTCTGGTGTAGAAAGCTCATGATTTGAAATAACTAAGGTATAAAAACCATTGAAATTTAGCCAAAAAGAGGTTTTCCTCATGCTTCATAAAAGTTGGTTCCAAGTTCTTCTTATGCTTTTGTGTCTATATATATTTGTTTGTTTGTTTGTTTGCTTGCATCTGCATTGCTTCAGTTGTTAAAATGAGAGTTGAAATAATTGTGATATCTAAAAACAGGTTCAAAAGGTACTGGTTTGGTCCAAAACATGAGTCTCTAGAGTTATAAAATTGGTTGCAAAACTTATCTTACCAGTGTTTTATTTGACTTTTGAGACTTTTGGTAGCTAAAATTTCTAGGGCTAATTAGCAAAGAGTTAAATTGGATTCATCTCGGATATCAGCCTGTCAGCCTGAAGCGGCTGACAACTGCCCTTTTTGGGCTTTAGTGATCTTGCGGGGAAGAGAGGAAGTTGCCTCCTCCCACCTTATTTTTTTTTCTTTTCTCCCTTCACCCTTTCTCAGCCTTCTGATTTCAGTTTTGAAGTTAGAAAGTTAATATCTAAAGTGTTGTTTTGAATGCCTTTCGATATCCAGAAAACAAAATATGTATTTGTGATAAAAAGGAATTTAAAGTTTAAAGTATTTTGGCAGAAGAGGGTTTTTTTTGGGGGGTCACAGGACTCTGACCCTTACAGACCCCTCGACTCCAACTCAGTTCTTGGACCAGCTCTCCAGTTCTCTTGCCCTTTTTGTTTGTTTTTCTGCTTTTGGGGTTACACCTGGCGATGCTCAAGGGTTACTCCTGGCTCTGCATTCAGGAATTACTCCTGGTGGTGGTGGGGGACACTGTAGAATAGCGGGGATTGAACCTTGGTTAGCTGCATGCAAAGCAAATGCCCTACCCTTGTACTACTGCTCAGGCTCCGAGTTCTGTTGTCTTTTGCCATTTGTTGCTATCTTGCTGTGTATCTTCCCCCCCCCCCCCCGCTTTTTTGGGGTCACACCCAGCGATGCACAGGGGTTACTCCTGTCTCACGCACTCAGGAATTACTCCTGGTGGAGCTTGGGGGACCTTATGGGATGCTGGGAATTGAACCCGGGTCAGCCACGTGCAAGACAAACTCCCTACCTGCTGTGCTATTGCTCCAGCCCCTGCTGTGTATCTTGTCTATCCCTTCCTCTGACTTCACTCCACACGGCACCCTCTGGTTTCATCCAGGTCATGGCAGATGGCAGGACTTTGTCCTTGCTTAGCGCTGCAGAGTAATTCAGTATATATGTATACCCCAACTTCCTCACTCCCAGATTTCTTTTGTGGGGGGAGAAAATCTATTAGGGCCAGAGTGATATTACAGGGATCAATGCTCTTGCCTTGGGGCCAGAGCGATAATACAGCAGGTAGGGCATTTGCCTTGCACATGGCTGATCCTGGTTCAATTCCCCGGCTTCCCATATGGTCCCCCATGCACCGCCAGGAATAATTCCTGAGCGCAGAGCCAGGAGTAACCCCTGAGTGTTGCTGAGTGTGACCCAAAAAGTTTTAAAAAAATAAAAGAAAAAGGCTCTTGCCTTAATATGTGGTTGACCCCAGTTCAGTCTCTGACCATAGAATATGGTCCCCTAATCCAAGGCCAGGAGTAAGCCCGGAGTACCAATGGGTGTGGCCCAAAACTTGTGTTCTAAGGCACACAAAATGTGTACATAATCATACACATGTACTCCTTCATGCAAACTAATTGCTTCTGTTTCTGAGTTCCTACATGCTTCTCAGAACCTGAGGTTCCTGGGTGGGAGGGACCCTGGCCGCACTAGTGGAGGGAAGTCAATGCTAGTATTGAGATTGGTGTTGGGACATTGTGCTCTTGTAACTCAGCTGTGAATAACTACATACATCATGGTGTCTTAATATTTAATTTAAAGAAAAAAGTTGAGATTACACCTTTGTTGCTATACCTTAGCCCAATATAAAGCTAAGGTGTAGCAAATGAAAACAGGCATTTTAAACAGAATTGCTGTATTTGTGTTTGATTGAGTAAAAGAATGTACTTACATAGCAGAGAACTCTAGAATATGCTTAGTTTTATTGGCTAGGAAGTTTTGACAGACTAAGCTTTCTAAGTTTAGCACTTTCCTCTGCCCCTTTAATGGTCTAACTTCATGGAATAATAAGAGCAAAGGACTCAGTAGGACCAGAACATTAGCAGGGCTTCCTTCTTACTCCTGAGACCCTGCGATTAGTAGAGCGGTGTGGGAGAGGCTCAGAAAAAGGGAGTCATGCCAGGTCAAAAGCTGAAATGTCAAAATAGCTTTGTTACAGACTGCATCCCATGTGGAATAGACTCTTGAGCAAGCCTGCCCACATGCTATCAGACTCAGCACTTCCTGTTCTGCCAAAGACCCCGCCGTCTGGCGTGCTGGGTCCTTGTTCTCAGACATGCTCCCTGGCACATTTGGTCCTTGACACTGTGTGACACTCCACAGATACTGCTCAGCAGCCTTGTCAGACTCCACAATACTCTGCAATGGATGGACACACTTTAAATTAAATGTTCCTTTTTTTTGAAATTAAGAGTTCAAACTAATTTTGATGCTTTCTATCCAGTATTTTGTGTGTGTGTGTGTGTGTGTGTGTATGCCAGCATACACTTATATATAATATGTTATATATGTATATATCTGGATAAGGTATTTTATGCTATATATCTTACAAATGTATTGAGGTATATATGTATAAATACTATACATCTATGGGGCTGGAGAGATAGCACAGCGGGTAGGGCGTTTGCCTTGCACGCGGCCGACCCGGGTTCAAATCCCAGCATCCCATATGGTCCCCTGAACACGGCCAGGGGTAATTCCTCAGTGCAGAGCCAGGAGTAACCCCTGTGCATCGCCAGGTGTGACCCAAAAAGCAAAAAAAAAATACTATACATCTAGTATGTAATATACTTAAATATATAAGCATATATATCTAGGTATAGATATAAAGCGCTATACCTAGATATGTACATATATTTTTATTATTTTGGTATCACTGCTGGCAGGCCTCAGGGACCTATGTGTGGATTGAACCCAGGTTGGCCGTGTGCAAACCAAGCACCTTAACTCAATGTTCATTTCTTCTTTTTTTTTAAGTTATCTATCCCCCACTCCTGAAGCTAAATCTTTTGACTTGACTAAGTTTAAGTCATTTTCAATCTTGGATAGTCTTTTTGTTTTTTGCTTTTTGGGTGACACCCGGCGATGCACAGGGGTTACTCCTGGCTCTGCACTCAGGAATTATCCCTGGCGGTGCTCAGGGGACCATATGGGATGCTGGGAATTGATCCTGGGTCAGCTGCATGCAAGGCAAACGCCCTACCCTCTGTGCTATCTCCAGCCTACCAATGTTCACTTTTTGAACATTTCTTGAACAAAGCAGTGAGGTACAGTGTGCTTTCATGGATTTTAAGTAAATATATTTTCTAATTTTGTTTCTACAGGCAATGGCAGCAGATAAAAGTGATGAATGGTTTGCTAAACATAATAAGCCAAAGGCTTCCGGTTAACAGAAGACCTCCGAATGGGACGAGCGTTTGTGATTCTTGTGTAATGCTCACGTGGGCCTGTGGAACCCTACACTATAAATACCTCCACATCATATAGGTTGTTCCCTATAAAGGCAATGAGGCAGGGGTGGCAAAGTATCATGTAGTTCATCTCTGAAGACTATGTTTAGAAGTAAATCCTTCAGGGTGTTGGAACATTGTATGATCAAAACTGAATCATGTACAACTTTGTAACTATATCTCGCAGTGTTTAAATTAAAATATATATATATATAAATAGAAGTAATTTCTTCAGAAGCATTCCAAGGAGAAGGCTTACTCTAATCTTCACTGTCAGTTGAATCACACATTGTAACTGTATTAAATTATTGATTTTCCAGTCTTCTATATGTTCCATCTGGGATAGCCATGCAGTGCACTATCTTTGAATACTCAGGGGTTTTCCTATGATTATGGATTTTCTTAAATAAATGCAAATTTCCTAAAACATATTTCTAGTACCTGATAGTAATAATATGCAGTTCTTATATCTTACTCCTAACTCTGATATGCCTTGGTATTCTTAGTTTTTTGGAAGAAATTTTGTTCCTTGAACCGAAAGATTAGGTTACCACATTTCAAACATTACAGTTTTGAGTAGCCAAAAGAAAACAGATGGATCTGGGGCTGGAGCAATAACACAGCGGGTAGAGCGTTTGCCTTGCACGTGGTCGACCCGGGTTCGATTCCCAGCATCCCATATGGTTCTCTGAGCACTGCCAGGGGTGATTCTTGAGTGCATGAGCCAGGAGTAACCCCTGTGCATTGCCAGGTGTGACCCAAAAAGAAAAAAGAAAACAGATGGATCTAATGGATTATGTTCCTGCCAACCTGACTCTGTGCTTACATATATAATTTTGTTTTAATCCTCCAAAGAATATGCTGTATATATTTTTAAAGAGACTAAAGGGCTATAGAGTTAGTATAATGAGCAGAGCATTTGTCTTTCATATGGCCCAGTACCACATATGGTCCCCTGAGCATCAACAGGAGTGATTCCTGAATACAGATCCTGGAATAAGCCCTGTGCACCTCCAGGTATGACCCTCAAGAATCAGACAAAAAGATGTTTTCTTCTGAAAAAAAAAATTAGTTTGTTATAGTTTTCTATTTGGTTCTGTTAGTAAATCGCTGGAAACAACTATCTTGGGCATATTATTAAATATTTTTCAAAAGTATGCCTGTGAAATAAAGCATTATACCAGTCTGTAAGAAAAAATTCTCTAACTTGGAAAAGCAGTCACAAGTTTCAGAGCAAGTTACTTATCGAGAAATGTTCCTCTTCTAGGTAATGGGTTCACCGTTTTTATTGTGTAGGGAAATTAATCAGTTTGCTCGAGCGGGCACCGGTAACATCTTCATTGTGAGACTTGTTACTGTTTTTGGCATATCAAATATTCCTCGGTAGCTTGCCGGGCTTGGATGAATTTTGAAAAATCAGACTTATGTCTCAACTATTGTTTTATTAATTCTTGATGTTTCTAGTAAAACTGCTTTGAAAAGATGGCTTTTGCTAGTGTATAAGGCTGTTCTACTGTGTAGTTTTCTAAGCTTGATGATTTATGTTGCTACTAAATACATTTCTCTTTATCTGCTTATCTAATGTATACAGCTCTGCTGAGTTCAATTCCCAGCTCTGCAAATAATATTAAATATAGCTGTGTATGGTAGAAGTTAATGCTGTTTATCCACCTGGCACATTTTGACTTTATAATGCCCAACCCTCTTGTTATCTCATTGCCTATCATTTTTCCTTTGTTGAAATACTGATTCACCCTTTAGACCCTTTTGTTTATAATTTTAACCTTGTACTTGTGAAATGCCGTTTTGCCCAAGCTGATGTTTGTAAATGAAGTTGGGAAAGCTCTTTAGTTTCTCTAAAACTTTATTTCCGGAGTATTTTTTTACTTTAGTGAAAGGATCCAAGTAATTCTGGGACTTAATTTCAGAGAAATTTTTGTTTTGTTTTTGTTTTGGAGCCACACCCAGCAGTGCTCAGGGATTGGCCCTGCACTCAGGGATTACTCCTGGTGGGCCAGGGACCTGTATGAGGTGCTGGGGATCGAACCCAGGTCAGCCGTGTATAAGACAAGCACCTTATCAGGAGCTGGAGCTGCTCTGATGTCGTGATCTTGAAAATACTTTTTGGGGACTGGAGAGAGACTAATGTTGCTTTGCATACAGCAGACCTGGGTTCAGTTCCCAGCACCTCAGATGCTCTGAGCACCACCAGGAGACCCAAATACAGAGTCAGAAGTACCAACCTCCTCCCTCGGCCCCCCCCCCCCCCGTCCCACTCCGCTAAAAACAAACAACACTAGAATACCCGGAATCCTATACACAGCACAGATGACCTTTTCCTCTGGGGTTAAAAAAAAAATTTGGCCACACCGAGCATTGCTCAGGGCTAACTCCTTACTCTGTGTTCAGTGATCACTCCAAGTGGGTTTGGGAACTATATTGAAAGTAGAAACCTGTTTCTCCTTGCCAGCTGCCATAAGCAGCTTCATTTTAGCTATCCCCCTCCTACATCTTAAACATTCCTGCAAATCCCTGCACTCTTCTGAGACTGGGGGAGTTTACAATTTCCCAGAACTATAGACTTTGCCCCAGACCTTGGCCTCACAGGAGACTAAGACAAATGGGCAGTATTCCTATGGTGAAATATAGAATCCAAAAGGTCTTAAATAAAAGGATAGTCCCCACTAGCCTAAGTAGGAATGCAAGATGTTAATCTTAGCAACACGAAAACAAACAAATGGGAATCCTCTGATACTCTGAGTAACACAAAGATCCAGTTTTCCTATTAAAAACTCCACATAAAGAGCCATACTTCACTTCGTCCTGTACTAAGATCCTCCTCATGCTAGGGAGTTTCTTCTACTTCCAGTAAATTTGTTCTCTAACTTAAGTCTGAGCATCTTAATTACTCAATATGTTCTTTATTTTTTAATTTCATTTTTCTGCTTTTTTTGGTTACACCTGGTGGTGCTCAGGGGTTATTCCTGGCTCTGCACTCAGGAATTACTCCTGGTGGTGCTTGGAGGACCATATGGGATGCAGAGGTTCAAACCTGGGTTGGCCACATGCAAGGCAAATGCCTACCTGCTATTGCTCCAGCCCCTATTTTTTTCATTAAATCACCATGAGATAGCTTATTACTCAGTATATTTACTCTTCAAAATATTGAAGAACCTGGAAACATGGACAAGCAAACTGTCAATATGCCAGATATCCAACCAGGGTCAGCCCCATGCAAGACAAGCTTACTGTCACTCCAACTCTGAGCCTGCCAGGACTAATTCCTATGCATAGAGCCAGGAATAAGCCCTCAATACAGGTTGTAGTGACTCAAATCCTCAAAATACTTTTTTTGGTCACATCCAGCAATGCTCAGGGGTTACTTCTGGTTCTGCACTCAGGAATTACTCCTGGTGGTGCTCAGGGGACCGTATGGGATGCCAGGGATCCAACCCGGGTTGGTCACGAGCAAGGCAAATGCTCTCTACCCACTGAATTATCGTTTCGACCCCCAAAAACAAGTTTTTAAAAATGCCTTTAACATTTTTTTGGTGCTTCAGAACCCAGCCACATTATTGCAAGTTGACACTGGCCACTGCTGCTTCCCCTGACAGCAGTACTGAGGAGAAGCTGAGCTGTGAAACTTGGGCCCTTACATGGGTGAAGTGGTATTCTAAATAAATCTCTTACCCTTACATATTCCTTGTCCTACAAACATCCCCAAGAAGAAACCTGGGTTCTCTACAGAGTAGTTGGAGAAAATCTGTCAGCCTGTAGCCCATTGGAAGAGTTTTTTCCAGAGGTTGGGGTTTTCCCAAGCATCTGCTCCTGTTTCTTAGCTGCTGCTGTGGTGATGCATCAATTCTATCCATTACTTCATTCAAGCTGGCTGCTGGCCAAACACAAACTTCACAAGGTCTGTGTTCTAGCAGGGACTTTTGGTGGTAGGACTTAATATTTTATGAGAGCCAAAGCCTCTTTCCCCTCCATCATATGGGAGGGAGGGGTGAATTGGCAACTCCTTGAAGGGATCAAGTATCTTGGCCGCCCCTCCCGTAAAAGGCTGAGACTGGAGAATCTCCTCACTGATCTCAAACCTTGCGCCTTTTATATAGAACGATCCCCGCTTCTGCTTCTGCTTCTGTTTCTGCCAAACATGCTTGGGGAATAAGGTTAGGCACTCTCCAGAACCACACTGTGTGCTTTTCCTGGTGCAGAGAGGCTCTTAGATGTTTGGGGCACCTCCCCAGAAGCAATCTCAGTCGCCGGGGCTAGAGCACTCCCAACAGCTGGCAAAACTGCTTGCACTAAGTTATTTATTTAGGTCCCAGCCCTGCTTTCAAGGCATTGCACCCTGAAGGTCTTCAAAACCCTCTTTCCCACCCAGGGAATCCATGCTGCTCCGCCACTTTGGGGCGGTTTGGCTGCCCTAGCCAGTGTCGTTTTTCTTCAGTTCTTCCACTTTGGCAACATACAGCCTCATGGCATCTATCTTGGACATTCCTTTGTTCTTGGTCCAGGCCTCCCACTTTGCTGTAGCTCTGACATCGGTGCTGGGAGGAGCAGGGATGTTACAGTCCCCCTGGGTGGCCTGTTTATATAAGCTGTACACGGACAGTTTCTCCTGGTCACTTAGGGGCGTCTTCAGCTGCTTAACAGCAGCACAGGCCAGTTCAAACTCCACCTGGCACATGAGAGTCGATGTAATCTTGAACTAAAAGGTGAAGGGGGGAGAGTTAGAAACAGTTGAGGTTGATGAGGACTGGGAAGAAATGGAAGGAGAAGGGAAAGAGCCAACGTATGGGGAGAACACAGGATTCTCAGTTTTCTCAGTGAGAAAATTTTAAGTATAGAAGTAGAGATTGCAAGCTGACGCCTATAGGCTTGAATCGCTCTCCCAGCTATTCTTTGTTTACCCAAAAATAAATTTAAAAAAATGCCTACCCGCTGGGCCACACCTGGAGATGCTCAGGGTGTACTCTTGACGCATGCGTTTAGGGATCACCCCTGGTGGGGCTCAGGGCATCATATGGGGTGCTGGGTATCCTCGTGCAAGACAAGCTTCCTACCTGCTGTATTATTGCTCCAGCTCTGAGCCCGCCAGGACTAATTGCTGTGCGCAGAACCAGGAATAAGGAATAAACCCTGAGCACAGCTTGGTGTGGCCACAAACACCCAAGTAAAACTTTTTTTTTTTTTTTTTTTGCTTTTTGGGTCACACCCAGCGATGCTCAGGGGTTATTCCTGGCTTTGCACTCAGGAATTACGCCTGGCGGTGCTTGGGGGACCATATGGGATGCCGAGGATCGAAACCAGGTCGGCCGCCTGCAAGGCAAATGCCCTACCCGCTCTGCTATCGCTCCGGCCCTTGCGATTTTTTTTTTTGCCAAATAAAACTTTTTAAATGCCTATCCTACCCGTTGTCCTATCGCTCCGATTCCTCCTCCCTGGTCTTCTTTTTTTTTTTTTTTTTGCTTTTCGGTCACACCCTGTGATACACAGGAATTACTCCTGGCGGTGCTCAGGGGACCATACGGGATGCTGGGAATTGAACCCAACCCGAGTTGGCCACGTGCAAGGCAAACGCCTTACCCACTGTACTATCGCCGAGGCCCCTCCCTGATATATATATATATATATTTTTTTTTGTCACACCCGGAGATGCACAGGGGTTATTCCTGGCTCTGCACTCAGGAATTATTCCTGGAGGTGCTCAGGGGACCATAAGGGATGCTGGAATCGAACCCGGGTCGGCCACGTGCAAGGCAAACGCCCTACCCGCTGTGCTATTGCTCCAGCCCCTCCCTGATATTCTTAACCCACCACTTATTTTCTAGGGAGATCTACCCATTAAAATTTCAAAGGCGTCTACATCTGCAACACCGAAAAACTAGGGAGCTGAGGGGCGGTGTGAAGGCGGGGGCGTCGTGCGGGGAGAGCGGATGGGCGAGGCGGACTAACCCAGCGGCTGCGCAAGGAAGCGGCGCGCGCGCCTACCGGCTAGCGGGAGACCTGGGGAGGAACCTGCCGCGCCGGCGAACTCCCCGAACTTATTGGGCGACCAGGAAAGCGGCCCAGGACCTGAGCCAATCACCACCTAGGCCTCAGGGAGTTGGGCGGGACCTGGAAGGGGCGAGGCGAGGGGTCCTTGGAGGCGGGGAGAAGGCGGATCGGTTACCTGCGGGGAGCGAGCTTATTGGAAGGTGGAGAAGGCGCCGCGGCCGGCCGGGACTGAGGGCGGGGTCAGGGGCGTGGCCCCGGCCCCGGCTCCGGGCTCCGCCCATTGTGCCGTGGCGCCTGCGCAGCTCGCGCGCGCGCGTGCGGGGGGAGGGGCGGCCGGGCCGCCTCCAGCGTCGCCGCCATGGACCTAGGTGGGTGTCCGGCTCCCCGGCCCGGGTCCGAGAGGGCCTGGGCTGAGGGAAAACTCCGCGTCGGGGCGAAGTGTGGAGGGCGGGGGGGGCCCGGCCCCGGCCCACGCCGCCGCGCTCCGCGACCCGCCTCTGGGCCCGTCTCCACGTGAAGGGCGGAGCGGATGTGCAGTTGGATGTCCTCAAGGCCAGCGCGCTTCAGGCGCGTCCTTTGGAAAATGCCGGGCTCCGGGCACGCCCCCGGGAGCCCCGGCCGTCCCGGCGAACTCTTAGGGACTCGCCACCAAGACGCTGGAGCCAGTGTCTGCCGTGCCCGTGCAGTCCTCATCGGTAAAACGGGCACGGAGCTGTGCCCATTAGTGTGTGCCATCACGTGTGTACAGCCCTGGGTACAGTGCCTGGCGCTCACGACCTCAGGTTTAGCAGCTGGGAGGCACGAGAAAGCAATTGACATACTCCGAGCATGGTCCGGGGTGGATTGAGGTGGGTCGGGGACTGAGGGATGGCTGGTGGCCCCCTGCCCAGTCTGCTGGACGTGTACTTTGGGGAGGCGGGTAGTGGGTAGGGAATCCAGGACCCCGTATCTCCCAGACACGCTCTCTACCACCGAGTTATATTCCTACTCTGCACGTATTCTTTTCTCTTTTTATTTTTTGTTTTGTTTTGTTTTTTGCTTTTTGGGTCATACCTGGTGATGCACAGGGGTTACTCCTGGCTCTGCACTCAGGAATCACCCCTGGCGGTGCTCAGGGGACCCCATGGGATGCTGGGAATTGAACCCGGGTTGACCGTGTGCAAGGCAAACGCCCTACCCACTGTGCTATTGCTCCAGCCCTCTTTTCTGTTGTTTTGGGGCCACACCTGGTTGTGCTCAGAACGTATTCTTGGTGCTCAGAGGTCACTTCCTGGCAGTGTTTCTAGCATCGAGTGTGGTAGGGCCCTCCTCGTGCAAAGGCAAGCGCCTTGTCTTTCGGGCCTCCTGCACATGTTTTTGAGGGAATAAGACCAGGAGAGTATTCTGGGATGTGTCCGTTATAGGCAGTAGTAGAATGTTGGTTCCTTGCCCCCCCCCCCCCCCCCCGTGAAGTTTTCAGCAGTGGAAATGTGAAGTTGGGAGTTCATAGCTTAGCAGCAGGGGCGATTGTTGCTCCTCCTCCGCCACTGCGTTGTACTCATAACATTGGGATAGATTGTTTTGGGGCCTCAGTGTTCCCATCTCTAAAGCAGGGATTGTAGTTCTCAAAGGGTTGAAGGTTCAAAGTGATCTTAACAAGTGTCCCACTTAGCACAGTGACTGGCACGGAGTAGGCCCTTGATAAACTTAAAGAATGAGCACATGCAGGCACCACGTAACTGCAGTGATAAGGCACTTGGGATTTTCCCAACTCGACTTTGCATACTGTACTTTGTCTTTGGAAAGTTGGTGTTGAGGACAAATAACTGAAGGTGAGAGTGCAGTAAGATTAAGTTTACAGGAGCTGGAGCAATAGCACAGCGGAGTGGGCGCTTGCCTTGCACGTGGCCCACCTGGGTTCGATTCCTGAGTGCAGAGCCTGGAGTAGCCCCTGAGCACAGCCAAGGATGACCCCAAAACAAAGATTAAGTTTACAATCATAGGGGGATATTTTGGAGTCCTGGGAGAATGGCCAGAGCTTAAAAAGTCAGAACTGAGATCCCTTTGGTGAAGTGATACATCCTCGGCGTCTTGCTGGGGCCTCTCAGTCAACTGACTAGAAGTGCAGATGCGCTGGGCTTTTGCCCTCACATAAATGGCTAAAGGGGCAGGATATTCCTAACTGGAATCAGGATTTTTCTGTTGGCTCCTGCCCATACCAAATAAGGAAAATGTTTTTGAGGAGGGGAACATCTGATTCCTGGAAAAGGGGAGGGGAGTCAGGAATATTGCAGAGAGAAGGCCAGGATTGTGTCTCAGTGGTAGAGCACTTGCCTTGCAGATATGAGACAGACCTGGGTTCAATCCCAGAACAACAAACACTATAACGAACAAGGGGCCGCAGATAGTATAGTATAGTGGGTAAGTGTGATTGCCCTGCACACTGCTGACCCTGGCATCACACCCCAGCACCCTGTTTGGTCTCTGACATCCTGCCAGTAGTGGTCTCTGAGTACAGAGCCAGGATTAAACCCTGAACACTGCCAGATGTGTCCCCCAAAAATCAAAAAGAAAAACTATACTGTTAAGAGCTGGTTGGGTAGAGCATTTGCCTTGCATAAGACTGACATAGTTTGATCTTTGGGGTCCATTTGGTCTCCCAAGCATCACCAGAAGTGATCCCTGAGCACAGAGCCAGAAGTAAGATCTGAACACTGCTGTGTGTGGAGCAAAATAACATAGAACCACTCATGGAACATTGGATAGGGAACAGTTCAAATAAAATTGTTTTGTTTGGGGTCACCCTCAGCAGTGCTCAGGGGTTACTCTTGGCTCTGCACTCAGGAATCACTGCTGATGGTACTTGGGGGACTATATAGGATGTTGGGGATCAAACGCATACAAGGCAAGCACCTTACTTTGTACTATCTCTCCAGGCTCCTCAAAATCAGTCTGAACTCTGATTTATATTTGTTTATATCTGAGCAAGACTTTTCCTTTCTTGTCTCGAAGTTGGGCTTGTAAGGAGTATTAGGAATCTAGTCCTCCCAACAAAGGAAAGGTTTGGGGAAATCAAATCTTAACTGAGCACTGAATCAGGCCTATTTAGCAGCTTGATTCTTTTTATTGGGAGGCAGGGGGATGGGGCCACATCCGGTGGTGCTCATCTGGGGTCTTTACCGCTGGTGTTCATGGGAAGCATATGCGGTTTGGGATTGAACCTGGGTTGGCTGCCGGCTAGCACCTCAGCTCCTGTACTATCTTGCTGACGTAGTGATAGCCTCATTTTTTTTTCTTTTTTTTGGGGGGGGAGGGTCACACCTGGCGATGCACAGGGGTCACTCTTGGCTCTGCACTCAGGAATTACCCCTGGCAGTACTCAGGGGACCATATGGGATGCTGGGAATCGAACCTGGGTTGGCCGAGTGCAAGGCAAACGCCCTACCCGCTGTGCTATTGCTCCAGCCCCAGTGATAGCCTCATTCTTATTGCAGCACTTGTTTGGTTTGGGGCCATATTCAGGGGTTCTGGGGGTTCATCCCAGCAGTGCCTGGGGCACTATGGGACTAGAACCAGGGGCCCCTGCATACAGATAATTTTCATCTCTTGAACTATCTCCCCAGCTTGTGCCTGGATTGTGAGCTAACAGTGAGCACAGTTCCATGGAGCAGCTTGTGAAGCTGTATCCTTTGACCTCACTGTGCCTGCAGGAGGGAGGCCTTGTCAGGGATCTGCCCCAGGTGACGTCCTCTTAATGACAAGGCCAGGAAATGAACTGAGGCTCATGGAAGATTCCAGCAAAACTTCCTGAGTCCATGTGCATTCCTGACTCACTTCCAGAAAGGACTTTATTTCTCAGTCCAGAACAGTTATTCTACCTTTTGATTTCTACCAGAGAGAATCAGAGCTCTGTAGCTTTTTCTGGACTGGAAGGAGTTGTAGGGTTACTTGTTCAGAATTCATTTGCCAGGCAAGACGGTCAGAAAAGCAGGGAGGTAGGGCTGCCTCCTGTGCCCACAGCTTTGGCGTGTTGTCCCTGTCTGTCTGGATGGCGTGGATCATTACTCATTGCTCATTTGTCATGTCCTGTACTGGGTGTGGCCGCCCCTGTAGTTTAGTGCTGGCTTGTGCTGTCTCTAAGCCTCACTTCCCACTCCTGGCTCGTCCTTGGCCGGAGGGTCTCCCCATCACTCATTGTTTGCCCCTCTGGGTTGCAAACTCTTAGTGGTCATATGCTAGGACCAGTGTTCCTCTTTGGTCTCAGCCCCGCCTGTCTCCTTTTAATGTCCAAAGGCAGAGAGCCAAAATGGAACTATTCCCTCCAGACATGTTCTGATTCTCTTGTTTTCAGCAGTGCCCGTTGACACTGTCATCCCAGCTCCAGGCTAGAGGGCTGGGGAAACCTTTTCGCTTGGGGCCACACCCAGTGGTGCTCAGGGTTAAGTTCTGACTCTGTGTTCAGGGAACCCTCCTGGCAGGGTTCCATGTATGGTTAGGACCATACATGGTGCTGGGTATTGGACCGGTCTTTTTTTTTTTTTAAGTTCCCTTATTAAATTCTTCAGGCTCCGACTCTGCAGTAGTGGTTAGTACCACCCCATCCTCGCCTTCCACCCACACATTCTTACTCTGCTTGTCTCTGTGCAGGACCCTTGAATATCTGTGAAGAAATGACAATACTGCATGGGGGCTTCTTGCTGGCTCAGCAGCTGTTCCACCCTAAAGTCCTGACCGAACTGACCAAATCAGACTGGCAGAGCATTGGGCGGCCAATTGTGGAGGCCTTGAGGGAGATCTCGGCCACAGCAGATTCACAGTCATTTTGCTGGAAGAAAAAGGCTCTAATTGTCATCTGGACCAAGGTTCTTCAGCCCTCCCCTGCCAGCCCTTCCGACACCGAAACTCGCTGGCAGGAAGATGTATTCTTCTCAGTGGGCAACATGATCCCGACCATCAACCACACGGTCCTTTTTGAGCTGCTCAAATCCTTGGAAGCTTCCGGACTCTTTATCCAGCTCCTGATGGCCCTGCCCAACACCATCTGCCGCTCAGAGCTGGAGCACTTTCTGGAGCACATGAGCATTGACACTTCTTCACAGGATGTGGCCTTCTTCCTCAATGTCTGGTGGGAGATGATGAAGCACAAGGGCAACCAGCAGGACCCCCTGCTCTCCCAGTTTCGGACCATGGCCCATCAATACGCCTCAGCAGCCGATGAGTTCTCCCACCCGCCAAAGAGGTTTAAGTCGGACCCAGATGTGAGTCCCATCATGCCCTTGCTGGCCATGCTGCTCAGCGGTCTGAAGCGAATCCAGAGCAGCATCCTGTGCCCCAGGATGAAGTGCTGCGCCCTGGCCAACCTGGCTGACATGCTCACCGTCTTTGCCCTGATGGAGGACGACCCCCAGGAAGTGTCTGCCACTGTCTATCTAGACAAACTGGCCACAGTGATCTCCGTGTGGAACTCGGACACGCAGAACCCATACCACCAGCAGGCGCTGGTGGATAAGGTGAAGGAGGCAGAGCGGGACGTCAGCCGCACCTCTCTGGCCAAGCTCCCAAACGAGACCGTCTTCATGGGGTTCGAGTTCCTGCGCAGCCTGCTGGGGGAGTGGGGGGATGAGCTGCAGGCCCTGCTCGACAGCAGCCAGGGCACCAGCTATGACAGCTACCGGCTCTGCGACAGTCTCACTTCCTTCAGCCAGAACCTGAAGCTGTACCTGGACAACACCTCCTTGTCCAAGGAGGAGCGGCAAGTGGTCTCAGAGCTGGCCGAGTGTGTGGCGGACTTCCTGAAGAAAACAGCCACGGCCCTGAAGCACAAAGGCTTCGAGAAGGATATCACGGCCGCCATCGCCATGGCCATAATCGAGCAGAAGATGGACCGGCACATGGAAGTGTGCTACATTTTTGCTTCGGAGAAGAAATGGGCCTTCTCCCCCGAGTGGCTGACCTGCCTCGTGAACAACCAGGCCCTCTTCCAAGAGCCAGCGCTGGTGCTGATGCTGCTGGAGACAGTGATCGAGGTCAACATGGCAGACCGAGCCATCCCCGAATCTCAGGTCAAGCAAGTGATCACCTTGATTCTGGACTGTTATGCCAACCTGTCGCTGCCTGATAAAAATAAAGTCCTCTCTGGCGTCCTTTCTTCCTGGGGGTGGGAGGGGCTCTCTGCAAAGTTGTCGGCTTACTTGGAGGGGTTTCAGGACGACCTCAATATGACTTTTAACCAGCTTGTACAGAGCCCCTCCGAGCAAGGCTTGACCAAAGCGGTAGCATCCGTGGCCCGCCTGATGATTCTGAACCCAGAGGTGACGGTGAAGAAGATGTGTGTCATGGCTGTCAGCCATCTCGGTGCCCACAGGTTCCTGGCCCAGATTCTCACCTCCTTCCCTGCGCTCAAGTGCTTGCACGAGCAGGCTGTGAGTCTGGACTCCACACTCGTGCTGTCGTGCCTCAAAGAAGCCGTCTGGGGGAAGCTGGCAACACCCAAGGAAGAAAAGCAGTTCTTGGAGCTCCTAAACTGCCTGATGAACCCCGTGAAGCCACAGGGGATTCCTGTGGCTGCTCTCCTGGAGCCAGATGAGGTGCTGAAGGCATTCGTCCTGCCTTTCTTGATGCTCGATGTCAAAGAGGTGGAGCTGAGCGTGAAGATCTTCATCCAGAGCCTAGAAGCCAACGCATGCCTAGAGGAATACTGGCTCCAGACCTGCTCCCCATTTCCCCTCATCTTCAGCGTCTGCCAGCTCCTGGATGGCTTTAGCAAATACTGGCAGCTGCCCAAGGAGAAGCGGTGCCTCTCCCTGGACGGGAAGGATCAGGTGATCCATATCCTGGATCTCCTCTGTGAGGCTGTCTTGGCTAACGTTGAGACCATCCCTCCCGACACCTGGACCAAGTCGCTGTCGTGGCTCCACCGGAAGCTCGAGCAGCTGGACTGGACCGTGGGTCTAAGACTGAAGAATTTCTTTGAGGGCCACTTTAAGTGTGAAGTGCCAGCCACACTCTTTGAGATCTGTAAGCTCTCTGAGGACGAGTGGACCTCACAGGCCCACCCGGGCTACGGGCCTGGCACCGGGCTGCTGGCCTGGATGGAATGTTGCTCCATCTCCAAGGGCATCTCGGAGCAGATGCTCTCTCTCTTGGTGATGGATTTGGGCAACCCCGAGGAGGTCAGACTGTTCAGCAAGGGCTTCCTGGTGGCCCTGGTGCAGCTGCTGCCGTGGTGCAGCACCCAGGAGTGGCAGTGCCTTCACCAGCTGACCCGGAGGCTGTTGGAGAAGCAGCTCCTGCACGTCCCGTACAGCCTGGAATATATTCAGTTTGTTCCTCTCCTCAACCTGAAGCCGTTTGCCCAGGAGCTGCAGCTCTCCGTTCTCTTCCTGAGAACCTTTCAGTTTCTCTGCAGCCAGAGTTGTCGCAATTGGCTTCCCTTGGATGGCTGGTGCCATGTGGTCAAACTCCTTTGTGGCAGCCTGACCAACCTCCTGGACACCATCAGGTCGATACAGTCTGCTGGCCCCTGGGCCCAGGGACAGGAACACGACCTGACCCAGGAAAGCCTCTTTGTTTACACGCAGGTGTTCTGTCATGTATTGCACATTATGGCCATGCTCCACCAAGAAGTGTGCGACCCCCTCTATGTGTTGGCCTTAGAAATCCTCACCTGCTACGAAACCCTGAGCAAGACCAACCCTTCCGCGAGCTCCGTGTTCCAGAAGGCCAATGAGCAGCGCTTCTTAAAGTCCATCGCAGAGAACATTAGCCCAGAGGAGCGGCGCCAAACTCTGCTGCAGAAGATCAGCAGCTTCTGACCTCTGCAGGCCAGAACCCAGCGGGGCCTCAACTTGGCAGGCCCCGCGGGGGCATAAGCTAAGCAGCTCAGACTTTTAGTCTCGTGAACTTGGATACAAGCTAAAACACCGACAGCAATAACTGTAAAAAAAATTAGTTTCTTAGGTATTTGTTATATACAGAGCATAATAAAATTCTCTCGCGTTTCCACTTGTGTCTCGAGTTCATCAGCCATGCTATGGGCTTAGATGCACTTGAAACTGGGCTCAGCCCAAGTCAAGGTGGAAGACAGGTTTGTAACTGGACTTCACCCTCGAACTTGGCAAATGAAACCACCCAAGTGGGCAAGTCACAGGGATGTCCGTGGGCAAATCACAGGGAGCGACTGTGTATTCTACACTGATAACCTCTTCATAGGGCATTCTGCAGTACCTTCAAAGGGGCATCAACTGTGCCAAGATTTCTATTTGGTCACCAGTGGGCAGTGAGACAGTATCTCTCTGTAAAATAGGACTAGTTCAAGAAAATAAAATGTTAGAGGGGTATGTGCTTAATTGGTATCAGACACACTGGTGATGGGTGTGGGGTTGGAACGATGTATAAGAAGTATAATAGTATTGTAAGTCCTGGTACCTCAATAAAAATGATTAAAAAAATTTTAAGGTATCTTCTGAATGACAGGATTCTGCCAGGATTAGTTTTGCTTTATTTGGGGAGGGAGGGTCTGCTCGTATGCGAAAAAAAAAAAAAAAATCTTAACATGGTATGCATGGATCATGTGGCAGTAATACTCCACTGATCTATATATTATACTGTCCTCTTCTTTTTGGGGGGTCGGGGGCAGACTTGGTGACACTCAAGGGTTACTTCTGGCTCTGCACTCAGGAATCATGCCGGTGGTGGTGCTTGGGGTTCATAGGGGGATGGGGATTGAACCTGGGTTGGCCTTATGCAAGGCAAGTGCCCTCCCGCTGTACTATCACTCCAGCCCCTGCCATACAGACTGAACTGTAAACTTGGGCTGAACTCAAGATCTAGTAAATGGCAGAGCTGTGTTTAAAATCTGGGTTTTTCTGCCAGAGGTGAGTTCTGGTTTTTAAGAATGAGTGGGAATGGAGTATATTGAAGCACAGAAATGGGACTTTTAAGAGGTCCAGGGTACAAGACAACTTTAACACTGGGTGGCAAGAAAGGGGCAGGGAAAATGAATGCCTCTTACCCAAGGGGCATGAGTCTCCCTTTCCTACGGTGGACTGGCCCTGTGACAAGAGATTGGTTTCTACAGTCCTAATGGAAAAGAGTTCTAGGAACACTGCAGTGGAACCCCAAGAGCCTGCTGTGTCTGGAACCATCAGGCATCAAAGCAGTGGTTTGCAACCACGTCTCCTGAGGGTCCAACTATTTCCTGTCCACCAAAAAAATGCTGCTGTTTAACGTGGTGTGCCTGGATCATGTTAGCAGTACTTATTCTAAATACTGATCTATAGATATTTATATTCTAGTGTCCTCTATTTTTTTGAGCCACACCTGGTAATGCTCAGGGTTTATTCCTGCTGCACTCAGGAATCACTCCTGCTGGTGCTTGGAGGAACCATATGGGATGCCAGGGTTTGAGCCTGGGTTGGCCATGTGCAAGGCAAGTGCCCTATTGCTGTGCTATCTCTCTGGCCCTTCTTGTTTCTGCCCCAGCTTTTCATGACATAGTTCTTTTCACTGGGCTGGAGTGATAGCACAGTGGGTAGGGCGTTTGCCTTGCACATGGCCGACCCGGGTTCGATTCCTTCACCCCTCTGGGAGAGCCTGGCAAGCTACCCATGGCGTATTCAATATGCCAAAAACAGTAACGTCTCAACAATGGAGACGTTACTGGTGCCTGCTTGAGCAAATCAATGAGCAACAGGATGACAGTGACAGTGACAGTTCTTTTCACTGATCCTCAAGTGTAAAAGGCTGCAAACCACTATTAGAGGAAGGTATGTACCAGCTGAATGCATGAACATCTGTGCCCGCCCGACATCCAGAATGAACATGTCAGAAGTAACCACAGTGCAGGGCAGGTCCCAGGATGAGGCTCACAGGTACTGATGGATTTGCAAATGAGAAGTTGGATAATATTAGTGCAGTCTGAACACAACGGGTGACTTAAAAAGGTACACATAAAACAAAACAGTAAAAAAAAAAAAATTTCTATTTTTTTACGCGGCACCTATGACAGGCTGAAATAGTCCAAATTTGAGACATTATTAACTTTAAAATTCATGAACAACAATGAATTAAAAGGCACTTTTAAAAAAAATTCATTATCATTTGAAAAAGAACTTTGTTGGTAACGCAGTTTCTTGGCACCAGAGGATCCTGTTTGCAGCCAGAGGGTGGAGGAGTCCGTCCCCGGGTCGCGTTCTGCAAGGACTGGCCCGCACTCTGCAGCCGTTGTGCGGCTGGGTCAGTGCGCACACGGGACGGGCTGTGTGTGGGCCTCGAGCTTTATCGGGGCAGGCTGGGTGAGCTCACAGTCGAGTAGAGAAGTCCATTTCTACTTCATGTGAAAAGGACAGTGTCAAGTGGTGGGGTTCCCCAAGTAAGAACTATCAAAGTCATCACTTGAACCCCAGGAGGTTTGAGAGTACCCTGTGCTTGTGGATATGGGGGGAGCTGAGCTTGTGGGGGACACGCTAAAAGGAATAATACTTCGGCAAGCTCATGAGTTTGACACTGGTCTTACTGACCAACGGGCCCCCCACTTACTCAAGTGTTTCAGGTTCTTTCCCTGCTGCCCATCCCTGGCCCATGAGACCTCTGATGGAAAAAAATCAACGGACCGGAATTTACTGTTGGCATAAGGATGAAGATGAGGCAAAGAACTGGTGGGTGGTTAGTAAACAATATAAAAGAACCTGCCCACAGTTAAGTTTTCAAGGCCATTACTACAAAGTATTTTCAGAGCCACTGCTGGCCTCTGTCGGCCCAGCATGTGTGGCTGCTGCCCTGAGTAGAAAGGTGGGAAGCTGCTGATAGCAGGGCCAGGCCAGGGTCCAGACACTTAGTCACCCTATTCACCTATCTTCACACCCCATGCTTCTGCCTCACGGAGCCATGGAGATAAAGGCCCAGGGAAGGGTCGTTGGGCCTGCACTGTTTGAAACCACCATGCTGCCAATGGAGGTCTAACAAGAATTAAGAGTTTTTACTAAGAAAAAAGTGCTTTTGCAAAAATAGGGTGTGTGTGTCTGTCCATCTGTGTGTGTGTGTGTGTGTGTGTGTGTGTGTGTGTGTGTGTGCAATGTTTAGAAAAAAAACTCAAACCCATCTGCTTACCAATACTCAAAAGGGTAAGGTTACCCAGGGCAGTGTGGTCCATGGAATAGTGAGTAGATGAGGCAGCTAGGCGGAGGCAGCACCCTCACTGCCTGACTCCCAGGAGCAGCTAACCATCCTTTTTGGCAGGGGGAGTATCAAAGAGCCGGGATGCCTTCTTGCACAGCAGAGAGAACCAGTAGATCTGGGGTGCGATGAGGAAGGCATTGGCCACGTTGCAGTAGAAGGGGATGTGGAATGGCACTTGGTACAGGCTCAGTTCCTGCTGCTGCCCGTAGGACCAGTACATGAAGGGGAACAGAAGGAGCCGGCAGGCAAGGAAGGTGGACAGTGTGAGGATTCCATTCACCTTGTACAGGAGGGTGTGCTGCTGCTTGAACTGTAAATAGAAAGAGGAAGAAACATGGGGTCAGAGCAAGAGTATAGGAGGTGGGGTGCTTGCCTTGCATGCAGCTACCCGGGTTTGATCCCCAGTATGCCACTGGTCCCAGAGCTCTGCCAGGAATGATCGCTGAGTGCAGAGCCAGGAGTAAGTCCTGAGCACCGCTCTGATGTGACCCCAAAACTGCACCACCACCAATAAAGAGAAGGCATGGTGTCACCAAGAGGGTGGGGCTGCAAGAATCAACAGCCCAAGTTCCACACCAATGACCATGCACCTACTAAGTCCCTGACACTAGTGGAAAAGATGTCTGAGGATTTCTATCTGCATGGAGCCTTGGAGTTTTTCCACAGTGATACTGTCCCATCACAGGAAGTGTGGATTTGAGAAAAGCCGTGGCCAAAATACAACACATAAAAAACTATCACATTTGAACATCTGTTTCTGTTCACCCCACGCCTGGCCCCTTTAAGTCTGTCTACGGGTCTCTCTCACCCCTGGTGATTCTTAATTCTACGGGATTTCGCCAGGCCCCACCATCTACCGGAGTCTGCCCATTCGCTGTGTTTCTGCCAGTGCGTGTCTACGTGCCTGAATGAGAACTCTGCCCAGTGACACAAACGGAGTGCTCAGTTCTGCGGTGAAGATGCAGCCAACAAAGAAATCCCCAAGTTCTCCTCGAAATCTCTGGAGAGGAAAAAGGGAAATAAAAACGGGATGTCAGAGAACCAGTGGGAGGAAAATTCTAACTGAGGTTAAATAAAGGGTGACTGGGATTGAGCAGGGACAGGAAAACGTTAAAGGGGCCAGCACAGGCCCATTCATTCTGCTGCTGCCACAGCAAAATCTGGCCCCCGAGACTCCAGAAGCAAGTCCAGATGGGCCAGCAAGTCCAAAGGGGCACATGCCCAGCTCTCCCTGAATGTTAATGGAGCCTACTTTTGGGTCTCTAACTCAGTCATGCCAAGGGGACTTGACCAGCTCAGTTCAATGAGTCAGATGCTGTACTATGCGTTAAAGTCCCAAAGCAATTAATAACGATTTGTTAAAGAATACATGGGCTGGAGAGAGTACATCGGATATGGCATTTGCCTTGCAAGTTGCTGACCAGGGTTCCATCCCTAGCATCCCATATGGTTCCCCAAGCACCACCAGGAGTGGTTCCTGAGTGTAGAATTAGGAGTAACCCCTGAGCATTGCCAGGTGACCCCCTGCCCCCCACTCCTTCCTTCTTTCGCTTTTTGCTTTCTGGGAAAATTAGATATATAGCAACTTCTCTTAGTGGAAAGCTATCAAGCAGTGTCACTTAGTAGGCACTCAAATATTAGTTTCCTCTCCCTTGTTGGGGGAACTTTTCTGGAGGGTGGGAAGGAAATGGGTCTGGGGAGAAATTACTAGTCTAGATGCTTACATATAAAGTCATTACAGAGACTGTGATTTTCTGAGGATCAAAATAAGGCACAAAATACTCTAGTATGCAAAGCAAATAATCACTTGGCTGAGCTACTCTCATTTTTTTATCTTGTATTTTTTGGGGGAAAGAGGGGGCGCAACCACCAATGCTCAGGGCTTATTCCTGGCTCTGCATTCAGGGATCACTTCTGGCAGTTTAGGAAATCATATGTGGAGCCAGGGATCGAACCAAGGTTAGCTGAATGCAAGACAAGCATCTAAATCCTAAATATTTCTGGAACCTACTCTCATTAAAAAAAAATTTATAGGAGGGGTTAGAGCAATAGTACAGTGGGTAGGGTGTTTGCCTTGCATGCAGCTGACCTGGGTTCGATTCCTAGCATCCCATATGGCCCCCTGAGCACCACCAGGAGTAATTCCTAAGTGCAGAGCCAGGAGTAACCTCTGCACATCACTGGGTGTGACCCAAAAACCAAAAAGCCAAAAAAATAAAAATTATAAGAGTCACAAAGGCCCTATGATGCTTTGGATCACACTCAGGAACTCAGGACCATATGAGGCTCTGATGATCAGCATCCTCAAGATAAAATAATTTCTTTTTGTTTGTTTGTTTGTTTTACCATACCTGGCGATGCTCAGGTGTTACTCCTGTCTCTGCACTCGGGACTTATTCCTGGTGGTGCTCAGGGGGCTATGCGATGCCAGGGATCAAACTCAGGTGGGCTGCATGCAAGGCAAGTGCCCTACCCACTGTACTATCTCTCCAGACCTCAACTGAAATAATTATTATGCTGTTTCGTATTATGCCCATTTTATATTGTTTTTACATTGTATGAATTTTTTAATAAGACAGAACTTCTGACAAATACTCAGGAAGGACAGAGGCCCAGGAGATTGCTAGTTGAGAGGATCACAGATATTTCAGGTTTCATCTTTGACGTGATATGCTGGGCACCCTAACTGTGCCAGTGGCTGGCACAAGGAGTGCAGGTGAGGACATCAAGACATAGTGGGGCAATCTTCACACCTGCATGACGGTCAAGAGGCCCTGTTCAGAGGACCAAGGCCACCATTGGCATGCGGAAGGCCATACCTGCGTAATTGGCACAAGGATAAACAGAATGACTGCATGGTGCGTGATCATGAGGCGGTTTTTACTTAGGAAGCTTCGGAAAATGGTGAAGGAGTGTCCGCAGCTGTGGTCTCTGGTTCGGTACCACTCACAGAGATACATGGCATAGGTGTCATAGATCATGTACGGAATTAAAAACCAGACATATTCTCGGGCCAGCCAGTGCCTGAAAGAAAGCATTGAATGGTTGATGAAATAATTGTGGATATAAACAAGGAGGGCTCAGATGCACCCTCTTCTCAAACACATCCCCTTCAGCCTCCTATAACTTTTTTTTTTTTTGATTCCCTGTTTGTGCTCAGGGATCATGTCTGGCAGGGCTTGGAGACCATATGGGGCACGGGGAATTGAACCCCAGTCAACCACTTCAAGGCAAACGCCCTACCCATTGCACTATCACTCTAGCCCCCGTATTTTTTTTTTAAATCCAAATAGTTTACATTGAAGATGCTGAAACTTACAAATAATAAGAGTGAATAGCTGTCTTTTTTTTTTTTTTTTTGGTTTTTTTTTTGTTTGTTTTGGGGTCACACCCGGCAATGCGCAGGGGTTACTCCTGGCTCATGCACTCAGGAATTACTCCTGGTGGTGCTCGGGGGACCATATGGGATGCTGGGACTCGAACCTGGGTCTGCCGCGTGCAAGGCAAACGCCCTACCCGCTGTGCTATCACTTCAGCCCCAAGAGTGAATAGCTGTCAATCCCAATCAGGGGCCAGAGAGCTAGAGCAGTAGGGTGAATGCAGGCTTTCCCTGCAGGACACCCAATTAGATCCCCAACACTATGGTTCCTGAGTGCTGCTACAAGTAATCCCTAAGCACAGAGCCAGAAGCGGCCCGAGTCCCCTGAGTGTGACCCAAAGCCACAAATAAAATAAAATAAAATAAATTGCAGATCTGGACCAGGGATATGGCTCAAAGTGTTTTAGCACACACCTGTGTGTGTGCTAAAACACACACAGGGGACCCAGGGTCTACTCCCAGTACTACCATGGTTCCTTGAGCACAAATGAGAGACTGGTGGTTCCCAGCACAGTTGGGCCTGTGCAGTATAATATTAAATTATTGTCACTGTCACTGTCATCCCGTTGCTCATCGATTTGTTTGAGTGGGCACCAGTAACATCTCTCATTGAGAGACTTATTGTTACTGTTTTTGGCATATCCAATACGCACGGGTAGCTTGCCAGGCTCTGCCATGCGGGCGGGATACTCTCAGTAGCTTGCCGGGCTCTCTGAGAGGGGCAGAGGAATCGAACTTAGGTCGGCCGCATGAAAGGTGAACGCCCAACCGCTGTGCTATTGCTCCAGCCCAATATTAAATTATTAGAAGATAAAATTAATAACATCAGAATTTCAGGGCAGAATCCTAAGTAGCACAGCAGAGAGCTGGAATTCACTCAGTACTGTGCATTTCACTAGCTGTCAGTATTTTTTTGATTTAGATGCTCATCAGTAATGGATTTTCTGGCATTTTGGTGACAGCTGACTCCGGTACACATATGCATACAAATGAGTCACAGAAACACGAAGGAACTGTTTTGAAATGTGTCCCGAACCCAAGATTTCCACACTACTTGGCTGCTAAACAATTAGAAGTTTCCTCTTCTATCTGCATACAAACCCTACTCTCGGGGGTTTCTGGGAAGCCTCCCCAGTCCATCCCTTTACAATTCTAGAATCCAAATTCAACCAAGAAAAACGATTATGTCTAGACATGAGCTCAAGAGTTCAAGGACTACCTGACAGCAGGTAGCTACCAGCAGAAAAGCAAGGACCAAAGTCAGCATTCCTGTTTTTCCATCCACAGGGGTTGAATCAATATTTGCTCAGTTGAGGGGCCAGAGTGATAGCACAGCAGGTAGGGTATTTGCCTTGCATGCAGCCGACCCAGGTTCAATTCACAGCATCCCATATGGTCCCTGAGCTCTACCAGGATTGATCCCTGAAAGCAGAGCCAGGAATAAGTCCTGAGCATCAATGGGTATGGTCAAAAGACAAATGAATGAATAAAAAAAAGTGTGGAAGTCCTTTTTTATGTGGCAGGGGAAACGGGGTGTGCCACAGCTGGTGATGCCTGGGGTCACTCCCAGTTAGGTGTAGAGAACATATGTTGCCAGGGACTGAATTGAGGTGGGTCATATGCAAGGCAAACACATACAGTTTCTCTGCCTTTTGCAAGTCCTTTTATATACAAACATTTAAAAGTTCTCTCTGAGGGGCTAGAGCAATAGCACAGTGGGTAGGGCTCTTGCCTTACACACAACCACCCCGGCTTGATCCCCAACATTCCATATGATCTCCCCTGAGCCCTGTCAGGAGTAATTCCTGAGTGCAGAGCCAGGAGTAACCCTGAACACTGTTAGGTATGGTCCCCAAACAAAAACAAAATGTATACCATCTCAATAAAAGTAAGTTGAGAAAATTGCCTAGAAGTGCAACTCTTTGTCCTTCTAGGGTTCTGGCCTTTTTAAGAACCTAATTAGGGGGTACAGAGAAAGCTCAGTGGGCTAAAGTGTAAACTTTGAATACAGGAGGCCTCGGTTCAATTCCCCACCATCAGAACAACTGTCCAGTTCCAAGTCAATTACTGAGCCAAGTACTGGGCCAACAAGTACCGAGCTAGAAGCAGCAAGTACCAAACTGGGAGTAGCCAGTGCATGAGAATAAAAACAAAGAAGAAACTAACTGGAGGCTGGAGAGAGAGTTCAAAGCTTTGCACTCATACTCTATTCAAAAGCACTGGGATTTGATCCCTTGGCACTACATGGTCCTCAGAATACTGGCTGATGTGACCCCAAAGTAAAAAAACCAAAAGCAAAAAAACTAAATCCCTGAGCCTCCACCATATCCAGCATGTAATTTGGACCTTCTTTTTTTCTGCTTTCCCTATTATAGCTATTTGATATGCAGGTTTAAGATAAAGGGGCATATAAGAGGGGAAAAACATGAGTGTATAGTGTTTGAGCCCCCAAAGGTTTTTATTTTTAAAGTTTCTGGAGGGACCATAGCCGAGTGTTGAGGGCTACTCCCAGCTCTGCTGGGGGCTGGCGGGAGGGCGGGGGAGTGTGTGGTATCAAAGATCCAAGCCGGCATGCAAAGCAACCACTCCACCTGTTGAGCCATCACTCTGGTCCTCAGGCTGTATGATCTGGGGCCTCTGTAACTCTGCATCTATGGAAAGGTGGAGGGCAAAGAGAGGTGGTACCTGACTTCACTTTCCATTTTTTTGAAAGGGGAGACACCTGGCAGTGCTCAGAGCTTACTCCTGGTTCTGTGCTCAGGGATCTCTTCTTGTGGTGCTTGGGGAGGCCAGGTGCCGTGGATCAAGCCCGTCTCAGGTACATGTATGGCAAGTGTCCTACCCTCTGTGCTGTTTCTCCAGTCCTATGTCTGTCTTTATTTTGCAAAAACAAAACCTAAGGCGTAAAGATACACAACCAAGGAGGAACCTAAAAAAATTAAACAACAAAAACCCCAATGGGCCACTGGTTTGCTGTCCTGCTCAAGAACTCCAACAGAGGGTTTCTGAGGGGGAACTCAACAATGGAGCTATAGAAGTGAAAGCTCATCGTAGGCAAAGAACTGTTTCTGAAATGTGTGGTGGTTGCCTGCTGCTTGCCCCATGCCCGCGCAAAGCAGGGGCTACGGCCAAGTCTGGCTCAGTTTTGTCTGCAGAGGAGGCTGCGTTCCAACTGAAGCCGACAAACTGGGGACAGAAGGGAGGGGAGGAGAGGGAGAGAGGGAGGGATGGAGAGAGAGAGAGAGAGAGAGAGAGAGAGAGAGAGAGAGAGAGAGAGAGAGAGAGGAGGAGAGAGAGGAGAGAGAGCGAGAGAGCGAGAGTACTGCAGGACCAGAGAGAGAGAGAGAGAGAGAGAGAGAGAGAGAGAGAGAGAGAGAGAGAGAGAGGAGAGAGAGCGAGAGAGAGCTGCAGGACGAGAAAACACTCCACCAAGATAAGACTTGGGGCTGGGCAAGCAACTACTGTTCCCGGCTGATGTGTGATCAGGATTACATGATCTTCCCTCAGCCCATGTACAACTCATCACCAAGAACTGCTTTCACCTGGGACTCACAAACGTGCTCTAAGAAGAAAAATCATGAAAACCATCAGAGGATTAATCCCAAGTGAAAGCCAGTCATTAAAATCCCTGGCTTCTGGGGCTCTCCTCTCCTGTTCCAGTTTCAACAGGCTGGAAAAGCAGGTCACTTTGTAATGTCAACAGAAAGGCAAAAAAGGCCAGGGAAGCCTCTGAGATGGTCCTGGCACATTTGGTTCTTATCCCGCAACTTAGCTAGGAGAAAGGGAGATGGGTTCTGGGAATACTGGTCAAAAAAAAAAAAGTGGGGGTGACTTTTAAAAAGTTTAAAAGAACTACCACTGCCTAGTTCTGAATATTAAGGACTACTCCAGTCTTTATACTAGGTTTCTCCAGATGCACATTTACACACACACACACGTTTTCTGAAAGCTCCTCAGCAAATCTAGAGGGAGGGCAAGAGCAGCTCCAGTAAGGAAGGGGTTGGTGGGGCTCTTCCTCTCCATAGGAGCGCTCTGCCTGCTAACCACACTGGACCCATCCAGGGGAAAGAATGCGCCAGAGCAGGTCCCGGGGGACAGCAAGTCAAGAAGCTTTAAAAGCCCGACCTACTCCCCTTTCTGAATCATTTTCACACTTATCTATCTCACGCACAACTGGGAGGGGCCGGTGATGGGGCTCCGTGGAGAACTGGCTTGGCATGACTGTGGCCCTGGGTTCAACCTCCCCCCCCACCCCGCCCAAATGAACCGCTGGGTCACTCTGTCCTTATCCAGGTCCCCCCGCAAGAAATGGCATTCTCGAGCGGTTCTTCCGTTTACTTTCTCAGCAGCTGCCGCGCGCTTTAAAGCTCTGGGGAGAGGAGGAGGGGACTTAACCCGGAGTTTTCCCATCAATCAATCCCCTAGTCCCTGCGCTGCTGGAGAACCGAGAGAGAGAAAGTGTGTGTGCACAACCCGGACGCGGAGACTCCGGCGGGGCACGGCGCTGCCGCCGCGCTGCCCTCCCGCGCTCCCGGCCCCTACCTGTCGGTGATCACGTCTCTGCAGGAGCGGACGATGATGATTCCCGAGCCGGTGGCCAGCACCGCCTGCACCGAAGAGACCAGCCTGCGGCGGGGCGGAGAGAAGGGAGGAGCGCGCCTTCAGTCCCGGGGCGTCCCCCAGAGTCCCCCCCGAGGCCCCTCGGGGGCAGGACGCGCGGGGGCCGCCGAGAGGGGGCGAGGAGCCCGGCGGGCAGCCCCCCTTGCTTCCTGTCGCCGCCCCCCCCCCCCCCGCCCTCCGCGGGGCCCGGGCCGCCCGCCGCGCGCCCACCCACCTGGTGCTGATCATGGCGCGGTCCGAGTCGCTCCATTGCGGCCGCGCGCGGCGCAGCCCCCAGGTGCAGAGCGCGAAGAGCCCGGGGAAGAAGAGCGCGCCCCCGACCAGCGGCAGCAGCATGGGTGCGGGGGGCCCGGCCGCCTGTGGCCGCCGCTCGGCGTGGCTCCTAGCTGCGCGCCTCGGCGCCTGGCGCTGCCCGCGCGCCGCCCGCCCTTAAGTCTCACCCTCCGCCCTCCACCCCCGCCCGCCCGGCCCGGCCCGGCCCGGCCCGCCGCCGCTCCGGCCGCCGCGGGGCCCTGGCCCCGCGCCCGCAGCGCCAGCCTCCGCGTGACCAGAAGGGCGGCCGCGATAGGCGCGGGCCAGGCGGCCGGGGCGGGGTCTGGCGGCCGCCGCCCCCCGGGCTGCGAGGCTTCCCCGGCTTCCCCCCCGCCGGCGAGGGGCCCGCGGGACCGAGCCGCTGCCCCCCTGGCTCCCGAGAGCGCCCGCGCTGCGCCCCGACACTCCCGAGCGGCCGCGCGCCGGCGGCAGGGGCGGGCAGGGCCGAGGCTCCCGGGGCTTCTGTTCCGTCACCGCGGTCCCCCCCACCCCCCCGGGGGAGGGGGCCCGCACCTGCCCCCGGCCCTCTCTCCCCCTCCCCCCTCCCCGGCCCGGGGCAGCGCGGGGGGCTCTGGAGTGGGCCCCCGAGAAAGGCAGGTAGCCCGAGCGCCCGGGGAGGCGAGGAGCGTGCGGTGGGCATCCATCTGGGGGAGGAAGGAAAGGGCGGGCTCGGGGTGGCCGGCTGCCAGCCCCGCTTATCGACCGACCGAGCGAACACTCCCGAGCCCAAGGGTGAGTCCCGGGGAAATGGTCTTTCCACGTCCCGCCAAGGGCTGCCGTTCCAGCCGAGGGGGCTGCTCCCCCCCCCCAACCCTTCAATCCGGCCACCCAATCGGGCGGGCAGTTCCTCCCCATCTACATATCGAGGCGGAATATCAAATCTGCAGCCTTTCTGTGGTGCGGCTGCTTGGTTTTGGGTCGAGATACAATCCAGGCCTAGTGACTGTTTTTGTTGTTGACAACGTGTCTTTATCTAAAGGCTCCCGGGCCAGGTCCCCACACTCGAAAGGTTTGGAATTGATCTCATTTTCACTCTGTACCAATCATGGGGCGCTCCAGCCTCACTGCCTTCTCTCCTCGTGGCCCTGCCAATGCTTTACTCTGCCTTGGTCTGTACCGCTCTCAGCTAACAAACGGAGAAATACAATTCACCTAGGTCTCCGGAAACTATGTCAAACCCTGCCCTGCAAGACGCAGACGAAAGTCCCGTTAAGAGGCTCTGGGACTGCCTCAGGAGGGGCTGGACTACATACAACTTCTTTAAAACTCTTCCGCTCTAAATTCTTTTATTTACTTTATTATCGTTATTATTATTATTATTATTATTATTATTATTATTATTTTATTTATTTTATGGGGTCACCCGGCGATGCACAGGGGTTATTCCTGGCTCTGCACTCAGGAATTACTCCTGGCGGTGCTCAGGGGACCATATGGGATGCTGGGAATCAAAACCAGGTCCTCCGCGTGCAACCGCCGCGTGCAAAGCAAACGCCCTATCTGCTGTGTATCACTCCAGCCCCCCTATTATTATTATTTTAGATATTTGGGGTACACGCACCGGTGCTCAGGGCTTAATCCTGGCTCTGCGCTCAGGGATCACTGGGTGACCATATGGGATGCCAGGGATCGAACCCCTGAACTGGCTGCCTGCAAGGCAAGGGCCTTACCTGCTGTACTATGGCTCTGGCACCCCCAGTGCTAAATTATTTCAATTCTGTGATTTTCATAAGGTAACAGATGACTTCTGCTTGATGCCAATTAAAATTTCTCTAGCACCGGCAGTTTCTGGTGTGGAAACAGAGCTTTGAAATATCTTCCTACTTGTTGTTCAGAGAAGGGCCTTAGCCAACATTAAGATAGCAGAAAGCACAAAGAAAACACGAAGTTTCTTCCACTTAAATTGAGCCTCTAACTCCCAAATTCACTGCCAACATAATGCTGATATGAGACAGACACTTGAGCTGGTACCAGTGTATCAACAAATGCAAAGTGTTGTTCACATTTGCATGTGGACAAAGGACCGCTATGTGTAACTTTCCATTCTCTGCAGAAGGAAAAATCCTTGGGTTTGGAAAATTGGTTCAACAGCAGAGCATGTGCCTTGCACCATCCCTGATACACACACACGTACTAATCACTGCATCACCACAAAGCATGATCTCTGGTGCTGTTGTGAGCACCACAACTGAAGCCTACAACTCCCAAGCCCACCCTCAGAATACCACAACTGTGTGGCACTGCAACCAAATGTGTGATTCCGATGATCAATGTACCAAGAAGAGGAAAGGAAGAGGGGGAAACCAGAAACGGGGTGCACTCACATTCTACTCCCCATCACCCAATTATCCCAGGCACCTCCAGCTCTAGCTTAGCCAAAGGTTGAGGTTATGAGTCCTGCCGTCTCCTTCACAAGTTAGAAACAGGCACACAGGAAACAATCTACGGCCTCTAGAGGAAGCTGTTTTTATAGCTCTGAAGGAGCCTATGAAATAACAACAAAACAGCAGATGCTTCATGTACTTAAAAAAAAAAAAAGCATGTAAAATTTGTTTCCAAAACTAGGCTCCTTAAGTCACCAGAATGTTTGAGTTGAATCACCAGAAAACCAACAAGCATAAACATGAGCCCTGGCTTTTCAAGCAACCAAACCCCTGTGGGCAAATGATAAAGTCAAATTAAAAGCACCCAGAGTTTTTTTCCACCCCCTCCCGGCCCCCCCGCACAAACTTCTACTCATCCTTTCAACATTTCCTCCTCCAGGTTTCCATCCACCTGTCTCTTCTAGGCATATTTATAAGTTTATTCTCTAAACCGCCTTGGCAAACAGGTAGTGAACATCCTGCTAGGGATCTGTATGTATGTTCCTCCACCACATTGGTGCTCTATGAAACACGGCTGGTTCTTTTCATTCTTTTTTTTTTTTTTCACAACTTAGGCCTGACATGGTGTGAATGCTTAAGAAATGTCTGGTGCTTTTTAGGTTGGTTGGTTTTTGCTTATGGACACAGCTGGTGGTGCTCAGGGGCTACTCCTGGTTTAGTGGCTGAAGTCACCCTAGTGGTGGCTGGGTTTCCAGGCACTGCTGGGGATATGATCCTGGGTCTCCTGCATGCACAGCATGCACTTCAGCCACAGATTTTGGACTACACCTGGCATTGCCAGGGGCCATCCCAGGTGCTGCTGGGGGGACCATATGTGATGCCGGAGATTCAAACCAGGGTCGAGACCACCGTAGCTGGGTACAAGGAGTGCCATCTGTGGTCCCCTAATGCTTTTTAAAATTTTTATTTTAAAAGTATTACTATTATTATTATTATTATTGTAGTTAAATTTACACATTTATAATAGTTCCTAATGCTTTTTATTTTATTTTTTAGTTTTGGAGCCATGCCACTAAGGGTGCTCAGGGTTTACTCCTGTCTCTATATTCAAGGATCACTCTTAGCAGGCTTAGGAGACCATAGGGAGTGCCAGGGATGGAATCTGGGTTGGCCTGATGCAAGAAGCACCCTACCTGCTGTACTATCTCTCTGGTCCCTTCTAATGCTTTTAAAGCTAATGTTTACTGAGAACTTACTACATACCAGGCGCTGTATCAAACATTTCAGATGGATTATCACACTGGATTCTTTATTTTTTTTTCTTTTTGGGTCACACCCAGTGATGCACAGGGGTCACTCCTGGTTCATGCACTCTGGAATACTCCTGGTGGTGCTCGGGGGACCATATGGGATGCTGGGAATTGAACCCAGGTCAGCCACATGCAAGACAAATGCCCTACCCACTGTGCTATCGCTCCAGCCCCCACAATGGATTCTTACACAAAAAAATCCATTATCCTCAATGCATATGTGAACAAAATGAGTCCTTTAGAAATTAAAAAAATTGTCCAAGGTTATGAGGCCAGAGAGACAGTACAGTGGACAAGGTGCTTACCTTACATGGGACTTACCCAGGGCTTGATCCCCAGCATGCCATATGGTTTCCCTAGCACTGTCAGGAGTGACAACTGAATGTAGAGTGAGGAGTAACCCCTGAGCATTGTGGGTATGTCCTCAAACCCTCGACCCCCAAAGTGTCCAAAATTACAAAGCTGGTGGCACGGCTGGGATTTGAACTTAGTACTTTGCGATTTCAAGATTAATGTGTTTAATGAATGTACTGCCTTTAAACTAGACAAGCAAGGAATACTTTTCACAAGATAGTTTCTGATTAATAACCATTGCTCCTAATTGTTTACTCACAAATAAGTGGGGTAGAGTTTATGGGCTGTGGTGCTATTATTAACACCCTTTTATATTCATCTTTAACTATAAATTTTCAAAGCACTTTCATGTATACTATCTCACTTGCATCTGAAAATAAGCCAGTACATGAACATATTATTTTCATTTATAGATAACGAAGCTTAGGTACCAAAGGGTACATTGACTCGCCACTCAACAAAGTGGAAAGGCTCCTAGTTTGTGTTCTAAGGAGATTTCAGTTACTTCCTACTGAAGTTGGGATTTAAGGAATTTTGTTTGTTTGGGGGACATACCTAACTGTACTCAGGACTTATTCCTCACTCTGTGCTCAGGGATCACTCCTGGTGGGACCCAGGGAACCATATGAGGTGCCAGGGATTGAACCTGGGTCAGTTATAAGAAAAGCAAGAGTCTTACCTGCTGCATTCTATCTCTCCAGCCCTTAAGATCTTTTTTTTTTTTTTTGAGAGGTAGGGGGCATGCCCAGTTGTGCTCAGGGCTTACTCTTGGCTCTGCACTCAGGACTCACTCCTGAGTGATTCCAGGATTCACTGGAGGGGCTAGGGACCATATGTTTTGTTGGAGTTCAAACTCAGGTCAACTGTGGGCTAGCCAAGAGCCTACAATGCTATACTATTGCTCCAGCCCAATGACAGGTTTAATTATGCTTCTTGTGTGGATTCCAGGAGTGAAGCTGGGGTTACTAGATATCAAAATAATACTCAGTTCCCAACTCAGCCGCACCCCTTGAATGGGAATTTATGAAGCTCCCAATTTGAGGGGCTGGAGAGATAGCTGAATGACTTGAGCATATCCTGTGCGTGCTGGAGGCCAAGGTTCAAGCCCTAGTCTCACATTGTCCCCAGCACCCCCTGAGCACTGGGCCAGGAATAGTTCTCTCCCTCGCCCCCCACCAGCCCTAGTGTCATTGGATGTGGGCCCCAACAAATCACAAAGTCTTCAGTTTGGTAGAGTAGAGGCATCCAGGTCAGCTGTGTGCAAGGCAAACGTCTACCACCTCTAGCCCTTTTAAAAACTTCTTAAGCTAATTCGTTAAGATATGTGATATAGGACAGAGAGATAGTACAAGGGGTAAGGCACTTGCCTTGCATGTAATTGATCCTAGTTTAATTTCTGGAACTATATATGGTTCCCTGAGAACCAACAGGAGCGATTCCTGAGCACAGCCAAGTGAAGCTCAAATAATAATAATAATAATAAAATTTAAAAAAGAAAGAAAAAAGAAAAAAAGAAATGAAAAGGTCAAAATAAGGCTGTTGTTCTTAAGGACTTTTTCTGTGTAGCCAGAAAACCAGAAAAAAGCATCCTATCCTCCTCCTGCAAAAAAAAAAAAAACCAAAAAAACACAAAAAACCTAACTTCAGAGACTCATATAGGAAATATCTTTATAACGGGCTTGAGAAGACAGAGAACCTGTTGGTCTTCATCCATTCATCAGTTAGAGAAACTAGAGGAGAAAAGGAAGCTAGGCTAAAACAAAAGGTCCTTTGTTCAGAACTGCATTTCATTTCTGCATTAGGAGGGGCATAGAGAGAGAGCAGGAAGGAGGGCAAGAAGCTGGAAATGATGGAAATGATGGGAACAGACACCAGGAGAAAGATACAGCGCAGGAAGGAGGCCTGTTGGAAAACAGACACAGAGAGAATAAAAGACCAGGACACACCCTTAGGAAAATACAGAGATAGAGAAATCCAGAGATTGAAATTTGCAATTATTAAATAAGAGGCAAAGGCCTGGAGGCCAGAGAAGAGAAACAAGCCACAGGAAGGGAAAGAAAGTAATAGCTTTTTGAGACTCTCAATTCCTCTGCTACAGCATCGACAAAAGCCCTATTGCAACTGAAGATCAAGGCCCAAACCAGGAGACAACCTGCTGTTAGGATTGAGCATGCCCAGAAGGCTAATCTCTTCTTTCTCCTACACGTTGTGTCCAAAAGAGTGGGGCTGGAGAGAGTTGCCTTGCATGCAACCATCCTGGTTCAATCCCCAGCACCACAGATGGGCCCCGGAGCCTTGCCAGGAGTGATCCTTAAGGACCGAGCCAGGAGTAAGCCCTGAGCACCGCCAGGTGTGGCCCCAAAATCGAGACCCAAGAAGAATATCAATGTGACCTGACTCTGAATCTGCTCCCCTTTAGGCCAGACATCTCTGTCTGTCCAGACTGCTGTCTGCAGTGGTGGCATACAACATGGGGGTTAGGATTAGAGGGCCTAGTTTCCAGGCCTTACTCTACCACGTCCATGTATGACACGGAGGAAAGGATCTGACTTCCAGGTGAGATGAATTCCTCTAACTACTTGACAGTGTGGCCTTAAGAATTAAATGAGGGGGCTTGAGCTATAGTCCATCATATAGGACACTTGCCTTACTTGTGGCTGTCCTGGGTTCGATATCTAGCACCCCATATGTTCCTTTGGGCACTGCCAGGAGTGATTCCTAAGTACCACTAGGTGTGGCTAAAAATAACAATAAAAAAATCAGTTCCGTCCTTTTTTTTTTCTTGCATCTCTGGCGATGCACAGGGGTTACTCCTGGCAGTCCTTGGGGGGACCATATGGGATGCTGGGAATTCAACCCGGGTCGACCGTGTGCAAGGCAAACGCCCTACCTACTGTGCTATCACTCCAGCCCCAATAACCATTCTTAAGGTGGGCATTAGGCGGTCAGAGTGATAGTGCAGGGGTTAAGGCACCTGCCTTGCATATGATGGGCCTGGTTCAAGCTTTGCCTCTACATAGTTCCCTGAACTATTGGAGTGCCCAAGCACTGCCAGAGTGGCCCAGGCAAACCCCAGACCACAGCAGTCCAGCACTGAACAACTGGCCTGCTTGGCCAAAAGTTGCTGGGAGAGGCCTCCAGGCCTCCTGAGTACCATCTGGGAGGCCCCATAATCCCCCCAGCTGGGCATTACGATATCTATAGAAACAAAAGCTATGTTTTATACAGATGAAGCTTGATTAATGTAACATAAACTATTAACATGTTAGCACCACACATTAACATAGTATCAGCATACCAGCCAGTTCTGTTTTGTATGTCTGGTGGTTTGTTAGCTGGGGATGCCACCAGGACAATGCTGGGGGAGGGGCCTGCAGTGCCAGTCTTGGAATTCGGGGCCTGGCACACAGGTTCTATCCCTTTAAGTCACTTCCCTGGCCCCAATACATTTCAACATATTAACTTTACATGTTGATGAATTATTATTTTTTTGGCTTTGTGGCCACACCTGGTGGTGCTCAGGGCTTACTCCTCACTCCTGGAGGTGCTTGGGGTGCTTGGGGTGAACCTGGGTCAGTCAAATGCAAGTAAGCACCTTACCCGCTGTACTATCTTTCTGGCCCCTTAAAATATGAATATAAACAAAAAGTATGGAGGCACTTAGCACTTGTTTATAAGACGAAGGGAAAGGCATTCTTTGCAAGAAGCTAAATCTGCAGTGTCTTTTACCATGCATACCCAATTCCAGCCCCAAGATTTAATTATCTCTCAACAAAATTGTAGGTAAACAGCTAAGTGGCCAGAAATGAAAACACTGAGGAAACTTACTAGGTGCTCCGAGGACTTGACCGACCTCTCCAGCCGTTACTGAACAGTCTAAAAAGACCTGAGGAACTACTGAGTTAGGAGCTGAGATATACTGGCTCTGCAGGCTGAGCCAATTTCTAAAAAGCCAGGTAACCTGATGGTGGTGCCTCGCTTCGGTCTTATAAGGCCTAAAGAAGATTTTAAAGAATATTAGAGAAGATGAGGACAAGCACTTGCTAATCAAGCTTCCGCCACTTTTCATCTCCTATGTGTTCTAAATCCATGTTTACTTATACAGCAGTTCTGGCTGGATTGGCTTTACTTTCTCTCTCTCTCTCTCTCTCTCTCTCTCTCTCTCTCCCAGCAACGCTCGGGTTACTCCTGGCTCTGCACTCAGGAATGACTCTTGGCGATGCTCAGGGGACCATATGGGATGGGATGGTGGGGATCAAACCCAGGTTGTCCTCATGCAAGGCAAATGCCCAACCCACTGGACTATTATTCCAGTCCCATGGACTGGCTTGTTTTTATATGTTTTTCTGTTTATTTCTGGCTCCAGGGATTGAACTGAGGACCTCGTATAAGCAAGGTTTTGTTGTTGTTGTTGTTTGGTGGGAGGGGGGGAGGTACTCATGAGCGATTACAAGCAAGTTCTGTGTTTTCTGCTGAGCTATAGCACCAGCTCCATTACAATGAATCCTTGGCAAGCACATCTGACTGCTGAGAAAAGGAAGCAGAGGAATGTAAGAAAAACACAGAAGCTGTTCGCCCTTCAGATCATGTCCACCCAGAACTTGAGACATCTTATTTGGACATGGAGTATTTGTAGGCCTAACCAAGGTACAGATGACAGTGAGTCCATACTGGACTAGGGTAAGCCTGAAATCCAGTGACAGTATTCTTAGAAAAGGAGGCAGGCACAGAGAAGGCGATGTGAAGATGAAGAGGTTGAAATATAAGCTAGGAACTCTAGCAGCCACTAGAAACTAGGAGAGAGGCCTGGAAGGAGTAGCACAGTGGGTAAGGCTCTTTTGCCTCGCACACAGCCAACCTGGGTCCCATCCCTGGTACCTCATATGGAGTAATCCCTGAGCACAGTGCCTGGAGTAGGCCTGAGAACTGCTGGGTATAGCCCCCAAACAAAACAAACAGCAGCTCTAAATAAGTACATATAGGAACCATGCCACCAGACTCACCACCAGGGGTGCCCCAGAGGGGGGTGGGTGAGAGCCCTCCCTGCCCCAAGGGACCCAGTCCCAGCCGCTGACCTCTACTACCCAACCAACCACTGCCACGCTCCAGGCCACTTTCCACAGGCTTAGGCCAAGCCTCACGCATGAGCTAAGTCCCACAGAACCCAGGTAATGCGGAACTTTGTGATCTTAGACTATAGGCTCAATGGGACCCAGGAGCAGAGATCCTCTGCCTGCTTCCCCCAATCTCCAGAGATCCAGGGGTCACACCCATAAGCCACCTCCAGCCAGCACCAGATAATCTCCTCATCGGCCACCCTTCAGAATTCACGGCTGCTTCTCCAGAAGGGAAGCATAAAATGAGGCCCCCATAACCATGCCACCGAACTCCACACCAGGGGTGACCCAGAGGGGGGCGGATAAGGGCCCTCCCCACCCCAAGGGACCCAGTCCTGGCAGCCAAACTCCACAACCCAACTGCCACCATGCTCCAGGCTGCTTTCCACACCCTTGGGCCAAGCCTTATGCATGAGTGAACATATTCCTGGACCACTCGGCCACTTTGCAGCCACGCAACACATCTTCATAAAGGGAAATACATATATATATATATGTATGTATATATATATATATATATATATATATGCCTTTCTGAGAGCCCAGCAAGCTACCAAGAGTATCCTGCCCACACGGAAGAGCCTGGCAAGCTCCCCGTGGCATATTTGATATGCCAAATACAGTTATAATAACAGGTCTCATTCCCCTGACCCTGAAAAGAGCCTCCAATCGTTGGGAAAAATGAGTAAGGAGAGGCTGCTAAAATCTCAGGGTTGGGACGAATGGAGACATTACTGGCGCCCGCTCAAGTAAATCGATGAACAACAGGATGACAATGAAACACAAAAAGGACAATAAAGGTTTTATAAGTAAATATTTAAAAGACTATTAAGATTTACTGCACATAAATATAAAAAGATACAGTCAGCTTTTCTTCGCTGGAAGAAGTGCAAATATGTATTGCAAGGGTCCCGTATTAATAGTAAAAAAAAAAAAAAGAGGGAAATAATCCAAATACCCAAATCAAGTACTAAAATATTTTTTGATATGTTTAGATTTGTTCAAATTATTGAATGCTGCATAGCTATAAAAGGGGAAACCTAAACATAAAGCGAAAGCTTTCCACTATATATATATATATATTTTTTTTTAAAAATTTTTATTTTGGGGGGTTGGGCCACATTTTGCAGTGCTCATGTTGGGGCTAATGTTGGCTCTGAGCTCAAGAGTAACTCCTGGAGGTACTTAGGGGACCACACTGCCAGGGGCTGAACTGGGGCTGGCCTTCATCCCTGTACTATCTTTCCAGTTCCAGAATATCTTTATTTGTAAACCAGTGGTACTTGAGAGACCAGAAAGTGCCCGGAATCTGGGGCTCCCACATGCGAAGCATGCACTCTAGTCCTTTCAGCTCTTTCCCCAGCGTGTATTAAAGAAATCTGATGAAGAAAATCACATTGTCGGGGCTGGAGTGATAGTACAGTGGGTAGGGCGTTTGCCTTGCACGCTGATGACCTGGGTTCGATCCCTGGCATCCCATATGGTCCCCCAAGCACCGCCAGGAGTCATTCCCAAGTGCAGAGTCAGGAGTAACCCCAGAGCATTATCGGGTGTGACCCAAAAAGAAAAAGAAAAATGAAAATCACATTGTCTTGAAACATACGTAAAAGGCTTTCTCTATCTATCTATAGTACATATGAGGAATGGCATGGCGGCTTAGCGTGCTCATAAGTTCATATTCCTGTAGCCTCACATGCAGAGTAGCATTCTGGCAGCTCTGCTGTCTGTGACCCTCAATACTGCAAGAAATTTCTGCCTGCAACACAGCCAAATGTGTATGGGTACCACAAAAAAGAGGTGTGACATCTGGTGAGTGCCATCGCTATAAAGAAGTGTGTGTGCCGGGAGTCGACCCTGGCAAGCATGTGTATGAGCACCACAGTCAAACTTTTGAACACCAGTGTCACATAAGTGCTTTGGGACGCATGTTTTTCCCTGCTGGAACAGGATCTAGCTGAGAAAGGTAAGAAAAGCCTTAAGAGGAAAAGCATTGGGCAACAACATAAACAGAACTTGGTGTTTGTTGTAACAAGCTAGCACTAATTTAAAGACCATGTCTCCTCGCCCTGCTGAACCCCTCTCTCAAAGGTCATGGTGAAGGACCAGGAAAGTGGCACCACGGGCTGGAACAGATGCTTTGTACATGGGAGCCCTTGGTTCAATCCCTGGCACCACATGGACCCCGGCATCATGAGAAATAGCCCCCGTCATTGGGCTGGGAATAGCCGCTAAAGAATTGCCAGGTGTGGCCGCAAACAAATAGACCACAATGAGGAATAAGAAATAACATATAAAAAAAATAACGTATATATTAAGTTGCGCCTGAAGTACAATGCACATGCATGTATTGCACTGGTTTCTAAAACCATTCACTATTAGTGTCATGGATAATGACACTTGACCATAAAATGCTAAATTCAATAAAGAGATTCGCTTCGGCCAGGGCAGTGAGGGTAAAGATATATAAATTGAGACTGAGCCAAGTGAAAGCTTTCACAGGCAATCTATGACTGGCACTAGCAGGAGAAACTCAATATGGGTGTAAGAAATTTGGATGGGGTTGAAGAGATGGGGTTGAAGGCACTTGCCATGAACACAGATGACCCAGGTTCAATCCCTGGCACCCCATAGGGTTGCCCTAGAATAGCCAGAGTGATCCCTGAGCATAGAGTTAAGAGTAAGTTCTGAGCACAGCTGGGTATGGCGCCCAAACCAAAAATACTTCCCCCCTCTTTTTCTTTTGGTTTTTTTTTTCACTTAGTGCTAGGGGAGAGATCAGGGCTCAGATGGTCCCAGGTATTTTTCACTTAGGGCTAGGACAGGCTCAGGACTCAGATGCTCCCAGGTGAACCCTGGCATCACACGGCCTCCTAAGCACTGCTAGGTCCAGCCCTCCTAGAGGCCCCCTGAGCAGCACCCAGACTCAGGCCCTAGCACTGAACTGCCAACACAGCTGACCAAGTATTGCCAAGAGTGGCCCCCAGAACCTTTAAACACTCCTTAGGAGACCCCAAATAAGTTAACCATTTTTTTCTTGCTTTCCGATGGAGATCTAAAACCAAAAAAAAAAAAAAAATGCTTAGCTGGGCAAGATATTCTTGCATGGTGGAAAAAGGATATCAATTGCAGATCAGTGATTGCAAAATTGGAAGAATGAGAATCACACCTCTAATACAAATATTATGTGTGGGAGCGTTGTTCAGAAGCTCTTATGTTTAGCATGAGGAGGATGGGCTAAAAAAATATTCAATGGCATCCTCCCCTCCTATAAAATGTGCAAATGTGGGCTGGAGAGATAGTACAGAGGGTAGAGCATTTGCCTTGCGTGTAGCTGATCCAGGTTCCATCCCCAGCACCACATACGGTTCCTTGAATCCCACCAGGAGTGATCCCTGAATGTGCTCAGGGGTGGCTTCTCAAACAAAAACCAAACACACAATAACAACGTGCAAATATTTATTTTCCTAGGAAAATCATTTTATATAGTTATTTATTTACCTTCTCTAAGGGATCCAAAATTAAAAAAGGATGAGGGGCTGGAAAGATGGATCAATGCCTGGAGCATATACTTTGCATGCAGAACTGGGTTCAATACTAGGCACTTTGTGGTCCCCATAGCACCATCCAGCACCAAACCAAGAATAGCTCTGGGATATGCCAGGTGTGAATCAAAAGAAAAAAACAAACAAAAAAACCAAAACAACCCTCCTCTCCCCGCAAAACCCAAGAAAAACATAAACCCAAAACCAAAGATAAACTACTGATGCAGACCAGATAAAAAGTCTGTAGTTGAAAAGCGAACTCAGAATTAGAAAAAACTCAGCAGGAAGAAATGAAATCAAAGAAACAAGGAAATGGGGTATTAGAGACAATGAATCAAAATAGCTACATTATAACCAGCATGCTAGTTAAATAAGTGTCCCTTTGATAAAAGTTTTCATATTTGTTATATTGCATACTACTTGCACAATAGGGTTTGTCATTTTGTTCTATCTAATGAAGACTTTGTTGAGAAATGAAGAAATTACTGAATATGAACCTGATGGGTTGGGGTTCTAATGTCAGACCATCTGGGAACAGGCATGCATGCATGACTGAATGCCTGAGCGGTGACCGTGGGAACCGGGGAGCTGCTGAAGCGAGCTGGAGATTATGATCAGCTGAGCAAGAATGGGCATGCACAGAGAACCAGAGTACCAATCAAAACAAAACTGGGCGTCCAGGATATGGGAACACGCAGAACCATCTGAATGTCAGTCAAGAATGCTAATGCCCAGGTTGCATGGAGAATGGAGGAACTGAAGGATAGCAAATGAATCTGTTGGCATGAAAGGCCGAGGACAGTCTGTAAAGGAGCACCAAAGAAACAGCTTGAACGATATTTCATGTAGAAAGTCAACTATATTCCAGCTATAATCCTCCACCACAAGATGGCCTGAGACTTTTGGCATATTAGGATATAAGGGTGGACATAAGTGTATAGATATAATAGAATTCAAGTGTGATTGTGAGTTCTAATGGGGGTATTTTGAAATTTGCAGGGACAGAGTCTCGTTTTCACAATGTTGGAAGAACAGGCAAGCTGCTGCATTTGGTGGACAGGGAGCAGGACCATCCTGCAATACTTTGCAGTGAGGTGCACAAAAACTTCCAGCCCCTCCCTCCCTCCTTCCTTCCCTCCCTTTTCTCCCTCCCTCCCTCCTTTTCCTTTCTTTCTTTCCTTCCTTCTCTTCTCTTTCCTTCCCTTCTCTTCCCTTCTCTCTCCCTCCCCTTCTTTTTCCTTCTTCCCTTCCCTTCCCTTTCCTCCTCTATTTATTTAGTTGGTTTTTGAGTCACACCTGGCTGTGCTCAGAGCTCACTCCCGGCTCTGAGCTCAGGGATCACATCTGGTGGAGCTTAGGGGATCATATACAGTGCTGGGGAACCAAACCCAGATTGGCCATGTGAATGGTGAGCAAACTACCTTCGGTACTATCTCTCCAGTCCTGAAGTCCATCTCTTTAAGAGAAGGTGGTGATAGAGAGGAAAGCTTTAATTGGACAGAGACATTGTCTTGATCTCGCAAAATATTATATATTCTGTACAATGTCTACTTACAGCTACTTATATCATAGTTCAGCTACTTCAGAAACAATGACACCAGTTGTACATATGACAGGATCTTGGAGACTAAGAGTGAGGAATAGTCAAGGATGTGGAATTTAGAGGAACACTGGATTTCTCTCACCAAGGCTATTTAAAAACCGGGTTGGGCCGCAGCAATACTACAGTGGATAGGGGGCTTGTCTTGAACGTGGATAATGTGGGTTCAATTCCTGGCACTCCATATAGTCCCCATAGACCCAAAGAGTGGAATCCCTGAGTGCAGAGTCAGGAGTAAGCCCTGAGCACTGCCAGGTGTGGCCCATATAAAACAAAACAAAACCAAAAACTGTGTAATATTTGCAACTTATACTTTTTTGGCACTGTGAGAAACATTAGCAAAATTCCTCACTGGAAACCACTTACTCTTCCATTTTATTCTGATGCTATCTTCAGAGCTGTGCCCCAACTCCCTGGAGTTTATTGTGCTGACTTCTCCTCTTCCAATCTACTGTTTTCTCACACCAAAGAATTGAGTCTCTGATGGGGGCTGGAGCAATATAGCACAGCGGGTATGGCATTTGCCTTGCACACAGCCCACCCGGGTTCGATTCCCGGCATCCCATATGGTCCCCCGAGCACTGCCAGGGGTAATTCCTGAGTGCAGAGCCAGGAGTGACCCCTGAGCATTGCTGAGTGTGACCCAAAAAGCAAAAGAAAACAAAAAGAATGCTGTCTCTGAGATTTGAGGGTTTTAAGTATTGGAGACGGAATTTTAATGCTCATTTGATAAAACTGCAAGGTAGAGAGATGCAATATGATAACAAGGCACTCCTAAAACTTATTCATACTAATTATTAGATCAGTTATCTTTATTTTATTCTATTTTTAAGATCTAACTTTAAATTTATTTTTAATTGAGGGCGTAGTGATCTAGAAATTATTCATGATCAAGTTTTGGGCATGCAATGTTCTAACACCATTCTCTTCACCAGTGCCCACTTCCTTCCACCAATGTCCCCAGTTTCCCTCCCACCCCTCATCCTGCCTCATTATTAAAAAAGAAAAAGAAAAAAGGGGCTGGAGAGATAGCACAGCGGGTAGGGCGTTTGCCTTGCACGCGGCTGACCCGGGTTCAAATCCCAGCATCCCATATGGTCCCCTGAGCACGGCCAGGGGTAATTCCTGAGTGCAGAGCCAGGAGTAGCCCCTGTGCGTCGCCAGGTGTGACCCAAAAAGAAAAAAAAAGAAAAAGAAAAAAGGGGCTAGAGTGATAGCACAGTGGGTAAGGCATTTGCCTTGCACGCGGCCAACCTGGGTTCGATTCCCAGTACATAAGCCAGGAGTAACCCCTGTGCATCGCCGGGTGTGACCCAAAAAGAAAAAAAAAAAGTTTTCTACAAGAAATGAGAGAAGAGATTAAGAGATACAAACTCCAAGTCACACACACACACAAATTAAGAGGTAATGTACAAGGGCACTCTAATAACTAAAACATGGCAAACTTGGAAACTGGTAAGAAAAGATGGTACATAAATTTGTCATGATACTCATATTGCTACATACATAAATGTTGAATCAGCAGTGCTCAGGGTCTGGGGACCAAACCTGGGGTGTCTGCATGTAAGTGCCTTAACCTCTGTACTATCTTTCTGGCCCCTTATACTTCAATACTTAATATTTTCTATAATGCTTTGTCATCAACACTATGTTGTCCCCACAGCACAACAGAAAACTGCTTTCAGAAATCTATTTTTACTATTGTGAGAATATCACATGCTTCTATTTTCATACCCAAATTTCTCACATCTATAAACTTCCACATTTTATTTACCTTGAAAGTGTGCAATCTGTTTTCCCAGGTTTCCCCCTTGTATTACAGCTATTTTCCTCTTTTGCTTATATAAGCAAATCTTTCTAGACTATAACTACTTAATAACCTAGTGTCCACCTGTCTCTCTTCTATCTTCTGATGTGTTTTGGCCTCTATTTGTTTGGCCTCTATTTGTTTGGCCTCCCAAGCAGTGATCTTGGGGGCCAGTGATATTCGGATATTTGGTCAATAAGGTTATATGGTTCAATATTCGGTCAACAAGATTATATGATTTGATACGAGGATGCAAGGATTTGATGCTGCTCCAGCCTTGAGGTGCTAGGGACCACCAGGGCCACTCTGACAGTGCTCTGGGGGGAAATACAGAATATAAAGAGACGGGGAATGAGTCAGGGTGTCGCACATGCAAAGCATGTGCCCCTAACCTCTGCGCTATCTCCGTGACCTTCTTCCTACACTTTTTTTTTTTTGGAGGCAGAGGGTGGGTTTGGGCCACACATGGTGATGCTCAGGGCTTACTCCTAGGTCTGCACTCAGGAACCACTCCTGGTGGTGTTTAGGGGAGCAAATGGGATATTGGGGATCAAACCAAGCACCCTACCCGCTGTCCTCTCAGGAGTAAGCCCTGGTCACCACCAGGTGTAGCCCCAACCCAAAACCAAACGACAAATAAACAAACAAAATGTCTTTGGACTGGGGATATAGTTCAGTGGCAGATGGGGATATAGTTCAGTGGGGAATATAGTTTAGTGGCCTTGCATATACGAGGACCCATGTTCAATTCCTGACAACCAACAAAACAACAACAACAAAACTATGAAAAAACAGGATCCTTGCACTACTGCTGGTAGTGTGCAATATATTTCAGCCATTTATAGCCAATAAATAACAGCCATTTTTGAAAACAATTTATTAATTTCTAACAAAGTTAAGCATAGCGGGTAGGGCGTTTGCCTTACACACGGTCGACCCAGGGTTCAATTCCTCCGCCCCTCTCGGAGAGCCTGGCAAGCTACCTAGAGTATCTCACCCGCACAGCAGAGCCTGGCAAGCTACCCGTGGCGTATTTGATATGCCAAAAACAATAATAATGGAGACGTTACTGGTGCCTGCTCAAGCAAATTGATGAGCAACAGGGATGACAGTGACAGTGATAACAAAGTTAAACATGAACTTACCATTCAACCTAGCAATCCTTTCATTAGTTTTTGCCCAAGTAAAAGAAAAATGCATGGGGCCGTAAAGTGAGCCCCACACATTTGCCATGTATGTGGCCAAACTAGGTTCAACCCCCAGTATCCCATATGGTTCCCCAAACCTCGCCAGGAGTAATTCCTGAGCACAGAGCCAGGAGTAAGCCCTGAACACTGCCAGGAATGGCCCAAAAATTTATAAAGAAAAAAAAGAAAGAAATGTTCATGCAAATACCTGCGCAAGAGGTCAGGGAATACAGCGCAATGGCAAAGCACATGAACTTGTCCTCTGGCACCACAAGAAACACAGCCTCAATTCTGCACAGGAATGTTTACAGTAACTTCATTCATAACTTCCCCAAACTGTGAACAACCTAAATGTCCTCCAGCCCGGAAATGGATGAATAAATTATGATATTTTCATAAAATCAAAAGCACGCAAGAAGATATGAACAAGCAGTAAATAGATAAATCAAAGTACACTATGATAAATGAAAGACAAAATCAAAAGGAGACATACGATTCCATTTATATGATATTCTGAAAAAGTCAAATGATAGGGCAGAAATCAGGTTGCCAGGAGATGGGGGTAGAGCATGAGGAAATCTGAAAGGATAATGACCATGTTCTAGGCCCGATGGATGGTCGTTACAGGACTACAGGCACTTGTCAAAACTTAAAGCGTAAAAAACTAAAAGGGTGCATTTCCTCTGTGTAAATTATTATGATTATTGCTATTGGGCCGTACCTGGAAGTGTTGCATAGCTGCTATTGGCACTGTGCTCAGGGGTCATTTCTGGTTGTGCTCTGGGAACCATATGTGATGCTGGATATTGAACTGAGGTTCCTAACACCTGAGCAAAGTACCTTACCCACTGAAATATATCTCTGGACCTGTAAATTCTTTCTTTTAAAATGTAAATTATTTCTTAACATAACAAAAATAATTGGAGATAAGAGGCATAGCTACCCTCCTTTTCTGAAAAAGGGCATTTACATAAACATACTAAGCACTCATTGTGGACATCTGAGGGAAATGTACAATTTCACTCCCTGCAGGAAAGTTGTATTTCATTGTATCTATTTTTTGTTTTATTTTTTTCCCTGCCCCTGTTTTTATAGACACAAAACACATATTCAAACTGGGATCACTTTTGTTTTCTGACATATGCTATGCGTATATTTCATGTCATTACTTTTCAAATGTTAAAGTATAGCAGGTAGGGCGTTAGCAGGTAGGGCGTTTGCCTTGCACGCAGCTGACCGGGGTTTGATTCCTCTGTCCCTCTCGGAGAGCCTGGCAAGCTACTGAGAGTATTTCGCCCGGACGGTAGAGCCCAGCAAGCTACCCGTGGCATATTTGACATGCCAAAAACAGTAACAAGTCTCAAAATGGAAACAATACTGGTGCCCACTTAAGCAAATCGATGAATGAGGGGACAACAGTGCTACAATGCTACTTTTCAAAATCATGATTTTGAGTTAATATTCTACTGTTGAGCTGACTTTTATTTTATTTATTTATTATTACTCGTCCTTCCCTTCGGTGCCGGTATTGCATTAGAGGCTCTTTCAGGACCAGGAGAATGAGACCCATCATTGTTACAGTATTTGGCATATGAATACGCCATCAGGAGCTTGCCAGGCTCTCCCATGTGGGCAGGAAACTCTCGGTAGCTTGCCAGATTCTCTTGCCAGGTTCTTTGAGAGGAGAACTATGCTATAAGATGTCATGCGGTAAAGAGAGGCTGCTAAAATCTCAGGGCTAGAATGAATGGAGACGTTGTTGGTCCTGCTTGAGCAAATCGACAATCAACAGGATAGTGATTTATTATTATTATTATTATTTTTTGCTTTTGGGGTCACACCTGGCGGTGCACAGGGGTTAACTCCTGGCTCTGCACTCAGGAATAACTCCTGGAGGTGGTCAGGGGACCATGTGGGATGCTGGGAATCGATCCTGGGTTGGCCAGGTGCAAGGCAAACACCCTACCCGCTATGCTATGGCTCCAGCCCTCTTATATTTTAAACTTTCCTTTATTGTTAGAAATTACATTGGTCCTAATTTTTTCCTTTTCCCTTTTTGGGTCACACCCTGCGATGCTCAGGGGTTACTCCTGGCTCTGCTCTCAGGAATTACTCGAATTACTCTGGGGAACATAAGGGATGTTGAAGATGGAACCTGGGTCAGCAGCTTGCAAGGAAAACGGCCCTATCCACTGTACTATCACTACGGCCCCCCTAATCTTCTTTATTACAACTTGCGTTAAAAAAAAAATAAAAAACACCCAACTCGGTGGGACTCTCCCAACTCGGAGTTTCACAATATTTGACTGGTAAAGCAACTCTTCTTCTGGCTGCAATTCTTTCAGTGTTTAAAGAGTCTGGCGGAAAAGTGGTTCCACAGGGCGATCTGGCCTCCTTATCCATAAGGACAGGCCACCCCAACATTACCAGTAGGACTGGCTTGCATTTGCATAACCCTTTTGATACTCCATCTCACCACCTTCATACGGGTTAAGGAGAGCAGCTGCAGTAACTTGTGCACCATCGCAGACCTCGCCAGGGGTGGGAAGGGACTAGGGGCTCCAGCTAGCCCAGGTCACAGCAGATAAATACGTCCAGTGGCTGGGCACTGCCCCACGGGGGCCACACGCGGCCGTGCACAGGGAGCATCACTCCTGGCGGCTCTCAGGGGGGCTGGACATGGAGGGCCCGCGCCTTCCCCGCTGTCCTAGCTCCGCGGCCCGGCGGAAGGGACGCCGCAGACGCGACGGGAAAAGTGTCCAGCGGCTCTGCGCCCGGGGGACGTGATGCTCTGTCCCATCCTTCACAGTGCCCCGGGTGCATCCTTCACACCCCCACTTACCAGCTGGGCTCATTTCTGCCCCGGTGGCGGGGGGGGAACACTACTGCCACGGACCCGGGGTCGAGGCGCGGCCGTGCGCCGGGCTGGCCGCTCCCCCCAGCCTGCCGGGGGTCCCGCAGGGGCGAGCAGGCGCGGTCGTCCCGGACCCGAGGAAGCGGGGCGCGGCCCCGGCGCCCAGTCCCGGGCACCCGGAGGTCAGTCCTCCGGCATCCCAGAGTGCCCCGGGCCCCGGAAGTGCCGGCCTCCCGGAAGTGCCCGGCGGCCGACGGCGCCGCGCTGCTGCGACGCTGGGCTGGAGGTGCGGGGGGTTTTGGCTGACAGCGGCCGGTCGGGGTCGGGGCCCGAGGGGGCCGGGCGCGGGGGCCCGCGGGCGGCATGATGGAGGAGGAGGAGCTGGAGTTCGTGGAGGAGCTGGAAGCCGTGCTGCAGCTCACGCCCGAGGTGCAGCTGGCCATCGAGCAGGTGAGCGCCGGGACGGGAGCCCGCGGGGAGTGGGGGAGGGCGGGGGGGGCGGGTGCTGGGCGCCACCGGGACCGGGCGCGTGGGGGAGGACGTGGAGGGGAGGAGGAAGGGGCTCCGAACCGAGCGCCGCCGTCAGTCTAGGCCGGGATCGTCCTTGGACCCGGTGCTTCGTTCTTCGGCAGGGATGAGCCTAGAGGAAGGGACCTCCTGGACCTCCCGGTTTGCAGCCTGCACACCAGTGGGAAGTCTGGGGGTGGTGGGAAGCGGTTCATCACCAGCCTTGCAGAGGTGGCAGCGGCCTCCGCTAGACCCTTCTTTAGTGGCTTGGAATTGCGGGGCTGCCAGCTTGCGATTTCTGACGCGGAGGACAGAGGCAGGCGTGGGAAACGGACCCGCCCCCCCCTTTTTTTTTTCTTTCTTTTGAATCTGTGTTAAGGTACCTGATTTCCAATAGTGGTAAATGGTTTCTTGCATAGACCATTCCACCACCACACCCACTTCTCTCCACCAAGGCCCCGAAGGCTCCTGGTTGTCCCCCTCTCCGCCCATCTCAGGTCTGCATGAGGTGACATGTCACTGATTGTGGACCAGCTCTCCATTGCCTTTGCCGTTTGTTGCTGCCTTGTTGTGTATCTCTAAGTCCCGCCTGTGAGAGAGATCATTCTGTGTTTGGCCCTTTCCTTCGGACTCACTTCACTCTGCATGATATCCTCTAGTTCCATCCATGTCGGGGCAGATTGCATGATTTTGTCCTTGCTTAGAGCTGCTAAGTATTTATGTATATATTATATATTTATATATACACAATTTATATTATCAATCACAGCTTCTTGATTCATTCATCTGTAGTTCCTCATTTGGGTTTCCATATCTTGGCTGTTGTAATAGTGCTTCAGTGAACATAGGTATGCATATATCCTTTTGAATACATCTTCTTGTGTTTTGAGGGTAGGTGCCAAGAAGTGGTATCGCTACTTGGAAGTATGGAAGTTCTTCTGTTCTTCTTCTTTTTTTTTTAGATATCTCCATTTTGCTTACCATAGAGGTTTAACCATATGACATTCTCACCAACAGTAAATGAGGGTTTGTTTCTCCCCACAACTCCTCCAACTTTGGCCATTTTCAAACTTTTTAAATGTATGCCATTCCCATTGGCACGAGGTGGCATGTCACTGTTGTTCTGATTTGCATTTCCTGAGTAATAGGTGGTAATGAATATTTTCTCATATGTCTTTAGGGATGTGTCTGTTCTCTCCTCTTCCCATCTTTGGATGGGGTTCTTGGATTTTTTTGTGTTGAGATTTGTGAGTACTTTATACACCTTGGATATTAGTCCTTTATCTGATGTATTGTGTGCAGTTTTTTTAACCTGTTTTTGGGCTTCAGTTGGCAATGTTCAGTGCTTACTCTTGGCTCTGCTCTCAGGAATCACTCCTGGCAGGGCTGGGGCGAACATATGGGATGCCAGGGATCAAATCTGGGTTAGCCGCCTGCAAGACAAATGCCCTATCCTCTGTACTATCGCTCCAGCCTCTGTGTGCAAATATTTTCTTCCATTCAGTAGGATTTTATTATAGCTTGAATTTCCTTTGCTGTGCAGAAGCTTTTTAATTTGATGTAGCCCTGTTTGCTTATTTTAATTTGTGTTGTCTTTACCTCTGCAGGCATCTAAAATGACCCCTTTCTCATACACTAAACATTTGGGGTTTATTTTGGTTTAGGTTGGAGAATATTCCCAGGAGGCCTCCCACCTGGATGGGAAGGGACTCCTTAGTTGATTGAATTTTCTCTCTTGCTCTCTTTCTCTTTGTTTTTTCCTTTTGGGGTCACACCTGTGATGCTCAGGGGTTACTCCTGGCTCTGCACTTAGGAATCTCTCCTGGTGGTGCTTGAGAGACCATACGGGATACCGGGGATTGAACTTGCATTGGTCCTGTGCAAGGCAAATGCCCTTTCACTCCAGCCCAATTGAATTCTCTTTGAAAGTAGTAAACTTTTAGGGGTAATGATATAGGAAATAGTGATTTTGATTCTTCTCTGAGGTGCTGCTCCTGATAAAGAGCGAAAATCTTCCTTCAAGGAATTAGGCTAGGAATCTGCTTTAAGAAAGGGAGGGTTAGGGCTGGAGAGATAGCATAGCGGTAGGGCATTTGCCTTGCACGCAGCCGACCCAGGTTCAAATCCCAGCATCACATATGGTCCCCTGAGCACTGCCACCAGGAGTAATTCCCGAGTGCAGAGCCAGGAGTAACTAACCCCTGTGCATCGCCGGGTGTGACCCAAAAAGAAAAAAAAAAGAAAGGGAGGGTTATGCCACATTTAATGACCAATGGCTGATCGTCTTTGGGAACCTCATCTTTGGTGTTCAGGGACACCTTCTGGCTGTCTTCAGGGGTCACTTCTGTCACTGCTGTCAGAAGTGCCTGGGGGACTGTGTGTTGCTGGGTTTGAACCTGGGCCTCCTGCGTGCAAAGCATGTGCTCAGCCCTTGAGCTAGTTTCTCCTGCTGCCGACAGTTCTTTTATTTTGACAGGAAGAGGGTGCATTGGGCTATACCCCCTGTTCAGGGGCGTTGTGTTTCCTGGTGGTGGTGGTCTGGTGACCATGCACAGCAGAGATTAAATGGGGGTCATTCTCAAGCAAGGCACATACCTTAACTCCATACCATCTCTCTGGCCCACGTGGGTAGGTTTTTGAAGTTAAGCGGTAATGGTAGTGGCAATAATAAATAGTTATTGGGCATTAATACTTACTGTGGGCTTGCTATGTACTAAGTAATTTGTATCCCATTTATAGAATTATGAATGTGTTTTTCTTTTTCTTTTTGCATGGGTGGAGAGACAGGAGAGATGCGTACCTGCCTGTGCTCAGGGCTTCCTCCTGGCTCTGTACAGCGGGGATCGCTCCTGGAGGGGCTTGGGGGACCAAATGCAGTGATGGGTCCGCCTTACCTGGCCTACTATCTCTGTGGCCCTGGATCTGTTTTTTTTTTTTTTTTTTTTGGTGGTGGGGACGCACACCTGACAATGCTCAGGGCTTATTCCTGGCTCTGCCCTCTGGAATCACTCCTGGAGGTGCTTGGGGGACCATATGTGGTGCCAGGGATCAAACCCAGGCTGGCTTTGTGCAAGGCCGTGTGTGTACAATGCCTTGGCCACTGTACTATCGCTCAGGCACTGGATGTGTTTTTCTAGAAATGTTTGGCTGACCCAGACAAAGCGCTTTTGACACATGGTCAATCACTGGTACAAGACTACTGGTCAGTGGTTTTGATCCCCACTTTTCTTAGGCCACACAGCTGTCCCACTCACTCCAGCTGCCAGATAAAAGACCTGTTTCCTTTGCTTTTCGGACCCAGTGGACTCTAATGGAAGAACTTGATAGTGCACATGGCTGCAGTTTGACAGGGATTTTATTTATTTTAATTATTTTACTGAATCAATTTATTTTTTGATTATTGGGCCACACCTGGAGATGCTTAGGGGTTACTTCAGGCTCTGTGTTCAGAAGTTACCAGGTGGTGCCCAAGGAACCATATGGGATGTCAAAGATCAAACCGGGTTCGGCCGCATGCAGGGCAAATGCCTTATCTCTGTATTATCGTTCTGGCCCCTTGACAGGGATTTAGAGAGCTTATCTGGATGATTGGAAATAAGGTTGAATTTGTAGCATTGTTTATTTAATATGCAGAATCAGAAAAGAACTTGCTTTTCTGTAAACTATAACCGTCTTGTACTGGTGAAAGCCAGGGGATTAGTTGACTGCTTTTGTGATTCATCTTCCTGCATGTTCTTCAGGTTGCAACTATTGCAGGGATTGCACTATATTTCTCAGGAGACAGCAAGTTCAAGTCTGCGCTTCATGCTCTCCGATTTTCCAGGCTGTCTGTAAACTTGCTGCAGTGCATGGCGGATTCTGCAGCCCCCACATCGCGAAGACATGGCACATTGTTCTGTTTTTGAAACTCTCTAAATTCACGCATGTCAGCCCATCTAGTCTGACCATATACAATACTCTGAATTCCTCATCCTAGAGTTTTGTTGCTCTCTATGGAACGTTCATAGTTGCACGTTTGTTTCTTTTGCAATCACACCCAGTGCTTAGATGATCATATATCAGGGATGTGAACGTAGGTCACATGCAGGCCAGTGTCTTAGCATCTATACTATTGCTTCAGCCCTGATTACTTTAAAAAAATTGCACCATGATGTTAACGTTATAGATGTTGAAAATTAAAGATTAATAGGGGTGTGTGTGTGTGTGTGTGTGTGTGTGTGTGTGTGTTGTGGGTTTTGTGCCACACCCACCCATGCTCAGGGGCTACTCAGGAGACCATAAGCAGGAATAAAACCAGGGCCGGCTGGGGCCGGAGCGATAGCACAGCGGGTAGGGCGTTTGCCTTGCACGCGGCCGACCCGGGTTCGATCCCCGGCATCCCATATGGTCCCCCAAGCACTGCCAGGAGTAATTCCTGAGTGCAAAGCCAGGAGTAACCCCTGAGCATTGCTGGGTGTGACCCAAAAAGCAAAAAAAAAAAAAAAAAAAAAAAAAAAAAAAATACCAGGGCCGGCTGAATGCCTGGGAAGTTCCTGTATTCTCTCTCTCTCTCTCTCTCTCTCTCTCTCTCTCTCTCTCTCTCTCTCTCTCTCTCTCTCTCTCTCTCTCTCTCTCTCTCTCTCTTGTCCTTTTAACAGGTATTTATTTTATTGAGTATCTGTTGTAAACATTGTAAAGTGAAAAAAAGATGTTTTATTTTTTTCCTTCAAGGAATTTACCACTAGTGTGGAAGAAAGAAAGATCAACAGAAAGATGAGTTCTTTTATAACCCTTTGTGTTCTTCTAGGTATTTCCAAGCCAGGATCCTCTCGATCGAGCAGATTTCAATGCTGTGGAGTACATCAATACTCTCTTCCCAACAGAGCAAGTAAGTGTGGAATTTCAGGTTCTCTTCATTTAAGCACCTCCTGACACATCAGTGTCACAATTGATGTTGTTCTGTGATTGATGTGCATCCCCTTACTCTTCGGAGCCTTGAAAAACAAGTGAGGGGCTGGATCGATAGTACAGCGGGTAGGGCGTTTGCTTTGCACGAGGCTGACCCGGGTTCGATTCACAGCATCCCATATGGTCCCCTGAGCACTGCCAGGGGTAATTCCTGAGTGCAGAGCCAGGAGTAACCGCTGTGCATCGCCGGGTGTGACCCAAAAAGCAAAAAAAAAAAAAGAAAGAAAAGAAAAATAAATGAGTCTACATCAAGTGCCATTGTGATCAATTTGAGGGTCAGCTAGGACCAAATACTAGTGTAGGATTCTTTGTGTAGTTACTAAATTATTTAAAATCGAATCCTTAGATTGTAAGTCTCCCGTAATTAGATATAGTAAATTGGTAAGGGAAAGGCTTTTTGTTTGTTTGTTGTCTTTGGGCCACACCTGGTGATACTCTGGGGCTACTCCTGGCTCAGTGCTTAGGATTGACCTCTGAGGTGCTCATGGGGCCTTGTGCAGTGCCAGGATCAAACTGGAATTGGCCTCCTGCAAGCAAGCAGCGGACCTGTACTATCTCTCCACCCCCAATTTTGTTGTGGTTGTTGCTGTTGTTGTTTCTTGAGTCACACCTGGCAGTGCTCAGGGGTTACTCCTGGCTCTGCTGAGGAGTTAATGATTAACCTGAATATTTATTTATTTATTTATATATTGGCTTTTTTGGGTTAGACCCAGCAATGCTCAGGGGTTACTCCCGGTTCTGCACTCAGAAATTACTTCTGGTGGTGCATGGGGGACCATATAGGATGCCAGGGATTAAACCCAGGTTGGCTGCGTGCAAGGCAAATGCCCTGCCTGTGTACTATTGCTCTGGCCCTTGAATAATTGTAGCACAGCCGATAGGGCATTTGCCTTGCACGCTGCTGACCCTGACCGGGGTTCGATTCCTCTGTCCCTCTCGGAGAGCCCAGGAAACTACTGAGAATATTCCGCCCACATGGCAGAGCCTGGCAAGCTACCCGTGGCATATTCGATATGCCAAAAACAGTAACAAGTCTCACAATGGAGACATTACTGGTGCCCACTCAAGCAAATTGATGAGCAACGGGACGACAGTGCTACAGTGCTATTAAATAATTCAGTAACTGAGCACTGTATGGTAAATTCTCCACAATCTGGTCATGCTTATTTTATGATGAGAGTAATAAGGTTTGGAGATGTAAAGAAAGCTGTTTGGGGACCGGAGATATGGTATAGAGGTTAAGACACTTGCCTTGCACAGGTCCCAGTTTGATTCCTGGCACCACATATGGTCCCTTGAGCACTTTCAGGAGTGATCCCTGAGCACAGTGAGGAGTAAACCATGAGCATCACTAAGTATGACCCAAAAACCAGGAGAAAAAAAAAAAGCTCATCATAATAACTCTTGAAGGCAACAGACTAAGGGCCTTGAGTTATTATTATTATTATTATTATTATTATTATTATTATTATTATTATTATTAGCTTTTTGGATCACACCTGGTGATGCACAGGGGTTACTCCTGGCTCTGCACTCAGGAATTACTCCTGGTGGTGCTCAGGGGACCATATGGGATGCTGGGAATCAAACCCAGGTTGGCCGCATGCAAAGCAAACGCCCTACCCACTGCGCTATTGCTTAAGCTCCTCCCTTTATTGTTTTTTTAATCATGGTAGCATAGTTTACAATTCCACTGAAGTTGTTTTGCAGCTGCAGAGCTGTGCATCAGTCCCTCCAGCAGTGTTTCAAGATTCCTGTTACCCTTTCCTCAGTCCCTTTCCCTTCCTCCCCTAGCCAAGGGTCATTGTCTAATCCCTTTCTTTGTCTTTATAGTATGCATGTGAGTGAGATCAGCTGGTGCTTATCTTTGACTTCTGACCTGACCCATTTCATGTAGCATGACACTCTCCGATTCCATCTAAGTTACAGCAAACTGCAAAGTTTCATCTTCTCTCAGCTTCTGCACTTGCCAGGGTCACATTCTTGTTTGTTTGAAGTTGGGGGCCATACCTGGCGGTGCTCAGGGCTTCCTCTTGGCTCTGCACTCAGGGATCACTCCTGGCGGTGCTCAGGGGACCATATGGAGATGCTGGGGATCAAACTCCAGTTGGCCATGTGCAAGGCAAGCGCCCTCTCCCCTGTACTATTGCTCCGGCCCCTCCACACTTTTTAGCTGTGATGCTCCTGGATCCCATTCTGGCTGTAGAGCTTATTTGCATTGCTGTGGTGCCCAGCTGGTGTTTGCCCAGTGTCACACCCCCCAGTTCCGGTGTTCATAGACACCTGGCAGTGACGAAACCTGGAATCACTTGTTTTCTCAAATGGTCATTGGCAGCATCATGTGGCCAGCAGCCTGCTTGGCACATGTTGTGGCACCTGGTACCGACCTCACAGTCTCATGCTTGTTAGGTTCTGCTGGTCTGGGAGGCATTCAAAGATCCTGAGCTGTTCTTCTGGGCCCAGTATATTTGTTTTCCTTTATTTATTTATTTGGGCCACCGCAAGGGGTAATTCTCAGGGGCTGCTCCTGGCTCACTGCTCGGGAGTTCCCTCCTGGAGGCACTCAGAGGGTGCTGCAGTGCTAGGATTGAACCCAGGCCTCCTGCATGCAGAGCATGCCCTCAGCCCTCTCCGCGAGCCTCCCAGCCTTGTGCTTGAACAGCTGAAGGTAGGTATTTTTTTTCTTTGGGGACCCCACCCTGCTGTACTCAGGGCTTACTTGAGGCTGTGTTCAGGCATCATGCCTGGCAGGCTCAGGGCACTGTATGAAGTGCCAGGTATTGTACCCATATTGCCCATGTGCAAGGCAAATGCCCTGTGTGCTGTACTGTCTCTCCAGCCCAACTGATGGTAGTTGAGAATGAGCTTAGAGCTTAGAGCAAATTTCAAAGTTGGGGGAGTGAAGGGCCTGACGGTTGGTACAGGGCTTAACGCACATGCCTTCCATGTGGCACCACAGGCCCCCATGCAGCACCACATCCTGGGGCCTTTGCATCAAACCACCACCCTGGTTGGCCAAGACTTGAATGGCAAGGAATGCCCCCTGGGATATCCAGGAATATAAGGGAAGGACTAGAGAAATGTCCTGTTCTTTTTTCCCTTTTCTTCTTTTTACGGTAATGAGGAGAAAGGTGAGTGAGGGTAGAGGAGGGCACTTTGTATGTCTCGCTGACCGGGACTGCCCTGCCAGGGGTCCAGCATCCGTATAAGCACCAAGGAACCCTCAGGGCTCTGTTTGGCCCAATCAGAGTGAAAAGAAAGTGACAAGGTGACTTCTCCTTTGAACTACAAGTCTCAGCCAGTCTGTTTTCACGTCTGTTTTGGTTTTGGGTGATACGTGATGGTGCTTGGGAGTCACTCCCTGGCATTGCTCAGGGTGCCGGGTGATGCCAGGGGTCAGTTAAAAGAGGCAAGGTAGAGGCACAAGTTCCAAAACACTTTTATTGTTTTATTACAGGCCTGTGTACATGATGGCCTGTAATGAAGCTTCTTAAGAAATTTAGAAAATTTTTGGCACAGGGTTCGCTTTTTTTCTCCAGCCAGGGTTACACTAAGCAGTTCCTCTCTCAGCCCAGCCCCCATGGGCTGTAATGAAAGGTAATAATAGAGAGAAGTGGCATGGTCACCCGTTTCTCTCAGCTCTTCTGAAATCTCAAGACGAAAGCCCATCGATATACTTTGTGAATATGCAGTAAACACTTGTGAGGTATAGTTAGCTGATTTAAGGTCCACGTATGGTCCTGGTCAGGTCTCAGAGAGGACAGTATGTCGGATGCATATGCTTCCGACTGAATGGCAGCTACTTGTCTCTGGTTTTCTGACTGAAGCAAGTCCCCAGATATTTCTTGTTTTTTTTTTTCTTTTAATTTTTTGATTTTTGGTTCTGGGGCCACACCTGGCAGTGCTCAGGGGTTACCCCTGACTCTGCTCTCAGGAATTACTCCTGGCAGTGCTCGGGCTTCGATTCCCAGACCATATGGTTCTGGGAATCGAACCCGGGTCGGCCGCGTGCAAGGCAAATGCCCCACCCGCTATGCTCCAGCCCCGTCCCCAGATATTTCTAACTCACCAGGTCAGGGAGGGTCGGAACCAGGTTTCTCTAGATCCAGCAGGGTCCCTAGATGGTTCTGAAGAGCTGGCAGGCTTGGGAACACTGACCCAGTGATTGGTCTCCTGGTTAGAAAATGAAGATAACCATTTCGAATTTTCATTAGAGGTGTGATTAGGAAAATTCAGTCGAAATTTATTTTATGTTTTTGGATTTTTGGGTCACACCCCATCATGTATTTTATGGTGTCTTCTACCCATTCTTTCTTTAAGAATCAGAAAACTGTTTTCACAGGACTCCTTCAATTAAGAATAAATACTTAGCAGTTAGGTTAAATATGGGCAAAAGTCTAATTTTACCCAAATGGTGTAAATAACTCTTAAAAACTCTTGATTTTGTGAATGGAGATTCTTGCTTCTTAAGCCATATCTCGCCCATTAATAGTTAGCTTCAGGCACTTAGTACAATTCATTACCTGTCTCCTAGGTATTCCTACTTTACTCCCATACCTATCCACATTTTGTTTTGGGAGCTTACTCCTGGCTCTACGCTCAGGGATTACTTCTGGTGAGGACCAGGGGGACCAAATATGGTGCCAGGCATCAAACCCTGTTGGTCATGTGTTCTGGGTCACACCCAGTGGTGTGCTCAGGGATGGTTCCTGGCGGGACTAGAGGGACCACATGGGGTGCTGGGAATCGAACTTCAGTCAGCCTTGTGCAAGGAAATCTCTCTGTCTACCATATGATCACTCTAGCCTTTAAAGTTGATTTTAAAATCTAAAAGTAGTGTTAGGAATGGAGCTTAGTGGTTAAGAACATGCTTCATATGTGTGAGGCCCTGAGTTCAATGACTTCCACCCCAACCGTAGATAAAAACAAAAAACTCCAAACAAAGGCTAATTTCATTAAGAATTTTAGTAAAGTTGCATATGGAGCTTTTTGTTAATCATCTTTAGTGACTTTCAGGATGCTTCAGATCTCCAAACTTAAGTGAAAATTTAATCTCCCCTGCCCTAATAAATATATATAAAAAGAAAAATGCACAAGTTTATTTATTTATTTTAAAGGAATGAATTCCAGCAGATCTAAACAAGAGGAGAATTCTTAAGCCCACTCTGCTCTTGGAGAAATAGAAACTTAGAGACATTACACAGCGCACCCTGGACTGGAGACGCAGTGGGTAGGGCATTTGCCTCACTGACCCGGGTTCGATTCCCAGCATCCCATATGGTCCCCCAAGCACCGCCAGGAGTAATTCCTGAGTGCAGAGCCAGGTGTAACCCCTGAGTATCATCGGGTGTGACCCAAAAAAGTGGGAAAAAACCCCCACCTTACTCTTCAGGTGTAATTAAGCAAGTTGGTAGAGACAGGTGTTGGTCCAAACCCAGTCTTGATAATTGCATTCCTTTTTTTTTTTCTTTTTGGGTCACACCTGGCAATGCACAGGGTTTGTTCCTGGCTCTGCACTCAGGAATTACTCCTGGCAGTGCTCAGGGGACCATATGGGATGCTGGGATTTGAATCTGGGTTGGCCACGTGCAAGGCAAACGCCCTACCCACTGTGCTATCACTCCAGCCCCGATAACTGCATTCTTGTTATGGTGCTGGGGGCAATTTCTACCCAGTTTACTGTGGAAGTGACAGATGTGACAACAGCTGCTTCAGTTAAAAGTGACTTTTGGGGGCTGGAGTGATAGCACAGCGGGTAGGGTGTTTGCCTTGCACGCGGCCGACCCGGGTTCGAATCCCAGCATCCCATATGGTCCCCTGAGCACCGCCAGGAGTGATTCCTGAGTGCAGAGCCAGGAATAACCCCTGTGCATCGCCGGGTGTGACCCAAAAAGCAAAAAAAAAAAAAAAAGTGACTTTTGTTTTCTGAGATTCATGTTTACATCGGTCTTTCCCCGGACTTCTAAGCTTTCTGAGTAAATATTGGCTTTGACAGAAAAGTTGGGCAAAATGTGAACAGCCCAGTCTGACTTCTCTACCTCCTGTGACCGAAATCTCTTGACAGGTCTGTGCCTGGAAGATTTCTGACCACTCCCTGCCGACAGAGATTGTCATTAACAATTTATAAGCACAATTTTTGCGTCACTCCAAACTCCTTTAGGAATAGCGTTTTTTTATTTCAGGAGAAGGCAAAATAACTTAGAGCAAGTTGTCTTTTGAGTTGGAGTTATAATGGTGCTATGGAATGATACCATCTCTTTTCCATTAGGGGGCACCATTTCCTCACATTTTCTCCCAACTCAGGTTGAAGTAGTCCATTTGTTTTATTGTCATTGTTTTAAAAATAGAAGTAATCTTATTATGATTAGACTTTACAACAATTAGCAGTTCTTATTCTATGTAGGGCAGTTAGAAAATTCTCATAGTCACTGAGAAGTAAAATTTAAAATTCTCCTTTCCATAGATTGCACCTATTACTATTGGTTTTGTAGATTTTAATTCTTTAGCTGTGGTTTTTGAGGAGGGGCCACACCCAGCACTGCCAGAAGTAACCCCTGGCTCTACACTTAGAGGTCATTTCTTGGGAAGCGTATGTGGTGCTGGGAAGTAAGCCCAGGTCTGCTGCATGCAAGGCAAACACCTTTACCTGCTGCACTTGCTCTTGGTCATAATTATTAGTAAAGATTGCAACCAGAGTTTATCCTTGAACTTGTCTTTTTCCTTGTCTTTGGGCCACTCCCAGCAGTGTTTTGGGGACCTTGTATTGGAGCTCAGACACAGGACTCCCCACATGCAAAGCATGAACTTTGCCCTTTGAGCCATTTCCCTGACTCATCACTTTTCTTCTAATGGGCTTATACGTTTAGGCAGAAATACACTTTATTTATTTCTAATATTGTAACAACATAGAGTATATATATCGTAGGTGTAAGGCTGTCTTCCTTCCCACATAATTAATCCCACATAGATCAGACGTGAATGTAACACTTTTAGATGCTTCCTGCTTGCTCTTACGGTACCTTCTGCAAGATAATCACTGGCCTCAGTTCTAACACAAGAGAACAGTTTTGTCTCTGTACTCTACAAATGGGATCATACACTAGATGTGCTTCCATGTGGTTTTTTTTTTTTTTTTGGTGCGACATTTTATGAGTAAGATTTGTTCATGGTCCTGTGTGTTGTAAACATTAATTTTCACTGCTGTATTTTGTTTGTTTGTTTTTGGGCTACACCCGGCAATGCTCAGGGGTTACTCCTGGCTCTGCACTCAGGAATCACTTCAGGGACCATATGGGGTGCCGGAGATTGAACCCAGGTCAGCCAAATGAAAGGCAAACGCCCTACCAGCTGTGCTATTGCTTCGGCTCCTTATTGCTGTATTTTGTTTTATGCATTTGTCATAATTGTGTATGTGAGAGTTCAGCAAAATTTCTATAAAGAAGTACATATAAAATATTTTAGGGGGCAGAGCCATGCTACAGTGGGTCAGGCACTTGCCTTGCACATGGCTAATCCAGGTTCAATTCCCTCCAGCTTCCCTGATCCCTGCCAGGAATTTTCTTGAGTGCAGAGCCAAGAGTAAGTCCTGAGTACTGCTTGGTGGGATCCCCCACCAAAAAAAATTTCAACTTTCTGGTCTGTATCTGTTTTAACTAGTCAGTTGTTAAGTAAAAGTTGTCTCTTAATGCAATGGTAATTCTTTTTACATCTTATAAATAGCCCTTATAGCTCATAATTTCTCTATTAAAAGGGAGATCTAGAAGGTTAAATACTAATCAAAACTCTTTTTTTTTTCTGGTAGTCTCTGGCAAACATAGATGAAGTTGTGAACAAAATTAGACTAAAAATAAGGTAAGTGACATAGTATAATTATTGATAATGAAAAATATGTTATTAAATTTAGGTAATTAGGTTCTGGATTTTTTTTTAATAGTTTTTAGGTCACACCTGGCAATGCTCAAGGTTACTCTTGGCTTTGCATTGAAAAATTACTCCTGGCAATGCTCCGGGGACCATATGGGATGCTGGGGATTGAACCCTGGTCGGCCACACGCAAGGCAAACACCCAACCCATGGCACTATCTCTCCAGTCCTGAATTCTTTTTCTTTTTGGTTTTTGGACCACACCCAGCGGCGCTCAGGGCTTATTCCTGACTCTGTGCTCAGGGATCACTCCTGGCAGGGCTCAGGACACTGTGGTCCTGGGGGGTTAAACCCAGGTCAGCCATGTATAAGGCAAACAGCCTGCCCTCTGTATGGTCTAGTCCCACTGGATTATTGTTATCTATGAAAACACTGAAGATCATTTTGTTTAAATGGCAAATTAAAATTTTTTTTGAAAAAAACTTTATAGGTTTTCAGGAGGCTACAGAGATAATACAGCTGGGGGGTTGCTTGCCTTGCACAAGGCTGACCTGTGTTTGATCCCTGGCACTCTGTATGACCCCCTCCAGCCCTTCTAAGAATGACCTGTGAGCACAGAGCCAGGAGTAGGCCCTGAAAACCACAGGGTGTGCCCCTCCACCCCCCGCAAAAAAAAAAAAAAAAGAAAAAAAGAATGCAAAATGAGTCAGGATCTAGAGAGATGGATATTATAGGAGGGTCCCCTGTGATCCTGGATGGAATTCCCAGCATCACTGAGAGCCCCTTGAGCACCAGCAGGGGTCACTCTTGAAGACAGAGCCAGGAATCACCCCTCAGCTCCTCTAGATGTGGCCCAACCAACACTCACCCCGCAAATGAGGCCAAAACATTATTATGCACATATATATTTATTTGAGGTGGTTTGGACCACACCCAACAGTGCTCAGGGCTTACTCCTGGCGGTGCTTGGGGGACCCTGTGTGGTGCTGGGAGGGTACTCGGCCAGTGCCTTACCCCCAGCACTGTACCTCCAGTTCTCGGTTATATTTTTATTGGTTTTATTTCCCTGGCGTCTGCTGTCTTTCCCCAATCATATTTCCATGAAGATGGAAAATGGAAATTCCATAATGATCCAAAATTCACTTTTATATTAGTTATCCTTTAGCTTTCTTCTACCATTCCTTTAATGTATTCTTCAAAGAGAAAATGAAAATGACGGCTATTAATTTCTCTGACTGAGGTGCTATTATGTGGCCTCTCATGAGCTCCATGGGGGAAGGAGCTGGATGTGACAGACTCGTCCACGGTACGATTATATGATGAGGCCCAGAGGACAAAGGAGATGACTTCCTAGAGAGCCCTGCTTCCTGAAGCCTTTTAAGAAGACTGAGGAAGGATTTTGGGGGTGTAATTTGAACTCCCCATAATTTGAACTTCCTCAGCAACTTTGTTATCACAACACCTTGAAAAATACTAAAATTCAGACTAGTCCTTTTGGGTGATTCTGAATATGAAATTAAATAGGCAGCACGATAGGGCAGTGTGATTCCTCTGAGGATGTACTTTGCGTGTGTGACACCCAGTTTTGATCCCCATCACCACCTGGTCCCCTGAGCACTGTTGCATGTGGCCCCAAACCAAAAATAAATAAAAACAAGATAAAATAAACGAGGCTTCTGCTGGTCCTGTTATGCCCCGCCCCCCCCCCCCCCCCCCCGCTTCTAAGGTGCTTATAGAGTCCTTTTTTTTTTTTTTTTTTTTTTTTTACTTTTTGGGTCACACCCAGTGGTGCTCAGGGGTAACTCCTCCTGGCTCTGCACTCAGGAATTACTCCTGGCACTTCTCGGGGACCATATGGGATCCTGGGGACCGAACCCGGGTTGGCCCTACCCGCTCTGCTATCACTCCAACCCCTTATAGATTCTTAATCTATTCAAACTTGTATGATTTTTCAGGACAGAGGATGGAATCTACAGGAATTAATGAATAAATCACAATGTCTTTTTGTAATTTAGCTAACTTTTTTAAAATTTTTATTTTATTTTTATAAAGTAATTCACAATATTTGATTACATTTAATATTCAAACACCAGTCTCACCACCATTACACCTTCCCACCGCCATATTTCATATTTCAGATGTTTCCATTCTGAGCCCCAACCCATTCCTCAAAACAGAACTGAAATAATTTGTCTGCTGAAAATGATCCAAAAAGGTTTTTTAAAGCAACGTGTGTGAAGATTGTTATATTTGACCCAGGAGCCATTAAGGCCTTCAACAAGAGATTACTAACATGTTGTTAAAGGTTTAGCCTTGTGTGCTTTTATATATATATATAAATATATATATATATCTGTAAAAATATATTTCCCTCTAAGATTGGTTGCCTCCTAATTTAAACCCCATCAAATGTGGTACTCTACTCTTGGGAAATTAGTGGAGTGAGGTATGAGATTTCGAGAGGCTGCATGGTCCAAGAATGGGTTCACTCATGGGGGAGGCTCGTCCAAGCGTGTGGAGTGCGGCCGTGAGCATGGCAACAGTTGAGTTCCAGAGGTTTTCGGCTGCCGGGGCTGGCTCTGTTGGGGCGGGGAAGGGCCTAACCCACTCTTCTCTGGGTTGCCCCTAATGAAACAGCCAGGCATGGGGTCTGGCAGCATGGCTATGGTGTCTTGTTTTGTACTCTCTTCTGAGAGATTTATAGTGAGTCTCAGGATCGTGGCCATTGTTGAGATTATATGGTGCCAGCCAGTGGTGACTTACGGATGTATGACTGCCAAGTTGCTGGAAACCGGGAGAGATGGGGGGAGGTCATCCATTCATGGTTCCATTGAACCTGGAGTTTTCAGTCACAAGTCCCACATACCTGGATTTTCTACGGATTTGCTCATGGGTGAGGCTCAACCCAAGCGTGTGGAGAGCAGCCTTAGGTTAACTCTTTTAACTTATCCCTCTACTTCTTATAGGAGACTGGATGACAATATTCGGACAGTTGTAAGAGGCCAAACAAATGTGGGGCAGGATGGCAGGCAAGTAAGTAACTTACTTTCTTCCATATAATTTTATTTCCTTCCTCTCTCCCTTCTTCCCTCCTTCCCTGCCCCCTCCCTCCCTCTCTTCCTCCCTCCCTCCCACTTTTCCTCCCTTCCTTTCTTCCTTCTTTTCTTTCCCTTTGGTTTCCTGACTCTGTGCTCAGGAGTCACCTCAGGGAAACATGTGTGGTACAGGAGATTGAGCCAGGGTCAGCCGCATACAAGGCAAGTGCCTTAGCAAGTGTTGCTTTGCTTCTGCCTTGTTGCCGAGCATGTTTGCATGTTCTTATTGATCTGGCCCATACCCGGCATAGGTGAGCTCGGCTTGTCCCACTGGTTAGCAGGGCCCAATGAGGAGTTTGCTCAAACCCCGGGGAGTGCTTGCTCAGTGGTTCTGGGAACCAGGAGTATCTATTGTTATAGAGCTCTTGAGATAACAGCAAATTGAAATTAAAAAAAAAAAAAAAACACCTGACATTCCTCGGCTTTTGTCTTAGCACTGGACATCTTATTTAGAGTGTGGTGGCTAAATAAAGGCATTGCTTTATTTATTGGGTTTTGTTTTCTGGTTGTTTCTTAAATCTAAATCAGCTGAATTATTGGATTTTGATCAAATTATTTTTGCTGCTGCAAAAAATAATAATGACCCGTACCTCAGAGGATACCCCTAGAGAAAAGATCATCTTTATATGGGAGAAAATATTTAGAAGTCATATCTGATGAGGGATTAATATTCAGGTATTCAGGCTGTATAAAATTCCTAAAATTTACTGTCAGTAAAACAACCAAAAAACTCAACTGAAAAATGGGCAAAACATTTGAATAGACATTTTTCCAGAACAGCTCTATGAATGACAGTAAGCACATAAAAAACATTCAGCATTCCTAATTGTTAGGGAAATGCAAATAAACACTACAGTGAATTATCCCTTTACACCCATTTGGATGACTGCAATGCCCTCGCCCCCCCCCCCCCAAATTAAAAAGAAAGGTGGGGGAAGTGCCTTGTTTTGCATGTGTGTGAGGACCTGAGTTCACTTCCAGGCATCACAAAAAAAACAGCAGCAGCAAGAACAGCTACAGAGGACAGCAAGTGATCATGGGTTTCATAAGCCTCATGCGGAGTTAGTGAGACTTAAATGGTGTAACTTCTTCACACCCAGCAATGCTCAGAGGTTGCTCCTCGTCCTGCATTCAGAAATCACTTTTGGTGGGCTTAAGGGACCATATGGGATGTTGGGAATCAAACTATGTTGTCCATATGCAAGGTAAGCCCTCCCCACTGTACTGTCTCTCAGGCCCAAATGGTTGTAGCTTCTGATTATGCAAAACAGTATAGTGGTTCCTTAAACATAAAAATAGAATTACAGTATGATCCAATTTTGCTGCTGGCTACCTACCTAAGGTTATTTGAAAGCATGATCTCAAAAAGTTGATTGGTCTACTCATGCTCTTAGCGGCATTCCTCACCTCGAAGGTGGAAACCACATTTAACCAACAGATGGAAGAATAAGCAAGGTATGTTAGAGATGTACAGTGCAGTATTACTTAGCCTTCAAAAGGCTGCATTGGTATTGTATCGTATTATTATCATCATGGCACTCGGCTTCGAAAAAGGAAAGGTCTTCTGTACTGCACTAAGCCCGGATGGGCCTGGGGCATGTTCAGTCTGTCACCAGAAAGACAAGCACTGTGCAGTGTGTCACGAGGTGAACATCAGAAGACAGAAAATAGAGCAGTAGCTTCCAGGGGCTGGGGAGAATGTGGAGCTGTTATTTTAACTAGTAGAATTTTAGTTTTACAAGAGGCAAAGAACAATGGGGCTGGATAGCAGTGATGGTGGTCCACAGTGAGTGTGCTTGGGACCCAGGAACCGCACAATTAAAAATCACAGTGGGGGTAAAGTACGCGTTTCTTACTGCAATAAAAGTTATTTTTCTAAATAAAGATTGAAATAAAGTGCACACTTAGCAAAGAGATAAATAATAACCTGACATACCTACAATCCCTCATACCTAGGTTTTTTGGCAGACGGGTCAGTGGAGATGCACTTGAAAGCCTCCCAGGTCTTTTCATATCTAGCCAAGGAGGGCTGTTGGAAGGGGATGAAGGAGAAAAGAACTGAAGTGGAGGCATTCTTCTCCGGTGGAGGGGCCAGATGTTATCTGTCGACCGTCTTTCCTTGTCATTTGGAGTCTCCCCATCTGTTTAGGCGTCGAATTTCAGAAATGTTCAGGCTCATAACAGAAATGCCGAGCCCGCCTCCCCCCCTCGCCCTTTCTCACGGCGCCTGTGGCCCTTTGACCACGCTGGCACTGTTAGCCTGGTGTGCACTTTCCTAGGCGCTTCAGTTCTATTACTTGCCCTCCGACTTTTAGTCTAGCTGATTTTTTCAAACGTTCATTATGCTTCTCCAGTTTCTTGGGTGGGCGAGGGATAGAACCCTTTGTGGATCTGGAAGCCGAAATCTCCTGTCCCCTCATCTCCCTGTTTCTGTTCCTATTAACTCACAGATATTTTGATTCTCTTTCTTGTGTGCTTTCAGTTTTGTCCATTTTTTTGTTTTTCCTGCATCTGTGGCTTGCTTTTCCCTTTAGCCTGTCGTGAGTAGACCCTCTTTGTCTTTATCATCATTGGTATTTGTGTGTGGGCATATCCGGTTCCTAAAACCCCTGTTTCCCGGTCCTTGCTTTTTAAACTTTGATTGCATGGGCAGACACAGAGAGATAGTACTGCAGGTAGTGCTCTAGCCTCGCCTGCAGCTGACCCGGGTTCCATCCCCAGCACTCCTCTGTCCCCCTTAGCCCCACCAGGAGTGATCTCAGATGCTGACAGGAGTAAACCGTGAGCACCAGCAGGTGTGGCCCAAACCCCAACTCCCCCCCCCGCCCGCCGGCCACCAACATAAATAAATAGTTGTGGGTAGTCATGCCCTGTAATGCCTGGGGGACCATGTAATACCAGGGATTGAGCCCAGGGCCTTGCCCACACCCCAGGCCTCCTTGCAGAGGTCTTGTTCCTCCTGGCCTCGTTGCTCTCTGGCAGGTGAGATCCTTGTCAGTGGGGCCCTCTGAGGCGAGTAATCGGGAGGCCAGCCGCAGTCTGCTCCCTACCTTTGCTGACACGGGTTTGGTCATGGCACCTACCCCTGTGAGCCCTCAGAGGCTTCTCTCGACTAAACTAAGTCAAAGTCCTTTCTTTGCGTGGCATCAGCGCTCGACTCTGCTGTTCTAATTTTGTCTTCTGCTGTGCTCCATTAATACTGAAAACTCTTAGTTGCACGAAGCATGTCCTGTGCTTTGGTTCTGTTTCATTTTGGTGTGGTTTTGGAACCAAAGCCCTGTTTTGTGCTCAGGGAGCCATGTGTGGTACCAGGGATCTGAACTGAAGGTGGTTACCTCCTGTACTATCTATCTCTCTGAATGCTGCTTGTGGTTTAAAAAAAAAAAAAAGAAAAATCGGGGGACACACCTGGCTTGATGCTCAGGGGTTGCCCCTGGTCGTGCTCGGGCCTCCTGCATGGTCGTATTCCAGCCCATGTGCTCTTTGCTATCGATGCTTGCTCTCCTCCCTCCCTCACCCCCCAGCTTCAATCCAAACGCCTTCTCCACTGTACTCTCGGACCCCGCAGTTCAAAATCAGACACACACCCGTCTGAGGCCCAGCTCAAATACTCTTATTTTTGGCTTGTTTGTTTGTTTGTTTTGCCACACCTAGTGGTGCTCAGGGTTTACTCCTGCTTCTGTGCTCGGGGTCAGTCCTGGTGGTGCTCAGAGGACCACATGAGACCTAACGCTGGTCGGCCGTGTGCGTGGAAAGCACCCTACCCACAGTACTATCTCTCTGGCCTTTGAATACTCCTTTCATGAAAATTTCTATTTGGTTCAACTGTTTACATCCAAGAATCAGAAATTCAGAACTAGAATTACCTTCAAACTCTCTGGTCCTCATTCATAGATGAGAAATCGGGCCCTTGGCCTTGTCAGTAAGCTCTGTAATCTCCTGGTTTATTGGTAAGAATCACCATAGCCTATGCTGTGCTTTTCACTTTGTTTTCTGTGATTAACTTGACTTTCTAGTGAGCATATCTTACCATGTCGATGAGTTCGTATATTTGTTTTGGTTTTAGGGCCACACCTGTCAGTGCTGGGGGGAGTTGGGAACATGCAACATAAGTGGTGTTGGGATCAGTGGGGTCAGCTGCATGCAAGGCAAGCACTTGCCCTCTGTTCTATCCCCCCTCCACCCCCCACCCCCACCCCTTGATGAGTTTATAAGGTCCTCAGAGCAAAAATAGTTTCTTCAGGTTGGGGAGCTGCTCAAAGGGCTGGTGGGCATGCATCGCCTATGGGAACCCTGGGTTCAACCCCTGGGATTGCGCTCTACCAGGAGTGACTCCCGAGCACTAGGTATGTCCCCCCAACTTAAAAACTAACTAAATAAAAGGAACTGTAGTTTTGTCCTCTTTACATTGCTAAGAACACATAGCTCATATGACTAAAACACACTATGATTCCACTGTATTGAGGCCTGGGGGTGTAGCTGAGTTTTTGAGCATTGCCGTGGGTGTGGGAGGCCCTGGGTTGGACCCCCAGCACTGCCATTGGAAATAAGTAAAGTCCATGTACTATGACAGCAGTTTGATTAGGGCATGTTCCTGTTAAAGTGTTTCAGACTTTATTTGTGTTTGACTAGCCCCAGCTTACTACTGTTTGAAGTAATAGCTCTACCCGTTGCGTGTGATTTAGCCTGCATTTCGAATGGTTCACTAGAAACCTGAATACTTCACATTTCTCAGAACACAGATGAGTCTCCAGTATTCCACATTCCAAGAATGTGACTATAAAGTGAGTGATTCATCAGGACTTTTTGTTGGGTCATGCTTTGCAGATATATATCTTGTGATTGTTCGTATTTGGGTCTGTGGTCACGGGCTTGCAGGGCTGGAGCGGCCAGGCCCAGAGTTCTCCAGCCCCTAGGAATGTCAGCCTCTCCACCTTCCCAGATTAATCGGTTACAGGTTGTGGCCGCCGAGCAGGTCGTATTTCAGAGAGCAGGACCACATTTTCAAGAATGTTTAGATAGCATTTCAATCTGTGATGGAATTTTGTAGTCGTCTCCTTAGAATCCAGACAGAAAGGAAGCCCAGAAGAAATAATTGCTTTTCCTGTCATCCCCTCCATCTGTCTTTTCCAAACAGTTTGTAATGCAAGCTGTAATAGCAGCTTTTTTTTTTTCCATGTCAACTCCTCGGGGTGAAAGCGTCGCTCTCCAGCCCCGGCTGGCCGGTGGTTTGCTGAAGGGAGGCCCGATTTGACTGGCACAGACTTGGGAGAATTATGGATGTTCCAAAATATTGTGTTTTATAGGTCAAGAGGCCCCTGGTTCCCTCTTCCCTGGAACACAGGGAAAGTTTGCTTTCAGAACTTGTTTCCGAAGCTGCCAAGGAACTCTCGGGAGGAGGGCAGAAAAATGGACAAAAGGAAGTTTCCCTTTTGTAAATTGAATCAGATTCTGTTCAACCAGAAAAGACGTGCTTTTTAATTTGTGTAAATAAGAAAGCATTTTCTTGTTCAGGGTACTTAAAGAGACATGTTTGGCACCCCTCCCCCCATTTTTTTTTCCTTTTTGAAAAAAACAATGCTTCTGACTCAAAAATTATTTGTGGGGAGGGAATAATTTAGCAATTGGAAGGGCAGTTTCTTGAGTGGCTCGACATTTCTGAAACCCCAGCTGCCCAGTTAGCCTTGTGCCACCCTTTCTGAAGGGCCTTTCACTATTGACCCTCCTACGCAGGCGAACTGGAACTGGCCTAGTCTGCAACCTCTTGTCACCAGACTGTGATGCTCATACAAAGTTAACACAGCCTTGAATTCTCCCCATTTTTATCTGTTGAAATCATCGGGCAGCAGCGCTAATTAAATGCCCACATGTTTAAGCTCGGTGGATAAGATGAGTCAATTCAACAAGTACATGGTCTGAACTTAATTGATGAAAAAGCAAATGGACAGACTGGAGGGTAGGTGGAAAGAGAGGTGAAGGGAGACATGAGTCGAAGGCAGCCACTGTTGGTTGATCTGTGAAATCACCAGAGTGGTGAATGAGACCTTTCCCAGCAAGCTGAGGATCAGCTGATAGCACAGTCTCTCTGTCTCTGGAGTGGAGGGTTTTTTTTTTTTTTTTTTGAGGGGGGGTCACACCTGGCAATGCACAGGGGTTACTCCCGGCTCTGCAATCAGGAATTACTCCTAGAGGTGCTCGGGGGACCATATGGAATGCTGGGAATCGAACCCGGCTCAGCCGAGTGCAAGGCAAACACCCTACCCACAGTATTATCCCTCCAGCCCCCTGGAGTGGAGCTTGGCTGGAGTGGAACTGTGCGGCAGAGCAAGACTCTGGTTTGAGAAGGAAAGAGAATTCTCACTGCACTCTCGCTGTGTTCACTGGACTTTCATTTGGGAGATGGTCTAGGTCATTGTAGTACATTGCTCTGCACAACTCAGGATTTCCTTTCCATGACCTCTGACAATTCATTAACTCACTATGACTTAGATATTTAATAGTGATGGGGTACTCATTCTACCTCCCTCCTCCCCCCACCTCCCCACCACCGGTCTATTGCAGTTCATATAGAAGCTGGATTTTATTTTAGTTATTAGATGGCTTTGCTTATTTCATTATTTCTCTTTTGAGGATTTTTCTTATTTTTCTTTTGGGGCTCTACTTGGGAAGTTTTCACTCTGCTAATGAGTGAAAATTGCTGGCCAAGTTTTGTACAGCTTTAATTATAGGAGACTTCCCTCTCCCCTTTGACTGACCCAAAATAGTAAAATGGGTCTCACTGTAACTTCTCATTGATCTTCATTCTGCCAGCTGGACTGGTATAAGCCTAATCTCTTTTCCTTATTACAGCTTCTGAAATTTAAAATGGATATTGAGTTCCTTTCTGCCTGTTTTTGTTTTCCTAGCCTCGCCATTCCTAGGTTCTTTGCCTTTATGATATAATTTCCAGACTCTTTATCATCCAGCCTCTCTTGTAGGTCACTGTATTCTTCTTACAATGTGGTACCTGGCTGTGATGCTAAGAATATAGTACCTAGAATATGGTACCTAAAGTTTAGGGATACTGGGTGGATACACAGAGAGGCAGTTTGCCTCCTTGTTCTATACTGGGGCTGTTAATTGGGGAAGTAGGAGTTTCGGTAGGGAGGGAGCTATCAGCTCTATTAAATTAATTGTGAATTTTTGTGTGGATAGAATAGTGTATGGGTAGAATGAGGATCTATTCGTTTTCTAGGTTCTTTAAGGGGTCTGATTCTTCAAATGCTCAGAGGCATGAATTTAGGCATTGCACTTCTGTTACCTTGGGTTGGGGGAACATTCTGGCAGTCATACTGTACTTTGACTTCTCTGAAATTTCACTGTACTATCTGAAACCCCTGGGGTTAAGAGTACAAGAGCCCCTAAAGTTGAGAAAGTGGGGCCCGAGAATCCAGGGGCTCCGGCGCATCTGGCCAAACCCCGTTCAGTCCCCAGTACAATGCGGTCTCCTGAGCATCACCAGGTCCAGCCTTCGAGCCCCCAAGCACCTCTGGGCTGGCCTGTGTAATCCTCAGCACTGCAGGGCCCAAGCGACAGGAGCCCCTGAGTCCCTAGAACACTACTTCGAGAGATGGCTTCTCCCTTCCCCTCAAAACCTCCACCACAACAAAAAACACAAAGGCTGAGAAAGGAACCTGGATGGTTCCAGCCACGCCTCTCCGTTCCGAGCCGTGGCTCTCGGGTCTGAGTACCGACGTGGAGTTGCCTGATCGGTCAGTTCAGCAGGAGCAGCTGGAGATCTGGATTTTCATGTGAAAATCCCAGCTCTTAAAGGCCGGCTTAGTGTTTTTCACAAATACCAAATAGGCCAAGCAAAACGCGCCTGTGAGCCAGCAGTTTGCAGCGGCAGCCCCAGGCCTGTCTTTCTTGTGAGCTGCTTCAGCATCTCCCTTCCCTGTTTATCTAAGCGATTCTTTGAAAGTAAGTGCTGGACTTTATGTGTCTGCCCCTTGGATTCATCTTTGCAGTTTTTTCCTTATTTTATTTTTTATTACATGTTTTCAGTTTTGCTTGATCGCTCCTGCCTGCTCAGACCTTTTTATTTTTGTGTTGTTTCATTATTTGCTTATTTATTTTTGATTTCTTTTGCTTCTCCCAAGCAATGTTCTGGAGGCTCGGGGGACCTCCAGGGCTCCCTCTGGCCATGCTCAGGGAACCATGTGTTGCTGGTCAGCCGCATACAATATCTGGCCCTTAACCCTGGTCCTGTCTCTCCAGACCACTCACACGGTTTAAATCTTGATGCTTTCCCCATTTTATCATTAGCGGGTCTGCCAGACATGCCTTCTGTGTCTTCATTCTTGTGGGTGAAGAGACTACCCAGGTGGGGTTCAGGACCATGCAGTATGCTATTTGAGACTTCTTCCCTTCCCTAGCACCTCATTTTAGTAAAAGGGGGCCCAGAAAACAAAGCCGCCCCCCTCCCCCCACTTCCTGCCCTGGGTTGTCTGTCTGTGTGGAGCCATGCTTCTCATGTTTTAATTTTCTTTTTTACCTTCCAAATTTTATTTTATTAAAGCATCGCGAGTTACCACATTACAAAGTATGAGATTTTTTTGACATACACTGTTCTATCACTGATCCCGCCCCCAGTGTCAGCTTTCCTCCACCAGTATTCCCAGGTTCCCTCTTCTGTCTGTTTCCATGTCTCGAGTTTCCTCAGAAAAGAAGGCTAATTAGACTTGCCTTCCCTTTTCGCAAGATACCAGAAAGATGAACAAGATCAGCAAGCCATCGTGGAGAAAGTGTTCTTTGCTTTCCATTCCCCAAATGAGCATATTGTCTAATTCTATGTTAGAATAGAAATAATCGTGCTCTCCAAGATTTTGCACTTGGTGGATAGATGTCACAGGACACCATGGGTCTTCGTTAAGGGGGATTATGGATTTACGATTGTCAGCTCATGAAGAGCCCTTTTAAGCCTTCTACTCTACACATCAGATGTGTCCTTTCTCTGATCCTCTCTGTGGGACGAAAATGGAGCCAGCTCAATAATGGAAGGATGGCATTATTAATAAAGGTACCCTAAGTAGTTTGTGGGAGGCTGGGCGGGGATGGGCAGAAAGAGGCAACTGTCACTAGAGCAATTGGACTTTTAAAAGCACAGGCTCGGGGGCTGGAGCACTAGCACAGTGGGTAGGGCGTTTGCCTTGCACGCGGCCCACCCAGGTTTGATTCCCAGCATCCCATATGGTCCCCCAGCACCGCCAGGAGTAATTCCTGAGATGAAGAGCCAGGAGTAACCCCTGAGCATCACCGGGTGTGACCCAAAAAGCAAAAAAAAAAAAAAAAATTTTTTTTAAAGCACTGGCTCAAATTTTTCATTCATGATCAAGGATATCTGCAGGTAACATTGAATTTTTGACATTGCTAAGCCCTGAGAATGTTCAGTGAGAGCAAAAACCCCTCTGGTTCAGTGGGAAGTCAGGTGGGCCCTAGGTCTTTTGAGGGTTACAGTGTGCCTACTTTTGATGGGGGCATAAACCACCTCCCAACGAGAGCCTTAATACATCAGAAGGTCGAAGTGGGCTTGCCGTTATTGGACAGGTGGAACCCAAGGAAAGGTTCGACCTCACCCACTTCTCCAGCTCCCTTATTGCTCAGTTCTGTGGACTCTGTTCCTCCTCTGTCCTGCTTATATCTGTGAGCTCAAGAGGGCGCGTGAGCTTTCTCTGTTGGTGCTGACATGTCTGCTTTAGATTGCTGCCCTTTGTCACTTGGCCTCTAATACACTCATTTTTAATGTGTTTGTTTTCATTTTGGATCACACCAGGCGACACTCAGGGGTTACTCTGGGCTCTGCACTCAGGAATTATTCCTGGCAGTGCTCAGGGGACCATATGGGATGCTGGGGATTGAACCCGGGTCGGCCATGTACAAGGCAAATGCCCTCCCCGCTGTGCTATCGCTCCGCCCCCATAAAGACATCCTTTTTAAAACCAACCTGCCAGTAACCCGAGTACTTTTTTTTTTTTAATTCTCTAAGGACTGGAGTTTGCCAGCTGAAAGGGTTTGGTCCCTGGTCACTAACAATATTGCATGCCAGCCTGGTCAAGTAGAGAAACAAACCTGGGCTTTGTTCTTTACATCCGGCTCTGTCATTCTCTGTCCGTGTCACTCCGGACCACTTAACCTGCCTCTCGGAGCCTCTGGCTCTCCGCCTGTGACGTAAAGATTCTGTGTGCTGCAGGACGGTGGGGGGCAGAGTTGAGGGTTTGAAAATACCAAACCTACTGCTCGCCTCCATTCCGCCCGTCATCGGGACTCCTGCTGCTGCAGTTGATGGTGCGACCTTTGTAGTAGAGGCGTTTCTGATGCCCTGCGTGCAGGCACCGGACAAATTTCCTGTGACTTTTCCATCAGTCTCACACCTCTGCATCCCCATGGCCCTGCTGCCAGCTTCCTCACTGCCCCTCAGCTGGCATTTCAGACGGGAAAATTGGAGCACAGCTTTCCTTCCCCATGGGCCGAAACTCTGGCTCTTGCATCAGATCTGGTGGCAGACTCTGAATTTGCTCCTGTCCCTAAAGCCTCGGCCTCTGCCAGGACTGCCTCTCCCTGTATAAGCTCCCAGGCACGAGGGGAGTGGGCTGAGGCAAGGATGAAGGTTTCTCGGGGCTGTGCTGGCCTTCCCTTGGTTCTCTTCCCTCCTCCATTTTTCTTTTTTTTTTGACATTTTGGGTCATACCCGGCAATACTCAGGGATCACTCCTGGCTCTGCACTCAGGAATCACTTCTGCTGGCAGTGCTCAGCAGACCACATCGAACCCGGGTCGACCGTATGCAAGACAGATGCCCTCCCTGCTATACTATCGCTCCAGCCCCTCTCCCGTTCTCCTGACAGGAGCAGGCTCTCTGCTCTCACACACAGCCCACAGTTTTTCTCTTGAATGCCCAGTAGAGGTCGTGGGAAAGTGGCTGGGTCTGGGTGTGGACTGTCTTAGGCGTGCAGCTCCCAGACGTTCTACTGGCGTGCTGGTCCACACTTGGCCATTAGTCATTTGTGGGAAATGGTAAATGACTGCTACACCTACCAGCTTGTGGAATGTCCCTGGCTTCCTCTGCTCTGCCACATATGAAGCTGCCCTAGGGTGCCCCTACTCTCCTTGGGGACCGGGGACGGGAGTGCCTCCAGGTCTTTGGGTAGGCTCAAGAAGAACTGTGGTTTTGCCATTTCTTTTCTTCTTCTTGTTCCCGTAAGAGCCAGTCTTTGCAGCTCTTTGCATCAGAAGCAAAAGCTCAGCAAGCTAAGGAATCTTCACAGAACGTACTAGGAATTCCTTGGGGGGGTTTCAGACTCCACAGCTCAACAGATGTTCAGGAATTGGCCACTTTTCAAGTTTTGGTGTAGTTTCAATAAAGGAGGAGCCAAAAATACCTGAAAGGGGTATTAAAATAGTTTGCCTTCTATTACGTGTCTGTGTGAAGCCGGATTTTCGTCCTAATTTTCCACCAAACCATCATCATCACAACAGAGTCTATAGAGAAGCACATGTGAGAGTCCAGGTGGAATCTATTAAACACTCAGAATGTTTGCATACAGAGAAAAAAGACCTCTCTTCTCTAGAAATTTGGTTTGTTAGAAGGAAATGGAGCTATTTTCATAAGACATACTATTTATGTTAACATTAGTGGTGCCTGTATTGTTATTTTTAGAAGACTAATAAAGATTTTTGGTGGGGGAGGGAGTTTGGAACCACATCCCGGCTGTGCTTAGGGCTTATCCTTGGCTCTGCTCTTGGGGTCACTCCTTGCAGTGCTGGGGGACCATACGTGGTACCAGGAATTGGATCTGGGTAGTCCCGTACAAGGCAAGCACCTTAACCTCTGTACTGTCTTTCTGGCCCCAAGTCTTTTTTTTTTTTTTTTTTAACTTTTTGAGCCACACCTGGTGATGCTCCAGGGTTACTCCTGGCTCTGCACTCAGGAATCTCTCCTGGCAGTGCTCAAGGGACCATATGGAATACTGGCGATTGAACCTGGATTGGCTGCCTGCAAGGCAAGCGCCTTACCTGCTGTGCTATATGTCCAGGCCTCCATTTAAAAACATTTTTAGGGGCTGGAGTGATAGCACAGTGGGTAGGGCATTTGCCTTGCATGCGGCCGACCCGGGTTCGAATCCCAGCATCCCATATGGTCCCCTGAGCACTGCCAGGGGTGATTCCTGAGTGCATGAGCCAGGAGTAACCCCTGTGCAACGCCGGGTGTGACCCAAAAAGAAAAAAAATTTTTTTAAGCTTCCCAATTTTAATTTTCAGTATGATATCTACCAATAAAAGAGACCCATATACTCAAGATCTCCTTGGGTCCCTGAACAATTTTGAAGCGTGTGAAAGTATTTGAAGTAAGTTTAAAAAATACTCTGAGTGATTGATGTGTCAGTGTTTGGTAAGAGAGAACGGCAGGCAATTTGTTCCTGATTTTAATGACAGTGATTTTATTAGAATATTTGTTCTTTCACTCACTCAGTAAATATTTCAGTTAGTACTTTCTGTACACAAAGTGCTCTGTAGGGACTGTGAATAATAAGGCTAACAAAGCAAAGATCCATCTCTCCTACGCATGTGTATGATGTTTGCCTGTTCCCTGAGCCTTTGACTGTTAGTTCCCCTCATAATCTTGGTTCACTAATTACATTCACCAGATAATAAATGTTACATTTTATCACCTCCTTCCTCATCATTTTCTGTTGCTATGAACACATGTTTATGCATTTCATTGGCTAATTTAACCTAAATAAAAAAAAACTCCCTTCAGTTTATATCACTCTGCAGGATCACTGTATATTGCCCTTTTAATGTTCCTTTATTGGAGTCTCACATTTTTACCTGGAATCTTTATTTAGAGGTGGTGTTTTGGGTCACACCTGGCAGTGCTCAGGTGTGGATGGAGTTGCTTCTGGAGGTACTCAGGGAACTGCGCTGGACCAGGGATCGAACCCAGGCCTCCCCCTTTAAGCTATTTCTCCAGCCTACAAAAACTTTTTCATGACTGACTAATGTTTTATGGTGCATATGTATCACATTTTGTGTAACTATTTGTTCATGGATGAGACATCAACATAAATATTGGTTTAAGAACTGCTTTCACTTCTTTCACTATAACTTCCTTTCACTATATATATGTATATATGACTATATATATACATATATATGTATACATATACCTAGGTGTGGAATTGTTAAATCATATGATAATTTGAAGTGATTTCAATATTAAATCTCTCTGAAAACTTTTCCCCATGTTGTTCTAAACTTTAATAGACTATTATTTTCCCCATTATACATAACATATGTTTCTATTTGTCTTCACTTAATCCACATATATGGACTACATGTTTCAGATTAGCTATAGAAGCTTAATCTTTTGTGTTCAGGGCCTGCTATATGCCCCTCCCCCCAAAAAAACAAGAAAACCCAGTTATTTCTTTCAGTTAGAAAGTCTCACAGCTGGACTCTTTCCTTCCAACCTTAGAAACACATCAAGTCCCACTTGAATGCAACATGGTTATTGAAAATGGTTTTAGGAAAATTGTGTGCCAAGACGGAACACTGAGGTTTATTATTACTCTGCGCCATCTCCATATAAATTGGCACTCTTCAGGAGCCAAGAAAGAAGGTCAAGTATAACTTTTGCCATCTGCTTATTTCCAGGATACAGACAGTCTCAAGTTTAAACTAGGGTCTCTCCATGTGAAGAGGAAAATGCCATTCATCACTACTGTAACTGCTCTGGCGATTTCCCAGGTTACTTTTGCTTATGACTGTTAGTAGTCAGGAAGTTAGTAGTTAGTAGTTAGGAAAATTCCATCCTTAGTTTGAGGTTGCACATGAGAAAAAATGCAGTTTTACTGCTGACGGGGCAAAGCATTGTGAATTTCAAGTCCATGACACAAGGAGTCATTCAGATATGTTTAAACAATGAATGGGAATTTGAAACTGTCTTCGTGTAAGAACTTGACCTCCTTTTTCCCCTTCCCTCTTTCATCCATGGAAATACAGAGCAGCATGAGTTCAGTGCTATGGTTGTTCTGTCAACATTTCCATTCATAAGTCCCTATTTTCAAGAGCCTGTAATAGAACTATAAAATTTCCTTTACTCTCATTTGGACCTTGTGGTCTTCTCTCTGGAAGGGGATTAATTTTGCAGAGCCAGAGATAATGCTTTTTAAGTCTGTTTTGGTCTGGTGTTCCATAGTCATCTAGATGAAAGCTCTAAAAATTCCAAGACATATATCTTTCATGTAGGATTGGGTTATGTGCCAGGATCTCTGATCGTTTCCTATCATATTGTGAACTTTGAACTGAGGCTGTGTTCAACTATAGACATTGTGTGGGATACCCAGGATATAGCTCTTGAGCATAATGAAAGGTTACATTTCTTACAATATGGACAGTCCTTCAAAAACTAGAAATTGAGCTTCCATATGACCTCGCAATACCACTTCTGGGGAATATATCCCGAGGATTCAAAAGAGCACAGTAGAAATGACATCTGTACCTATATATTCATTGCAGCACTGTTCACAATAGCCAAAATATGGAAACAACCCGAGTGCCCTAAAACAGATGACTGGTTAAAGAAACTGGTAATCTACACAATGGAATACTATGCAGCTCTTAGGAGAGATGAAGTCATGAAATTTGCTTATAAATGGATAAACATGGAGAGTATCATGCTAAGTGAAATGAGTCAGAAAGAGAAGGACAGACATAGAGGGACTGCACTCATTTGCGGAATGTGGAGTAGCATCCCATGAGGCTGACACCGAAGGACGGTAGATACAAGGGCCAGGAGGATTGCCCCATAGCTGAAAGACTGCTTCATGAGTGGAGGGGAGAAGGCAGATGGAATAGAGAAGGGATCACTAAGAAAATGATGGCTGGAGGAACCAGTTGGGATGGGAGATGTATGTCGAAAGTTGATAATGGACCAAACATGATGACTTCTCAGTGTCTGTGTTGCAAGCTATAATGCCCAAAAGTAGAGAGAGAGTATGGGGAATATTGTCTGCCATAGAGGCAGGGGGAGGGTGGGAAAGGGGGGGTATACTGGGGATATTGGTGGTGGGGAATGTGCACTGGTGGAGGGATGAGTGTTTGATCATTGTGAGATTGTAACCCGAACATGAAAGCTTATAACTATCTCACGGTGATTCAATAAAATTTAAAAAATTTTTTAAAAAAAGGTTACATTTCTTCTGGAGATATACTTGCAGGTCCGTTCAGTGTTTCAAATATTATCTTTCATAAAGCAGAAGAGGAGGTGAATTGAAGGGACTTTATCCTGTCTCAGGTTTGGTGACTCCCCATGTCTCCTTGTTCTACTTCAAACATGCCTTAAGCCCTTGGGAGTGGTAGGGAGAGAGAGAGCCAAATATTCATCAGATAGAGGTTATTGTTGATGCTAGAACAAGTGCCACACAGTATTAAATTTTGTTTTTTAATTGACCTCTTGGAGATTTCTCTTGACTGGATGAGTATTTTGTGGTCAGGCTTTAGAGCGGGTGTGAGCCTGGGAGTTATATCCAGATCCTTTGAATTGAGAATGTGCCGTGGGGACCTGTGAAATAGCTTAGAGGGACTGTGCCCCTGCTCTGAAGACTGGAGAACAGGGTTCGAGATTCCCAGTACTGGTGAATCCCCTGAACACTGTTAATAGCCCCAAGCACCAGGCGTGGCCCAGTTCTTAAGCACCACTTGGTGCGCCCCAAACCCTCCCTCAGCCCCCCCCCCCAAAATGGAGAGGACCATTGGCGTAAAAGATTGGAGCTGATGCTCTGTGTACATGCATCTGGGTGTGGTCTCCAGGGCGTCACTGGAAGTAGCCCCAGGCGCTGAGCTGAGTGTGGCCCCAAAACAGTGGTAAAAAGGGTGTTATTGGGGGCCAGAGAAATAGCAGAGTGGGTAGGGCCTTTCACCTGACCGGCCTCAGTTGATCCCGGACACCCCAGTGGTCCCCCGAGCACCACCAGGAGTGAGTCCTGAGTGCAGAGCCAGGAGTAACCCCACTGCATTGCTAGGTGGGACCCTGAAAACAAAACAAAGCAAAAAAGAATATCCAGATGTCGCCACAAAAGAACATTTTCTCCCAAGTGAAGATGCATAGGATAAATGAGTTACTAAGTCAGAGTAGAAATAACAGTATGATATGGGATACGTTTTGAGTCCATAGAATTAGAATTTCCCTTGGCAACTGGAGGGCCTAGCTCTTTGTGGAAAGTAGTCCTTTATTAAACTTGGACAAATTGTCCCTTTAAATGCTCCCTATTTCCTAAAGTATTGAATTTCTGTGCCTTTTCTTCAGGAAAAAAAAAAAAGCAGCTGAAACTTTTGCGTAAACATTTCCTTCTCTTTCTCCATTTGGAGTTGCTGCTTTAAATATTCGCATCCTCAAGGGTTACATTTCACCAAAGGAAGCTGTGCGTGAATGCACTCACCGCTCCCTCTATTCCAGGCCTCGCGTATTTTAAATCATGGGTAATAACAGATATAAGCAGAGCTTTAAATATAAATGTTTAGTCTTATTTGGGCACTGCTGAATTTGTGTCCCAGCCTTGTCTTGTGATTTTCGCTTCTGGCTTTTTTCCTAAAAACAATAAAAAATGAGCTCTTTGGTTCATGTTTTCAGTGAATGTGGTTTGCAGGACTCATAAATAAAAGTAACTTGGGTGGAACAGAGTACTTTGACTAATCAGGTGAGAATTTTTCCTTGTGCCTTTTGCGTTCTTTTGGTTCTCAAACTTGAACCGAAACCCGTGCTTTAAATAAAACTGCTTTTCCCTTAAAGTTTCTGAATGGGCTGGTGCAGGCAATGGCTGCTCATGCCACCGGTCCTCTCCGATGAGGACCCAGCTGACATTTGACCAGGGTTGTATTGTAGGACATGGGGGGGGGCGTGGCGCTGAGCACAAGTGGCCCTTCCTGGCTCCCAGGTCCCTTGTAGTTCCTGCAGCTGTTTGCACCATCCTGAGGAACAGGCTATGTTGTTACTGTTGCTGAGGCATCTTAAAGCATCTCAGCTCCAGCTGGGCGGGGCCTGTTTCCATGGCAGCAGTATTCCGTGGTGCCAAAGTGGTCAGCAACATTAAAGAAAGGGACATGCCAAAAATAAAGACTTCTTGCCCTAGTCAGTGAATTATCCTAGTGCTCATCAAATGTCCGAGCCCCCGCCCCCCAAGCAGTGATTTTGTGTGTGTATGAAAGACTTTGCTTCCTGGTTCTGTCATTCTTTACTCAGAACACTTTGTACAATTCTTTTTTATTTTTTCTTTTTGCGTCACACCTGGTGATGCACAGGGGTTAGTCCTGGCTCATGCACTTAGGAATTACTCCTGTTGGTGCTCAGGGGACCATATGGGATGCTGGGAATCAAACCTGGCTTGACTGCATGCAAGGCAAACGCCCTACCTGCTGTGCTATTGCTCCAGCTTGTACAATTCTTAACTATGCTTCTGACATGTCTTTTACAAGCTTTTCAAAGACCTATCTCCAGTACGGCAAGTAAGGCACTTGCCTTTCACACGTCTGACCTAGGTTCCATCCCCAGCACCGCACATGGCCCATCAAGCTTCTCCAAGAGTGACCCCTGAGGACAGAGCCAGGAGTAAGGACTAAGCACCACACGGTGTGGCACAGAGACCAAAGGGGGGGAAACTTATCTCCATCTAGTGGCTTGTCCTCTCAGTAACTGGCATAGTAAGTGCTCACTTTCCCCCCTAGTTTTTGGGCCACACCCAGTGGTTTTTAGGGCTTACCCCTAGCTCTGAGCTCAGGGATCACTTCTGGTGGGGCTCGGGACCATATGAGATACTGGGAATTGAACCTGGTTAGGCAGTGTGCAAGGCCAGAACCCTACCTGCCTTATTATCTCTCTGGTCCCCACTTTTTTTACTGAAGGAATAAACCAAGGGCTGCAACTTCCCCCCCCCCCCCAAGAGTGCCTGGTTTTCAGGATGGTTCAAAGAGACTATTTTCCTGATCCTTGAGCCCTTCTTCTGTGTTTACATGTAGGCGTTGGACTTCTCCGACTTCCTCACACACCTTTGAGAGAGAGGATCACCCTTGATTCTACAAAAACCTTTTCATTGAAGGGGCTGGAGCGATAGCGCAGTGGATAGGGTGTTAGCCTTGCATGCGGCTGACCTGGGTTCGGTTCCCAGCATCCCATATGGCCCCCTAAGCTCCGCCAGGGGTGATTCCTAAGTGCAGAGCCAGGAGTAACCCCTGTGCATCACTGGGTGTGACCCAAAAAGCAAAAAAACACCAAAAAACAACCCTTTTAATTGAAATAACACACTCTGTCTGGTAGAACTGGGGCTATCTTTTATAGTTGCTATCAGCGCACTCTTGCTGAGAGCCTAGTCCTCCACCAGACTCTGGACTGAGGAAAAGAAAAGCCCAGTGCAGACTGGCCAAGCCAGTGCTTCTTAGTTTGAGTGGGGAGGTTCAGTGCGAGGTCGTGGAGGTGCAGTGTCTCAGAAGGGCGTGCTGAGCAGCTGTGTGTGTTGAGGTTCTTGCTGTGTCTGCCCTCAAGTGCTGGCTTCACCCTCTCTCCCAGGAAACCAGCCTCCTCCTTGTCATCCTGGGATTCCATAGGTTTCACTTCTTGGGACTCCTACTGTGAGTTCACAAAGTATGTGTGTGTTGAACTGCCTCTGTCCTCCCCAGGCCTCCCAGATGGTGAAAATGGCCCGTTTAATGTAGAGCTGTTAGCTTACTTATGGGACATCTGAGGGGGGTTGAGGTATAGGACCTAGGCGTGATTGATCATTTACATAGATAAAACATTTGGCAGAGGAAATTCTGTTAGCAAGGAGACACTGTCTCCCAGGGACATCTACATTCCTTTTATCTTTCCCTCTAGTTGTATGTGTTATCAGTACTTGCAGTTGTTTGAGTAAACACAGTAAGAGACAAAGACGCCAACACTTAGTTCATTGGGCTCTGAGAGCAAGCAAGGCTTTTACCATAAATCCCAGGCTAAGTCTCCTCTGGCCAGTTCAAGCTTGTCCTTCTCCATGAGGGTCCTTTGGCTTATAAGTAATCAAGACCAACTTGGGGAACTGGGACAATAAGAGTTAAAATACAAAGGAAAGGTTAGAGATAAACTTGAACTAAATTAGGGATGCTAGCAAGAGCATGGTAAGCTTCTCTGGGAGGAGGAAAATGGGCATTTCACTGACAAAGCCTAAGACACTTACAGTTAATATCCAGCATCCTACCAAAGAGAATGAACTCTCTTTTTCGGTTTGTTCTCAGAAGTGCCCAGGAAACTCTTGATTGGCCTAACGTGGGCCTGGTCTGTGTCTGTAGGCAGCTCCCAAGAGGAAAGGACATTCCCAGGGGGAAGGAAGAGTGCTGGGGAGCAGTTCTGAAAGGTGCCCACTTCCAGACCTGCTGCTGCTTCCTAACAGAAAGTCTTCGCAGTAGCTGCTCTGACTCCTGTTCTAGGTGCAAGGAGTCCTGAGCTTATGGAAGTTGATAGATCAAGGCTAACAACCTTCAGACCTTGGGTTGCTGGCTCTGAGACCCTTGCTTTTCACTCAAACAAGCATGCCATTACTTTAACAGATGGTAGCTGACAGATGTCAAGTATGATACAGAAATGGTAAGAAAATAGTGGGGAAGTAACATTTTCTTTACTTAGCCTTGAATACTAATACTCTTTTTTTTTTCTTTTTGGGTCACACCTGGTGATGCACAGGAGTTACTCCTGGCTTTGCACTCAGGAATTACTCCTGGTGGTGCTCGGGGGGCCATATGGCATGCTGGGAACCGAACCCGGGTCAGCCGCGTGCAAGGCAAACACCCTACTCATTGTGCTATTGCTCCAGTATCCCTAATACTCTATTTTTTAAAAAAGAATAGTCCAAGCCATACATATATACCCTACCCGTACTCCAAGCTCTAAGAGTATTGCACCACATCTGATGGGGTTCAAAGTAGGAGGCAACCAATCTTAGAGGGAATTTTTTTTTTACAAATATATATACATACATATGTATATGTATATAAGCACGCAAGTCTCAACCTTTAACAACATGTTTGTGATCTCTTATAGAAGGGCTTAATGGCCCCTGGGTGACATACAACAATCTTCACACTCTTTCCTCTAAGGAATCTTTTCTGTAGCATTTTCAGCAGTTTTTCATAACAAACAATATAAAATGTATTATTATTAGTTCTGCTTTGGGGCCAGGGTTGGGGCTCGGATGGAAACATTTGAAATATGGTGCTGGGAAGGTGTAATTAATGGTGGTGGGATTGTTGTTTGAATATTAAATGTAATCAAATATTGTGAACTACTTTATCTAAAATAAACGGTCACACCCAGGAACTGCCCCTGGCGCCATGTAATCCTGTCAACGGCCAGCATCTAGAGACTTAAAAGCAAGCTCCCAGCGGGGCTGGAGTGATAGCACAGCGTAGGGCATTTGCCTTGCACGTTGCTGACCTGAGTTCGATTCCCAGCATCCCATGTAGTCCCCTGAGCACTGCCAGGAGTAATTCCTGAGTGTGAAGCTAGGAGTAACCCCTGTGCATCGCCAGGTGTGACCCAAAAAGCAAAAAAAAAGCAAGCTCCCGGAAGAGAGCTACGCAGAGTCTCTTGCCCGCGTGCCTGGCTGTCTTCCTCCAGGGCCCTCTCGGAGGGGATGGGCTCCAGCTTCCCTCCCTGCCCCAGCAGAGCTCCCGGTGGCCGAAGACCTCCAGAGCCTAGCCACAGCCATGCTCAAGGCCCCTCTCCACATGTTCGGACAAGCCTCATGCATGAAGGAACCGGCAGAGGAACCCAGGTGTGTGGGACCCAGGGCTGAGACCTCCAAGCCTTCTCGGATCGGGACTTGGGCCTCCTTTGCCCAGATTTCCCATTTCTCAGTAGCTAGGAGGTCACACCCAGGGACTGCCCCTGCGCCGTGTAATCCCGTCAACGGCCAATATCCAGAGACTTAAAACCAAGTTCCCGGAAGCATGCAGCCACTTTGCGGCGGCACGATATCTTATAGCCTACTTCTCCCTCTGGGAGAACCTGGCAAACTGCCGGGAGTTTCCTGCCCACATGGGAGAGCCTCGCAAGGTCCCCATGGTGTATTAATATGCCAAAACCAGTAACAAGCTGGGTCTCATTCCCCTGATCCTGAAAGAGCCTCCAATTCGGCATCATTGGGCAGGATGAATAGAGAGAGGCTTCTAAAATCTCAGTGCTTGGACGAATGGAGACGTTACTGAGACCGCTCGAGGAATTTCGACGATCAACAGGATGATGATGATGATGATGATGATGATGATGATGATGATGATGATGATGATGATGATGATGATGATGATTTATAAAATAAAAAAAAAATAGTCCAAGCTTTACCAGTTCTTCTGAAAATGAACACTTTTCTCTCCTAACTGCAGTTGCAACAAGTGGGATCTTGCTTTAAAATCTGTTAAAGGCTGGCTGTCCTTGGACTGCTAGGATAAAAGCACCTGCAGAATTACAGCCAGGGGGATTTTTCTTTCTTTTTTTTTTTTTTTGGTTAGATATTTGTTTTTGAGCCACATCCCAGGGGTGCCCGGCATCAAACCCACGATGCCTGTATGCAAAGCAAGCACCTTCACCCCTGTACTATCTCTCCTGCCTGGATGTTTATTTCTTACAGTGTTTATGTTGGCTCAGATCCCCTCTCTCTGTATGGGGGGAAAACAACGGTTCTGTAAAAAGGAAAGGAAGGAAGAAAAAGAGACAGAAGAAGAAAGCGGTTGGGATCTCTGCCAGGTTCCATGCTGCTTATCTTCTCTGCGCAGAACCCAGAGTGGCTCTGTAGCCTGCTTGGAGCCTCCTTCAGGAAGCCAGGAAGATGGAGGAGAATAATTATGGTTAATGACGCACACAAACAGAGAGAGGGGTAATTGGATTTGCTGGGCTTTTTCAGCTTCCCCAGTGGGTTGCTTTGCATCTCTGAATTACAGAAACTTGGTTTACTAAGGCGTGCCACTACAGTATCTGCTTCCTAATAACCCTCATGAATGTGGGCAGCCACCATACTCCCCTGCTCGGTTCAGGAGTTCTGGTAGGGAGAGATTGAAAGCAGACGTTTTGGGGTGATTAATTTTGTTTTTTATCCACATGCAGCTTGGAATGTGGAAATTGGAAAGGTAGCTGCATTTTATTTTAGTGTCCAGGGACAGTGCCAGAATCTTTCTTTCAGCACGTTTTCTGATCAGCCAGGTAGTAAAAGTATTTTTAGTATTTAACAAAAAAAAAACCATAACAGCTATGGCCTTTTGTGGAGGTCTTCAGATTCTTCTACTTAGAAACACTCTTCTTCCTGTGTCACTGGTTAGTAGAGAGGAGAGGTTAGCCACAGGGATGTGTGTTGATGGTGCGAAGACTTTAGAAGAACCTTTCAGGACTCTGGGAAATGAATTATATTAAATTTCCTCGACTCCAGTGCTGTGTTGTAACACGCAGAGATACTCCGGCCTGTAAAGATCTGGCACTTTAAAAGAAAGTTTTTGGGGCCAGAGCGATAGCACAGCAGGTAGGGCGTTTGCCTTGCCAACCTGGGTTCGATCCCCGGCATCCCATATGGTCCCCCAAGCACCGCCAGGAGTAATTCCTGAGTGCAAAGCCAGGAGTAACCCCTGAGCATCGCTGGGTGTGACCCCCCCAAAAAAAAGAAAAAAAAAAGAAAGTTTTTTCTTTCCTTAAGACTGTGAGGGCTGGAGCAATAGCACAGCGGGTAGGGCGTTTGTCTTGCACGCGGCCGACCCAGGTTTGATTCCTCCGCCCCTCTTGGAGAGCCTGGCAAGCTACCAAGAGTATCTCGCCCGCATGCCAGAGCCTGGAAAGCTACCCATGGCGTATTTGATATGCCAAAAACAGTAACAACAAGTCTCACAATGGAGATGTTACTGGTGCCCGCTCTAGCAAATCAATGAGCAATGGGATGACAGTGATACAGTGATAAGACTGTGAAATGTAAGATGATGTGAGTCTTCTTCGTGTCCTCCAAGCAAAAAGAGGTGTGGAGACGCCTCTGGAAGGATGTTCCAGGTTGAGAGTAGATAGAAACCATTCTCTGAGCAGCCCTCTGCAAGCTGCCCAACCTTAACCCCCAGGTCCCGTTTGCCCTCATTCCCAGAATATCTTAAGGGCATGTACTTGACATGACTCTAGCTTCTTAAACTTGGGTGCTAGTGTGTGTGTGTGTGGGGGGGGGGGGGGCTCATGAGAATTCTGTCTTAAAATTAAGTTGATGATTTCTTATCACTCAGTGTTTGCCTGTCATCACGTATATTCCCTCAGTCACCTGCACACATCTCAGGTGAGAAGGAGTGGTGAATGCGAAGAGCTTTCAGTGGCGACAAATAAAATCTTGGTTTAAAATCTCTTAAAGGCTGGCCACCCTTGGACTGGCAGGATAAAAGCGCCTGCCGTATTAGAGCCAGAGGGGGTTTTTGTTTTTGAGTCACATCCCAGGGATGCTTGGGGGACCAGTACGGACCGTGGAAGCTGCTGGGAGTGATCTGGTCAGGGTCATTCCTCGCCAGTGGGAGGTGGTCTGTGGAGTCTGTCTTCTGGTGCTTGGTTTTATTTCTTTAATTTTTAACAAAATGTCCCAACATTTGGTAGAAGGCTTTAATGGCTTCTGATTGAGCCTGGGGAGGGCTCTGTGGCAAGTGCCGCCACTGGCAAGTGTGAGGCTCCCAGTTTGCCCCCCCCGCCCCCCCCGGAGCTACCCACGGGTGTTGCGCGTGTCCCTGTCTCAGTCTGTCTCAGTCGAGGGTGTGTCTTCAGGCATGTCACAGCCAGGTGTGTGGGGACAATGCAGCTGAAGTGTGTGACCCCCGGGGGACCCTGCAGCCCCATTGCCAGACCTGCATTCCCCATTGAGGTTCACGAGCAGTGTGCCACTTTCCAGTCACTGCAGGAATTAACAGCAGGCAGGAAGGGCAGGTGCCACCCGTGGCCCCGTGGACAAGAGACTCCATGCTTGCAGCCATGTGGAGGACAGTACGGGAGAGCGTGGTGTGTACTGCTAGGTTTTATTTATTTATTATTTTTTAAAATTTTTTTCTTTTTTGGGTCACACCCGGTGATGCTTAGGGGTTACTCCTGGCTCTGCACTCAGGAATTACTCCTGGCGGTGCTCAGGGGACCATATGGGATGCCGGGGATTGAACCCAGGGCTGGCCGTGTGCCAGGCAAATGCCCTACCTGCTGTACTATCTCTCCAGCCCGTGCTGCTATGTTTTAAACTGCTTCTAATTGAGCTTGCTCCTCCGAAAAGCACCCCACAATATTTTTAATGAGTTGGCAAGTATTTGTTGGTCCCAACTGTGCTCTGGCTTTGGTTAGATGCTGTAGTTGAGGTGTGGATATGTAAGTTGCCAGCAGAGCCACCTTTGAGAGTGAGGAGGTGGTATGAATAGTTCTGCCGAGAGAGGGGATATTTTAGCCAGATCTGGGGCTCTTCTCTGAACAGATGATTGCCTGACCTAGAAGCTATCTGAATGTTACTCATATTCTTTTGGCGGGGCGGGGGGTGGGATTTGGGGTGGTTTATTTTGTTTTGTGTTTGGGGCACTGACTCCATGCTCAGGGATCACCCCTGGCTCTGTGCCCGGGGTTCACTCCTGGCTGGGCTTAGGTGACCGTATAGCATACTGAGTTGAGTCCTGGTAGGCTGTGTGCAAAGCTAGTGCCCTGCCCGCTGTACTTTCTCTCTGGCCTTGGTCCATAGTATTTTAGTCTTGAGGTGCCCTGTGGTCTCTCTGGCAACTACTTGTCTCTGCTATTCTGGTGAAAGTAGCCACAGACAATACCTAGTGAGGGGGATTAACTGTGTCTCAGCCTCGCTGAGTGACAGAAACGGGTGTGCCCCTGCCCTCTTTGCTCACCCCTGCTGGGCGTCACCGTCCACCTCACTCCCCACTCCAGGTCCTCCACTCCGCAGAGCTGCTTTTGTCTCAGTAGTTGCCAGCTCCACTGGCCCTCCCTGTGTGAATCTTGCATGAATTGTCATCAACATCAATCATCGTCACCCCATTTCTTCTCCTTCTAGGGCTTTTGTTGGTTTTTAGCAACCACGGTTCCCGGTTTTCTCCCAGGCCACTGGTGACCCTTCTCTGGCGTCTTTCCTTCTTCCTCTCCTAGACATCTAACCACCAAAATGCTTCCCTCACTTCTCCCTTCTCTCTCCTCTCCTCCCTTTCTCAGTGATTTCTCTCATTTCTACACGCTGCTACACCGTAAGTAAACCTTTGCTCAGGACCACTCCACGTGGTCCTCAGGGGGTCATGCCAGGCATGTGCTCTAGTCCCTTGAGCTATCTCCCTGATTCATTGGTTTTATTTTTTTTTTCCTTTTTGGGTCACACCCCAGCGATGCTCAGGGATTACTCCTGGTTCTGCACTTAGAAATTTCACCTGGTGGTGCTTGGAGAACCATATGGGATGCCAGGGATTGAACCTGGGTTGGCCGCATGCTAGGCAAACGCCCTACCTGCTGTACTATCACTCTGGCCCTGGTCTTAGAATGTAACATAATCGGCATGTATTCAGTGCCTACCATGTTAATGTAATCATCATTTATTCAGTACCTACTGTATTATTCTGGGTGCTGCCCTAGGTGTCTGGGAGCTAATTGATGACAGATGATTCCTGCCCTCTAGGATCTCAGAGTCCATCCAAAGGGGGACGTGCTTACAGCTGTTAAGTACCCATAAAGCACCCTGAATACCCTGATAGTGATTTGATTCTGTTGTCTGCTGCATAGTGAATATGGGAGAGGGTGTCGGGAGGAAAATGTACATGACGGGAAACAATGGAAAAGAAATGGCTCTTCAGTGAGACCGTGGAGAAAGCAAAGAATGGCACTGCATCAGTAACTGTTGAGTGTTTAGTTGGAAGGTTCACTCCTTTGGTTATAAATCGGCATCTGATAATTTATTCTTTTTTATCTTTGTTTATTAGAACTTGATTTGGGGGGGAAATGAAGCTAGCCCATTGATGAAAGGAAATATGTGGCATTTGTATTAAGGATACTATAGATCATTTGTGGGCGGAGGGCAGCTTGATTTTGGTGTTATAGTTTCATGAAATTTGGGGGGTTTTGTTTTTCTTGGTTTGTGGGGCCACACCCAGAAGTGCTCAGGGCTTATTCCTAACTCTGCACTCAGGGATCATTCCTGGCAGTGCTTGGTGGACTGATGTGGGGTGCTGAGGGTTGAACCTGGGTCTGCTATATGTAAGACAAGAATTGGTTGACAGCAGTATTCTAAAGAATCCCGTATCTTGGTTTTTAAATTGGTTGGAGGAAGTGACTTACTGAAAAGAAGAGAATTCTCAGGAGGCTAAGATGAAGAATGGGTAGTTGTAGATGTCCAGGAGTGACTGAGGATTGGGCATGTCAAGGAGTGGACAGGCCTGGAAGCTGAGTGAGATAGGGGAAGGGGTAGTCAGAGGAGGACATATATGTAGCTGTATGTTTAAGCACAGCTTTTATTTATTTATTTATTTATTTTAAAATTTATTTTATTGAATCACCATGTGGAAAGTTACAAAGTTCTCAGGCTTATGTCTCACTTATAAAATGCTCAAACACCCGTCCTTTCACCAGTGCCCATATTCCACCACCAAAAAAACCCCAGTATACCTCCCACCCCCATCCCCGCCTGCATAACTGTTAAATTTCACTTCATTTTCTCTTTACCTTGATTACATTCCATATTTCAACACAAAACTCACTATTGTTGTTGGAGTTTCAACACAGAACTCACTATTCTTGTTGGAGTTTATCCCCAAAAAATACGGCCTTATTGACAAGGAAACATTTGATAATTAGTTTTCCACTGGTGAGAATGAAGAGACATAAAGTCACGTGGCCACAGTAGCGGCCGCACAGTTTAGAATTTCTGTATTTTCGTAATTAAGTCCAGGGAGATTTACGTTGGAAATTGCATCATTTCCCTTCCTGGGGCAGCATGGAGCAAAAGCTTAGTTCACAGTCTGGAGACATGGCTGCAAGCACTTGCTGGGACCAGAAGTAATGTAGCTGGCTCTGGATCTTGGTCGTTCAGCAGCAAAGCAGCCGTGCAAAAGCATGGCCACCAGGGTCGAATCTCGGCAGAGTGAGAGCCAGTATCGGCCCTGGCCCGAGACTGCCCAAGCGTCCCGCTGTTTCAAGTTCAAAACACATTTTTTTTTCCCCTCCTTCCCACGCCACCAAGTTCATACCTGTTTAAAAGTTCCATAATATGGCGGACGCCAGCTTAAGCACAGCTTTTAGGCATTTTCTCAGAATGGTCAGAGATCTGGAAATTAGCCCAATACTTGTCTTGAGCTAATGTACCTTTTGTCATTAAATCTTTCTTGCATGTAGGAGCCATAGTCACTGTGTGAGACATCAGGAAACTCACCCAGAAAAGTTCTTTAGCTAGTAGGAATCCTCATGCCCTGGACATCTGGCTGGAAATGGGAGTTTTCTTTCACTACACTACTGCCATTTTCTTTCTTTCTTTCTTTCTTTCTTTCTTTCTTTCTTTCTTTCTTTCTTTCTTTCTTTCTTTCTTTCTTTCTTTCTTCCTTCCTTCCTTCCTTCCTTCCTTCCTTCCTTCTTTCTTTCTTTCTTTCTTTCTTTCTTTCTTTCTTTCTTTCTTTCTTTCTTTCTTTCTTTCTTTCTTTCTTTCTTTCTCTCACTTTTGTGCCACACCTGGCTCTGCTCAGGGTTTACTAGTGCCTCTGTGCTCAGGGATCACTCCTGGTGGGGCTCAGAATCATTTGGGGTGCCGGGGATCGAACCTGGGTCAGCCGTATGCATGGCAAGCACTTTACCCACTGTATTATCTCTCCGGCCCACCACTGACTGTTTTAGGGGGTGCAAACTCATGGTCTGAGAAAGGCAAGATGGTGGGAAGCTGCAGTAGAGCCATTCACCAGAGCCCGTGTCCCTGACCCTGCTGGTCTCAGACATGGTGTGAGCAGCTTGCTTGAGTCATCCGAGACCTGACACCCAAAGGGCTAAGACGGGCCGAGTGAGAACTTAGTTAAGCATTTGCTTGTGGGCAGCCTATGTTTGACCCCCCAGTACCCCTGGGGGCAGCCCCTAAAGCCAGAGCCAGGAGAAATCCCTGGGTACCGTGGGATATGGCCCCAACAAAACAAACAAACAAGCTTAGGAGAACTTCTGGCCTGTGGTCCGTGTCCCTGGGTATGAAACCCCTGTAAATTCCAGAAGTGGCAGCTCACAAGAAAGCTGTGTTTTTCACAACAGAGCCAGGAACTCCAGACTAAGAAATGGACAGAGGAAGTGGACAGCCTGGGATACCTGGGAAGAAACGGGAGGTACAGTCCCTGCCTTTGACAGGGAAGCAGTTTCCCATGGAGGATGCCAGCTTAAGTTTGCTTTAGTTTTTTGGATTTTTGTTTGTTGGGGGGGCCACACCTGGCAGTGCTTCGGGGTTATTCCTGGTGGTTACTCCAGGGACCATATGGGGTGTGGAGGATCAAACTCAGGTCAGGTGCATGCAAGGCAAACGCCCTACCTGCCGTACTGTCGCTCTCTGGGCTCCTTAAGTTTGCATTCTGATGATGCTTTGTTAGGCAAGAAGGAAATGTCATAGTTTGAAGTGCAGAGTTGGCTCTTCCTTTCGGAGCTGCTGAGGGCTGGGCTGCAGTCCGTTCTCCCGGGCCTGTCTCCTCCCTTCTCAGCACTGCTCTCCCCTCTCCTCGGGTGTTCTCGGGAAGGTTGGCTGCCTCCCAGTTATCCGGATGGATGGATGGCACACACAATTTCAGGATTACGTTGGCCTATTTTCTATTTTATAAAGGGCCTGGGAAGCCCAGTTTGGACAGGCTACTCTTAAATCCAAAATAAATAAAGTGCCGAGATGAAATGAAGCCTGAGTTCTTCTTTGGCTGCCGCATCTTCCGAGTCCATATGCTGTGCATGTGTGTGGCTTTCCTGCCCTCCCAATTCCCCGAACGTAGCTTCTCCTACTTGCAGAAGCTACTGTGGCTTGTAATACTTTTCATGTGCAGCATATAACTATGTGGGCTTTTAATTCACTGGCAACATTTCACCCATCGTCAGTGTTCAGTGTCCTTCTAACTTCATTTCGTTGATTTACTTTTTTGTGGCACCAGGAATTGAACCCAGGGCCTTACACATGCTGTGCAAGGCAAGTGCACATGCTCCATTCCGGAAATGTAGCCCCTACCTAAATATTGTGCTTCCCAGGCACAATTGTGTGTGTGTGTGTGTGTTTGTGTGTGTGTGTGTGTGTGTGTGTTTAACTGCAGTCTTTGTTGTTTTTATTGGGGGTGTGAACAACACGCCCACACGCCCTCTGCTGAGGCCCAACAGTGATTCTCCTCAGCCAATTGGATGGGTGGGCTTGAGGGTGCGATGCTGGAGACTCCTCAGCTCACCCCAGCAGAGCCCTGGGGGTCTCCAGGACCATACCCCGTGGTGCTTGGGGCCCTTTAGGACAACACTCATCGATGCTGAGAGGACCATATGGTGTACTAGGGCTTGATTCGGCGTGTGCCCTGTCTGCTGTACCCTCTCCTTGCCCCTGAAAGCCATCTTGGGGAGCTTCTAAAAGTTAACATTTTCCCTGCCTGCATTGTAGAGCCACTTCTGTCCTTTTATAGACTTTGCAGGTCTGTATGACTTTGTGTACATACACGCACTCATGAAAGACACAGGTGGACTTGTCTTATTAATTATTTATTTTGGCGAATGCTCAGGGGTTACTCCTGGCTCTGCACTCAGGAATCACTCCTGGGGGTACTCGAGGGACCATATGGGATGCCAGGGATCGAACCTGGGTCAGCCTTCTGCAAGGCAAATGCCCTACCTGCTGTACTATGTGTGTCTGGTTCTTGGATTATTTACTTGTTGTCATCAATATGTGTAGTAATCTTTGAGCTGAAAGGAAGTCGTTTTGTTTTTTAATTAAGGCTTTACTGAGCAAATTGGCAAGAATTTTAAATATTTCCCTATATCTGAACACTGCACTTTCGCCTGTCTTTTCTACTTTAGTCCAGTGAAATTGTCCATGAAAATAAAATGAATCAGAAGTTTTATTAGTCCCTCCCCTGCCCCCATCTCCGCCCTCCCCCAGCCAGACCGGACTTGATTGCAGTGTAGGGGACAGGTCCTGATTTTGCATTGTTTCTTGTTTTCTGTTTTTTAAATGTATTTCTTTTATTCTAGGCTCTTGAAGAGGCACAGAAAGCTATTCAGCAGCTCTTTGGCAAAATCAAAGATATCAAAGACAAAGCAGAAAAATCAGAGCAAATGGTGAGTTTGGGCTTCTACCTAACTCCTTGGGGGGTATTTATGCACACCTAGAGATAGTCAGGGCTCACTCCTGATGGGTGCTCGGGAACCGTTCAGTGCCAGGGACCAAACCTGGGGCTCCCACACTCAAGCCGTGCAGTCCAGCGCTTGCGTTCTCTCCCGGGCCCTGGACCTCTCTTTCTTGCACTGGAATTCACCTACCATGAATGGTAGGTCACCCTCCTGTAGTGGCCCTCATCCTACCTGTTGCAGCCCTCAGGTCTCTGAGCAGCCTCTGAGCCCATTCCAGCTCCTTCCGGAGCGGCTGGGAAGCGTGAGGTGATTCACCATCCCTGCTGGTCTCCATCTGCAGCCCCGATTTTGAAGGGGGAAAGTTTTTCTTCTATTCTCTTCCCCAAAATAGCTTCCTCCTCTCTTTGGATTCCTTTCCTTGGCATATGCTTCTATCTTGCATTTCTCAGCTAAGATGTATGATACGTAACTTAGGAAAACTGGTATGTGATCCGGGAGGTTAAATGCATCCTGCTGTGATACATGCGTGTGTTTTTGATTAAGTTCCCCCTCTACGAGTCTGTGTCCTCCGGTGCTGTACTCAGAGGCCTTCTGCTGACCAAGAATCCAGCCTCACCCACTCCTGCTCCGTGGGAGGCACTGTGAAATGCTAACTCCTGGGCTCGGATTCTCACCACATAATGTAATGTCTATGAATTCACTTTTTTTTTTTTTCAACTGTTAAGTAAGAACAATAACATCTGTGAGTGGTCTGGACTCATCAGTCAAAAGGCACAGAGTGGCTCTATAGATAAAAAGCAAGATCCATCTTCATTATGTATACAAGAAACTTGGATCAGGTCTTTGTTGTTGTTGTTGTTGTTGTTTGGGAGAGCCACACCTGGCTGTGCTCAGAGCTTATTCCCGGCTCTGCCCTTAGGATCACTCCTGGTAGGACTCAGGGACCATATGTGGTGTAAGGGATCGAACACGGGTCAGCCGGGCACCAGGAAAGTGCCTTCCCGACCCTGTACTGTCTCTGCAGACTCTCCTACCAGATCTTAAGGCGACATAAGCTCAGTGAAAGACTGAAAGTATTCCAGGACGGCATTCCAGAGGAAAAGGCAGCAACTGCGGGTCACAAAGTTGTGTGTGTGTGTGTTTGTGTGTGTGTGTGTGTGTGTGTGTACATATTTATATATACATTCAATGAAATGCTGCTTCCCATTCAGAAAGATGATGGTGTCCTTCGGGACAGCATAGATGAAACTGAAGGTGTTTATGCTAAGTCAGTCAGGAAGTGGAAGACATTGAACAGCTGACTTAACTCAGATGGAATATAAATAACAGAAGCAAGCAGGCAAAACAAGAAAAGTGACTCTTAGACTCCGAGTAGTGTGATGGGTACCAGAGGGGAGGGGGTGGGCAGAAAAATGGGCTGAAGGCTAGGGAGATAACTCAAAGGGCTGTGTGCATGGTTTTCTTATGGGGGCCTCAGGCTTGATCCCTGGCACTGCATGGACCCCAAACACTACCAGGAGCATCCCCTGAGCAGCGAGGTGGGTGTGGGCAAAACCAAAGGAAGAGATGGAGGGTCATTTCGATAGAGTTGGCACAGGGACTTTGGCGGTGGGACAGTGAGACTAGCTGTGTGACGCTCTCCTCTAAAACCTTAGAGTATTGTAAAACAGTGACAGATCATTAAAATTTTATTACACATAAGTAACTAGAGGTAAGATTCACATGAAACATGACCTTCAGGGATGCAGCATGATTTATTCTCTGTGTATATTGCAAAGTGACCAGTAAAGTTTGATTAACATGTGATGAGGATTTTTAAGATTTAGTCTTTTACTAAACCATTTCTATTGAGTGATTGGATTTATGACCCTGCTAATTATGGTTTTCTTGCTTCATTCATGCACACATCATTCCAAGATCCGCTTTTTAAAGCATCTTTCAAATATATTTAAAATCAAACTCGAATGTGTGTATGCAGATCTTATACACACACACACACACACACACACACACACGTATACATGTATGCACCTGTGTATATATGGGTGCAGAGCTTGGGGTGGCCAGGCTGTTTTCAGCACTTTTCCATATCTGAGTTGCAGACCTGATGGTCCAGTGCTCAGGCCCAGAGGGTCAGTGTTTTATTTTGGGGGCCACACACAGCTGTGCTGCTTACTCTGCACTCAGGGATCACTCATGGTGGTGCTCAGGGAACCCTATGTGATGCCAGGGATGGAGCCTGGGTCAGTTGTGTGCAAGGCCAACACTACCCTCTTTCCAGCCCCTCAATTGTTAGTTTGATTTCTTCATTTGTAGTTAAAAAAAAAAAAAGGTTTACTTTATTCTCTAAATGGAGGATTTTATGACCCTGGGTAGTGGTTTCTGAAGAGAGGCCTGGAGTGACAGAACAGCAGGTAGGGTGTGTGCCTTGCACCAGGCTGACCGGGGTTCAATACCCAGCACCCCACATGGTCCCTGGAGCCCTGCCAGGAGGAATCGCAGAGCACAGACCCAGAGTGAGCCCTGAGCACTGGAGGGCGTGGGCTTTCCTCCTCCCACCCCCTCCCCTCCCCCCCGGCACCCACTCCCCCGCCCCCCGGCCCAGAAAAAAGACATCTGATGAAATACCAACTTAAATCCAAATAAGCTGAGAAGTTACCTTCATTATATGTTGTGAGGATGTGTTCTTCCCCCTTGTTTCATTTGCATCGTCTTCTTGTGGAGCCACTTGCGGATGAGTTTGCGTCCTGACTTCCTCCTTTCTTTGCTGTGCTTTTTAATTATTTAGGTCAAGGAAATCACCCGTGATATCAAGCAGTTAGATCACGCCAAACGCCACCTGACCACCTCCATCACGACGCTGAATCACCTGCACATGCTGGCCGGCGGCGTCGACTCCCTCGAGTGAGCTGGGTCCACTTTCTCTTCGGGGACCCCGGGAAGTGAGGGTCCCACAGAGAAAGCGGCATCAAAGGCATACGTCCTCTTAGTCTCAGCATCCTGCCCACTTGCTGCAGATTGGCCCTCGGCGGTCAGTCACCCATTTTGCTTTGTGCTCTCTGGGTGTTTAGAAGCAGCACGCTCCTGAGTCACCCCCAGAAGGGTAGCGAGGGGCTCCATCAGTGTGTGAAGTGCTTCCATGCACAGATTTGCCCCCATCAGGCCGATTTCAGGCTTAACTTTTCCCTGTCAAGCTTATACTCGAACCCTGCCCTTTGGCCCGTCTCTCTTGTAAGCTGGACCAAGCTGCCCCGTGCTTGAGTGTGCTATATGAGAACAGCTCTCTGGTTTATCATTCCGCCCATGTGTTTGTAAACCCACTTATATAGTGAATACTCTGTTTATTGTTGTGGGGCCACATCTGTTGGACTTATGCCGTGGGTGCTCTAGCCTGGTGGTACTGGGTCGAAGGACCACATCTGGTAGTGCTGAAGGCGTGGGGCGCGGTGCTGGGGATTGAACCCAGCAACTGCCCATGCAGAGCAGGTGTCCTGCTGTGCTGTCCCCAGCCCCAAACCACTTTTTTGTTGTTGTTGGTTTGTTTGTTTTTTTTTGTTTTTGGACCACACCCGGCAGTGCTCAGGGGTTACTCCTGGCTCTCCACCCAGGAGTCACTCCTGGCGGTGCTCAGGGGACTATATGGAATGCCAGGGATTGAGCCTGGGATGGCCACATGCAAGGCAAATGCCCTACCCGCTGTACTGTGTCTCTGTTCCTCCCCCACCACCCCAGCACTTTTTCTCAAGTTAGTAAAGTTTCTAAAGTTAGTTTCTGAAGTTTCCTGTTTGACTTGTGGAGGATCTCTAGGGGTCTGGGCTTGAGGATATTTAGAGGAAGAGATGGTTGTTTACCACAAAGAGGCAAGCCCAAGCCCTTCTCTGCTGGCAAGGCTGTGATGTGCCCATTCACTTCTACGGTCTTTCTCAGGCTGAGAATTCCCCCTGCCCCTGCCTCCGTATAACGTCTTGTTTGAGAACGAAAGAATGGAGGCCTGGCAGTACAGCAGGTAGGGCACATGCCTTCCACACGGCTGACCCAGGTTCAATCCCTGGCACTGCATGGGATCCTCTGAGCCCCAGCAGGAGTGATCCCTGAGCACTGACTGATCGGTGTGGCCCAGAAACAAAAAAAAAAAAGGTGGGAGGGGGGACTGGAGAGATCGTGCAGTGGGTAGGGCACCAGCCTTCCACAGGGCTGACCTGGGTTCAATCCCTGACACCCCATATGGTCCCCCAAGCCATGGCAGAATTGATCCCTGAGCACTGCTGGGTTTGGCAAAGGGGGAAAAAAAAAAAGAAAAACAAAAGAAAGAAAGAAAGAAAGAAAGAAAGAAAGAAAGAAAGAAAGAAAGAAAGAAAGAAAGAAAGAAAGAAAGCAAGAAAAGCAAGAAAAGCAAGAAAGCAAGAAAGCAAGAAAGAAAGAAAGAAAGAAAGGAAGGAAGGAAGGAAGGAAGGAAAAGCTTTATCACAGAAATCTGGAGAGAATATCCTAAGTCAGGGTTGGGGTATTGGTGACTTCCTGGGTGATCTCTCCTAGGTTTTGCACGGGCTTCAGCGAGCCCCAGTCTGTTTGCCAGTGAGTAGTGACCAGAAGAATGGGCTGGCAGGAGGCAGGCACAGAACCTTCCTACCCCTTCCCCAGATGCACCCCCAAACTCTCCGACCAGGCAGTGGTATCAACCAATCGAACTGGTTTAAACTTATCCGTTCTTTTGAAATCTGACTTCTTCAGGGAAGTCATAAATTACAAATTTAATTTGGAATCCCAACCCTAATGAAAAATTTATATTTGTTTCTCCTTTCCTTGCTATGTGTAATTATTGGTTTTTATCAGCATCCTTTACTTTATACTTCATTAACATTAGCAGTAGGGAAAATAGACGTCACTTAGATACCTCAACTTAACAGTGACTTCAAACCTATAGATTTGCTTTACCATTGTGTAGAAATACCCTTTGCTGTGGAAAGCTGTGTTTGGTTTGCCCATAAGCTGTAATATCCCTGCCAAAATCTGCCTACTTCCAGAACCCAACCCAGACCCCACATCCGTGAAACCTTCCCAGATCCTGTCACCTTTCACCCTGTTGCGAGGCCATCAGTCACATTGTTCTGTTCCTCTCACAGGATCTAGCTAGTCCTTTTGTTTGGAATCAGTTATTTTACTTGTGTCAGGTGTATGCTGGCCTTCCTCCTTTATTGAATGATGTCACCTCGAGGCTTTGGACCAGCTCTGTGCCCCCGCCCCCGCCCCCAGCATCAGACACCAGTACTCAGGGTCAGCTTAGTGAGCCAGGCTGCTGTCTCAGGCATCAGAGCAGGCCCTGCTACGGCTCTCTCTGTGGCCTCACTATTTTGCTTGAGTTCTGAATTTCTTACTTCCTTCCAGAGCCATGACCAGGAGAAGGCAGTATGGAGAAGTTGCCAATCTTCTTGAGGGCGTAATGAACGTCCTGGAACATTTCCATAAGTACATGGGGATTCCACAGATCCGGCAGCTTTCTGAAAGGTAAGATGTCACAAGAGAAAGATGTCACTCTTCTCAATTTGTTTTGGTGGGGCCAGGAGCCAAGCCCAGCAGCTCCCACATGCAAGGCAAGTGCCCTCGTCTGACTCACACCCTCTCATAGAAAAGACAGAGCAGGAAGTACTTAGCCCTCAGCACTTGCTCATTGTAGAATTGTATAGTGAGAAAAGAACTGCAGCTTTCTTTCTTTGAAGAAAGGTGCCGTCTTGGGGGCTGGAGTGATAGCACAGCAGGTAGGGCGTTTGCCTTGCACCCGGCCGTCCTGGGTTTGATTCCCAGCATCCCATATGGTCCCCTGAGCACCACCTGGAGTAATTCCTGAGTGCGGAGCCAGGAGTAACCTCTGTGCATTACTGGGTGTGAACCAAAATGAAAAAAAAAAAAAAGTGCCATCTGACTTCACTTTGTGTGATGCCGGTGTCCCAGCTGCCATTCCACTCACTAGCTTCTTTCTGTATCTTCTGACGCTCCTGTGTCAGATGGTTGCTGGCCCAAGCATCCCTGGAGTGGTCCTGGTGGGTGGGGCATGTGGAGAACTGTCTCCTTTAGTGTATGTTTCAGATGGCGGCTTCAAAAATCAGCCCGTGGGGCTGGAGTGGTAGTATAGTGGGCAGGATGCTGGGTTTGATCCCCCTCATAGGGCCCCTTGTTTTCCTCCAGGAGTGATCCTGACCACAGAGGATCCTGACCACCCTGTTCGTTATTGTTTTTGTATTTGTTGTTGTTATTGTTTTAATTGTTTATTTTTTTTTTTAATTGAATCACCATGAAAAAATTTACAAAGTTTTCAGGTTTAAGTCTCAGTCATACAATGATCAAACCCCCATCCCTTCACCAGTGCACACGTTTCACCACCAAGAACCCCAGTATACCTCCCATCCCACCCACCCCCGACCTGTGTGGCTAATGATCTTCACTTTATTCTCTCTATACTTTGATTACATTCAATATTTCAACAGAAAACTCACTATTATTATTTGGAATTTCCCCCCAACAATCAAACCTGCTGAAAAGGCATCATTTGATAATTTGTTTTACATTGCCGAGAATGAAGAGTATATGAGGTGCTGTCACGGCCGCACGGTTTTGGATTTCTGGTATTTTAGTAGTTAAGTCCAGAGAAATTTCTGCCAGAGGTTGCGTCACTGCAAGCTCGTACCTCCGGTTAGTGGGCTCTATAAGATGGCAGTCACCACACAGCCACCGCCACCGCGGAAGGGAAAAGTCAAGAGAAAAACCTTTCCCCTCCCGGGGCAGCATGGGGTCACAGCTCAGTTCACAGTCTAGAGGCATTTCTGTAAGAAGCCGCTGGGTACCGAAAGTAGTTAGTAGGCCTCCCGGATCATGATGTTTTAGGAGCAGAGGAGCCATTCATGTCTCGTTATTGTGTTTTGATGTCACATATTCTTTATGTACACATCTGACTGGGTGCCTGGGTACTTCCTAGCTCTTGGTTATTGTGCGTGCAGTGTTATTTTTTTTAATTAATTAATTTATTTTGCTTTTGGGGTCACACCTGGCGATGCACAGGGGTTACTCCTGGCTCATGCACTCAGGAATTACTCCTGTCTGTGCTCAGGGGACCATATGGGATGCTGGGAATCGAACCTAGGTCAGCCGCTGGCAAGGCAAACGCCCTACCCTCTGTGCTATCACTCTAGCCCCACACGCAGTGTTATTTTTGGGTTTGTTGTTGTTTGGTTTTTTGCCATTTCCAGCTGTAGTCAGGGCTTACTCCTGGCTTCTTGCTCAGGGATCACTCCTTACAGGCTCGAGGGACCATATGGCATGCTGGGGATTGAATCTGGTTGGACATGTGCAAAACTAGCACCTAAACCTATCACGCCAGCCCCTGTGTTTGATTTGTGAGGCATCTTGAGGGGCTTTCTGTAGTGACGGCACCCTTTGCAGTCCTGCCTTTAGTGTACAAAGGGCTGCTCTTGCCACATCTTTCCAATGCTTGTTCCTTATCTTTGGGATAATAGCCATTCTCGCTGGCTGGAGGGGATATCTCAATTTTGTTTTGATTTAATTTCCTTAATAAGAGATGATGAGTATCTTTTCATTACCTATTGACCATCTGTATGTTTTTTCAGATGTTCTACTAAGGACAATTCTTTGTTCCCCACATTTGTGAGGGAAAGTTCCAGTGATCTATCTCCATGTAACAAATAACCATGTAACTTAGTGACCTCAAATGGCTCTTTTGCACACATACATTAATAAACTGCTCAGTGGAACAGCTTTGTTCTGCCTCGAACAGCGTAAGCAGGGAAGGCCCTCCAGGGACTGGAGAATCTCTCAGCCCACTGACAAGTTTATGGGTTGCTTTAGAAGCAACTTTTTAGGAAATCTTGGATGAACCAGGGAAATCTTTTGTCTGGCATTTCTGGTTGCCTGTTAATGATCTAAAATTAATCTTATTCTTTAAGGTAACTTCCTTTAGCTTGATTCTCTCTCTCTCTCTCTCTCTCTCTCTCTCTCTCTCTCTCTCTCTCTCTCTCTCTCTCTCTCTTTCTCCCTCTCTCTCTCTCTCTTGCTCTGGCTCTCACTCTTTTTTTGGGAGGTCACTGTATCAGTGTCACTGTCATCCCATTGTTCGTTGATTTACTCAAGCAGGCACCAGTACCATCTCTATTAACTTAGCCCTGAGATTTTAGCAGCCTCTCTTTACTTGGCTTTCCCAACGATTGGAAGCTCTTTCAGGGTCAGGAGAACGAGACCTAGTGTTACTGTTTTTGGCATATCAAATACACCACAGGTAGCTTGCCAGGCTCTGCCGTGCAAGCAGGATACTGTCGGTAGCTTGCCAGGCTCTCGGAGAGGTATGTATATATCTTTCTGTTACTGTATTTGGGATATTAGTACGCCATGGGGAGCTTGCCCATGGGAGGTCACACCGGCAATGCTCAGGGGTTATTCCTGGCTCTGCACTCAGGAATTACTCCTGGTAGTGCTGGGGGACCATATGGGATCCTGGGGATCAAACCCGTTTCTGCCACGTGCAAAGCAAATGCCCTACCCGCTGTACTATTGCTCTGGCCCCTCCTTTTTTGTTTCGTTTTGTTTCGTGGCCACACCTGGCAGTGCTCGGTCATTACTCCTGGCACTGAGCTCAGGGATCACTCTTGGCAGGTTCAGAGAACCATATGGGGTGCTGGGGATTGAACCTAGGTTGACTGTGTGCAAGGCAAGTGCCCTGCTACTTCTCTGGCCCAACTTTTGCTGGATTTCTCTTTTGTTGTGGAAACATTTGAGTTTTTTTTTGTGGGAGGTAGGGGTAGGCAGTGTACTCAGTGATGTTCAGGGGTTACTCCTGGCTCTGCACTCAGAAGTTACTTCTGGCCATGCTCAGAGCACTGTATGGGTTCCAGAGGATCACACCTGGGTTGTACGTGTGCAAGACAGATGCCCAGAAATATCTGAGATCTTAAAAAAATTATTGTTTTGGTTTTGTAGTCACAGTTGGTAGTGTTCAGGGTTTATTCCCAGCTCTGCTTAAGGATCACTCCTGGCGGTGCTTAGGGGACCATATATGGTTCCAGGGAGCAAACCAGTGACATCCGTGTGTAAGGCAAGTGCTTTGACCCCTGTGCTATCTCTCTGGTCCCATACATCTGAGATTTTGAGGGGGAAATCAGAAATTTTATCAAGACATGTTTGTTTTGCTTGTATTTGGGTGATACCTGGCAGTGCCCAGCGTCTAGGCCCAGCATGGTACCCGGGGGCCAGTGGGGTGCTGGGAATCAAGCCCCGCGCTCTGGCATTGACAGCATGTGTTCAGCCTGTCAAACTCTCTACCTGGGCCCCTTCTTTGGTTTTGTTTTGCGTTTTTTGTACTTAGGCCACGCCTGACAGTGCTTGTAGCTCCTCCCAGCCCGGCAGGTTGCTGCCAGTACTCCACTGAGAGCAAGTCAGCCCCTCCCGCCCAGCTCCCTTCCCTCTGTCTTGCAGCTCATAAAGCTCTTTGTCCGCTCTCTCGGCCACCTCACATCCCCCGTGCGATATGGCGATCAGCCAGCTCTGAGTGTGAAGGGGCAGGGAAGGGTGAGGGGAAGGGCGGCGGTTTCCCTAGCATCTGCCAAGCTCTCTGCTGACATTCCTTCATCACTCCTTGGCATTTCCACTCTTCGATGGCACACTGGCACTTGCTGCGGCCTGCCCTTCCTGTCCTGGATCTTTAAAAATAAAGTAATGAGAAAAGGTTTTAATAAAAAAAAAAAAAAAATCCAAGCTCTGGCAAGAAGAGAATTGGTGTCCCGAGGAGTGTTGAGGATTCCCTGGCAGGGCAGGATGGAAGCAGATGATCACTGCCTAAAATGAGGTGCAGGGGTTCCTGGGGCAGCTCCCAGGGAGAAGTGTTGGGGTTCTGCAGAAGAAGCTACATAGAGCTGGTGTCCGAGTCCTGCCCTGAACTCTCAGCCCAGTAGCGCCTCTGGGTCTGAGCACCCCAGTGGTGGCTGAGGGCTGACACTCGACTCGCACCCGAGGGCCCTGCACCTCCAGTGTCAGCTCCTTTCGGAGAGCTGTCTGCGGGAGACTCGGCCGCGCACCCAGACTGCCTCTCGCTCACAGGCTGAGCTGTCTGCGGTGGACGAGGCCGCACACCCAGCCTGCCTCTCCTTCTTACAGGCACTATGAGCGTATTTCCAGGCAGAGCAACAGGGACCTGACACCCAAAAAAATGCATTGCTTCAGAATCTCCAAACAGGGCCCAGGCATCTGGTTCAGTGATAGAGCACGCAGGAGTCCTCCAGCACCATCCACAGCACCGCACTGCACTGTCCGTGTCAGCAGCCACAACTGCTGAAATGTGCAAATACCTCGAGCAAGTGGACTAATGTGACAGTCGTGATGAGACAGCCCCCAGACATCTCAGCGACAAAGAGAAGGGGGTGGGGGCATCACCAAATATGAGAGGGGCGCTAATACCAGGAGAGTTGCTTCAGAGGACAAAGTAAAGGAACACGCAGCCCAGAGCTTTAAGACACACCTCAGGGGCCAGAGGAATAGTATAGCAGGTAGGGTGCTTGCCTTGTACGTGGACAACTCAGGTTTGATCCCTGGAACCCCATAGCGTCCCCTGAGCACTGCCAGGAGTGATTTCTGAGCACAAAGCCAGGAAACAGCCCTGGGCACCACTGGGTGTGGACTGAAATTTTGAAAAAAAGAAGGGAGGGAGGGAGGGAGGGAAGGCCATTGTAACAAAATACCTAATTTATATTACCTGAGAGATTTAAGAAATTATGCCCATGAAAAAAAGAATCAACTAGACTCTGGATATTGCATATTAAATCATCTAATTTATCTAGTAAATTTCTGAAAGATAGCAAAAAGAAGAAGGCTATAAAAGTAGACTATCCAAATAAAAACTGATCAGTTTTTAACCCTTGGCACCACAAAATAAAAACAAATAGAAGATGATAGTTAAGCGAGGGGCCATAGCGTGTCAGGGCTTTATGCGCCTGCCTCACATACAGCCGACCCTGATTGCATCCCCAGGACCACATGGCCCCTCCACGGGTGGAGCCCTGGGGAGTCCTAAGCCCTGCCTGGGTAATCCATGCTCTCAGAGTCAAGGGTGACGAGGCAGTGGCGTCTTCCTCTGCCCTTACGCCAGTCCAGAGTTCATCTGCTTTTCCTGTTCATTCATTTCCTTCACTTACCTGCTAGATACTTCCTCTGCAGCATCCCAGTCCCCGTGTTGGGGTCACGAGGGAACACTGGTAAGAAATACCTTCCCCATCCCCACCCGTGAGGGGCTCGCCATGTTTGGGTACAAAAGACAGAACACTAATAGAAACCGATCACCGCAGGCATGTAAGCAGATCCTAGCAGGGTCTCCGAAGAGCAGTGGACAGAGTCCAGCTTCGGGACTGAGACCTGGAGTCAGGGAAGAGCCCAGTTTTAATCTGATCTTTGAAAAGTCAGTCGGATCCACCCTCGAGACAGAAGAGGGGGAGGGAAGTGGCAGAGGGAACATTCTGCACGCCACACTTGGAGGTGGTGGGATGGAAAGACGTTCTTTTCTCCAGTTCCCTTTTTTGTGGGCCACACACACCGTTCATGAGGAGCCACGGGCCAGGCCTGGTGGTGCTCCAGAGGCTGTGTGGTCAAACCGTGGCTTTTACACATGTCACCAGCATGCGTCTGCTGCATGAGCTATCTTCTTGACCCCGAAGGGCTTCCCTTCACAGGTAGCAAGGGTCCGATTTGATATGCCTTGCCAAATCATGTTGTTTTCCTATCTTGTTTCACGGAAGGGTTAATTTTATCTCCTCTCTTTCTTTTCCTTTTTTTTTTTTGGTTTGGGGCCACACCTAGTGTGGCTCAGGGGCTGCTCCAGCTTGGTGCTTAGGGATAACTTCTGGTGATGCTCAGGGGACCGTGTAGTGCTGAGGATGGAACCTGGACCCCCTGCATGAAGAACATGTGCTCCAGCCCTTTGAGCCACGCCCCCTCTCACATGCCCAGCCAAAGATTTAGGTTCAGTTTTATGTGGGGGCCACACCCAGTGGTGTTCAGGGCTTACCGTGGCTGTTGTGCGCTCAGCACTCACTCTGGGCAGAGCTGGAGAGACCAGGTGAGGTGGTGGAGATTGAACCCAGCCGGCTGCATGCCAGGCAGGCTCCTTCCTTACCTGCTGTACTGTCGGTCCAGCCCCCTAATGAAAGATTAGGGAGCTAGGAGAGGACTGAAGGATTTTATTTGTACCTTCTAAAGGCTGAGAGATAATAAGTGCAGGAGACCAGAAGTTGTGACTGTTTCCTGGAACAGAACAGATGCTGACCTTACCAAAGTAGTGACCTCAAAGTCAGGAAACGGGCCGGAGAGCCGGTTCCCACCAGCTGTGTGGGGTGTGGGCTCTGCTGTTGATGGCAACAACATGGCAGCTCGGCAGATGGTGCAGGGAACAGTAATGGAGGCCAGACCGGAGCGTGCCCTCGCGAGACTCTGCCTTTTGACATTTTCCCCAAAGAGGCGGTGCTTGGGTACTACTTCCCCTCCCAGTGCTCGGGCTCACTCCCCGAGGTGAGCAGGGAGGACCAGGTGGTGCTGGGGATGGAACCTGGGACCCCCCCAGCCCTCTCTGCAGCCCCTTCTTTCCAGCAGCACGTTTCCCTGCCCTGGACATTACCATGTAGGGTTGCTGCATGCACAGGAGGAAGTACTTTTAGTTCATTTCACAACGTCCCATTGCAAAATGTTGTGTCAGTTCATCAGCATCTGTACTGCTTGGGGACACTGAAAATGCAAGAGAAGAAACCTTGTTTTCAGGACTTAACTACAATTGTTTTTCAAGAGGTAGTAAAAGTTTGAGGAAAGTCCAGAGTCTTTATTTTTAGCATCATTTCTGATGAATTTTCCTCCCGTCTGTTTACATAGCCATGGTGGGACCATCTGGAAATGATAGAAATGACTGTTTGTTTGCGGGGGAGGGGGGGCCGGAGTGTCACGCCCGCTCCAGTGCTCCCTTTTCTCGCGTTTCATAGCTTTGCTCTCTCCTGATTGCCAAAGCCCCTCCGAGGGGCCGTGTTCTCAGGTCTCCCAGATCTGCCTGGATCTTTGAAATATGAAGTTCACAGACCTTTATTTGAATATGGCAGTTTTCTTCCAACTGCCCTTCTGGAAAATGTTTAAATGTTTAATGTAGCATTGAAGGAAAGATTTCCCCCACCTTAATATCTTTACATTTCAAATCCTCCTGGCTTAAGGAGATCCATGAAAGCAAATGTTTCTGGTCATCAGTCAGTATTTCCTGAGAAAGAATAGAAGATTCCTGCATCCTCTTGATACTCATGAAACCCTTGAACGAAAATATCTCTTTCAGGGCTATTTCCAACGTCTTACACATGAGAGATACTTGGCAGGTGGTGGGGGCCTCGTGGTGTAGTGATAAAACATTCTCGAGGAGGTAATAAAGAGGCCTGGCGGGCTGGGGAGAGGGCTCGGCGGGGCAGAGGGGGTGCTTTGCATGTGGGGGACTCTGTTTAATCCCTAGCACCGCACACTCCTCTGTGTATGCCAGTAGCTAACCCTGCACACAGAACCTGGAGCACCACTGGTTGTGTCCCAGCTGAAGCTCACACCCCCCCAAATTTCAAGTTCAAGGAGCTTTTTTGTTGCTTGTTTGTTTGTGGGAGTTTGGGGCCACACCCAGCTGTACTCACAGCTTATTTCTGACCCTGTGTTCAGGGACCACTCCTGCCCAAGCTCGGGGCCCAGTTGGCTGTGCCAAGAATAGAACCCTGTTTGGCATATGCAAGGCAACCGCCCTACCTTCTGGCCCCACCAAATATAAGTTTTCAAAGTATAGAGTTGTACTTGATCCCCCAAAGCATCCCACTGAGTCGCTGCATTGGGATTTCCCTAGTCTAGTCTCTCTGTGTAGAAATGAAGCTTTTAACCAACCCTATTAATCATGCTGTCTATTACGGACTCTGTATTTAGGCAGTCGTCTTACTGTGAACTGTCTTGCCAGCCCCTTATGAAAGACTATGAAGAGGTGAGGCTGTAGATGTAGTTATATTGAGGGAGGGGAGGGGTTCACTCCGCCCATTGAGGTCCAGGGACCCTTTTGGCAGTTCTCAGCTAACTGGGGCCAGTGGTTCAATGCAGATGCCCGAGGATGTGATGAAGCTCAGGCTCTCTGGTGCCAGGGATTAACCAGGCCACCCTGACTGCACCCAGCGGTACTCTCGGAATGTGGGCCAGGGAGACAGCCTGGATCGGGGGCGTGCCTACCCACTATACTATCTTTTGGCCCCTGATGCTCACTTCTTTTACATGTTTGTTTTTTTTTCTTTCATGCATTCTGTTTAGGCAACCAGAAATAAAAAGACTTCTATTCACATCTCATCTGGCAGTGCGTGGCAGCACAGTTACGTTTATAGAGCCATCGTTAGTATAAAATAGGGAAACCAGGCATTCTTTCATCTGAGTCACCGACAGACACCTCAGAAACCACACCTGAAAACATCTCTGTGCAGAAGCTCATTCTTTTGCTCCAGTGCTCGTCACACCTCAGACTTGCAGTCAGCTGTAAGGAAGGAGGCTGTTGCCAGCCAGCGTTGTCAGATGGGGTTTAGCAGAGAGGCAGCTCTGAGAGACCCCTGAGATGCGTCCAGTCAGGCCTCCAGCCCCGCCCGCTGAATTCACAGCTCTTTTTTTTTTTTTTAAATTGAGGTGGGGGGCACACATGATGTTTAGGGCTTTATTCCTGGCTCTGTGCTCAGGAATTACTCCCAGCAGTTCTTGGGGGACCATATGGGATGCCGGGGATCGAACCCAGGTTGGCTACACGCAAGGCAAGCACCCTACCCGCTGTACTATTGCCCCATCCTCCACTTCACTACTCTAATGAGCTGTGACCCCGTAGGGAAAGAGACTGAATTATGATAGCACAGAGTTCACCAGAGTCTGATCATTAAGAGGTTACCTTGAAAATGGATTGAAGAAGGAAGAGGGTCAGCAAATCGTGACCTGGACTTTCTCCTCTCCTGCACTCTAGAAGTACCCAATGTTATCATTGGTGCCGGTATTCTTTTCAGGCACCTCAGTTTCAAATCCAGCAAGAACGTGGAGCCAGTGGGTAGTGGGCTGGGAGGGGTGGGAGGGAGAGAGCTGGGACCTTCAGTTTCCTAAGATGTTCCGGAGCACTGAGCACAGGCATGTGGCTACCCCTTGACGGGGTGGGGCTGTCCCTCTGGGAGTTTCCTTGTGGCATAGAAGGAGCCAGTGCTTTCTGGGCACTGCCAAGGGGCGGGTAGGAATATAGGGACCTAAAGCTCTGGAAGTTTCTGCCTTGGGACCTAGCACCAAGGGAAGAGTCTGCCTTACCCATGGTGTGGAATCTTAAACTTCAGAAGTTTGATTTCAGAAAGTTTTCTCTCCTATCAGTGCTGTCACTCAAGGACTAGCTCCTAGTGTCCACTGGGGAACTATCTGGATCCTCCTAATTCTGTCTCAGGGTAGGAGGACGGGGAGGGAGCATTACTCAGGGAATAGCCTTATCTCCCTCATTTCTAGCCCCGTGAAATTTGACTAAAGAGCATGCAAGTCTACCTACAAAAGTGGTTTTAAACATTTTGAAGATGGTGGAAAAACCCTGGAAAGTATTTGGAGTAAGGCATAATTATAATTGTGCCACAGGATAAAAACAGACTGGTTTGGGTCCTGCCTATCCCCTCATTTAAAGGAATCTCAGTAGGATGCCAGGGACTTCCCGGTAGCCAAAGAAATTGTGGTTTTGAGCTACTCACTATTTCTAGAAACTTCATAAAAGTTAATTCGGAGTAACAGGGTGGAGCAAGAGAGGCAGAACACGACTTTATAAGTGCTTTTAGCAGAGATGAAATAGCTGCCTTGAGCTCCGGGCAGTCTCGTCCCGTCCAGCCTGACTCCGCCCCAGCTCTGCCTGGCCAGCTGCTGCCCGGCATCTACCACGTCCACATGCCTGGCAGAGGCGCTCTTGCCGCAGGAGCACTGACTCGCTGTCCCTTCTCGTCCCAGCTGCCGCTGCTTGGTCCTCTTTGGCTTGAGCTGCAGACTCTCGAGCTCCTTGTATGCAGACAAGCCACTTTGTTACCGGCTACCTTCTCCCCCCTCCCCGCCCCACCCCCCCAATTCTTTCATGTTTTCACCGTGACTCAGGCTTCATCGTTTCTGAGTGTGCTTCAGCCCTCATCCAGGGGCCGTTCCTCTCACCTAGCAGTTCATTTCACCATGTGAATCTTTCTCATTTGACTTTAGAAAATGTTCTCTTTGTTCTTTGCTCACATTGATGGGCCTGGTGCTGGTTTCTGCGTTCAAAACAAACCTCTGAGGCCAGATGGGGCCCTTGTCCCGGTTTATACCCCAAGAAGCAAGAGATCCAAAGTGGTCCAAAATGGATTTGGAACCCCCCTTGAGTTGGGCATCATGAGGTAGGCCATTTCCACACAGCACGGCCTCCTCGAATGACATTTTGTAAAGATGAATCTACACTCCTTCACAGCAGCTGAGAGATGAGCTAAATAACTTTGGGATGTAGAAAATTCCATTGTGAAGATACTTGGGTCCCACTCACCTGCCACACAGTATGAAGCCGCTCTTACCGAACCATCTCTTTTGATTGTCTCTAAGGATCTCGACACTGCTGGGCCCCTGGGATCTTTGCATCATTATTTACAGTATTCTTATTTATGCCTACTCTCAATGACATACTCTCTTTTTTGCTACAGAGTGAAGGTTGCCCAGACTGAGTTAGGACAGCAGATCCTGGCTGATTTTGAAGAAGCATTTCCTTCCCAGGGGACCAAGGTATTGTCTGGCATTTTCTCTCCAGTCTTTGGATCTAAAGAAGTTGTGCCTATTTTTGGCTGGCTCTCACTCCCTCAGTTACAGCTTGCTTATCATCCCAAAAGTGTGTGTTAGCAAGTTGTAAAGTCTTTGTCAAAGGTGCTGAGTAAAGAAGACCAACCTCGAGTTTAAATATCTCAAAGCCATGTGGATTCATCATCTATGTGTTCTTCCAGCCTCCGCGAGTAAGGATTTGTTTGGGTTTAATTTAATGTGTGTCAAACCCAATATCTTGTCTACCCAATAAATTCCTTTTTTCTCAAAGCTGTGTTAAAAAAAAAAAAATTCTTCCCCTCCAGCTGCAATGTTTTTTAGGATTGTTACATAACTTACTGGTTTCAGTTTGGTGAAAAGACAGCTGGGAGGGGCGGCCATGAGCTTATGTAACCCGGGGAAGACATGGTTCAGCAACTCACTTTTAATGCTCAGAGTCCTGTTCTTTGGAGTGAGCCCCCTTCGCCCCAGCGAATGGTGTTGTGTCTACAGAGCACACGCTGTGCCCCTGCTGAGCTCTTGGTTCCCCTTCTCGTGCCACATGCGTGGCCCCACTACGCTGGCCTTGTGCTGCGGTGGCTGCTTCAGCTCCATCCTTCACATTGGAGCAGACATTGCATGCTCCGAGGAGGAAGGGCCCTGAGCTATTCCACGAGAAAGAATTGCTCAGGACCAAAACGAACCGAAGCACACACGGGCAAACAGCATTCTTCACTGCACTCGGTGGGTGGTGACGGGGGGAAATATATGCTCATTAACCAGGCCGTGCAGTATTTCCTGGATCGGCCCTATAATTCAATAGCGGGAAACATCTTAATCATTTTCTCTTTGTGCTCCAGAAAAGAAACCGAGGAAGTAGGTGGGGAACCTGCCCGGGGTGGCCGGTGCTTTCTAGGGGGAACTGCTCCTCCTTTGGAAGCCCATGTGGCTTCCTGCTGCCTTCTAGGAATCAGATATCTTATTCGGAAAGCTTGTTCCTGTGAGGACCTTGGATTCCTTGTTCTTTCGATAGAGCTGTGGGGAGTGGATGTTGGAAAGCCAGTCTGTAAAAAAGGGATTGTAAGACATTCACACATCATAAAGCCCTAGGCTTTTCGTAGCCCAAGGTCTGAGTTATCTGCTGCTCTTTCAAGAAATCTCAGGAAGAGGTGAATGAAGCCTCTCTATTCTCGAGAACCAACTAGTCTTTGCTTTTTTTTTTTTTTGGCTTTTTGGGTCACTCCTGGCTCTGCGTTCAAGAATTACTCCCAGCAGTGCTTAGGGGACCATATGGGATACTGGAGATTGAACCCAGGTCAGCAGTGTGTAAGGCAAACCCCCTACTTGCTGTACTATTGCTCCAGCCCCCAGCCTCCATTTTTTATTTTTTTAAAATCTTTTCTCTGCTCTTAGCAGGCAACGACACTAAAATGTTTTTCTTTTGCAACTCATTTCCGTCTGACAGGGCGACTTAATGTTCTTTAAATGAGTTTTCACATTTCCTTTTAAATCCTGTGGGCTTTTCTTTTTTTATTTATTTGTTTATTTTTATTTTATATTTATAAAGTTGTTCACAATATTTGGTTACATTTGATATTTGAACACCAATCCCACCACCATTATACCTTCTTACCACCATATTTCCATCCTGAACCTCGAGCCCTACCCCCTAAGCAGAACCAAAATAATTTATTTTGTATTGCTTGCTATGAATAATCTGCTAAAAATGAGGCAAAAAAGGTTTCTTGGAGGAAAGTGTGTGAAGATTGTTGTATTTCACCCAGGAGTCATTAAGCCCTTCTATAAGAGGTTAATAACATGTTCTTAGAGGCTGAGCCTTGTGTGCTTTTATATATATGTGTATATATTTACACACATACACATTACCCCCTAAGATTGATTGCCTTCCCAATCAAGTGTGGTGTGCTACTCTTGGTATATTGGTGGTGTAAAGTATAAGATACTGTGCGGCCGCAAATGTGGCCACATGGTCCAGGAATAGGTTCACTTGTAGGTGAGGCTCGTCCGAGTGTGTGGAGAGCGACCCTGGAGAGCGGCCATGAGCATGGCGGTAGTTGAGTTCTGGAGGTTTTAGGCTGCTGGGGCTGGCTCTGTTGGGTTGGGGAAGGCCTCACCCGCCCCCCTCTGGGTTGACTATAGGCTTTGCTTGAAGGCCTTGAATTAATATTCTTGTTTCACTATAATGGAAATCAAGACATTAAAAATTTATCAAAAGCATGAACTCAGCCTTTGTGCACTATCTTTCCAGCTCTTTAAGTTTCTCTCTCTTTCTCTCACTACCTCTTTCCTCCCTCTCTCTTTTTCTTCCTTTCTTCCTTTCTTTCTCTCTTTCTTTTCTTTCTTTCTTTCTTTCTTTCTTTCTTTCTTTCTTTCTTTCTTTCTTTCTTCCTTTCTTTCTTTCTTTCTTTCTTTCTCCCTTTCTTTCTTTCTTTCTTTCTTTCTTTCTTTCTTTCTTTCTTTCTTTCTTTTTCTTTCTTTCTCCCTTTCTTTCTTCCTTTCTTTCTCCCTTTCTTTCTTTCTTTCTTTCTTTCTTTCTTTCTTTCTTTCTTTCTTTCTTTCTTTCTTTCTCCCTTTCTCCCTTTCTTTCTTCCTTTCTTTCTTTCTCCCTTCCTTTCTTTCTCTTTCTTTCTTTCTTTCTTTCTTTCTTTCTTTCTTTCTTTCTTTCTTTCTTTCTTTCTTTCTTTCTTTCTTTCTTTCTCCCTTTCTCCCTTTCTTTCTTTCTTTGTTTCTTTCTTTCTTTCTTTCTTTCTTTCTCCCTTTCTTTCTTTCTTCCTTTCTTTCTCCCTTTCTTTCTTTCTTTCTTTCTTTCTTTCTTTCTTTCTTTCTTTCTTTCTTTCTTTCTTTCTTTCTTTCTTTCTTTCTTTCTCCCTTTCTTTCTTTCTCCCTTCCTTCCTTTCTCCCTTTCTTTCTTTCTTTGTTTCTTTCTTTCTTTCTTTCTTTCTCCATTTCTTTCTTTCTTTCTTTCTTTCTTTCTTTCTTTCTTTCTTTCTTTCTTTCTTTCTTTCTTTCTTTCTTTCTTTCTTTTTTTTTTTTGCTTTTTGGGTCACACCCAGCAATGCACAGGGGTCATTCCTGGCTCATGCACTCAGGAATCACCCCTGGCGGTGCTCAGGGGACCATATGGGATGCTGAGATTTGAACCCGGGTCGGCCGCGTGCAAGGCAAACGCCCTACCCGCTGTGCTATCACTCCAGCCCCTCTTTCTTTCTTTCTTTCTTTCTTTCTTTCTTTCTTTCTTTCTTTCTTTCTTTCTTTCTTTCTTTCTTTCTTTCTTTCTTTCTTTCTTTCTTTCTTTCTGTCTTTCTTCCTTCCTTCCTTCCTTCCTTCCTTCCTTTCTTTCTTTCTTTCTTTCTTTCTTTCTTTCTTTCTTTCTTTCTTTCTTTCTTTCTTTCTTCTTTCTTTCTCCCTTTCTTTCTGTTTTTGGGCCACACCTGGCAGTGCTCAGGGCTTACCCCTGGCTCTGTGCTCAGGGTTCACTCCTACTGGGGCAAAGGGGAACATATGGAGTTCTGGACATTGACCCCTGGGTTAGGTATGTGTTAAGTAAAGAAGGGCCTTACCTGCTGTACTATCTCTCCAGCCTCTGAACTTCTTTTCTTTGTTTATTTTCCCCTGGCTTTTGGCTCACACCATCAATAATTAGGGGTTATCCTGGCTCTGCACTCAGGATTCACTGCTGATAGTCTCAAGGGACAGACCATAATGGATGCTGAGGATTCAACCCAGGCCGGCTGTGTGCAAGGCAAACGCCCTACCCACTATACTACCACTCCAGCCCCTGAAATTATTTTCTTAAGAGAAAAACTTGGAACCTCTGACTAGAGTTTCTGGCTTCTGTGACTTCGTTGTCAGATCAGTCATTCACCCACTTGCGAGAGGTGAATGCAGAGTGCCCCGTGACGTGATTGCTGTTCAGTGTGTAGCAGGTCAGCAGTGGGGTTGCTTGCACACTGCTTTGAAATACTTAAAACTCCCATTGAGATGGATAGATTGGACTGAATTAATCACTGTATCACTGTCATCCCATTGTTCATCGATTTGCTCAAGCAGGCGCAAGTAACATCTCTATTTGTCCCTGTTGCATGCTAGTGTAGCCAGATGGTGGACTGAACTAATAAAAAAAAATAATAAAGATTTGGAATCTCATCACCTAAAGTTCATTATTATTAACAAATATTTTAAACCTTTTTATTAATTGAGGTACTGTGATTTACAATACTTTGGGTCTGTGGTTATCCTGACAGTGTTGATTCTTCCAGTTCATGAACAGGGAATATCTTTGCATTTCCTTGTTTTAATCTTTCCTTGTCCTCTTCTTTTTTCTTAGCAGCAGTTTATAGTTTTTACTGTGTAAGTCTTTCACCTCCCTTGTTAGGTTGATCCCTTGGTATCTGAGGTTTCTGGAGTACTATTTTGAAAAGGATAGTCTTTTCAATTTCTTTTTCTTCTTGTTTATTATTTGCTGATAGGAGTGCCACATATTTGGGGGGTGTTACATTTTTCACCCTTCAACCTCGCTGTATTTATTGGTTCATTATTTCTAAGTTTTTCCTTGGAGTCTTTAAGGTTTTCAGTGTGTAGTGTCATGTTGGCAAATAGTGATAGTTTGTGAAGCCCCTTATTTTTTAGGTGAGGTCACTGTGCCGAAGCTATGTGGCAATTTCACCATACCCAGAGTAGACTCCAAGCGTTCTTTCAACTCCAGTTCACTCAGCCAATCCTTTTCATTCAGTGATATACCATAAAGAATAATTCTGCAAGACTGACTTGGTTTCAGTCATAATCAAAGTCTTCCCATTGTGGGTGGTGTCCTTCCGTATCACAGTGTTCTGTCCTTCGCTTATCTGAACGGTTGATTGGACAAACGAGCCTGGTAGTCAGGAGCCTGCTTTGAGGTTCTGTGCCACCACGTCATTTGGCACTGACTGGAAGAAAAGGAATTTGAGGTTGCAGTCAGGAGAAAGTGCCGAGGTGGAAAGATGGGTGTCTTTCTGGCCTTCAGGGTTCATCTGCAAGGTAGGTTCAGTTTTCGTACTCAGAACACAAGATTGCCTGTGATCATGGCTGGCCCCCTTTTGCCAAAAAGCCCCACCCCCAGTTCACAGAGGATCTTTTATACTGTCTACTGCAATATAGTCTGATGATGCTTTCACAGTGGGCTGAGTAACTAAAATACACATCCTTTGGGGAAGAATGCAGCCAGGGGAGGGGGGGCAATCAGAACGTCAAGAGGAGAACAAGAAGTAGCGGCTGTCAGGAGCCACGAGGCTCCCAGGCTGTTCCTGGCTTCTCACCTGAGTGTTGTCTGTTCTGCCAGAGGCCAGGAGGACCCAGCAATGTCCTGCGAGATGCGTGCCTGGTTGCGAACATTCTGGACCCCCGAATCAAACAGGAGATCATCAAAAAGTTCATAAAACAGCATCTGTCAGAGTATTTGGTACTTTTTCAAGAAAATCAAGATGTGAGTACACACCAAATGGGACCAGAAGTTAAATTAGAATTGTATTAAAAATGCATGCTACGGGAGGGATACTGGGAACATTGGTGGAGGAGAATGGGCACTGGGGGGGAGGGATGTAAACGATCACTGTATGACTGAAATGCAAACGTAAAAGTTCCTAAGTCTGTAACTGTACCTCACAGTGATTCACTAATAAAAATAAATAAAAATAAATAAATAAATAAATAAATAATATATATATTTTTTAATGCATGCTTGGGCATACAGTGGGGAAGGAGTTTGCCTTCCTCATGTACGGCCGACCCGGGTTTGATCCCCGTATCCCACATGGTCCCCTGAGCACTGCTAGTATGCGGCTCCCCCTGGAAAAAGCTCATGCTTTCAGGTCTACTGATGTTTACTTTATTAGTATCATTGCTTTAAGGTAATATTGTAATTAGTATTTGAAGTGTTAATTTTTTGAATAGTAAGAGTATTGTGTATTTTAGAAAATAGTAGTATTGCTATCTTTAAGTAATAAAGTATTGTTGAACTTTGTATCCTCGGGGCTCACTGCACAGGTCACTGGTTCTTAAGGGACGGAGTCACTTGCCCTTTGGAGAAGTGAATGAAAGCTGTTTTTCTTCTCCACAGAAAAATGCATCAATGCATAAAACTTTGCATAGTTTCAGAAATTTTGTGGTTCCTGGGAAGCCTGATCCTGGGCTCCAGGTTCAGAACCTCTGGGTCAGGATTTTTTAAGGGGGAAGGAAAAAATGTAGCCTAGACTCGTTAAAACTGTGAGAAAGAGAGTGATTCACTGTATTTGTCCTAGTTTGTTATTCTCGCTTGTTTCCCTGACCTGCTAATACTATTACTAAGCTCTGAAGCACATTTTGTTTCCCGCCTAAGGTTGCCTGGCTGGACAAAATAGACAGACGCTACGCCTGGATCAAACGCCAGCTTGTGGACTATGAGGAGAAATATGGCCGAATGTTCCCATGTGAGTGGTACATGACCGAGAGGATTGCAGTCGAATTTTGCCATGTCACAAGGTAGATTCCAGTTCTGCATTACTTCTGATGTCTGTTGAGATCGGTTGAAATGAGTAGATTGAAATAGGCCTCCCAGTCTCTAGGGGTTCTATGACATCTTGTGAATTGAGTACCACTTTCTGGTCTAGTGAAAACACTTGATACCACGCTCCTTTGATCCAGCTGTCTCCCCCCATCCTGCTCTCATCTTTAACTCCAAAACTTTCCCTTGGCCTCACTCATTTTTTTTTAACACAAGATCTGCCTTCTCAGCATCAACTCTGGACTCATTAACAAAGATTTCCCTGTGCTGCAGTGTCCCGTGAAAACTCCCCTTGCCCATGTCTGGGTCTCGCTTATCATTGTGCAGTGTGTAAACCAATAATCTGCTTTTCTGATTCGCTCAATACATGGCTCCATAGGAGGAGTAGCTAACTGAGTCACTTAATAACACTCAGGAAATGTTTGTTGAACAAATTTCCCAACCCTAATAAAGTGTTTAAAATCCTTGGATAGTTAACAATATTGGCGTCTGAGTGATCTACTTAGCATTTTAAAGACCGTCTCCCACTCCTGCTGTTTTTATTATTTATGAGCATAGCTCAGGTTCAGTCTGTTTTGTTATTGTTTTTTATTTTGTTTTGTTTTGTTTTTAATTTTATTTTGGGCCACACTCAGCTGTGCTCAGGCATTACACCTGGTTCTATGCTCAGGGATGACGCCTGATTGTGCTTTGGGGGACCATATATGATGCCAGGCTGTGGTAGCTGTTTCCAAGACAAATACCTTATCCCCTCTACTACCTGTCTAGCCCCAACAGCCAGTTGCTTTATATCAGAGAACTTTGATTCAGAAATTTTGATATCAGAAAGTTTGATCAGTATATCTGTGCTAAAACTTGAGCCCAGATTTTTACTTGAGATGTTATATGACAATTGTGGTTTTGTTAGTTTTGTATATCCTTCTCTTACTACACAGTTACGTTAAATCCAAATTAATAGGGAAAAAAATTCCTTGTCTAAGCATAACTGAACCCCATAGAGTAACTGATGGATGTCATCTTTGGCCTATATTTGGTGATGTTTGGGGTTCCTGTCTAACTTTTAAAACCACTTTATTTATAGTCTCATGCATACATACACACACACACACACACACACACACACACACACACACACAACCTGCCATCCTACATTTGTTGGAGTTTAAATTGGAACTGTACGGCATCTACAGATTAATTTTTGACTTAGTTATATCTTATGAACACTGAGTCTTTAACATATGAACATCAGCTTTTCCTTGTTTTTGGAGGGGCTGCTACACCTGGCAGTGCTTCAGGACAACTCTTGGTGGTACTCAAGGGGACTGTGTAGTGCTGAGGATTGAACCTGGGGTCCCCACTTAAAGCATGCACTCACTCAGAGCTGTCTCCACTGCCCGTCGACTGTCATTTTAAAAGTCTTTATTGCAGTGCTGGAACAACAGCACCGTTTAATCGACATTTAGTTCACAAGTCTGCCAGAAGTCATCCCTGAGTGCAAAACCAGGAGTAACCCCTGAGCACTGCAGGATGTGGCTCAAAAAACTGTAGCACTGCACTATAGCACTGTTGTCCTGTTGTTCATCGATTTGCTCGGGCAGGCACCAGTAACGTTTCCATTGTGAGATTTGTTGTTACTGTGTTTAGCATATTGAATATGCCACAGGGAGCTTGCCAGGCTCTGCCGTGTGGGCAGGATATTCTCGGTAGCTTGCTGGGCTCTCCAAGAGGGATGGAGGAATTGAACCTGGGGCCACGTGTAAGGCAAATGCCCTACCTGCTGTGCTATCGCTCCAGTCCAATATCTATACACACACGTACATAATATCTGTCTCTCTACAAATCTAAGACGCACCTCCTCTGTGCTATTGGTGACATTACTACAGTGATCGTGGGCTGTGGTGCATGCACGTGAGACTCTGGTGCTTACCGATGGCTGCTATGGTGCTTGCAGGGGCTCCCATCCCTGGCTGTAGAGGGGTCAGATCACAGAGCACAGGGCTGCCAGGCTCGAACACTGGAGCGGCCAAGATGGCTTGTGCAAGTGGGACACCAGACATCTGAGCTGACCCAAGGCAGGAGCCACAAACAAAAAAAATTACAAGAAAAATTTTTTTGCATATTGTATCACTTTCTGTGTGAAACACTTACACTTTTCTTCCTTTTTTTCTTTTTTCTTTTTTTTTTTTTGCTCTTTGGGTCACACCCAGCGATGCTCAGGGGTTACTCCTGGCTCTGCACTCAGGAATTACTCCTGGCGGTGCTTGGGGGACCATATGGGATGCTTGGAATCGAACCTGGGTCAGCCGCGTGCAAGGCAAATGCCCTACCCGTTGTGCTATCACTCCAGCCCCACACTTACACATTTCTGATAGATTTGTTTCTAGGTATTTAATGTTTCCTGGAGCTGCAGTATCTGGTATCATTTAAAACCTTTAAAATTGTTGCTAGGTAAAAGAATATCTCTGTCCGTCTGTCCAGTTTTTGGGCCATTGCCCTGTGGCACTCCAGGTCTACTCTCAGCTCTGTGCTTGGGGGTCACTCTTGGCAGTGCTCAGGGGACCATGTGTTGCTGAGATCTAGACTCAGGCCCCTGTATGCACAGCATGTGCGTCGGTCCCCTGAGTTATCTCTCTAACCCAAAGCCTTTGTTTTCTTAAAGTTATGTCAAGTTGAATGCTTACGTCCATTGTGACGGGGAGAGAAATGTCTTCAGAGATATTGGCAGATAGATTTTTTTATTTCCTTTGTTGGGTTTCCCATGCAGTGCCCAGTGGGTTCAGTGGGCCCTCCCAGAAGTTCTCAGCCAACCAGGATCGGCGGTTCAATGTGAGGGCAAGAGGCGATGCTTTTGTAACCTTGTGGTGCCAGGGATTGCCCAGGCCACCCTGGCAGTGCCCAGTGCCCTGAGGGCCAGACCCCGTGAAGACCAGGAGGCCTCCAGGACTGCACCTAGAGATGCTTTAGGGGACTGTTGGGAGCTACGGATCAAACTGGAGTTGGCCACGTACAAGGCCAACATACCTTCACCCCTGGATTGACTGTCCAGCCTTGATTTTTTGTGGTTTTCAGTAGACTTTAGTTTTTAGAGGTTTCATGTTCACAGGGAAATTGAGAGGAAGATGCGAAGGTTCCCCGTTTACCTCTGCCCCGTGCGTGGCCTCCCCCATTATCAGCATTCCCCAGCAGAGCGGGACGTTTGTTCCAGCCAGTGACCCTTCATGGACACCTCATTATCACCGTAGGTTCCATCCGGGTTCACTCTGCGTGTCGGGCCACTGTTGTTTCAAGAGTCACACTTGCGGCCACAGATTTAGTATTGAGCCGAGGTCAGCTGTGGTTGTCACTTGCAAAGTCCTGCTTAGCCAAGAAAGAGTGAGGTTCCCTTGAGAAACTGATTAGTGCTTCTCTCGGGCCTCCGGTTCAGTGGCGTGCAGACTCAGTCCCTGAAAGCCGAAGCCCACCGGGGACGGGACGGGCGCTCGGGCCAGCGGACCTGCTATTGTTGTGTCGGCGAAGGGCCGTGCAGCTGCCAAGCTCTCATTGTTGGAATCTTGGCTGCCGTCCTACACATACATAATTCTCAAGTCAACCCGGAGGCTCATGCTTAGACTGGGTCTTTTCTTTGCGTGGGAAGGTGATCGCCGCTCAGTGCTTGCTCGGAATTCCCGTGTCGCTGCCCCCGAGTGGCTCACATTCTGACCTGCATCCCCGAGTGAGTGGCACACACGCTCCAAGGCACGCACGTGTCGCTTTTCACCGAGGGATTCTGGTCTCTGGTCTGTGTTACCAGGGTTTCTGCTGACTGACGGAAAGAAAGCATTACTGAGAGTATGTGATTTTTTTTTTTTCTGCCCACGTTCCAAGTTATACGTGGGATTTATTTCAAAATAATTTTGATTGTGATTTTGACAACATGGTTACAATAGTGTTAACATTTACAGGTTTGGGTTATTTTGGACTTTGTGTTTTGATTTTTATGCCACACCAGCGCTACTTAGGGCTTACTCCTGACTCTGTGCTCAGGTGGGCTTGGGGGCCATATGGGGCCTGGGCATCAAACCCAGCTCAGCCACAGGCAAGGCAAGTGCCTTACCCACTGAACTATCCTTCCGGATCAACACTTATGGTTTTGATGTGTGAAGCCACTGCCCCCTCCCAACCACCAAAGAGCCGTTGGCTCCCCGCTGGCCGTCCTTGTTCTAGCCCCCCTTCCTGCCTTCCCTGCCCCGTTCCCTCACCTCTTGGTAATCTTAGTTTTGTAAGCCCACACCAAAGGTATGTCATTGTTGAATACTGTCTGTCCCCTGGTTTGGTTTCTCTGTAAACCACACAGGAGCAAGATTACCCCGGCGTTTGTCAGAGGGGTTGCTCCAGAATTCAGTGGTGCGTGATTGAGGAAACGCTTTAAGCTTTTTTCTGGTCCTCAGAGACGGAGCCCAAAGCCTTGTGTATGTGTGATTTAGGCCCTGCCACTCCTACCCCTCTAGAAGCAGGCATTGCATAACGTGCACCAAGCAGGTGCTTTCTGTATATTACTCACAAATTGTTGGAACCCAAGATGAGCACATGCCGTGCAGGCTTGAGGTCCCGGCTTCAATCCCTGGCGTGCCTGGTGACCACTGCTGGTGGCTCTGGGACCCAAGCTGCCCCAGGTGTGGCCCACACACAGTACGACTTATTATTTTCATTATTGGAAATATCATGATTTTTTTGTTTGTTTATGGGCCACTCCTGGCTGTGCCCAGAGCTAATTCCTGGCTTTGCACTCACTCCCGGTGAGACTTGGAGGGCCATATGGGATATCAGGGGTCTAACCTGGGTCTGCTGTATGCAAGGCAAGTGTCCTACTCACCGAACTCTATCCCTTAATTACTGAAAATTTTTAAAATCTAACTATTGTGGCAAGAAAGCAGACAGATTGCTGTCTATAAATCTTGTTTGAGGTGGATGGGAAGGGCCTTCTAAGCACTGCATAGGGAGTCTGAGAGCCATTCTTGGTGGTCAGTGCTCAGCCAGCAGGGCTGGGTGGCTCAGTGCAGGGGTCCAAGGATACAGAGCTGCCTGGACCCCCTGGTGCTGCAGCCTCCAGGATATACATGATGGAGTTCTGGGACCCATGTGGTGCCAGAGTGTGAACTTGGGGCCCTGGCCCCAGACCTTGATTTTTCTTTTCTTTTTTTTAAATCTTTTTGTTCTAATAGATAATTTCACCTTAAAAGTCTTATTTATAGGAGCCAGAGAGATAGTACAGCAGGTACTATCCATGTTACTTTGCACACAGGCAACCAGGGTTCAATCCCTGGCACCCTATTTGGTCCCCCAGACACAGCCAGGAGTAACTCCTGAGCACAGAGCCAGGACTAACCCCTGAGCATTGCTCGGTATGGCCTGAAAACAAACCAAACCCAAGCAAAAAAAATATATATTTTTTTTAATTGAATCACCGTGGGATACAGTTACAAAGCTTTCATGATAGAGTTTCAGTCGTAAAATGATCAGACACCCATCCCTCCACCAAGTGTACATTTTTCACCACCAGTGTCCCCAGTATCTCTCCCACCACCCCCACCTGACCCCACTCCCTGCCTCTATGGCAGACAGTTTCCTTCTTACTCTCTACTTTGGGGCATTATGCAAGCCAAAAATTTCTTATTTGTAATCTGTGGGTGCTATTTCCCAAGCACTAAAGTAAGAAGCATAGGTCAGGATTTGAAATGATTATATACTTTTTTAAAAAATGCAAATGAAAATGGTTTACTCTGTCTGCTCTTGAAAAATTTGTTTGATAATATTCCCATCTCTGTTTTGAAGGACAGAACTTGCCAAGATTATGCGTGCCAGAGCTAAGGAAATTGAAGTGAAATTGCTTCTTTTTGCTATTCAGAGAACAACGAACTTTGAGGGATTTCTTGCAAAAAGCTTTTCCGGCTGCACCCTGACAGATGGAACCCTGGTAAGACCTACCTAAGGGAGACTGGACCATTACCAGGGGGTTGTGTGGTTAGACTTCACTCCATTGTGTGGTCGTTTCTGACATTAGGTCAACAACTGAATCCCCTACTCCAGGGATTTTACTGACTTCATATGACTCATGATGACAGAAGGATCCTTATTGTCTGTTATATGGCACTCCCGATCATTACTTTATCAGAAGTATTGACTTCAGACCAGAAAGAAAATACAATGGGTCAGGCACTTGCCTTCTACAGAGCCAACCCATTTCAAATCCCCAGCACTGCATTTAGTCCCCCTGAGCATTGCCATGAGTAATCATTGAGCACAGAGCCAGGAGTAAGCCCTGTGCACCAAAACGGAAAACAGAGTGTTGGTCTCATTTGACAGATCAGTACATTACAGAGGCCTTTCTTACTGAGCCACAGGGTGCCTTACTCCTTTATCAACTACTGAGTTTTGTTCACAGTTACTGGGATGTGGGTTGAAATGATAATGGCTAGGGCTCTTACCTTGCATGCAGCTGTCCCAGGATTCATCTCTGGCACCCCATCGGTCCCCTGAGACCGCCAGAAGTGACTCCTGAACACAGTCATGAATCAGGAGTAAGCCCTGAGCATAGATAGCCAGGTGTGGCCCCCAAACCAAAACAAAAAAACAATTATTGGGATATTTTTACTTCAGTATAATGTCTCTACTGAGAAAGGTCTCTAGTGAGAAAATCAGGACACTGTGTCTCTGTAAACTTCAAGACCAGGTCTCTAAATCTGCGTGTCAGATAGGCTGAAGATGAAAAGTTCTGAGGGTCGGGGCTGGAGCGATAGCACAGCAGGTAGGGCGTTTGCCTTGCACGCGGCCGACCCGGGTTCGATCCCCGGCATCCCATATGGTCCCCCAAGCACCGCCAGGAGTAACTCCTGAGTGCAAAGCCAAGAGTAACCCCTGAGCATCACTGGGTGTGACCCAAAAAGCAAAAAAAAAAAAAAAAAGAAAAGTTCTGAGGGTACTTGGCCTCCACAGGAAAGGTGGTGAAGTTGATTATGTCATTTTATTTCTGTGCAATCCAAGTTGAGGTTGAACGTGTCTTTCTGAAAGGTTGTTTTGCAAAATCCAGATTTTTGCTAATGCATGCACCATGTGTGGAAACCAAATTTTTTTGTGTGTCATTACACACAACACAGATTTCAAGCTCCTTGGGCCTGGGAATCGTGTCTGGCTCTTCTGTTTCCTGGGCATGCTTAGAATGCACGCTCTGTGCACACCGGCAGAGAACAGAGAAATAAAAACTGAGGGAGTCAAGTTTCTTTTCTGTAAACTGCTGGTAACAGCAGAGAAGTCGTGTGATTTGGTAGCAAAATCGTCAGACAAGTAGTTGAGGGAGACCTAGGTTCTAGTCCTGGAAATTTACTAACTTCCTGTGAATATGCTGAAGGACAGCAAAATCCTTGGTTCACGTTGTGGTCTGTTCAGCTCTCCTGAAGTCAAGTTCCTGGCTAGACCAGGAGCTCCAACTGACACCCCCCCCCTGCCCGAATACCTGCTGCTTCTTTGCTGCTTACCTCCTGCCATGCTGTCTTGCTCCCAAGATATGCTTTTCGGAAATCTCTTCAGCCACAAAATGAGCCAAGGATCTTGATGCCCTTTAGAATAATCGTAGGAAGTTAGTGAATTCCCTGGCTTGGGATGTTACAGTGCAGACAAGACACCAGCCAACGGGTCAGACTGAGTAGATACCTCCAGCTGCTGCTCCTTCTTCCAGTAACCCCACCGTCTCTCCCCGCAACACAGACACACACACACATTTTTGTATCATTGAGAACCTTTTTATGGACCGGAAAATAATCGTGCGTCGGGGCAGAAGACCCAAGTACATGGCTCCCTGACCTCGGATTGTGGCCCCAGTGGCTCCTGACCCCCTGAGTACTATTTGGGACCCACTCCCAAGGGGGCTTTCACACCTGGCAGTGTTCAGGGACTCCTTCTTTTTCTGGGCTTCCCTCATGCAAAGCAGGTACTCAGCCCTTTGGTCTGTCTCTGCTGTGCCCAAGAAAACCATGGAACCTTCTTGGTATGGCTCAGGATGCCAAGCCTGGAAACACCCCCGACCCCCCATCCCCACCCTGTCTCAGGTCCTTCTGACTGCCCACTGGTGCCTATTAGCCCATGTGCCAACTGCCCTGTGTGCCGAGGCATCTTGGGCTCCTTTAAGTAGATGCAACCTTGACGTCCCCCTGAGAGAATTTCAGATGAGAACTTCACCTGCGGGACTGGCTTTGTCTGTCCTGTGCGAGCCCTGGCACGATTGCAATGTCCTGTGCTGGAGTGTTTCTGTGAGTAGTGAGCTGCCAGTGATTTTCGCTAATTGCCTAAACTCCTGACCCATTAGGGATTCAGAATAGTCTGTAAATTAAAATGCCTTGAAATTAAAAGCAAATGCCTGGCGGTGGACTTAACTGCATCCACATGCGTTATTAGCAATTGGATGATTAGCATCAAGGTGAACAAATTACATTCAGCCTGTGCTGAAAGTGGAGTAGGTCAGGTTAAGTTTTTCTAGTTAGCTCACTGGCTTTGGGAGGAGGTTGTCCTTTTCAAATAAAATTTTAAAAGTTCCCGTTTCATGCGGCCGGATTTCCCCTCTTGGCCGTTGTTTAAGTTGCATTTCTAAGCAGAGTCATGAGTTGGCTCTTCGGGGTCCATTTCGTATACATCTGAACTCACCCGGTGTATTAAATCACAGAAGTTAGGTGCAATTTCAGCGGTGCAGTTTGAATGTCGGGGTGTTTGCAAAAGGCTCAGTCCTTAAGAAACCACACAGAGACGCTCAGCCCGCACTTCCGTCTTCCAGCAACTCGACACCTGCTTGGGGAGTGTTTGGAAGAAGAGGAGGGGTAGAGTTGAAGCATTTCTTGCCCTTTTTATTTTCATTTATTTATTTAGTGTTTGGTTTGGTGTTTCAGCTTTAGGGACCATTTCTGGCATTGCTTGGGGCTTATTCCTGACGCTATTCTCAGAGATCACCCACGCTTGAACCTGGGTCAGCTCCGTGCAGTGCCAGTGCCACAGCCACTGTGCTTTCTCTCCGGCCCAGGGGTCATGCATTTCTGCCCCAGCATAAGGATTTCTGTCCTGAACAGAGAAGCCACTTTTCCTTATTCGATGAGCCTCCTTTCTTGTTATTTTTTTTTTTTTGAGGGGGGTGGTCACACTCGCGGTGCACAGGACTTACTCCTGGCTCTGCACTCAGGAATTAATCCTGGTGGTGCTCGGGGAGGGGGGGGGCATATTGGATGCTGAGAATCGAACCTGGGTCGGCCACATGCAAGGCAAATGCCCTACTCGCTGTGCCATCACTCCAGCCCTGATGAGCCTCCTTTATTGTTCCAAAATAGTTTATAATTGCTTTATTTGACGCTTATATTTATTTGACTCCCAAGGGTTTAACTTGTTTCTTGGTGGGTTTTTGTTGTTTTGGGGACACACCTGGTGGTGCTCAGAGATTTCTCCTGGCTCCGCATTGAGGGATCACTCCTGGCGGGGTTTGGTGGGACCAGATAGGATGCTGGGGATCAAACCCAGGTCATCTGCATGCAAGGCAAGTACCCTGCCCACTGTACTATCTCTTTGGCCCCAAGGTATTTAGCTTGCTAGTTTCTGAGAAGATAATATGTGGTCAAGAGAGGGAAAAATTGGAGATTGTTCTCAGAAACAGTAAAGAAAGAATCATTTGTGCTCACGTTAATAAGGGATGAGAATTTGGGTATGTGCTTTCTAAACATTTTACACAGTTTGCTCTTTGAAGACCCCTGGGCCTCCTGACCCTGCTTGGGAGACCCCAATTTACTCAGAGCTACCTTTGTACAGTTTGGTTTGTCATGTGTTCACGTTGTTGTACGCAAATTTAGAAACCCCCATTACGGGGCTGGAGATAGCACAGCAGGGCGGGCACTTGCCTTGCACGCAGCTGACGCTGGTTCAATCCCTGGCATCCCATATTATGGTCCCTTGAGCACTGCCAGGAGAAATTTCCTAAGTGCAGAGCCAGGAGTAACGCCTAAGCATTGCTAGGTATGACCCAGGAAACCAAAATAGAACAAAAAAGAAAAAATCCTAGTTGCCCCTAAAAGAAACACTCTCCCCTTAGCTGCCGTTCCCCGTGTGCTCCCCTCCTCGGTCTCAGGGAACTGCCAAGTCTGCCTTCTGCCTCTGCGGGCACATTTGCCTACTTGGGACATTTCCCCTAAACGGGATAACGCAACATGTGGCTCTCTGTACTGGTTATCTTCACTCAAGATGGTGTTTTCAATGGGGCTGGAGCAATAGCACAGTGGGTAGCCGGCTCTTTGGCCCGGTGCTCGAATAGTCTGAGCCGTGGGACTTGCCGAGCCTAGTGCTTGAGGCTGTGGTTATTGCACACTTGCTCGGCCCCGCACTGACCAGAGTTTGCACATCAGAAAATCGACCCTCTTTAAGCAACTAGAAAGCACCCTCCTCCCCACAGTCACCCCCCACCCTGCTCCAGTGCCCCCAGAGGGCGCTATCACCCACTTTGGGAAACAAAGTTTAGAATAAGAATTAATAGAAATTATGGAATTTTCGTGGCCGGAGCGATAGCACAGCGGGTAAGGCGTTTGCCTTGCACTTGGCCAACCCAGGTTCGATCCCCGGCATCCCATATGGTCCCCCAAGCACCGCCAGGAGTAATTCCTGAGTGCAAAGCCAGGAGTAACCCCTGAGCATCGCTGGGTGTGACCCAAAAAGCAAAAAAAAAAAAAAAAAAAATTGTGGAATTTTCATCTCATAACTAAACTTTCATCTGGTTTTCACCAAGAGAACGTAAAAGATGTATCAAAATGTTCAGAGTTTGGGGGCCAAAGAGATAGTACACTGGCCTTGCACGTGGCCGACCTGGGCTCAATCCCTAGCACCACATATGGTCCCCCCGAGCCATGTCAGGGGCGATACCTGAGTACACCCCGAACACTGCTGGTTGTGGCCCCCAAACAAACAACATTTAGAGTTTCTTCTTTGGCCACCTAAAGTCTCTATATCTAGTTCGAGTCTCATGGGGAGTCTGCAAGGAAGCCCAGGCCCGACACTGGCTAAAGCAGCCTCTCTCCCTAGGAATGAATCGCTCAGCTGGCGGCTCCGTGCCCTTCTTGCTTTCGAGGGGTTGGGAATCACCAGTTAGGTTCATTAGTAGAAATGGACGTAGTGCGTGAAGTTTCCTTTCTTATGGCTGGAAATTAAGCTGTCATCTTAGTGAAAGGAATGAGTTCTTTTAAAATGGGAAAGCTGTTGAGTCTTGGCCAATGTTAGGTTGCATCTAGCAGCCCCAGAACTCATGGAATATGTCATTTGAGTTATTTAAGACCCACGCCCGAGCTTGTGATTCTCTGCGGTCTGTGACAGCTGTGGAGCCGGGATGAGAAGTGTGGTCCCGTGCGCTCCGTCAACAGGGTGCTCGCACAGAGGGCCAGCCCGAGCCAGTGGCTCCAGGACTTGTTCTTTCACGAAATTAATCTAAGCAGTAAGGTCGTCCGCTAAACAGCCAGGAGTCCATTTCCACCTTCCCAAGTTTTGTTGCGGAGGGGGCTGGTGTGGGTGGGGCAGACTCTGAGGGCCTGGTGGGAGACTCGGGAAGGAGGGAGGAGGCCAGAGTGCCTTTGCCTTGTCCTGGGATGGCCCTTGCTCTCGTTTCCTGGCCAGATTCCAAGGAGACAGAGATGCAGGATCTGCCTCTCGCTTGTGGCTGAAAGGACTTCTTCCCCCTGAGCTCCCACTTCCTCCCTTCCGAGAGGTGCTTCATTGAGGGACGCACAGCCGTTCCATCTTACTTACCCCCCAGCCCTATTCACCGTCGTCCCGTTGTTCATCGATTTGCTCAAGCGGACACCAGTAGCGTCTCCATTGTGAGACTTGTTGTTACTGTTTGTGACATGTTGAATACGCCACGGGTAGCTTGCCAGGCTCTGCCGTGCGGGTGGGATACTCTCGGTAGCTTGCCGGGCTCTCCGAGAGGGATGAAGGAATCGAACCCAGGTCGGCCATGTGCAAGGCAAACACCCTACCCGCTGTGCTATCGCTCCAGCCTCTTAGATACCAATAAGAGGGATCGGGGGATGTGTCCCAGGTGGTAGAACACATGCATGGGGCCCCTGGTACCCACTGGTCCTCCAAGCACTGCCAGAAATGACCCTGGTGGCCCCAGCTCAACACTGCCAGAAGTAGCCCAAAGGAATTTAAAAAAAAAAAAAAAGGAATGCAACAGTACCCAAAAAATATATAATGAAATCTTCCTAAGCTTTCTGGGTATCAGATATTGTCCTAAGCTGCTTCATGTACATGCTTCATGCTTATATTATCTCATTTAATCCGGTAGTTCTCTAGCCCTTTCATATCTCAGGTAGAACTGAGGTCTGAGAAAGTTAAGCAACTCTAGTGGCAGAGCCAGGACTTGAACCCAGATCCATTAGATCCAGAATCTGAGCGAGCAAGCGCCGAAGGCGTGCCGGGCCGTGTGATGGCTGTCTCCCACAGTGGGTGATGGGGCCCTACCATTAGGGTCACCAAATGACACAGAGGCAGCAGTAGCCTCGGGTGCAGCTGGGGGCATTTTGTGGTCTGTCACTTAAAGGAAGTGGTTTGGGGGAAAGGGACAGGGAACGACACTGAGTGAATGTTTTCTGAAAGGAGCCAGAGGCCAGGTAGGTTTGGGAACCCCGGTTGGTAACACCAGCCACGAAGCTGCTCAGGCCAGATGTGTCCTGGCTCCTCTCTTCCCCGGCACGTCCGCCGCTCAGCAGGACCTCTCCTAGGACACTGCCGCCTGAATCTGCCTGCTCTCCCCCGTCTCCGTGACCCCAGCTCGAGCTCGGTTCCCTGTCAGCTGGGACACGGCCACCGCCTCTGGAGTGAGCTTCCTGCTCCCGGCCAGTGGCATCTCCCCTGGACAGAGGAACTGCAGTTCTTAAATCTGTTAGATCATCTCACTCACTCCCTGCGGAAGCCCCCTTAATGTCACGACTGTCCAGTTGCAATGGGGAGAAAACCTAGCCACCAGTCTGGGCCGAACCCTTCCTCTCATGGCTCATGAGAAGCTGTGACAGGGTCATTGCCTTATCCCCCCACCCCCCAGCCATCCTGCATCCTCCATCCTGTCCTTCACCTTCACCAGGCTCCATCCAGCCTTTGCACCGTGTCCCCAGGCTAGTCCAGATCTTCCCTAAGTCTTGGCCTGACCAGCTCCATCTATATCCGGCCTCTGCTGAAATATCACCTTCTCACTAACATGATAGCTCTGACAAACCTGGGTTCATGGCATGTACATGGGCCTGATTCCATTCCTGGCACTGTGTAGCCCCATGCAAATAGTATGACCCTAGCAGCCCCTAGCCACCAGTGGACGCCAGGATTGCTGGGAATGGTCCCTTATGCCCCCCAGACCACTGGTATGGCCTCTATTAAAAAGAAAGATACAGGGGCTGAGCAGTAGTGCAGCAGGTAAGGGGCTTTCCTTGCACACAGCCAATCTGGAGTCAATCCCTGGCATCCCATTTTTTTCTGAAGGAGCCTTGTCAGGAGAAAATCCTGAATGCAGAGCCAGGAGTAACCCCTGAGCATCGCCGAGTGTGCCCTGCCCCTTCCAGACAAAGAAAGATCTGGGGCTGAAGAGATAGTACAGCAGGTAGAATGATTGCAGCCAATCCAGATTTGATACCCAGCATCCCATATGGTCCCTGAGCACTGCCAGGAGGGATCCCTGAGTGCAGAGCCAGGAGTAAGTGCCAAGTTCCTTCAGATGGCCCCCAAACCAAAAATAAATAAATAAAGACAAATGGGCAGACGTGATAGTTCTTGTGCTTTCTTTTTAACTGTCGTTTACATGTTTACTTCTTGCTACTTAGGTGCATTCTTGAGCACTTTACCAGCAAGCACTGAGTCTTGGGGCATACCCTTAGTCCATTTCCCCAGTGTCCATTTTTTTTTAACTTTTTTATTGAATCACTGTGAGATAGACCCTTACAAAGCTGTTCATGATTGGATTTCAGTCATACTGTGTTTCAGTACCCACCCCTTCACCAGTGTACATTTCCCAGAACCAGTGTCCCCAGTTTCCTTCCCATCATCCCCCACCCCCTGCCTGCCTCTGTGGCAGGCACTTTTCTTCACTTTTCTTCTCTCTCTCTCTCTCTCTCTCTCTCTCTCTCTCTCTCTCTCTCTCTCGTTTTGGGCATTGTGGTTTGCAATATTGATACCAGTGTCCACTTTTTGTTGTGATTTTCAGGACTATATTATGATTTATTTTTATTTATTTATTTTGCTTTATGGGTCACTCCTGGCTCTGCACTCAGGAATCACCCCTGGCGGTGCTCAGGGGACCATATGGGATGCTGGGAATCGAACCCGGGTCAGCCGCATGCAAGGCAAACGCCCTACCCACTGTATTATTGCTCCAGCCCCAGGACCATATTATGATTTAAAAATGACAGGACTGGCGATCACACAGCTGGTCGGGCATTTGATCCTCGCCACTCTACATGGTCCCCAGAGTCACCAGGAGAGGTGACCGGGTGCAGAGCCAGGAGTAGGCCCTGAGCACCAAACCGTGAAAAGAGAAATAAGAGAAGAGGCCCAGCTCTGTGTAACTGTGAGAGGTTGTGTTCAACCCCGCTAGACCTGGCAGTGCACAAGAGACTTTTGAATGAAACTTTCCGTCCTGGGGTCGGGAGATGGCACAGCGGTAGGGCATAAGTCCGGCATGCGCCAAGCTGAGTTCAGTTCCCAGCACAAGCAGGCGCAGCTCCGGAGGTCCCCAGGTACTAGCGGGACTGTCCTGGAGGCTCCAGCACCACGGGGGTGGCCCAGAGACCCGTCCCTGACACCACACCATGGGGCTGGTTGTCTGAGACTCACCGGAGGGACCCCCAGGCCTCCTGAGCTCTGCCAGAGAGGCCAAGAGGGGAAGGAAAATGATCCTATTTTTATCACTGGAGAATTTGAGCAGAGCTATGATCCCACATCCACTGTTGAGCCAGTAGCATCAGGAATCCAATTCAATGGACTATTTTCAGTCATTGTTGATGATTCACCAATTTTCTTTCTTACCACACTGTTCTCCCTAAAATACCAACAGTACTTACAAAGACAATGGAAGCTTAGAAATAATCATTTTCAAAGAAGCCTTGCTTTGTTTGGGGGAGGGGGAGAAAATAAACTTAAAAATACTTTTAAGTTTGTAGAGATTATTTTTCACATCAGACAAATAAACCAAAATTGAGATTGTAAATTTGAAATGTTCCCCTAATGCTAGACCCTGTTGTTTCTCAGCAGGGGATCCCCCAAATCATTGTCCTACTAGTGTTTACCTGAGGTAACGGATTCATCACTAGGCTTTCTTCAGACAGGAATGTCTACTATCTAATAGCTCCCACGTGTTTTGGCCAAGTAATTCACATTGAGTGTAGGCAGAATTGCCTTAAAGCCTGTACCAGACCACAGGTGCAGTTTTTGTTTTGTGTGTTCAGGGTTTTTGTTTACTTCTGTTTTTTGTGTTTTGTAATCTCTTCAGCTGATGTCTTGGCACTTGGCAAGTCATTCATATTTATATTCCAGCTGCTGTCTCTCTCAGCTTATGGATTAATTCAAGTTGTTCCACAAATGTACACAAAACTGTCACCAGTGCATTTAGAAATTACCTCTCCATCTGAGTTCTTCTCTTTAGAGAGACATTTCTTGTTCCTTCTCATTTCCAGTACCAGCCAACGCCTGTTTCCCCCTGCTTTGACACTTAATTTTCTTTCTTTTTTCTTTCTTTCTTCTCTTTTCTTTTTTCGTTTCTTTCTTTTTTTTTGGGGGGGGGTGAGGCGGACACACCTGGTGATGCTCAGGGGTTACTCCTGGCTCTCACTGTCACTGTCACTGTCATCCCGTTGCTCATCGATTATGCTCGAGCAGGCACCAGTAACGTCTCATTGTGACTCTTGTTACTGTTTTTGACATCGAATATGCCACGGGTATCTTGCCAGCTTCTGCTGTGTGGGCTAGATACACTCGGTAGCTTGCCAGGCTCTCCGAGAGGGGTGGAGGAATCGAACCCGGGTCAGCCACATGTAAGGCAAGTGCCCTACCCACTGTCCTATCATTCTAGCCCCAACTCAGTTTCCTTTCTGCTAGTACTGTTAGCTCCCCAGCATAGACATCTCAAAATTAAATATGTAAGGGGGCTGGAGCAATAGCACAGTGCTAGGGCATTTACCTTGCACATGGCCGACCCGGGTTCAAATTCCATATGGTCCCCTGAGCACTGCCAGGGGTGATTCCTGAGTGCAGAGCCAGGAGTAACCCCTGTGGATCACCGGGTGTGACCCAAAAATAAAACAAAACAAAAAATTAAATATGTAAGGAAAAAATTTAAATGATTGATTCTGTTCTTTGACTGCAATGATTATCATCAGTGTCCCTTGTATGTATCATGTGGTTCTTAAAGGGATTTCACATGCTACATCACATTTGGTCCTTCAAGTAGTTCTGGAATCATATCCAAGCAGAGGACCCTGCTGTGAATGAGAGAAGCAAAATGCTCTCTCCCATGTGGCAGAGTTGGAGCTAAAATTCATGTGTCTTGCCTCCAGCTTTCCCACTAGCCCCATGTAATCATGTATTTTAAAAGAATGCTCCCATTCAGAAGATGGGAAGTAATTTTTCTCCAGAGGGTGTTGTTGTGGTTCCTTCCATGGACCTAAAGAAAGGACGTCTGTGTATAATCTAGAGTGCGCAAAGGGTGGGGCTCTGTGGTAGAGTGATTGCCCGCAGTGTACGAGGCCCTCCATCTGATCTTCCACTCGTTAAAGAAAAATAAAAAGGATTTTCTTTACGATTTGTTCTTGAACTCAAACCCTACGGACATGTTGATTCATTCATATTTTTGGAACACCTGTTACTTGTCAGACACCAGAGAGGTTGGTGAACAAGTCAGACACTTATCCTGCTAGCAGGGAATCTCATGGGGAAAAGAGAAATAACTAAGAACACACGCTGCTGCCTTAAGTTCATGGGTAGAAATAAACTGGGTGGGATAGGAGCTGAGACATCTCCCCTAAATTTGCCATCGGGGGCAGGTTAGAGAAGTAGGGACTTCTGTCTGGTCGGAAGTATGAGTGAATGAGGGTTGCAGCCAGAATGGGACCTGTGGCGGGCGGGCGTCTGTGTTCCAGGAGGTAAAAAAGCAGTGCAAAGGCCTGGAGGCACAACGTCTCTATTTGACTTATCAAACGAGGCCTCTTGGTTTAATTCTTGTCGAGACTTGGAGGAAGCAGGAACTCCGGGGGCTAAGCTGGTGCATGTACTCAGAAAATGCCCCTCACTCTCTCTCTCCTGTCTTCTCAACAGAAGAAACTCGATTCTCCAGCGCCAGCCCCCAATCCCTTCCTGGATGAGGAGCCAGCCCCGGAGATGGAGGAGATGGTGGACAAGGGCGACTCTGACCAAGTAAGTCTGGTGTGCCTTCCCACATGCCACAGGCCCTCCGAGATGACTGCTCTGGGGGCCTCCTGCGTGGTCTTCTCTCTGAAAGTGCACTAGGAGAGGGAGTGGGGGAGCCCCTGCGGGCCTGACCCCTCTGCTCCTGACGAGGCTCCCCAGGGACACACTACCACCCACTCGTCCTGCGCGTCTGTGTCCCATTCTGCCACCTGCTGACCTGGTGACCTGAGCTTTCCGATGGCCTCCCCCTCTCTGGCCCAGGGGTGATGTGAGGGTCGAGAGTTCCCAGGGACATCAGTGGTTCCGTTGGCTCAGAGAAGCCACCGCTCCGCTCCATGTAAGCCGATCCCTGCGGGTCTGGAAGCCGTCGGGAGGCTGGGGTCCCTCACGCCAACCCGTGGTGTCTTTGGAGAGTTACTTTTCTTTCTTTTTTTTGGTCATACCCAGCCATGCACAGGGGTTACTCCTGGCTCATGTACTCAGGAATTACTCCTGGCGGTGCTCAGGGGACCATATGGGATGCTGGGAATCAAACCCGGGTCGGGTGCGTGCAAGGCAGACGCCCTACCCGCTGTCGCTCCAGCCCCTGGAGGGTTACTTTTCACAGCACCCTCACACTTTCATTTCCTTTGGATTTTTCTGTCCAGCTCTAAATTTCCTCTCCCTGCATCCTAGAGTGGATGAAATCACAGAGTAAGAAATCAAGGCTTTTCCTGCCTGGATTAGCGGCCCTTCTTTTTCATTTTCTGCCTGTGTCTGCCGGGGAAATCCTTGATAGTATCGATTTGCCCCAGACGCCACCGCTGAAAGCGAGTCTTGTCGAGTCTGGCCCGGGAGACCAGCTCTGGGAAATGTGTCAACTCATGCTTTGCCGCTCAACCTGTATTCCTAGGCCAGCGAGAGTAGATGTGAGCATTCTGGTGGGAGCAGAGAACTGAATTTTTAGCAGCAGCTTCGTGCTGTTGCAGTAAAATGTGTCTGGTCCATTGGTTCACCTAATTGTAGTAGCATGGATGCCTCCCTGTTTTTATGGCACTTTCTAGTTTAAGAGTCTTTTCTGTGTTCTATTTCATTTCCACTTCACAATGCTTCCCGTTTTATGGGATTTTTATGTGAGTAGGTCAAAGAGGTTAAAGTGATTTGCCCGTAGCATGGAAGTGGAGGAGTTCAGATGGGAAGCCAGGTCTCGAAGTCAGAGACCAGGATTCCTTTCCTGGTGCTCTTTTTATTACTCCACAATGTCTTCATAAAACGTGAAGGACAGAGAAATGAGTGCCGTGCACAGCAGCAAGTGGCTGTCACTGCAGGGCTGGTAGCTGGGGGCTGCGTCAGGCCCTACCCCTGGAGGGCTGTGTTTGTCCCTAATAGGACCTGGACACCAGTGACTTACGCCTCCTCACCTCCCTCCCCGACCTCCCACGGCCTCCCCAGCCCTTGTCTGACTGTATTTGATGCAGTGGGAGTTCCTGGGGCGCTCTCTTCCCAGCCACTTACCGGCTGCTGGATTTGGGCGCACAGGAAGCGCAGGCGCCCTGTGGGGTCTCAGGGAGGAAGCCCACAGGATGCTGGTGGAGAGCTCGGCCAGAACTGGGGGGGGTCAGGTTACCTTGGGTCAGAGAGCCCAGGGGACATTGGCCCCTCAGGTGTCAGCATCGTTCCCTGTTTACCAGCTGGGGCGCAGGCCTGGTGGTGGAAGGGAAAGTGAACTTGCAAAGTGGTATTTTCAGTGTGAACAATAGGTCGGCCGACATAGTATAGTGATTTAAAATTGAAAAGGGGGAGACCATCAGAAAGGAGACTGGGGGTGCTCAAAGAGGGAGAAGGAATAAGGAATTTATGGTTTACAAATGTACCCTTCTGGTGATCCGAGCAGTTAGATTTAATCTGTTTACATTGGATAGTAATGAAAGGAAATGGGCCCAGCTGCGGCCCTCCTTACTGTGACAACAGTAACCTTTTATTATTCCATCAAACTCCAAGAGGAAATAGTTTAAACATCTGCAGCTTTGGGACAGAATTCACACACTCCAAAATCCAGCCTGCACGCTACTGCTAAAGAACTTAGCATATTCTTTAAGCTGAGAGTCAGCCCTGGGGGGAGCTGACCATTGCGAAGGGAAACTCCAGTTGGGGTTGGAAATTCCAGCACCTATCCTCCGACTGTGAGCACCCGTGTAAAGCAGCCGTAGGCCTGAGGCAGCCCTGAGGGGAGAAAGAGAAAGATAAAATGACACTGCTGAATCCCTCCCATAACCCACCTCTTGCTTCCAGCTCTCACTAAAAGCACAAGAGCCCTGGTGACAGGTGTCTCCACCCCCCACCCCCCAGGGTGGAGCAGTCCCCTGCAGGCCAGTCGGGCTAACACCTGAACAGCCTGACAGTGCCACCACCCTCCGAGGGTGCTTAGGGACTGTGCCAAGCCCACGGCCTGGGGTAGCCGATTGAGATACAACTACTCCACGGCCATGGAGCCATTTCCTTTCATCACTTAGAACTGCGGCTTTAAGCTTAATGAGTTCAGGGCCTGAAGGATAGTCCAGTGGGTAAGACACTTGCCTTACATGCTGCTGACCAGAATTCAGTCCCCAGCATCCCGTTTGGTCCCCCAAATGCTACTAGGAGTGATCCCTGAGCACAGAGCCAGGAAGGAATAAGTCCTGAGCACTGCCTTGGGGGGAGGCCTCCAAAACTATTGCTCCTGGCTTGGCTCAGGAGACTATTAAGTGAGAAATGAAAATGTTGTCAGTAGGAAGGAAAGTGAACAGAATCTGTAGGTGAAAAAAGTCAAATGAAATAAATACATACTGCAAAAAGGGGTGCCAGAGCGATAGTACAGCAGGTAGGACTTTTGCCTGGGTTCAGTCCCTGGCACCTCATTATAGTCCCCCCCAAGCATAGCCAGGAGTCATTTCTAAGGCTGAGCCAGGAGTAACCTACCTCTGAGCTTCACTGGATGTGGTTCCAAACTCACCCCCCTCAAAAAAAAAAAAAAATGGACTAAGAAGATAGCTCAGAGGGGTGGAGCACAAGGGCCAACATTTGACCCCAGCACTGTGTGACCCTCAGGCACTGCTGAATATAACCTGGTGACCCGGAGCAGAACCGGCCACATCACCTGGCCCAGGCACCAGACCATTGGGCCTGTGTGTGTGCTGTCTCTGGGAGTGGCCCCTCACTAAAGAGACGACAGATCCTGTATTATATAGACTCTCGTTATCATTTACAGGGCCAGGCGGAGATGTTCCTTGGATGGACACACACTTTACTGTATGAGGCCCTGGGCTTGGACCCTGGAGTGCAAATGTGCACGCACTCTTTCTCCCTCTGTCTGTCTCTGTCTCTGTCTCTCTCTCTCTCTCTCTCGCTCTCTCTCTCTCTCTCTCTCTCTCTCGCTCTCTGTATTGTGTATATCTACATATATCTGTTCATGAGACAGATTCATGACTTTAAGTAGAAAGTATGATTTGCAGTGGTTATACCATGCAAGCATTTTCTACAGCAGAAGAAAATATAAATAGAAATAAAAGAACTAAGTATGACATTTATGATGATTGTCTTCATTAATAAAAAGGCACATGGGTCTAGTAGTCATATCTCTAATTCCAGTCAGGAAATAGTCTTTTAATGTTAGACAAATTAAATTGAAAGGTCATTTAATAAAGCCCCTTATTCCAAAGAATAATGGATAACTGCCTTGGAAAACGTAGAACAAATGGGTAAGGGCTACCCCCTCACAGGGATCATACTATGTCATGAATCCTCCTTAATTTTACTTTATTTCTATGTTTCTGGTTCTGCGGCCACACCCAGTGGTGCTTGGGGCCACTCTTGGCACACTGCCCAGTGTGGGTGTCCCTCCGGGGTGCTGGGATCCATCCAGCCCGGGCCTCCCACATGCAAAGCATGCATTCCAACCCTCTGAGTTGGCTCCCCAGCCCTGGGTCTCCCCCCGCCCCACCCCGTACCCAGCTGTACTCAGGGCTTACTCCTGGCTCTGCACTCCGAGATCATTCCTGGTGGGGCTCAGGGCTCCTATGGGGTGCCAGGGATTGCACCTGGGTCAGCAGTGTGCAGGGCTAGCGCCCTACCTGACCACTATCCTCTTTCTCTGGCCCCTGAATCCTCCACTTGTAAACCAATGAAAATGTAAAAGTCCCAGAAATGAAGTGGAACTTCGATTCCAACTAACTCAAAGTCAGTGAACCCAGTCCTAGGGGTCTCGTAGAGTCTGTGGCCCGGCTCTGGCACTGGCTCCTGAATGGAAAGAGAAAATAGCCCAGACTGCAGTTGTTCTTTTTTTTTTTTTTTTTTGCTTTTTGGGTCACACCCGGCAATGCACAGGGATCATTCCTGGCTCATGCACTCAGGAATTACCCCTGGCGGTGCTCAGGGGACCATATGGGATGCTGGGATTCGAACCCGGGTCGGCCGAGTGCAAGGCAAACGCCCTACCCGCTGTGCTATCACTCCAGCCCCTGCAGTTGTTCTTAGGAAGGACCAGACTCTCTAAAATCCTTGTCCCCTCAAGTAATAATATTCATGTTAATAATGGCACAGAACTCCGGGACAGTATAAGGGAAGAAAGCTGACTCCAGGATTGAATGGGGTGTGTCTTAGATTTAAATTTTGGTGATCATTACCTTTTTTTTTTTTTTAAATAGGGCCCATACTCAGCAGGGCTCCGGGGACCTGGGGGTTCCCTCCTGACAAACATCACCTTAGTGCTAAACTGAGGGTTTGGTGCTCAGGCTTAGAGTGTTGGAGGTTGAGCTCAGGGTCTCCTAGACCCCATCACTTTGAGCCTAATCCCCTGCTCAGTTATAACCAACCAGTTTGTTTGTTTTTTTCACCACGAGTTACAAAGTCACAAAGACAGTTATGATTAAGGCCCAGGCACATAATATTCCAACACCAATCCCTTCACCAGTGCTCACTACCCTCCACCAATGTCCCAGTGTCCCTCCCATCCTGGGCCAGCGTCTGTGGCAGACACTTTTCCCCTCCCCCATTGTCCCCTTCCCTAATGTACCCCTAGCCCCACACCAGTGCCAAGTTTCCCATGGAAGACCAGTTCTCCTGCTCTTTGTTTCTATTGCCTTCGTAGCCAGTCTTTAGAGATAATGTTTTGTTTCATTTGGGGTCACACCTGACAGTGCTCAGGGCTTATTCCTGGCAGGGTTCAGAGGACCATAGGTGGTACTGGGGATCAAATTCAGGTTAGCCACTTGCACGACACGTGTCTTATTCGCTGTATCATCTCTCCAGCTCCATTTTAGAGAATTTTTAAACCACTGCTGTCTAGGGGCTGGAGTGATAGTACAGTGGGTATGGCATTTGCCTTGCATGCGGCCGACCTGTATTCGATTCCCCGCATCCCATATGGTCCCCCGAGCACCTCCAGGAGTAACCCCTATGCATCGCCAGCTGTGACCCAGAAAGAAAAAAAAAACAAACAAAAAAAACAACCCACTGTTTACTTCTATCTCTTAATTTAAAAAATATTAGAAAAAGTTAATTATTTTTGTCATTGGCTTAGCTTTTCCTGTATTTAGTAAAGCCAATGAGTAGTTCTATTTTTGATGTTATAGATGATGGCTTATGCCCAAAATGTACTTGAATATCAACCCCAGGAAAGTCAGTGAATTGATGTGTTTTTTCAGGGAGATCTTAATTTATTTTTCTCAGAGACTTTGAAAAAGAATTAGCATATGCAAGTTTTTAAAATGCAGTCCTGTCCAGATGATGTCCAGACCAATTGTTTGTGAGTAGCCATCTGGGGACCAGTGCGCCAGTCTTTCACTGGTGCAAGGCAGAAAATAAAGACCTGTCTGTGTGTCTGTCTCATGAATGGTTACCAACTCTTTCATTTGGAGTAACTGCCTTCATGCTGTCTTCTCTGTATATGGTTTTCAGGCATAAAATGCTCATCTATTAGGAACTTGTGATGAAAATAGAAAGTAGCAAAATTTAAAATGAGCAGTTTTATGCTGGTCCCTTACCTCCTTTCCCTTGTATCGTCGATGAAATTGAAGCATTTGGAACCCCCATAGGAAAGTGATGAGATGATAGAAAAAGTTCTAGTTCAGGAGTCAGGAAACATCATCATGTGCCTTTGTTAAGGCTTTTAGAGCCCATTGAGCCTCCCTTTCTGTTTTCCTTTCGTCTTGTGGTTTTGGGGCCATTCCTGATTATTCTATAGCTCTGTGCAGAGTGAGCGTGGGGACACTGGGTGCTGGCAGTGCCCGGGGGCCCCCATGCTATGCCTGTGACTGAAGCCCCCTGCGTGCAAGCTTTGTCTCCCACCCCAGCCTCCCTTTCTTTAGGTATGAAATAGTTTTATAGCACTTACAGAGGATTGTTCCAAGGAGGTGAGAGATTATTTTGTATCAAATACTTGACCCATAATAGTAAGTGGAGGCTATCAAAACTAGATCTCGGGAAAGTACTTTATACGTTCGAATGCTCTGTGCACATATGAGGTGCTGCTGTTAGCTAGGATTTCATTTTCAAAACATCAGTCACATGAGGAATAGTTTCCAAATTGAAAACGCATGTGTTATCAAAGTAGCAGTAAATCTTTCGCCATACAAGGCAAGTAAATGATGCTAACCAAGCTGGGTTATTGTTCACAGACCGAGATGAATCGTAATGCGAGACATCATCTCTGTTTAGTTTCATTGAGTTGCATTGTGCACCTCTTATCTGCAATTATGTTAGGGGTGAGTTTGGGGGGAATATTTTCTTTGAAACTGCTTGAAAAATTTCAAAGATGGCTTGAGTAAAGGCTTTCTTTCCTCTTCTGTTATTCTTCCCTTTCAGCCAAAGAAGCCTAAGGCACCAGACAATCCGTTTCATGGCATCGTTTCCAAGTGCTTTGAGCCACATCTCTATGTGTATATTGAATCCCAGGACAAGTGAGTGATGAACATTTTATTGTCTTCTACTGCGTTTCTCCTCCCTCCAGTCACAGTTGTGTCTCACAAAGGCACAGTCCTTCCAGAGGTCGAGGAGGGGCTTGGCATGCCTGGGACCGTCCCTGGAAAGCTGTTTGAGGTGTTTTTATGCCTCTAGAATGCGATTCTGTATTACCTCTCTAAATCTCAGAAACCGGAGCCAGACTAATAATTCCAAATGGATCCCAAAGCCCCCCTGCCCAAGTGAGCCTGCAGGACTTATGTTGGACAGTGGGAAGTCTGATCTCTGGCATCTATGTTTTCAAATATCATTTGTCTAACTTCATTTTGAGATCATTGTGACTTACAGATACTCGTCTGCCCTCATTGTCTGCCTTATATAAGCACAGGATCAAATAGGAGAGGTGCCTTGCACCATTAATGCCCTTTTTCTGTTTGAGAATCCAGTCATGCACTTCGTTGTTGGGTCTCTTCGGCTCCTTTAATCTCAGATAATTCCTCAATCTTTGTCTTCCACTGGCCTTGACGCTGCTAAAAGTACATTACCCAATGTTGCACAGAACTCTCAAATTTGGTTTGTCTGATGTTTCCTCTTGATTAAACCGAGGTTATGCACTTCTGACAAGAATAGCAGAGAGGCTGGGTCAGACCCTTCTCTGTACGGCACATACAGAGGCCCATCAGATTGATCTGTGTCATTACTAGTCGCGTTGACATCGATCATTTGCCTAAGGTGGTGTCTGCCAGATTTCTCTGCTTCACAGTTACTATTTTTCTCTTTGTAGTTAATAATTATCTTGGGGGATGTATCTTTGGGACTATGTAAATATCCTGTTTCTTATCACACTTGGCCCACGCATTTTGACATTCCTCGATAATTCCTGCCTAAAGTAGTTATTACTGCAATGTTTGCCAAATGTCAATTGTTTTCATTATTTCTTCTGCATTTGCTACTTGGCTCTCTGCTATAAAGAAGTGCTTCCTTGGGGTCGGAGCGAAAGTAGTGTGGATGCGGTGCTTGTCTTCACACATAGCTGGCCTGGGTTCGATTCTCCAAAATCTCATGTGGCCCCTTCAGCACAGCTAGAATTGATCTTTGAGAATGGAGCCAGGAGTAAACCCTGAGCAGCACAGGGTGTGACCCAAAAGAAAAAAGAAAAACAGACAAGCTTCTTTCTTTTCCCCAGTGATTGATTGATTGATTGATTGATGTCAGTATGAACTCATGAGTTATTTAATGAACTATCATTTATTTAATGGACAATATTTGCTTTTCACAAGCTCAGGGGCTCCAAAACCCATACCAGCATAGCCAAGTCTCTTCACAGCCAGCAGAGTTCTTTCATGTTCCAGTGCTCGTTATTCATGCCAAGGACAAAGACCCCATTTCATCCTTGGGTCTCTCTCTGCAGCCAGAGCGACAGCTGAAGGCCCTTCCTGATTGGAAGGCAGATGTGGAAAGGTTTCTGGAACAGGTCAAGTAGACTGGAGATAGTCTGGCCGGGACGCCTAGGGAAGGCTGGGGTGCCCCAGGAACACACTTCCCAGAAGCAGACCACAGTTCACACAAGGAGAGCAAGCTGCTGTGAGAAAGTTCTAGAGAGTTCCATGGAAAAGCAGTTAGGCCCTGAGGGCCAGTCTCTTTTTCTTAGATATTTCTGTTCTGAGTACCGTTGGGTGTGACCCAAAAACATAACAAATGATAAAAAAGCAGTATGTTTTAGGAGTAAATCATGAGCTTCAGAGATAATCTCAAATGAAGTCACTACATGGAACAGTGTATCATTGATCTATTTGATCTGATAGATTCTTTAGTTTCCTCCTAATTACAAAACTGCACTGTAGCACTGTCGTCCAGTTGTTCATCGATTTGCTTGAGCAGGCACCAGTAATGTCTCCATTGTGAGACTCTCTCGCCCGCATGGCAAAGCCTGGCAAGCTACCCATGGCATATTCGAAATGCCAAAACAGTAACAAGTCTCACAATTACAAAATAATAACAAGTAATAATAAAGCCCTAATTTTGCAAAAAGACTCCTATTCACAAAAGCAAACTTTTCTAACTCTCTGTTCAAATAAAAAATAAAGTGGGGCTGGAGAGATATTACAGGGGTAATGAACTTGCCTTTTATATGCAACACCCGATTCCATCCCTGTCCTCAGGCCCCACCTGGCATGATCCAAGCACCACTGGGTGTAGCCCAAGAGACTGAAAAAAAAAAAAAAGTGAGTCTGGAGTGATAGTACGGTGGGTAAAGCACTTGCCTTGCATGCAGCTGACCTGGATTCAATCCCTGGCATCTCATGTGGTCCCCTGAGCGCTGCTAGGAGTAATTCATGAATGCAAAGCCAGTAATAACCTCCTGAGCATCACCCAGTACAGGCTGGACTGAAGGCTGTAGTTCCTGCTCTGTCTGGCCCTCTGAGAGCACCACGTTGTATGCCAGGAAGTTTTTTCTCAACAGGTTAATAAGATACCCCTTCAGAGCAGGAAACAATTCGTTATTTTTATTTTAATTCATTATTTATTGTTTGTTACATTTGCCTATTACATTAGGTTAAAGAGCAAGCCCGGCTATTTTTGGATTAATGCTCCTTCTCTGATCAACCCGAATTCTTTTTCTTTTCCTTTTTTTCTGTTTTTGCTTTTGGGCCATACCAGTGGCCCCAAACCATACTCCAGGATCACTCCTGGTGGGACTTGGGGGACCATAGTGGGTGCAGGGTTGGCTGCATGCAAGGCAAGTGCCCTGCCCTCTGTACTATCGCTATGGTTCCTAATTCTTATTTAAAAAAAAAAAAAAAAGACCTAGCAGCTGTTGCTTCTAGGGCCTAAAATACGTATCTATGCCTGATTCCTGGCTCCACAAACCTACCTGGTCTAGAGAAACATTTTGGGGGCGTTCTTAAAACTCTGGTATCTGCCCTATCCGCATGGCCGGGATTCACATAAAGTAAACTCATTGTTCCTGGTGCTTTGGGCAGAGAGCCAGCCCCCTCCTGAGGGACTCTCCGTTTCTCTGTGAAGGATGAAGTGCTGGCCCCGAGTCCTGCTGCCTGGCTGCCCCTGGCCTCCCTCGTCGGTTGGTTTCCATGGCGCTGGGGAAGTTGCGGAAGATCCCGGGCAGGGACTGCGTAGGCCGTGCTGCCGCCGCTCCAGAATAAGCAGCAGAAGCTTGAAGTTGGAAAGACGGTTCAAGAAATGCATTTTTCCTTCTCTGTTAAAGGAGAGAACCAGGGAAAATAATGCCGAACGCAGTGCTTACTCACCGTTTTCTACAGCACAGATTAGGAAACGGTTTGTGAACCTGATGAAAGCCACGGGCCCTCTTGCCAGAGAGCCCACAGACACACAGACTATGTGGCCTCTTATTTCAAGGGGTTCTAGGAAGCACTTCCTCCCTTACAAAAAAAAAAAAAAAACCTGCCTGGGGAATGGCCCCAGGGCAGCCGGTGGCGGGTGGGGACGTGTGTTAGACTCCTGTAGAAGTCAGCGTTCTTGCTGCCACTCTGACTCCGAACTTTACAAGGGAGGAAAATCTTAGACCCACTCGCTCCCAGATGGCAGAGGCCAGTGCAGAGGGGTGGGGAGGGCCTGAGTGCCAGCAGACCGGAAGCTGAGTCAGCTCTGCCCAGACTCGCCCGGGACTGTGATCGAGCGGGGTGCTTTGTCCTCGCTACAATGAATGTAATAAAAGCCGCCTCCTAGGCTCCGTGGCAGAGCCGACAGCAGATGGCTCTTCACGCACGCCCACAGACGGGGAAGCCCGCTGCCCTGCCTGCCCTGCCCGCCCTGCCCGCCCGGGCGCAGGCTGAGCGGCTTACTCAGTAGCGCGAGCCTTCTTTCAGGTCTGCCATGGTCCCTTCCCCCTCTCCCCAGCCTCCCACCTGCCCGGGAAAAGTTCTAGCATCCCTGGCCACAGTCCTGGCCTACAGAGCCAGTCCCTCGGGGCAGGGCTGAAAGGGGGACAACCCTGAAACCAGCTCTGGTGAGTGCAGTGGAGCTATCCGTGCGTGCTTGGAAGTGGCTTTCTACATGTTCGTGTTTGTGGAGGACGTTGGTCCGTCTGCTGCTGTGAGGAGGTTGTGATTTTCTACCCAGGATGGCTGTGTGAAAGACAGATGCTCTTCCCTACTGTACTATCTCTCTGGCCCCAGTTGTCTTTGACTGACTCTTGTGGGATGCCCCCTGCAGTGACTCAGTCAGGCGAGTTATTACACATTCCATCTCTGCCCATCTCCTGAGGTCCTTTGAATAAATTCTACTAAGTGGGCATTTCCCGCAACCCTCTTGTCCACTTCAGCTTCATCATACCTAGAGTCTTTCTGTCAACTTGATGTGTTGGTTGTTTACTTTTAAACATATATATATGGTTTATGGGGGTGGTGGGAGTTATGTTGAGACCATTGGTGGTGGAAAATGGGCACTGGTGGAGGGATGGTACTCAATCATTGTATGACTGAAATGCAAGCATGAAAATAATTTGTAAGTCTGTAACTTTATCTCACGGTGATTCACTAATTAAAAATACATATATATATGGTTTACTTTTAAACTACATATCACCCCTTATATCCTCCTCCCAGTTCCTCAGTTCTCTCAAAAATACAACCCAACATATACACGTACACTCGCATATAGATGCACGGACATATTTTTTTGGAGCAGCCCGAATTCTCGGGAAACAAACAAGCTAACCTGTTACTCTTCAGCACTTCACTGGACTTGTCCTGAAACAACCACAATCCAGCCATCTAACTCGGTAAATTAACAGGGACTGGAGAGAGAGTACGGCGAGGAAAGCACTTACCTTGCATGCAGCTGGCCCAAGTTCCATCCCTGAGCCCCACCAGGAGGGATCCCTGAGCACAGGGCCAGGCGTGAACCCTGAGCACTGTCAGGGGTGTCCCCCAGAAACCAAATCACAAAATAGACACTAAGACACCATCGCCTCCTTCTGTTTCACCAGTTGTCCCAGTTTATGGTTTTTTTTTTTATGGATCCTGAATCAATATCAAGGTCACAGGTTGTCCTTGTGAGATGTCTGGTCCCCTGCAATCCAGAAGGACTCGGGCTTCTTTGTCTCCCGTGACCTTGACATTGTTGGAAAACTGCTTCAAGGCCTGTCCCTCGCTCTGCGTCTGACTGCTGCTCCCTGGTGATTTATGAATCTCGCAGAAGTGGGGCTGCCTTCTTAGTCATTCACATCAGCCTCCCGCCAGGCTGTCGTCCTGCTCGGAACGGTCTTCACTTCTGTCACTTGGTGTCAGCCAGGCTTCTCCATTAATAATCAAGTGTTAGGGAAAAAGCCTTGAAGCCAATGAAGTGACCATTTTTCTCATCTTTCACCTATTTATTTTGCCACCATTGATGATACGCGCCTGAAACATTTATTACTAATATGGTTGGTTTGCCAAAGGATGGTTTTTATAACTCATTTCTTCTACATTTATTGCTTGGCATTCTATTTTAAGAAAAGGCTTTCTGTTTTTCTCATTCGTTTGTATTACCATGTACTCATCAATTTCTCTTTTATTCAGTGGATTACTGCCATGATTATCTTTTTTTCAACTTTATGTGGAGCTAAATTTAGACCTGCAGACAAAATTGAAAAGTCATACAGGTTTCCGGCTGGCCTTTCTCCCAGGTTCCGCTAATATTAACTATCATCTCACATAACCATTATCAGTTACCTAAACCAGCATGTTAATATTTTCTTGGGGGAGTTGGGCGTACGGCGATGCTCAGGGGTTACTCCTGACTCTGCACTCAGGAGTTACTCCCGGCGGTGCTCGGGCAACTATATGAGATGCTGGAGATCGAACCTGGATTGGCTGTGTGCGAGGCAAGTGCCTTACCCACTGTAGTATTGCTCAGGCCCCCGCACATCGACATTTATATAATACTCATTACTAATCTCCAGGCCTTATCTGAACTTCACCAAATAAGGCGAATGTCCTCCTCATCCCACTTGTTTATTTTTGCTTCTGTTTCCCTAGCTGGTGGAGTTGTGTCCATAGATAGAGATTGCACAGCCCACGTGGTCCTGCTCGCTCCTCCACAGTCTGCGCTTGCTCCCGACTTTGTTCTCGTCCCTGGTCTCTCATCCCAGTGTCCTGTGAAACTTGCTCACGAGTTTCCTGTTAGGTCCTCTGTCTAAACCAAATTGGTCCTTACTGTCTACGTGGCCAAGTCAGTGTGTTTTTGCTATGCTGGTATCTCAGTATTATAAGTAGTGGTGAGGGGAACCCGGTACCCTGGGGGCAAATATGAGGTCACAGCACTGTATTCCTGAAGCATTTATAGTGAGAGTATTGTAGTATTGTGAATGGTGGTAAATCATTAATATACACACGCACACACTGTAGATGCCCTATTCCTGCACCCTGTATATTGACAGTGTAGTAAATCATTAACACTCTCTCTCTCTCTCTCTCTCTCTCTCTCTCTCTCTCTCTCTCTCTCTCTCTCTCTCTCTCTCTCTCTCTCTCTCTCTCTCTCTCTCTCTCTCTCTCTCCACTGTGCTATCTCTCTGGCCCCAGGACTTGGCTTGACTCTTAACTCTTCACTGGAATTAACTGCATTCGGTAGAAGAGGCGACCCGTGGTGTTTCCCTTACATGGTCACTCACTGTGCATCTCTTTTTCTCCAGAAGTCCTTCCAAGATTTTCCCAAAACTTTGGGTAGTGCCTGTGGCTGATGCAGTTCTGGAAGAAATGCTCACCCTATTTCCCCCTTCTCTTCCCTGTCATTTCTGTTGTGATGACTGGGACCGCGTGCTTGGTTGCAGTGCACACACACTTCAGGTGTGCTTCGCACTTTGCTTTTCGCTCACAGTACTTGTATCTTAGACATACAGCCCACAGGAGCTTGCACGTGCCCAGTGCTCAGTCAGATTGGAACATCTATGAAGTGGTCTAGCAAAAGCCCCCTACAGAGAGGCTTAGGGCCAGAGCAATGTTACCGAGGGGAGGGCACTTGCCTTGCATGCAACCAGTCCCGGATCCCATATGGTCCCCTGAGCACCGCCAAGTGTGATCCCTGAGCACAGAGCCAGGAGTCTGTCCTGAGCACCACTAGGTGTGAACTCCAAACCAAAAGTAAATCAAATAAAAAGAGACCAGTTTTTTTCCTTTTAACTGAATCACCGTGAGATACAGTTGCAAGCTTTCATGTTTGAGTTTTAATCCTATAATGATCAAACAGCCATCAAACACCCATCCCTTGAGGGAATCTCTCGCCTTCTTTTACGTCTTCTCCTACCCCAAACCAGTCCTCACCCATTCCCCCCTCCTCTTTCTCCCAGTTCCATCCCATCACTTAGGAACCACCAGTGGTGCCCAAGCATCTGATTGTCTTTGATTGGGCACAGTCACAACTGGGGGTGAGCGTCACCTGCACATTCGAAGGGAGGGCCTGGCGGCAGCGGGAGTCACAGTCTTGTCCCTGGGCTCGGGAGCTCACGGTCGCTCATCTGAAGCAAAGAGGATCGTGTTGTTCTTAGAGCAAGCAGCCTTTAGCACCGTCTTCATTCTTTTTTTTTGGCCACACCTGGGCCGACTGCTTGCCAGGCAAACGCCCTCCCCGCTGTACTACATACGGCTCCGGCCCCTCACCGCCACGGAGATGACACGCTAGAGTGCAAGCTCCAGATTCTTCTGGAACCACACCAGAGAGGAGAGGGGAAAGAGCTGGGACCAATGAGCGGGGCCTGCTTTGTGCCCAGCTCAGGAGGAGGCATATTTCTTGAATATTTGACATTCTTAGACCATATGGCGGAGGGTTAAAAAAAAAAAAATGGAGAATCCTGTGTGTGTTAGGCGTGAGAGAGGACTGGTGTGAGCGGCGCCTTGGGCAGGCCGAGCCGAGGCCAGGGCTGCAAGGAGAGGGGAGAGGCAGGGCCAGGCGGGCCACAGAGGCGAGTCGGGCTGGAGCGGACGGCGCCCGTGGGGGAGAGGTGGGAGGTAAGGGGGGGCGCAGGGCATGGAGCGGTGGAGGAGCCATGGTGGTGGTGCCCTAGGACATTCCGGGATCAATTTCAGGATGAACCGAGAGCTCCTGTCCTCGGGCAGGGCCTCCAGGCCAGCAGTTCCTTAGGGGCGGAGTAGCTCCATCTGGATATAATAAACTCTCAATAACAAAAGCCCCTGAGTAACATGTCAATTTTCTCCTATCCCTGCTAATTGATGCTGTGTGTGGTTCTTGTCTTTTTCCTCCTGACGGTTATATAAATACATTTTACAAGCACAGCTGGGTTCCTATAGCCTTCACATCTAGAAAAGATACAAAATGTCAAGGGGGGGTGGTGGGTCCCTGCCATTTCTCACGGGGACCTTCCCCTTTCTCGCACTGCACAGCTGTGCAGAGAGCAGTTTACACAGCACTGCTGGACTCCGGGGCCTTGACTCGGTGCTGTCCAGGCAAATCCAGGGATGTTTGAATGGATGGGGGGGACGGGGAATGGGACCATCATCACCCCTGTGACCTGAACAGGCTTGGCACTGCCCATTTCCTCTCTTTGCCCACGATTTTTTTTTCTTAGAACCTTTGATTCTGGAAGCTTGAAGAGAAAGGGGGGGAAATTAAACTTGAGAAGAAAAGAATTACACTTTTCCTTATATTTTTTCTCTTTCTTTAGGTCGACCTCTGTGTCTGGGTACATTTAAATTAATGATACTTAAATATTTGCTGGCATTGTACTTTTGGAGCTTTAACGTATAGTAGGGTAGAATGATTAAAGACGTGAAGTTTTGGGCCAGAGAGATTAACACAGGGTCCAAGAAGCTTGCCTTGCTTGTGGCTGACCCCTGTCTGAATCCCCAGCACTGCATGTAGCCCAGCATCAACAGGAACCACCCCTGAGCATAGAAACCCGCCCCCCCCCCACCCCCCAAACATAAAGCATGAGGTTTGGCGCCAGGCTGCTAGGTTTGAATCCTGATTTCTCCTCCCTTTGTTGCTGTATCTCTGAACAAGGTGTTTAACCTACATAGTTTTCCTTTTTGTGTTTGGGGGGTGGGTGCAGGGGGCATATCTCGCTCTGCTCAAGGCTTCCTCCTGGCTCTGTGCTCAGGGATGATCTCTCCTGGCAGTGCTCAGGGACCCATGTGCCTTGCAGGAGATCAAACCCAGGCCAGCCATGTGCAAAGAAAGTGCCTTAACTCCTGTACTAACTCTTCAGTCCTGCATCTTCCTTTTTGAATTTGAGGTTAGGTACAGTATCTACTTTGTAAGCCCATTGTGAAGGTTCGGTGAGGCTCAATGAAATAATGTTTATAAAGTGCTGACCGTACTGTATGGTACATCTCATGTGTTCAGAAAATGGTACATCTTGTGTTCAGAAAATAATAGGAAACTATTATTAATTAGAGTTTCACTTATGGAAAAGACACGTGGTACCAATATGTGTTTCGGTTGGTGGATTCAGGGCCGGAGAGGTAGTACAACTGGAAAGGCACTTGCCTTGCACATGCCTGACCTAGTTCGAACCCTCCATCCTCCGAACCACATATGTCCCCTGAACACCTCCGGGACAAAGCACCTCATGATCCCTGGAACAAAGCCAGGAGTCAGCTCTGAGCACCACCGACTATGGCCCAAGAACAAAACAAAAAAAAAAGCAAAAGTGAATTCAGGCTTAGCTCTGCCACTAAATTGTATGGTGAATTTTATAGAATATGTGTGTGTGTGTATTTAATTGTTTCCATGAGGGCAGTAATGAAAAGTGTATATACACACACACATACGAAACAGCAACAACAACACACATATCTTTTTCCTTGAAAAATAAGAAGTAACACATCAGTGCCGCATTTTCTTATTCTGGTATTCAGGAGGGATGGTGGTGGGCAATGATAGTAGTACTACAAAAGGGTCTGGTTTTAAACATGAGCATTCAGAATGATTATTCCTGTCAAGAAACAGAAATGCATTGCAAACAGGCACGGTTTGCTTGAAATAAAACGATATTTTTGGATTTTCTTCCTCCTAGGAATCTTGGGGAGCTGATCGATCGGTTTGTGACTGACTTCAAAGCCCAGGGGCCCCCGAAGCCCAGCACGGAGGAAGGGGGTGCGGTGCTCCCCAGCTGCGCCGACCTCTTCGTCTACTACAAGAAGTGCATGGTGCAGTGCTCGCAGCTCAGCACAGGGGAGCCCATGATCGCCCTGACCACCATTTTCCAGAAGTACCTCCGAGAATACGCCTGGAAAATTCTCTCCGGCAGCCTGCCCAAGTGAGTCGAGTCCTTCCCTGTCCGCGGGGTGAAGCAGCATTTTTTAAATGCCTAAATATGGAGATCTGCAAGAAATCCACTCCAGAGTTGTTTACTGAATTGCAAAGAGTGTCACGAAGGAAAACACCCTCACTGAGTCCCTGGGGTCCGAGACCGTTTCCTCTCTGATGGGATTCCGCAGCTGACCCCGGCCATTTGAGGAAGTGTCCATCCTGCCCGCCAGCGTAGGTCAGGTCCTACCAGGGCCGCCTCAAGGGAGGCAGTCCCATTACATGGGCGTTTAATATGACATAGACTCAATAATAGGAACTTGGCCAGAAAAAGGAAAGAAAATGCGGGGTGGTAATGGAAGTCACTATGAGAGAGTATGGGCGGCTTCTCTCAAGCCCCATTCGGTGGGTGTCTGATGAGCACACAGGAGGGTCCCGTCTGCTTCCTTCAGTCCCAGTAGGTCCAAAGTGGCCCGTGTGGTGTGTGTGTACCTGGCTATACTGGATCATGCTTAATTTTTAGAGATATGGTGGGGGAGATTTTTTTTTCTTTTTAATTTAAAAAATAAAAAATAAAATGAGGACCGGAGTGATAGTACAATGGGTAGGGCTCTTGCCTTGCATGCAGTAGACCCAGGTCTGATCCCCGGCATCCCATATGGTCCCCTGAATATACTAGGAGAAATAACTGAGTGTGGCCCCAAAGCAAAGATAATTAATTTGAAAAATAATAAGATGAAAAAAACTTAATGAGACATTTGGAGGGGTAGATGTACACATTATAGCCCTTCAAGCCATCTCCCCAGTTCTTACTTAGAAAGGTTGATTTTAAAGGATCATTTCTTTTACTTCTAAAGTTCATGTTACTGAATTCTGATGTTTAAAAAACTGCAGGTGGAACAGTTCTATAACTGCATTTTCACATTTTTCTGGACACAGAAGCAAGGAAAGAAGGGCCTTTGTGCTTCTTGCAGCAGTCAGCCATGGGCAGGAGCTGGTGAAAGTCCAGCTATGTGTAGCCAGGCTGCCCGGGCCTCCTGCTGCTGCCAGGGCTCTGGGGGGCCATGCAGTGCTGGGGCGTCGAGCTGGAGTCCTCGTACCACAGGACTTGCACCACACCCCAAGCCCGGAAACTGCATTTTAACCTTGACTTTTGTAGCCTTCCAAGAGCATGATATAAAAGATGCCCTCGCAGGAGATAATACAGCAGGTAGGGCACAAGGTAGGCCTTGCACACGGTCAACCTGGGTTTGATCCCCAGCATCCCATATGGTCCTCAAAGCACTGCCAGGAGTAACCCCTGAGCAGCATCACTGAGTGTGGCCCAAAAAGCAAAAATAAAATAAAATTTTAAAAATTTAAAAAAAAAAAGATTTCCTCCCCTTGCAGCATTTTTTTTTAACTAAGAAATGAACGGGGAACCCACCTTGGAACTGCTGGTGACCCCGAATGACCTCTCCAGATCAGGAAATTCCAAGCTAAATGGAGAGGCCTCCCTGCTGCTGCCTCCTCTGTGCACGCACGCATCGGTCATCACAATGTGACTGACCGACCCCCTGGCAGAATCTCTCTGCCTGTTCTGATGGTCAGAGAATCGGCCCAGATGACAGTCAAGGTAAGGTCAAGAGGAAGAGGGCTCATTGTATGTGCGTTGTCTGGGCCACGGCCAGCCTTTCTTTTCCCCTTTTCTTTGTCTTAAGACGGGCAGTTTCCAATTCAGGAAGCCAGAGAGAAGGGCCCGCCTGACTCGCTGCTGTTCCTTTTCCGCAGGACCACGAGCAGCAGTGGCGGGCTGACCATCAGCAGCCTCCTGAAGGAGAAGGAGGGCTCGGAGGTGGCCAAGTTCACACTGGAGGAGCTGTGCCTCATCTGCAGCATCCTGAGCACAGCCGAGTACTGCCTGGCCACCACCCAGCAGGTGAGTGGCCGTGGCTGCTCACTCATCACCGCCTGTCCCCCTGGGCCCCCTACCACAGAGGGCCGCATCCAGCCTCGGAAAACGGCCCGGCCATCTCACAGGGGGCCCCTGTTATAAAATAGGGACTCGGTGAGAAAGTGTGTCTGGTGCCCTTCTCCAGAGAGGTGTGAGCCCCGCAGCCCCCCGCCCTCCCAGAAGCAGGCCTTCGAGAAGCAGCGAGAGAAGCGCAGGGGAGTGGGAGCCAGCCCGGGGACGGGGAGCACAGCTGCTCTCCCTTCTCTGGGGGGGAACCAGGCGAGGCGGCAACCTTTGGGCCTTTCTTCTCTTCAAGTCTGCCTGGCCTCCTCGACCTGCCGAAACAAGTCACCATTGTTCAGATGCTGACGTTCAGGAACCGTGAAGCCGGAAAGGGTGATGCCTCTCCTTGAGGCCCCATTCGCAGAAGGAAGGCCCAGGAGAATTTTCCACCCGGCCTCAGACCTAGGGGTAGAAATTCCTTTTCACATTTGGCCTGGAATTCACCTAAGGCCAAGAGAAAAATAATTAAGGACGTTCTTTTTCCCTTTGTGTGTGTGTCACGGGGAGGGGGTGATGGCAGTTATTATTTACACATGTCCAGGTCATAGGAAGACCGTCGTAAATTATGATTTAGACACGACAACTTGGAGCTCCATTGAACTAGTGCGGTATTTCCTGAATTCAGCAGTGCCACCCCTAGGGGGTGGTGGGGCAGCTAGAACAATCCAGGGTAGGTGGACTGTGGTAGCCTTGAGTATAATTGAGGGACACTTTCTGTTAAATGCTTCTTTTTTTTTCTTTTTTTCTATTTTTGGGTCATACCCAGTGATTCACAGGGGTTACTCCTGGCTCATGCACTCAGGAATTTCTCCTGGCAGTGCTCGGGGGACCATATGGGATGCTGGGAATCGAACCTGGGTCGGCGGCAGTGCAAGGCAAAAGCCCTACCGGATGTGCTATCTCTCTAGTCCCTGTTAGACGCTTCTTAAAGAAGGTAGATTTCCAGGGGACACTGAGTGATTATTTTTCCCCTGAAAAGGGATTAGTAGGCCAAATAAGTTCGGGAACTATTGAGCTAGAGCAAGAATACAGGAGGCAGGAACTGGAGAGATAGTGGAGTGGATAAAGCATTTGCCTTGCATGCGACTGACCCGAGTTCTATCCCTGGCATCCCATATAGTCACTCAAACAGCATCAGGGGTGATGCCTGAGTGCAGGGCCAGGAGTAAATATGAGCACTGCTGGGTGTGGCCCAAAAGCCAGAGAGACAGACAAACAGACAGACAGACAGACAGACAGACAGGGCGCCAATCAGAAGTGCTTCCCCGAAACTCCACTGACACTAAGCCAGTCAGAGGCAGTAGCATGTTGTGCTTGGGGGTGTGTCACACTGAGTCACCCAGGGAATGGTCTGGAGAGGTTTGGCTTTGGAGAACGTCAGTGATCCGCTTATCCCTTAGAACACCCAGGGCTGGGTAGCCGTATCTGTGAGGGCCTGAGTTCTCTGATGCAGAAACACTATTTAACTGATTAACTGTAGTGTATATGTGGAACATACACACATATAATTATGACAGAACTTACATTCTTATTTTGTTTCTTCAGCATTTTTTTTTTCCTTTTGGGCCATACTCAGTGATGCTCAGGGCTTACTCCTGGCTCTACGCTCAGGAGTTACTCCTGGAGGTGCACAGGAGACCATATAGGATGCCGGAGATCAAACCTGGATCTCCCACATGCAAGGCAAACATCCTCCCCGCTGTACTGTCTGACCCCAACATAACTTACTTTCATAACCACTTACTATGAATGCCATAGCATTAGCATTTCTCCTGTTGATATGATGTCCTTATTATCATGACTCTTATGACTGCGTTGTTAAGTACAGTTCATCATTGTTTATCACTGTATCACTGTCATCCCGTTGTTCATTGATTTGCTTAAGCGGGCGCCAGTAATCTCCATTCATCCCTGTCTCGTGCTAGTGTAGCCCGATGGCATATTGGGGGCTCTTTCAGGGTCAGACAAATGAGGACCGTCGTTGTTACTGTTTTTGGCATATCGAATACACCACGGGTAGCTTGCCAGGCTCTGCTGTGCAGGTGGGATACTCTCGGTAGTTTGCTGGGATCTCCGAGAGGAACGGAGGCTTTTGGGGCGGCCTCTAATCGCCTTTACAGGTGTTCCCAGTCTACCGAATGTAAGTTTTTGGTTGACAAACTGACAAACACGCACCTGCCTGCGTCTCTGGGCAGCACCTGGGACATCTGTGGCCTCAGGTTGATCTCCTTGAGGTTGGTGGGGTGCGCCCGGAAATTGTTGAGTAGCTGGCAGAGCAGGACCCTATCGCAGAGGGTCTGTGCCAGGTTGAACACCTGCACCAATCATCATCATTGTTTATAAATTAACAAATTATCAAATAAACTAATAGTATACTTGATCATTGCTCCTGCTGCTTTAAGTTAACTGATAGTACAAATGACACTGTTCTGCATTATTTTCCAGGACAAATTAATTGGACAGTGGTTTTGTTGTTGTTTGGTGCTCAGGGGATTTTATATGGTGCTAGGGAATTGAACCAGGGTTGGCAGCATGCAAAGCAAGAACCTTAAACCTTAACTCCTCTACTGTCTCTCTGACCCTCAGACAGTGGTTTTTGTTTTTTCTTTTCCATCAGTCTGTGGACCAGTGTCAGTCCACAGGTCTCAGGTTGAAAACCACTGTCTTTAGGTTCTTAAAATATCAGGAACCATTTTGATAACTCATGATATATGTAGAACATAGTGAAAATTATTTTTACTGATCATAAAAGTAAATGCATCCTTAGCACTTACACTGTGATTTTCAAACATAATTTTCTATTAAAAGGATGGGGTGGGGGCCAGAGAGTTAACACAGTGGGTAGGGCACTTGCCTTGCACACGGCCATCCTGGGTTCAATCCCTGCCATCCCATATAGTCCTCTGAGCACCACATGGAGTGATTCCTGAGAGCAGAGCCAGGTGTAACCCCTGAGCATTGCCAGGTGTGGCTCAAAACAAAAGGGAAAAAAAAAAGCAAGAAATGATTCCTGGAGAAATAATTAATTCCAGACCTGGGGCAGATGAGGCTAGAATATCATGACATAAAAAAATCAAGATAAGTTATCAGAGAGTATGAGAACTATTTTGGAAGAACTCAAGAGCCATATTTGGTTTATTGTTTTTTTAAAAAAATGCAATGTGGGGGCGATAGTATAGTGGCGGGGCACTTGCCTTGCATGCCGCTGCTTGGGTTCGAACCCTGGTATCTCTGTAGTCCTCCGAGGCCACCAGTAGTGATTCCTGAGTGCAGAGTCAAAAGTAAGCCCTGAGCATCACTGGATGTGCCCTCCCCCTTCCCACCCATAATCTGTATAAATATACTTGTAAATGTGACCTTATTTGGAAAGTTGGTCTTTGACAGTAGAATTCAGTGAGGATCTCAAAATGAGATCATCCTGCATTTAGGGTGATCAGTGACTGGAATCCTCAGGCCAGAGACCGAGATGTAGCACACGAAGAGAGGGAGGAGGCCATGTAAAGATGCCGACAGAGTGCTCTGGCCCCTGACTCAGAAGAGGTAGAAGTTTGTTTCAGAACCGCCTGGGCACTCACTAGGCCCTGCATTTGGTATTATGGAACGTGAAAGTAATGGAGGAACCAGATGAAAAGCCAAAAATGTGAAACCAGGTGCTAATGAAGCCAAAATTCCTACCAATTTTGTGGTAGGAAGGAAACAACTGTGGCAGCGTTCGGGAGGGGTTGGTCCACCGAGGTGGCAGGTGGGAGAGCCTGTTGAGGATTAGCAAGCCGCTGAGTAATGAGTGTGGCAGAATGGGGGGTGGCAAAGCTAAGGGGGCTGGGCGGGAGGGGGAGCAGGAAGTAGAGACGGCAAAGGCCCTGCAGGAGTGAAGACCCGGGTCTGTTCCTGAACTGTAAGACATCAGTCTGACTGATGCCCGCTTGGAGAGGGGGAGGCATGATATGGGCTGGGACGTCATTAGAAGTCGTGTGTAACAGGAAGAGACTGCGACAGATCGCATGCACCACGAGCCTTCGCCATCATTTCTGTCATCAGTCCTTGTAACTCGATGTGTAGGCTGTTTCCTGTTTGATGTAAACTCCAGTGGCAGGTGAACTAGAGAGAAGAGGACCTGCTCTTCTCTGCTCACTGAATAGCTCCCTGATTGTTACGGAACCAGCCCCAGTAGATATTAGCTGGATTAGGGGATGCTGTAGAAACTACTTGCCTATCTTTGTTCATTGTTTCTCAGTCACTGAAACGTATTTCTAAATGTGAAATCGCCGACTTACTGAGTGTGTGCATTTAAATTTCTGCTATTCAAGTAAATCACCTCCCAGTGGCCGGCGTGATTGTGCAGCAGGCAAGGACGGCGCTTGCCTTGTACATGGCCAGCTCCTGGCACAGCGCCCCATTCGATCCTCTGAGCCCCACCAGTAGTGATCCTGAGCATAGAGCAAGGAGTAAGCATCGAGCACTATTGGTGTGACCCAAAGACTCAAAAATAAAAATAAGTTGCTTTCCAGACGGGAATTAAGAGCAATTTTTGGTTTTGGTCTTGTTTTGGGGCCATATCTGCTGAAGATCCAGGGTTACCCCTGGCTCTGCACTCAGGAATTGCTCCTGGTGACGCCAGGGATGGAACCTGGGTCTGTTGAGTGCCAGACACGCATCATGCCCACTGTACTAGCTCCTTCCCCCTTATGAGTTTGTTTGTTTTTTTCCTTTATGGGTCACACCTGGCAATGCAGAGGGGTTACTCCTGGCTCTGCACTCAGGAATCACCCCTGGCAGTGCTCAGAGGACCATATGGGATGCTGGGAATCGAACCTGGGTCAGCCGCGTGCAAGGCAAATGCCCTACCGCTATACTATTGCTCCAGCCCCCTTATGAGCATTTTTAAATGAACACATTTGTTATTCTTAGAATTTGTATAATAGCACTATAGCACTATAACACTGTTGTGCCGTTATTCATTGATTTGCTCGAGCAGGTACCAGTAACGTCTCCATTGTGAGACTTGTTACTGTTTTTGGCATATTGGATATGCCACAGGTAGCTTGCCAGGCTCTGCCGTGTTGGCAGGGTACTCTCGATAGCTTGCCGGGCTCTCCAAGAGGGACCAAGAGGGACGGAGAAATTGAACCCAGGTCAGCCACATGCAAGGCAAACGCCCTACCCGCTGTGCTGTCGCTCCAGAATTTGTATAATTTGTATAATAGCTATAATTTGTATAATAATTTTTATAATAGCTATACAAATATAACTATTAAGTACAAATAAATATTTAAAAGTATAAATAAATATAACTATTTATTAAGAGTACCAAAACATCCCAAGACATTTTGAGATATTTAGAATTCTTGATCAGCTGGTATTTTTTGTTGTTATTGTTTTATCGGTTTAGAGGTTTTGTTCTTATGGTTTTCAGGCCACACCCAGAGATGTTCAGGGGTTCTCCTGGCTCTGTGTTCAGGGATCACTCCTGGCGGTGCCTGGGGCCCCTGTGCAGTGCTGGGATCAAACTGGGGTGGCCCCATGCAAGACCAGCACCTTCTGCCCTGGACTGTCTCGCAGCTCCTAGTTGTTTTGATTTTGAGGCATTTGGGAGCTTGGCCATGTAGTTCTCTTTGGCTCTAGGCTGACAGAGACAGACTCTCGCCACGTGTATTCAGTGTCCATGAGCCGCGTCCCCCTCCCGGCCTGCAGCCACCGCCAACAGACACATGAACAGGGAACAGGGCCACCAAGGCAGTCGGTGATCTGTCGCCATTTACTCCATTCTCCCCATGCACCTGTTCCAGTCTCACCGAGCTCCCCATTCCAGTCTCACACTGCCCCTCACTCCCCTCTCCTCCTCTCCCCCCATTCTAGTCTCATTCTGCCCAGTCTCACAGCCTTAGTCAGAAGCCCAGCCTCCCAGTTGGGGGTAGCAACTACACATGGGTGAGATAGCACAGTCAACATATGTAAAGCCCTTCCTTTCCAGGAAGCACTCCCAAGAAAAAGATCTTATCCTGCTAGGAGATCCGCTCAAGGGCGGAATTTCATCCAAGGGTATGTTTCTCCTTTCCTTAGTCCATATACACTTAAATAGTCATCTTAAATTTACTTCTTAATAATCTTTCAAGTCATTTTGTATGGACACAGTAAAGAGATATATTACACTTAAAGGCTGGCTCTTCTGGGGACATCTCACTATAGATCCAAGACTACATTTCTCAGGCCAGAATTATCCTTTATAACCCTAACAGGGTACTTGTCCAGTCACTTCCCTTTGGGTCATGACAGAATTTGTCCATGACCGTGCTCTTAACCTGTAAGTTTTTTATTGTTGTTGTTGTTGTTGTTAGCTTTTTGGGTCACACCCAGCGATATATAGGGGTTACTCCTGGTTCATGCACTCAGGAATTACTCCTGGCGGTGCTCGAGGTACCGTATGGGATGCTGGGAATCGAACCCAGATTGGCCGCGTGCAAGGCAAACGCCCTACCCGCTGTGCTATTGCTCCAGCCCCATTAACTTGTAAGTTTTATGGCATTTGGCCTGTCCCATGTTGATGCCAGGGTAGCTTACAGCTTGCCCTGGGTTCATCCAGTCCCTTTCAGGACCCCGCTTCTGGGGTGCTAGGGACTAAAGGCAACTGAGGCCTAAGTCGAGTAAATATGACAGATGCCCAGGAGTAAATATTATTCGGAATCAATTAACTCCCAGGTTATAAAAGCATAGCATTAACTGTCTTCCTGTCTCTATACAAAAAGGACATGGCTCTAAAGTAAACTGCAAAGGACATAAAGCAAAGAGAAAACCAGTATTTCACTTACAGATGCAAATCCAGAGATCTTAGAAGGATCTGACCTTAAGAGTCACAGGGTCTGATTTGGGGATATAGGTGATTAACAGGGGAAGCAGAGCACAGAGAAGTTAAAGATAAACACAGAGGAATGGGGGTGCCTCGGGAGCACTGTGATGGGTGTAACCCAATAAACCTAAGCTCCCTGCGGCAAGAGAGAAAGGACAAACCAATGTTATCCTAAAACCCCCATGTCCACCACTGCTTTAATCTGCCAGATGACCCAGAGAGCGCACAGTTCCTATTTGACTTTACTGCACCCGGCCGCAGAGGCTTCCAGCCTTGAGTGTAAGCGTACATGCAGTTCATTGGCAAGAAGTATCGTAAAAATCAACCAGTTTTTTTTTTTTTTCTTTTTGGGTCACACCCGGCGATGCACAGAGGTTACTCCTGGCTCTGCACTCAGGCTCTGCTCAGGGAACCATATGGGATGCTGGGAATCGAACCCGGGTTGGTCACGTGCAAGGCAAACACCCTACCCGCTGTGCTATTGCTCCAGCCCCAAATCAACCAGTTTTTAAATTTGTGAAGCTAATTGTTAGTAGGTCATAGAAGCCATTGCAGCCCCTCTGCTGAAGGACGTAGTTCCTGGAGGGAGTTTGATTCCTGGCCTCACCACTTAGTATCTCGGATGAGTCACACCTCTGTTTTCTTACCTGTAAAATGGGAATGATAATATAGTCTTCCTCATAGGGTTCTGAGGATTATGTGAGTCAGTAATTGAGAAGTGTCTCAAAATATACCTAGAGCATCAAACTCAGTAGACAGGAAGTATTCTTATGATCATATTCTCTTGCATAATGATTAAATATGCTTTTCTCTCATTTTCCGATAGCTTGAAGAGAAACTCAAGGAAAAAGTGGACGTCAGTCTGATTGAACGGATCAATCTGACCGGAGAAATGGACACATTCAGCACGTATGTACCTTGCACATATTTGCTCAAAGCCAGCCTTCCTTGTTTCTGTGATGCCCAGGGTCCCCGTCGCTGGGCCTTACCTTGGCCTCAAGGCTGCCCTTTATTTCGGAAGAGGGAGCATGCCAGCCTGGCTTGGGGTTGCTCCAGAGTCCCAGAGCTTCTGAGAGCTTTGGGATGAGAAGGCGGCTCTGCAGAGACACTCAGAAACTGGTACCACCGCCACCTCAGATTCAACCATTCTGTTCCTTCACTTTTACAATGCCTAGAATCACTGTCACTGTCACTGTCATCCCGTTGCTCATCAATTTGTTTGAGCGAGCACCAGTAACATCTCCATTGTGAGACTTATTGTTACTGTTTTTGGCATATTGAATACGCCACGGGTAGCTTGCCAGGCTCTGCCGTGCGGGCGCGATACTCTCAGTAGCTTGCTGGGCTCTCCAAGAGGGGCAGAGGAATTGAACACAGGCCGGCCGCGTGAAAGGCGAATGCCCTACCGCTGTGCTATCACTCCAGCCCAATGCCTAGAATAACAGAAGAAATCATTCCTTTGCCTTCCTGGCACGGAGGTCAGCTCCGACCCCTCCTGTCTGCTCCTCTCATTCACAGAGGGTGACCCCCATCTCCACTGTTGTATATAAAGAACAAGCAGCCCAGTTTTAGTCCCGGGGGGGAGGGGGTGTGAGTTAGTCTGTGTGTGTGTGTGTGTGTGTGTGTGTGTGTGTGTGTCTGTCTGTCTGTCTGTCTGTCTGTCTGTCTGTCTGTCTGTCTCTCTTGGAGGTTGGGGACCGTGTCTGGACAAGAAGTTCTAACTGTAAAATCTCCCTGAAAGCATCCTTTCCCTATGGTTGCCTTGCAGCATTTTTTTTTGTTGTGTGGAAATGAGATTGGGATAGGCCAAACTTCAACTTTGCACCTTAACCACATCTTAAGGAAAATTAAATTTTTTCTTTATGTGACGGTCGTTATTTTTTTCCAGATTGGTTTCTTTCCTTTTCTCCACCCTCTTCTCCTCCCTCCGTTCTGCCTGCCAGGCCCCCAACAAGTCTTGCTTTAAACATCTTGGGCATACAGGAACTTTGGTGGGAAGGCTGAGAGGGATTTGGAGTATGGCAGTGACGAGACTAGCCTTGAAATTCTGAGTTGTGACTGAGTGGAGACACTCCCTCACAGAACCAGGAATAGAAAATGAAAAAGCTAAAATGCGTGGTCAGAAATTCCTTTTACAAAATGGAGTTTTTTTGATGGATCAGTACCCCTACTAACACCTATCGTTGTTGTTATTCTTTAGGTAAGAAGGTTACAATACATTTCAATGCATTTTATTTTTGAGGGGGAGGTGGTGTGGGCCATACCTGGCAGTGTTTAGGATTTACTCCTGACTCTGTGCTCAGAGATCATTCCTGGCAGGGTTTGGGGGACCATAGGTTGACCACGTGCAAGGCAAGTGCACTACCCACTCTACTGTCGCTCTGGCCCCAACATTTATGGTTTTGATGTACAAAGTCATGGTACCTTCACCACCACCAGAGTGCCCTGACCCCTCCATCTCGGTCCTCACCTCTCCCAGACCCCCCTCTTCCTTCCTGTCCCTCACTCTCCCCCACCATTGCCAGTGGTCGCGGTGAATCAGCCCATCTGATTTTTGCACCCATGCCCCAAGCACTTGGAAGGGGCTGTGTCGGACATTCGAGAAGTCGTGTTCCCAAGGGTGACCGGGTCCTGTCCTTGCTTTGCAGTGTCATCTCCAGCAGCATCCAGCTGTTGGTTCAGGACCTGGACGCTGCCTGCGACCCTGCGCTGACGGCCATGAGCAAGGTGAGCTTGTGGGGACGTGCCCGAGCAGCCCCATGTGGGTTCTCTCTCTCATCTGCATGTAGGGGTCCAAAGGGCCAGCCGGGCTGAGAAGGGAGCGGCCTTCTCGGGACCCCCCTCAGGCCTGGGTGGTTGTCGTCCCTGGAGGATGGGACCTGGAGCAGATGCGTTTGGCAGGTCTAAAGATGATGTTGTCTTCGGGTAGCTCGTGACATTTGCTGAAATTCAGCCTTAATGTGGTCTCACCAGAACGGATATTTTGGGTGGTCTAGATGGCACTGACTTTGACTCCTCTTCCTTCTTGCCCACTGAGAGCTTTTTCCTGCTTTCTGAGCTCCTGTGCCAACGCAGGGTGATTTGGTCAAGTTGTAGACCCTGGTGTTCCTAAAATCAGGGCGGTCCATCCACCAGCCCTTGGCCTTCAAGTCCCCTCCTTCGGCCCTTACCACATGGGACCTGGTGCTGCTACTTCACTTGTATGTGCCTGTCTCTTTCTTTCCAAAAGGAATCACTTTTCTTCTTGGGGCGGGGTAGGCAGGTGTGGCACTTTGCCACACCCACACCCAGCAGTGCTCAGGGGTCACTCCTGGCTTTCTGCTCAGGGGTCATTCCTTGGGTGCTCGAGGATCACACTTGGTGCCTGTCATCAAACCAGAGTCTGCCACATGCAAGGCAAGCACCATAACCCCTGTAAATTCCTGCTTTCTGAGCTTTCATAAGCCATCATGCTGTCATATAAATTCCTTAAGTACATGACCATATAGAATATAGACAACGCTCAAGTTTGTAGATAAATTGGAAATGAGCAATCCTTCCCGCTGTAGAAGTTTCTGTAGCAGCGGCAGGCACACCAAGGCCTGCGGGCCAGCTCTGGCCTACTGCCTGCTTGTGTTAACCGAGTGTCACTGGGGCAGCACTGTGTCCGTCCGTTCCTACATGCTCTGTGGCCGCTTTTGTGCTTTAATAGCAAAATTAAGCAATTGCAACAGGTAGAGACACCTTGTGGCTCACAAGCCATAAAATGACTCATAAAATGTCTCTCTGGTCTTTCATTCAGGAAAAAAAAGTTTGCCAGTGCCCTTTCCAGAGGCACAGGTGCTCGGGGGGCATTCGCCCAAGTCTTGAGGCAAGAATCCCCCCGGGTGCACTGGCCTGCAGCAGAGCATGGGGAAAGCACTGGCGTTGGAGACACACAGCCCTCACTCTTCCCGGGTTTTTTTCGGAGGTGTTGGGCAGATGCATTGAACCCTGGGCTCAGTCTGCGGAATGGGGTCTCTGCGTCCAGGTGGGCCTGCGGGGAGCCCAGTAGAAGCGACCCAGGTGCCCCTTATGCGAGGGCCCTTCTCGTCGGTCGGAGCGGCCGTGCAACAAGCTGCATCTGCAGACGTTTGCTCCAAGCTTGGTTTTTGTAGTCAGTTACAAATATTAAACAAAAATAAGACTAAAATCCAAATTAGGCAAGAGAATTTTCTGAGACTACTGGGGGGGTGGGGGCGAGTATTGAGTAGCTGGTCCAGAGACCAGTGCTCTCGCCCATCAGCCCATCAGATGCGGGTGTGTATTTCCAGTAGACGCTGTGTTTACAGGCAGGACACTCTGAGTAAGCAGATGGAAGCTAATCCATTTTCACAAAGGCGCGGGGCGCTGAAGATTCACATTGTGGGCTCTGATTATCCCCTAGCTGCTGGCGAACATTCACGACATCCTGCACTCGATCTCTTCCAGCTGCCAGCTCTCCTGAGCCACCACACAATTTAGACTGGAATGCAGATGTTGGGGGAGTGGGGGATTGCATTTACCAAAGGAAGAGTGAATTCCTTGCCCCCCTCCCCCCGAGTAAAGTAATAGTCGGAGGGGAGGTGTTTAACACTGCAGGTGTTGCTTATATGAACTGACAGTTCGTTAGGTGGATTTCTCTCAAACCTCCCCCCTCCACATCTCCACCACTCCATCTCTCCCCAAGACTCACACCAGCAAATATTAACAGAGACTGTACCTCCAGAGTCTTTTGTTTATATCACAGGAAAACCACAGACTTGGGAACACAGCAGCTGGGAGGCCATTACTCTTTGTCTGAGCCTTCTGGTGCTCAAGCAAAATGAAATCCATGTGATGAAAGTGACCAAATCTAACCCAGCCAATTGGTCACAAATGGACTCAGCATATACTCTCTGTCTCTCTGTCCTGTTTTGTGTAATTTCTTTTATAATTTAACAAGCAAAAACCAAAAACCCTTAAGTAATAATGCGAATTTCTGTCTCCAATTCTGTCATTTTGACTGTTGAACAGTTCGGTTCTAACTCTGCTCAGTATTTTGTTGGGAGGCAAGGCCGAGAGACACAGACTTATTCCAAAGTGCTCAGACTAAAAAGATGTGTGGCCAAGGCTATCTGATACGAGAGGAATACCCAAATCACATGTGAGCAGATCAGTACACAAAGAAAGTACAAAGTACCTCCTTTAGAAAGAAGAAAGAAGGCTGGAGCAATATAGTATAAAGGATGGGGTGTTTGTCCTGCAGCCGAACTGGGTTTGATTCCTGGCTTCCCATATGGTCCCCTAAGCTCGCCAGGAGTGATTCATAGAGCCAGGAGTAGGCCCTGAGTGGTCGGGGCCAGAGAGATAGTACAATGGGTAGGACGTTTGCCTTGCACACAGCCCAACGCAGATTCAGTCCCTGGCACCTAAGCCCCACCAGGAGTGATCCCTGATCATAGAGCCAGAAGTAAGCCCTGAACATCACCATATGTGAACACTCCCTTTCCCCCCCCAAAAAAAAACCTCTTATAAATAGTGATAAAGTGAATATTGGGCTTTTCCACAGTGCAGGCAACTTGGTCGACGATTGAGTTCACAGGAAGAGGCTTCTTTGATAGGAAGGATTGTGCCAAGCAATTCAGTTTTGTCATTCTCCAGGGAAGACTTGATTCTCCTGAAGTAGCCCATCTGCTTGATTAACAGATTAGTTCAGTTATTTGTCCCTTGGCGCTCTCGTCAGTCTGCCACTCCCATGTATACTCCACCACCTGTGCCACTTTCATTTCCTCAAATGTGTTGTTTTTCTTCTGGCATCCAGCCTTTTCCCATTTTCTACCTAGAATTTCCCTCTCCCTATTGTCTGTCCAATGCACGTGTCCTTTAAGATCCAGTGCAAGAGCATAAACGTCTGCCTCCTTTATTAAAAAACTGAAGTATCATTTGCATATCAAATTCACCCTTTCAAAGTTTATGAGTCATTGGCTTATAAATATTGTATTCACAAGAAAATGCAGCCAATCTCATTATGGAATTCCGGAACATCTTCCACACACCAAAGTGAGAGCTAATACTCATTAACAGCAGCTCTGTTGCTGGACAGTCAGTAATCGTTATGTCTCTTTGCTTTTACCTGTTTTGGACAGTTACATAAATGAAATGACCCAGTATGTGACCTTACTGATTGGGTTCTCTTGGCCAGATGTTATGTGACTTTACTACTTACTTTGCTCTCTTAGCCAATTGTTCTCATTGTTTTATTCATGGAACACCATGTATTAGTGTTTCATTCTTATTTGTGGCTATATAGTATTCCTTCGTGTAGTTATAGCACATTTGGTTTATCCACTTATTTGTCAATGGCTATTGAATTATATGCAGTTTTTAACTACTGTAGTCATTACATATTTGGTGTAAATATGTGGAATCTTTTTGGGGGGTGAGAGTTTGGGGTACACCTTGCAGTGCTCTAGGCCTTATGCTTGTGGGGGGGAATCACTTCTGGTGCTACTTGGGAAACTATGGGTGCTGAGGATTGAGTCAGGGTCAGCTGTATTCAAGGCAGGTGCCTTAACTCCGGCTCTGTCTCTCTGGCCCATTGAATATAGTCTTTAGTTCCTTCCATATATAGGTAGAAGTGAAACTGTAGTAACTACACCAAAAGCAGCTGTGACTGCACCATTTTACACTCCCAAGAAAGTGTGAGAGGTCTGATATCTCCTTGTCTCTACCAACACTTAAAAATAATAATAATAATAATAATAATAATAATAGCTATTATAGTGGGTGTTAAATGGTATGTTGTGTTGTCAGTTTGTATTTGCGTTTCCTTAATGACTAAAATCTTGAGCAGCTTTTCTTGTGCTTAGTGACCATAGTATCTTCTTTGGAAAAAGTGTCAGTTCAAACCCCTTGCCCATATTTAAGTTGTTTTACTTTTTCCATTTTTGAGTTGTAAAAGTTCTTTGTATCGTCTATATACGGGTCCCCTGATTACCTATTTGATCATTTTCTTTTCTTTGGGTCATGTTTTCTTCACTTTCTTTTTTTCTTTTTCTTTTCCTTTTTTATTTTATTTTGTGTGTGTGTCTCTTCACTTTCTTGATCTTGCCCTTTACGTTCTTAATTTAAATGAGATTCATTTTTTGTAGTTTTTTGTTTTGGTGCCTGTGCTCCGGGTATCATCTAAAACAGAATCACTGGGCTTGAGTGATAGCACAGCGGGTAGGGCGTTTGCCATCATTACCTAGGGCTGAAGAAATGGTCCAAGGGTTAAGACACTTGCCTTGTATCCCAGTCAACTCCCCTGAGCACCATTGGTGTGGCCCCAACCCCCCTCCAAAGAAAGTAAGTTTTATCACTCACCTGAGTGGTCTCTCCCCACCCACCACCCAGAAAAGGGAGCAAGACTCAGATTAACTTTTCTGTGTGCAGAGAACTCCAGGCCAAGGCAGTTTGAAAGAGGCCCTGCTCTAAAACCATCTTTGTCAGGAATTGAAACAGCTCTGAAGCGCGACAGCACGGGGTGTGAGTCTCTGAGTTCTCACCGGTCAGTCTCATGCCCCGTGCTCACACTGGCCATGCCAGTGCGTGTCCACATTTGGAATATCGCTAAAAAACTTTTTTCAATTGCTTGTTATTTTCTTTATCCCTTCCCACCTCCCTGTTGTAGTTGCAGTGATGTGGGTGGGTTGAGGGGTGGACGTTACACACACCCTTGTCTGTGGGGCTCTCCTGGATCACACAAGCCTCAGGCCCTCACACTTGGCCCCAGGGATACCCTCGGCATTGGTCCCCTGTGGAGAAACCCACAATGTCTTGAACACATCTCTCTCTCTCTTTCCCCTCACAGTTCTCTACTCTTGTAAAAGTTTGAGTTGTAAAAGTTCTTTGTGTCGTCCATATATGGGTCCTCACAAATCTCCTTAAGTAAAGCTATTATCCTTTATTTTTACTTATTTATTTTCATTTTGGAGCCACATCAAGTGGTACTCAGGGGTTATTCCTGGCTCTGCACTCAGGAATTAACTCTTGGTGGTGCTTGGGGGACCATATCCAGGTCAAACCTGGATCGTCACTTGCGAGGCAAATGCCCTATCCGTTATACTGTTGCTCCAACCCCTATGAGGCTATTTGACTTTTATATATAATGTGTATAGTCTAATCTAAAATGGCAAAGACTAACACCTCTGTTTACTTCTTACCACTTTATAGTTTTTTGTTTGTTTTGTTTTGTTTTTCTTTTTGGGTCACACCCAGCAATGCACAGGGGTCACTCCTGCCTCATGCACTCAGAATTACTCCTGGCGGTGCTCAGGGACCATATGGGATGCTGAGATTTGAACCCGGGTCGGCCGCGTGCAAGGCAAACGCCCTACCTGCTGTGCTATCACTCCAGCCCCTAACCACTTTATAGTTTTAGTGCTAACATTCAGGTGTTATATACATTTTGAATTAATTTTTAGAGATGTATGAGGGTGTGCGGTAGGGGTTGGCTTCCGCCCTCCTGCAGATAACTAGTGGCTCCCGAGTCGTGTGCTCTGAAAAGACTGTTCTCTGCCCTCTAGACAGTCTTGAGACCTGTCAAAACATATAAAAGTGCTATTCTGCAATTACTTTTGTACCTCTGCCTCCTCTGTGATGCTTTGAAAAACTTGAGGAGTATGTCTTGTTCATTTTGGGATAGCTGAGCAAGCACTTGATTTTAATTAGTACTCCCAACTTTGAAGATAAAGGATGTTGGAAGAAGAGAGAACTAAAGTTTGCAGGCACCCAATTTACTAAAAAATTATTTGAAGAGACAACCTGATTTTTCTGATCTGTTTTGCATGTTTCTTCCTGAAAATGAATGCATTGTCATTCTGGCACGTGTGTATGTCTGTGTGTGTTTGTGTCTGTGTGTGTCTGTGTGTGTCCAAAACCAGGCAAGAGTCAGCAGCATGTCACTCGCTTGCCTTACACTCAGCCAACCCAGATTTAGTCTCCAGGATCCCATATGGTCCCCTAAGCCCTGCCAAGACTGATCTCTGAGTGCAGAGCCAACTCTAAGCCCTGCGCACAGCTGGGTATGGTCCAGAACCTCCCAAATTAAAATAAATAATATGTCCAGAACCATATCACCTTATAATAATGAAGCCAGAAATAAAGCCACGTCTACTGACCCTGGAAAAGGTTGTTGTTTGGACTGATGGGGTGGAAATATAAAGAGCTCCACTCTTTAAATGTAAATTCTGTAAGTCTCGGAAATTGATTGTGGCCTTACATACAGACTTATGAAAACACTCTGGCCTCCCCACAAAGAACCATTTGTCCTGTGTTCTGTCCCTTCTTCACTACATTCTTTCCCCTAAGGCTGCTCACGCCACAAGGTTGAAAGAATTTAAGTGTCTAACCAAAATCAAACACACTTAGCTTTTGCCCAGTAATGGTAGTTTTAGGGGAAAAAAAGAGACTGAACAAATTCAATTTCCTTACCTCTGCACGTGTAATTTCTGCTGGGTTTCAGGACTGTGAACGTGTATTAATTTAGGAGGCTGCATTACTCTCCCCCAGAGACATTTGACCAGCGCTGAGCCAGTCCTCAAATCTGTTCTCATTTTTCTCAGCCATTTGAATGTAGATTTATTTCTGGAGACCCATAGAACTCCATGATTAAAAATCCTGAAGTTCACTTTCAACCTACAACTGAAGTACATCTTCCCTTTCTTATGAACAATTATTTATTGTTATTATTATTATTATTATTATTATTATTATTACAACCAAAGCATAACACCTCTATGATAGAAAACACGGATTTTTAAAGAAGCAGAAAATGGAGGGTCAGAGCCATAGCTCAGCAGGCTGGACCACGTCCTGCATGCAAGCGTCCTGGGTCTGGCCTGACACTTCATGGTCACTTAAATATGACCCAGCGACTCCCTGAGCACTGTTCTGGGAATAACCCTAGGGGGTCACCAAGAGTGGACCTAAGAAAGCAAAACATACAGAGGAAGAAAATGGGTCACTTAGCAGGTTTTTTTTTTTTTTCTTTTTGGGTCACACCCAGCGATGCTCAGGGGTTACTCCTGGCTCTGCACTCAGGAATTACTCCTGGCGGTGCCTGAGGGACCATATGGGATGCCGGGGATCGAACCGGGTGCGGGGATTGAACCTGGGTCAACCGCGTCCAAGGCAAATACCCCACTCACTGTGCTATGGCTCCGGCCCCTAGCAGGTGTTTTTGTCATTAGCCGTGGACAGTGTTACCTCATCGTCCTCTTTTTTTGATCACGCTGCCGTGATCTTGGGGTGCTGGTGGGGCTCAAACCCAGGACAGGTGCGTGCAAAGTGTGTGCTCTGCCGCCCAGTTCCTCCCCCATCCTCGCTTAATGCTTCTTTGACCAGTCCTTGTTCTTGTCCTTCAGTCTGGCCCCACAGCTGTCCAGCGCTAGTACCAGCTCCTTCCCTGTAGGGGTGCAGCCCTAAGGCCATGGAAAAATGTCACTCTCAGTGCTTTGGGGTTCTCAGTCACTGTCTCCTACCCCTGTTCTCTTGCCACCCCCTCCCACTCCCACAGTACTCGATCCAGTGCTGGTCACCCAGAAAATCCCTATAAATACAGCAACTTTCACTTAAAATGTAGCCTGAAGAGAGTAAGAACATACACACCGAAGTGAGGCTCAGTGCTTGGGACCTAAACCATAAGAGCAGCCTCCAGTTGCCAGGAACACTTCTTTGACTCCCAGTGTGCTCTGTATGCCTCTCTAGTCGTGACCAAAGTGAATAGGTCCGTGTACATTTTCAGTTGAAAAGCAGGTTCTCAGGAGACCTCTTTCTGAGTTCCTTGGAGCAGTAGAGAAAACCATTTTCTTTTTTTGCTTTTTTTGCTTTTTGGGTCACACCCAGGGATGCTCAGGGGTTACTCCTGGCTCTGCACTCAGGAATTACTCCTGGCGGTGCTTGGGAGATCATATGGGATGCCAGGGATTGAACCTGGGTCAGCCACATGCAAGGCAATCACCCACTATACTATGGATCCGGCCCTTTTCTTCTTTTTCTTAAGTGAGTGTCTAGAAAATGGCCTGGTATAATTCTTGGGCCATAGACAGACCAGGGTTGTCCCAACTACTATTTACACTAAGTGGGAAATTTTTTTTTTTTTTAATTAGAGAATCACCGTGAGGGTACAGTTACAGATTTATACACTTTTGTGCTTATACTTCCCTCATACAAAGTTCGGGAACCCATCCCTTCACCAGTGCCCATTCTCCACCACCCGTAAACCCAATGTCCCTCCCACCCTCCCCAATCCCATCTCCCCCCCACCCCACCCTGCCACTGTGGCAAGGCATTCCCTTCTGTTTTCTCTCTCTAATTAGCTGTTGTGGTTTGCAATAAAGGTGTTGAGTGGCCGCTGTGCTCAGTCTCTAGCCCTCATTCAGCCCGCAACTCCCTTCCCGCACATGGCCTTCGACTACAATGTAGTTGGTGATCGCTTCTCTGAGTTGACCTTTCCCCGGAACATGAGGCCAGCCTCGAAGCCATGGAGTCAACCTCCTGGTACTTATTTCTACAGTTCTTGGGTGTTAGTCTCCCACTCTGTTATTCTATATACCATAGATGAGTGCAGTCTTTCTATGTCTGTCTCTCTCTTTCTGACTCATTTCACTCAGCATGAAACTTTTCATGCCCATCCTAAGTGGGAAATTTTAAGCAAATTGGCCACCGTTTTTAAGCTTTTTAGTTTCTCCATCTGCAAGATCTGCAAGTTTCTCCATCTGTGACTAGATGAGATGATATACGCGAGGCGGCAGGAGAGTAAACTCTCTCATGGCAGCTGCAGCCTAAACCCCAAGTCACTGGGGAAGATGGTGGTGAACCTTGACCACTGAGGCTGGCCAGAATCCCTGTCAATTGCACATGTGGGGGAAAAGATAGTGAAAGCAATCTCACTTTTTATTATTTCAGCACTTTGTTTTTTCACTTCATTAAGGTGATTGGTTCTTCTTCCCCCTCTTTTAGTGGGGTTGCAGGGGCTGGGGGCCACCATGCTTGTTGGTGGTGCTTGCCCTCTTAGTTGCAGTGCTCGCTGATGACTGTGCTCTTTGTTCTGTCACTGGGGGCCACACACAGCAGTGCCACTGTGATCCCTTTCCACATGTGGGCCGATACTGGGGATCATGACCCATGTAGGACTTGATGCCTACAGGGCCAGCACTGAGCCATCCTTGCGTCCCTCAGGCTTATGTAGATTTAAAATCATGAGTCCAGTCTTCTTGTTGTTGTTGTTGTTGTTGTTAGGTTTTGGGTCCCACCTGGCGATGCTCAGGGGTTACTCCTGACTCCATGCTCCTGGTGAGCTTGGGTGACCATATGGGGTGCCGGAGGGTTGAACCCAGGCTAGATGCATGCAAGGCAAGCACCCTGCCCACTGTACTATCTAACTCCACCAGCAGAGCCCTAACTTGATAAAATATCAAAGCAAATGAGGGGCTGGAGATGGCTCGGTGGCTCTGTGCTTTCCGAGCATAAAGTTACAAGTTTGATGCCAGGCGAGGCCTGCATGAGCTGAGCCCAGTGTGGTCGGTGCCTGGCAGCTCTGCTGTCTGTGCTCCCAGACGCTGCTGGCAGTTTCTGGCCCTGGAGGCCAGGAGTGTGTGAGCGCCACAGTCAGCAGTGCAACACCACCGCCGCAAACCCCCACAGGCGCAGTAACCAGAGTCCACGCGAGCATCGCCACTACCCAGCTGAAGGCCCGCAACTCCCAGGGAGCACCACGGCCAAGAGTGTGAGCGTAGGGGCCTGGTGTGGGACCCAGGAGAACCCACACCCAAGGGTGCGTGTGACCACTCGCCCCCTGTCCTTGCAACAGCAACGGCGGGGGGGAGGGAGGGGGAGAAAACAAGAGATCCGAGGCGAAGGAGCACCTTTCCTTGAAGCGCTGTTCCAGCTATTGGCACGCACTGGCACGGCCAGTGGTGAGCGAGGGCCGTTAGCTCATGGCCGTGCAGACCGACTAGCGAGAACTTGACGGCCCACCCCCCACGCGCTGTCTTGCTTCAGCGCTGTTTCGAACCAATGACGGGGCCTGTCAGCACCTCGCTTCATAGCGTTCTTCTGTGAAAGGAGAACTGTAGCGTTTAGATAATCATGGATAAACTTTCGGTGAGACATAAAAATGTGAAATGCTGCCAGCTGGGACCACGGCAGGCATGACTCTGGCGGCGCTGCCTGCGGCCCAGCCTCCTGCCAGTTCACCGTGTGTTCACCTCCAGCCTTTCCGCTCCCGGCCCTGCCACAGAGCCAGGGAAAGAGACGAGGTGCAAACCTCAGCAGTACCTGGCCGTTTTCGCCTCGCCCTATGAGCTCATTTCCAATCACCGTGGATGCGCATTATCTGGATGGGTCACAGCGCTGAAATCAGATAGGGGGGAAAGGAAAAAGCCTCTGGAATGAAAGTTGAGGAAAACATGACCCAGAACCAGAGCATTGAGACCCGATGAAGTCAGTTCGTATTTGGCCCTTTGACGGTTGCACGGATGCTTGTTTGGGTGTTTTCCCCCCAGCCGAAGAGCAGAGGTCTGTGTCTGGCTGAAAGCTGTGCCCGTTGCCGGGCTCACCTGGAAAGTAAGGGTAGAGGACCCGCTCGCTTCTACCGGAAGCTGTGCTTGCCGGCCATGCCCACAGCTCTGAGTTACACAATATAAATATCTATCGATGTGACGACAAGACACCGAGTCCTTGGAGCTTCCTGGGAGTGCAGGATCCACATGCAATACTGATCTTAAAAAAAAAAAAAAAAAGTTCTCTCAGTACTGAATTTTCCTTATCCCCAAGAGCTCTGTAAAAATTGTGTTTTCCTGCCAGAGACATGAGGGCCTCAGAATGACTGCCCTCCTCCTGTCCTCGGGGTTGTGCATGCCTGAGGAGCGTTGGGACAGACAGCCCAGCACCACTCAGAGCTCATTGGCTGGCTGTCCGTCTGTGTCCATCGCCCACCTGGCAGCTCAGAGGAGGGGGACTACACCACTGCTTTCCTTCTTTCTCCAGCTTCCAGGGCCCCACGTGCAGCCCACCCGCTCAAGATGCATTTTAGGGAGTTTCCCCCAAATTCTCTTCAGCTCAGTAGCGCTTAAGCCCCCGCAAGGCTCTCATTTATTTTATTGTTGATGTTGTTTTGTTTTGTTCTTTTCCATGACCCGGTCAAGGATCACAGCAGTCCCCTTGGTCATCTTCACCTTCATCTCCACACGCTCCTGCTGTTCTCTTGCTCCCGGCCCCACGTCACTGCCTCCCCTCCCCTCCCCCACCCTTTGATTGGAACCCAAGCATAACCCCAGAGATCTGAGGGATGAGTGTCCTGAGTTTTTGCATTGCTTCTTTGAATAAATGAGACGTTCGTTCATTTTGGAAAATGTGTAAAATCCCTTAGCCAACAAAGAGTAAACATACCTTTCTGAATCTAGTAGCGGGTACCCATATGTGCCCTGAGTGGGTGCCATACACAGTGCCACATGTTTGTCCTGTCCTGTAAAGAAGCTCTTTTGACTCTTCCCATAAGACTGGTTACAAGGCTATGGACTCCCTAAGCTTCGTCCTCTCCAAAAGCTCTGTATCGTTCTTTCCAAAGTGAAAGATACTCTCACTGGATAGAGTATTCTTGGTTAGTTCATTTCACCGGGTTTTTGTACTCGGTGCTTCCATTTTCTTCGGGCTCAGAGTTTCATTTGATAGATCTGCTGTGCATCTCTGGGCTTTCCTTTGTATATCAGTTCCTTTTGATCTTGCTGCTTTCAGTATTCTGTCTCTGTCTTTGGCTTTTGTCATTTTGAGTACAGTGTGTCTTGGGAGTTTTCTGAGTTGAGCTTTTTTGTTGTTGTTGGGACCCTTCAGGCCTCTTGGGTGTTGGTACTGTATTCCTCAACTTTGGGACATTCTTATTGATAAATTAACTATTGTTTCTTTATCAGATTTGCCCTTAGGGACTGATGACGAATCTTATATTGTTCCCTTGGCCTCATCCCATAGTTGTCTGATGTGCTGTCCATTTCTTTTCAGACATTTTCCACCTTCTGTGTGTCTTAGTGGCTTCCTGCGTATCCTGGAACGCCTTGATTTTTTGCTCAGCTGCTGTTGTTCTGCTCTCCTGAGCTTCTGTTGAGCTTTTTAGATCATCTACCATGCTCTTCATTTCTGTCATGTCTGGCTATAATTGTTTTCTCATTTCAACTCCTATTTTCTTGTGCTTTGCTAATTACCCATGCCATCATTTCTTTGAGTTCATTAAGCATCCTTATCATGGTGTCACTGAAGTCGCTGTCTGAGGATTTACTGAGTTGGTTGATGTTGTTTGTGTCTTCAGTGGTACTCTCTCGCTCGGTGAACTTTATGGCTTCTATATAGTTCCCCCTTTTGTTTTCAAGTCTTATGTTTTCTTATGGGCTGGAGCGATAGCACAGTGGGTAGGGCGTTTGCCTTGCATGCGGCAAACCTGGGTTCAATTCCTCCGTCCCTCTTGGAGAGTCCAGCAAGCTACCGAGAGTATCTCACACACATGGCAGAGCCTGGCAAGCTACCCATGGCATATTCAGTATGCCAAAAACAGTAACAACAAGTGTCACAATGGAGACGTTACTGGTGCCCATTCGAGCAAATTGATGAGCAACGGGATGACAGTGACAGTGACATGTTTTCTTATGAAATCAGTGGACAACAAAGCAGGAAATTTGAAAAAAGGTATCATGAACTTTATGTACCTGTCATCCTCACTCTTTTGCAAAACGCCCCAGCTCCCAGTATTCTTGAGTAGTTAACTCCAGTCAAGGTTTCATTTCATGGAGCCTTGTCACCCCTCTAGCATCCCAAATTCCAGATAGGCTTGGAGGTTGGTGTCCTTTCCTGCTCTCCAACAGTCTCCCAGAAGCCCCGTGTTCGCAGCTCCTCTGCACGGTGGTGGTCACTTTAGAAGCAAGCCCTCTGGGGGGAGGGAAGGGTGCTTTAAGCTTGCAGCTGACAGGATAGGAAAAGCCACGCCTGAAGCCAGACCTCAGTGTCAAGGAGAAGGTGGGAAGTCATTTTTATTCACTGCATTGTGAGCCAGACAGACTTCCCCAAACAGAAGGGACCCACTGCCGTGATGCACTCTGGCCCACCCTTCTCCTGGTGGCTCTCCCTTCCCCACCCACGGACCATCTAACGGCTTCTCCGGCCCTCTCTCCCTTTCAGATGCAGTGGCAGAACGTGGAGCACGTAGGTGACCAGAGCCCCTATGTCACCTCCGTCATTCTTCACATTAAGCAGAACGTCCCCATCATCCGTGACAACCTGGCCTCCACGCGGAAATACTTCACTCAGTTCTGCATTAAGTTTGCAAAGTAAGTCCTGGAACACCCCCCACCTCTGGTCTGTCCTGAATGCCACACTCAAAAGTTGGAGCTCTCTCCAACGATCGCCAGCACCCTTATTCTTTATTTTTTTTATTTTTTTATTTTTATTTTTTTTTTTTTTTGCTTTTTGGGTCACACCCAGCGATGCTCAGGGGTTACTCCTGGCTTTTGCACTCAGGAATTACTCCTGGCGGTGCTTGGGGGACCATATGGAATGCCGGGGATCGAACCCGGGTCGGCCGCGTGCAAGGCAAACGCCCTACCCGCTGTGCTATCGCTCCGGCCCCAGCACCCTTATTCTTGAACTCAAATGAAACATCTACCAAATCTGCTATCTCAAAGCATAGGTAGCAGTTCAGAGAAATGCACGATTCCAAATGCATCAGGGCCAGCAGAAATTAATCGAGGAGTCCTCCTCTTTTGAATTATATGGAACACAGTCACGGCCTGACTCTACTCTGAGTTTGGACCATTTTAGTTCTTGAGCGATTTCCTGTACGCATTTAGTCTCTCAGCTCGTTTATAAGCTATTAAAAGGCCGATGAGGAGGTGGGGGAACAGGACTGATTGAGCCTTTTCTTCTTCTTCCCCACAATACTTACTGTGTTGCTGCCAGAAATTTGTCCACTTGTTGACATCTTTGAGTCCAGAGAAAGCACTAGAAACGGGGAAGAGCGGGTCATTGCCAAAGTGGATGAAGGGCTCACCGTGCCACGTCTCTTGCCACGTCCTCGTGGGTGGCCACGACTGGCTTGAGTCTTGATGCGGGGAAATAGTTTGGTCCTTTGGCAGGCACACAGCATCCGGGTGCAGCGCTGTTCCCCCCCCAAGCCCAGGCAGCACGGCGGCCAGTGCCGCTCCTGACCAATGACCAAGCAAGCCAAAGGCTTCAGGGGGGTCAGCGCAGTCCAGGCTACTGTGTTGAGGTTGATCTCATCCACATCCCCAAGGGTGCTTTACGGCTCCAAGTTTCTGTCTTCCCCAAATCTCTCCCGGTTTACATTTAATTAAGGCTTCCCCTCTCCCTCACAAATAAAATCCGAAGGAACCGCAGTTGTGGAATGGCTGTGGCGTGAGCTTCATGTCCGGTGAGGGGAGAGGCTCGAGCGCGCTCTCAGGGGAGGGGCCACTGCGTGCACATTCCTGCCCCTCTCGGGCGCTTGTCCGTGTGTGTTTTAAAGCACTGCTGGTAAATCACTTCCTAACACCACTACCCCCACCCTTGGGTAAGAGCTGTGAAAATTCACTGTGACCCTAAATCTCCGATTGAACTGATGTTCGAGTGAATAAGGTGTCCATTTACTTAGCCAGGCCCCACTTAAGCTTGACATCCGCTCAGAGCCTTTGAATTTGGGTTTTTTGGGGTTGGTTTTTAACCCCCAGTCCATTTTGGGTGAGCTGGGAATAGGATGCACAACTCTCACGTGTGGAAAACGTGATCTGGAAGCCTGGGATCTGGAAAATGGTTTTCTGGTTTATTACTTGGTGCCCTCTCCTCCTTGTAAAACCCCAGCTGGATACCAGAACCCTCAGGCACAGGGGCTGGAGAAGACCCTTTCCCAGCCAGGGGCGATCACCACCTCCACCCCAAGGGTCTAGAGAAGCCTTTGGCAGTTACCCCCCACATTGCTGGGGCTTCTCCAAAGACCTGTCGCTGGCGAGTTATTTTGTTTATTTCCACTACCCCCCTCCCTGGAGGCAAGCTTGCAGAGCCAGTTCAAGGACGTGACCAGTGTCTCCTCAAGAACAAGGTAACCAGGGTTATTAACGGCATCTAGTTTTGCAATTAGGCAAGAATTCAATATCATGTCACTTGTTTGGCCTGGCTCTGGTTTAGAGCTACACCAAAGAATCGTTTTCAAATAGGCCTTTGTTCTCACTCCCTTCTGATCAGCCAGCCTTCCCCTACATCCGACCTCTGGAAGTTAATTTTCCTTCCCGTTAGCTTCCTTTCTTATGCCACCAATGTCTCCAGTTTGTCTCTGAAGCTTTTCCCGTGTACAGCAAGATTACCCCTGCCAGTGACAGGTCTGAATCACAAGTGACTTCTTCCGCTAAGCTGATTTGCTGCTACTCAAGTTACGGAGATACTAAAAAGAACAAAATCTCTGTTAAGTGGCTGGGAGGATACATCAGGATTTCATATGTCAATTCTGGGTCAAGTGCTGGTACCACACTGGTGTGGGAAAGTGGTATGAAAATGTGGAATTAAATTAAATTTTTTTAAATATGGGAATTAAAAAATGGTAGCTGCTACCATCACTTTTTTCTTTAATCAACGTGGATTCACTTGAGGCCCAGAATTAAGTGCTTTGACTTAACAGACGTGATTCCTATATTCATTTGCCTTACAGTCAAATGGAGAGACATGGATATTTAAGCATATAAATATAATAGAGTAGGTTAGATGTTGGGGTAGAGTTCTACGGGCTGTCTGTTGAGTTTGGTGGGAGGGACTAAGGAAAAGCCTCAAAGGAGAGAGATCCTTGGTCTAATGTGCTTACCCGTTAGGCGTTGGGGAAATGCACTGTAGGCAAAGGGAGGGTGAACAGAGGGGCAGTGATGCAGTCATCTGCAAAATCATGGCGTCTGCAGGTCACCCAGCCAGCCCGGATGTCAGGGCTTAGGTCTTAAGGCATGATGAGACCTAGGCAGAGACTCAAGATAACCCAGGAGGGCCTGTCTTCAGCTTTAAAGAGTTTGAATCAGACAAGGCTTATTCACTACATGGAATTCTTTGTCAGAAGACAACTTAGAAAGACAGGCTGAAGGTCAGGAGGTCAGGAAGCAGTTAATGGAACTTCCATGGAAGTGGGTAGGATGGTAGCAATGGGAATGGCAAGGAAGAAGTGGTCTGAGTGTCCAGGGCCAGACACGGTGAAGCAGCAATAGGAAATCTCGCATTTCTGACTTGGGTGGCTGGGTAAGTGAGGTCCTGGGAGTGGTTAGATTATGTAGCACCCAGGGAGACTGCTCAGCCACCCTGTCTCAGCTGCCAGTCCTACTTTGTGGCACCATTCCTCCCTTGTCACGGGCACAGGAGATGCCTTCTGGCCCATCCACTCTAGACGTCTCCCCAATTCTAGGTACCTCTGGGTCTCTCACACCTTGGGGAGGGCTGACAGGCCAGGAAAGAGCTTCATTGACAAGCCAGCAGATTGGAAGATGGCGCGTCATGAACTCAGGGTCACTGGGCTGTCACTGTTACTGGTTTTCATAGAGAAAGAGAACAGGGAAGCACATGGCTAGGAAGTGCCAGTGAGATCAGAAAATTCCCTGTGGGCTGTTCCCCTGAGGCCTACTCTGTCTTATCTGTACCCAAAGGCTTCTGAGTGACCCTTTCACCTGTCCTTATCTTGGGCTTTGGGGGGGAAGGACAAAATAAGGACAACTGTCCCTGGGGGCAGGAGCAATAGCACAAGTGACCCAGGTTCAATCCCCAGTATCCCATATGGTCCCCCAAGCACTGCCGAGAGTAATTCCTGAGTGCAGAGCCAGGAGTAACCCCTGAGCATCCGTGGGTGTGACCCATAAATTAATGAATGAATGACAACTGTCCCTGTCCAGAACAACTTGCTAGAGGGTTTTCTTGTTTTGTTTAATTTTTAAATTCAACTCTTGATTTCTTTGGGTCAGGTTTCAATTCTGTACTCCAGGCAACCTAGCTTTCTCTACGTAAGCCTATGTAGTGCTTTTCATAGAAGACCCTCAACCTATTAAATTTACACTCTCCCCTCCCCCATACTGTTATCATCAGCCTGCCAGGTCAGGTTGTCCTTCGATCCTCAGTACATTTTTTGGGAGAACATATATTTTGTTCCTTGATCTAGCAGTTACTAGTTAACAGTTGTTGACTAGTTTTACACCAAAGATCTCATAATTCTCAAAAAAAAAAAAAAGGACTCCCATATGACCCAATAATACAACTTCTTGGCATCTACCCCCCAAAATTAAAAATATATATAATTACTTTGGAAGGATCTATACACACCTGTGTTCATCACTGCACTTTAAATACAATAGCCAGGATAGAGACACAACCCAAATGCCCAACTCTAGATTAGTGGATCAAGGAGTTGTGATGTATGTACACAGTGGGCTGCTATGCAACTCCAGGAAAGAACAAAATCACGCAGTTTGCTGCCACATGGATGAAGCTAGAGGATATCAAGCAACGTGAAGTCAGTTGGAGGGAAGGGACAGATAGAGAATGACCCTGCTTGTATGTGAGACTTAAAGATAAGCAGGCAAGCTAGCGACAAAGGGCCAAAGGCAGAACAAGGAGAGAACTGATCCACACAGCTGAGGTGGGTTTTTTTTTTTTTTTTGGAGGGGGGTGATTGGGGAGGAACCTTGGGGACCTTGGGAGAGGGAGGTAGATACATTGGTGATGGGTGTGGTGTTGGAATGATGTACACGCAAAACTATCGTACTGTAAGTCATAGTACCTCGGTAAAAAATTTTCTTTCTAAATAGGGCCAAGTGCAATAGTACAGCGGGTAGGGTGCTCGCCTTACAAGGGGCCAGCCCAGGTTCAATTATTCGTACCCCGTAATGTCCCCAAGCCCCACCAGGAGTGATCCCTGGAGCACAGAGCCAGGAGTAAGCCCTGGGCACAAAAACAAAAGAAAGGTTTTGTTTTTTGGGTTTTTTTGTTTTTGCTTTTTGGGGTCACACCCAGTGATGCTCAGCGGTTACTCCTGGCTCTGCACTCAGGAATTACTCCTGGCAGTGCTCAGGGGACCGTATGGGATGCCAGGGATCAAACCCGGGTCGGCTGCATGCAAGGCAAATGCCTACCCGCTGTACTGTCACTCCAGTCCACAAAAAAAGTGTTTTTAAAATAAAAATTTTAAAAGAAAATATTCCCAGGGCTGGAGCGATAGCACAGCGGGTAGGGCATTTGCCTTGCACGTGGCCGACCCGGGTTCGAATCCCAGCATCCCATATGGTCCCCTGAGCACGGCCAGTGGTGATTCCTGAGTGCAGAGCCAGGAGTAACCCCTGTGCATTGCCAGGTGTGACCCAAAAAGCAAAAAAAAAAAAAAAGAAAATATTCCCCTCTTTAAATATCAGGGGCTAGAGAGAGAGAGAAAGAGAGAGAGAGAGAGAGAGAGAGAGAGAGCATAGCAGATAGGGTGACAGCCTTGCACTTTGCTGACCCTGGTTAATCCCAAGCACTCTGAATGGTCCCCTGGAATACCAGGAGTGATTCCTTCTCTTTTTTTTTTTCTTTTTTTTTTTGTTTTGGAGCCATACCTGGCAGTGTTCAAGGATTATTTCTGGCTCTACACTCTGGCATTACTCCTGGTATCCTGGTGGTGCTCAGGATACCATATGGGATGCCAGGGATCAAACCCAGGTCTGCTGTGTGTAAGACAAATCCCCTACCTCTGCTATTTCTCCAGTCCAATTTCTGAGTGTAGAGCCAGGAGTAGGCCCTGAACATTGCCGGGTATGGCCCCAGAACAACAGAATCTCATAACTACCTCATGTATTTTCTGCTATCATATCTGTTCAGGTATTTTCAGTTACTAGTAATGAATGCCCTGGCTTAGACAAAAGGTGACTTTTTGTGTTTTGTGGAACCAGATGTGCAGAGGTAGGGCAGGTCCAAAGGTGGTTGATTCATTGGTTCAGCATGTCACGGAGGACCCCCGCTGTTGACTTCATCCTTAGACTGACAGTTCCACGGCAGCTTCCGCTGTTCTAGCCCACGCAGCGCCAAAGAAGAGAGTCTGGATCCAGCGCACAGCAACGTCTTCCCTGCAGTTCCCTTCTGTCCCTGCGTAAGGACTCAGCTAGAGTCACCGGTGCACTGCCAGGCTTGGATCTGCAGCAGCACATTGGGACCCACCACTGTAGTTCAGGAGGGACTTCCCCTCCCTCCCCTGCCCTCCCAACGCTGCAAGTGCTGGATTTGAAGGGAAAGTTGATGGTGACCGTGTTTGCCTACTGCTCACATCTCCTGTAGGAGGAGGTGGGGCCTCTGGGAAGAAGTTTCTGCAGTTCTAGGGAAAGGAGAATACACCTAATTTTGTTTCTTTTTCTACCTTTATCCGCAGCTCCTTCATTCCCAAGTTCATCACCCATCTCTTCAAGTGCAAGCCCATTAGCATGGTGGGAGCAGAACAGGTGAGATGGAACTAGTAGAAGGCCTTTTCCTTCTGGTTGTTGCCATAAAACAGGCGCTTCTCTCTCTAGTACACAGAGAATAAAATTGCCCTTCCCCCCTCTTGGTGACAGAGTGATAACCTGCCAGTTTAATTGAGCCATCTGGTTTTTTTTTTCTTTTGTTGTTGTTGTTTGCTTTTTGGGTCACACCTGGCAATGCACAGGAGTTATTCCTGGCTCTGCACTCAGGAATTACTCCTGGCGGTGCTCAGGGGACCATATGGGATGCTGGGAATCGAACCCGAGTCAGTTGTGTGCAAGGCAAACACCCTACCCGCTGTGCTATTGCTCCAGCCCAGCCACCTGTGTTTGAAACTGGTCCTGCTGAGCACCTCCTGAATATCAGACAGTTGAGCACCTACTAAGTACCGGGCAGTGTTCTAGGTGCAGGGCTGGCCACCTGACACATCTCTGCTCTTTCATGATGCTTCAATCTCTCCTTCACAGTGCTGGCCATTATGACCAGTGCCATGAGAGGGGGCGGTCACAGACTAGACGGTAGCCAGTCGAGAGTGAGCCTGCTACCGCCCTCCCCGACCTTGCCCTGCAGTGCCCAGGGAGGTCGGCATCATAGAGACAAGTGCAGGGCAGAGATGCTCTGTCAGCCCCTCAAGGCAGCGCCTGGCTGTATCAGAGACTCACTGATGGGCACTGCGCAGGAACCTGTCCCCCGCACCCTGGGTTTGGGAGCTGTGGTTAACTGGCTGGAGGGAGGCGGTGCTGTTCGCAGAGAGGGAAGTAGGTCCTGCCCTCTCCCTGCATTCTCAGGTTCACTGCCTCTTCCCACAGAAAGAATGCCAGGAGAACATATAGTGAAGCGGTGAAGTTTTATTTGTGAAAGGGTGAAGAAAAGGCCAGAGAGATAGTACAAGGTATGGGGTGCTTACCTTGCATGTGGCCAACCCGGGTTTGAGCCCCAGCACCACATATGGTCCCGCGTACCACCAGGAATAAACCCTGAGCACTGCAGGGTGTGGCCCAGAAAAACCAACTCCATAAAAGGATGACGGAAAAGAAATGGCATTTCCCCCCCCACACACACACACCAAAGCTGGAGAAAATGCAGATGAGAGAGGAGAAAAGTAGAAAAGAAGTAAAACAAAAGGAAGAACTCACACGGCCCAGAGCGCCTGCCTCTTGCATTTGCAGACCTGACTTCACAGCCTTTGTCCACACTGCCCTGACTTGGGATTTTTCCTGTAGTTAAGTGTCCACTGCTGAGCTTGTCAGAGGAAAGTGACTGTGACTTGTGAACGGGAAAATAAAGAAAATAAAGGAGACTTTCCTTCTGATTAAAAAAAAAAAAAAAAAAAAAAACACTCCTAAAGGGGTCCAGCCTTCTCCAGAAGGGCTGTGTCTCTCCAGGCCTTTGCTCCTGGGAACCATCTCCAAGTGGGGTCCCACTTTGGGGATTGGGCCGGTGGCAGGAAGTCTTTTTTCAGATCATGCCTCGATATCATGACTTTCCCAGATCCGTTGCCAAGGTGCCCCCCGCACCACCTGACTGCATACTTCACAGTCAAGTAAGGTGAATGCGCTGTTCGTAGATGAATCAAGAGATGGTTTTAGCTCACGCAGGCTAAAGGTCATGCAGAGGGGTGTCTGGAGCGGGAGTCACGGGTGCCGAGAGATCTCTCTGGAAGCTGGGGCTTGGGAGGGACTAGAGAAAACTAGGCAGCAGGACCAGCAAAGGCGCTGATTGTCTTGTTGTTGTTATTTTGGTTTGTTTTCTGTGGTTCTGGGGCTCAGACCCAGGGCCGCACACATGTAAGTTAAGTGCTCTGTGCTGAGCCACATCCTGCCGCAGCTTTGTTTATTTGGGATCCCATCCTGGCTAGGGCAGAGGCTGCGTTAGAGTAGCAAGCTGGACCCCCAGGGCCCCATGTGGGCTCTGAAGCACAGCCCGGGTGATTCCGGAGTGCAGAGCCAGGAGTAACCGCTGAGCATGGCCAGGTGTCGCCCCCACCCCCAACCACAAGAGAGAAAAGAAACTTTTCCTCGCCCTAACCCTTAAGCCCACTGTTAATTCTGTGCTTCCCAGCATCTCTCTGCAGATTGTACCTTTCTTGCATCGGATGAGTTCTAGGCTACGCCTCATCCAGTAGAACAGTTTAAGCTACAGGGATTTTTTTTTTAAATATTCAACTATTAATAATATTTGGCTCCTAATTCTTTAAACATTTCCAGTTAAATGCTATTTATTCCTGTACTGAGCTAAGTGATTCTCATATCATCATGAAAATAAATTCTCCCTAAATCCCCTCCTAGCAGCCATTATGCTGTTTGGGGGCAGCAGGTGGGGACAGGGAGTAAGTGGTTCAGCCACACTCAGGTCTGCTTACAGCTTACTCCTGGCTCTGTGCTCAGGGATGGTCCCTGGTGGAGCTCTGTGGACCATGTGAGGTGCTGGGGATCGAACCCGGTTGGTTGCACGCAAGGCGAGTGCCCTACCATGCTGTCTCTCCTCATCCTTTGTAGCCTGTTTCCTGAACTCTTGACACTCGAAGGAAGTCAGGCTATATTTTAAGGAAGATGATGTGGTTCGAAACACTCCCAGTCAGTCAGTTGACTTGGTAGAGGCTGAATAACTTGCCTTCAGCACTGCAGGGCTGTGTCATTCGGGGGGGCGGGGGGGTGGCAGGTTGGATTGTGCACCGTGGTTCTGCGCGGGTGACTGCCTCAGGCTGTCTGACTTGCTCCCACCTGAGAAGTGCGGGCTGCGCGTCTGTTCTCTAAGCAGTGGGCTTCCTCTGGCATGAGAAGGCAGGCAGTATGGTGTGGGCATCTAGGTTCTGGGCCCCGGCATGAGTGAGGCAGGGAGGGAGTCTTGTCTGCACAGCACAGCAGTGACGGTTGCCCTTAGACAAGCCCCTTCACCACAGCTCTTCAGTTTCTTCACCTGGAGAACAAAGATCATTATTGTCCTGCCTGGCCGGGGAGAAGTGGGGATTCAACAAGACCGTGCGCATAAAGCGTGGGACACGGCGTCTGGCACGTGGTCAGCCCTCCGCCGATGCCAGCTCTTAGTCATGCCGACTTCCTCGGACCAGGAACCCGGCGTGGTTTCTGCTTTCAATTCCCACCTCCCAGCTTAGGAACATCAGTCAGTGCTTGCCGCGGGCTTTCCAGCTGACCCACGTTAGCCGGAGTCAGGGGTATTGTCTCCGAGAACTCCCCGGGCGGTTTCGTGGATGCAGACGCTGACCGCCTCTGACTGCAGCATTATGGTGTTTGGAAATTCCTGCCTCTCGCATGTCATAAGCCGAGAAGTCATTCTCTCCATTGGAAAGAGCAGAATAATGCCCCAGCATGTTGTCTTGAGTTTCTGTAGCATGTTTACTGGGAACTCGTTCCGTTCACCTCGCCGCGGTGTGTGTAATCCGAGAGGATGTGGAGTGATTACCATCTGTGTTTCTGAGACGAGCTTCGCCTTCTCAGCCTCCAGAACTCTGTCATTAGCCTTCACGAAAGCTCTGGAACACGAAGTCAACTCTCCGGGAACGTGTTTTCAGGAGCTGACAGCTTACTAACTGATTAAATGTCTAATAACCACGATATTTTTATGCCATCACATGAATCCAATATCCTACCTATTTTCTGCAGGTATTCTCTTAAGACAGTGGGGTTTTGTTTCTTCTGTTTTCATTGTGGTGGCCGGGCCCACTCCTGGCAGTCCTCAGGGCTCCCCTCTGGCTCTGTGCTCAGAGATCACTTCTGATGGGACTCGAGTGACCGCATATGGTGCCAGGGATAGAACCCAGGTCAGCCCCATGCAACACAAGTGCCTCAAGCCCCTGGACTGTCTCTCCGGCCCGAGCCAGTGTTTGAGGAGGGCTCTGGGATGCAGCTCAGTGTTTGAGTCCTGCTTTGCATGGATGAGGCCTAACTAAGCCTCAGCACCAAAAAATAATAAATACATAATTAAAAATTAAAATCAAGTCAGTGATGCGTTTAAGCCATAGAGCACGCTCTTCCTCTCATGCGAGGCTCTTTTTTTGTGTTGTTTTGAGGGGAGGCCCACCCAGCAGTGCTCAGCGCTGGCTTCCAGCTCTGTGCTCAGGGATCCCTCCTGGCGGGGCACAGGGAGCCAGGGATGGAACCCAGATCAGCCACATGCAAGACAATTACCCTGCCCACCATACTATCGCTCCAGCCCCCCTTGTGAGACTCCGGACTGTAAAGATAGGGGGCAAAAAATAAAGAAAGCATGTATCTTATAAGCTCAAAGCTTATATCTTCAGTGAAATCTCAGTTTGGCCAGGATTTACTTTGAGGTGTAGATGAGAAAGCCATCTGTTAGCCTGGAATTCTCTTCCTCAGACCCCAAACACAAGTGATTGATAAAGTGGTGATAGGGGATTCTGGCTCCAGCAGGCATGGCCTGGGGAGGATGGAGGTGGGGACACAGCACTGCGGCCCTCAGAGGAGTCCCGTGTGAAGGTCAGGTCTAGCTGGATCCAGGCTAGCCCATGTGTGTGGGACTAGAAACTCACTGGGACCTGAAGGAGTGGTCCCTAAGCCACAGAAAGCAGGAGTGGAGAAGTTCGCACAGAGAGAGGTTCGTAGAATGAAACCGATTCAGTCTTACGGCACCTGGAATCCAAAGTAACAGAAGTGATTAAACTCAGCGCCAAGGTTCAGACTGATGCCAGCTGCCTCTGCTTTGCCACGAAGGTACGAGGCCCTACTTTCAGTTAGACTTCAAAGTCTCTGCCAAGAATTGGAGAGGAGACGTTTTCCTACTCTTCACTCTCTTCTGGATTCCTGTGTTAAGTGAACTATTTGTCTTCGGGTCCAGAGTTCTCTGGAGCAGTTTGCAGGGTTACATGAACCCCGACACTCCAAAATTTGTAATGCTTCTTGCTAGTGCATGACATTTAGGGACTCTTCAGAGATTTGTAGGGCTGTCCATAGCCTTAGGCCATGTGTTTATGACTGGGCACACAGCACAGATGAAAGCCATTTGCACAGACTTACCGTAGAGGCCGCAGCGCACTGTGTCGGGAAATGGTGTAGAGATGAGGACTTTGAACTCCCCGGAGGCCTGCGGGCCAGCCCGCCCTGGCACCCACCATCCCTGTGAGCACAGCAGTTAAAATTTGAGTTCTGTGCTCTCTCTCTCACTCTCTCTCACTCACTCTCTCGCTCTTCTCCTTTCTCACTCTCTCTCTCACTCTCTCCCTCTCCTCCCCACACACACACACACACACAAACACACACACACACACAACTTCTCAATCACTCGAATTGTGAGGTCTGAAGATCTTGAGCAATATATTTCCTATCTGGAGCAATAGCACAGTGGGTAGGACGTTTGCCTTGCACACGGCAGACCGAGGTTCGATTCCTCTGTCCCTCTCGGAGAGCCCAGCAAGCTGCCGAGAGTATCCCGCCTGCACAGCAGAGCCTGGCAAGCTGCCCATGGCATATTCGATATGCTAAAAACAGTAACAAGTCTCACAATGGAGACGTTACTGGTGCCCGCTCAAGAAAATCGATGAACAACGGGACGATAGTGCTACAGTGCAGTGCTATATTAAACAACGGGACGATAATGCTACAGTGCAGTGCTATATTTCCTACCTGTGAAATCACTTTTTTTTTCCTTTGTATTACCTTTTTATTCTGCTAAAATCCGCACATGGTAAAACTTATCTTTGTTTGTTTGTTTTGGGCCACACTCAGCTCTGCTCAGAGTTTTCTCTGACTTTGCCATCAGGGATCACTCTTGTGGGGGTAGGTACCAGATGGATGCTGGGATCAAATCTGGGTCAGCCATGTGCAAGGCAAGCGCCCTACCCACTGTACTATCGCTCCAGCACAAAATTTACCATTTTAAGTGAAGTCCAAGTGTATATTCAGTAATATGGGGGCCAGAAGCAAGCTCTAAGGGCCAGATCATATGCGTTGCATGCAAGAAGCCCTGGATTGGATCACTGGCACCGCGTGGTCCCCCAAGTACTGCTGGGTGTGGTCCCAAAAAATTTTAAAAATCACTTCAAGCTGTTTTTAAAAATAGTCCTGCATTATTGTGTCCATCATCACATAGGCTGCCTCCAGGCATTTCTCACCTCCCCATGGAAAGGAACCACTCCCCACACCTCCCTCTCGCCCCTTCAGTGTCCGGTCACTAGCAGGCCTGCTCTCCGGACCTCAGTGGCAGCGGAGTCCTGCGAGCTCTTCACATAGCATGTCTTCGGGGATCATTCATGTTAAGATGTGTCAGAATGCCTTTCTTTGCCTAGAGTCACACATCTCTTAATAATGAGGTCTGTTTTGAGCAGTGTGTCACACAGAGGTTTAGCTTTGTGCAGCACTGTAGCACTGTCGTCCCGTTGTTCATCCATTTGCTTGAGCGGGCACCAGTAACGTCTCCATTGTGAGACTTGTTACTATTTCTGGCATATCGAATACGCCACAGTAGCTTGCCAGGCTCTGCTGTGCGGGTGGGATACTCTCGGTAGCTTGCCGGGCTCTCCGAGAGGGACGGAGAAATCGAACCTGGGTCAGCAGCATGCGAGGCAAATTCCCTACCCACTATGCTATCACTCCAGTCCATGCAGATATCATAGAGGATAATTTTGTTTTGTTTTGGGGGGAACCATTCAATGCGTTACTCCTCACTCTGCACTCCGGAATCACACCTGGTGTTGGTCCGGAGGCCATATGGGGATTCAACCCAGGCCAGCTAGGTGCAAGGCAACGGAGCCTGCTGTGCTCCCTTTCTGGCCCTGAGAGAGGATAATTACACAAACTTCTATCAACTGGGAGTTGGTTACGACTTGACGGGGAGCAGAGCTGTGGTACTAGAAGGGTTCTGCAGTTCTTCCCGGAGCGTGTGTCTGTCCTGGATTGAACCTTGGACTCCAGCCTGCAGAGCAGCCCTGTGCACCATCCCGCTGGCCCCTGCACTGACGACACCGACTCTAGCGTGCTGCAGCCACCGTCCTCTGTGCCCTCTGTCCCCGGCCTGCCCGTCGCCCAGTGATGCATGACTATAAGCCATGTTTTGACCCTATCCACTTTTAAACGTACATCATTCAAAACCAGTTGGGAGAAAGATATTTCAAATTCGCTTCAGATTGTTGGGCCAGAGCAGTAGTACAGTGGGCAGGACACTTGCCTTTTACACAGCTTACCTGGGCTCCGTCCCCCGCACCACATGTGGGCCCCGAGGCCCAGCCAGCAGTGACTCCCTGAGCACTGCTGGGTATGGCACAGTAACAAAAAACAAACAAAAAAAAATTTTTTTTTCAGATTTTGTTTTTTAAGCATGAACAGCTAGAAAAGGTAAAAAGAGAATCGTGTGCAGTTCTGTCATCACCAAAGCTAGAACCTGAGGAAGTGGGGTGGTTATTTGGGGCCAGGTTCTTCTTGGTAGATCTCTTAAACGTGACAGGGCGTGTTTCTCCTTGTTTTCTGAGGTGCTGGCGTGGGGGCAGGGCCCCATGCATGCAGAGCCACACCCCTGGCCCTGTCGCTGTATTGTGAAGCATTCTTTAAGAGAATTGAGGCAACTTGACACTCACAAGTGACATGCCCAGAAAGCCTCAGTGAACTAGGAATATAACGGAAAGTGTTAACTCTGAAGACAGATAGATAGAAATGTGTGAGTGGATCCCATGAGCAAGTCCACTTCTTGGAATTGTACAAGTAGCAGTCAGAGGCGATGTTCTGTCCCGGCACCACATACCCCCCACCCTGACCGTCGAGTCAGGGATAGCTCAAGCGCAGAACCAATGTGGCCCTGAAAACAACCCCCCCCCCAAATTATATAAATAAAAATTGAGTTTTGATATCTATATAAATTTTTTCTCAACAAAAATTGAGTGAAGGCTAGGGAGTGGTTGCATTAAGATACTCCTCCTCTCTCGCTTTCCCCCCCATCTCTCCCCCTTTTCCTCCTCCCTCCTTTCCTTCCTCCTTCCCTCCCTGCGCCGGGGTTTAACCATGCCCTTGCTCAGGCAGGACATATGCTCTACTGGCCTCCCCATAGCAGGACATGGAGGGGAGACATGTCCCAGTACTCACAGGTCCCTCGGCTCAGGGACCACACGCAGCGCTAGGGTTCACAGCAGTGTGACGGCCCCAGTTGCGTGCTAGGCATGTGCCTTCCCCTGTGTACTCTCTCCCCGGCCCAGCACGTTCCAACTCTTGACCTTTGAACTTAGTGATGGGTCTGTCCTGTGCAGTATAAGCTGTGCAGCGGCGTATCCTTACCTCTGCCAACCACCTCGGTAATAGCTTCCCCATGTCACCAGCCAAAAATGTCTCCGCACATGCCAGATGCCCGAGAGGAAGACGGGACCGGACAGAAAATCTCCTCCACCCAGGGAGAGCCACTGAGTGAGAGGCTCAGACGCCGTGAGAGGAGAGTGGCAGGTGTGGGCGGTAGGTGCAGGTTCATTATACTATTGAAAGTCTCCATAATAACAAGATTTATGAAATGTTACAGAGCTCCACACCCACTCAGGCCTACTCATCGGGAGCCACAATAAAATTTTATTTTGGGAACTGAAGCACAAAACTTCATGCTTCCTGGAGTTTTAACTAGCTCCGTTCCAGATTTTCTGATTGTAGAGCTTATGTTCAGAAAAGCAGAACTTTCTCTTTCCTTTTCCAGGAAAAGGAAATACGCTTCTGCCCAGGTCATAGAACTTTCTCCCTTCTTGTGTTCTACTTTTTTTTTGTTAGAAGAGCTTCTTGACTCTCTGCCCCCTCCCTTACCTCTGTCTTATTAAGCTCTGGCCCCGCTTGAGTGAGGACTTGAGGCCTTTTTGAAGGAGCCATCAGCCATCGGGCCATCTGTCCCCTGTGCCACACAGTGCGGGGAGGCGCCACTGTCCCCTCAGCCTGGAAACGCACCCCGAAAACCTGTGAAGCCAGTGATTCCGTTGGTGGGGAGATGCCAATCAAACCCACACTTCCTTAGATTCTCTTTCAACATTAAAGCTAAGACAAGTGTCAGCGATCACAGTTCTGTCCCACGTTGCCCTGGAAGTCATAGCCAGAATAGGCAAAAATGAAAAGTTTTTTAAGAAAGGAAATAAAAAGTATTCAGTCTAGGGAGATGGCTCAGCGGGTACCTGTGCAGGATGAGGGACCCAGAGTTCTATCCTAGTTGCACCTGGTCCCCCAAGCACTGCCACAAGTGATCCCCAAACACCACAAAGGGATTGACAGCCCCCGAGCACCACCAGGTAGGGCCCTCCTTCCTCCCAGAAAAGTAAATAAATGAGAAGTTTGTGCATCAGAAAGGAAGGAACAAAGCTGATACTATTCACGAGGCCCGTGATTGTAAATGACAGTATCCAAAAAGATCTACAGCGAAACTATTGCCATAACTATTAAACATAATCCTACCAGGGTGAGATCACTCTTTTTATTAAAGCCACACCTGGGCTCAGGGGCTATTCCAGTCTCTGTGTTAGGGAATGACCCCTGAGTCACTAGGGTCTGCTGCATGGAAGGCTGGCAGTTGCCCACTGTACTGTCTACAGCACCATGTAAATGAGCTCACTATTCAAAATTTATTTAGCGGCCAGAGCTATAGAACAACAGATAGTTGTACTATACACAGCCAACCTGGGTTCAATCCCTGGCATCCCATATGGTCCCCCAAGTACCACCTGGAGGTACTCCTGAGTACAGAGCAAGAGTAACCCCTGAACATCGCCAAGTATGACCCAAAAAAAGAAAAAAAGAATGGAGCTTGCCTTGCACGTGGCTGACCCAGTTCAGTCAATCCCGAGCATCCCACATGGTCCCTGGAGCCCCATTAGAATCCCTGAGCTCAGAACCAGGAATAAGCCCTGAGAAGAGCTGGGTATAGAATAAAAAGCCATAAATGGCTATCTGGGAACCGGGGAAATGGCCCAAGGACTGGAGAGCATCTTCTACATGTGGAAACCTCTGGTTCAATCCCAGTTTTGCATGGTCCCAAGCACCATCAGCTGTGGTTGCCCCACAAAAAAGCAGGATGGCTTACATTCATATGTTAAAAGCTCAGTTTTGAAAAGATGTAACTTCTTCCAAAATCAGTCTGTAGATACAGTACAATTCCAGTTAAAATCCCAGTAGAGGTAGACTGGCTAGGAGTGTTGAAATATATATGTGTATAAGTGTAAATTGATAAGTTTATTCTAAAAGTTAGATGGAGTTGCTGAAAAACAAGAAAGCTCAGTCACCTTAAGAGACAAGAACAGAGTCGGAAGCCAGACTTCAGGGTACCAAGACCTATTGTATGGTGATTAAGGTGCCCAGGACAAATTAGACCAATAGCACAGAATCCAGTCCCAATTTCCCACACATATAAGCATTGGAAATTAAATTTATTAACAAAATGGCAGTGTAATTAATTCCATTTGGATAGTCTTTGCAATAATTAATGCTACGTAAAAGGAAAATTAAACGGGGAGGATAAAAACAAAAGACAAAAATTGCTAAATAACTGGATATCAATATGGAGTAAATACTCATCTTGACCTTCAGCACACAGCTATGTAAAAAAATCCATGAGTACATAATACATGAGTACAAAATCCTCATGTAGTGAGGTTGCGTGCATTTTGTAAAACTGTTGGGAAGTTTTACATAACGGAAAACACAGCTACCACATTACCCACAATTCCACTCCTTGGAATATATGCCAGAGAATTGAAAAGGAATGTTCACACCAAAACTTCTACACAAATATGCATGGCAACATGACTTGTATTAGTCAAAAGAGAAATAACCCTGTAGTCCATCAGCTAGTAAGTAAATAAAACATGGGGTGATCTTACAAGGGACTTATTTAGTCATAACCAGAGTGACCTTGTACTCATGTTACAACATAGATGAACCTTGAAAATAGTATACTAACTGAGAGAAACCAGATGCAAAAGGCTTCATTTATATAAAATGTCCAGAACTGGCTGATTCATAAGGCAGAAAAGAGGTGGCTGCTAGGGCTAATAAGGAAGAGAAGTAAACAGGATAGCTCACCGGCGCAGGATTTTTTGTGGGGTGATGAGATGAGCTGTTTTGGAATGGTATAGGGGTAATGCATGCACAACCTTACAAATACACTAAAAAACAAGCATTTGGGGCCAGAGCGCTAGTACAACAGGTAGGGCATTTGCCTTGCACACAGCCAACCCGGGTTTGATCCCCGCCATCCCATATGGTAAGCCTGCCAGGAGTGGTTCCTGAATGCAGAGTCAGGACTAACCCCTGAGCATCACTGGATATGACCCGAAAAGCAAAAAATATATATATACACATGTATCTTTTTATTTTAAAAATTTAAATGAGCACTTTCAAAGGGGGTATTTTATGGTACATCTCAATATTTAAAAAGTAATTCCAGGTGAATCATGGCTATAAAAGTAAAGCTGTAAGTTAACTTCTGGAAGTTAACAATATTCTTATGACTGTTGATTAAGCAATGGTTCCTTAAACAAAACAGTAAATGTACTAATTATTTTTAATGTGATTATTTGAAATACTTAAAATTGAGAACTTCTTGGGGACAGAGTGATTGTACAAGTGGATAGAGCATTTACCTTGCATGAAGCCAATCCCCCAGCACCCCATGTGGCCGGTCCCCTGAGCCCACCAGGAATAATCCCCTGAGCACAGAACCAGGAGTCAGTCCTGAGTACCTCTGGGTGTGGAAAAAAAAAATGAAGAAATCCTTTCCACCACTAAAAGATGAGTCACAGAGGAGGCTAGAGCGATAATACAGTAGGTAGGGCTCGTGCCTTGCACACAGCTGACCCAGGTTCAATCCCCGGCATTCTATATGGTCCCCCAAGCACCTCCAGGAGTAATTCCTGAGTGCAGAGCTAGGGTAACCTCTGAGCATTGCCAGGTGTGACTCAAAATAGGGGAAAAAATATCATAATAGTAGATACTGTTTGGCCAGTATATATACTAACAAAGTACTTATATCCTAAATCTATTTTAAAACCTATAAAAGTGCCATATAGAGAGAATCTTTTTGAAAAGACAGTTTGTTGCAAGGAGAAGGAGAAAGTGGAGAGGTATGGGTCAAAGGGTACGAGCCATCAGTTCTAGAATGAGTCCTGAGGATCAATGACAGAGCATGTGACTGTAGCCAAACATGGAAGTTATAATCACGTTGATATCAGAATGACTAACACTAAAACAACTGAATTACTCTGTAGGTGAAGTTATGGAACAGCTGGAACTTCCGTATATTGCCAGGAAGAATGGAAATTGGTACTGAGTCAGAAAGGTAGTATAGTGGGTAGGGTGCTGGCATTGCTGGCATAGGGTGCAGTTGTCTCCTGTTTAACTTCCAGCACAAGTATGATCCCCAAGTGAGCCCTGAGTACCTCCAGGTGGCCCAAAAGCAAAAAGAAAGGAAAAGGAAAAAAGAAAGAAAAGAAATGAGCACACCAAATTGGGAGACAGTTTGGCAGCTACCCCATGATCTGGCGGGGAGAAGCACTCAAGCGCAGAGAAGGGAGGGCAGTGGATCAGGCACAGAAGACAAACAAGAAGGTCAACGGAAACCTCAGGTGCAGGGTGTTCCTTCGTAAGAGAAGGCAGTGGTCAGCCCTGCGGGGAAGGGGAGAGGTCACCAACAAGGAGAATACTGGGGAGGCTGTTTAATGAAGTGTCAGACAGCCAAGGGACAAATCGGTGAGCGTGGCCCCTGCTCAGAGGCTGTGCCACAGCACCTAGGTGTATGGTAGCCATCGGCTGAGTTTCTATGCTAATTATCCCTAATTACACATTTCTCAGAACACGCCCAGTAGTATCTTTACCCAGACAGTAGCATATACATTTCTGTAAAAGGTTAGGAAGCTACATGAGTCAGAGCGATGGTACAGCGGGCAGGGCACTTAACTTCGCACGCTTCTGACCCAGGTTCAATCCCTGGAACCCCGTAAGTTTGCCAGAGCCACACCAGGAGTCACCCCTGAGCACAGAGGCAGGCCCTATTATTTATGCCTGCCTCTGGGAAGTAGACAATGTCGAGAAAGTAGGAAGTATTCCTGTATATTTAAAAATATAAGCGCTGATTTCTTTTTTTCCTACTGACAAATTCCAAGACACAACTTTGATTTTGACAAGACTCTAAAATTTGCTCCTTGGAGGATAAAGTTCAATCTTTGTAAGGCCTCATGTAGCATACTTGAGCAATGAAAAAAATGTTTCCTCTTTATACAGTGGTAGAAAATGTCAAGAAGTCAGATTCTACTCCGCTCAGTTAAATCACAACATGTTTGTTCCAGATCCTTTTTGCTGTTGCTTGGCCACACCTGATGGTGCGTGGGGGCTCCTCCTGGCTCAGCCCGTTGAGCGCCGTCTCTCTCCTCCTCTGGCCAAGGCGGTCGTGGTTGTTGCTGAGACTCCTGGGTGCTCACCCGCCTTTCTGTCCCCTTCATGCCCAGAGGGGACCACGATTCTGATTTTTAGATTGGGGGCCACACCTGGTGATACCCATGGGCTACTCCCAGCTCTATTCTTGGGAGGCTGGTCCTAATGGTACTCAGGGGGCCCTCAGGTCCCAGGGATCCTGCTTGCAGTGCAGACGCTCCATCCCTATGAGCTGTTGCCCTGCCCCCACTAATCTGACATTGACTTTCATCCTTCCCGCATGTGTTTTGATATGTTACATGTATGTTTTTCTATATATGTTAATGTGGTTTTTGACGTAGGCTTCTTTTCTTTTAATTTTTTTTTTTTTTTTTGCTTTTTGGGTCACACCCAGAAATTCACAGGGGTCAGTCCTGGCTCATGCACTCAGGAATCACCCCTGGCGGTGCTCAGGGGACCATATGGGATGCTGGGATTTGAACCCGGGTCAGCCACGTGCAAGGCAAACGCCCTACCCGCTGTGCTATCACTCCAGCCCCTTCTTTTAAATTTTTATGGAAAGCTTAGAGATGAGAGGAGAGAGCATAGGAGAGAGATACATTCAAGAGAGAACACGGAGGGCTGGAGCGATAGCACAGCGGATAGGATGTTTGCCTTGCATGCAGCTGACCCGGGTTCGATTCCCAGCATCCCATATGGTCCCCTGAGCACTACCAGAAGTAATTCCTGAGTGCATGAGCCAAGAGTAACCCCTGTGCAACGCCAGGTGTGACCCAAAGAGAGAGAGAGAGAGAGAGAGAGTGGAAAAAGCAGAGCTGGCTTTTGGGAGAAAGCTATATACAGTTTTTCCAAATTGTCCTGGTCTGGAGTTTCCTGCATACGTGACGGTGACCCCGGGTGATGCTGCAGGGAGAGACTCGGACTCTGGGTGGTCCTTTCACATTCCTGCAGGGACCTGTACATTCTCCTGTGGCTTCCCCTCTTCTGGGGAGTTCATGCTTAGGTCTCTTCTTTTTAAAGTAACAGGCGCTCATCTTTCCTGTTTCACATTCTTTCCTACCCACAAGTAAATAGTCTTTACTCGGGGCCTGGAGGACAGCCTGCAGCCCGCTTTCCAGCATGACGCCCTGAGTTTAGTCCCTTGTTCAGTGTGCCACTCGGGGCCTCAGCCGCTCTGCGGGACTGCTGGCACTCAGCAGTGTGTGACCGCTGCGGGAGCACTGCCACGGAAGTGCGCCTCCCCAGGGAGCACGGTGCCTAGAAGGTAGGGAGGCACTGTGGACAGGCTTGCAGCCCCCAGCGATTACTACAGCCCAAACATGTGTCCGAACATGTGTGTGTAGGAGCTCCAGATTCAGCCCCCAGCGCCTCGTCTGCTGAGCCTCTCCGGAGCAGACCCCCCAGCACAATGCTGGGAGTAGCCCCCGAGCATCACACCAGTTGTGGTCCAACAATCAAGGGCGTGCCGGGGCCAGAGCAGCAGCTCTGTAGGAAGGGTGTTGGCCTTGCACGTGGCTGACCCGTGCTCCATCCCTGGTAGCCCACACGACCTCCTGAGCACAGAGCTAGAAGGAATCCCAGAGCACCGCTGGGTGTGGCCCCAGGCCCCCGCCTCCCAGATAAGGAGAATGTGCGTGAGCATGCAACTGAAACGAGTGCAGCCCCTGGTGAGCACATGTGCAGGCCCTACGTGGAGAGGCATGCAGGCCAGGCCGGCACTGAGGCCAGGGGTTGTGGGAGCACAGTAGTGTGAGCACCACAAGGAAACATGCAGCAGAGGGGAGGGGGTGGGACAGTCACCTTTATTTTTTAATTGCATATGTATTTTTTCATGTCTAGGATTTTATTTTCTTATTTTAGGGTTTTTGTTTGGGGGTCACACCCAGTGATGCTCAGGGCTTATTCCTGGCTCTGCACTCAGGAATTATTCCTGGCGGTGCCTGGGGAACAATATGGGATGCCGGGGATCAAACCAAAGTCAGACACATGCAGGGCAAATGTCCGACCCACTCTGCTGCCACTGCAGCCCCTCATGTCAGGATTTTCATCTAGAGTTTGGCATCTGTGTGCTTAGAGGTGGGCAGTGTCCAGGGCTTTCTCTCGGCTGTGTGCTTGGGGGGTGACTCCTGGCAGTGCTCAGAGAACCATGCAGTCCCAGGGGTCAAACTGGGGTCTGCCACGTGCAAGGTGGCAAGTGTCTGGTCTCCTGTCAAATGTCTCTTGACCCGCCGATTAATTTTTTAATCGAATCACCATGAGCTACAGTTACAAAGCTTTCATGTTTGAGCTTCAGCCATACAATGATCGAACACCCATCCTCCACCAGTGCACATTTTCCACCACCAATGTCCCCATTCTCCCCACCCACCCACTCCCCCCCACCTCTATGGCAGACAGTTTCCCCAATACTCTCGCTCTACTTTTTTTTTTTTTTTTTTTTTTTTTTTTGCTTTTTGGGTCACACCTGGCGATGCACAGGGGTTACTCCTGGCTTTGCACTCAGGAATTACCCCTGGCCGTGCTCAGGGACCATATAGGATGCTGGGATTTGAACCCGGGTCGGCCGAGTGCAAGGCAAACGCCCTACCCGCTGTGCTATCTCTCCAGCCCCTCGCTCTACTTTTGACCCCTTTCTTTATATCCGCCTCAGATGGTCTGTTCTGATCTGTCCCTTGAGGCTAGGGTGCCTTTCTCTGTGCACCTTGTCCTTTTGCAGGAGAGGGAGGAGTTTTCTCTGCAGGAGCCTGGAGCTACCTTCTGGGTCTGGCCTCTGACTGGCTGGGTCACAGCATGCAATCACTCTTTCCTTAGCATAGCTGCATTACCATTTTTTAAGGTCTGGAAACCTAAAATATGACTGATCGGACTCTTGTAAGCGTCTCGAGATCTCTGAACCCCACACGGGAAGCCCTGTCAGATCACCCGTAGAGTTTTCCATGGCGACCTCGCAGGTCAGATGGCACAGCATAGTCGGGACACTCCAGGGAAAGGAGGTTCTTGTTTGGGGGCTGGAGGGGCCCAGAGGAGGAAGCCTGCCAACAGTGCTCAGAGGCTGCATGTTTGATTCTTGGCTCTGCGGTGCAGGGCTGCTCAGGCTGGCAGTGCTCAGGGGCTACCAGGCCCATACCCAGCGTGCTGGGGGGGACCATCAGGTGTCAGGAATCAGACCTAGAGCTCCTCCTGCAAGGGACGCCCTCCAGTCCTGTCATCTCCCTGGGCCCAAGAAAAGCATTCTCAGCCAAGTATATTCTACCCTGGTAGGTTAACACTCAGAGTCAAAGGAGGGATAAAAGGCTTTATAGCTAAAAAATTAAAGTGAAATTAAAGTTTGGGGCCAGGGAGATAGTACAGCAGGTAAGGCACTTGCTTTGTATGTAGCTGGCCTGGGCTGGATCCCAAATCCCCATGTGGTTCCCTTGGCAATGCCAGGAGTGAGCCTTGAGCACAGAGCCGGAGTACACCCTGAGCACCACTGGGTGTGCTCCCCCACCAACAAAAAGAGCAAAACTTAAAGCAATTCATCAGCACCAGCCTTGCAAGAAATATTAAGGTGACTTAAAAAACAAAAAGCATTTCTGTGTAGAAGCAGTGATGCAAACACCACAAATTTGCATCACAGGAACTGAAATTGTGGCTTACCAGAATGAATTCGAGCTCAAGTCACTTAATAGGCTATAAGTATATAATCTTACAAGGAAACATGCAAGATATCCTTAAAATCTTCCGAAGAAAAATATTAATTGAAAAAGGAACAAAAAGTAGAGATGCTAATGCACAGTAAAAGAAAATAAGACATAAATGAACAAAGACAAACTAAAAACTAGAGAAATAAAATACCAATAAATACATTTCAACATGACCCTAAATGTTAATGCTCTAAATTGACCTATCATAAGGTATAGAGTGATTGAACGGGTTCAAAAACAAAATCTAGGGCTGGAGTGATAGCACATCAGGTCGGGCATTTTGCTTGCACACGGCCGACCCGGGTTTGATTCCCAGCATCCCATATGGTTCCCTGAGCACTGCCAGGAGTGATTCCTGAGTGCAGAGCCAGGAGTAACCCCTATGCATTGCCGGGTGTGACCCAAAAAGCAAATAATAATAATAAGTTTAAAAAAAAAGAACAGTTTTGGGGGCTGGAGCAATAGCACAGCGGGAAGGGCATTTGCCTTGCACTGCTGAGTGCAGAGCCAGGACTAACCTGAGTCCAGAGCCAGGACTAACCAACCCCTGTGCATCGCTGGGTGTGATCCAAAAAGCAAAAAAAAAAAGTTTTTGTTTAGCAAAAGAAAACATTAATAGTATGAAATAACAACCCACTGATCAGAGATGTTCATACATCTGATAAGTGTTTAATGTCCAGTATATATATAACAGATATTTCCTAAGAATATATGACAAACAATAACCAAAAAAGTCTGCCCATTATAAAATGGGTAGAAGGTTGTTTTTTTTTTTCTTTGCTCCTTGGCCCATACCTGATGATGCTCAGGGGTTACCCCTGGCTCTGCACTCAGGAATCACTCCTGGCGGATGCTGGGAATTGAACCCGGGTTGGCCATGTGCAAGGCAAATGCCCTACCGGCTGTGCTATTGCTCCAGCCCAAAAATGGATAGAAGATTTGAGTAGATACTTCTCCAAAGGAAACATAGTGATGGCCAGCAAACAGGACAAGATGCTAACTTCCGGGGGAATGAAACTCAGAGCCCCAGGGGAAGCTCTGATACCTGTGCAGGTGGCTCACATTGAAATGAAGGAGTATTAGTGACTGTGGAGAAAACGGGTGGCTCTCCTACGCTGGTGGGCTTCCAGCCATTTTGGAAAGCAATACGGAGCTTCCTCAAGAAGTCAGAAGTAGGGGCTGGAGAGATAGCACAGCGGTAGGGCGTTTGCCTTGCACGCGGCCGACCCGGGTTCTAATCCCAGCATCCCATATGGTCCCCTGAGCACCGCCAGGGATAATTCCTGAGTGAAGAGCCAGGAGTAACCCCTGTGCATCGCCGGGTGTGACCCAAAAAAACAAACAAAACAAAACAAAAAAAGTCAGAAGTAGACTCCCATGGGATCCAGCAGTCCCACTGCGTCCAGAGCAGGAAATCATTAGCTTGAAAGTCATATCCACCCCAGCCAATGAGAGCACAACCCACGGGAGAGAGGTCAGAGCTGGGCCTCCAGCATGTACCGTATATTCTCCAGGAGTAACCCCCAGAAGCTCCCAAGCGTGACCCCAAATCAGTGCTGCCTGGAATTGCACTCAGGCCCTCACACACTCGAGGCGTGCACTGTGCCACTGAGCCACGTTACCCCACGCCCCGCCCCCAGTTTGTTTGGGTTTGCCTTTAGTGTAAGGAATGATCAAATCAGGAAATAAAGTCAGGAGTGTGTCAGGAATCAGCATGTCTTGGCCTGAGGAAATGACTGGCATCATTCTGCTTTGCACCCACAGCTGCTGCTGGACACCCATTCCCTGAAGGTGGTCCTGCTCGACCTCCCCTCCATTGGCTCGCAGGTGGTGAGGAAGGCCCCCGCCAGCTACACGAAGATTGTGGTGAAAGGCATGACCCGGGCGGAGATGATCCTCAAGGTGTGCCGCCTCCCTCGGCGTGTCTGACAGGGTGGCGGGGTGGCTGAGGGCTGGGTTCCAGACGCACCTGTTCCAGAGGGTCGTCTGCATTCTCAGGCTACACTGGCCACTGGCCTCACCGGATGTGAGTCAAAGTCAGTAGCCCGTCTGGGGACCAGTCATTCTTCCTGACAGGTGACTTCTTTGTCGTAACGGTCTTGTTAGATTTGGCCAAGATCGGGAGTGAGCTGGTCTTGTCACAGTGAGTTGCTCTCTGTTCCTGGGAAGCCCTCCGTTAGCATTGCCTCTCTGGTGTTTTGTCCACTGCAGCTTAATGGGAACACCGTGCAGACATGACAGGGCTTCCTAAAACCCCTCTGCGGGCTGAGGACATGGAGAGCGTCTAAGCCTTGCCCTCCTGCCCCGAGCAACACCTGGACTTGTTGAGAAGCGAAGGCCTTGAGGAGAGGGGCCAAGGCTCCAGAATGTGCAGGATGAGCGTGACTTCAGGTCTGCCTCACAAACAGACGACAGCAGGAATGGACATTGCCTGGGGCCCGGAACAGCTGCCCAGAGCTGCCCAGACATGGCCTTCCCCAACCACTGCCCTCTCCTGGGGCAGGGGCACTCGGTTCGGGGAGAACCTGCAGAGAATTCCTGAGTCTGCTAGTCCTTGCCGTGCCTCGGTGCATGTCAGGAATTTCCTGAGGAACATGTATTGCTCGAGGAAGAAAGACTCTCATTTCAACACGACAAGAGATAAACTGGAGGGTCCTTTTCTTCTGTTTATATATTGAGTTCCCATCAGTATTTTCCAGAGAAGACAGTAGCATGTGCAGACACATGGGCAAACCCAAAGACACATACACACACACACACACACACACACACACACACACACACGACAGACACCACACACAGAAACACATACATAGATACAGACAGACACAGACTCACTCACAGATACTTGTACACTAACACACAGACAATTCAGACATGCAGACACAGACATACATAAAACACAGACACACACACACATATGTATGCACACATACAGACATATAGATATGCACACACTGACACAGACATGCACACACACATGCACAAACACATGGACATGCACACACATGCACGCACACATACAGAGACACAGACATGCGCACACACACTCCGTAACTGAAATGATAGGGGAACTAGCAGCCCCAGGTGTAGTTGGGGGACACTTTCTGTTTTTTCACAGAAAGAAGATAGTTTCCAGGGGGTTGTTGAATGGTTTTTATTCCACATGGTGCCTAGGTTTGCGGGCGTCTGGTCAGGGAAGGCAGTTCTACCAGGCTCTGGACTTCGGGCCTTGGGGGCGGGAGGCAGCGCCTCGGCAGTGCCACTGTGGAGGAACCGGCCTCTCTCCACACCCCGTGTTCGCCCGCTTGTCCAGTGCAGGGCCCTTTCCACAGGAGGCCCTTGGTCACAGCGTCCCCAGCGCCCTGCCCCCGCCCCTGCCCTCTGATTGGGAAGCTCCGGGGGAAGTGCTCCGCTTGTCCTCCGTGGGCAGCGCTACGGGTGACTCCGCCAATGTTCTTCCTGAGTGTGAAGGTGAACTGGGCCGGGGGCCTTTCCGAGCCGCCAGCTGCTGGCCATCGCCGAGGCCGTCTGGTGGGCAGGGGCGGCCTGCCCTGTGGGGTGCGGGGTGGGCCTCCCTTCAGTGCCCGCCTTGTCTGTCCCCACAGGTGGTGATGGCCCCGCATGAGCCCCTGGAGTTATTCGTGGACAACTATATCAAACTCCTTACGGACTATAACACAGAGACCTTCCAGAAGATTCTGGACATGAAGGTCAGCTGGGGGTCTCTGTCCCCAGGAATAGCCTCATCTTTGGTTTCTGTTCTGGGGGCGGCTGGCGGGGCAGTGCCTGGCGGGGCAAGGGAGGCCGTGGGAGCTGGGCATGAGCCCAGGCCAGGCATGCCGGGCTCACCGCATGCCGGCCCCCTGCACGGCAGGTGTGCATGACCCGTGAAATGCTTGTCCTATTGGGACAGCTGGGGACCCCGAGTCTGCGCGGCCCTCACCTCCCCCTCCCTCCCGCAGGGCCTGAAGCGCAGCGAGCAGAGCAGCATGCTGGAGCTCTTCCGCCAGCGGCTCCCCGCGCCGCCCTCGGGGCCCGACGGCTCTGGCTCGCTGTCCCTGCTGACCCCCACGCCCGAGCAGGAGTCCTCACGCATCCGCAAGCTCGAGAAGCTGATCAAAAAGAGACTGTAGGAAAGGACCCGGACACCGCCCCTCCCGCACCCCAAAACCCTCTGTGCCCGCCCCCCAGGTCTCAAGCGGTCAGTATTGAGACTTGCCCTGCTGGTGTGTCTCTCCCATCCTCTGTCTTCTGTCCCCGTCCCGAGCCCGGAAGTGAGTGAGGCTGAAGGGGGGGGTGGCCCGGAGACAGGGCTGGGCCCCGCGGCTGGGCTGGGCTCCTTCGTCCCCCCTGCCACCCTCCCCAAGTGTCCCCACACCGTGTGGCCCTGTTTCCTCCGAGGCACTGCCCGGCCCGGCTGCCCCCTCCTTTGTCTGCTCTCCCTGGGCTCCCACTGTCTCAGGAAGCAGCGTGTGCAGGTGCAGAATAGGGGCGGGGCAGGGGCTTTCTGCACCCAGGAAGTGCCCCCCAGGATGACAGCCTCTGGGCAGGGGGGCTCCTGCACACACTCCTACAGCGGCCCGACTTCCAGGGCACACATTCTGTTTCTGGTGCTTTCTACAATGTGGCAGTGAGTTGTCCCAGTGTTCCCCCGTGTCTCAGAAACCCAGGGCTTCCCTCTGTCTGGCCCGAGGTCCCCGTGTGCAGTCCCCACTGCGGGGGGGCTCCCGGCCGGGTGGGAGAGAGCTCTGCCTGCACCCTCACACACACGCACTACAGACAGATGGTCTCTCCGGGTCTGCGCTCCCACTCGGCACCACAGGAAAAAAAACCCAAAGCCCGACCTCTGACCCCCCTCCTCCCCGTTCCCATCATATCCAGAGCCCTTCCCAGAAGCCCCGGATACAAGGCGGTGTTTGGTGACTGGGATGCTGAGCCTGGCACCACCCTGGCACACCCTGGCCAGGCCTGCGTTCCTTTGAGGGGACAGCCTCTCAGCTCTGCCTCGCGCGTCCTGCAGCTCGAGAGACTGCTTCTCCCCTGGCCGCCCTGACTCACCTGGTTTCCTGGCCATGAAGCCTCAGTCACCCACAACCAGGCCGGAGAGAACAGTACTCGTGTGCACATTTGTTCCCGAGCCATGAACAGTTGGTTGGCACAGATGCCGTTGAGAGGAAGGGGGGGCTTCCGGAGACTGCCACAGGCCTGGGATGACCAAGGAGCACTCACAAGCGAGTTTCCAGGAGCTGGGGGAGCTCAGAGGGCCAGAGTGCAGCCCCAGCACCTGCAGGGCCCCTGGCTCGGTCCCAAGCCTGCCCCGGAGAAGACGAAACACTTCAGAACAGAGAATTTTTTCTGGAAATCCACAGAAACTTGAGACAGCCGTATAGCAGATTTTAAAGACTTGCCCCCAACCCCACTGCCTGCCTTCTTGTTTTTCCAGTCTGGCCTCTCTGCTGTGCGCGCCTTCCCTGCCCAGCCTCCTTTCTTCATTGGTCTCCAGCCTCTTCTTTCTGGCTGGCACGACAGGCAGGCATGGAGCCTCTCCAGCCGCCAGCCCTGGAGCAGAGTCAGGGGTGGGGCAGTGCGTGTGGCTCTAGCAGAGATCCTGGAGGAGAGGCTTGTGCATGAGACACCTGGGGGCGGGGGCGGTGGGAAGGATGAACAAGCACCGGCCACCCGCAGCGGGGGCTCTGGTGAAGCCGCGCCATCCGCACTGATTGAGGTTAACGCTGCTCGTGAGCGAGGGCGCCGCGGGCCCACCTCCACTCTGAGCAGCCACTTCAGCCATCTGTCATCAGCCGGGGAAGCCGGGGGGCTCCTGCACCTGGTTCTTGTCACTCTCGGTGTTTACAGATCCACACTTGGCTCTCGGCTCCTTCACGAGGAGTCATTTGCTAGCCGTCTCCGTAATGGCATTGAGACGTCAAACTGCTGTTTCCCTCCCACCGGTTGGTGGTCACAGCCAGGGAATTTTCATTCTTGATTTATTACATTGTCAGTAATCTCCAAGGGGCCAACAGCTGTCAGTAGGAGTTATGTTCAGTGTCTCGTTGACGGGTCTGCGAGCCGTGCGCGCGTCCTGCGAAGATAGAGCATGGTTCTCGGTGGGTAGGGTGGGGGGCGCGTCAGAACCCACCCGGGTCTGCTGAAGGACAGGGATGCCCGGAGGGGCCAAGCCAGTGAGCCACGAGGCCCAGCACACCTGTAGGCGTGGTCCACGGGTGACGGTCACATTTACACCTCCATTAAGAGCCTTGCAATAGAATTTTTCTTTCCTAAAGGATTGGTTACTGTAGCACATCTTCAGAGAGAGAGAGAGAGGGTGTGTGGTTGGGATTTGGGGTTTCTTTTTCTCCTTTCTATAATTTCTGACTTTCCAAGTGGGTGTCGTGACTATTGAGGTGAGCTGGTGCCTCCAGTGTAGACCCTTTGCTGATCGCCAGCAGCTTTCATTTTGAATGCGGGTCGATGGGTGCAACTGTGTCAGAAACTCTGATACTCCCAAGCCGACCATCTCCAGTTTCGATGACCAAGCCCCAAACACAAGACTCATGGATTGTTGTTATTTCAAAAGAACGGAATCGGGAGCACTCACTGATCAGAACAGCCCCAGCCTTGTTGTCATACTGAATTTCAGATGTTGTACTACCATTCCTTCCCCCTAATACTTTCTCTAGCTCTTTAAAAATAATAATAAAATAAAATTTGAGAGCTAGGAGAAATGCCAAAGGCAGTGAGGCACTTAACCTTGCACATAGCCAGCCCAGTTTGATCCTGGCTACCTCATACGGTTCCCCAAGCCCTGCCAGGAGTGATTCCCTGAGCACACCGGGGTATGTGATTCTTCTCCCCTCACCCTCGCCATGGCTAAAATAAATATTGGTAATTTATAATTGATAAAAAATTGAACACCTGCTGCTGCTAATATGGTCACACTTCCTAATGGCTGGCTTAGAGGTGCCAGGCGGGAGAAAGTTCTGGTTCCGTCCTAAGGGCAAAACGCGCAGCTCACACTGTGACTTCCAAGTTCAGCTGCCGAACGAACGAGAGTTCAGTGTTGCCGCTGCTCCCTCCCCAAGAACCAGCGTGGCTGCAGGGAAGGGTGCACAGGCCAGAGGACCCGCTGCCAGGGCTGCCAGTGTGGCAGGAGCAGGCTCAGCCTCGAGGTGACAGCCTGCCCGGTGCCCCACTAGACAAGCCCATTCCTGGCTTAGCACGCCCCGGGAAAGGCCAGAAGTTCACGGCTGGAACTGCGCTCTCTCCCTCCCGGGGAGACGCATCTTCACAGTGACTTCACAGCCTTGCCCGGGTAGAGGCAAATGTTTCACACTTCTCGGCTCCCAAGTCCAGTTCCTAAAAATAAGACCTTTAGAACTGCATGGGGCCATTTAAACAATAGCCTTGGAAACTCGGGGAACGAAAAGTTGGCGTGGTTGCATTTCATACAGTATATAGAATTTTCCAGTCTCCTAACATATATCAAAGTAGATAGCCTCTTGGACCCTCAGCGTTCTGTGCCTTTGGGAGAGATAAATTTCCTTAAAGGGATTGCCTCTTTTGTGTAGATATCTTTCATTTTCCCCATCTGGAAGCGATTTTGTGGTGCATATTGGAGCATAAAATATTACAGTTAATTAAAGCATTACTGGCTGTCATTTGCGAGAATGTATTTCCTTACTGTTGACGGAAGGCAGAGCAGACTCAGGAAAGAATTAGCAACCCCTGAACTTTGAGCCCCTGCTCAGCGTCTGCCGCTCTCCGGGGAGAAGGGGTGCCCCTTCCCTGGCGGCTGGGGGAGCGGGGCCCGGAAACAGAATGTGGTGTTCATCAGCGAGGTCCTGGCACGTCCAGCTGGGCTGGAAACACTCCCTGTAAACACGGCTGAAGGGTTCTGCTTCCGATTTGGACCCTTGTCGCACTCGGGCTTTCTGTCCCAGTGATTTCCTCCTGCTCCTCCTTCCTGCCTCCTCCCAGGGGCTGCCAGCAGGTCTCAGGTCTCAGAGCAGGGCGTGGATCCTGCCCACGGGCATTTGCAGTGAGCTTGGGGCACAGGGGAGCCCGATGTCTCAGCATTGGGTACTGGCAGCTCTCCCATTGGTTTGGTTTTGAGGTCATTACCTAGTTTCCATTCTTGATTGTTCTCTGACTCCCCGCTCTAACAGGGCAGCGAGAGCCGGGCCTTAGGGGGCAAAGAAACCCTTTCTGATGACCCCCCAGAAGAACAGTAGAAGTGTATTTCCGCCCAGCTTCTCCTCCAACCAGAGAGACGGTCACTGGCAGGGTAGAAGCAGAAGCAGCCTGGGGTTAGGCCTCCGGGTCCGGAGCACTTTGCCATTTTGAGCAAGACAGTGATCCCTGAGCCTTTGTTTTTCAACATCAGTGAGGGGGTTGAAGCGTACTGGAAAGGTGATTATCCAAGACGAGGGGCTGGAGCAATAGTACAGTGGGAATGGTGCTTGCCTTGCATGCAACCAAGCCAGGTTCAATCCCCAGCATCCCATCTGGTCATCCGAGCCCTCCAGGAGTCAGCCCTGAGTCCAAAGCCAGGAATCAGCCCTGGACCATCTCCAGGTGTGGCCCAAAAATAAAGGTCATCCAAGCCCAGCTTGTATGTCTTCTGGTGCTGGTGCGGGTCTGCAGGGGTGGAAAGGCTGAGGAGCACTGCTGTCAGCCCTAAGGAGTACCATTGTCTCGTGCGCGTTACACATGCGCCCTGGGCCACAGGGTGGGTGTGATGAGACAGTTTGGTCTGTGACACCATGCAGCACTTAAACACAGTGACCAGTGAATGGGTTGCTTTAAAGTCCATCAAAGGCAAAGACACTGAGACATTTTCCCAGGAAACCCTGGGGCCTTAGTACAGCGAGTAGGGCGGGTGCCTTGCACACAGTCAACGTGGGTTTGATCCCCGGCATCCCACGCGGTCCTCCAAGCACTGCCAGGAGTGATTCCTGAGTGCAGAGCCAGGAACAACCCATAAGCATTGCCAAGTGTGGCCAAAAAACCAAAGACATTTTAAAAAAAAAAGTGACCAAGTGACACACAGTGGCACACACAATGAACTCAGCAGGCTCCCATCCTTGCCTTTTTAGGTCATGTGTATGCGCCCAACTGAAAGGTTTCAGAGACGCTCCCGCCTCCTCTCTACTCTGGAAGCTGCTGCTTCCGTAGCGTTTAGGCATAAACCTGCAGACCCTGAGGAAAGAGCTTCCTCCTGGTGGTGTTGGCAGGGCCGCCTGTTGTGGAAAATGTGGCATGTTTCCTCGGAGTGCAAATGAGAAGGGCTGCTAAAGGCTTCCTTCCAAAGGAATTCTTTAGATACAGTGTCTGGTGTCCAAAGACCAGACTCCTCAACTGACTGCTCCTGGCAGAGGCAAAGTTCTTGTCTGCACTTTTTCTCTTTTTTCACCTACAACGCCAAAAACCCCTAAGTGTGTTAGGACAGGCAGCATTAAGTGGGAGGCTGAGGCTCATCAGGGTTGCTTTAAAGTCCATCAAAGGCAAAGACACTGAGACATTTTCCCAGGAAGCCCAGTCGCAGGAATCCAATGACAAGCCCTCATCTGCCTCTTGCAGTCCCCTGCAGGATACTGAGAAAATGTGGTGAAAACAAAGCTAAATGCTCTCCCTTAGGAATGTTTATCACTTAATCTGAGGACTCTGGTCAGTAACCAAATGGAATTTACACAATTGCCCTTCTCTCTGTCTCTCTCTCTGTGTCTCTCTCTGTGTGTCTCTCTCTGTCTCTGCTTCTTTCTCTTCCTTTCCTTTCTGTTTCTTTCTCTCTTTTTTCCTTTTTTTTTTTTGGGGGGGGGTGGAGAGGAGTTGGGCCACACCCAGCAGTGCTCAGGGCTTCCTCCTGGCTCTCTGTCCAGGAATCACTCCTGGCCAGCTCAGAGGACCATATATGGTTCCAGGAATCAAACCCAGGTCAACTACATGCAAGGCAAGACCCTACCCACTGTACAATCTTTCTGGCCCCTGGAGACTTTTTCAACAGTTAAGAAATTTCTCTTTAGCAGTTGGTGCACTGCTCTTCCTTCTGAGAAGAGTACAAGCAAACAGTTGGGGGGGGGGGGGTGGAGGAAGCTTTCTTGCTACCGTTTCACCTGGTACCCCTGAAAGTTGCAGCTCACTTCACAAATACTTTTGTTGGCCACAGAAGTAAAGGGAAGTTTGTTGTGGAAAGGAAGTCCCTTCTAGAGAGGGGAGGAAGCATACAAGCGGCTCAAGAGGCCACATTCCAGAAAGTTCTTCACAAACCAAACTTCTGGGATTGGGCTGATTGAAGCAGCCACAGAAGAGCAGTAGCAGGCAAGTGGAAAACTAGCAAGTTTTATATAGAGAAAATATGAGTTCCTACTCAGAAAAATCCTGTCCCTTTGGGCCTGTGTCACACCCACGGGGCTTTTCATGGGTCCCAAGTGCTCACTCCCGGGCTGGGACTGGCTGTGAGAATTGGGTCGGGGGAGCAGGAGGATAAGAGTCCAGCTAGTTCAGCTTGGGTCTGTGGCTGTGTGGTGGGTAAATGACACGTATGATCATGAGAAGGTCCGGGGTGGGGAGGGGGGGTCCAAGCTACCCTCATTCAACACTATTCCTACACAATTGGGGTGGAGGGTGGCGCTAGTACTGAGTGTTTACTGCGAATGAATGGCTCACCGGCATGTAGGATCTCATCAGGTCAGAGTGCCTGTCCCCTGCTCCGCGTGGTCAGCTCCACATGCATCTGGAGAACAAGTGACATGTTCAAGGCCCCTACCATGCTCTTTCTTCTCTATGCCAGTGGTTTTCAAATGTATGAGGCCATTTTCCACAGGACTTCAGTGCACAGAAAAGGATTACAGTCAGACATGGACCCCAGCCGCCAATTCTGGTTTTCTTTGCTTGCACAGTATAGAGAAATCTCAGTCCCATCCAACTAGAGCAGTTTTTATGTGTATAGTCTCTTTCTTTGTTTTTGGTGGGTATCGCACCCAGCAATGCGCAAGGGCTATTCTTAGCTCTGAGTTCAGGAGTCACTTCTGGTGTGTGGGAAACCCTATGGGATGCTAGGGATCAAACCCAAGTCAGCCATGTACAAGGCAAGTTCCCTACCCGCTGCAATATTGCTCCAGCCCGCCTTCCTATCGCAAATACTCTTTTCCCTCCCAGTGTTGCCAGTGATTGAACCCAGGTCCTTAACCCAGCCACATCCTGGGCCCCCTGAATAGACACTTCTGTAGTTCAGATGGAGTATAGCTTATCTAGCTGTTCTCCTTCCTGTCAGTATACAAACCAGTGAGTTCCCTTTTTTTTGGCTATTAGAATCATGTCATCAGTATAAAATCTTCCTGAAAGTATCTTTGTTTATTGGTGCTCACCCTCTAGAAAAATACCCTGCTACGGTGAGGTGAGAGCTCAAAGGGTAGAGTACATCCTTTGCATGCTGGAGGCCCTGGGTTCAACCCCTATCACTGCATCTCTCCCTCTCCCTCACCCCGCTGACCCCTGGTACTGCCAGGAGTGACCTCAAAGCACAGATCAAAAGTGGCCCTTGAGCACCACTGAGCCCACAAAAAAAAAAAAAGAAAAGAAAACTTGGGGGCCGGAGCGATAGCACAGCGGGTAGGGCGTTTGCCTTGCACACGGCCGACCCGGGTTCGATCCTCGGCATCCCATATGGTCCCCCAAGCACCGCCAGGAGTAATTCCTGAGTGCAAAGCCAGGAGTAACCCCTGAGCATCGCTGGGTGTGACCCAAAAAGCAAAAAAAAAAAAAAAAAAAAAAGAAAGAAAACTCTTAAATTACTTTGTTCCTGGGGCTGGAGCGATAGCACAGCAGGTAGGGAGTTTGCCTTGCACGCGGCCCACCCGGGTTCGATTCCCAGCATCCCATAGGGTCCCCTGAGCACCGCCAGGAGTAATTCCTGAGTGCAAAGCCAGGAGTAACCCCTGTGCATTGCCAGGTGTGACCCAAAAAGCAAATAAATAAATAAATAAATAAATTACTCTGTTCCCTTTTTATAATAAAATAACACACACATTTGAAACGTGACCAGCTCAGAGAGATGCCTCCAGACCCCGCACCAGGATGAGTTTCATCCAAGGCATCCCGGGCAGGGGGCGGGGTGGGGGTGAGCCAAACAAAGCCCCGGCAGCCAAAAACCTTTGTAACCCAATCTCCACCATGCTCACAGCCAAACTCCACAGGCTCAGAACGAGCCTCATCCAGAAATGAATCTGTTGTAAAACTCAAGTATGTGGGTTTTGTGACCGAAATCTCCAGCCCGGGATGGAGTCAGGGATGGGCGACCTCCCCCCACCCTTCTGTTCTTGTCGGAGCCTGGCAGTCATGCCCACGAACTGCCTCAGGCACCATATAAACTTATTAACCAGCCATGATCCAGAGGTTCATAAATAAATCTCAAAAGAGCAAAAAGCTGTAGAGATGCTTCCGGACCCTAAAGTCAATATCTAGTTATTTAACTCCAGCTGTATTACCCCATTTAAAATTTTAGAATTCCTGATGTGCAGCCACAAATGCCGCAAATCTCATACTCTACACCACTGATATACCAGTAGTAGCACACCACGTTGGATGGGATATAAAGTAGAAGGCAACAAATCTCAATCAAGAAAATATTAACACTCAAGGCTTAACCTGTAACAATGTATTATTAACCTTTTACACAAGGGCTTAATTGCTCCAAGGTGAGATACAACAATCTTCACACGCTTTCTTCTAAGGAACTCTTTTTTGATCATTTTTAGTGAATGATGATGATGATGATGATGATGATGATGATGATGATGATATTCATAACAAATAATACAAAATAAATTATTTAGGGCCTGCTATTGGGGCAGGCTTGGGTGGTGGTTGGAAAATTGGAAATAATGGTGGTGGGAAGATGTAATGGTGGTGGGATTTGGTGTTGGAATATTCAATGTAATATCTTGAACAACTATAAAAATAAAATTAAAAAGGGGGTGGGGTGGGGATGATGGGAGGGAACCTGGGGACACTGGTGCTGGGAAATGTACACTGGTGGAGGGATGAGTGTTGGAATACTGTATGACTGAAATCCAATCATGAACAGCTTTGTAAGGGTATACCTCAATGATTCAATTAAAAAGTGAAAAAAGCGGCTGGAGCAATAGCACAGCGGGCAGGGCATACGCCTTGCACGCGGCTGACCCAGGTTCGATTCCCATATGGTCCCCCGAGCACCGCCAGGAGTAATTCCTGAGTGCAGAGTGCCAGGAGTAACCCCTGAGCATCGCCGGGTGTGACCCAAAAATCAAAAACAAAAGTGTGAGCAGCTCTTACCCCAGCATCTTCTGTCAGAGGGTGAACCCTTTGTCCACCCCCTCACCCTACATGGTTGCTTCTGTTTCTCCATCAAGGGTATTTCTCAACCTTTTTCTTTTCTTTCTTTCTTTTTTCTTTTTGGGTCACACCCTGTGATGCACAGGGGTTACTCCTGGCTCTGCACTCAGGAAATTCTCCTGGCGGTGCTCAGGGGACCATATGGGATGCTGGGAATCGATTCCCGGTCGGCCATGTGCAAGGCAAATGCCCTACCCGCTGTGCTATTGCTCCAGCTCTCAACCTTTTTCTTACCATGAATCCCTTCCAGCCTAGTTTCTTCCTGAGCCCCACATGGCCCCTCCTTCCGTCACCCTTCTGTCCTACCACTTGGCCCTAGTTTCCTGTGCTGCCCCTCATTTACACAATTTTCCCCTGGGGCCCCCTTGGCACATCCTGGGGACCCTCTGGGGGATGTTGGGCCCCAGTTGAGAAAGCTTCTCTGGAGGGCGTAATTACAGCACCTTCTGCAGAAAACCAGCAAGGGAGCAGAAGTTCCCCTTTGGTTTTCGTTGCACAAACCCACAGGGACCCAACTTGGGCTTGACCTGAGTAGAGGAGCTCTCACTGCACACACTCCAGGGTTGATGTTTGCTCCTGAAGGGAGAGCTCAGCCTCGGTGCAGAGACAGCCACAACCGTTGGCCCTTCCATGACTTCAATTCCCTGTTCACTCCCAGTCTTGCCCACCGCCCCAGCCCCCGGCCTGTGCTGGCTTTGCTCAGGGTGTGAGGGAAAACAGTTCCCCTCTCAAACTCAACTCCAGGAGAGAGTTTCCTTACTCTACAGCAGAAGGGAGAGTCTTGAAAGCCAGCACTTTAAATGCGAGAGAATGGTGCAAGTGTCTTGTTTTTTATTCTGAAAATGTGCCTTTATTTAAAGCGCCCAAACCCTCGTGGTCTTAGTCTTCCATTGCATCATCATCAAAGAGGTTCTGGGCACCAATAATTTTTCCTCATTAAAAAGCAAATGGAGGGGCTGGTGCGATAACACAGCAGGTAGGGCGTTTGCCTTGCACAAAGTTGATCCAGGTTTGATTCCCAGCATCCCATAGGGTCCCCTGAGCCCCGCCAGGAGTAATTCCTGAGTGCAGAGCCAGGAGTAACCCCTGTGCATTGCCAGGTGTGATCCAAAAAGTAAATAAATAAAAAGAAAATGGAAAAAATAAAAAGCAAATGGAGGGGTCGAACCAGTGGTGCAGTAGGCAAGGCACTTGCCTTGCATGTGGCTGACCAGGGTTCGATCCCCAGGATCCCATACAGTTCCCTAAGCCTGCCTGAGCTCAGAGCCAGGAGTAACCCCTGAGCACCACCAGGTGTGCCCCACAGCCCACAACAACAACAACAAAAGCAAGCTGGAGAGATATTTCAAAGATGCAGGAGACCCAGATTTGATCCCCCAAGTATGGCTGAGAGTGATTGGTAGCCCCCAAGCACTGCTGGATATGGCCCCGGAACCCAAATAAATGATAAGAAAGAAGACTGGAAATGAGCTCAAGTGGTACAACACGTGTTTTATAAGGCCCTGAGTTTGATTCCTGGTATTACACGCAGCCCCTCCATACACACTACAAGTACCAGTGGGTATGGAGTGGTCGTCACAGTCCCTTGACACCACCAGGCGAGCAACACTGTGTGTGTGGCTGGACCCGAGCACCAAGCAGTCGGACTGCCTCACTGAGCTGGGCATCACTGAGGACAGAGCTCTAAAAACTTAAGGGGAGGACTGGAGAGAGTGCAGCAGGTAAGGCATCTACTTTGCACTCAGTCCACCTGGTTCCAGCCCATGTGGTCCACCGAGTGATCATTGAACAAAGAGCCAGGAATAAGCCCTGAGCGCAGTTGGGTGTGGGTGCCGAACAAAAACAGGTAAATAAAGCTATAGAGATCGCAAAGGACTGAGGTGCATGCCTGGCATGCAGACACCCTGAGTTTGATCCTCAGTACCACATAATCCCCGGAGCACCACTGGGGTGGCCATGGTGGCCCCGGCATTGCTGGACCTGGGTAGCATCTCATCACTGGACCAAGCATCAAACTAGCCAAGTATCCATAGGACTGATCCCAGGCACCCCCTCACCCCCAGGCAAAGAGCACTAAACATATGGGGGTCCAAGAAGGTTACTGACATACCCCTTAGCAGAAACGCAGGGAAGGTGCTAGAAAGGGGAGAGGAAATGAATAGCAGGCATTCATGGAACCAGGTTTTCAAAAATTAATTAATTTTATTATTTTAGTTTGTTTTGTGTTTTTGTTTGGGGGCCACACCCGGCGGTGCTCAGGGCTTACTCCTGGCTGTGCACTCAGAAATCACTCCTGGCGGTGCTCAAGGGATCGTATGGAACGCCAGGGATCGAACCCGGGTCAGCCGCGTGCAAAGAAAACGCTGTACCTGCTGTATTATCTCTCCAAGCCCAAGCCGGACTGCTTTTCACGCAGATGAGTGACACCTCAGGGAGTCCCAGAAGGATTTTTGTCCCTGGTTGGAGGGTCCCACCAAAGTGTGGGGACATGATCCAAGTCCCAGTGGAGCCCCGGCTGGGAAGAGCTGCACAGGGCGCGGGGGCGCTCCTCTCGCCACAGGCCTGTCCCCGCCCCTGACCAATTTTTAGTCGAGACTCCGAAGTGAAAAACACGGCTTCAAAGGCGAGCTCGAGTTCCCAGCGGGGCCGCAGCCCACAGCCGCTTCCGCTCCGCATGGGGCCGGCGGGGCGCGCGCGGGCCGCAGCTCCCGGGAGGGCGGCGGGGCCCAGACGCCGCGCGCCGCCCCCTCGGCTCCCACGCCGCGCCCTGCCCGCCGCGGTCCAGATGCGCCGCCCCCCCCCGCCGGCGGCGCCGGGAGCCCACGGACCCGGGGGGCCTTGGCCGTGCACCCTTACTCCTAAGAGCCTCTCTGCCAGGGAGCCAGGGGGCTTGGTGCAGTCCCGGGGCTGTGCGCCCCGCGCCCGGCCGGTCTGGGGTCAGCCTGCAGAACTGACGCGCACTGCATAGGCGCAGACCCATCTGGGGTTCATTTGGCGGGGATCAGCTCTGCGGTGCGGAAGGAGGGAGCGTCTGCAGACAGGCTCTCAGCTGACACACAGGGTGGGGCCTACCTACACGGGACAGGGCTCGCTCGTGAGGGCACCCACCTTGGGGCCGCCAGCCTCATCACCCAGGCTGCATTTGGCTCCTGGGGTTGTGTTTGTTAGTCGCTGGGCCAGGCCAGGCCACCCTCCCACGGACCTGCTGTCTCCAGTGGAGAAACCAGAAAAAGAACCTTGGTGGGACAGCGGAGAGGGCCATCCCAGTACCCTGTGTGGTCACCGAGTTCCGTAACAGATTCCCACCAGGCTCCTTCCTTCTCTCCCTCCCTCCCTCCCTCCCTCCTTCCTCCCTCCCTCCCTCCCTCCCTCCCTCCCTCCCTCCCTCCTTCCTTCCTTCCTTCCTTCCTTCCTTCCTTCCTTCCTTCCTTCCTTCCTTCCTTTCTTCCTCCCTCCCTTCCTCCCTTCCTTCCTTCCTTCCTTCCTTTCTTCCTTCCTCCCTCCCTCCCTTCCTTCCTTTCTTCCTTCCTCCCTTCCTCCCTCCCTCCCTTCCTTCCTTCCTTCCTTCCTTCCTTCCTTCCTTCCTTCCTTCCTTCCTTCCTTCCTTCCTTCCTCCTTTCCTCCTTCCTTCCTAGCAGTGAAAACACATTAGATAGATGAGTCTCCTGGTGGTTGTTTGACCTGCTCACCTCTCCCTCCCCACTTCTGCTTAACCCAGGTCATCCCAGCCATCCGATGGCAGTGGGGTGATTTGGTGCCCAAGGGAAAAGGTGCCACCAGCTTCCCCAGGCAGAGCCTGAGAATGCTTCCCTTAGCCTGTCCAGGAAGAACAGGGTCAGGAATCGGCAAGACCCAGACTGCAAAGGGCAGGGCACAGGGTGGCCACCCTCTTGCCTCCACATAGCGACTGTCCTGGGGCTCTTGGGAGAGGCTTTGCCGGCCCTGCACAAACCAGCAGGGGAACGCATGGTGCTGGCACGGGGAATTCTGAATTCAATCCCCACCCCGCACTCGGACAGAGGATCCACCCAGCCATCATTGCTGCCAGAGAGAACATGGCTGTGAAGGCACTGGCCGTGGGGTTCCAGGTAGATTCAGCTTAGGCCAGCACTGGGCTCTGCAAGTGGTGGCAGGATTCCATGTGGGGCACCCCAGTCCCAAAGCAGCACCCAGAAAGCATCCATCTATGGGTCGTCATCCGGTGGGAGCCGTCTTACCCTCAAGAGCACCCCTCCGCACCCCAGAGATTAGGGGCTGGGGAGATAGTACAGGGGTAGGTAGGGCGCTTGCCTGGCACACAGCTGAGCTGGGTTTGATACCTGACACCCCCATATTTTCCCTCAAAGCCTGCCAGGAGTGATCCCTGAGCTCAGAGCCAGAAGTAAGCCCATAGTAAGCCCTGAGCGCTGTCAGGTGTGGCCCAAAACTAACCAGCCATGCTCAGGACCTGGACAATAGCCAGGCAGCTCCTGGAGCAGAAGCTGCCCCAGCCGCCTTCCTCATGGAGGGACTCGGCTCAGACCCATGCCAGAACCCAGAGAGACCCAGGGACGAATACAAGCCAAGGCAGACATCACAGCCTCATACAGGTTCTCTGGAACCACTCAGCTGCTGCACCCCCAAAGTCTGACCAGCCACAGTTCTGGGAATTCTGATAAGACAAGTCAAACCATCAGGAGAGAGGCCAGAGTGACAGTACAGTGGGTCGGGCGCTTGCCTTGCATGCAGCTGACCTGGATCCATCACTGGCACCGTACATGGTCCCCCAAGTCTGTCAGGACTGATCCCTGAGCATAGAGCCTGGAGTAAGCCCTGACACAGCCAGGTGTGGCCCCAAAACCAACAAGAAGGGGAGCTGGGGAGGTGGTTCACTCCATACACGTGAGGATCTAAGTTCAACCCTTGGCACCACAGGGCCCCCAAGTAAGCATTGCCTGGAGTGACTTCTTAAAACCCAAGTAAGTTTTGCCTGGAGTAACCTCTGAAAAAAAAAAAAAGAAAGAAAAGAAAAGATAAAGAGGGAACTTGATTTTTCCACTCTGCTCCAGGCTGTCTTCAAAGAGCTCAAAGCCCAACTGCAGAGTGCAGGGGTTCAGCCTGTGTCTGGGGAATAAAAGCATCACGACAGCGAAGGTCAGTCCTGCATCTCCCTCCGACCTACCCCAAATGAAGCTGATGCGGGGACAGGAGCAGAGTCAGACAGGGCCCCGGCGGCTGCCACGTCCCGAGTCAGAAGAGCGTGTTTTCAGTGACCCCAGCCAGAGAGCAGACTGAGCTCTGCTCGCTCCACTGCCATGTGCCAGTGTCCGTGGCACCGCGCAGCCTGGCTCCCAGGGCCAGACTGGTTCTGGGGTTCAGGAATGTTGACTTGTCCTTAGGATGAATCTAAGCCCCTTTCCTGCAGGGCATCCCTGTCGTCCTTGTGTTTAAAGCACTTGAGATGGGGAGACACCCAAAGGGCCAGAGCATGCAAAATGCATGTCCAAGATTCTGTCCCTGGAACCTCATCGTCTTGAGCACTGTACTAGGAGTAGACCCCCCAGGTCCTAAAACCAAAACCAAAAAAGAACTTTGGTTTCCTTAAATTTGATTTCTTTAAGTATTTTAAAGACAAAGGTATGGTTTTCAAAGAACACTGAGAGGGACCTGTCCTCTTCCAGAAAAAGAAAAAAAAAAGGGAGTGAGTTTATTTTACTTTATTTTGGTTTTGGGGTCACACCCAGTTATGCTCAGAGCGTACTCCTGCTCTGCGCTCAGGAATCACTCCCGGCAAGGCTAGGGGAGTATATGGGATGCGGGGGGTTGAACCCAGGTTAGACACATGCCAAACAAATACCTTTCCTGATGTACTATTTTAAAAGAAAGTGAATTTAACAGATACTTAGTGGCAGTGGGCAGGGAAAATGGCCCAGGAGTCAAGGCACTTGCCTTTCATGTGGCTAACTCTGATTTCATCCCCTGCAGTGCATGCGGTCCTCCAAGCCCTGACCAGGAATGATCTCTGAGCACAGAGCCATGGAGTGTGGCCCCAAAACCAAAGCAAATAAAATAATTAAATGAAAATGAAGGACATACATGGGGCCAGAGAGATAGTACTGGCAAGAAGGAAGGAAAGGAAGGGAAGGAAAGGAGGAAGGAAGGAAGGAAGGGAGGAAGGGAGGAAGGGAGGGAGGGAGGAAGGAAGGAAGGAAGGAAGGAAGGAAGGAAGGAAGGAAGGAAGGAAGGAAGGAAGGAAGGAAGGATGGGAGACAGGAAGGAAGGAAGGAAGGAAGGAAGGAAGGAAGGAAGGAAGGAAGGAAGGAAGGAAGGAAGGAAGGAAGGAAGGAAGGAAGGAAGAAGGGAGGGAGGGAGAAGAGAGAGGGGGAGGAAGGGAGGGAGGGAAGGAGGGAGAATAGGAGGGAAGTAAGAAGCATGGAGGGAGGGAGGGTGTCTGCTCACTTAAGCATGGAGCAGGCTCCCCTCTCTGGCTGGGCATGGTCCTGGGCTTCCCCATCCTGGCATGTGTGACCTTACACCTGCTGTGTGGCACATCCCTTTTTTGAGTCCTTAGCTAAAGGGATGTGTGAGGTGGGCGGGAGACCGAAAGTGGCCAGATCTCCACATTTCCCGGTTCTCCAGGTCTGACTCCAACAGGTCTGAAGTTTGCTGCTGCGAGGATGTCACTGGGTAGCCTTTAGCACGGCAGAGCTGCCCATCCACCACCTGCCAGCTGGGCCTGGGCACAGCTCAGCCAGCAACCCAAACCCTAGGTCGGGGCTTGCTGTTAATCACCGAGGTCGGTCTGCAGACAACAGACCAGTTGAACTGGACCACAGACCAGTCCGTTTGACAACAGCCCAGTTCTACTGGAGGCTGCTGAGACTAGTCGGGGCTTCTGTGTCACACTAGAGGGGAGCAGTCCCCCGTCCAAGTGAGAAGCTGGGGCGCCCAGGGGAGGCCCTGGCACTCAGCCGTGGACAGCCTGCTAACGCGTCTACCTCCCCGGGCTCCGAGCCTGCGCCCACCGCAGACTCGCCCCCCTGCTGCTGTGGCCGCAGCCGGTCTGGCTGAGCACCCAGGTCAGAGACGCTTCCCGCCGAGTCCCCTTGAGGATAGCCAAGGCGGCCGTCAGTTCCTCAGGCAGAAAGGGGAGCCGGCGGCTGCCCGGAGCCCGTCCTGGAGCCAGAGGCGGCTGCAGCCATACGAAGCGCATTAACTATTAACATTTTCCAGTTGTTGGTTTGCTGGGTCCCGCCAGCTCCCGAGGCTTCTGCAGGCCGGAGCTCTACTTGGGTTCCCTGCAACAGCCAGGGCCGGAGATACTAGCGCCCGACGACCCTCGCGGCGAGGGGGCAAGGCGATCTTTGGGGCTCGGTGTCCCCGTGCCCGCCCTCATTGGGACCGGGATCGAGACGGAGCTAGGGGAGCCTTTTCCGCCCGGCTGTGGCCGCGGGGGTCCTGGAGCACGCCGCGATCGGCGGCTCCGGGAGCGCCGGACAGCCGGACAGACAGCAGCGCGGGCGGCGCACGGCGGGTGCGTAGCGGCCCCTGGCGCTCAGCGGGGCGGCCCGAGGGGCGTGACCCAGGGCTCGGGCTCGGGGCGGGGCCTAGAATAGGCGGGGGAGGGGCGGGGCGGGGTTTCCCGGGGGCGGGGCTTCTCGGGGGCGGGGCAGGCGCTCGGCGGCCGGCGAGACCCGGACAGCGCGGGCGGCGGGGCGGCCACCGGCCCCGGCCCGCGTCTGCGCCCCTGCGCTCCTGCGCGCCGACCCGCCGCGTGCACAGCCATGGTGGGCCGGCTGAGCCTGCAGGATGTGCCCGAACTCGTGGACACGAAGAAGAAGGGCGACGGCGTCCTAGACAGCCCGGACTCGGGGCTGCCCCCCAGCCCCAGCCCCAGCCACTGGGGGCTCGCGGCGGCCGGGGGTGGCGGCGGCGGCGGCGGGGAGCGCGCGCCCGCCCCCGGGACCCTGGAGCCCGACGTGGCGGCGACTCCCGCGGCCCCGGTGAGTGCCCCTCCGCATCCCACGCGCAGCTGCCTCCCGGGGGGACCCCGGCCCGCGTGCCCGGCCGCCCGGCCGCGCCGTCGGCGCCGCCACCCGCCCGTCGGGGCGCCGTGGCCATCGCCAGGAGCCCGGGGCGGGAGTGCGGCGAGGCCCGGCCAGCTGGAGCCGGTGGCTGGAAAATTGTCATCGCCTGGGAGGCGCGGGAGCCCCGGGAGAGGAGCCGCCGCCTCCTCCCTCTGGGGTGGCGGCCCCCAGGCTGCCAGCCCGCGACTCAGACGCATTCCTGCCCCGGCCGGGTTCTGCGGGCGAGCACCCCTCTCCGGGTCCCCACTTGGCCCCCTCTGGCGGCGGCTCCCGAGGGTCCGCCCCCTCCTGGCAGGCCTCGGGGAGAGGGGTGTGCTGCGGGCTCCCGCATGGAAGAGTAAACGTGGCCAGCCTCGGAGGGGACCTTCGGGAGGGAGCACTCCGTGGACCTCCCTCCCACCTCCTGCTGTGTCTGTCCCCTTGTCCTGTCACCGTGTCTGGGAGGTGGGAGGCCCTTTGAAACAGGAATCCTGGTATTTGGTTATAAAATATTTATTCCAGTTTCTTGCCCCTGGACCGTGGCTGGTGGTGTTTACTGCCTCCACCTAAACTCCAGGAGGTGCTTCTGGAAGCCAGAGTGGCTGTTTGCTTTCCAGGGGTGGAGAGAAGCTTTCCCGGGGCTCTGATGTTCTTGGGGGTGCAGGGAAGGTGAAGGGTTTGGGGAATTCACCTGCTGTGCACTCCTGACCTGTTCTCCCTTCCGTGTGTAAAGGCAGCACTAGAACCCTAAACCTTCACACACACACACACACACACACACACACACACACACACACACACACTCCTAGGAGGTGCTCCATCCACCTAGCCTGCTAGTTCCCTCCACCCCAGGAGAGCCTCACCTGTCAAAGCCACACTGCCCAGTGTGCCCGCTCCTCTGGAACGCTTTCCTTGATGCTTCCAAGACTGGGCTTCACCCCCACTCCAGGTGATACCTGGAAGGAGTCTGTAACGAGCTGTGGAAAGTGACCTTCCTTCTCTGGGTGATGGTTCCTCCTGGGGTCCCACGACTGCCTGGAAGGTACTCCCTGACTTTGGGGGGCTCTGGCTGCGAGAGATGGGACTACAGATCTCCCTGTGCCATTTCCAAAGAGCCTGCAGCAATCAATGCCCTCATCTTTGCCCTGCACCATCCTCTGACAGTGGTTCATACCCCGGCTGGCTGGCTCACAGCTCAGAGCCTGAACCCTCACCACCTCCTGCCTGTCACCCACCCTGGTCCCCTCTGGATTTTGCTTTTCCACACCTCTACTTCACACTTTGCTCTGGCAACAAGTTTTGAGAACCAAGCTTCTAGAAACGTCTGCTTCCTTCTCTTTCTCGGGAGAAGCAGGGTGGGTTTGCCACCTACACACCCTAACCAAAAGGTGGCAAAGAAAATGGCCAACGATCCCCAAAAAGAGATTGGAGAGACAGTACAGTGGGTAGGGAGCTCGCCTTGCACGCGGCTGATCTGGGTTGGATCCGTGGCCTCCCATATGGTCCCCTGAGCACTGCCAGGAGTGCAGAGTCAGGAGTAATCCCTGAGCACTACTGAGTGTGGCCTCAGAACAACAACAAAAAAAGAGTCTCCCCAGTTAAAAAAAAATCCCCCAGCACCCCCAAGGGCCTCTCTGTCTCTGCACATGCCACTTACAAGGCCGATCCCAGAGCAGGTGGTATGTTTGTGGGCTGGGGGACTGGGAGGTCTGGGCTGTTGCCCTGATGCTGTGGCTGGGGGTCAGTGATGTCTCAAGGGCTCTGCTCTCTGAGTGGGGCATGGCACTGGCCCTCAGCTAGGGAGGCTGCAGAGTGGAAGTGGGGGCGGGCGCCCAGGCAGGGGAGGTAGGAGACCCGGCTGGGGCTAGAGTAGGACAACATCTGAGCCCGTTTGTTTGCTGGCTTGTTTGTGGGCTGGCTCACTCTGGCCTTTCCTACAGTGGTTGAGACGGTGCGCGGCTGGGGCTGGGGGCTGGCGGTGTCGGGCAGAGTCCAGCACTGTCGGCATTTGGCTTCTCTCATCTGGCTGTCCCCAACCTCAGCGACTGACCGAGGGTGACCGCATTGTGGCATGGTTGAGGTGAGGAGGTAGGAGAGAGCACACAGCCCATCTGGGGCAGACCTGGGGTCTCCCCCACACTGGAGTCACCCCATTGCCTGGCATCACTTCCAGCGGGGAAGGCTCGGAGCCAGGGCAGCTGTGGGGTGCATCAGGTGGTCTGAGTGCCTCCTTCTTCCCGCAGAATCCAGTGCTCCTGGCAGCCCCAGCCCCCGGCTGCTCACCAAGGCTGTGTCCCCTGTCCTTTGGTGAAGGAGTGGAGTTTGACCCCTTACCACCAACGGAAATAAGGTAAATGTATCGCATGGGTCTTGTTTCTAATTCCATTTTTCATTCCATAAGTGCTGATTATTTAAGAAAAAAGTCAGGGCTAGGGAGATGGCGCAGAGGACTGGAACACATGCTTTGCAGATAGGAGCCTGGTTTGATCCCCCTGGTACTCTGAGCATGACTGGGAGCAACCCCATCCCACACGCACACAAACACACACACACACACACACACACACACACACACACACACACACACTCCAAGCACCATACCAGCAGTAACCCCTGAGCACTTCCAGGTATGGTCCCTAAATCAAAACTTAAAATTTTTTTTTAAAAAAATAAATAGATATAGGGTCTGGAGTGATAGCACAGTGGGTAGGACATTTGTCTTGCACACGGCCGACCCAGGTTCTATTCCCAGCATCCCATATGGTCCCCTGAGCACTGCCAGGAGTGATTCGTAAGTGCAGAACCAGGAGTAACCCCTGGGCATTGCCAGGTGTGACCCAAAAAGCAAAAAAAAAGTAAAGTAAGTCAAAGACTTTTTATAGTCTATTGGCTAATCTTCTGGAATTTTCTTGTTTTTTAAACTGCATTCTAAGCAATTAAATATAGAAACTTTTGGGAGGTGGGGAAGCACCAGGGACCATACATTTAAAATATGTGCTCTGCTTTTAAAAATAGGTATACTTTTGGGGCTGGAGCGATAGCACAGCGGGTAGGGCGTTTGCCATGCACGCGGCCGACCCGGGTTCAAATCCCAGCATCCCATATGGTCCCCTGAGCACCGCCAGGAGTAACTCCTGAGTGCAGAGCCAGGAGTAACCCCTGTGCATCTCCAGGTGTATCCCAAAAAGCAAAAAAAAAAAAAAAAAAATAGGTATACTTTTTTTTTTTTTTTTTTTACTTTTTGGGTCACACCTGGCGATGCTCAGAGGTTACTCCTGGCTCTGCACTCAGGAATTACTCCTGGCGGTTTTCAGGGAGACCATATGGGATGCTGGGAATCAAACCCAGGTCGGCCACGTGCAAGGCAAATGCCCTGCCCGCTGTGCTATCGCTCCAGCCCCCAAAATAGGTATACTTTTAAAAATAAAAAAGAGATCCCACTGTACATGCATTCTTTCAAGTTACCTTTTGCACATTATCTGTCATGACCCTCAGATGTTTACATCTTTATTATAAATAAATTCTGTTTTCTAGAAACTGTTTCCTTCATCCGTGCCCCCTCACATCCCTCCTTTCATGTGCTACAGCTGCCTTGTCTGATATTATTGTTTCACCGGGCAGGTATTCTTTTGATAGTTAATCTCATTCAGGATGATTCGGGGGCAAAGACTCATAGAGAGGCTTAGTTACAAGCGTGTCTCTGTGGAAAAGGGAATTATACTTTTGGTAACTGGGGAGTTTGGAGTTGGGGTTCTTTCTATGGCCGTCACACAAAGGGCCCTTTGAGTTGGAACAAAGGCGTGTCCCGGTGTGAGGTGAGATCTTTAGCCTTCTCTCCCCGTGGAGCTGTATTCTGAACAAAATGGGGACATGACTTCATGTCGGGTAGTTTCTTCCCCAGGGAGAGTAGATGTTCAGGGAGAGAAACACTCCCTCTCCCCGGCCCAGGCCTGTAGGGCACTTCGGTGAGTCTCGGAGAATCGACTGCTCTGCAGTACGGCGCTTGTGCCGTCAAAGGGGTCCATGTTTTGCTTCCACACGCCAGACAGATAACTCCCAAACTGCCAAAGAAGGGCTTAAGAATAAATTGGCTGCTGCTGAGAAATACACGTTGATCCTCTGAAAAGTGAGCTGGAACTGGCCTCGAGGGCAGATCTGGGCGTCTCTGGGTTTGAGAAGGGGGTCTCCAAACTGAAGGCAAGGGTGGGCCAAGTACTAGTATTGGGTATAGGCAAGCTTTGAGGACCAGCACTCAGGATTTGTGGGTTTCTTTATCCTCTCAGTAAGGAACTGATGGGTCAGGCCAGTAGTACAGGGGTTAAGGCACTGACCTGGGCCTGATGCTATGGCCCCTTGAGCCCTGCCAGGAGTGATTCCCAAGCATAGAGCCAGGAGTAAACCTTGAGCACTGCTGGCTGTAGCCCCAAACACCAAACAAACAGAATCGACGATCACTTCCAGAGCAGAGAAACAGCTCTGTGGGGCAGTGGGGCCCACATCAGTGTATACTGAGCCCCACCCATACCCCACATGCCCAGCTCAGAGTACTCGCTAGATCTCAGTACTTACCCCCAGTTATTTCAGGCTCCCTTTTCAGAAAGAGGAAACAGTTATCGAAAAGTGAAGTAGCTTGACCACAGGGTCATAGCTCCTATCAGTGGGAGCGTGGCCTGGGCCACAGGCTTCCATAAGATACAGAGATGTGGTGTGGGCGGGACAGGGGGAAGTAAAGAGCTAGGCCGGGCACCTCTCTGAACCCCAGCTCCACCCCTGTGTGCACTGTCCCCGTGGCCTGCGGTAGAGCTGATGGAGTGAGGTACCATGAGGAAGGGCTCAGGCTGTCCACATCCAAGACCAGCAACACCCATGGGGTTCAGGGTCATAGTCGTGATCCCTGTGGACACACTCAGAGGAGCAGCTTCCATGCTGCCTCCGTCTCCCCACCAGGTGAAGTCGGTGGCCCCACAGGTGGCTTATGTGAGGCGGAGAGGGGAGAGAAGGTCACTTTCTCCCAGTCTGCCTCTGCCACCCCGAGGCCTTCTGGGAAAACGAGGGCTGATAAAGCCTGTGATGAGCCCCTGCTCAGCACGGGCCAGAGCCCTGCCATCCCTATCAGGTGACCGTTAAGCCACCCCCGACATCCGCTTAGTGTTCTCCGCATAGGAGTTGATCCCCACCACCAGACTTCTCAGCGGGCCACGGACTCAGGTTGGGGCAAGGAATCGCTCTTTGCATGAAAGGAAAGTCAGTCCTAGGCTCTACAGTTTGTTTTTTTTCTTTTTGGGTCACACCCAGAGATACTCAGGGGTCACTCCTGGCTCTGCACTCAGGAATTACCCCAGGCGGTGCTCAGGGGACCATGTGGTATGCTGGGAATCAAACCTGGGTCGACTGCATGCAAGGCAAACACCCTACCCACTGTGCTATTGCTCCATCCCCCTTTACCGGGTTTTTTTTTTTTTTTCTTTTTGGGTCACACCTGGCGATGCACAGGGGTTACTCCTGGCTCTGCACTCAGGAATCACCCCTGGCCATGCTCAGGGGACCATATGGGATGCTGGGATTTGAACCCGGGTTGGCCGCGTGCAAGGCAAACGCCCTACCCACTGTGCTATTGCTCCATCCACCTTTACCGGGTTTTTGTCTTACCTCGCAGAAAAGAATTTCAGGAGCAGATGAGCAGTGAAGTAAAACAGATTTTATTGGGGGGGTTTAGGAAGGGGAAGGAGAGAAAGTGAGAGAGTGTGTGACCTGCTCAAGAGAGAATGCGGGGGACTGGAGTGATAGCACAGCAGGTAAGGCGTTTGCCTTGCACCCGGCCGACCCGGGTTCGATTCCCAGCATCCCATATGGTCCCCTGAGCATCGCCAGGAGTAATTTCTGAGTGCATGAGCCAGGAGTAATCCCTGTGCATCACTGGATGTGACCCAAAAAGCAAAACAAAAAAAGAGAGAGAGAGAGAGTGCGGGCTTCTCCAAAGGCAGAGAGAGCCCCTGCACCCCCCCACCCAGAAGTAGATATGGAAGCCGGAAAGTGCACCTCTCAAGAGGGGAGATGCGGGCGCCCCAGGAGCTGGGCCGGTGGGGGGCCCTTCCCTAACCTGGCTGCCTGCATCACAGGTACACCTCCTCCGTCAAGTATGATTCTGAGCGGCGCTTCATCGACGACGTCCACCTGCCCGTGGGCCTGGCTGTGGCCTCGTGCAGCCAGACGGTCACCTGCATCCCCAACTGCACGTGGCGCAACTACCGCGCCGAGGTGCGCTTCGAGCCCCGCCACAAGCCCACGCGCTTCCTCAGCACCACCATCGTGTACCCCAAGTACCCCAAGACCGTCTACACCACCACGCTGGATTACAACTGCCGCAAGACGCTGAGGAGGTTCCTGTCCAGCGTGGAGCTGGAGGCCACCGAGTTCCTGGGCAGCGAAGACCTCGCTGACGAGTGCTGACCCGGCCACCTCGGGAAGCTTCGCACACACAGCAGCTTGTAATGAGGGAGAGAATTGGAGTAGTTTTTCTAAAAAAAAAAAAAAAAATTATGAAATTAGTTTTTGAAAGGAGCGCATGTGCCCCCTGCTGCTGCCGCAGGCTCCCCAGGGGTCTCGGCGCAGGGGCTGGAACCAAAGGGAACAGCGAGATCTGAAGCGGGGAGGGGGCTGTGCTCCTCGCACTGGGCTGCCCGGGCCCAGGAGGACCGTGGAACAGGACATCAGGAGGGAGGGGGAAAGTTGAGTTCCAGAAACTGCGTTCCCAGGGGGGTCCTCACAGCAGGGAGAGCCGCGGCGCCCATATGGGTTCAATCTATGGCGAGCCGAGCGCCCTGCCATTTTTCATTTCCATTTGTGTTTCCTGTTACCAAACTCTTGGAATTTTCTAAATCTTGTTTCATGATACTGTAAAACCCCCAAACCGCAATAGGAGATGCCTTTTTAGGAGGCAAGAAAGGGGGGACAGGGGGGCATTTTCCCAAATTCGTGCCTCACTCTGGGGGAGTGCTCAGGCCCCCCCAGAAGCTGTGCTTGGGCACCGCTGCCTTCGGTGGGTGGGTTCTGGGCACCAACCCTGGCCAGGCGCCTCGACCCCTTGGCATCTGGTCACGTCTCCGTAAGCTTATGTAACCCTCTGATATGTATTTTGGGGTTTCCAAATACTTTCCTGTTCTTTTCATAATGCAAAACATAGTGAGGGAAAGCAATGCTTTGGAAAAACATTTTTTGGGGACTCCATGAAGGGGGACCGTGGGCAATCCCTAGGACGTGGCGTTAGCTGGGAGGAGGATGCCTATGTGTCTGGTGATCTGCTTCACTCAAGGTGGCTGAGCAGGCACTCCAGCTCCTCTCCTTCTTAAGGCGTCAGGGACACCCACACCCCCAGGGTAAGCAGAGGGGAACTCAGAGTAGGGAGTGCTGTCCTGTCACCCCTCACGCCTGGGCTCTGTAGGGTTGGCACACACGTCTCCCATGTGGAAATGACCGTCCTGGCACCGAGGACAAGTGAGAGATCCCTTGTGGACTTCAAGGACCCGCTGAAGCAGGGATGGGCAGGGCCTGGTGGATTCTGGGCAACCGTCCTGGCCTGCCCCTCCCTACCCAGCCCTTCCTCCTCCTGCCAATCCCTGCGGGTTTGTGTGTGTGTGTGTGTGTGTGTGTGTGTGTGTGTGTGTGTGTGTGTGTGTTTAATGTGGCAGATGGCTTTTTCTCTTCCAGTGTTGGAAAGAACAAACTGTGGATATTTCCTTTGAATGCATCCTAGTGCCGTCCAGGGCTCTGGGGCACAGCATGCCGTAAGCACGGACTCCCACCGGATCCCCAGGTTTCCGTGGCTGGCTTCCATCTGTTCTAAAAGCAGAACCAAGAGCTCTCGGGTGCCCTGGAGCCTGAGCGTAGAGCAGGTGTGATGATAATCACCCTCCTTTAAAGCCTGGGGCAGCCTCCAGAGCCAGGCTGGCCGGGTTCACAATGCTCGGCCTGTCGTCCTCCTAACTGATTTGATCTGCTGCCTGCCCGGTGAAGCCGCAGTGCGCTCAGCAGGCTGACGTAGTCAGGGTGAAGCTCGCTGGGGTCCTGTCGGGAGCCCCAGTCTCCCTGCGTCTGGAAGAGCAAAGTAGCCAGCACTTACTGATAAGAAAGAAAAGGGAAGAAAGGATGTTTCTCCTCGATAAGATCTTGTCGTTGAAGACAAGTGGTAAATGTAATTTTTAAATTAGGTCCTGAGATTTCTCTAGACTTTACTGGGAGTGAGGGGGGGGCTCCTTTGAGCATGGAGAGCAGCCAGCAGGAGGCAGAGAGACTGTGTGGGAAAGCACGTCGTTGAGATGTTGGTTTGGGGGTAATTTAGTTTGGGCAAATCCCTACAGAGGTGGAGAGACTCTGAAATATAATAGGAAAGTAAGTAGAAGTGAGAGTCGTGGACGTGTATGGCAAATGGACATGAGGGTTTAAGTTATTCACTAGGGATCCAACTGTACTTCTTTCAAATCCTTCTTTTTCTCCAAACCTTCTTGACTGATGTTGGCAAAGGCATAACGGGCCACGTTGGAGAGAATGAGACGCCAGCAGCCGTCATGGGGCCGTGTCAGCGTGTCGGGAGAGACGCTGGCTCAGTAATGGCTTCTGCGGTTATGGAGTCCGAGAGTGAGGTTGATTTGTATTTTCAGAGACAAGTTTTCTTTATCAAATCACAGACCTTTCAAAAAGAATGAGTACCTGTCTCTTCAACACTTCTGTTTTTAACTGTAGGAAACCCAGAAAGGTATTTGACCAAAACATAAATAAATAAATAATGCTAGTTTTTAAATGTGTCTTTGGTATCTGTTCCACTCCATTTTGCTTTGTGACTTTTTTCATTTAACAATAAATTATCTTTAAAATACAACGTAAGGGTCTTTTTTTTTAAGTATATTTATAATGATTGGCAAGAAAAGTGGGGGGGAAAGCAGTTTATCCCCTTGAGAAAGTTTAATCTGCAGATGTATTTTACTAGCATAATATTTCTGACCAGGGTACATATTCTCCTTGGGAAACAAAGATTTTTCCAGGGGTTCCTTGGGCACAAAATTTTAAAGAAATTTGCTCTCAGTTTCAGTATGTCTTTTATTTATTTAGAGGGGGGCCTCCAAGCACTGCTCCAGGGACCCTGGGGCCATTTCCGGAGCTGTTGGCTGTCCACTGCACTGGACTCTGCGGTGCTCTTGGGGGACTACCTAGTGACGCAGAGCGAACTGGGAGACTTGTGCATCCAAAGCGGGGAGCTGTTTTCCTGCGCCCTCAAGGCCTCTTCCCTAAGAGGCATCAATCAGTGTGCCTGTAAGGGTGGATCAGCCTCCCCACCTGCCCTTTCAAGCTGCTTTTCTCCCTCTTTGCAGAAGACAGATGGCATTGTCTTAGCCTCATCGAGTACTGATCGGCTGATACAGGCTGGGAAAGCCTGTAGCCCCCAGACACTGGGACAATTGGAAGCATCAGTGTGTGGGCACCGGCCCCCCCTGGGAACTCCGTGTCTATCTGCATCCTAAGTGTGATTCCAAGGAGAAGGGCCTGTAGCTGCTGCGGGAGTAGGTGGGCTCTGATGAGAGGCTTCAGTCCCACCTGCCTGTGAATTGAGGCGGACACTCTGCATTCAGGACCTGACTCTTGTCACCAGCTGTTATCTGCCTCCAGCAGAAGTCCCATAAGGCACAGCAAACTGAAGGAACGAGATAGTGGAAGTGCAGATAGCTTGTTTTATTCAAGTGTCCCAATTCCTAGCAAAGCTCTGTGATAAGTAAGTTAAAGACATATTTGTTTGAGTTATGATTCAGAGATAATTTTATCTTTGAGTTATGATTCAGAGGTGATTTTATCCCAGGAATACACTTTATCACTGTTATGTATTCTTTTAATTTTATTTTTGTTTTGGGAGGGTCAGACCTAGTTCTGCTTGGGGTTTATCTCTGCCTCTGCTCTCAGGAATCATTCCTGGTGCTCAGGCAGGGATGCCAGGGATGGAACTGGGTCAGCGGCATGCAAGGCAAATGCCCTACCCGCTGTTCTATCTCTTCAACTAATTGCTATGATTTTATTTTTTTTGCCTTTTGGGTCACACCTGGCGATGCACGGGGGTTAACTCCTGGCTCTGCATTCAGGAATTACTCCTGGCAGTGCTCAGGGGACCATATGGGATGCTGGGAATTGAACCCAGGTTGGCTGTGTGCAAAGCAAACGTCCTACCCACTGTGCTATTGCTCCAGCCCCATATTGCTGTGATTTTTTAAAAAAAGAAATAAAACCCAGTCTTGGGGCCAGAGAGATAGTTCAATGGCTAGTGTTCATGCTTCACTTACAGGAGGTCTTGTTTGATCTCTGAAATTGCAGGGTCCCCTAAATGACCACGAGGCACTGAGTTGGGAGTACCCCTGAGCATCACCAGCTGTAGCCCTAAAAAGCAAACCCAAAGAAACCAACCCACTAAAAACAAAACAAAATTCAGTCTCTTTTATATAGAAATCAAAGCTTGTTTAGTTTTGGTTGGGAGGATTTTGCCTGGTAGAAATCCTGGTGATCTTACATGGTACAAATTTTCCATTTTTCTGATGGAAAAATAGTCATAGGGCTAAAGCTACAAGTCAGGGAGTCCTGGGTCATGGCTCACTGGCAAAAGCAGCTTCCCTGCAGGTGTGAGGCCCTGAGTTCAATCCCGGTGCCACCCACATGCACTGAACATCAGCTGGCAGCCCTGCTGCTTGTGGGACCCCCACCCCAGGCACCGTAAGCTGTCCGGCGTTGCCACAGCCAGGCATGTGTCAGCACTGCAGCTGAAGTGCGTGTGGAGAGCCCCACAAGGCGAGATGTGCAAGTACCACTTCCAGGAGTGTGACTCAACAAGGATGTGTGCGAGCCCCAGAAAGCACCCAGGGGAGCACTATACAGAATGGGAGTGAGCATCAGCCCTGAGTGCAGCCCCTGGTGGTCTGTGTGTGAGGCAGCAGGACCACGGAGTGGCAGGGGAATATCGCAGCTGGGTTTGTGAGTCCTGGTTAGCACCACAAGCAAGCAAGGGAAGTAGAGGCAGAAAAATATCAACTCTAATATGTGGATTATGGGGGGTGTAAGGAGGGGAGAGGCGAGTTTGAAACTAGGTCTATTTCCATTTTCTCCCCGTTCCTGAGTATCTCAGGTTGTTAAGCTGGTGCTCTCAGGAGAGGGTTCTAAGCAGAATGAAGACTAATGTGATGTCTTCCAAAGCCCTTTTTGGTGTACTATGGAAAGTTCAGCAGTGACTATGAGGGAATGAATCCTCCTGCAAGGAATGCCCCCGAATGAAATTCTGCTAATTTGATTTTAGCGACCAATCATGATCAAGTGGGGGAATTTATGTCTGTCCTATTTTCCAAGTGCTTTCTATGGAATACAATAAGAGTTGATGACCAAATCCATTCGGAGAAATGAAAAGCTGGGCAAAGCTAACATTTCCTGAAGGACCTCTGGGAGCCTTTGTGGAAGCAGTTAACAGCCACCACCTGATCTTTCAAGGCGCCTCCCCGCACTGAGCAGAGGAGATCCCTGTGTAACTCAGTCTCACTCTTCCTTATCTTGGTTGTGGTGTCGGGAGGTAGTGTGGGGGTTGGTGGGTGTGGCCCCTGAGCATTGTCATGGGGGTCTGGGTGGCAGTGCACCCTTGGATCATGTCAACTAAGAATTGCTGGAAAGTTTCACTAAGCCTCCTGAGGCCCTGGGAATCCCCTCCCCCAATTTTACACACACACACACACACACACACACACACACACACACACACACACACTCAGAGAGAGAGAGGGAGAGAGAGAGAAACGCTTAATGCTTATTTCTATGAATCACAGCCAAAGACCTATCATAAAAACCAAAACCATAGTAGTCCCAGCAAAGGAAATCTCATACATTCTTTTTTTCTTTTCTTTTCAGTAGTGCTTGAGATCAATCTGACCCCGGGGTTTCACACAGGCGAGGCCAGTGCTCTACTTCTAAGCTGTAGCCCAGCCGGGGAATTTCATTCAGAGAAATGATGCACAGATGTTTCGAAGGCTAAAGGAACAAAAAGGGGACCCTAAAATCAGCCCAATTATTAATAATTTTCAGGAAGCAGATTTTACTTCTTGTACCCCTTTATGATAATTTCTACCTGATAAAGCTTGTTCCACTGCTTCTTTGAGCTCGTTGGACATCCTCAACCTTTCATCTCTGACTTCCTTGTCGGCGAGATAATATTTGTGGGAATTCCCTGTTGAGGCTTCAGGGCTCTTTTCTTCATCCACAACTCGTGGAGGGGATTTGCGCTGTTTCTTCATGTTACTGTGGTAGTATGGAGGTGGGTCCCTTCAGTTCACCATCAGTGACCACCTCTCACTGCAAGGGAGGATTATAGATGTGCTCGGTCGATGGTGGTCTCCTTTTCCCCCCTTTAAGAATACTACTTTGGGGGGCTGGAGCAATAGCACAGCAGGTAGGGCATTTGCCTTGCACGCAGCTGACCTGGGTTCGATTCCCAGCATCCCATATGGTCCCCTGAGCATGGCCAGGAGTGATTCCTGAGTGCAGAGCCAGGAGTAACCCCTGTGCATCACAGGGTGTGACCCAAAAAGCCAAAAAAAAAAAAATACTAGTGTAGCTTCAGGGGATGTGTTCTTTTCCATTAGGCTTGTTCAATTCTTTGTGTTCACTGTTATTTTGATGTTTGGGGGAGCATTTTGATTGGAATAGGCTAGTGAACTATTAGCTTAATGTATTTGGGATAGCCAGGAAGTCCTCTTCAGAATTAGGTGATGGAGGCTGAGCTGTGAGCCTGAAGTGCTGGGAAAGGGAGAATTAACCGCGGCTGTGTGAGCGGCCACTGCCCCGGAGGCCACGCCCACCAGCCTGTGTACCTATGTGAGGGTCGGGTCACTTCAGTGCCTGCTCCGGGTTTGGGGCACGCTTCTGGCGCTCCTGAGGCTTGCGGCGTCCCTCTACCTGAAGAGCTCTACCTGATAAAGCTAAAAAATAGGGTGAGCAAATGAAGCCCAAAGTGAGAGGAAGGCAATAATAAAAATTCATTTTTGAAATGGAAACTAAAGAAACTAAAGATTATGAGCATTTTGAAAACAAATGTTTAATTTTCTTTTTCTTTTTGGGTCATACCCAGCGATGCTCAGGGGTCACTCCTGGCTCTGCACTCAGAAATTACCCCTGGCTGTGCTCAGGGGACCATACGGGATGCTGGGATCAAACCCGGGTCGGCCGTGTGCAAGGCAAACGCCCTACTCGCTGTGCTATCACTCCAGCCCCCAATGTTTAATTTTTTTTTTGCTTTTTGAGTCACACCCGGCGATGCACAGGGGTCACTCCTGGCTCATGCACTCAGGAATCACCCCTGGCGGTGCTCAGGGGACCATATGGGATGCTGGGATTCGAACCCGGGTCGGCCGCGTGCAAGGCAAACGCCCTACCCGCTGTGCTATTGCTCCAGCCCCCCAATGTTTAATTTTTTTTAAATATATTTTTTAAGGAATCACCGTGTGATGCAGTTACAGATTTATAAGCTTTCATGATTACATTTCAGTCATAAAATGATCGAGTACCCATCCCTCCACCAGTGCCCATTCTCCACCACCAATGTTCCCAGTATCCCTCCTGCCGCCCCCTCACAACCCCCCCTGCCTCTGTGGCAGGCACATTCCCTCTTACTCTCTCTCTCCTTTTGGGTGTTATGGTTTGCAATATAGGTAGTAAGTGGCCATCATGTTTGGTCTATAGTCTACATTCAGCACGCATATCCCATCCCAAGCGAGCCTCCAAGCATCATTCACTTAGTGGCCCCTTCTCTATCCCAGCTGCCCAGCACACGAGGCCAGCTTCCAAGCCATGGGGTGATCCTCCTGGCCCTTTTCTCTATTATCCTTGGGTGTTAGTCTCCCATTCTGTTCCTTTATATTCCACAAATGAGTGCAGTTGTTCTATGTTTGTCCCTCTCTCTCTGACTCATTTCACTTAGCATGATACTCTCCATGTTAATCCACTTATGTGCAAATTTCATTATTTCATCTTTTCTAACAGCTGCATAGTATTCCATTGTGTAGATGTACCAAAGTTTCTTTAATCAGTCATCTGTTCTCGGGCACTCAGGTTTTTTTTTCCAGATTCTGGCTATTGTAAATAGTGCTGCAATAAACATACAAGTGCAGATGTCATTTCTACTGTATTTTTTTTAATCTCCAGGATATATTTCCAGAAGTGGTATTGCTGGGTCAAATGGGAGCTTAATTTCTAGTTTTTTGAGAAACATCCATATTGTTTTCCAAAAAGGCTGAACCAGTTGGCATTTCCACCAGCAGTGAAGGAGAGTCCCTTTCTCTCCACATCCACGCCAACACCGGTTGTTTTTGTTCTTTTGGATGTGTGCCATTCTCTGTGGTCTGAGATGATATCTCATTGTTGTTTTATCTGCATCTCCTTGATGAAGAGCAATTGTTCATGTGCCTTTTGGCCATTCAGATTTCTTCTTTGAGAAAGTTTCTGTTCATTTTATCTTCCCATTTTCTAATGGAATTGGATGTTTTCTTCTTGTAGAGTTCTACCAGTGCCTTGTATATTCTTGATATTAACCCCTTATCAGTATTGGGTGAATATCCTTTCCCATTCTGTAGACTGTCTTTGTATTCTGGTCACTGTTTCTTTTGAGGTACAGAAGCTTCTTAGCTTAAGGTAGTCTCAACAAATTTTTATTTTTTAAAAAGATAGTGGGACCAAGAAAGATAGTATGGGAGCCAAGCTGACTCTACACAAGGAGCCAGGTGTAGCCCCTGAGAAGATCTGGGAGGGCCGAACCCTCCCCCACCCCCAAATGGAAGGGACCGAGGAGATAGTAGAGGGGTTTAGGCACCTGCCTTGCACACAGCCAATCCTGGTTTGATCCCCAGAACTGCTTATGATCATCTGCAGCACCCCCAGGAGTGATCCCTGAGAGCAGAGGAAGCCCTGAGCACCACCATGTATGGCCCAAACGAAAAAAATTAATAATAAATAAAGTGTTACCAAATTGATACAAAAGAAAATAAGGGGTAGGAGGCAGAACCAGCACAAATGATATAAGCTACTATTCTTCAAATGATATAAGCTACTATTATTCTACCATTAAAAATAATTATGAAGGGGCTGGAAAGATAGTACAGCGGGTAGGGCATTTGCCTTGCATGTGGCAGACCCAGGTTCAATTCCCAGCATCCCATATGGTCCCCTGAGCACCGCCAGGAGTAATTCCTGAGTGAAGAGCCAGGAGGAACCCCTGTGCAACTCCAGGTGTGACCCAAAAAGCAAAAAAAAATTTAAAAATAAAAATAATAATTATGACAATAAAAGTCACAGACTGGAAAAAGTACAAATATTGACAGAGGACTTATATCCAGGATATATAACGAGTTCCTCAAAATCGGCATCAAAAAGACAAACACGGGGCTGGAGCAAGAGTACAGGGAGTAGGGCATTGGCCTTGCACATGGCCAGCCCAGGTTCAATCCCCAGCACCACATGTGGATCCCCAGACACCGATAGGAATGATGACCCCTGAGCACAGAGCCTGGAGTAAGCCCTGAGCACAGCTGGGTGTGGCCCTAAAACAAACAACAGCAAAAAGACAAAACAACCAGGGCTCATTGGTAAGTCTGAGTGGCAAAGGTAGTAAAGCTCATACTTTGCATGCATGAGATCTGCCTGGGTCCCATCCCGGACACCATAGGAAAACAAACAAACAGCCCTTTAAAATGCATCTGAGATGGCGAAGGGCCATATAGTCCAGGGGCTTCAAACATGGGCTCTGCAAGCATAGGGTTATGGGTTCAGATCCCAGGTGTCCCACATATACCAAGCACAAGCTTGGCGCGATTGCTGCCTGTGGTCCCCAGCACCGCATGTGACTTCCAGCCAGGTGTGCGTGACACCCTCAGCTGCATCAGGGAGTTCTGTAATGAAAAAGATCATGAGGGCCAAGGTTAGGAAGGGTAAGCCCTGGCGAGCACTGTGTGTAAGCGCCACCGGGAGCCATCGCTGCTGAGTATGATGCCGTGACCATGGGGTCCCATGCAGGTTGGACTGTTCCGTGGGAGCACCTCTGCGGGTGGTGCTCACCCACCTGGTGGCGGGGCACTGGGGTCTGCTCCCAGGTACTGGCTTGGTCATGGTTGTGGTGCTCCCCAGGTGTCGGGAATTGGCATGTGCCAGTCAAAAGAGAAATGTTGTGTCTCCTTTTCACTGTGTCTTTAAGGTAAATGCTGTCCATGATGGTCCGAGATGGAAATTAGCATTGGGGGATGGGGATGCAGCCAAGTAGAACTCTGTTCACTTCTTCTGGTACCCTGAAGCCCTAACCTCTGAAAATGAAAATTTCCTTTGTTCCATGCAGTGGCAGTATTTTATTTTAGATAACATTAATTTTTTTTTTTTTTTTTGCTTTTTGGGTCACACCCGGCGATGCACAGGGGTTACTCCTGGCTCTGCACGCAGGAATTACCCCTGGCGGTGCTCAGGGGACCATATGGGGTGCAGGAAATCGAACCTGGGTCGGCCTCATGCAAGGCAAACGCCCTACTCCCCTGTGCTGTTGCTCCAGCCCCTTAAACGTTTTTTTAATGGGAGCTGGAGCGATAGCACAGCGGGTAGGGCGTTTGCTTTGCATGCAGCTGACCCGGGTTCAATTCCCAGCATCCCATAGGTCCCCCGAGCATCGTCAGGATTAATTCCTGAGTTCATGAGCCAGGAGTAACCCCTGTGTATTGCTGGGTGTGACCCTAAAAGCAAAAAAAAGAAAAAAAATTTTTAGCTAAAAAAAAAAAGAACCAGAGCGATAGTATGGCTACAAATTGCATTTGGCGAAGGATATAGATTTGTCTCCTTTAGGAAATTCTCCTTGTTCATTAAAAATATTCAAGGAGTTGAAGGAGTCAGCAGAAGCAGAATCCTGTCTCAGGCAAACCTATAGTTTCTGCTCCAGAGGCCCGATGATCTACCTGTTCTTCCTAGAGTCGAATGCCAGTCACCTTGAGGCTCTTTCCATATTTCACTTTTCAGAAAGCTGTCTCTGATTTTCTTCCATTTGGGTACATCTCGCAGCTTTGCCTCCACATACCTCTGGTGTCTACCTCAGCTGTAAGCTCCTTCAGGGCAAGGATTTTTTTTTTTAAATACGGAAACAACAAAATAAACAATGATCCTTAGCGCCTGGCTGAGAAATGTGACTAACCAAACTATTACAAGAACAGAGAGAAAAGGGAGAACTGGCCCAGTCTCACTCAGGAGTGTACTCGCCTCAGAAAGGCTTCAGAAGGGCACAGTCCAAGTAGGCTCACACTGTCACTGTCATTGTTACTGTCGTCCCGTTGCTCATCAATTTGCTCAAGCAGGCACCAGTAATGTCTCCATTGTGAGACTTGTTATTACTGTTTTTGGCATATCGAATACACCACGGGTAGCTCGCCAGGCTCTGCCGTGTGGGCGTGATACTCTCAATAGCTTGCTGGGCTCTCTGAGAGGGGTGGAGGAATCGAACCCGGGTTGGCCGCGTGCAAGGCAAATGCCCCACCGCTGTGCTATAACGCTCCAGCCCAGGCTCACACTCAGCTATTTTTTTTTACACATCATCATAAAGAGAAATATATATACATATATATGTATATATATACATATATACATATACACACACATATATATATGCCTCTCAGAGAGCACAACAAGCTACCGAGAGTATCCCGCCTGCACGGCAGAGCCTGGCAAGCTCCCCGTGGCATATTCGACATGCCAAATACAGTAACAATAACAGGTCTCATTCCCCTGACCCCGAAAAGAGCCTCCAATCATTGGGGAAAACGGGTAAGGAGAGGCTGCTAAAATCTCAGGGCTGGGACAAATGGAGACGTTACTGGTGCCCGCTTGAGTAAATCGATGAACAACGGGATGACAGTGACAGTGACAATAGGGTGCTTGACCAGCACCAAGCTGTCCTAGGTTTGATCTCGGTATCCCATATGGTTCCCTGGAAGCCAGGAGGAGTGATTCCTGAGCGCAGAGCCAGGAGTAAGCCCTGAGCACTGCCTGCTGTGGTCCCTCCCAAATGTTGGGGGGAAAAAAGTGTGAATTTTTCAACATTTTTGGTTGATCCTATAATACAAATAAGTGTTGACTTTTTTTTCCTTTTTGGTTCACACCCAGAAATGTTCAGGGATTATTCCTGGCTCTGTACTCAGGAATTACTCCTGATGGTGCTTGGGGGACCATATGGGATGCTGGGGATCGAATCCGGGTCGGCTGCGTGCGAGGCAAACACCCTATCTGCTGTACTATTGCTCCGGCCCCAAGTGTGTTCACTTTGTGAAAAACAAAAAATACATTAGTAAAGTTTTAAATCATACATATTTTCCCAAGAGTTGCATATATTAAAACATTGCTTTTGTTTTTTGGGCCATACCTGACAGTGCTCAGGGCTCATTCCTGTCTCTGTGCACAGGGAATACTCCTGGCAGGACTTGGGGGATCATATAGGGTCCTGAGGATGAAACCTGCATGAGGTCATGTATGAGGCAAGTGCCCTGCCTCATGTACTGACTCTGCATCCACCAAGACTTAGAGTCACCAAACAAACCATTGCTAATGTTCTGAAGAACTGCAGCATTTATGGGTGTTGGGTTGGTGGGGTGGGGGGGCAGTGTCAAGGAGCAAGGCACTCAGAGAGTTCTCAGAGACCTCAGAACTGTCCCAGCAATATTCAGCCTGGCTATGTGGCCCTGTAGGCTCACTGCTGGGGCCCAGGATGTGGTGCTGCTCAGGCCACAGGATTAGGGGCCACCCATGCAACCCTGGCAGTGCTCAGGGTAGGATGAAGCCTAGGGCCTTGAGCATGCAGTGCTGGCTGAGGATGGATCACTGCGCCTTAAGCATGCAGTGCCGGCTGAGGATGGATCACTGTGCCTTGAGCATGCAGCGCCGGCTGAGGATGGATCACTGTGCCTTGAACATGCAGTGCTGGCTGAGGATGCAGCCTGGGGCCGAAGTCATGCCAGGCACAGGCTGCAGCCCTGACGATCTCTCTCCTCTGCCCAGAGCTGCAGCTTTGGATGGGGGTAAGAATGTGCTCATCAAAGAGAATCCTTCGCTTTGAGATAGTGTCTCTGCAAACACCACAGTGAAGCTGGTCATCAGGGGATAGTGGAGCTTCTGTTTATTTCTTCTCCTGGAAGTTTCCCTTCTTCTTGCTTGCTGGTCTTTATCTCAAAATGAAATGCCAGTACTGGTAGTGTCAAACAAATTGCTGGTAATTACAAATTATTCCTTTCCTCCCAAAGCCTCCGGCATTGTTTAAGTAATAATTAGCACAGTGAAAGAATGTTCTCAGTGCCAGCCCTCCACCCCTCCCAACCTGGAGACATTCCTGAAAAGCAACAAAGGTATGAAAAGTTCTTTTAGATGTGTTCTTTCAGGGGCTGGAGAGATAATAGGTAGACAGGGCTCTTGCATTGCATGTGGGCAAGCCACGTTTCATTCCTACGACCCCAGTATGGTGCTCCAAGCCCTATGGTCTCCCGGCCATCAAGAGTGAGTCCCTGGGTACAGGGCAAGCCCTGAGCACCAGATGTGGCCTAATAACAAACCAAAAAATGAGTTCTTTAGTTTTGTTTTTTATGTATTTATTTGTATTTACTTATGTTCTTTTTTTTTTTTTTTGGGGGGGGGGGCAAACCACATCCAGCAGTTCTCGGGACTTGCTTTTGGCTCTGCACTCAGGGATGGCTCCTGGCAGGACTCAGGAGACCATATGGGTGTCAGGGCTAGAATCTGGGTCGGCTGTGTGCAAAGGGAACGCCCTACCTGCTGTACTATCTCTCTGGCCCTCGTTACGATCTTTCTTTCTATAACAGATACAGACACTAAAACCTTGTGAAGGGGTGAAGGCCACCTGGTAAGAGTGAGGGGCTGGAGGCAGACCTGCAGAGAGTCCAGACTCAGAGGGTTAACAAGAGGGGAGAGACAGACTCGTAGGAGAAACGGTGCAATGAACAAAGGGCTCTACAGAAAAGAAGCAAAGGGCCAGAGAGATAACACAGAGATTAAGTCACTTGCTTTTTATGGGGAGGAGAGGAGAGGAGGGGAGGGGAGGGGAAGGGAGGAAAGCAAGCTGTTAGACCTGAAACTATATCACGATCACGATCATGAAATCCCGTTAATCACCGATTTCTCGGGCGGGCTCAGTAACCTCTCATTTTGTCCTTTCCCTGAGATCTTAGAAGTCTATCTCGACTCGGCCCTCCCAACAATGTTGCACTGGGGGGGCTCTGTCAGGATCAGGGGAATGAGATCCAGCTTGTTACTGGATTTAGCATATGAATACACCATGGGAAGCTTGCAAGGCTGTCCCATGTGGGCAGGAAACTCTCAGAAGCTTGCCAGTTTCTCCCAGAGGAAGAAGTAGGCTGCAAGATATCGTGCGGCCGCAAAGCGGCCATGAAATTCTGAGAGCTTGCTTTTAAGTCTCTCTCTGGATGTTAGCCGTTGATGGGATTACACACACCTGGGTTCCTCTGCCGGTACCTTCATGCATGAGGCCTGTCCAAACGTGTGGAGAGGGGCCTTGGGCATGGCTGTAGCTAGGTTCCGGTGGTCTTCAGCTGTCAGGAGCTCTGCTCGGGGTGGGGAGGGAAGCTAGAGCCCATCCTCTCTGAGGGGCCCCGGGGAAGATAGTCAGGCATCTGTCTATATATATATTTTTTTTAATGCTGAATTTTTATTTTACTTTCTTATTTTGGGGCCACCCCTGGCAATATCCAGGGCTTCCTCCTGGCTCTGCACTCGGGAATCACTCCTGGTGGTGCTCAGGGAACCATATGAGATGCCAGAGATAGAACCTGGGTCAACAGCATGCAAGGCAAATGGCCTCCCCACTGTGCTACTGCTCCAGCCCTCATGTAGTCCATTTTAATAAAGGACAATCTATTGAGAAGTAACCAGACAAGGAGAAGGGACTAGGCGTCTGTGGCCAGCAAGTTGAGGAAGGTAACTGGGGACTGTCAGGGAAGCTAATGGGAGCCAGGTTGTGTCTCGAGGACTGTTTACCCAGACCCGTGACTGTGCTGGCCTGTCTCTGATGACAAAGATCACTCTCGGCACTCCGCCGAGATGTGACCCGAGTAGCCGCATGTGTGCGGCCTCTCCGGTGCTGGATGACCATGATCCCGGAGGCCATCTAAACTACTTTTGGTACCAGTAGCTTCTTGCAGAAATGTCTCCAGACTGTGAACTAAGCCACGGCCCCATGCCACCCCAGGAGGGGAAAGGTTTTTCTCTCTTGGCTTCTCCTTTCGGTAGGGGGGGGAGGAAGGCCTGGCGACCGCCATCTTATAAGGACCACTAAAGAGAGGTACGAGCTTGCAATGATGCAATTTCTAGCAGAAATTTCCCTGGATTTAGTTACTAAAATACTAAAATACAAAAATCCAAAACCGTGCGGCTGATATCACGGCCGCAAGACCTCATATCTCTTCATTCTCAGCAATGGAAAACAAATTATTAAATGCTTACTTTTCAGCAGGTCTGATTTTTTTGGGGAAACTCCAAACAATAATAGGTGAGTATTTTGTGGAAATATTGAATGTGATCAAAGTAAAGAGAAAGTAAAGTGAAAATTATCAGCTACACAGGCAAGGGTGGGGTGGGGTGGGATGGACGGGAGGTATACTGGGGTTCTTGGTGGTGGAATATGTGCACTGGTGAAGGGATGGGTGTTTGACCATTTTATAACTGAGACTTAAGCCTGAATGCTTTGTAATTCTCCACATGGTGATTCAATAAAAAATAAAATAAAAAAACTTCTAAAAAATTAAAAAAGATCACTCTCTCTTTTTTCTTTTTCTTTTTTTCTTTTCTTTTTGGGTCACACCCAGTGATGCTCAAGGGTTACTCCTGGCTCTGCACTCAAGAATCACTCTTGGCGGTGCTCAGGGGACCATATGGAATGCTGGGAATCAAACCCCGGTTGGCCACGTGCAAGGCAAACGCCCTACCTGCTGTGCTATTGCTCCAGCCCCAACTTTCTTCTTCCAGGAGAGAAGAAACAGGAGGGGGACCCTGGAGCCCACCCTCACAGGGGCAATGTGTCCTTCGAGGAAGAAAAAGGGAGCACAGAAGAAAGTTTCGCCACATGTTGGTCCTTTTTGTTTGTCCGTTTGGGGTGCCTCACCAGCAGTGGGAATCCTGTGGTGCTGAGAATCCACCCCAAGGCCCCCGCATGCAAAGCACGTGCTCCAGCCCTCTGAACGACCTCCCGGCCCGCCAGCTGAAGGTTCACTACTGTCAGCTACTTTCCCTCAAATGGCACATTACACGGGGCCTCCTGGGTTCATGTCCCAGCTCCCTCCCTTGCTACCTGAGCAACCCTGACAAGGGCCTTCAGGTTTTCTTTAAAGTGGAGATGGATTTTTTTTTCCTTATAAAGATGTGAGGATTAAATGAGCTGCTACTTGCAAATTACCTAATACAAAAGTACCTGGCGTGAGTTAAAAGCTCTAGAAGTATTTACTGATTTAATTATCTTTTGGCTTATAATTTCATTTCCAAGAATGTATTCACAGCACTGGAAAGTTGCACTAAAATGTACATATAAGGAAGTTTCTTGCAAACTTGTTTATGGTAGCCAAAAATAGGAGGCCAAGTGCATGTTCGCAAACAGGGCTGAAGATCTAATCTAAAGGCAACAGAACACTGGGCAAGCTGTGGAAAAGTGTGGAGGAGTTGCCACTGTAGCAACAAGGGAATTATTGTGGGCAGGGTTTGAGCCACACCCAGCTCTCTGCTCCAGGTTCCATGTGAGGCCAGGGATCGAGCCAGGGTCAGCCACATACAAGGCAAGCATCATAGATCCTGTTCTCTCCCGGGTCCTCCATGTTAGAACTTTACCAAAACTATTAAGAGCATATGTTCCATTTGTTTTATTTTTCTGCATGGATAAACATAAATAGGCATAATCTGGAAGGCCAGATATCAAACAGATGAGACTGTTCCTCTCTAAGTAGTAAGACGATCAAGTGTTTTAAATCACTTTTGGGACTTACCTCTAGTGTTTTTATTTTTTATTCATTGTTGTCTTGGAGCCACACCAGCCGATGCTCAGGGGTTACTCCTGGCTCTGTGCTCAAGGACCACCCCCACTCCTGGTGGTGCTTGGGGGCCAATACTGGTACCAGGGATCAAACCCAAGTCCCCTGCATGCAAGGCAAACACCCTACCCCCCATACTGTCACTCCGGCCCCACTGTGTTTCCAATTTTTGCAGCACTGTGTATGCATCTGTGTAATCTGGAAAGAAAGCCTGGCGTGGAGTCCAGCCCCGCTTCCTGGTGGCTCAGAGATGGGTCTGGCCGTTCTCAGCGGAGGCTGCCTCCATGGGTTACTGGCCACCTTTGCAAGGTGTGGGCTAAGGAGGACGAAGGACAGAGCCAGAGCTGGCTGGCTCCCCGCAGGAAGCCTTTGGGCCAGTCCCAGTTAGGGGGGAGCCCACACCCTGCTTCCGCCCTGACCTTCCAGACGCCTGCAGTGGTGTCTTCACCACTCTCTTCCCTTCCCACTGAGTGTGTGTGTGTGTGTGTGTGTGTGTGTGTGTGTGTGTGTGTGTCTGGGGTGGGCAGAGTCCTGGCACAGGAGCACCTGATAGGACATCTCTGCCTGCCCCCTGTGTCTGCACAGCTGTGGGCATCGCACAGGGAAGCCCTGCCCACTCACACCCCAGCGGAGGGAAGGGGAGCCAGCTCGTGGGACCACAACTGAGACCACAGTCTCAGTTCAATCCCTGGCACTTCACGGTCCCTGACCACTGCCAGGAGTGACCCTCCAAGTACCAAACCAGGTAGCCTCCCCCCAAAAAAAAATTCTGAGGAAAGGAAGTAGCCAGGAGCCCATGACAAGCTCCACTATGTCTGCGCCCAGCAGTTGCAAAGGCTGGCAGTCAGGGACAGTGCACACAGTCACCTGACGACACTCCCTTAAAAAGACAACAAGATGGGGCCGGAGGGATAGCACAGCGGGTAGGGCGTTTGCCTTGCACGTGGCCGACCCATGTTCAATCCCTGGCATCCCATATGGTCCCCCAAGCACCGCCAGGAGTAATTCCTGAGTGCAAAGTCCCTGAGCAACACTGGGTGTGACCCAAAAAGTAAAGAAAAAAAAAATGACAACAGGAGGGAGGGAGGAAGGAGAGTGCATGCCTCAGGAACAAGGTTACTCAATATAGTGCCACCAAACAACTGTCGTATCTGGGCGTTTTTTGCTTTGTTTTGTTTTTTTTTTTTGTGGGTCAGAAGTTGGGTGCAGCTTAGCTGGAAGCTCTGGCCTTAGGCAGTGGATGCACTGTCACTCAGGGCCACTGTCATTCAAGGCTTCTGTCCCAGCTTACCCTGGAAGCTGTTATGGGAGAGACAGGGCAGGTCTTGGCATGAGCCTGGCAGCTGGATCTCCACTGAGCTAGAGCCTGAGAGGAAGAGGAGGAAGAGGAGGGAGAGGAGAAACAGAAGGAGGAGGAGGAGGAGGAGGAGGAGGAGGAGGAGGACTGCCTCAAGAGTCCATAGTCTACTATTTTTTTTTGGTCACACCCAGCAGTGCTCATGCTTACTCCTGGCTCTGTGCTCAGGGCTCACTTCTGGTGGGCTCCGAGGACCACACGGGGTATCTGGGATTGAACCCTGGGTCAGCCTTGTGCAAGGCAAGTACCCAACCCACTGTCCTACTTCTCTGGTCTTCACACACAGTCTCTCTCTTCCTCCCTCCCTCTCTCTCCGTCTGTCTCTCCCTCTCTCTCTCTCCCTCTCTCTCTCCCTCTCTCTCTCTCCCTCTCTCTCTCCCCCCTCTTTCTTTTATTAAATCACCATGAGATTAGTTATAAGCCTGCTCATGATCAGGTTTCAGTCATACAATGTTCGGACACCCATCCCTCTACCAGTACATTTCCCACCACCAATGTCTGTCTTTTAAAACATCAATATTTTTTTTGTTTGTTTGTTTTTTGCTTTTTGGGTCACACCCAGCAATGCACAGGGGTCACTCCTGGCTCATGCACTCAGGAATTACCCCTGGCGGTGCTCAGGGGACCATATGGGATGCTGGGAATCAAACCCGGGTCGGCATCATGCAAGGCAAACACCCTCCCCGCTGTGCTATCACTCCAGCCCCAAAACATCAATTTTTATTGTTAAATTTTTTTTGCAATTCTAGGAATCAAAGACTGTCACATGTGCAAGGTGCATGCTGTACCCCTGAAACACTTCCCTGGCCCTCCAGATAAGGCTTTTCTTGGGGGCCACTTTAGATTTATACAAACATTGAACAGAAAGTACCAAGAGCCCTCATAGGCCCCCTACCCTGCTCCCCTGGCTTACCTGGTACTAGTGTGCCAGCACTGACTCACCATGAGGAACTCAGCTCTCTGGGTTCAGAGTCACCCTCGGCGGGGTCAGCTCGGAAACACCCGACCCACTGTACTATCGCTCTGGCCCCCTAACAGCTTCTTGCCACCCCTCTCGGGAGTGACACCCATCCCTTTCTCCATAGCTACTCATCAGAGTCAATACATCGAGCCTGAACTCAGGGAGTGGGGGAATGTACCGGAGGAAGAGTTGGCTGGGAACCGTGTCCCACACCGTCCACACAGAGCCCTGGGGCTGTCCTCCTGCAGCAGACACATGGCCCCTCGCAGGCTCTCCAGGAGTGCGTTGTTCCAAGTCTCCAGTGACTCCCAGCTGGATCCAAAGTCTACTTGACTCGTGGTGGGAGTGTCTTAATTTTTTTAATTTCCATTTTGGGGCTACACCTGCCGGTGCTTAGGGGCTGTTCCTGGCCCTGTGCTCAAGGGTCACTCCTGGCAGGGCTCAGGGGACCTGTATGCAGTGCTGGGTAACAAACTGAGACTGGCCTTGTGCAAGTGACTAAACCCCTGGACTCTCTCTCTGGGCGCCAGGCAGTGTCTTGAGCAGAGCATGTGCTCAGCACCTTCAGACCAGGTGGTCGGCCTTGAAAGTTGAAACCCATCACCAAGGCTCCACCAAGGCTAAGTGCAAACCCTGAGTCCAGTGATTAACCCAGCAGTGCCAGGTGATTAATACTCACGGAACCACAGCTATAGAAGATCCTTTTTCTTTAGCAAATGGATTTTAGGGTGTTAGCCAAGGATCAATAGTTCTGAAGAGAAATGTGTGGTCAGTCTAGACCAGCGGAAATTAACTTTTGTTCTACAATCCACTCCCACTACTGACCCTTGATCAGGATCTCAAAAAATGAATCACTGGGCCAGAGAGATAGTACAGCGAGTAGGGCACTTGCCTTGCATGTGACTGACCAGGATTCAGTCCCTGGCACGCCACCTGGTCCCTCGAGCCCCACCAGACATGATCCCTGAGTGGAGAGCCAGGAGCAAGGCCTGCGCACCTCCCGGGTGTGGCACAAAACCTCCCCAGAAATCCCTCTTCATCTGTTTTTTTTTTTTCCCCTCTTCATCTGGAGGTGATGGACACACCTTTACCTATTCAGCTTCTCTTTCAGGAACCACCCTGTAGGTTAAGGTGCTTGTGCTGCAGTGCAGGTGACTCCGGTTTGACTCCCCGACACTACACTGCCTTAAGCCCTTCCAGGTATCCCTCCTGAGCACAGAGCCAGAGTAGCCCCCGAGCATCACTGAATGTGTCCCTCAAAACCAAAATGCCCACCTAGGGGCTGGAGCGATAGCACAGCGGGTAGGGCGTTTGCTTTGTGTGCTGCCGACCCGGGTTTAATCCCAGCATCCCATATGGTCCCCTGAGCACCGCCAGGAGTAATTCGTGAGTGTAGAACCAGGAGTAACCCCTGTGCATCACCGGGTGTGACCCAAAAAGCAAAAAAATAAATAAATAATAAAATAAAAACAAAATGTCCACCTATACTATGCAGGTATCAAGTGGGTTCTATAATCTATTCAGTAGACTTATATAGTGGGGTTGCCCTTCTGTCCCTCTTCCCCACGGTACCCTACATGCGTACAGCAAACTCTGTTTCCTTGGCCACTGTGACTGGTCTAGGGAGAGGCCTGTGACGCCTTCTCTGGGAGTGATACACACGCTGTGCGGGAAGGGAAGGCTGAGCCTCTCCTCAAACTGTAAGCTATCAGCAGCAGCCTTGTCATCCTGGTACGTGAGGCCTGATCAGGAGCTGCCTGGTCAGGAAAAGACAGAAAAAAAGGCAGAGTAAGGTCCGGAGAGACAAATCCTGATGACATAATGGGGACGCCTGACTCTAACCGTGCTTGAGGCCACGGCCAGCTTGCTACTGTCAGTTATGTCCATCAGCCGTGTCCGTTGATCAGCCCCTTTTCAATGGACTTTTTGCTCCTTTTAACAGGAAGGATTCTCACGCACAGAGCGAGGTGTGAGAAAGACAGTGAAAAACTTGATAGTCCGGGGACCAGAGCAACAGTACAGCGGACAGGGCATTTGCCTTGCATGCGGCTGACCCGGCATCCCATATGGTCCCCCAAGCCAGGAGTAATTCCTGAATGCAGAGTCAGGAGGAACCCTTGAGCATCGCTGGATGTGACCCAAAAAGCAAACAACAATAACAAACAAACAAACAAAAACTTAATAGTACATCAGCTGACCGAGAGTACAGTGGGCAGGGCTCTTGCCTTTCACTTTTGACCTGGGTTGGATCCCCAGCAGCCCAGATTATTCCCCAAACCCGCCAGAAGTAATCCTTGAGCACAGAGCCAGGAGTAGCCTGAGTACCACTTGGTATGACTCCCAAACACAGAAAAGTTAAAATAAAACACTTCCAGAGCAGGGTCAGAGAAAACTTCAAACTCCTGCACATGTCCTGCAGGAAGCCTGGGTTCAATCCCCAGCACTGCGTAGCCCCTGAGCACTGCCAACAGTGATCCCTAAATGGATAGCTGGGAGCAGCCTTGACCCCCATCGGGGTGCAGCTCTGATGCTTCAGCAACCACTGCTCAGGGCTTACTCCTGACTCTGTGCTCAGGTATAATTCCCGAGGGGCTCAACGGGCCATATGGGGTGCTGGGCAAAACAACTTCTAACCCACTGTAGATTGGTTGGAACCACTCTGTGCTGTTTAACTTAATCACCCTCACCCTTGCCTCATTTATAATCTTAAACACAGATGCCTATTTGGTTCCAGATTATAAAGCGCTTTTTTTTCTTTTTTTTTGCTTTTTGGGTCACACCCGGTGATGCACAGGGCTTACTCCTAGCTCTGCACTCAGGAATCACCCCTGGCAGTGCTCAGGGGACCATATGGGATGCTGGGAATCGAGCCTGGATCGGCCGAGTGCAAGGCAAACGCCCTACCCGCTGTGCTATTGCTCCAGCCCCTAAAGCGCTTTCTTTATCTTTTGGTTTTTGGGTCAACCTGGTGATGCTTACGGGTTACTCCTTGCTCTGCACTCAGGAAGTATGCCCGGCAGTGCTCAGGAGCCCATATGGAAGGCTGGGGATGGAACCTGGATCAGACACCTACAAGGCAAGCTCCCCACCCGCTGTACTATTTCACCCAGAGCCCCACAATACTCATTCCTGACATTCTAACTTCATTCCTCCTATATTCTCTCCTGCTCCAGACCCCTGTGCTATGTTTTGTGGTTTTGTCAAAAGATTTTTGCAACTTTACCTTTTTTTTCCTCCCCCTAGACTTAGGAGTTTCTGGGCTTCGGGAAAGCTACAGCCTGGCCTGAGGCTTGCAGTTGGGAGGGTGTGACCACCCCTCCCTGGGAGAAGCGGTCCAGTTGCATTCTATCGGCCTGACTGGGCCAAAGCAGAGATAAGGACGCTCCTGCACTGATAAGGCCCCCAGGCCCCTCACCAAACAGAACTGGCCTTCCTGACCTCTAGCCTCCCAGGTATTCCCCACCAAACCAAAATACACATCCCCCAGGATGATGCTTTCTGCCATTGTCTGTACATGAGCTGTGTTTATGCTCCTCAGGGACACATACCTGGTGTGTCCCTCATGAATATGCATGAGTTACCTGAAAACCTACTAGAATGTGTATGAGCTGAACCATCGCCCCGCCTCTCTGCTGGCATAACCCCACCCTCACTGCCTCACTGCCTTCTTTGACGCTTGTTCTCTAGCTGGTGCGGGGGGCGGGGGGGGGGGGCTATCCTTCTCCACCTCAGTTGTTCCATGGTCGATACAATCCCTCTGTTCTATTCAGTGGTTCCGGGACTCTTGTGGCTCAGCCGCTGAAGCTGTGGATCAGTCTGTGCCGCTGAGCTTTTGGTGAGGTGAACTCCACACCGTCACCCACTCTACTGGCCGCTGGGCTCCCCCTCCCCCCCATCCGAAGTGTCAAGAGTGCCGGGGACAGGGGGCTGGAGCAATAGCACAGCGGGGAGGGCGTTTGCCTTGCACGCGGCCGACCCAAATTCGATTCCCAGCATCCCATATGGTCCCCCGAGCACCGCCAGGAGTAATTCCTGAGTGCTGAGCCAGGAGTAACCCCTGTACATCTCTGTGTGTGACCCAACCCCCTCCCCCCCCAAAAAAAAAGAGTGCCGGGGACAGCACACAGAGGCCTTCCATGTGCTAGTGCCAGAGTTCTGTCCACAGCACCACAGCCCCATCCAAGCCCACGAGCACTGCTGGGGGTGGGCCTGGTACGCACCCCCTCACCTCCACCACTCGGCACCCCTGGGCGCAGCACTAAACCTGCATGCAGGTCTGCAGAGCCGGTCTGAATGTTGTGGGCACGGCTTGGGCGACCCCCAAATAGACCAGCAGCACTGAGCCAACCTCTCACGACAGACTGAGAGCTTGCTGGGGGCCAGCACCGTGCCAAATGCTTTGGGCTCAGGTGTCCTCTGCTTCTGGAAAATTCGTATTAAGCTGCTTTACCTTTACAAAGGACTCACATTAGTATCTGTTTTCATTCTTTCTTCCCAAACAAAAGAAATTCACAACGGATTTCTGCTTCTCACAATAGAAGGCATAAAAGCAAAAACAGTGTCTGTTTTCAGCACTGCTTTTACCCCAAGCTGTGCCCACCCCCACCCAGTGTGGCAGTGCCACAGCAAGCTCGCTGGCAACCGCATGACCACGTGGGCTCTGCAAGTGAGGCTGGCCTTCGCTCCCGGCCTCTTATCTGTGAGTGTGGGTTTAGGTTTCCTGTGTTCTGTGGTGGGACTTGTGTTGAACAAGGAATGAAACCTGGTCATTCTGGAACAAAGAAGAGGTGTTTATTTGGGGGTTCAGGGTGACAGCCTGGAAGACACAGATATAAGCAGCCTTTGACCGGATTTATCCAAGCTTCCAGACACAGGCAGACTCCAGTGCACAAGGGGAAAGGCAGTGGGGAGATGGCTCCCGGGGCGGGAGCAGAGCGGGAAACCTGGGTGACCTCCTGGGAGCACATACTCCCCTGAGCGCCACTGGGGGCAACACTGGGTGTGACCCAATAAAGGCGGAAGAGCGGACACTCGGGCCTGCTGTGTAGTCGGAGCTCGCCAACTTCCTTCTGGTGCAGAGGTATGCGAATCCAGTGGAGTCCGTCCCATGGCGACTGGTGGAGTTTGAATTCTGGGCTGTCAGCGGTCAGCCCGAGGTGACTTTCTGGCCTGGCCTGGGTGTGCAGAAGGCTCTGGCATGCCATAGTTTCCCACTTGTTTTAGTTTCACCCATATTAAAGGCTCCACTTTGCTTTTTTGGTGGTGGTGGTGATGGGGCCTCCCAAGCAATGCTTGGGGTTTGGGGGTCACTCTTGGTGATGCATGACTAAACTAACCAGACGGGGTGGTTGAATGCGCGGGCCCAGCGATGCTGGTGGTGGAGGGGGTGGTGAGGAGTGGGGTGCATGAGGTACCAGGAGTTGGACTTCGGGCCTCCTGCATGTAAGGCATGTGCTGCAGCGCCGAGATATCCCCCTGGCCCGCTCTGCTCTGCCGCCCTTTCTTGACCTTTAGCACATCTCTGCCCACCACCTGGTGCCCAAAGCCCCCTGCTGGGTTCCCTGTGGGCTTCTCAAGCCCAGCCGCAGAAGACAGGCCTGGCACTGGCCCGGGTGCCCGTTCAGGTCTGTCTCGGGACTTGGGCTGCTCCTAACTTCCCTCTTCAGGACAGGAAGAGCTCTCCCCACAGTTCCTTCCGTTCCTTGCCTGGGTCTGATGAAACCAGGAAAGTTCTAACTAGTCTTTCTGTCTGCTTTGGGGGGCCACACCAGGCTCAGTGCTTGGAGGTCACTCCCAGCAGCGCTCAGGGGGATCGTGGGGTGCCGGGAATCGAAGCCTGTGCTCAGCCCTCTGAGCTCTCTCCGGCCCTGTCACTGGCCTTTTAAGAAGGCCGCTGTCAGCCAAGGGCTCTCAGGGACCAGAATGACCATTTTTGGGGAACCGCACACATTCGGTCATCTCTCTTGCAACTGGCTGCCACCTTTTCCCAGGTTCAGAGTCTCATCTTGTCCCCCAACACTTTAACTCTTCAGAAGTTGGTCCTCATCTGAAACGTGCGCTTTCTGCCTCTGCCCCTCACTGTATAGTAGCCAGTGGCCGGGACGCTGCTCCATCCCTTGCGCTCTCAGACTCGAACTTGGTTCCTGAGGGCAGTTTCTGCGCGCTGTAGAGGCAGGCCTCTGAGTCCACGTGTGTAGCAGGCCTGGCAAGCGGGAAGTGGATACCCACCTCCCTCTGAAGGCAATGCCCTAGGGGACAATGAATAACCTTGCTTCCACATCTCCTGGACAGACATTCTGGCTTTTCCTGTGGCATCAGGCCCAGGATGGAAGCTGGTTCACCAATGCTCCTGTAAAGGGCTCGCTCCACTTCCCCGTGTCCTCTTAAAATCTCTCTCACCACAAATCACCTGCATTTGAATCCTTGTCTTAGGGCCAGTTTCTAGGGCAACCAAACAGACCGCACATATTCCTCACTAGATAACATGTGTGGAAGGGAGGAATGTTAATTTAGGATGTGTACAGAAGGGCATTTACAATGCTCCAGAACTTTGCTTTAAAGGGTTGTCTTGAAAGGACCTGTGCAATAGTGCAATGGGTAGGGCATTTGCCTTGCACACAGCCGACCCAGGTTCCATCCCTGGCATCTCATATGGTTCCTTTTTTTTTTTTTTTGCTTTTTGGGTCACACCTGGAGATGCACAGGGGTTACTCCAGGCTCTGCACTCAGGAATTACCCCTGGCGGTGCTCAGGGGACCATACGGGATGCTGGGAATCAAACCCGGGTTGGCAGCGTGCAAGGCAAACGCCCTACCCGCTGTGCTATCACTCCAGCCCCATCTCATATGGTTCCTTATGCCTGCCAGAAGTGATCCCTGAATGCTTAGCCAGGAGTAAGCTCTGAGCACTACTAAGTTCGGGAAGGAAAAAGTATCCCCTCCCCCCCCAAGAGGATTATCTTGGGGAATGAGGGAGGATAATATTCCTTCTGAGATTTCTCATGCCCCCAGGGATGAAGTTCTGGAATCTACTTATTTTGAAAGTCACATTCAGGCAGGAAGTGTATTTAATAGCTTTAAAACAAACAAATAAAAATAATGTCTCCATGATCTCTGAGGCACTTTCCTTGAATCCCCAGAAGCTGTGTGAGGAGGCCCGCCCCTGGAATTAGTCTAAGGTTTAGGACTGATATCATTGACACACTCTCTTTTAGGGGTAGATTCTAGACATTGAAGTGTGAGGTAAATTCAATAAGAAAAAGATGCCACCATGTTGGAGAGAAGGGGGAACGTTCTGAAAGAACTTTGTTCAACACATTGCTGGATGTTCTTACGGCCGGGGTGGCGTTGCCGGGCCATGCAGGGCACCCTGGTGACAGGAGAGGCTGGCTGACCTCATCGACACTGCAGACATCTGCTTCCTTCACAAGTGGCTCTGATTTCCTTTGATTCTTCTTCGCTAACACACAAGCTCGTGATAAGGGCCGGTGGCCAGCCTTCCAGGGCTCCGGGGGCCCTTCACTCCGGCAGGACGGACGTGAAGTCTGAGTGGAGCAGCTTCGGAGCCAGGCTTCCGTCCGAGTGGAGTCTGGGGTGGTCGGCCTTCACCAGGGGCTGCCTGATGCCGCTGCTGCTGCTCTCTTTGTCCGAGAGGCTGGGCAAGCTCTCGGGGATCTCCTCGGCGCGGGGCTCAGAGTGGAAGCTCTTGAGGGCCAGACTCCGGTACCGCTTCCTCCGGTTGACCTTGTAAATGCGAATCCTCTCCTCCTCTGCCTCGGGGTCCGTCAGAACCCCATCCCAGCGCAGGCTCTCATTGGCCTGGCCCGAGAGCTTCTCCTCTGGGTCAGCGACGTGGGGGAGACTTCGGCTGGAGGTGTAAGGAGCGGCGGGCTTGCTGTCCTCTTTGTCCGACCTGTGCTCCGGCCTCGGGCCGGGGTCTTTGATGTCACTCAGGATGCTGTGGAGGGATGAGGGCCTCGGCTGAGTCTTCAGGCCTGGGTTCTGATGCTTATCTGCGGAGCACAGGGGCTGAGTGAGCGCTGGTGGGGCGACTCCCAAATCCCCATAGACAGTGGAGGGGCCCCTCTGCTCAGGGGGCCAAGCCCACTGGCCCTGTACAGAGCCACGGGCTCTCAGCTTTGGGGTGAGTGGCTGGGAGAGGAAGGGCTGAGGGAGCCTGAGCTTGCAGCTGGATCCTTTACATACCCTAGGGCACAGGCTCCCAACTTTATCAACCTCTTTGCAGAAATAAAAATCAGTATCCGACCACCCCGTTTTGCAGAAAAAAAAAATCAGCGACCCTGAAAAACCTACATTCTTTAAGTGAGCAAGCAAAAAGCACGCGGGCCCCTCCCCTCCCCCCAGCGCACCTGAGTCTTCTATTGCCCACCCCTCTGTTCCAGCGCCCCCTGGTGGCATCTCAACCGCATTAACATGGCTCTAGGTGAAGGCGCTTCCAGTCGAGGAAACCTGCACTCCCAAAGTGGGGACCGCCGAGCTCAGGTGGCGCGGGGTAGGGCCCCTTTACACTCCGCCACTCGGTCGCCCATTCACCCCTCCACATCTCACTGTGGTGCTCTCCAGGCCCATGAGTCTGACTTGACCCCCAATCTGGACGCTCTAGGATGGGAGAAACGGGAAACAGAAACGCTCCCTGGATCTAACTGCAAAGCCAACAGCGTGCCAAGCCGGAAATGCTGCTTCTGTGCGGCTTCTGCAGATTGTTTTTTAATTAATCGCATTTCGGGATTATATAACATGCTCACAAAACACAATGACTTGTGGCTCTTTCATCAGCTCTTCTATTTTTAGAGGACAGGAATATTTCTCTTCCCCCCAATAAAAAAAAAAAAAGAGAAAGGAAAAGAAGAATAAAAATCCTCTTGATATTTCTATGCCTCCCTGGTCTCTGAAAATTTTTTTTGGGGGGTGCCTGTGGACAGTCAGACACACGGCACTAAAATTTCTAGATCCCTGGCACCCCATATGCTTACCCCAAAGCCCCACCATGACTGTTCCCTGAGCGCAGAGCACCACCAGGTATGGCCCCCCAAACAAACACCCCCCCCCATGGGGGAGTTTGTTTAGAGAGATAGTATAGCAAGGCTCTGGCCCTGCATGTGGTCAACAGGGTTTGATCCCTGGCACCCCATATGGTTCACTGAGCCTGCCAGGAGTTAAGTTCTCTGCACAGTCACATATGACCCAAAACACAAGGGGGGAAAAAACTCTCTAGAGTCAGAAGTGGAGCTGACAGATGCTTTTTTGTTTTGAAGACACGTGTGTAGTTCAGTTTTGTTTGTTTGTTTTTTGCTTTTTTTGGGTCACACCCGGCAATGCTCAGGGGTTACTCCTGGCTCTGCACTCAGGAATTACCCCTACCCCTGGCGGTGCTCGGGGAACCATATGGGATGCTGGGAATTGAACCCAAGTCGGCCACGTGCAAGGCAAATGCCCTACCCGCTGTGCTATCTCTCCAGCCCCTGTAGTTGTTTTTTTTTGTTTGTTTTTTTTTTTTTTTGGCTTTTTGGGTCACACCTGGCAATGCACAAGGGTTACTCCTGGCTCTGCACTCATGAATTACCCCTGGTGGTGCTCGGGGGACCATATGAGATGCTGGGAATTGAACCCAAGTCGGCCAAGTGCAAAGCGAACGCCCTACCTGCTGTGCTATCTCTCCAGCCCCTGTAGTTCAGTTTTGACCTAAATTCCAGGACTGTTTTCTTTGCTTTACAAGTTCACCCGAAGAAGTGATTATAGCCTGCCCATCGCTGTGTTCCCGAGTATGAGGTGCACGTCTGGATGGTACCTTTGACCCCCCACTTCCCAGGGGAGCCAGCTCTGTGCCAGGGCCCAGAAGCCCAAACCCAGACAGGCACCTGCCAGAGGTCAGCACTGCCACGCTAGCTTCAATGAGAGCCTCCCGGGACGGCCTCATGCACAATGACAGTGGGGACTCAGCAGCCCTGCCCAGGCCATCCTGAGTCCTCCATGCTCTCGCCAGACAGTGGATGCTCAGCGCTTTGGTGGAGAAGTTGGGCGCTCTCTCTGGAGGAAAGACAGTGTGATGGAAGGACTCTGGATTTGTAGCAGGTGGGTCTGGTAGTTTGCCTGGATGGAGAACCTGTTGAGGTATGGTTGTCTGAACACAGGACCTGCTTAGGGGGGAGGGAGTCTGTTTCACACTCTCCTGTCTGTAGTAGACAGTGAGTGTATGTGACTGATGCATCTGCACTTTCTCACAGATTTCTCCCGGGTAGTTATATTGCTGGGAAGGTGTGTGCAGCAGTAGCTGGTGTTATTGAGCTTCTATACATGGGTCTACTGGAACTCTCCATTGTATCCAGAGGCTAGAAGTGTGTGTGTGTGTGTGGGGCGGGGGACACTAGTATCTTAGAAATTTGGGGGCTGGGACTGGAGAGATAGCACAGTTTGTAGGGCTCTTGCCTTGCACTCTGCTGACCTGGGTTTGAACTCTAATACCACATATTGTCTCCCAAGTCCCACGGGGAGTGATCCCTGAGCACCAAGCCAGGAGTAAGCCCTGAGAACTGCGATGTGTGGCCCCAAACCAAAACAAACAATCTTTGGGTTGGTGAAAGTCTGGGAGGTTACATGAGCTTGAGCTTTCTTCTGGGAAGCTCTAGATGTTCAGGTTCATTTCAAAGGAGGAACTAGGAAGCTGAGAGGGGCTGGGGCTCGGGTTTGGGTGATGTCTTCAGTCATACTGAATTCTCAGGTCCTATAGGTCAGTATAGGATCCGGGGACTCCGTGTGGGGTGGGAGAATGTGAAGTCCGTGGCCTTTCTTGGAGGAGTTCGGTGGGTGGGTTTGGGTGGTCTTTAGTGATCAGGCTACCATAAGTAGTGATTGTGTGTGTGTGTGTGAGAGAGAGAGAGAGAGAGAGACAGAGACAGAGACAGAGACAGAGAGAGACACCATCTGTGATTCGGTGTTTCCGTTCCTGGTTTCTTTTCTAGTTTTTGTTTTTGTTTGGGGGCCACGCCGGCGGTGCTCAGGGCTTACTTCTGGCTCTGCACTCGGGCATCACTCCTGGCGGTACGGGACGGTGGGGACGGACGCTGGGTTGGCAGCGTTCCGGGGGCCATATGGGTCCTGGGGACCAAGGCCGGGCTGGCAGCGTTCAAGGTAAGTGCCCCACTATCCCCGCCCGGACTTGGGCGGGTCTCCAAGGAGTCGGGGCGGGAGAGTGTCTCTGTGCAGGTACGGGTGGGCTTCTCCCGGAAGACTCCACCCCAAAACACTCAAGCCGAAGGGGCTGGCCAGCCGCCCATCTTACCGTCCCCTTTGCCCGACCCCTTGGCCTTTTTCTTCTTTTTCTTCTTAACCTTCCGCTTAGTCAGTTGCGAGGTGCTGCTGTCTATGGGGGGCAGCCTGGACCCCTGGGAGACCTCGGCGCCGCTCTCTCTCTCCTCCGGGTCCCGGGCCTTGTTATCCGCGAACCCCGGCGGCCCGGCCCCCCCGCGGCCTTCCATCCGGCCCCCTGTCTGCGCCCGGCGCCTGGGGCAGCCGAACACACGCGGCTCCGGCGGCTCCACGCCCGGCCTCGGCCACGCGTCTCCATGGCGACTGGCGGTCGCCGCGCGTGCGCACTCGGGCAGCTTCCGCCCGAACTCGGCCATGGGCCGCCGGCCTCCGCATGCGTACGGGGGCGGCCCCGCCCGGGCCTCGGTGACCCGCGGTGTGGCCGCCGCGAAGCCGCGGTGCCCGGTGCTGAATGTCCACTCTGCCCCTTTAAGCCCACCAGGTCCAAGACAAACGTAGGTCTTCCTGGCGAGCTTCCAGACCGGGGATGTGGCGGCCGGTCCTGGGCTTGAACCTGGGCTTGAACCCGGGCTTGAACCCGGGCTCTGAAGGAAAAGCACGTTCAGTGCATCCCCGCGGACGAAACAGCTGGGCCGGCCCGCGGCTCCACCCCACCCGCTCTTTGTGCCCTCACCAAGGCGGGGGGCCCGCCGTGCCCGGCATTCTGGAGTCCCTCTCCTAAGTGGTCTCTGCTTCCAACGGCCCCACACCAGTCTTTGCTATGTAATGCTGCTAGAATTACCTTTGTGGGTTTTTTTTTCTTACTTTTTCCGGTTTTTGGGTCACACCCGGTGATGCTCAGGGCTCTGCACTCAGGGGATCACTCCTGGTGGTATCCAGGCGACCACAGGGAATGCTGGGGATCGAACCCGGGGTCAACCACGTGCAAGGCAAACGAGCTACCCGCGGTACTGTCGCTCTGGCCCCGCTAGAATTTGCTTTTTAAGACAATTGGATCATTTTACTCGCTTAAAACCCTCTATTCAGTCCCTAAAACAATTCATACTAAGGTTGAATCAGGGTGATGTCGGTGGGCCCCATGGGTGACTTAGGTGAAGCGGGGAGGAGAAAGACCATCACCTTCTCCCCCACCACCTCTATCACCCGGGAACCAGGGTTATTGGGGTCTTGTGCTGGAGGAAAAGAATTTCAGTAGATAAGCAGTGAAGTGAACAGATTTTATTTAGAGGTCTTTTTGAGGGAAGGAGGAAGGGATAAGAGGGAGAGAGAAGAGTAAGAGTAACGCGCTCAAGAGAGAACGTCGGCTTCTCCAAGGGTGGAGAGAGCCCTACACACATCCTAGCACTAGACACGAAAGCATGAAAAGTACACATCTGAAGAGGGAGATGTGGACGACATATATGCTCGGGCATCACATGTGCTCGGCCACGTGGACACAAGCAGCACATGGGCTCAGGCAGCATATGCGGGCGCTTCCTTTGTTCAAGGTGTCTTTTATAGGGTTTCTTCAACCTGCCCCCCTCTGAGGCTTCTTTCCAGGTAAAAATTCGTTGCTAAGGAGGTTACCAGGGAGGTCGGGAGTGGTGATGGCCTTCTCTGGGCTGAATTAATCAGATTGAGGGAGAGTTTGAGGAACTTCCTGGGGGAGGGGTCCATTATCCTCAGGGTCCGCTGATGGTCTTATTCGGTCTTTTGTTTTCTGAATCCCGCAAGGTGCATCTGCTAAGTTTCATTGCGCAGGGCTTTTCCCTATCTACCTGCCTACATCTAGGGGGCTAGGGAGATGGTTCAAAGGGCTGGAGCATCAGGCTTTGCAGGAGCGAACTTTGGGCTCAGAGCATTCAGGGAGTCCTCCCACCCTCACTCCAACATGATGTTGCCCCAAGCAGTAACAGAACAAGACTGAACTAAATGTGGCTGGCTAGGCCTGGTCTGCAATCTGTTACGTGCTTTCCCTTCCAGGTTTATTATGCCCCTCAGACTGGCTGCAAGTGGTGATGTCAGTGGGCCCCATGGGTGGCTCATGTGAAGTGGGGAGGAGAAACACAGTCACTCTCTCCCCGTCCGCCTCTGCCACTCGAGACCCAGGGTTACTGGGTTCTTGTCTCGCCTCGCAGAAAGAAATTTCAGTGAAATTATAGTTTTTATTTGGAGGTTTTGAAGGGAAGGAGGGAGAGAAAGTGGGAGAGAGTGGAGAGTAATGTGCTCAAGAGAGAACACGGGCTTCTCCAAGGACAGAGACAGCCCCTACACACATCCCAGCATTAGACATGAAAGCTTGAAAGTACACATCTCAAGAGGGTGTTAGGGCGCAGATCGAGATCTCCCTATAACGACAAAGAGACTGCAGAGACTGCAAACAGCAAGCAGGGTTTATTGTAAGACTGGCTAGTCAGGGTCCAGCTGCCTACGCGGACATGCAGGTCCAGCAGCTTGGGCAAGACCCCCGAGCTTCTCCAAAGGAGATCTTATATAGGCCTTCCCCGGCCATTACAGCAGAGCCCGCGCATTTCATAGCCAATAGATTTGTAATATTACAAACTTTCTTAACCAATCCATTTAAAAGGACATCACCGGGGCTGGAGCGTAGCACAGCGGGCAGGGCATTTGCCTTGCACGCAGCCGACCCGGGTTCGATTCCCAGCATCCCATATGGTCCCCTGAGCACCGCCAGGGGTAATTCCTGAGTGCAGAGCCAGGAGTAACCCCTGTGCATCGCTGGGTGTGACTCAAAAACCAAAATAAATAAATAAATAAAAGGACATCACCCTTAGCCTATGGTTTTAGAGATCAGCATTCGTACCAATATTTAGGAATGTTCCGGTTCTGGGGGCAGTCATGGGTCTTGTGACATGGGTCTTGTGAGAGGCATCTGATTATCTGGTCTGACCACCACCCTTCTTGCGACTGACCGGGACACCTGTATCCGAATTCCTTGCTCAGGGGCAGAAAAACAAGTTATTCTGCAATGCGGGCTCCTGTAAAAAGAGTCTTGAGAAAGCTAAATTGATTCCTGTGGTCTGTTCTGGGCCAGTCCTTCACAAGGGGAGATGCAAACAATGCACAAGCAGCACAGGGGCTGGGCAGCATATGTGCGCCCTTCCATTGTTCAAGGTGGCCTTTATAGGGTTTCTCCAACCTGCCCCCAAATCGGGCTACTGGGGCTCCTACCTAGGTCAAAGTCCGTTGCTAAGGAGGTTGTCAAGGGGGTAGAGTTGGGAGTGGTGATGGTCTTGACTTTGAAATTCCTTTCCTGGCCTTTTGTTCCTCCTGGAGCTTCTGTGGAGAGGTTCCATGTGGGGGGTCTTATCAGGCTTTAGTTCCTGTTTTCTGCCTTTGCAACTTCAGAGCTTAGTTCCTGTTTTTGGCCTTTGCAACTTCAGAACTATTACTTCCCAGGAAATTTACTGCCATCGCCTTGGGCAGGGGTCTTCCCTATCTGCCTGCCTGCCTACATTAGTAGTATCTCACATGTTATATGTTATGTGTTATGTGTTATATGTTTTTTTTTTTTTTTGCCTTTTTGGCTCTTTGGGTCACACCCGGCAATGCACAGGGGTTGCTCCTGGCTCTGCACTCAGAAATCACTCCTGGCGGTGTTCAGGGGACTGTATGGGATGCTGGAAATCGAACTCAGGTTGGCCGCGTGCAAGGCAAATGCCCTACCCGCTGTGCTATTGCTCCAGCCCCTGTATGTTCTTGAGTCTTGCCATCCCACAAGGCAGAGTCTAAGACCAACCGTTTCATTCTGGGTGGGTTTATTGTAACTAATAGAATGTAGGCAAGGTGACAGTGTACCTGCTTAGGCCAGGTTCCAAAAGAGAATGCACCTTGTTAGCAAGAACCCGGCTGCCTGGGAGTCCAAGTACCCAAGGCACCATGTTTTGAGGCAGTCCAGGCTAGACTGCCGGCAGACGCTTAAGACTCGGAGAAGACTGGTCCCTGGCCTCTGCAGCCCCACTTCCCCCTCTAGGATGGGCTTAGAGTCCACAGTCCTGGGTAATGCACTTCACAATGACTTTTTCCTGGGGCAGGCGTGGAGATTGTTACAGGTGCAGGATTCCGTCACCCCACAGACTGTGAGAACAGGGACCCTCTTGCTGGTTGAAGGCTGCGGCTGTCACAGAGTGGATACTGCCTGCCTGCCTCAAGAGGAAACTGACCTCACAGAGAGAGGCAGGACAGAGCAGAGAGCAGGAACCAGCCCTCCAGCCCACCGAGGGACCCCACTGAGCAATGGAAAAGAGCTGATAGAGGGAGCAATTGTCCAGTGGGGAGGGTTCTCTTTTTTAAATTTTTCAAAAATTTTATTTTTTGAATGCCCATGAGAACAGTTACAAAGCTTTCCAGTTTAAGTCTCAGTCATACAATGATCAAACACCCATCCCTTCACCAGTGCACATGTTCCACCACCAAGAACCCCAATACATCCCCCATCCCACCCATCCCCCTGCCTATGTGGCAGATGATTTCCACTTTACTCTCTCTCCACTTGGATCTCATTCAATATTTTGACAAAAGACCCACCATTGTTATTTGGAATTTCCCCCAACAAACAGACCTGCTGAAAAGGCATCATTAGATCATTTGTCTTCTATTGCTGATTATGAAGAGCATATGATGGCACGCGGCCGCAAAGTGGCTGCGCAATTTTGGATTTCTGATATTTTAGTGATAAGTCTGGAGGGATTTCTGTCAAAAGCCTCCGGGTTCCAAGACTGGTCTGTGTGCCTCTGGGATCATGGCCCTTCAGGAGCCAGGAGCCGTTCATGGACGGCAACTCGGGGCCTCGTTGGGACGGGGAGAGGGGCAGGTTCCACCCCCCCATCTTGTGAGGCCCCATGTGTCACATCACTGCAGTCTCATACCTGGCTGTCCAATAGGCTCTGAAAAGGTGGCAGCACCGCACCACCAGGAAGAAAAGGCAGAAGGGACAAACACCTTTCCCCACCCGGGGTGGCACAGCGCCATAGTTTAATGCTCAGTCCAGATGCATTTCTGCCAAAAGCCGCTGGGTTCCGAGATTGGTCTGTGTCCCTCTGGGATCATGACCGTTCAGGAGCCAGGAGCCATTCATGAGAGACAACTCAGGTCTTGTTGGGGTGGGGAGAGGCAGTGGGGAGGGTTCCTGCCTTGCACACAGCTGACCCAGGTTTGATTCCTGGCATCCTAAATGGCCCCCTGGGTGTTAGGGTCCATGATCCGAGGAACAAGACAGAGTAAAACATTCGAGCAAAGAAGTTCTTTATTTGTGCCAAGCACATGTACTGGTTGACCAGGGTCCCCTGCACTGAGGGCAACCCCATCTCCCTGCAAATGTTCCCTTTTATCCCTTTACTTGGGTTCAGACCTTCCTGCCTTGGATTGGCTCTCTCCCAGTGATGTCGGTGGGCCCCACAGATGACTTATGTGAAGCGGGAAGGAGAAAGACGGTCACTTTCTCCCCATTCACCTCTGCCACCCGGGATCCAGGGTTACTGGGTTCTTGTCCCACCTCCCAGAAAGAAATTTCAAGAGTAGACAAGCAGTGAAGTAAATACCTTTTATTTGGAGGGTTTTTAAGGTGTGGAGGGAGAGAGAGTGAGAGAGAGAGTAAGACACTTGGGAGAACACAGGCTTCTCCAAGGGTGGAGAGAGTCCCTACATATATCCTAGCACTAGACACGAAAGCATGAAAGTACACGTCTCAAGAGGGAAGATGCGGGCGACACATGTGCTCTGGCGCCATGTGCTCGGCCACGTGGGCACAAAAAGCACAAGGGCTCAGGCAGCATATGTTTCCTTCCTTTGTTCAAGGTGGCTTTTATAGGATTTCTCCAACCTGCCCCCATGTGGGGCCTCCTCCTAGGTAAAAGTCCGTTGCTAAGGAGGTTATCAGGAAGGTGATGGTCTTCTTTGGGCTGAATCACTAATGTTAATCAGACTGAGGGAGAGGTCCGAGGGAATTTGAGGAATTACCTTCATGGGGAGGGGTCCAGTCTCCTCAAGGTCCGCTGCTCAAGGTCTTCAGTCTTGGAATTTTCCTCCCAGAAGTTTTGCTGACCCGTTTCATTGACCAAGGTCTTACCCTGCCTACCTGCCTACATCCCCAGGACCCTAGGTTCCTGTTTGTTTGTTTTTTTTTCTTCATTGGCTTATTCCTTCCTTGCTGCCCTCACCTGCTAACTCAGATTACCCAACTTGACTTCCTTTCCCCTTTTTAGGCTATAGCCTGCCGCTTTTCCTTTCACGGTCCTTCACCTTACTTATTCGTCTGCTTTCCCAGAACTTATGCCAGTGATTGTGTTAGCTAGGTTAAAGATAAACCCGGATATCCTGTCCAACATACCTGCTTAACATTAAATCTTCACAATGTGGGACTATGGCTAATATGGAGTCCCTAATGTTAGTTCTTGCAGTCTTTCCACTGAGCACCGCTAGAAGTAATTCCTGAGTGCAGAGACAGGAGTAAGTCCTGAGCATCACAGGGTATGACCCTGTACCCCCCAAATACATTTTTTTTAAAAAGAAGAGCTAATAGAATCTTCATGATTTGTTTCCACTTACTGCTTGAGGTATCAGCTGTGGGTGATGTAAATTAGTAACAACTGAGATTTATTCCTCCATAAGAACTGAGTCTACCCTCTGCCCAGTGAGGATAGGCTTTGAGTAGAGCTTGGGGCTCTGTCCCTTGCTGTGGCCTGCTCAGTGGGGTCCCCCCAGTGGGATGGAGGGCTGGTTCCTGCTCTCTGCTCTGTCCTGCCATTCTCCATGAGGCCAGTTTCCTCCTGAGGCAGGCAGGCAGTATCCACTCTGCGGCAGCTGCAGCTTTTGACCCCAGCAAGAGGGTCCCTACTCTCACAGTCTGTGGCATGAAGGAATCCTGCACCTGTAACAATCTCCACGCCTCCCCCCAACATGACCCTCTGAGGACAAAGTCCTGGATTTCTTTTTATTTTGGGCACCATGAGTCCCAACTCTGTTACGATAGGGTTTCAGACATACAGTATCCCAACACCACCCCCTCCAGCAGGGCTCCCCACCTCAATGCACCCCCTCACCCCAACCTTGGAGATGGGTCCTGCAGATCCACCCTCAGGTTCTGTTGCCTTTGGCCGTTTGTTATCCCCTCACTGTGCTTCTTTATATCTCACATAAGAGAGAGGTCATTGTGTATCCGTCAAAGTCGGGGATTTTTATGAGAAGAAAAGAGGAAGAAGCGATAAGTTGGTTAAAGAAAAGAATTTATTAGTGTTGACAAATTTGAACTATTTTTTGCCATACATTATTGGTTACTGATTGTCTAGAAGGATGAAAAGGGAACTGACTGATTCTATCCTTCAACTAAAAGTCCATAATTATCAGTTCAATTTAGATGACTTCCCCAACAATTGTTTGATTGATGTTTTCTTAGAACAATTGCTTTTGGCCCATTCCAAAGGTCTTTGGCCAGTTCAAGGAGACAGGTAATACAATTTCCCTATAATAGCTCTTTGACTTCATTTAAAATATGGCTTCACAGATGTCAACTTCTCACATATTCAACTTGACAGGCAGGTTGAGGTGTCTAGACATGTGCATTTAATGGGCTCCTCAGTGCGGGGTGGAACTGGACATGGGCAGAGGCAGCAGGCCATAGATGAGGTGGGTGCAGACCCCAGACAACCTGAAGTAATAAATTTAGGTTTGTCCGGGGCTGGAGCGATAGCACTGTGGGTAGGGTATTTGCCTTGCACGCGGCCAACCCGGGTTCAATCCCCAGCAACCCATATGGTCCCCTGAGCAGCGCCAGGGGTAATTCCTGAGTGCAGAGCCAGGAGTAACCCCTGTGCATCGCCAGGTGTGATCCAAAAAGGAAAAAATAAAAATAAAATGCTGACAATAAAATCAAGAATAATTTTTTTAAAAAAAAATTTAGGTTTGAAAAGTCTATCTGGGGGCCAGAGCAATAGTTCAGAAGTCAGGTGCTTGCCTGGTGAAGGGATGGGTGTTTGAGCATAGTATGACTGAGACTTGATCCTAAAAGCCCTGTAACTGTTCTCATGGTGACTCAATTAAATAAATAAATAAATAAATAAAGTAAAAAAAAAAAGAAATTAGGTGCTTGCCTTGTATGCAGCCAACCCTGGTTGAATCCCCAGCCTCATATGATCCCCTGAGCACCACCAGGGGTCACTCTTCAGCACAGACCCAGGAATAGCCCCTGAGCATTGCTTGGTGTGGCTTCCTCCCTCCATCAAAAAAAGTCTATTTGTAAGGTAGAAAGACATTTTATTTAACAGATCAATTTAATGTTTACCTTTTAATACTTAGACATGGTACATGCGTTCATCTGTGTACTCTTCCTCTGGACTTTGCAACTATAAAGAGCAGGTTTGCTCCCCCACCCCCACCCTTTTTTGTCCAGGGATCAACTTCCCAAGCAGTGCTCAGGATGTCTGGAGGCGCCAGTGGTGATTCTTGGGTAGCTGGGCCATAGGCTCAGTGCATAGGTCTGAGGCTGTTTACACCCATTTCCATCACTTCCTGCTCTACTATCTCTTCCGCCCTGCATCCTGGCTTTTTTTTTTTTTTTTGCATCCTGGCTTTTAAGTTTGTCCATGGTGAGGAAAATACAATGCACTTGTTTGGAACCTTTTTTTCTTTTTAAATTTTAATTTTATTTTTTAAAATTTATTTATTTATTTATTTGCTTTGGGGGTCACACCCAGCGATGCTTAGCAGTTACTCCTGGCTCTGCACTTAGGAATTACTCCTGGCGGTGCTTGGGGGACCATATGGGGTGTTGGAAATCGAATCTGGGTCTGCCACGTGCAAGGCAAATGCCCTATTGCTATGCTATCACTCCAGCCCCTTTTTAAAAAATTTTTAATCCTTTTGATTAGACGCTCTGAATGGAGGGCAGGGGTGGAGAAATTGTTACTTCTTGAGCCCCATTTGTTTAGTCAATCTTTCTTTTTTTAGTGTTTGTTTGTTTGTTTGTTTGGGAGACCATCCCCAAAGGTGCTGGTGTGGCTCAGAGAACCAACCCTATGGAATGCCAGATTGAACTGGGGTAAGCCACATATAAGGCAATTCCCCTACCTGCTGTACTGTCTTTCCAGTCCCATTGAGTCAGTCTTTAATTTTTGGCAGTGGGTTTTGCTGTTGTCAAAAAAGTTGTATTTCATCACCGGGAAGCCGCTGGCCTCTAAGGGTTCCACAAGCCTCTCCACTTCCCCGTGTATGCAGGTCTGTATCATGTCGGGTAGATAGACCAGAAAGGTGCTGCCAAAGACCAAGACGACGGAGAAGCCAAAGAAGAAGACAGCCCGCATCTTCCAGCGATCCACAACAGGGTGCTTGTAGCCGTGGAGGTCTGATTCTTCCCAAGAATGTTTTTGTCTTTAGGATCCAGGTCTTCCTACTGGCTCTAGCTGGTGCTGACCCCTGTATTCACACCACAGCAGCGGGGTGACCACTGCCCTGAATTGCTAGGTTCTGGGAGCTCCTGCAACCAAACCATGGTGCGTACCTAAACCTAACATCTCAGTGGCAGTGACAGATATCTGTTTGGGGTCTATTAATGGTAGGGGACGACAAACAGCCATCTTCACAGCCTCCCAACTGTTGGCAGTGAGTGACCTATTAAAACCTTGACAGGGCTGGATAAATAGGACAGTGGGTAGGGTGTTTGCTTTGCACACAGCTGACTTTGGTTCTATCCCTAGCAGCCCATACAGTTCCCCGAGCACCACCATTCCTGAGTGCAGAGCCTGGAATAATTCCTGAGCATCCCTGGGTGTGGTTCCCAGCAAAAGACACACACATTTACTTAGCCCCATCTCCATCCGCTTTACACATCAGTTTTTACGATCATAGTAGTTCTTTTTGAGTAAGGAGGGGGCATTGGGAAGGTCACATCCCACGTTGCTCAAGATTTCCACCCTGCTGGCATGGGTCGTGTGAACTCCCCTGTCTTCCTCTTTTCTGTCTTGCCCACTTCAATGATCAAGGAGCATTTATTTCCAACAGCCATCCAAAACCTTCCCGCTGTGCTCAAAACAGTGCCCCACATGCTCTGCCTTGCTGCTCTCCCTGTCTTGCTAACCTGAGGTTTTCATTAACATCTGTAAGACCCATGAGGAGAGGCTGATGGAGAATTGATAAGGCTTCCAGAACTATTTGCAGTTTTGCACCAGTAAGGTTATTTGTGTGTGTGTGTGTGTGTGTGTGTGTGTGTGTGTGTTTGCGCGCGCGTGTGCACACATGTAAAAGGGTCCCAGTATGCACAGCATTTACCATGGCACAAGTATATGCAATGGGGTGGGCAACTGCCCCATTAACTCAGAGTCAGTCCCTCGTGACTTTCAGTGGGAGCATATCAGCTTATGCATCCGGGGTCCATGAAGGCATTGATAGTGGGGAAAGGAACTGTCCACATTTCAGGATAAACAAACCCCAGAGTGGTTCTTTTTGAGTCAGCGGGGAGGAGGGGTGCATTGTGGAGGTCATATCTCATGTTGCTCAAAGTCTAGTTCCAGATTTGTGCTTGAAGGTCACTCCTGGGACTGCTGGGGGCCATGAGGCTACAAGCAGGGGCTTCCTGAGGCATGTGTCACGTGCACTGCGGCCCTTTGAACAGTTCTCCACCACCTACCATAACAACTTTTATCCAGGCCTCCCTTGGGAACCGTCTGCTTTGTGTGAGGAGTGGGGCCAGTCGTGTGATGGCTCCACTGTAAGTCGTGAATTCATTTCCGCTCAGACAAGCCCTTCCACACTTCAGGGGTTAAAATCCAAGGCGTTGCCCCTGCCTTACTCCCACAAACCTATCTTTTTGAAATTGCACTTTTTTTTAAAGGTCATGTTGGTTTATAATACTACATCTTTTGTTTCATTTGTTTTGTTTTGTTTTTAGGGGTTTTTTGGTCACAACCCACAATGCTCAAGGGTTACTTCTTGCTTTGCACTCAGGGGTCGTTCCTGGTGGTGCTTAGGGAACCATATGGGGTGCGGGATATTGAACCCAGGTCAGAGGTGCACAAGGTCAGAGGTGTGCACCTTACCTGCTGTACGATCGCTCCAACCCCAACACTCCATCTATTTGCTGAGTCAGTGTCCTAGAATCCCACATCATCCCATGTACGTTATCACACTAGACTCACCATCCAAGTACCCGAAGCCCTGCGCCCTTCACTGTTTCCCTCACCCCTGGCCCTTCTGGTCACCTGAGTTCAGCAGTCGTAGTCCGGAGCTCTGCTTTGGTTTGGTGTTGCCTGTTCCTCTGCTTTCACAGTAGATTTCAATAAACGTTTCCCAGGAAGTTGACGGGACTGTTGCCAAATGGAGCAGTCCCCTCCCCATAAGTCCCTGTGGCCTGCAGTTTCTTGCTTGTGCCTTTCCCGACATGTTGACAACATACTTGGTGATAGAGATCTCCGAGGTACATTATATATTTTTTTCTGCAAAATAGGACTCTAAGAGGCAGGAGAGAGAGTTCAAAGGATAAAGCGCTCACCTTGCGTGCAGCTCATCCCAGTTCAACTTGAGCACTGCCAGGGGTCACTCCTGAGCACAGAGCCAGGAACAGCCTATGGATACAGCTGGGTAGGGTCCAACACCAGTCCCCCTTCTGCACCCGCTTTCTCCACACGCAACACAGGTACCCTTGGGATGGCAGCTTTTCAACCCGTGGCCAGAGTCTAGACTGACTCAAATCTGGCTTAGCATCAAAGCGGCCCTCTTCCGGCATTGCATTTGAGTTTTTACAGATAAGCTTTTACAGATAAAGACATGGAATATTTTGCTAGATTTTTTTCCCCTTACAGCAGGCATTTTATATATCCAGAAAGGTAATGCCCTGAGTGGGGTCTGGCTCTGATTTGTTTTGTTTTGTTTTTGGGTCATACCCAATGATGCTGAGGTTACTCCTGGCTCCAAGTTGGGGAATTACTCCTGGCAGTGCTCAAGAGACCATATGAAATGACGAGAATTGAGCCCCGGTTGACTGTGTGCCAGGCAGAGTCAGCCTAACCTTTGCACTATCGCTCCGGTCAGCCCCTAGCTCTGAATTTTGTGGGCAAGTGATACCTTGAGTAACTCAGCACATGACAGCTGCTGCTCTGTACTGGGGGGACCACGTGGCCACCCAGAACCAAAGGTGCTGCATGTTCGCCCTTTCATATTTTCTCTCCTCAGACCACACATCTCCAGGAGCCAGAATCATCCAGAAAGCCCCAATTGTCTTCCTCCTTTGTTTCAATCAAATAACATCTCTTGGTATCAGATGTTGTTTTTTTTTCCACACTAAGAAATTCTTCAGTTCTCGGGGCTGGAGTGATAGCACAGTGGGTAGGGTGTTTGCCTTGCACGTGGCTGACCCGGGTTCGAATCCCAGCATCCCAAATGGTCCCCCGAGCACCGCCAGGAGTAATTCCTGAGTGCATGAGCCAGGAGTAATCCCTGTGCATGGCTGGGTGTGACCCAAAAAGAAAAAAAAAATTCTTCAGTTCTTGGGGTTGGAGCGATAGCACAGCGGGTAGGGTGTTTGCGTTGCACGTGGCCGACCCAGGTTCGATTCCCAGCACCCCATATGGTCCCTGAGCACCGCCAGGAGTAATTCCCATATGGTCCCATATGGTCCCTGAGCACCGCCGGGAGTAATTCCCGAATGCAGAGCCAGGAGTAATCCCTGTGCATGGCCAGGTGTGACCCAAAAAGAAAAAAAAAAAGAAAGAAAGAAATTCTTCAGTTCTTGATAGACAATAGGATCCGACAGCTGGTTCTGAACCTAACTGTAGCAACCTTGGAATTGAAGGGCCCCCCGACTCCATAGGGCTCCCGGACCCCCGACTCATGCTCAGGGCAAGTCTGCATGACCTTGTGCTGTCCTCTGATAGACTGAATCTAAGCTGGGGAGTGCCACCTCCCCCTTCTCCTCTTCTGCCTGTTTCTCCTCCCCTTCCTTTCAGGGTCTGTAACTGGCTGGAGGAGCCAGAGGTAGAGTAGTGGGTAAGCGACTTGTCTGGAAGTCCAGGTTTAGTCCCTCGAACCACAACTGGTCCCTTGAGCCCTGCCAAGAGCCATCGCTAAGCGCAGAGCCAGGACTAAGCCCTGAGCCCTGAGCCAGGTGTGGCCCCCAAACCCGAAACCAGTTTGCCAGGATGACTCACAGAGTCCAGGGAAGCAGTCTCCTTGCTCTCGCCCATTACTCATGCAGGATGATTCAGAGCAACGTTTCCCAACTGCTCTGATCTTGTCGCCCTCCTCTGGCTCCATCACCTTATTGGTGGGCCCCCCTAGTCTCATGCCAGGGCCTCCCATTTACACGGTCTTCACCTAAGGTTCCCTGGGAAGATCCTGAGAAATGCCATTTCCACCAGTGACCACCCAGCGAGTAGCGAGGGGTGTGGGCGCTTCCCAGCCCGGGTACCACATCTCCCAGTTCTTCAAGTGTCTTTCACCCATCCACAGCCTTCTGGATCCTTCTGTTGGCATTTTCCCTCAGGTTCCCGTAGGTGAGCAGCTTCATCATACATGGGCCACCGATGACTAAGTCAGTCTCCAGTCTCTCCCCCCCCTCGCCCCTCCCCAGGGGCTGAAAGTGCCAGCCCTAGGTTGGGAGGTTTCCATGGAAACCAGCTTCTCTTCCTTAGGGGTTTTTCTAAAGTCACTTCATTAACATGAACTCAGGTGTGGTTGAAAGGGACTTATGAATAGCAAAATCAGCTCCTTTTTTTTGCCTCTATTCCTCTGAAGCTGCTTAAGGACAAACCCACGGCTTGTACAGAAAGCAAACCGCATTCCTTTGGCTTGCCACCTGGAAATGCGGGAGGCTTTTTAGGAATGGAGATTTGGAGTCAGGAATAAGACCAAAAATGTATATTTCTGATTCTGTTACAATATCACCTGGAGAAGAGACAAATACCCCCATGGAAGAATCTCAGGGGCAGGGGACTGTTCAGGAGTCAGGGAGCAGGGCTTGCGGGCACCAAGCCCAGAGTTCTCTCCCCGAGCAGTGCCACCGAGCAGTCTGCCCTGGTTGGCCAGACGTCTCAGAGAGTGGGTCCTAGTGAACACTGTTGGAAACCACACGCTCCCAAATTTTAAAAAAAAAATGATGTAGCTGCTCTATTCTAAAAGGAGAGAAGCATGGCCCCCACCCCCACACCTTATGTGTGGGCTGTGCAGGGATTTCCGGGGAGGGGTGCCTCGGAGGGGAGAAAATCTACTCAGTCAGGGATCGTATCCGTGGAGGAAAATCCTGTCAGCAGCGTGTCCCCGGATGAGATGAAAAGGGCTCTTTGCTTCAATTTACTTCCTCTCCCAGCCCATAGCCGTAGTCATGAGGAAAATATCACATGCCCTAGTGGGGCATTTTCTAATATATCTGAGGAGTGCTTCTCAAAATTGTCCAGGTCCTTGAGGACAAGGAGCATCTGAAGCTGCCAGAGATCATATGGAACATGAGCATTCAGATGGGATCCCGGACCAGAAAAGGAGCCAGCAAAATCTAAGGGGATTGGAATCAACCATAAGCTTGAGTTAATAATGAATCCGCATTGATTCATTAATTATAACAGATAGTCAAGTGTGGTTGGAGGACCCGCTCTGGATGGGAGATGCGCACTGAAAGTAGACTATAGATCGAACATGATGGCCACTCAATACCTCTACTGCAAACCACAACACCCAAAAGGAGAGGGAGTACAAAAGGAAATGCCCTGCCACAGAGGCAAGAGGAGGGGGGGAGTGGGGGGCGGGGGGATGGGGTGAGGCTGGGTGGGAGGGATACTGAGATCATCAGTGGTGTAGAATGGGCACTGGTGGAGGGATGGGTACTTGAGCATTTTATGACTGAAACACAAGCACGAAAGTTTGTAAGTCTGTAACTGTACCTCACCGTGATTCACTAATAAAAATTTTTTAAAAAATAAATAAAGGGAATAATTATAACAGATGATCACACTATGTCAAAGGTTAATAATAGGAGAAACTGTGTGTGATATGGGAGAGGGAGTATGGATTCATTATCTTTTCAATTTTTCTATAAAGTTTAAACTTTATTTATTTATTTATTTATTTATTTATTGCTTTTTGGGTCACACCTGGCAATGCTCAGGGGTTACTCCTGGCTCTGCACTCAGGAATTACTCCTGGCAGTGCTCAGGAGACTATATGGGATGCTAGAAATCGAACCCGGGTTGGCCACGTGCAAGGAAAACACCCTACCCACTGTGCTATTGCTCCAGCCCCTAAACTTTATTTTTTTTAAATATCTATGAATTACTTTAAAAGGCAGCCTGATGGGGGCAGCCATGTGTGAAGCCCAGCCATGCCAGGACTACTGGAGTTTTCTTGTAAGAAGAGAAGGGTGAATAACCTCATCCATATCTACTTCAGAATGAGCTCAGCTATTCCCAGCAACAGTCTGGGTTGCCAACACGCCCAAATCCACCTGGAGAGATGCATTCTGGGAGGACAAGCCTCAGGGGTCCTGGGTCTTCAACCTGTTACCAATCAATGTGGATCACTCAAGGACACTCCTAGGTCTGGCTCTCCTATGAATTTAGATCAACGTCTCCACTCCAGCGGCTCCCCACCTTAATCTTCGGAAAAGGGCCTTAGGAAACACAGAAGGAGCTTCAGAAAGGACAGAAGTGACTGACTACACCAGAAGTATGACAAGTGCTTTGAAGGAGACAAGAGTCTGAGCTTCAGGGTTAAGGAGAGAGAGAGAGAGAGAGAGAGAGAGAGAGAGAGAGAGAGAGAGAGAGAGAGAGAGCGAGCTCAAAGGCCTGGAATGTATGCTTTGCAGATGAGAGTCCCAGGAACCATTATGGTTCCCCCCTGCCTCTGCCAGCATCAAGCACGCATGGCCCTAAAACAAAACAAAATGAAACAAGGAATTTGGGCTATAATATACATCCTTGCACTCGTTTTTTGCACATGTACGAGCCAATCTCTAACCCAAGGACTTGGCTATGACACAAATCACAGATCATTCTATCCATCTGTGGCTGTGGGAAAGATGTCAGATTCATATTCAGTCTTTCGTCAGTGGGAGTGTATGCGTATAAGCCAGTATCTATTTACATTTGTCTCACAACCTTGAAAGAAAAGAGACATCTATTACACACACCCTGTATTAGGATTCCCAGATCCAGGTCTTTGAGTCACAGGCCGGCTCAGCCCACAGCCCTGGCTGGGTGCAGGGCCTCTGTTCCGAGGACTCCACTCGGAACCTTTCCGCTCATCCTCCTCCCTCCCCGCCTCCAGCCTTCTCCTTCTGGGCCTTCACACCTGCCGCTCCTTCAGGCCCAGGCCCTGCCCAGAGGCAGTTCACCGGCTGTGTTGTCTCTTTGTACTTTGTACACCCTAGCGGATGACCTCAGGCAAATTCCTGAGGGTGCTGATGCCTCGGCTTTCCCAGCACTAAAATGGCCACCCAGAGGTGAGTCTTCACGCGGTGCTGGGTACTTCGAGACTGCTCAGTACACCTTTCACTATCCTGGGCCACTTTTTCGGTGTATTTCCCCCCATTCCTCTAAGGTTTTGAAGAGTTTACATATCTTTCTGCCAGCAGCAGATTTCTATGTCCACCCAAGTCATTTGGGCCACTGGGCCACTGGGCCTTGGGGGTGGTACAGGGGCAATTTGCAGAAGCAGCTCCAACTCCTCATGATTTGGGAAAAGAATCCGAACAACTCAGTGTTGGTTGGGGCACCACCACGTCTTGAAATCAAAGCAGAACTATCCCCTAATTGGACGCACTTATTCACTCTTTTTTTTTTTTTTGGTTTTTGGGTCACACCCGGCGATGCACAGGGGTTACTCCTGGCTTTTCACTCAGGAATTACCCCTGGCGGTGCTCAGGGGACCATATGGGATGCTGGGATTAGAACCCCGGTCAGCCGCATGCAAGGCAAACGCCCTACCCGCTGTGCTATCGCTCCAGCCCCGCACTTATTCACTCTTTTTAAAAAATTTTATTTGTTTGGGGCCGGAGTGATAGCACAGCGGGTAGGGCGTTTGCCTTGCATGCGGCCGACCCGGGTTCGATCCCCAGCATCCCATATGGTCCCCCAAGCCAGGAGTGATTCCTGAGTGCAGAGCCAGGAGTAACCCCTGAGCATCGCTGGGTGTGACCCAAAAAGCAAAAAAAAAAAAAAAAAAAAATTTTATTTGTTTATTTAATTGAATCACAGTGAGATACACAGTTACAAAGTTGTTCATGATTGGGTTTCAGTCATATGATGTTCCAAGACCCATCCCTCCACCAGTGTATGTTTCTGACCATCATGTTCCCTGTTTCCCTCCCGCCCACCCCATGCCCCCTGTCTCTCTGGAAGGCAATTTTCATCTCTCTCACTCTCTCTCTCTCTTCCTCTCTCCTTTTGGGTGTAATGGTTTGCAACAGGGATATATCATATATATATATCATGTATATCATATGTATATATGGATATATCATGTATATCATGTATATCCCTTTACCTACTTTCAACACTCAGTTCTTGTCCAGAGTGATCATTTCCAACTATTCTTATTATACTGGTCCCTTCACTAGCTTATTTGCCCTCCACTCCACACACACTTGTGGCAAGCTTCCAACTATTGACCAGTTCTCTTGGCCCCTGTTTACCCTGGCCTTGGATATTAACCTCGTACTATTTTTTTTATATCCCACAAATGAGTGCAGTCATCCTATATCTTCCCCCTCCTTCTGACTCATCTCACTCAGCATGATACACTCCATGTCCATCCATTTATAAGCAAATTTTATGATTCACTTTTCCTAGCAGCTACATAGTATTCCATTGTGTAACATACCATAGTTTTTGTTTTTTTTTTAATCCAGTTGTTGGACTGGAGCGATAGCACAGTGGGTAGGGCGTTTGCCTTGCACGCCGCCGACCTGGGTTCGATTCCTCCGTCCCTCTCAGAGAGCCGGGCAAGCTACCGAGAGTATCCTGCCCTCACAGCAGAGCTTGGCAAGCTACCCGTGGCATATTCAATATGCCAAAAACAGTACCAACAAGTCTCACAATGGAGACGTTACTGGGGCCTGCTTGAGCAAATTAATGAACAATGGGACAACAGTGCGACAGTACTACCCAGTTGTTAGTTCTCGGGTACCCAGATCCTGGCTATCGTGAATGGCACTCATTCTCATTCTCTTAAGTTTCCCTGCCAGTCCTTGGGGGCCTCCCGGCATGATGCTCCACCAAGCAGTCTCTGCACCGTGATGTCACACCCATGCAGACTTCACGGAAGCGTCTGCTGGGGAGCGTCTGTGTTGGATGCTTCGATGTCTGCTCCGACGTTAATCCCACCGAGTATCTCCCTTCAGACAGTGCCGTGTTTGTGTCTAGAAAGTTGAGTTTGTTTTGGGGCTGGAGCAATAGTATTGTGGGTGAGGAGCTTGCCTTGCGTGTAGCCGGCCTGGGTTCCATATGGTTCCCCGAGCACCAGCAGGAGTGCTTCCTGAGTGCAGAGCCAGCAGGAACCCCTGAGAACTGCTGGGTGTGCACCCCCGCCCCCACAAATCAAAACCAAAAATTTAGTTTGGGGTCTTCAAAATAGAAGACCTCCATATCCCCACTTGACAGTTCCTTGCCAGCAGTTTCTGGAACATCTGAAACATAGCTTTAATAACATGCCTTTCTACTGATTCTATCCTCTAGGTTAGCACCAAGTCCATTTCCATGAGCTGTGTGTGGTGTCAAGGCTTACTCCTGGCTTTGTGCTCAGGGATCACCTCCTGGAGGGTCATGGGGGTAGGGCTCCGGGGAATCCTTCATGATCCTGGAATTAGAACGAGGGTTGACTGCTTGCAAGGCCAGCACCTTGCCTGCTGTGCTATCTCTATGGCCCCCCAGCCCCCACCAGAGTCCTAGTTTTAAGCTTGTATAGGTTGGGGCCAGGTTGGGGCCAGACTTGGATTTAGGGTCAACTTGGACTGAGGCAAGAAACATATATTTCTCTCTCTTGCACTCTCCCTTCCCTCTTTCCCTTTCCCTCTCCCCCTCTTGTGCCAAACCCAGCAATGCTCAGGGCTTACTCCTGTCTCTGTGCTCAGGGATCACTTCTGGTAGTGCCCAGGGGGTTCTATGTGATGCTAGGGATCGAATTATAGGTCTGCCACAAGCAAGGCAAGCACCTACCTGCTGTATTATCTTTCTGCTTCATGACTCTTCTTACTATTCCAAGCAGTGGCCTTTGACGGGGACGCTTCCCCTCTGGCTGTGCTGGCACAGTGCTCTGTGGGACGGGCACTCAGATCTTCTGAATGGTGTGCCTCTACTCCGCCTCCTTTGGGTCAACTTTGCTCCCCTCCGCTGAGCTGGACTCAGGGAGGGAGTGCCTGAGGGGACCATCTGCATGTCCCTAACTTTCTCCCAGTGTATGTCCCCTTCTGTCTAGAATCTGACCCGGGAACTTCCAGTGGTTCCTTTCCCAGCTCCCAGGCCTGTTGCCTCAGCTCTGGTAGAGCAGCAGGCTCGGCCTGACGTCTCCAAAGCACAGCTGGAAGTGTTCGCCTGACCAGAAGCCAGGCTATCCTCACCTCACTTGTTTCTTTCCTTCCCTCAAGACTGAAGTCTTGCCTTTTGTCATAGACACATATGTATTCGATATGCTATCTCAGTGGTCAGCAGGAAGCAAAACCCAGTCTCCATGACTCCATCTTGAATAACACAGAAGTCTGGGTAAGAACAGCCTGGTTTGGGGTTGGAGCGATAGCACAGCAGGTAGGGTGTTTGCTTTGCACGCAGCCAACCCGGGTTCGAGTCCCAGCATCCCATATGGTCCCCTGAGCACCGCCAGGAGTAATTCCTGAGTGCCTGAGCCAGAAGTAACCCCTGTGCATCGCCAGGTGTGACCCAAAAAAAGCAAAAAAAAAAAAAAAAAAGAATACCCTGGTTTGTGCCATGGATTTGTGAGAAAAATTCAAGGTGGCTGAAGTATGAGAGGACTTCTTCTGTCTCAGAGGAGGAAGGAGAACTCTCTCCTGCTGGGTGTCTCCCAGAGTTGTGCATTTGGGGTTTCCCCAAGAGAGGCTGGGTGATAAACTCTTTCCTCACCCCCAGAAAACTTGTCACTTATCATCCCCTTGTTTGTTGATTTGTTCGAGTGGGGTCCAGTAACGTCTCCATTCATCCCTTCACGTGCTAGTGTAGCCCAATGGTGTCTGCTCACTCCAGGAACACGAAGAGCCTCAAACCGTTCATTCAGGGTCTTGATGAAGAAGTCTGACCATCATGGGCGGCCATGCGGTCTTTTGACATCCCGTGAAATCCAGTCGTTAAGAGCTCTAGTCCAGTGGTCGTCTCTAAATAGCATTACAGGTCCGGCTCATCTGATTTTCGATGCCTTGGCAAATGCATCGCCTTGGAAATCAGCATCCCTGATTCTTGATCATCGACGGAGGTTGGAACTCTGGATTCCTTCTCTCACTTGAGTGAAACATGATACTCCAAGCATAAGCTCTTTGGATTCCTCTTTGGGATACCCGAATAGCGTTCTCATACTGTTTTCGTAGAGTCCACGTATCTGAGGCGTGTGTTAGTGTAGGAAGAATGATGGAGTCGAAAAGATGTGCCCAGAGCCAGAGGTTCTTCATCCACTTAACCACTTCTTTGACGCTCTTGAAGCCATTCCACACTGCTCTCTTCCCCCTGCGCAGTTTAGGTGCCAGGTTTGTTTGTCATGTTGAGTTCTCAACCTAGTTACACCCAACTGCTGCATTAGGAGATGTTCGTTCTGTTGAGGGCAAATGGAACACCAGAAACTAGTCGGTTTCTCATGAACATTGTCTTTGTGAGATTCAGCTGCAGTCTGACCTTTCCACACTCATGGTCGAAGTCAGCCAGCATTTGTGATGCTTGGCTGATATTTGGTGTTATGAGAATGATGTCATCAGCAAGCGGAGGTGGTATAGTTGCCAACCATCTACCTTTACTCCCATTCTTTCCCATTCCAGTTGTCGAATAATGTTCTTGAGGGTGGCACTGAAGAGTTTTGGTGAAATGGTGTCGCCCTGCCGAACCCCTCACTTTACGTCGATGATCACTTCTTTGTAGAATGGTGAGATCCTGGTGGTGAATCTGTAATATAGCTCACGGAGGATCCTGAGCTTTGAACACTGTTTGGCTAGGGCTTCAATGACCGCTTCAGTCTCAACAGAATTAAAGGCTTTCTTTAAATCAATGAACGTTAGACAGAGCAGCATCTTGAACTCTCAAGAAACTCAATGAGCTTGGTCACCGTGTGCATATGGTCGATCGTGCTGAATCCTTTTCGGAACCTGGCTTGCTCACATGGTTGTCCTTCATCTAGTGTTCTGCCTATTCTATTCAGGATGACTTGAGTGAATAACTTGTAGACGATAGACAGCAGGCAGATCGGGCGATAGTTGCCTATGTCGTGGATGTCTCCCTTCTTGTTTAACAGAACGATCCTGCTGATTTTCCATGGGGACGGAACCTTGCATTCAGAGAGGTAGCATGTGAAGAGCCACGCCGGTGTATTGACGAGTACTGGTGGCAGATTTTTCAGGTGTTTGGGTCTGACCTTGTCTGGACCGGGTTCTGTACGCTTCTTTACCGACAAAATGGCGTGTCGGATTTCAGAAGGGAGAACACTGGGAATGACATATCCATCCTGCAGAATTTGGTATGTGGGCAGGTGGACGTGGCTATCAAAGAGATCTGAGTAGAAGTCATGGATAACCTTTTCCATTGTCCTTCTGGAGGATGTGATAGATCCATCAGGACATCGGAGGGCAGTCATCTTGGTCTTATAGTTGGTGAAGGACAGGTGGGTGTTGAGAATACTTTTCCCGGCTTCTGCTGCATTGGCCAACACTGCTGCTCTTCTCCCTTTGAGGTCTTCCTTTATCGCTTCTCTGCACAGCTTTGTGAGCTCGGACATTATCTTGTGATTTCCTGAGGCTTGTGACAGACCACGTTGGCGAATGAGCTCGAGAGTTTCTGAAGACAGGCGACTTTTTGTGGCTTTCTCTCTCTCTGTATTCCTCGCACAATCATGGAGGTGCTGAACCAGTCGATTGTATACCTCGTCGATGTTGTCAACGATGGCATCTTCCCATATTGCTGCAGTAGTGCCAAAAGAGCTCCAAATTGGTGTTCGTTCTGGGAGTTCTCTTCTTAAACTTTGCAGCCCTTTCTCCCCGCTCTGTGAAGTAGAATTTCATACGAAGGAGATGTTGGTTTGATCCTGTTTGGAATTTTGGGACAATAGCAACATCGGTTAGGCAAAACTGTCAATTGAATATGATGTGGTCAATTTCATTGTAGAACTGTCCACTGGGAGACTCCCATGTCCAGCATTTAGATTCGGCCTTCTGGAACTGCGAGTTACCACGGATGGTCTTGGTCAACATGATGAACTCAGTCTCTCACCCTGTTCATTCCATTCTAGGCTGTGGGTCCCAATGTGGAGTTCTTCAGGTGACCTTCTATGTCCTATCTTGGTGTTAAAGTCATCAACAATGACCTTGTAGAAGGTGTGGTCTTCTTTGTAGAACTTCTCCAGCTCCATGTAGAACTTCTCAATTTCTTCTTCGTCGTAGTTGGATGCTGGTGTGTAGACGACAAAGATAAATCAAGAAAAAAAAACCAGGAAAACCAAGAATATTTATTGATAAGTAATCACTTAAAATAATCATTTTTGGGGCCGGAGCGATAGCACAGTGGGTAGGGCATTTGCCTTGCATGCGGCCGACCCGGGTTCGATCCCCGGCATCCCATATGGTCCCCCAAGCACCGTCAGGAGTAATTCTTGAGTGCAACGCCAGGAATAACCTCTGAGCATCGCTGGGTGTGACCCAAAAAGCAAAAAGAAAAAAAAATAATCATTTTTTAAACTTTATTATACACAAAGTTATTTACAGTACAGTTGTTCCAGGTATTCAAGATTCCAGCACCAGTCCCACCACAAATGTGCCCTTCCCTCCAATATCCCTGGTTTCCTGTACATGCCCTAAGCCTGCCCCCTTAGCAGGCACTAATTAATTTACTTTCTTTTTTTTTTTTTGCTTTTTGGGTCACACCTCGTGATGCACAGGGGTTACTCCTGGCTCTGTACTCAGGAATTATCCCTGGCAGTGCTCGAGGACCATATGGGATGCTGGGAATCGAACCCGGGTCGGCCGCGTGCAAGGCAAACACCCTACCCGCTGTGCTATTGCTCCAGCCCCTAATTAATTTACTTTTTATTGCTTATCACAACATCAGCCTCCTCATGGTGTTGCTAAAGTCATGGCCTGAGGATTGCTGAGCTGTTAGGTGTCAGCTGGGTCCTCTGTGTCGCTGGTCTCACTCCCTGAGCTTAGTGGGCTTCTACTCAATGTCCCCATCTCATGTTCTTGTTTCTCCTGGGCTGTCAGCTCTGGGAAGTTCGGAGAGCGGCACGACCGCCTATGTGACCATTCGCTTCAGGGACTGTGGGGACAGGATGATCAGCTGCAGGGTCTTTGTGACCTCTCTGAGATCAGTCCTGGAGCTGGGCTGTTTCTCTGGCAGGGCTGGGAGCCTAAAGTGGGTGAGGGAGCACAGAGCCTTTGGCAGGGTGGGGACTGGGTCTGTCCCCTTCTGGTCTAGGGTCCAGAGAGCTTGGCCTGGTGGAGGCTCATCAGGGACACCCCTGGCTCGCAGATGACTACTCTCAGGATCCACTTTGGGAGCATCCCCTGAGGTCCTGGTCACCCTTGAGGCTCCTACCTCCTGAGCAATGTCAGTGAGCCTCTAGTGGCAGGAGTGTTGGGGTCCCACTGGCCACTTCCAGGGACAGGAACTTCCGAGACGGAAGCTGTCCACCATAATTCTGCTAGGCCTCTGGGAACTTTCTGGTTGGATAGCAGAAAAGCAGGCCTGCCTTCCCCTTCCCACTGAACGTCTACTGCAAGCACCATGCAGTTCCCCTGTCTTCCCACACCAGACCTCAGGGCTCAAGCCCAGTATCAGCTCCGGGCCTGTGGTTCTCAGTGACTGGCAGTGGGGGGCGGGGAGGTTGCTCTACACCCCCAACAATATCTGACAGGAGCTTACATTTGCCATATAGATTTAAGTAAAAGGAAATGAGATTTAAATGTCCATCCTATGGCGAAGGCTCCTCACTGATTGAAAACACATACCATGCATGGGTGAGGTCCTGAGTTCAACCCTCCTCCCACACCACACAGAAATAAAAAGAAAAGAAGAAATCTCTGCGGAGGGTACAGCACAGGTCTAGGGGAGCAGGAGATGCTCCTCAGAAGGCCCTGGCTAAGAGAGGGATTTGCTCTCTGCACAAAGTGGGGAAGCATCAGAATATATGTGTCCAGGTGGTGGGGTGCTGAGTGGGTCTGCAAACCAGGAACCCACCTCTGGTTATCACTCAGCTCCTGGCTTCCTAGGTGACCTCAAGGTTTAATATATTTGCCCTCCTTCCCCTTCCGCCAGTCCTTTATCCACATTGACAAGGGTGGGCGGGTGGGTGAGTGTTCAGAGCCTGGCCGTGTCCTCCTCCCGGCTCCCACCTCACCTGGTGCAGCCCAGAGCAGGTTAGATGCTCTGTTCCCGTGGAGCCAGGACTCCGCGCTGAGGCAGCTTTAGCTTTTCGTGGCTCTTTAGCAACGGCGGCAAATGCTTCCTCCCAGGTCATGGAACATTCATGCATCCCGCAAATACCTGCGTCGCCCGCGCCCCGCCACCCCCTGTGTTTATGGTTTTTTTTTATTTTTTGCCTCCCGGAGATCCCAAAACTGGTTTGGGGGACTAGCGTGACGGCTCCTCTCCGCGACCGCGCAGGGCCGTCGAGGCGCGCTCCGGGAGGGAGAGCTCTCCCGGGCCGCTGGCCGTTGGCCGCTGGCCGCCCGCCCGCGCAGGTGACCGGCGCCGAGCGCGGGGCGGGGCGGGGCGGGGCGCGCCCGGGTGCCCGCGCGGCCGCCAGGGGGCATCCGGGGAGCGCCGGGCGGCGGGCCGGAGCCCAGGTAAGCGGCGGCGGGTGGGGCCGGCCCGCTCGCGGGGGCGCAGGTCCCGCGGGGCTGCACGCTCTGCGGGACGCCGGGCGCAGCGCGGGGACGGCGGGCCCGGCCCGAGTCGGGAGCCCGCGGGGCCGGGGAACGGCGGGCGCTCGGCGCGCGCGAGTCAACAAGTGGCGCGTTCAGCCCGCGCCTGCCGGGCGCACGTGCGGCCGCGGGCCAGGGCGCCTCCCCCGGACCCGGGACGCACGCGCTTCCGCCCGCCGTGCCGTGCTCAGTGGGTCCTGGGACACGGGCCACCCGGGGGAGGGTTTCTCCCGGGTCGCTGGAGGTTCCCGCCGCACCCCTCCCTGGCCGTGGCAGCAGGAGAGTCCTGCCGTGCGCTCCCTCCCCGAGTCAGGCTCGCCCCGACCGTGCCCTGGCAGGTGTGAAGAGGGGAGAGGTGCCCACCGCCGTCCTGGGGCCTCGCTGCCTTCTGCAGAAGGTGCCCATGCCAGTGCGGCCTGCGCAGACACCTCCTGTGGGGCTGCACTTGGGGTTCTGCTGGGAGGGCTGCGCCGGACTTGCAGGACCTGATTTCCCTCTGGGGGTGGACTGGAATGCCCCTTTGGCCTGGGGACAGGGGAGTGCCGGAACGCATGCCCCGCGAGTCCGAACCCCGGGCGAATGGGCCCTGTCTGCACAGCGGGCTTCTTGGGAACCTTCGCCCCTCCCAGCATGAGGGCAGGAAAATAGGAGGCCGACGGACGCCCCGGGAAGGGCACCGCAGCCCACCACTCTCCTGCCTCTCCGGAGAGCCCGGCCCTAACCAGGCGTGTCCCCGCGCTCTCTCCTGAAACTCAGCCCCTTGGCGACAGTCTTTGGGGCGAAGCCAGGCCCAGAGCCGCCAGCCAGCTTCCTTTCCTCATTCCTCTCCCCGTTTCCCCACAAGAGCTCTGCACCTGCTGCCAGCCCCTGCCCCCATTCTCTGCAGCCCGCTGCTGCCCTGCTGAAGCTGCTGTTGTGAAAGTCGTGCCGTGCCCATTAGGTCCCCCTCTGCCCGCTTCTGCAGAGAAGCGCCCACTGGGGGCCCACGTCCTCCCTTCTCTCCGGCTCGCCCAGGGCTGGATTCTCTCCTGGCTCCCTTCGTTCTTTTCCAGGCGCTTCTTCCCCCGTCGCACCGCTGGTCCCTGAGTCCCTTGCCTCTTCCGTGGTGTTCTGGAGGCAACCTCAGGGCTCCAGTGTCTTGGCTTAATGCTCAGAGGCCCAAGGGCTGGTTTCTTGGATGCCAGACTCCCCTCACCGGCCCCGCAGGTGGAGTCCCCGCCCCTGTCAATCACGCCTCTTTCAGTTGCTGTGACCTCGGGCCCGGCAATCAAGTATGGCCACGCCCCTTCCAGCAGGTCGATCCGCCCCTTCCTCTGTTTGGCCCCGCCCCTCACCTGGTGTGACTCCGCCCCCGTCGACTGGTGTCCTGGCCTTAGTCTAAATTGAAGGCCTCCACTGCTTTTACCTCTGGCTGACTCCCTTCCTGGAGAAACCCCTAGGGTTTGGTTGTTTCCCTCCGCCCGAAGGCACCCATTGTCACTTGGCTTTATAGAAACGCTTTCTAGCCTAGGGATTTTTCCCTTCCATAGTGCAGTGGATAAGGCATTTGCCTTGCACGTGGCTGACCCAGGTTCCTTCGTCCCTCTCGGAGAGCCTGGCACGTATCCCGCCCACATGGCAGAGCCTGTGTATTCGATATGCCAAAAACAGTAACAAGTCTCACAATGGAGATGTTACTGGTGCCCGCTTGAGCAAATCGATGAGAAACGGGATGACAGGGACAGTGACAGTCAGACCTTTGGTATTCAACTCCAGTGCTCTTTGCCTAGTGACAGTGACAGTTAGACCTCTAGCTTTTGGGACTCAACTCCAGTGCTCTTTGCCTAGTGACAGTGACAGTCAGACCTCTAGCTTTTGGGACTCAACTCCAGTGCTCTTTGCCCTTCCCTGGGGCCTTTTCCTGGCCTTCTCATTCCACCCTGCCCCTGGGATGCTGTCTGGGCTCCCTAGTGGCGCTCAGTGAAGGAGTTCCCTGGCCTAGACCTCCAAGAACACCTCCCCTCCATATCATTTTTTGGGGTCTAGTCACAGCCCACCACCCAACTGTACCAGCCTGTGGTGCCTTCTCACTGGTGCTTGCAGATGGTTTGTGTGTGTGTGTGTGTGTGTGTGTGTGCGCGCGCCGTTTGACAGTCTCTTCACTGCTGTTGGGCGGCAGTTGTCTGGCTGTGATCAGGCTGTGATCATGGGTGCTGTTTGGGGTGGGGGTGCACAGTAGGGTGCTGGTGGTGCCAGAGCGGGCAGGCTGGCTGCTGATTGTCTTCATCGCTGGGGAGCACCCATGGAGGCCCACTTGTAGGTGGGCAGAGCCAGGGCCAGCTCCAGGCTTGGCCCTGGAGCTGTATTCTCATACAGGAATTTTTCCTGGGCTAATGATGTTGGGGAGGGAGCAAATGGCCTCTGGGTGAGTTCTGGCCCCAGACCTTGTGACCTGGTTCCTGGCTGGTACCGAGCCCAGCTGGTGGGGTAGGACTCTGCTGAGCTCAAGCCAAGGACGTTGTCACAACAGATGATAATGGTGGCACCTGTGACATCCACCGGGGAAGACATTTGAAGCAGGCAGAGTGTATGTCTGAAATGAGAGGTTTTTTTGGGGGGGGTGAAGAGCCCCACTGGGGTGCTGGGTCGTTTGTGCCCTTCCTGACACTGCCAATCTTTGGTCCCTTCCTCCACCCCCAGAGTAACCCTTCACCCAAGTTTCTTTCAGGGCAGGGACTGTCCTTCCCCTTCCCCCCACAGGTCACTGTCTTAGGAAAATGAACTCCCGCTGGCAAATGCTGTCGCCATGGCAACCAGGAGTGTGCGCAGCCCTCGGGCTCTTGTCAAGGGGCTCCCTGGAAAAAAAATGCGACACTCCAGCTGACTCTTTTTGCATGGACAGTAAGGAAAGCAGCAATTCTTGGGCACTTGTCTCCAGGCTGCTGGCATGCCATTAACGACCTGCAGACCGTGCCCTGATGTGGGTCACAGTTTGAGTGAAATCCAGTGCCCCAGCGGGGAGAGGGGCAGGAGCTGATGTCTCCCGAACCCTTGATGACTGCAGAGGGTGAGGGGGCTGGTCAGGCCCCACCCCAACTGTCTCCCTCGTCTCCCTCGTGGGAGGGCCTTGCTCCTGTGGGCAGGGCGCCCGAGCAGGGCAGGGCGTGTGGGAGTTTGGAAGGACAGGGTGTCTTTGGCAGTGACCGATGCTACTGATGCTGGCAAGTGCCTACTGTGTGTGTGTGCAGGCAGGGGCTTCTCGTAGTCTCTTGCCAGATGAAGTTGGCAGTAGTGGCATTGCTCCATCCTGCAGGGATGCACACCCAGAGAGGCTAAGTGCTTGCCCAAGGCCACACAGCAAGTGTGCAGCTCGGGTTGGACGGTCTCTTTGGACAGGGTGACTCCTGCAGCCCCTCCCACTTCCTTGGTACTGTATGGGGTAGGGAAGGTTGGTGGTCAGTGTCTGAAGGGTGGAAGGCTGGATTCAGGAGGGTGGTAGCTTAGGTTTCTTAAGACTTGAGGCTTACGGCTGTAGTTTTCAATTGTTTATATCTTCTTTTTGTTTTGGGTTTTTTTTTGGGGGGGGTTGGTTGAAGACACACCCAGCAGTATTTGGGGGTTATTCCTCGCTCCATGCTCAGCAGTGACCCCTGGTGGTGCTGAAGGGAACCACTGTGGTACCCCGGATTCCAGTCCCAGTGGTGACGGACATAGTCTCATATAGGGCATGCCCCTTATCTGTCACCTCTCCTCTCTCCATCCCTCAGCTTGTTCTGTCTCAGAGTGGGCAGAAAGTGGTGGTGGAAAGGCTTGTCCTGCGCTGTTCATAAAGCAGCACAATTTATAACAGGCAACAAACCGGGACTCACCCAGTGGTGCTCTGAGGGAGGTGGGCCGAGCTACCAGGGGTCGTGCACGCGATGAGTATATAGGCGGCAGAGAGAAGGAGCATCCCCAGCTGCTCAGAGCTGCACGGAGGAGTCGAAGTATTGAGTGGCAGAGATGACGACAAACAGCATGTGCTGAGGGACCCCATTTCTGTACAGTGCAGGCAAGGTGGGACGGTCGAGGTGTTCAGCCCAGGGAGTGGGTCCTCAGAGGCATGGCGAGGGTTCTGGCTGGTAGTACTCGGTTTCTTTCTCTGGGTCTTCATCACTCCATGACTTTCCCTTGCCAGCGTGCATTATTTTTGCTGCACACTTCTTCCTGGGTCCTGGGTGTGTCATTGTGGGGTGCCCCTGACCCCAGTTTGTGAAACTAAATTGTCACTCCCTGATAAGAGGCATAGCACAGCGGGTAGGGTGTTTGCCTTACATGCAGCCGACCCGGGTTTGATTCCTCTGTCCCGACTCGGAGAGCCCGGCAAGCTACCGAGAGTATCTCACCCACACGGCAGAGCCTGGCAAGCTCCCCGTGGCGTATTCGATATGCCAAAAACAGTAACAGCAAGTCTCACAATGGAGACATTACTGGTGCCCGCTTGAGCAAATTGATGAACAATGGGGTGACAGTGACAGTGATAAGAGGCCACAGCTTTGATTCTGGAGTCTTGGGGTTCTCACGACAGCAGGGAGCGGGCTGATGAGGAGTTTCCCTTATGCACGGGGAGTGGGAGGTTTGGAGCGTATGGTTCTGAGGCTGTGGATTGGGGTCAGCTCTGGGGGTCCTCCGGTTCTCCTTCTAATTGCTGAGTTTGGGGAGAGCTAGCTAAACCCGGAAAGGCTGACAAGTGGCCTCGCTCACGGCTGACATGCCCCGGGGGCTATAAAGGGAGGGGAGGTATATCACCTTCATAGTGTGTGTGTGTCTGTGAGTGTGTGTGTGTGTGTGTGTGTGTGTGTGTGTGTGTGTGTTGGGGAGGGGGTCAGATTGACATGGAGTTGCTGCAGAATCCAGGTAGGGCTGTGACCCTCGACACTGACACCCTCAGCTCGGTAAAAGCTAAGAGATTCCTACGCCCCCCGCAAGGACCCCCCCCCAACAGCATTTTCAGGAGTGCACCAGCTTGGCACCGAGTCAGCAGCATGGGGTGGGGGGGAGCAGCCCCTCCTTTCACATGGCAGTTATATGCTGCTAAAAATACCCGAGCACCTTATATAAGGCCACAGCGGCGTAGTTGGCACCTTATGTAAAAGCACTTACTATACCATGGGCAATTAATTGATTGGGTGTCGCAGTGACTGTGTGGGCCTGGTGTGAAATTGGAGAACGGGGAGCGGTCCTTAGGGTCCAGCCCTGCCCGCCCCAGGCAGCTGTGCTCAGGCCTCATTTGCATGTGAGCACACTCTCAGCTCAGATCTGCTCTGTGCAGGCCATTGAGTGGACACTGGAGCTGGGACAGCTTTCCTCTGGCTCAGCCCCCGGCCCCTCCTGCAGGGGAGAGTGTCTCTGGATGCAGTCTTAGGCTTAAGAAAGACCTCCGGGTCAAGAGGCCTTTCACAGGAGGCCAGGACAGGGGCCCACTTGCCTGGCACTGCCAGAGACCGGGGCAGTGTGTTGGGTGCTGAGGAAGAAGAGCACCAGAGCCAACCCAGGCAGAGATGACCCCCAGCAGCCATCCTGCTAGGATGAAACTAATTATATAGGGATCTGGTTTCTAAATCAGTGGGCTCAGAGGCTTGGAAGGAGATAGCAACTCGGCAGAACTTGATCAAATTAAAGATGTGTCTGCCAGGCCGGAGTGATAGTCCAGTGGGTAGAGCATTGCACACAGCCAGCTCGGGTTTGATTCCTGCCACCCCATATTGTCCCTGAGCACAGTCAGGAGGAATTCCTGAGTGCAGAGTCAAGAGTGACCCCTGAGCATCTCCAGGTATGCTGCCCCCATTACCCATCCCCTGCCCCCCTAAAAAAAAAAAAATTCATGTTAACTATGTGGAAAAATTTAGCAAATACGAAGAAGCACAAAAGAACATAGAAATGTTTTTATGCTTTTCAGCCTCAGCGATTACTCAGAGATTACCTAATGATTAAAAATGAAGGTCATCCTACAGAAATGATTTTATGCATGTATTTTATTTAGCATATTTAATTACCCATAAGCATTGCTTGGCATCTATCTATCTATCTATCTATGCACACACATATAATGGGCTTCCCCTCTCAGTTTTTTATCTTTTGTGTTTGGGGCCACACCCACGAATGCTCAGGGCTTACTCCTGGCTCTGCACTCAGGGATCACTCCTGGTGGGGCTTGGGCGACCATCTGGGAAGCCAGGGCTCAAACCCAGATTGGCCACTTGCAAGGCAAGCACGCTACCCACTGTACTATTGCTCCAGCCCCTTCCCCTTCAGTGTTTTTGCTTATCTTCCTTTTGCTGTTGTTATTTGGGGGCCTCCCCAGCAGTGTTGGGGGCCATCACGGGGAGGTGGTGAGTCTGGGGCTGGAACCTGGGGCCTGCTGTGTGCCTTTCTGTGCTCAGCCCTTTGAGCCATCTCCCTGGCCTCTATTATTATTGGTAAATGTGGAATCGTAGAAAAGTCTGTCATGTGTACATGGTATTGGGAGGTGACCGTTAGTGTTTTCCCCTGTTTCTACATAACAGGCCTAATCCGCAGTGGGGTCGGGTTTTGCACTGAGGTTGAGGCTGAGGGACCTTCAAGGCAGGCCCAGTGTCTGAGAGGAGGTCTGGAGGAGAGCAGGCTTACATGCATCTTCACCTCTCACACACACACAGACACACAGACACACACACTCTGCAGGCTTACATGCATCTTCACCTCTCTCACACACATAGACACACAGACAGACAGACACACACAGACACACACACACACACTGCACGTAGGTCACGCGAGGACATCACAAGCACGCCAGGCAGGGAAGTCTGACCCGGCAGGCGAGTCGGCCAGCCCCTTGATTTTGAACTGTGAGAAATGAATTACTTCTGCTGTTGAAGTGCCCGGCTGTGTTAGCAGCCTGAGCTAAAACAGAGGCCACGCTCACAGTCCTTCCCTTTCATGCCCGCTTCCTCCCCTTTGAAAGCATTTCCCCACCGTTTGGGCGGGTGAAGATCCACCTGCTTCTCCTTGTGATCCTGTTGCTTTTCCGTTCAGGCCTCTCTTGGATTTCTTTTGATCTGTCTTTTGGTAACTGAGGTAAGACCCCTGTTTTATATTGATTTTTTTTTTTGATGGTGGGTGGGGATCATATCTGGTTGGTGCCCAGGGCTTACTCCTGGCTCTGCGCTCAGGGCTTATTCCTGGTGGGGCTTGGGGAATTATGTGGGGTGCTGGGGATCAAACCCAAGTTGACTGCATGCAAGCTGCCTGCCCACTATTTATCTCTCCACACTGCCTCCCACCCCTTGCTTTCCACCACCTGCACTTTGTTTTCTTTTTTCAAATCTGTATTATCACTGTATCACTGTCACTATCATCCCATTGCTCATCGATTTGTTCGAGCGGGCACCAGTAACGTCTCTTATTGTGAGACTTATTGTTATTGTTTTTGGCATATCCAACACGCACGGGTAGCTTGCCAGGCTCTGCCTCGCGGGCTCGATACTCTCGGTAGCTTGCCGGGCTCTCCGAGAGGGGTGGAGGAATCGAACACGGGTCGGCCGAGTGAAAGGCGAATGCCCAACCACTGTGCTATTGCTCCAGCACAAATCTGTATTATAATCGTGTTATTTCTTTTTCAGATCACACAAAAGGTAGAGGAGGAGTTTCTACCTCCCTTGGCCTCTGAGGTCCAGTAACGCATCCCTAGGGTACTTGGTTTGGGCTCGGGAGACCAGGTGCTCCCAGCTTCCTCCTGCCTTTCGGTGTTAGCTTTGTTCTAGTGGACCAGCAACTTCAGATGTTCTGTTTCCTCATTGATCTGTCTTTCATTTCCTATCACATTTTTCCAGAATGACTTTGTAGACACCAAGCGCTGGCAATACAACTCTTTCTCAGAATCGCCTTGGTTACATTAGCCTGTTTGCTCATCTTTCCATATGAAAGCTATGATCATTTTTTTGATTTTTTGCTAACTGTCATTAGAATCTAATTTAGCATGACATTGAATTGATTTGAGTTATTCTATTGACTGACTTAGGTTTGCTCTTTTGTTTTTCATGGAACCCACTAAAATTCCAGAGATTTCTCTAGGGAGTCTCGAACATTTCTTGTTTCTCGTTCTAGGCGTTTGATGGGTTTTGTTGTTCCTAGGGACGAGGACCCTCCCAATCCTCCATTTTATTTAGAACTGGAGATTGCCAGAATATAAGAAAGTTACTTGATTTTAAGGTTGTTGAGCAACAGCTGTACAGAATAACGAATAAAACACCCGAGTATGTGAGGGAGCTCCCGGGGCTGCGAAGATGACTCAGTGGCTCAGACTGCTCTGGCCGGCAGGTGTTGGCGCTGGGCTCCAACCCCTGGCCTCTCACTGCCGCTGCTGCACTATGGCGATCTCCACTAAGGCCCTGCCGGTGGCGATCCCTGGCGAGGGGGGAAATAGAAATAGAGCACCAGCAGCCCTCTAGAAATTGCTTTTATGCTTCTTAATTGGATCGTCTTCGCCTATCCCCAAGGGATACCCTAACCTGATTTTTTAAAAAAATTTTAAACCACCATTAGCCTGCAGTTGTTATAGCTTTGCCATCTTGGTTTACTCCAGAAACAGCACATTAACTTCTGGGTGCCTTTGACCTGCTCAAAGTGCGAGTGCACTGTGCAGTAGGTGCACTGGCGTGTGTGTGTGTGTGTGTGTGTGTGTGTGTGTGTGTGTGTATTTGTCTGTGTCCCCTCTGGGTTCATCCACGTTGCATGTAGCTGTGGTACATTCCATTGTTTTGGTTTTGCTTATTTTGTTTATTTTGGGGGGAGCTTCCAAGTGGTACTCAGGGGACCCCCAAGACCTTTTATCCAAGGATCAGTGTGAGGGTCCGAGGAAGTGGTACTGTTTGGGCCCTGTGGCTGGCTAGGTTACCCCAGCCATACTGGCAGTATTGGGGGAGTTTGGGGAGCAGATATGTGGGTTCTGGGTTAGAACAGGGGTTGACCACATGTACGATTCTTCAGCTCCTTGTCCAGTTGTCCATTCTGTTTTAACTGCTCTTGGTGAAAATAGCCATTTCTGTCATTTGATGTATATGCATTTTTTTCTTTTTCTTTTTTTGCCATACCCCAACCTAGTTCAGGGCTTACTCCTGGCTCTCAGGGGGACCATACGGGCTGCTGTGTGGTGGCCCAAACCCTGGCCAGCCATATACAAAACAAACACCCTACCCACTGTACTTTCTCTCCAGGCCCTAAATTAACCACTTCCCCTCCCCCATCCCACCAGATCCCTTCTCCTTGCTGGTGGGCATTAGGCTGTTTTGGCTTTGGGGGAGGTAAGGTCCCCCCAGGACTCTAGTAGGGAGCTGGATGCACAGGCCCGAGGCCGCGTGCTCCTTCCTCACCTACTGTTTCCCAGTCAGAGCATGCTGGTGTGCGTGCTGTCTGCCCACAGCTCACAGGAGCACCCCACTTCCGGTATTGCCTGCGCTGTGTGAGCCAGCGTCTCGCTGGGGATTGGATTGGCTGAGATGACTGTGTTTGGGGGCTGTATTTCCTCCTCAGACACTACTTTTCTTTATACCCTCTTGCCCCCACTTAGATTACTGCCGCTTTGTAAACTTGCTACTGTCCTCCCACTGTGGGATACATCCTTTGCTTATTGCATGTTGCAAATGCTTCTTTTAAGTCTGTGCCTTGCTTTCTTCCCTATCTTAATATGTTGATATCAGCTCATACCACCAATGGCTCACACTTGAACATGACTTAAGGAACGCGAATGGCAGTGCCAGGATCAACCTGTTAATAGCATTTTTTTTTAAGTTAAAACAGGTTTTATTTTGAAATTTGGATGAAGAGGAGGGGTAGGGAGAGAGGAAGGAATGAGAGGAATGAGGGGGAGATGGGGAGAGAGAGAGAGAGAGAAAGAGAGAGACAGAGAGAGAGAGAGAAAGGAGAGAGACAGAGACAGAGAGAGAGAGAGAATGAAAAGGGAGCCCCAGTACACATTAGATATGAAACTACACATCTGAAGAGGGGAGGTGCAGGTAACATGTGCTTGGGCACCACATGCATTTTGCAGCAGCACATGGGCACATGCAGCACATGGACTCAGGCAGCATATACACGTACTTCCTTTGTTCAAGTTAATAGCATGTTTTGATGAATGAAAGTCTGATACTTCAGTCAGCTTATCATGGACTAAACTTCAGTGTTTGTTTGTGGTTCTTTTCTTTTGCGGTCAGATGTATTCAGAGACATGCACACACCTCACATCTTTTGGCTTCTAGCCTGTGTACCCCGTAGCACTGTTGGGAATCTGGCCCACTATCCTGGAATCCTCCCTCAGTCCCTGCACCACTCCCCCAAATGACAAGGCTCTGACTTTTTTTCTTTCATTTTTTTCCCCCTTGCTCAAACCTCAGAGAAATGGAATGGCACATCCCATACTCTTTGTGTGTGTGTGTGTGTGTGTGTGTGTGTGTGTGTGTGTGTGTGTAGCAAATATACCCAATGGTGCGCAGGGCTTACTCCTGGCTCTGCAGTCAGGAATTGCTCCTGGCGGTCCTCCAGGAACCACATGGGATGCTGGGGATCAAATCCAGGTCAGCTGCATGCAAAACAAGTGCTCTGCTCACTGTGCTCTCTCTCCAGCCCACAGCCCTTACTCTACGTTGAACAACTAATTCACGCTCACCAGATGAGCCACAGGATGCTTCTGGCAGCTTCCACTGCACAGGTGTGAGCTCTGCTTCTGCCGATGGGCCTGGGGCTCTCCTTGCCAAAGACCTATGAGAACTGGGTGTCCACAATTCTTTGTGTTAGCACACGTTTTCATTTCTTGCTATTATTTCCCTCGCAGAAGTTTTGCATCTGTTCAGAGTGGAATTACTGAAGTCTCTGCTTAGGTGTAGCTTGTTTTTGTGGAACATGGACCTGTTCAGAGAACTCCTCCATTCTTCCATGTACTGCTTCCAGCCTTACTAAGTGAGCCCCTCACCCCCAAGCGCCACACCCCAGGCCACGGTGTGGGGCCGTGGCTCAAGCTAGGCTGCCCAGTGGCTGCTGGTCCTGTGTGCTGACACATGAGCAGGACCGTCTTCATGGAGGAGGGGCCCCTGGGCCCCTTGTGCTCGGGTAGCTGAGGGGACAGAGGACCAGACTCTCCCAGGTATCAGACTTCCCATTTAATCTCATCAGCTTTCAGTCTTTGTTTTGGGGCCACACCCAGCGGTGCTCAGGGCTAACTTCAGGCTCTGTGCTTGGGCATCACTCTCGGCGGGGCTGGGGAGAACATATGCAGTGGCTGGCATTGAACCTGGATTGACACACATGAGGCAAGCACCTTCACCCCCAGACTATCTCTCTGGGTCCAGTTCAGCCTCTTCCCCACTCCCTCCACGGGTTCAGAGCTCCCAGTTAATTCCTTCTGCTCAAGCCAGTCAAATAATCCTATTCCTAAACCTTTGGTGCAACTGAAGAATTCTGCAGTCCTCCCAACGACTGGCACCCAAAGAGTAGTGGAGTGTACCCCTGTTATTGCTGAAACTCGGGGTGTGAGCTGATCCCAGCTGGCTCTCCAACTGGTTGTCACTTCAGACCTAACTTAAAAAGGCTTATTGCAGCACTACTCCGAACACTTGCACTTGGCGGAGTTTTCTTTTTTTTTTTTCTTTTCCCCGAACTTTAATTTTAGTTCCCAGTTTCAGAACAATTTTCTTTCAGTCCCCAGCGGAAAGTTAATGGAGAACAGCAGCTTAATTTAGAAGGTGAAATGTAGCAGTGTGTGTTATTCTCTGGACTTCGTTTTTGGAAACCAGGTTTGTTTCTCTTGCTCTTTGATGCAGAGCTGAGCAGGGGGGGTGGGTCTGGCGGGGGCCAAGCTTGGTGCTGGTGACCAGAAACCAGAGTTCTTTCCTGAAGGGACTGTTCACCCAGGAAATCCCACACCTCCATCGTTCTGCCCTAACTGGGGCCTCTTTTTAAAGGAAGAGGGAAATAAATTCTCCTCTCCTTTCTGTTTTAATGTTGCTGAGTCACACACATGCATTAGTGATGGGAAACTATCCAGTTTTAACTGGTCTGGTCCCAGGGCCTGTCCTTGGGGCTAAGTCTGGGAAAATGTTTGATTTGGGCGAAGGTGCCAGGAACAGGTCAGAGGTGAACATGAAAATCTCCCTCGTTGCACATGCTACCAGCCAGTCCCAAGTGGGTCTCAGAGTGGCCACCACATTGCCTGCACTGTCCCCGGGCTCTCTCATGGCCTTTGCTCAGTGCCGATTCCTCTAGGGCTCCCTGGTTGTCACTTATAATCTTCCTGGGGGTTCTCAGTTGCAGAAGGCTCCTGTGTGGGTTCGTGACGGGAGCTCGGTTGGAACAGGACATAGTTCTTTCTCTGTTTCGGCTTTTGGACCACACCTGGCGGTGCTCAGGGCTTACTCCTGGTTCTGTGCTCAGGGGCCACTCCTGGCAGTGCTTGGGAGTCCTGTATGATGCTGGGGATCGATCCAGGTCAGCCGAGTACAAGGCAAGCGCCCTGCTCCTGTACGAGCTCTCCAGCCCCAGCCCACAATCCCTTCTCCTGCAGATTCCCTATTTCCAGGGACCGCAGAGCAGAGAACCTCCGCTCACAGGGCCTTGCTGGGTCAGAGCTAGGCTTGCGTGCTAGTTGAGGCTGTCAGCATGATTTAGCAGTTTGGGTGCTGCATAGGGGCCCACGCAGAAGAGGGTTTTCGTGATGTGGGCACCAGTGGCGGTTTCCTGGCCAACACAATGACTCTTGGAGCACTAGCTGCTTATTACGACAGGGCCCTGCAGTGGGAGAGAAGTCCCTCTGGGAGAGGAGTTGGGCGGGGCTCACCTTCCTTTGCACCATGGTGTCCCCTGGGCTGGTGTGGCCTCAGATTTCTCACAAGTTCAAGTCCAGGTTTGGGAGTCATCTGACATCTGGGTGATGGGGGAGAACTCAGGCCAGGGAAGAGGGCCTGAGACGGAAGTGAACTAGTCCATCTGGAATTGAACCTCTGCACCCTGGCTGCTGCCTGAGATCTGGGCAGAGGTCAGGCGTGGACAGCGAGGACGCAGTTGTGGACGGAGCAGTGCAGGGGTGCAGGCTTCTCTCTCCGGCCTCCTAGTGTGGGCTCTCTAGGGTTAGTGTTGGTCTAGCCAGGCCTGGAGACATCTGCCCGCTGCAGCAGGCTGGGTGGTGTCCTCAGGGGGGCTGGGCAGGCAGCGAGGGGAGCCAGGATATGGTCTTTCGGGGGCTCACCAGGAGGTAATGGGGCGCTGGGCAATCCCAGGGCAGGAAGCAGCAGTGTTGGGATGCGGAGAACCTGCAACTAGTCCGAACCTGGCACTCAGTGTCCACAGGATGTGGGGGGCCTGGGGTGTGTAAGGAGCCACTGGCTTAGGCCTGAGTCGCTACGAGGAGTGGCCCTTTCACTGCTGCCCTGTAGAGGTTACTTGGCCTCTCTGGGTCCCCCTTGTTCACCACGAAGAGGACGAGATGGTCTGTTGTCCTGGGGACTCCAGAGAAGATTTGGGTGAAGCATTTAGAACAGTCCTGACCTGCGCATGTGATGGCCAGCACTGTCTGTTTTGAGTCTCTCCAGTGTGGTCAAGCGAGTGTCCAAAATTTTTGCTTTGGACCTGCCTGTGGGGGTTCACTTGTAGACCCCAAAGCCGACTGCTCTGGTTGTGTGCTGAGCTCCGGAGCCCAGCACGTGGCTTGCTGCTGTGGCTGTGGGAAAGCTCAATCTTGCCAGCACCTTCCGGTGACCTTCCTATCCGCCTGGCCTCCGTTCTCCTCCATCCTTAAGTTGGTTACTTTTTCTTTTTTTTAGCTTGTTGGGTCACACCCGTCGATGCTCAGGGGTTACTCCTGGCTCATGCACTCAGGAATTACTCCTGGAGGTGCTCAGGGGACCATATGGGATGCTGGGAATCAAACCCGGGTTGGCCGCATGCAAGGCAAACGCCCTACCTGCTGTGCTCTCGCTCCAGCCCCCGAGTTGGTTACTTTTCATGGCAGTAACCTGGAGGCTGCCTCAAGCCCTTTTGGAAATAGGCCGTTATCAATTTTTGGTTTTATTTTTGGGTTTACTCCTGGCCTTTGGTGCAACAGAAGAATTCTGATGGCTCCAGGGTCCCCAGCTACTGGCTCTGTGCCCACGGATCACTCCTGGTGGGGCTTGGGGAACCATATGAGGTGCTGGGGATCTTTCAAGTATGTGTAAGGCAAATGCCTTACCCACTGTACTATCTCACTGGCCCCTGCAGTTTCAATTTTGAGTGAGTAAATAAGATTACTACAAAGGAGGATTGCAGAGTATTGAGGGGCGTGCACAGGGGCCTGACCTAGTCTAAGCCGGAAAAGGTGGTTGAAGGGTAAGAATTAATGAGCAGAGAATCCTTTACAGTAATCTCTTATCAGAACAACAGAAACCAGAGGCAAGGGCTGAAATAAAAAGTGTGCCGACGGAGAAATCGATATCCAGTAAAACTGCCCTTCAGAAATGATTTAAGACACCCCAGAAACATTTTTTAAAATTATTGTAGAAGGGATTTCTTTACAATAATTGAAACCAAAGGACATAGTAACTCAAATCCACATGAGGAAATAAGGACAGCTATAAAGATGTGAAGGCATTTTCTTTGTAACACTTATCTTTATGATGATAAAGCAATCATAAAACTATATTGACACTTGGACTCATATATAATACATTAAAGTACAAATAGAGCTGGAATATATAATAATAATAGCATGAAGAGGGGAGGAAATAGCCATATTAGAGCGAAGTCTTCACATGGAAGTTAAGTGTTAGCATTAATGAGAGCTAGGTTGTTAAATTAAAATATTAATTGTACTCACCAGAGCAGCCACTAAGAAAATAATTTTAAAATGTCTAATAGGGGGCCAGAGCGATAGCACAGCGAGTAGGGCGTTTGCTTTACACTCGGCAGACCCGGGTTCGATACCCGGCACCCCTTATGGTCCCCCAGGTACCGCCAGGAGTAACTCCTGAGCACAGCTGGGTTTGACCCAAAAGGCCAAAAAAAAAAAAATGTCTAATAGAAGGGAATTCTAGAATTAAATGGAATGGAAGAATGGAAGCATGTAGGGATAAAAAGTCAAAACATACATAGAAAATGGATAGCAGAATGACATAAACCTTATCTTATTAGGGATTACACCAAATGCAGACATAATAAAAATACAGGAATTGGTAGGATGGAGTAAACTCCCTAACTTTGCTGTCTATAAGAAATACAACTTAGATTTGAAGATATATAGGGGAAAATTAAAGATCAGAAAAACAGATATCATGCAAGTAGTAACTATATAGATCCCAAGTGGCTACACTAGTATCAGACAAACTAGATCTGAAGACACAATCAGTAATAGAGATCGACAAGGACATTTTGCAGTGGTAAGGGCTTGTCTATCAGGAAGACGTACCAATGATAAGTGTCTGCTTCTGACAACAGTTCCCCAAATTGCAGAAAGCAAACACTAATGAAGAGAGAAATAGATAACTCAGCAAAAATCATTGGCAGCATCAAGGTTCCACCTTCACCAGTACAAAGAACAGGTAGGCAGAGAATCAACAAGGTAGAACTTTTGAATAACTATCAACCAAGCACACCCAACAGCCTTCTCCAGGACGCTCCACCTATTAGCAGAACACACATTCTTATCGCGTGCCTGTGCCTGAGTCCCCATAAGGACCTGTAGGTTACGAAACCAGTTTCAATATATCCAAAAGGATAAAGTCATTCAAGGTCCTTAAATTAGTTGCCTTTCATCTTCAGAAGCCAGAAAGAGAAGAGCCAACTAAATCCAAAGCAAGCAGAAGAATAAAAATTTATAAAACACACACACACATACATATAATGAGCCGAGATGTCTGTCCATTGTACCACTCTATATTTGTATGCTCAGAATATTAAGCCTCTAGAGATAGAAGGATTCAGGATTGGTAGGGCTGGGGGAGGGGAGCAGGAAGGATGGGGAGTGAATGCTAATGAGCACAGAATTTCTTGTTGGAGGAATGAAATGATTTGAGAAATTGGTGATGATTACATAGTTTGGTGACTATACTAAAAGTCACAGACTTGTAAACTTTAAAAGGTGAATTTTGTCATTTGTAAGATTAAATCTCAATAATGGCATGAATAAATTAAGTTAAAAAATTTTAATTAGGCTGGAGGAACTGGGGAGAGCAGGGTAAGGGATCATTTCCTAGGCAGGTGCCTGCATTCCCCCAAAGGATGCAGTGTGGTTTCCGACAGGGACAGAGACCCTACTGGGGAGGGGGGCGTTGGGTGGGGTTGCGCTTTTATCATCGGAGCAATAGGAAGCACTTTTAAAAGGTCTCTGCATAGTCCCATGTGGTTAGAAAGGATCCTGAGTGGATTTGAAGGGGCAGCTGCAGAAGCTGAGATGAGAAGAACTTGCATATTAGGGCTGCTAAAGTTCAAGGTCTCCTGCTAAGTGGAGCCAGTGGCACATCCCACCTTCTTTCCAGTAACCGAGTGGGTGTGTTCACGCACACACGGGCTCTCAAATACAGGTGCACTGTCGGGGATCAGATCTGAGGCCTTCCACATGCCAGGCATGTACTCTACTGCCGAATCACTTCCCCAGCCACCCGCCCCCACCCCTGTTACTCTAAGTCAGCCCAAAGATGAGCAGAGATTTCTTCACTTCAGGTGGAGGGGAGAGGGTGTGCAGGGAAGTAGACAATCCTATCAACCAGGCTAAATTGGACTGTGACTAAGTAGAATTAGGCCAGTTGCAAAAAGCAGATGTTGAACAAATATGGGAATCTATTGGCAGGATATTGCCCAGAGAGGCTCCCCGAAGCGCGGACCCCTGGAAGGGCAGAGGAAACTCAGAGGCAGGAGGGGAGTGGAACCCTGTCTCTGCCCTGCGTTTGCTTCCTTCTCTTCTCAACGAGCAACCCCTTTCTTGTTTCTGCTCTCACTCCCTCTCTCCCCTCTCAGCCCTCCTTTCTCTTTCTCAAGCTTTCCCCTGCCCCCCTTGGGACAAATGTTCCCTCCATGAGCAACTTTGTTTGCATCGTTCTGAGAGCACAGTTGAGTTGAGGCATTTTCCAGATTCTCAAGGAGGGGACTTCTGCACATGCCAGCGTGGGCAGGCTGCACCCCTGGACGAGTGAGGAAAGCCCCAGGGGGATGGTCAAGGGTTAACCTGGAACTTCAGGAGTTTAAGCCCAGGGGTGGCAGCTGAGTGGCTCAGCAGCACAGGAAAGGAGGGGACACGAGCTCGAAGACCAGATGATGCTGGTGTCCCCAAGGGCCAACCCAGGCAGCTCCAGCCCTTGGGATAAATTCCAGGGGACCTCCTTTTGTCACTTGAACTGGTTTGCAAACACCATCCACAGAGTTTCCCCCCCTCCTGCTCCGCTTCACTCTTAGCTGTGGGGAACTGTGGGATGGAGATGGGGTGGGGCAGGGAACATTCCAGAAAGTTGCATCAACTCTGTGGTTTCTCTCAGTTCCTCCAGAAAAGCCATGCCCTGCTGAAAAACCTACTGGGAAGGACCCGAGTTGTTGCCATGGTTTCCTCCTCACCTGCTGGCCAAAGCTCAGCGGTGCTGATTCTATTGCCTACAAACCCCAGTACCTGCGAGGTCATCAGGCCACTGATTGGGGACCACGGGGCAGGGAATGTCTGTGAAGTCCTGCAGGAGACCTTTATGAGGGTCAGCCGCCCTGACCCCACACAGCCAGCCCGGTCTCCTGCACAGCTGGTCTGTAGGTGGATGCCCTGCCTTTCTTCGGGGTGTGCTGTGGCTGGCAGGCTGTCACCCCCTCCCCAGCACCCCCCCTTGTGGGGTAGACAGCCTCTTCCGGTGTGGATTCGTGTGATGACAGATCCTGGCAGCAGCTCTTCTTCCTGCCGTGAGAAGCAGGGAACCGGAGTCCTTCCCGCAGCCTGCCCCTGCCCTCGGACACGGCGAGGGCTGGGAAGGACACTGTGCGCAGGTGTGGGTGCTGCGGGCTGGCCTCTCTCGGGACTCTGCAGCCAGCAGCTGGGGAGGCCCTGGGAGTGGGCGCCTGCCCACCGACGCCTGTGTGCGGGTCCCCTGGAGTCCTTCCCTGCCTGCCGGGATGCTGCTAGCGTTCCTGTGGCTGGTGCCTCAGTGCGATGAGCCGTTGCAAGCCCCTCCGTTGAATTCCTGTGACGGCTGAGTGGGTGGGTGGGGCGAGTCATTTCGTGTGCACTGAGGCGCACACGAGAGGGAGGGATGTGTCACGTCCCCCCTCTCGGTCACAGAGCTGGTCGGTGCCGAGACTGCAGGCGTGGCTCTTGATCTGTAATCTCAGACTCTGCTCACAGTGGAGTGCCACTGTGCTCTGAACGCTTTCAGGCAAAGACAGTCTATCCCTGTGGGTTTCCTGCCCATTACCGGTTTCCTTTATCCCTTCATCTTGTTCCAGAGAAGAATTGAGGTGCCTCAGGAATTCATATTTCTCTCTCATAGCTTGAATGTATCAGAAACACATATTGACTTCTAATGGAAATCAGGTAATCACTGTATGCCGGACTCGTGTAGAGATGCTGTACTTGTGGCCTTAGACGTGTTGTGCAGTGAGTAGGAGCCCGTCCACCTCGGATCAGGAGAAAGCAGTAACTAGGGCCAGACTAGGTGGAGTTGGAGCACAGAGTCAGGCCAGTTGACTAGTATTGAGCCACACAATTTGCTGAGTTAATGAACAGTCAAATCCAGGAGAAAGAATTCTGTGCAGGGTTTGTGTGATCCCCAAGGAAAGGGGTACTGATGCTGAGTGCTTTTCCAGGCAGCCGGAGTCAAGACAGCCCCTGCCTGAGTAGCCCTTAGAAGGACTTTGCCTCGGGGCTGGAGCGATAGCACAGCAGGTAGGGCGTTTGCGGCCGACTCGGATTCGATTCCCAGCATCCCATATGGTCCTCCGAGCACCGCCAGGAGTGATTCCTGGGTGTATGAGCCAGGAGTAACCCCTGTGCATCGCCGGGTGTGGCCCAAAAAGCAAAAGCAAAAAAAAAAAAAAAAAGGACTGTGCCTCTGTGCCCCTCTTTCTCTCATGGCAGGGTGCCTGGCCTTCACAGCCTGCTAGGCCAGAAAATTCATAGTCCGCTCACATATAAGACAGAACTAGTCTGGTACAGGTGTGCATCTCCCCAGGGAAACACCCAGCCTTGATTCCCGTGGTGCCACTCCTGCATCGGTGCACCTTTGGGACCATCCTCTGGTCACTCCAGCCCCCTGGCCCCATCAGAATACCCCTCCCCTCCCCACTGGCCTGGCCCAGCCCCCAGGAGGGGATCTGGGGGAACTAGCTCACCAAATATCATCATTGCCAGCACATTTCTAATTTTAAACTGGAGTATGTATTTGTCACATCGTGGCATGATTTCCTTGGGTACTCTTATTTTCCAGATATAGATTTCTTTTTCCAAGTTCTGTCTCCAAGTTTTTCAAGGTGTTTTTTTAGCCACTTATCTGTGGAAATTTTACTTCCTACTTATATTAATGATCAAATTAGTCAGTTTTACCTCTGAGTCATTCTGTTTCTCTCTTTGGGTGGATTTGCAAGTCCTAGGTGTGGATTTTTGTTGTTATTCTTGCTGTTTGGTGGTGCTCAGAGGCCACTCTGGGGATTAAGCCCAGGGCCTCCCCTTATGTGGATTTTTGGTTGTTTGGGGACCACACCCAGCAATGCTCAGGGATTACTCCTAACTCTACACTCAGGAATTACTCCTGGCAGTGCTCAGGGGACCATATGGGATTCTGGGGATGGAACCCAGGTCAGCCATGTGCAAGGCAAATGCCCTGCCCACTGTACTATTGCTCTAGCCCTGCACCTGTGGATTTTTAGGACAATTTAGCACCTACTTTCCTGTTCAGTCTCAGGGTCTGAGCCAACACTATTTCCTGCCCTCACTTGTTTGTAATCCAAAAGGGTTTGCCAGGAGACCCTGCCGTCTTCCTCCTCTCCTATTCAGGTCAGGGGTGCCTCTCCCCACCCTGCCGGACCTCAACCCTGTCCTCCAGACCGTTTTGGGAATTTTTGCCATTGGCAGCCTTAATCAAATTATTTGTGCCTCAGTTTACCTTTTTCCTGGATAGTCATCCACCCCACCCCAAGTAGGTGTCCCATCTCCAGAGTCTTTTGGAAGATCTGAGATGCCAGTGTCCCAGGCATGGTCTGCAAGGACCATTTTGAAAAGTACCCTTGCTCTTGCAGAAACTGTGTCCTCCTAGGAAAAAATGCAAAAATCACTGAAATTTTAAAAGCACCAGAACTTAAAAAAAAAAAGACTTCAAAATGATGGGACTGGAGCCATAGCACAGTGGGTAAGGAGTTTGCCTTGTACTCGGTCGACCTGGGTTTGATTCCCAGCATCCCATGTGGTTCCCTGAGCACCGCCAGGGGTAATTCCTGAGTGCCGAGCCAGGAGTAAGCCCTGAGCACCGCCGGGTGTGACCCAAAAAGCAACAACAACAACAACAACAAAAATGATGTCACTTATATGTGGGATAGAAGAAGACTCAGTAAGGGGACAGGCTGTGGCACGGAGACCCGATCTGCAGAACTGAATCTGTTGGGGGAGGGATTGCAGGAGGAAGCTGCTGAGAAGGGACCTAGGGACTGTGACGGCAGGATGTTGGCACTGTGGTGGCAGGGGCAGTGCTGTGACATTGCATGTCTGAATCCTGAAGATCAACACTCTTATAAATCACGGTGTCTCAATTTAAAAACCAGAGGGAGGAGGGCCTGGAGAGATGCACAGGAGCTGCAGCAGGAACTTTCCTTGCAGGGGGCTGGGTTCAACCCTCAGCACTCCTTGGAGCCTTGGCCAGGCTTGGAGCCAGAGTGGCCTCTGGGCACCACAGGGTGTGGCCCTCAGACAATAACAATAGCAAGAATGCTGATGCAGTGTGCCAGAGGGGGCGGGGGTCCCTCTTTCAGGCGTGCCCTGTGTCTGCTCTGAGTAAAGCCCGTGCTCTCAGGGCCATCGGTCCCCAGCAGACATGCCGTGCCTGGCTCCCGACGGATGTCCATCCACCGTGAAGAATCCAGGCCTTGGTTTGCCGGCAGCTGGGCTGTCCCTGCGGCTGGCTGCCACTTCCTGACTTAAGTCCCAGGGACTCAGATCTTCCTCAGGGTTCCCTTCTGACATTGTGGGAGGAAGAGGGGCTGCCGCCTCCTGTCCGCCCCGCCCCTGCAGGCCAGCCCGGGTGACTTCCTTTCCTGGTAGGTATTTTGGGGTCTCTGGCTCCGAGGGGACAAGAGAGCAGCTTTTGTGTTCCCTGGAGCCCCGGATGCTGTCCCCCTACGTGTGTCCCCAGAGGTTCCCTGACCTGGGCAGGGCAGGGCCGGGCCTGAGTCCTTGCTGGTTAATGGTTGACTGCAGACCTGCTCTTCCAGCTCAGCCCATGTTCAGCAGAGACCTCGGGAGTCCCGTAGCCACCCCCAGCCTTCCCCGCTCCTGCCCCGGAGGGCCTCCCCAGCTGCCCGCCTCCACCCCTGAGCAGGGGCTGGCGTGGGGGCAGCCAGTGGGGAGACGTGTGTGTTGGCAGAAGGTGGATTCATATGTGAACGGGGCCGGTTTAGCCACACCAGCCACATGGGGCCTTGGCGCCTGATTCGTGTCATGCTGCTCACCACGCTGTGGGGGCTTCTGGGAGGCCCCTGTAAGGCCTGTGCTCCCCAGGTGCTCACTGTCGGGTCCCCAGAGCAAAGCAGTGAGGAGGTTCCCAGATAACTGCAGCAGAGTCAGAAGAATCAAGGGGCCACAAGGAGGCAAAAATAAAGTGCCAAGGCCATGTTCTTAGAGTGTGAGAGAGTGTAGAGTACATCACCCACCCATGCTTCATCGCTGTATCACTGTCATCCCCTTGTTCATCGATTTGCTCGAGTGGGTGCCAGTAACGTCTTCATTTGTCCCTGTTGCGTGCTAGTGTAGCCCAATGGCGTCTTCTTGCTTCTGGAACACGAAGAGCACGTTGTTGTCACTGTTTTTGGAATATCAAATACGTCATGGGTAGCTTGCCAGGCTCTGCCATGTGGGAAAAAAATAAATAAAATTAAAATAAAGAGGCCACAAATGTGGCCGCGTGCTCCAGGAAAAATTGCGTCTCTCTCTTCTGGGAGCTTTGTTTTATAGTCTCGGGGTCTTGGTCGTTGATGAGATTATATGGGGGAGTTTGTGGGTGTGGCTGCCAACCTATTGGAAACCAGGGTCTGGGTAGAGGAGGCCCAGTCCCGATCTGAGAACATATGATCCCATGCTTCATATGTTCTTAAATATATTAGATGGGAGTATAGGAAGCATTTCCATGGTACATGGTACTAAGTACTTTTCTGTTTTTTAGAAATTTCTCTTTTTTTTTCCCCCTTTTAGTTGCCATAATGACAAATAATACAGTTTTCTCTTTATGGTAGAGGCATGAAGTTTCCTTTGAAAGGAAGTTTATTTTATTTTTTTCTTTTTTGAGGGGAGGGCTACACCTGGCGATGCACAGAGGTTACTCCTGGCTCTGCACTCTGGAATTACACTGGGCAGTGCTCGGGAGACCCTATGGGATGTTGGGAATTGAACTCGGGTCATCCGCTTGCAAGGCAAATGCTTACCTGCTGTGCTATCGCTCCAGCCCCTGAAAGGAAGTTTAAGCAACAGAACAAGCTGGCTGATTTAAAAGTCCCCCACTGGACCGCACGGTCCAGTGCGGGGCGGGGGAGTGCTGGTGGCAGGAGGTGCTGAGTGTCTGAGATTTGGGGGAAGACATGCTAGAGTAAGTGGGAGAGAGGAAAGAAAGAATTGTGGTGGGGCTGGGACCGGCTCTAGCTAAGGAGAGATAAATAAGAGAGGGTGAATTCATACCATGACACAGACGTGTGTGTGTGTGTGTGTGTGTGTGTGTGTGTGTGTGTGTGTGTGTGTGTGTGTGTGTGGCTCATGGGCCCTGGGGGACCCTGGAAAGGGCCGTCTGAGGGAGACTGTATAGGGATACCAGAAGACGCCGAGCTAAAGTTTAGAGGTCACCAGGAGCTCCGGAAGATTCTTGAGAAGGGAGTGTTCCATGCCGGCCACTCCCTGGAAGGGACTCGCTTACTTGCTTATTTATTTGAGTACCAGGACAAGAGGCAGCAAGGAGAGTGTGGGAGGCCAAGCTTGCACCACTGCTGAGTCCTCACAGTCCCGCCCCCCTCTCGCTCCTGCCAGCTCAAGCGGCATCTTGGAGACGCAGGAGGGGAGCAGGTCTGGATCGGGCAAGTGTGCGGGTCAGGGGCTATGCGGGGAGCCCTGGAGGGGAGATACCCCCCTCTCTCTGCCGTCCCCGTGGCCCCTGCCTGCGCTCACCTGGCTGAGTGCGGTGTGTTCTGGGGAAGAGGGAAGGGCCCGTTGCAGAATGCGCCTCTCCAGACTGGGACCCGGAGTTCCTGCAGGAGGAGGAAGCACGAAGCCTCCTGCCTCCTGGGAGGCCCAGGCTGTCTGGTGGGCAGTGCCCCTGGGGTTAAGCTTCATCAGAGGAACTCGGTCCTTGGGGGCACGGATTTGTTTAATCCTTCTGTTTCTTCATTATAGTGTAGGGCCATTCACGAGAGTCATTCATATATCCTCTTGGCTTAAAGAATAGTGACTCTGGCTGTGTTTTCCCGTTGAGAGTCTGCTGTGCATCGGGCACTCCTTGGAACTGTTACGCTGTTCTCAGAGATCAGCCTGCACCAGAGAGAGGAGGAAAGGGGGTGTGGGAAAGTTGGCTGGCTCCCCCACCCTGGTTGGCTGCACAGCCTTATCCCAGATGCTGCCTCTGATGGTGCTGTCTGGAGACTGGATGGGAAGAGGCTGGTCTCCACCCAGGCCCCCTGCCCCGGTGGGCTGTGCCCCGGGTGGGCTGTGCTCTGCGGCATCGTGGGGGACATGTGGAAAGTGAGGGTGCTGGCAGCAGCCAGCGGCCTCACAGTGGAGATTTGGTGGATTCTGAAACAGGCCAGGCACAGTCTGAAGGGTCGATGCTGTGGCCTCTGCTATTGTATGAAATTAGAGTTTGCAAAATCCTGATGGTCCGTTTTACTAGAAGACATTTTATAGACTTGGAGAAAAGCATTGTTTTCTTTAAAATATATATATTTGGGTCTAGGATGGGATAATTTCACATTTTACCTTTGGTCTGATTATTTCTGACTGCATTCCTGGGCAGCTAGAGCAGGGTATGTGTGTGTGTGTGTCTGTCTGTCTCTGTGTGTGTGTCTGTCTCTGTGTGTGTGTCTGTGTATGGATCTGCGTGTGCCTGTTGTGTGTGCATATACATATGTCCACATGTACTGGAATCTGTATCCGTGTTCCTTTGGAAGCCGAGAAACCAGGATGTACTTGGCAGCAGTCTGGGCTCCGGGGTGGTCCCGGGTGTCTTTTCTCCCCTGTACCAGGTTGGTGTGTGCGAGCAGTGTCCTCCCTGCCCATGCCCCCCGGTCCCCACTTCTAGTCCTTCCCAGCTCTCGGTGCTGGAGAAGCTCCTCCTTGCTCTCGCCCCTATTCAGACAGACCCTTCTCCCAGGAATACCCGCCTCCTGCCTGCCACCTCCTGCCTGCCGTGGTCTCTCCGCCCTCCTGAACCTTCTCTCCAGCTCTCTCTAGCTCTCTCACTCCCCGGGGCTGCTTCGTGGCGACCTCCTGCCTGCTCCCTGCCTCCCCCACCCCTTCTTTAGACAGCCCGGGCATTCGTTCGAGCCATTGTCTGACTTACCACCCTCAAGTGCCGGACACACTGGTGTTGGGGGCAGACTGGGTAGAGCAGCCGCACTCCCCACAGATCACCCTTACAGAAAAGGACAACTACACACAGAAATAAATACACGGAGTCCAGCTGTGGCACAGGAGATGAAGGAGAGGAGTTGGGAGCTGGTACTTGTCGACCTCCCTGTCTTCTGCACTAGGCAGGTCCCCAGGAGGTCACTATGGGGATGGAGGGGCCATTTGTGAGCAGTGTCCTGTGAGCTGCGTCCCTGGGATGCCTTGGAATTGCTAATGCACACAGAATATTGGGGAGTGTGACTCATCGTAGCAGGATAGTGTTCGTGGTATTGCCTGCTTCTTTCCCCTGGATGAAGATTACGGATAACATATTTTTCTCTATTGAAGGAAAAGACATTTTTTTTTTTGCTTATTTTTGGGTCACACCCAGCGACACTCAGGGGTTACTCCTGGTTCTGCACTCAGGAATTACTCCTGGTAGTGCTGGGGGGACCATACGGGATGCCAGGGATTGAATGCAGGTCGGCCGTGTGCAAAGCAAATGGCCTATTCACTGTACTATCGCTCTGGCCCCCATGAAACTTTTTATTGCATGCCCCCCTTTTTTTGCATAGGTGCTCCCAGGCAGTGCTCAGGGCCCAGGCTGCTTCTGGTGGTATTCAGCCAACGGATTAGGTGTTTAATGCTAGAGTCTGGTAATGCGGTTCTGCTTGGGTCCAGCAGGTCTGTAGGGTTCAGAGGCCTCCAGGTGGTACTCAGAGGACATGGGGTGCCAGGGATCAAGTTCAGAATCTCGAACCTGCAAAATAATGTACTGCAGGGACCAGAGAGACAGTACAGTGGGGAGGGCACTTGCCTTGCACGCGACCAACTTGGGTTCAATCTCTGGCATTCTGTATAGTCCTCTGAGCTCTGCCAGGAGTGATTCCCGAGCACAGAGCCAAGAGTAAGACCTGAGCAGTGCCAAGTGTGATTCAAAAACCAAAAAGAAAACAAACAAACAAAAATCAGTGCACTGCAGCCTGGCTGTAGGTGGCTCCCTGGTGCCTTTATTTAAAAAAAAAAAAAAGTTTAGGGTTTTTTTTTTTTTTTGCTTTTTGGGTCACACCCGGCGATGCACGGGGGTTACTCCTGGCGGTGCTCAGGGGGCCATATGGGATGCTGGGAATCGAACCCGGGTCAGCCGCATGCAAGGCAAATGACCTACCTGCTGTGTTATCACTCCAGCCCCCAAGAACAGTTTAGGGTTATGGAAATAATTGAGTGGCCAGTATGGAGAGTATCTGTGCACTCTCTCCCCACCCTCAGGATTGCATTATTGACATCTTCCAGTTGGTGTGATGCATTTGTCACAGTTCATGAGCCTGTGTTGGCCCACCATTAACCGCACTGTAGCCCCATTAGGGGTGCATTCTTGGTACCGTGGATTCCATGCGCTTTAACAGATGTGTAAGGCCACAGTCTGCCACCACAGCATCATACAGACCCGTTTCTCTGCCCTAAAGTCCCCTTTGGTCCTCTCTCATCTTTTTGCCTCCCTCCCCGACCTTTGCACCTCTGCATACTGTTCTGGAGTTGGAACCATCTCCTGTGTAGCTTTTCAGACCAGCTTCTTTCCCTTACGTTTCACCAGCAGCCGTGTTGTGACTGATTCATCCTGTTGTGCGGAAGTACCACGGGGTGCTTCTCTGTTCACTTATTTAAGAGCATTCACTTATTTAAGAGCATCATGGTGGCTGCTAGGTCGTGCTAGTTTTGAACAAAGCTGTCGTAAGTGTTAGCAGCCCCGTTTTGATGTGGATGTCTGTTCGCCGTTTACCCAGGTGTGGGATTGTTGGGTCATGTGGTAAGAGTATTTTGTTCCAGAAGATTCTGCCTTCCCAGGTGGCAGCATCCATGTGTCTCTCTGTTCTACATGTCCTCAAAAGTCCTGTGGTGGATGTTCTGGGTTTTGATCACTCCAGTAGGTGGGTAGGGCAGTTTCATCATTTCCTGTTCCTGGTTCCTCTGTGATGTATGGTATTGAACACCTGTTGGTACTTGTGTTTACCACCTGTGTATCTTCTTGGTGATGTGTCTATTAAGAACTTTTGCCCCCTTTTAAACAGAGCCACTTGTCTTTGCTTCCTGTTCTTCATTTTGGGCCACACCTGGCTGTGCTCTGGGCTCACTCCTAAGCTCTGTACTCAGGAATCACTTCTGGTGGGGCTTGGGGGACCCGTTGTGGCACCAGGGATTGAACCCGGACAAGCCACGTGCAGGGCAACACCCTACCCACTGTGCTGTCGCTCCAGCCTATTTTCCTAGTTCTTGAGACAGTGTTTCCCTGTTTTGATTCTTCTTCGTTGTTTCTGAATTACCTGAAAGGATAAGGAAAAAGGATCGTGTGCATATGATTAGCACTGGCTCAGGCCCCAGGACACACTCAGTTCTGTGAAGTGTCCAGAAGCTGGGGTACTCAGAGCTTGGGACTCAAGTCCTGGTCTTGGCCACTTGCTGTGTGACATTGACTCAATCATTTCACCTCACTCGGCCTGTTTGCTCGCCTGTAGAATGGGGGAGTTGAGACATGGAGCAGAGGGGCTGGAGCAATGGCACAGCGGGTAGGGCGTTTGCCTTGCACACGGCCAACCTGGGTTCAATTCCCACCATCCCATATGGTTTCCCCCCAACCCCCCCCCAGCACCACCAGGAGTAATTCCTGAGTGCAGAGCCAGGAGTAACCCCTGAGCATCGCCGGGTGTGACCCAAAAAGAAAAAAAGAAGACATGGAGCAGAAAATACAGGCAATTTTCACAAAATGGTTCAGTGAAGCACTCAGCGCCCAGCCTGGCAGATAGCAAACTGTCAACACAGGTGGCAGTTCTGGGATGTGGCTTGGCGGTGAAGCAGAGCAAAATAAAAAGAAGGCTCCTCTCAGACACCTTTCGTCTCCCCTGTGCGACAGCTTGTGTCTCCTTAGTCTGAGAGACCCCAGAGCCCGCTGACTCCCAGTTGTCCTGACATCATGAGATTGGGGCGTGTGAGTGGGAGTGGGGTGAGAACCCACTCCCGTTCTCTTGTTCCCACGCCCCTCGCCATGGCCCCTAGATTCATCCCTCTCTCACTTCCCGGGCTGCTGTTGTCCCGGGCCTGCTCTGCAGAGTCCTGGGGCTCTGGGATGGAACCTCGGTCTCCGTGGTTGAGGGCGGAGGGAGGGAAGGCGCCGGGTTGCTGGCCCTCAGAGCTGGCCAGCGGGGCTTTTCGCTGGGTGCCCTTGTGTGGTGGCCTCATGACAGCCCCGTGGGTGTGGCCTGGCTTCTTTTCCCAGCAGATGATGCTTTAGCTCCCCTCCTGATGGCCCCTGCTGGGCCTTGCCCGGGAGCACCTTTTAGATGGAAGGTTCACGGTGGCTTACACTTACAGTGGGCTGGTGCAGAAACAGCTGTCCTGGAAGGCCCCTTCCATAAGCAGTGGTGACCAGTCACAGGCAGACGCCGCCAGGCCTGCAACAGGTCTGATGGGGAGGAAGAGACATATTCTAGGGTGAACTGACGCACACCTCCAGTCTCTGAGAGAGCAAAACGAATCAACACGTGCAGCACGGTTAGGACAGTCACACACATTCACTGTTCAGTCAGGATGGAGGCTGGTGTCATCGGCTGCTCTAACCTTTCCCCGAGGCCCCCCACTGCCCTCCACTTTCCTGTCTCCCAAGCCCCTGCCTTAGTTACTTCAGTTCTTCAAACAAGTGTGTCACCCAAAAGAAAGCAAATAAAAATAAAAATTCAACTCTACTTCAAATGAAGTGTCCACTTATAGACACCCAGTGTCCAGGCCTTGCCCCCTGCAAAGCTCATGTTTGCCTTTGAGGTTCAACACCGCCTGGTGCTCTTCTCTTCCTGCAGCGGCCACTTCACTCGTGTCACAGTTGACTCTTCAAGACTTGACCAGGAAACTAGTTTCCTTGATTGGGTAATTTTGTGTGTAGGGGCTATCCTGGCTCTTGGAGGACATTGAGTTGCTTCGTGCTCTGGACCCTCTGGGTGAGAGCCAGTGGCACCCCCCCACCCACATGTCTCCAGACACTGCCAAAGGTCCCCTACTCAACTGTTCCCCTGACTGAGAATTACTGGCCCAATTACTTTTCCTCAGCAGATCCAGGAGTCAGCTCCACATTTCACAGGTGAGGTAGTTTAGTCCCAGGGAAACAAAGGAAGCCATTCAGGGTCTCCGGGTGAACTCACAGAGCCAAAAGGTACATCCCGGGGCTGGAGTGATAGCATAGCGGGTAGGGCGTTTGCCTTGCACGCGGCCGACCCGGGTTCAAATCCCAGCATCCCATATGGTCCCCTGAGCACTGCCAGGAGTAATTCCTGAGTGCAGAGCCAGGAGTAACCCCTGTGCATAGCCAGGTGTGACCCAAAAAGCAAAAAAAAAAAAAAAAAAAAAAGGTACATCCCCGTGCCCGCACCACTTTGCCCCTTATCAGGTTGTTGTAAGTGGGCAGGGGCCTCCGTGCTCAGCCTGACGGTCCACTACAGATTGATCTGCGGCTCATGAGAACAAGCCGCTGCCCGCTGTCCGGCCTGGCTGGAGCCAGGGAGCGGAAGGCGCTAGGGTGGAGGCCTCTGCTGTGTGGGGCAGCCGCAGCTCTTCCTGCCTCAGGAAGCCCCGGGGAGGAGGAACAGGCTCGGGCGGGCTTCTCCGCAGTGCGGGCTCCCCGCCTCATTGCCGGTCTCTCCCACCGAGGCTGTGAATCTGGGCTAACAGTTTGAAGGCCCAAAATACCCATTTGTTCTGTCATCTCTTTGTGCAATCATTTATTATGGAAAACTTTAAATATAAAGCAAAGCTGAAAGAATTGCAGTGAACACCTACATACGCACTTCTTCGCTTCTATTATTAACTTGTTACTACACGCGTGCTTCCCGTCTCCAGAAGGCAGGGCGGCAGTCAGCTCTGTCTCTGGCTGGAGGGTCGGCGAGCACGTGGCTGCCGCCCCCTGTTAGTCAGTAGAAGACCTGCATCCCGGACACGGGGCCCACAGGAACCCAGATGATGGTGGCAGGAAAGTGTCGTGGATGCCCCTCACCGTTCAAACCAAACTCCTTAAGACAGGCCCATAATAGGTTGTGGAGTTACTCGGTTAGAAGTACCCCCCCCCCCCCAGATGCCGGCGGGAGAGCTCTGGAGTCAGGGGCACAGGCCTTGCATCCACAAGGCCCGTTTGCTTCCTGGCACCTCATGAGCCTCTGAGTACTGCTGGGGGTGGTCCTGGGGCCCCCCACCCCCGAGCTGGGCTTGAACAGTAGCACAGCACCTTGGATGGACATGCGTGTCATCAGGCAAGTTTCTCAGGGAGGGCCCTGTGGTTTCTGAGCCCTGTTTGGGGCGGGGAGGGTCCCCCCAAAACACCCGGTACTGAACTCAAGTCATCTTAGGGGAGACAAGGGTGAAAGTACAAAAGAAATTAATGTTGATTGCTTGACACCATGAAGGCCCCATTTGTGAAATTCTCCGTTTTGTCCTTTTCCTGTTCTGGAACCCTTTTTTTTTTGTGGCAGGATTAAGCAAAGACCCGAGCAGACAGTGAACAGTGAACTACTCCTTCCTCTGCTAATTCCTTCTCCTTTCAATCCAGATCCCGAGATGGTGTCAGGGGGTACAGTCACATTTGAATCCCCCTCACCTTTCCCAGGTGGACAGGTGGGTCCTAGCTGTTGCCTTTGTATAAGGAAGGCACCAGCCCAAGAAACTTACCACCCCTCCCCTCCCCCACCTCTCTCTCTCTCTCTCTCTCTCTCTCTCTCTCTCTCTCTCTCTCACACACACACACACACACACACACACACCCCTTGAGCACACTGCTGCATCCTGGTGTAAAGCTCCCGCTAAACATGTAAGTGCCACAGCTGGGCTTGTGTAGCACTCATCACAGCGACTCTCTCTCTCTCTCTCTCTCTCTCTCTCTCTCTCTCTCTCTCTCTTTCTTTCTCTCTGACTGGATGATTTAAAGAAACCTTTAAAACAAGGTGGTGGCTTTTAAGTTTTAAAATCATTTTGAATGACTCAGAGTGACCCTTGAGCACTGTCAGGAGTTACCCTGGGTACCACCAGGTGTGGCCCCAAACAGAACATTAGTAAGTGTTCCTCCCTACCCCAACAGCCTGCAGCCTGCTGTCCGGTGCACAGCCTCGCCCCGAAACCCCCGCCCCCTGCCGCCCCTCACTAATTCTCCTGAGCATGGGGCAGCGACTTGACAGAGGCTTGTCCAGAGTTTCCTCCTGATGGTGGAGAGCTAGGCCTTCTGGACCACAGGCCATTGAGTGAGCTTCCCTCTCGGGCATCCTGCCCCAGGCTGAAGAGTTTGTGATCGCCCCACCTCCTGTCCTGCCGCTGATCTCAGCCTCAACCCCTTGCAGAAGGCAGCTTCTCCCCACTGGTCAGTTCGCTGGGAGCAACACTTGCTCTGTGTCCGTAAGTGTCCATCACTCACGCTCTTGCCTGCTCTCTTGGCCTCCATCCACGGTCCTGCCCTGACAGTGATCCTGGGCTGGTGTTTTGGTTTTGCTTTTTTTTTTTTCTTTTTGGGTCACACCTGGCAATGCACAGGGGTTACTCCTGGCTCTGCACTCAGGAATTACTCCTGGTGGTGCTCAGGGGACCATATGGGATGCTGGGAATTGAACCCGGGTTGGCCGTGTGCAAGGCAAACATCCTACCCACTGTGCTATCGCTTCAGCCCTGGGCTTGTGTTTTGTGATGCTTCTGCTTCCTTTCTCATCCTCCTTTATTCACGGAAACGCATCTGTAAGAGGCTGTGGTCACCTCTCCCCATTTTCTCTTTGCTCAGCTATTTATCTCATAGAGATGCAGAGACATTTATTTCTGTGTCTGGTAGTTTTGCCGCAAGTACAGACATTTTCGCCACATAAATACAGTTTTGTCTACTGCCCTGAGACAGTTTCTTCCTAAGAGAGAGAAAGAGAAGAAAAACCTACTGGCTGACAGCTTGGTTTTATTCCTCTATTGATGAATCAATCCACGAGCTGCCTTGGGCTGACTTAGCTAGTAGACTGAAGCTGGTTGTCAGTTTGGTTTTGGGTCTCCACTGAAACAAGAAGTCGACTCTGCAAACGGGTGCATTGCCATTTCTAGTAGAGTGCTTATGCTGTGTGTCTTTACACTCTCTCATTTCACACTTCCAGTAAGTTGGATCATGAGAAAAATCTTTTTTTCAGGGACTAGAGAGATTGCCTGCGCATGGCCAACCCAGGTTCTTTCCCTGTCACCACACATGGTCCCCAAAGCACCACCAGCAGTAATTCCTGAGTGCAGGGGCCAGGAGTAAGTGCTGAGCACTGCTGGGTATGGCTCCAACCCCTCCAACCCCCAATTTTTTTTTCAAGTGTAAGACTGAGTGTGGGGCTGGAGCGATAACATAGCAGGTAGGGCGTTTGCCTTGCATGCCACCAACCCGGGTTCGGTTCCCAGCATCCCACATGGTCTCCCGAGCACCACCAGGAGTAATTCCTGAGTGCATGAGCCAGGAGTAGCCCCTGTGCATCTCCGGATGTGACCAAAAAAGAAAAAAAAAAAGAAGAAGACTGAATGAGCCTTAGTACGGTCTCCAAGAGAAAGCCAGTTCCTGGGCAGAATCTACACCCACAGGCCCTGAGTCTACACAAGTAAATCTGTAGTGAGACGTTTTGAATATCCATGCTATATTCAATGTTCAGCCTCTTGTTATTTTATTTATTTATTTACTTATTTTGCTTTTTGGGTCACACCCAGCAATGCTCAGGGGTTACTCCTGGCTCTGTACTCAGCAATTACTCCTGACGGTGCTTGGGGGGACCCTATGGGTTGCTGGGAATCGAACCCTGGTCAGCTGTGTGCAAGGCAAATGCCCTACCTGCTGTGCTATTGCTCCAGCCCCCACATCTCGTTATTTTTCATGTTGGGGGATGGTCTCTTTGGTGTCCCTCTTTTATTCTTTTTGTTTGTTTGTTTTTATGGCAAGATTACCTTCAGGCCAATACTTAGAAGGCAAAAACTGATAGTGATGAAACCACCTAGAACCATTTATTTCACTGATGCTCTGGATGATAATCTGAAACTGTTGTTATTAAATTCCATTGCTGAGGGCTCAGAGTGATCGTATAGTGGGTAGGACAGCTGACCCGGGCTCCATTCCCGGCATCCCATATGGTCCTCCAAGCACAGCTGGAGTGATTCCTGAGTGCAGAGCCAGGAGTAACCCCTGAGCATTGCTGGGTGTGGCCCCCCATCCCCCCAAAAAAACTTCATTGCTGTAGTGGTTCCAGTATTAGCCATTGAGAGGCCAGTGGGGTTTTTGCTTCCCTTCTCACCTTGCCCACCTTCCCTTTTTGGTTGATGATGTTGCGATGACAGAGGCCGCGTCCTCTGCACAGCGTCTCTCTGGTGGGTGTTCAGTGTCCGCTCCCCTCTGCCCCTTCCCTTCGCTGTCCACGCCATCATTGCGGTGGCCAGGTGCTGCACACACGCCCGGCTGTGGTACTCACATGCTCAGCGCGTGCCCGCGTGGCTCACTGAGCTTTGCACTCTGTGTCATGGGCTTGTACTCGGACCCTGGAGCGTGTGTGTTTGCTTGAGGCACACTAGGTACACTCATGGTGTCCGCCAGGGGCCAAGGGGGCCCTCACACACGGGCTCTCCAGGGCTGGCACTTACAGCCTGTGCACGCACACAGATTCCAGTTGTGTTGGTCACCCGGGTCACACCCTTATTTTGCGGCACAGCTGGGAATCAGTTCTAGTGCTGGGGTCACAGCCGGGCGCCATCAGCAGAGCTGCCAGCGTCTGGCTTGGGGTTGGCACCGGGGATTTGAACTCATGACCAGACACTTGCAAAGCACCGTCAGCCCTCCCGCTCTTCCTCCAGACCTTGGTGTCACGGGGGGCCCCAGAGCCATAGTACAGTGGGCAGGGCACTTGCCTGGCATGAAGGGTTTGATCCCCGGCACCCCATATGGTCCCCTGAGCACTGGCAGCAGTGACACGAGTGCAGAGTCACCCTTGAACACTACCAGGTGTGACCCCAGAACAACAACAACAGAATTGTCATGAACATTTTCACCTGTACCTTCATGTGGTCATTCTTAGCATTTGATCTTACTCTCTCTCTCTCTCTCCCTTTCTCCTACTCTCTCTCTCTCTCTCTCTCTCTCTCTCTCTCTCTCTCTCTCTCTCTCTCTCTCTCTCTCTCCCTCTCTCTCTCTCCCACCTCCTTCCTTCCGCCCCCACCTTGTTTTCACCAGTGCACCATCTGGTGTTTTTCATTGAGGTGAATTTGCAGTAATCTGTCCCCAGACACTCAGGTGGTTAATGTAAGAGGCCAGTGATTCACCTCGCCACCCCCCCCCCCCAGCACTGTCCCTGCCCTGCTCAGCCCCAGGCTCACCGAGCACCCCTGCCCCCCCCAACTGTCCCTCCCCTGTCCAGGCCCGGGCTCACACTCATCACGCCCAGGATGTTTAGAAATCGGTGTTGTGAGATGGAATCCAGACTCTGCACAGGGCACCCGTTTAGAGGGTACCAGCCCGCCGTGTGCCGGGTATTCCCGGACAGGAGCACTGTCCCGCAGCCCCGGAGCTGTCTCAGCGCCTCCGAAAGAGACCTGCGCCCCTCCTGAGGGAGCCCCAGGGCCCCAGGGGGCTTATCTCAGTGCAGGGCTGTGCCTGTGTGTCTCGGTGCCCGACTTTGTTGGTCTGTCTTTCAGGACACGTTGGGGTTTTTGGTTGTTGTTGGTTTTTTTTTTTTCGCTTTTTTTGGGGTCACACCCGGCAATGCACGGGGTTACTCCTGGCTCTGCACTCAGGAATTACTCCTGGCAGTGCTCAGGGGATCCTATGGGATGCTGGGAATCGAACCCGGGTCAGCTGCATGCAAGGCAAGCACCCTACCCGCTGTGCTGTCGCTCTAGCCCCCTGTTGTTGTCGTTTTTAGCACTGTTGTTGAGGCGATATGGTTACTGTGGTATTTGCATCCATGCCCACCGTGTATAGAGTTGCAGCCCCTCCCCAGCCCTTGAGCGCCCCAGGCCTCTCCCCAGCCCTGGCGTCATATCTAGTCCGCCTGTTCCTCGCCGTCCTGCCCCGCTTTTGGAAACCACAGTTCAGGATTCAGGCCTGAGGATGGTTGTCTCTGGGCACTGCCATGCCCTTGCTCTGTCGCTCAGTAGCCCAGAGGAGGGAGGCGATCTGGTTCTTTCTCCCCCTGACTCCTGGCCCGTAACACGGCTCCCCCCAGCTCCATCCTGGCGTGGCAAAAGGGAGGATTCCTCCTTTCCTCGCTGAGTGGTGCTCCACTGTGTGTGGAGATACTAGTTTCTTTATCCGCTCGCCCAGCCCCAGGGCCTGGACTTCTCACACTGCTTTCGAGGTTCACCTGTTATTTTGCAGCATGCAAAAACTGTCTTGTTCCTTTCTCTGTGGCGTATTCCAGCGTATGTTCACACAAAACCGTGTGGATGCATTCCTCAGTGGACAGGCATGCCAGGTTGTTTCCACGCAGGGGTGTTGTGAATGATGCCGCAGTGAGCACGGCTTTGCTCTGACCCCGTTCTTAGTTCTTTAGGGCACGTACCTAGGAGTGGAACAGTTGAGCCATAGGTAGCCCGGTGTTTGACTCTTGTTTGCTTGTTTGTATTTGGGCCATGCCCAGTGGTGCTCCGGGCTGACTCCTGGCTCTGTGCTCAGGGATCACTCCTGGCAGGACTTGGGGGACCACATGGGGTGCTGGGGATGGAACTTGGGTTGACTGCGTGCACGGCAAGCGCCTTACCCAAAAGCGTTCTACTTCTTAGGGGTCCGCCTAACTGGTTTCCACAGTGCCCGCTCACACCCGCACTCTCGGGGGCCCTGGCTCCCCATGCTCTCCAGAGCTTGTTGGGATGTGGAGGGGCAGCCTGAGAGGGCAATCAGAGAGTCCCCTCCCCTTCCCTGTCAACTGTCATTGCAGGACTGGGGGCCACACAGGCGCTGGCTGGCTGGGCCGTGCCCTGGGCTCTCCTGTACGTGTGGTGCTGGCCTGGGCACCCACGGGGTCACTCACACACATTCTGCTTGTCGTACTTACCAGGGGCTGCTGGGGTGGGGATCCCACTGCTGGGGGGGTGGGGTCCCATTGCGCGGCGCTTGCACGTGGCTGTTGTTATTTGGGTCGCTCTGATGGCTGATGATCCTGTACTTCTTTTCTCCTGCTTTTGGACGTGCCTGTGTCTCCCTTGGAGAAATGTCTGTTCCAGTCTCTGCCCAGTCTTTGGTTTGTTTTGAGGGGGTGATACTGAGCCACCCCCAGGAGAGCTCGGGACTGTTTCTGGCTCTGTGCTCAGGGATCACTCCTGGGGGTGCTCAGGGGACCATATGGAGTGCCGGGGATTGAACCCGGGTGCAAGGCAAGTGCTTTACCCCCTGTACTCTCTCTAGCCCCCATTTTTTTCATTGCTATTGTTGGTGGCTACTCTGTGCTTGGGGGTGGGAGGGTGGGGGTTGTTTTTCTTTTTTTTTTTTTTTTTGCTTTTTGGGTCACACCCAGCGATGCTCAGGGGTTACTCCTGGCTTTACACTCAGGAATTACTCCTGGCGGTGCTTGGGGGACCATATGGGATGCCGGGGATCGAACCCGGGTCGGCCGCATGCAAGGCAAACGCCCTACCCACTGTGCTATCACTCCGGCCCGGGGGGGGGGGGTTGTTTTTCAAGGTGCTCAGAGGCCCATTGGGGCTGGGGGTTGAAACAAGGCAGATATCATGGGGCCATCTCCCCGGCCCAGTTCCCCCATTTAATGTTGATTTTTTTTTTCTTTTTGGGTCACAACAGCGATGCTCAGGAGTTAGTCCTGGCTCTGCCCTCAGGAATCACTCCTGGCACTACTAGGGGGACCATATGGGATGCCGGGGACTGAACCTGGATCGGTTGTGTGCAAGGCATATGCCCTGCTTGCTGTACTATCGCTCCAGCCCCTGTTTAATGTTGATTTGTGAGAGTTCTTAATGTGTTCTAGCTCCTGGATTGTGGTTAGGTATATGATGTATGCTGGTTTCATTCTGTGGATTGTCTCCTCACCTTCTTGAGAGGGTCCTTTGGTGCAGTTTTTAGTATTGATGAAGTCTGCCTTATCTAAGTTTTCTTTCATTGCTTTTAGCTTTTGGTGTTACAGCTCAGAAACCGACTGCCACATTGGAGTTCAAGAAGATGCTCCCTTATATATTTTCTGTGAAGAGGTTTATAGTTTTAGCTGTTGCCCTTGCTAGGGTTCTTGATCAATGCTGCACTTGTTTTTTATTTTATTTTATTTTATTATTTTTTTGCTTTTTGGGTCACACCCGGCGATGCACAGGGGTTATTCCTGGCTCTGCACTCAGGAGTTGCTACTGGCGGTGCTCAGGGGACCACATGGGACGCCAGGAATCGAACCCGGGTTGGCCACGTGCAAGGCAAAGGCCCTACCCGCTGTGCTATTGCGCCAGCCCCTATCTATCTATCTATCTATCTATCTATATATATATATATATATATATTTTATAATTGTGGACCGGTTCATTCATTTGCGTGTGCCTATCTCTTATCGTGGTCGTGGTGATTAGAAGGTCGCTTCTCTCCAGTTCTGCGGGTCAGAGGCCTGGGCTGGCTTCTGCTCTTGGCTCCGTCCGAGGTGTGTCTGAGTGCAGTCTGACCTTGACCTCAGTTCTGTCTTGCTTAGTGCAAGAAAGCAGGAGAAAGGTCACAGTGAGAAGGCGCCCTTGTGAAGACCCCGAGGACAGGCGGTTGCTTTGGGCTGGGGCAGAGAGTGTGGAGCTGGGAGGCTCTGGGGAGGCAGGGCCTGGACGTGAGGTTGCTGCCTGGTGTTTCTGTTTGGAGACAGTTCCCAGGTACAGGGGGACCCAGGAATGTCTGGGACCCCTGTGGGACCATGGGGCATGATTCAGAGGTGTCTAAACAGAACCCGTCCACCGGTGGGGTGGGCGGGTCAGGACAGCAGTGTCGCTCCCTGTGCCAGTCCCTCAGGCCCTGCAGACCTGGGGGCCCTGAGCCAGTTCCTGCCCCGCTCAGCTTCTGTGAACTGGCTTGCCCCGAGCTGGGTGGAGCCTGCACAAACCCCTTTCTGTGTTGCCCCTGGGGCCCCTCTTGGGAAGCGACAGCGATTGTGCCGGCTCCCTGAGACTGGGGTGAATGTTGGCAGCACCCGCAGGTGGGCAGCACCCTGTAAAGCACCCAGCTGGCCACTATTTCTCCCCCAGTTCAGTAGCTCGGCGCACGAGGCGCATATTTCGATGGAGCTCGCCCTGGAGACCTCAGCAGCCAGTGCAGAATCAGGGCCTGCGGTGCCTCACTCTCTCTGCCCTGCACCGAGTGCTCAGGGTTGGTCCCCTCCCTCAGCAGGGGGCCGCGCCCCACCGTCACCTGGGGCTTTGGCAGTCTTCTCTGTGGTCCTTGGTGATGGGCACCCCGAGCTTCTGCCAGGCAGGGGTGTGTGTGTGTGGGGAACTGTGCAGAGGAGCTGGCAGCTGGCGCCAGGCCGTGCACGGCCTAACCTTGGAGTGGGAACAGAGGAACGTCTGTTTGTGTTTCCATGAATGAGAGGGGACAGCTGGGCCGCAGATAGCAACTCGGTCAGCTGGGGCTGGCCCGGGCCACTGCCTGTGGGCAAACAACCAGCACCCGAGTCCCCGCCCCACTGGATGAAGAGGACGGAAGAGGGATGGGAGAGGGACTGGGCAGGGCAGAGGAGCGGCCTGAGAGCTGGAGTGTGGGGCCCTGCCCACAGCCCCGGGACTGGACTTCACCATGCAGGTGAGCTGGGGGGGGGGAACCTGTCCTCCTTCCAGAAGCTTCCTAGCTTGCTGGGGTGCTTTCTCCTGGGCTCCTGCAACAAGCCTCTCCCCCGTGTGAGGAGATCCAATTTCCTCTGCACAAATTTAGTTTGGCGCTTTCCCGACACACAGCTCGCAGGCATGGAGGCAGCCACGTGTGTCTGCCGAGAAGACAGACAGATGGCCTCCGCCTCGGGGTGCGGCCGGGCCACACCTGCCACCCGCGGCCTGGACTCCTCACCTGCTAACCTGGGCCCGAACCCCGGCCCCTTCGCTGTGCTGTTTGTGCCATCAGTCTCTGTTCTGAGAGTCTGCTGAGGCCCACGGCCCTTTCTCAGAACAACCCACCTCCAGGGTTCAGAGGAAACCTGTTACGCTGAGTTACCAGAGTCTCTGGAAAACAAAAGCTCTGTGTGTGTGTGTGTGTGTGTGTGTGTGTGTGTGTGTGAGAGAGAGAGAGAGAGAGAGAGAGAGAGAGAGAGAGAGAGAGTGTGTGTGTATGGTTGTGTATGTCAGAGTGTGTATATGATTGTGTGTGAGAGTATGTGTATAATTGTGTATGTGAAAGTGAGTGTGTGTATAATTGTGTATGTGAGAGTGTGTGAGTGTGTGAGAGTGTGTGTGTGAGTGAGGGTATGAGTGTGTGTGAATGAGAGTGTGTGAGTGTGAATATAATTGTGTATGTGTGAGTGTGTGAGAGTATGTGTGAGTGAGGGTGTGTATGAGTGTGTGTGTGAGTATAATTGTGTATGTGTGAGTGTGTGAGAGTGTGTGAGTGAGGGTGTATATGAGTGTGAATGAGAGTGTGTGTAAGTATGTGTGTGTGAGTATAATTGTGTATGTGTGAGTGTGTGAGTGAGGGTGTGTATGAGTGTGTGAATGAGAGTGTGTGTGTGTGAATATAATTGTGTATTGTGTGTGAGAGTGTGTGTGTGTGTGTATATGAGTGTGTGAATGAGAGAGAGTGTGTGTATGTCTGTGTGTGTGTATGTGTGTGTTTGGTGCCAAGGAGTGAGCATGGCCTCACATGTGTAAGATGATACTCTGTTACTGAGCTACATTCCCCACCCCCAAAACAAGCTTTTGATGTAGAAGTCTGTGCTTTTTTTCACCACTAAGTACAGCGGTCTTGTACTGTGCCTAATAACTGGAGTGACTGGCCGGGTGGTGGGCAGGCTGGGGGCCTTCTCCCAAGTGGTGCCCGGGAGAACCAAGGTCTCACTCTGGTTCTCGGCCAGCCCGTGTTGGCCGATGGTGCGGTGCCCTCAGACCCTGAGGTGCTGGGATTCGCAGGTCACTGCAGCCGGCTGGGAACCTCCAGGACCTGGTTCAAGGGACCAGGTGGTGTCAGGGACCGAGCGGGGCCAGCTGCATGTAAGCCACCTGCCATAACCCTGGACTATGTCTTGCTCCCAAGTGATGGGATTTAAAATCAGTGATGAGCCTGCACAATATTTTGGGGGTTTCTGCAACTCGCCATGAGTCTGTTGATGCCCGAGGCCCGGGTACTGATAGTCTGACCTTGCTGTGTCCCGGGTACTCACACAGAAAGGAAATCTGCATTTCTGTGGGTGTTCCTGGGGAAAAAGGTGCAGTCTGTTCCCACCCAAGTTCGTGTCCTCCCACCTCATGAAGAGCTCCCAGGACAAGCCGTGACTAAGGAAGACGGTTTTCCTGTGCCTTCCCTTAGCCTCCACCATGACTGCTTTGCGCCTCTGATGTGTCTCCTGGTCCTAGCACCCCAGAAACTCAGCACATACATCTGAGTGAGGCTCCCACTCTGCTGTCTCCACCCTGCTGGGGGCTGTGTCCCCCGGGTGTTGTGTAGTGACCGCGTCCCTCAGAATGGTGCACTGAGGTCCAGCTGAGCCTCAGAGCATGGTCTTATCTGGAGAGAAGTGCATTGCAAGGGGACATAGTGGAGCCACCTGCAGCCACCTTCAGTGTGGTGCTCTCAGAGGTGGCCTCAGGAGAGCAGACAGGGAAGACAGCCCAGGGAGGTGTGGGCTGGTGACCGTCAGCCGAGGACGCTGCTGATGGAAGTGGACTCCAGGGTGAGGGGGCCATGCGGCAGAGTGTCCCTAGAGCCTTCGGCGAGAACTGTCCCTGCTGACGTCTCGATTCTAAGTATCCAAGACCGAGAATGTGTTTTTGTAGGCTTTGGTTGTCTCCTGTTTTTTATTGAGATACTGTGATTTGCAGTACTGTTTGTGGTAGTTTCCTGCCTACAGCATTCCAACACCAGAGTGAGTACCCACCAGGGACCCAGGGATATGCCCCCCTTAGCCCCCCAGCCACATAAGCTCAGTTCTGTGGATGAAGTCTTTAGTTCCCATGCCTTGGGTGTTTGTTGTTCCTTTACTATGTTTCATGACATATGAGAGAGCTCTTTGTTGTTTTTGATTGTGGGGGCGATGACAACTAAACTTCTGAAATTCTACAGAATTGTAAATCAAATATCAGTTGATATCTTTTTCCAGAAGCTGTATCATTTTTTATAGATATACAAGTTAAAAAATTCATTGTATGAATAATTCTACGCTAATACATTTTTAAATTTACATGAAGTAGATAAATCCTACAAATACACAATTAGCAAAAGTGAGGAGAATTTAAAACATTTAAAGGAGGATCTGAATAGGCCTATAAAATATAAAAGTACATTTTATCACTAAAAGGTATTGTTGATTTTATGTTAGAATATATATTATAGATGATGCTTAAGTGTCTGCATCAATAAGTAAAAGGCTAGATGTTAAAAAAAATCACCTGAAGAGACATAGAAAGAACATTCAAAGTAAATGAAACCTAATTCATTATTTATTAAATGTATAAGTCTTAGCAAGCTAGGAATAATGGACAGTATTTAATCTTGCAAGGGCAACCATGAGTGAACTCTGTACTCAGTGGCAAAGTGTTGAGAAATTTGTCTTGTTTTTTAAAGAATCTCCCTTAGGGTTCCCTGCAAAACGGATTTCAAGACTTCGAACTGGGGCTGGAGCGATAGCACAGCAGGTAGAGCATTTGCCTTGCATGCAGCCGACCCAGGTTCGATTCCCAGCATCCCATATGGTCCCCTGAGCACTGCCAGGAGTGATTCCTGAGTGCAAAGCCAGGAATAACCCCTGAGCATCACCAGGTGAGACCCAAAAAAGAAAAAAAAATAGACTGCGAACTGCTTAAACTGTTGCTTGCCCAATGAAATATCATTTCTTTAAATATGTACAATAATCTAGCTGAATCATGTATTCCTTGGTGAAAAGCTCATTCTGTTGAGTTTTGCTTATTTAATTTTTCTATATCGCTCCCTTCTTTTCCGTCCTGTTGAGTTTCATTTGATAAATCTGTGAATTTTTTTTTCTTTTTGGGTCACACCTGGCGATGCGCAGGGGCTACTCCTGGCTTTGCACTCAGGAATTACCCCTGGTGGTGCTCAGGGACCATATGGGATGCTGGGAATCGAACCTGGGTCGGCCATGTGCAAGGCAAACGCCCTCCCCGCTGTGCTATTGCTCCAACCCCAGATCTGTGAATCTTGATGGGAGTTCTTTTGAATATAAGTTCCTTCTTTGATCTTGCTGCTTTCATAGTCTATCTCTGTCTTTGGCTTTTGTCATTCTCATTACAGTGCGTGGTTTTATTTAGTCTTTATTTGTCTTTGCCATACCTGGATGTGCTCAGGGCTTTCTCCTGGCTCTGTGCTCAGGGATCACTCCTGGTGGGACTCGGGACCTTATCGGGTGCCACGGATTGAACCCAGACCTGCTCCCTACCCACTGTACTGTCTGCCCCTCCTTCTGAGAAATTCTTATCAATGATTTCTTTGGCAAGTAGTTCTTTGTTGAAATCACCGCCATGTTCCTCAGAGATTCCAGTGATTTATACATTGTTCCTCTTGAGCAGTTCCTGTCATTCTCTGTGACGCTGTTCATTTCCTTGTAGACTCTTCTCTATCCATTATTTTCTAGAGACCTCCTCTATCTCCGCTTGGAGCTCCCCGCTTTTCCCTCAGCTCCTTTTTTTTTTTTTTTTTTTTTGGTTTTTGGGTCACACCTGGCGATGCACAGGGGTTACTCCTGGCTCTTCACTCAGGAATTACCCCTGGCGGTGCTCAGGGGACCATACGGGATGCTGGGATTAGAACCCGGGTCGGCCGCGTGCAAGGCAAACGCCCTACCCGCTGTGCTATCGCTCCAGCCCCTCCCTCAGCTCCTGTTACTCTGTTGTTGAGGGCTTCTGCTGAGTTGTCTTTCCGGTTGTTTCTCCTCTGATGAGAGTCTCCCACCTCTGCTCTCATCCTCTCTAGTGCTTCCCTGACTACCCGCACCATCATTTCCTGGCGCTCATGAATCCCCCTGTGGCATCTCTGCGGCCGCTGTCTGAGGCAGAGCCTTTGGACTGTTGTCTTCTCCCACTGAACTAGCGGCTCCTAAGGGGCTCCAGCATCGTGTCTGTTGTGTGCTGAGAGGGAGTTCTTTAGTTCCTCCCCGCCGGGAGCCCTGAGGACGCAGACTGAGTGTGCTGCTCTCTCCCTTCCTGCACGTCCTCACCCAGTGACCAGAGACAGAAGCGCATGCGCAGGGGGATGCGAGGGGCTCGGCCTTGGGGTGCAGATGCAGGGCGCATGCAGCGGGCCTGCAGAGCTGGCAGAGAGCAGACAAGGTGGCCGCCAGGTCCCAGGAGGGACTCAGTGGCCAGGAGGCCAGCCTCGCCTGGGCAGCGAGCAGGCTAGCAGAGGGCTCGGGCTCTGAATGGAGCTGCAGGGACGGCAGGGGCGGGCGTGGCGGCTGCTGAGATCCCGGCCAGAGCTGTGTTTTTGTGGGGAGGTGGATTTTTTTGTTTTGCATCCGTTAAGGGGCCACACCCTGTGGTGCTCAGAGGCTACTCTCAGCGCAGTGCTCGGGGGTCACTCTGGCACTCAGGTGACCTCACAGTGCTGGCATCCAACCCGGGCCTCCCGGAGGCCGAGCACATCCTCCAGCCCTTTGGGCCAGCTCCCTCGCCCCTCCAGAAGTGTTTCCACACCTAGAGCCATCTTCTGAGGCAGCCGTTCCGGGTGGTCTTCGGAGACACCGGGCCTGGCTCTGTCCTGCCCACGTGCAGGCCTCTGCCCCTGCCGGTCCCCGGTGGCCCGAACCAGCTGCTCACTGTGCCGTGGTCTCACCCGGCCTGTGCAGGTCTCTGGGGGCTGGAGGCCGTGCACACCGGACAGAGGGGGCCGGGGCAGAGGAGCCGTGGCGGCGGCCACCTTGCATTTTCCTTTGGAAGCTTCTCAACCCAGTTGTGACAGAGACGGTGGACGAGGTCACCACACTGGGCCTTCAGGCCTCTCGTGGGCTGTGGGTGCCTGGCCTGGGCAGCAGGTGGTCTGCAGGGGCCAGTTGGGTCTTCTGGGAACAAAGAGGAGCCCCACTGGCCCTCAGTCCACTGCAGTGTGGTGCTCACCTGTACTCTGGCCATGGCAGGGCCTGGGCTCGTGACTCGGTGGGATGGTCCCCAGAACGGGCACTGGGGCACAGAGCAGACGGGCAGCAGGGCGGGGAGGGCCCGCTGTGGAGAGAGCCACAGCACGGCGAGGGGCATCTGAGTTGCCCACCCGCAGATGAGGCGTCCGTAAGCCCCAGACCTTCTGCCCTCCTGCCTTCTTACGCCGTTGTACCCCGGGTAGGCAGTAAGATGGTGAAGGTTAGTGGGAGGTCCACGAGGGGGCGCAGGCCACTCACCCTGTGTGAGGGCATCATGTCAGGCATTGCCCATGGCCTGTGCCAGCCTTTGCTTCTGCTTCGGACACCTTGCCTCATCACAGCTCTCTTCCAGGTCACTTGCCACTTTTGACTTTGACTGTGGCATTGAGCCGCCATCCCACCCTGGCTGTCCTGGGCTAAGTTGATGAACCATTTGGCCAAACGGGTCCAAGCAGGACAGGGGATGTGGGGCCCGACACTGAATTCCACTCAGGGTCCTACTTCACAAATGCCAGAGGCAGGATCCCCCACCCCCAGCCCAGCCCAGACCGTGAACCTGCTGTACCCAAGGTGGGCAGTAAGATGGGAAGGTTAGTGGGAGGTCCACGAGGGGCTGCAGGCCACTCACCCAGTGTGGGCATCATGTCAGCGGACCCTCCCCTCAGGGGAGTTGTTAAGATCGGGGACGATGGAGAGAGAGGAAGCCCAGCAGGGACCGTGTGGGGGTAGGGCACACCCCCTTCAAAATCTGGGAAACGAGGCCAATCCAGACTCCTGGCAACCAGCGGGTGTTTAGGGAGGGGTGAGGGGTGCGTGAGCCGTGAGGAGGCTGGAGGGACAGTTGGGGCCGGGTGATGGGTGGGCTCTTTGCCTTTCGGCAGCGTGGAGCCACGGAAGATGGTTTGTGAACCAGGGAACCATCTGGTCTGATGCTGGAATTGAGGGGGACCACCCTGGCTGCAGGTGAGGGACACGAAGAGGGTCCCAGGAGGCCAGTGACCGCTGGGAATGTTTTGCTAGAGTCTGGCCAAGAGGGGCAGGAGGTCCCCCCAAGGGAGCGGCTCTCAAGGGAGTTTGGAGTGAGATGCTCCACACATCACACACTCGGGGAGGGGGCGGGCGGGGGCGAGGGGCTTCCCCAGCAGGCTGGGAGACGCCTGCCTGGATCACTCCTTGCCCCGGCGCTGCGTGGCAGGTGGAGGAAATGTTGGTGTCTGGGCTCACCTTATCTTGCCGCTATTATCATGTTTCCCGTCTCATAGTAACAGAGCAGATGTCAGGCCTGTTGCTAAGGGCTCCCGGGAATAGTAACACCGGCTGGAGGCCCTCGGCCGCGGCAGGCGTCGGAGCCGCGGGGAGGATTGGCTCGGAGCAGGTACTCTCCTGTCTTTGTTGGGGTTTATTTGTCTGTTTGTTTGCTTTGGGGGGGCCACAGCTGGCGGTGCTCAGGGCTTACTCCTGGCTCTGCACTCCGGGGTCCCTCCAGGTGGGGCTCAGGGAACCATCTGCAGTGCCGGGGATCGAATTCAGGTCGGCCGCGTGCAAGACGGATGGATGCCTCACCCGCTGGGCGCTGGCTCGGGCCCCTGTACTCGTCTGGCTTCGCCCCTGCTCTCCGCCTCCTGCACTTCTCTGGCCCGGCCACCTGGCCCTGCGCAGCTGGGCGTTGGGGCTGCCCCCCACCCCCAGGGCTGGCCTGGTTGAAGGGCTCCGGTCTGAGAGGCGGGGACAGGGGCCGCTGCTCCAGCCCAATGTGCGGCACCAGCGTGAAGCGTCTGTTCAGGCCCCACACGGCCCCACTGCCCCAACCCTGCATGTCGCGGGAGGTGGGGGAGCAGTGCAGGGTGGGCTTTCCCGCCCGTCTCTTGTACCTCCTGTCTGCCGCCCTCTTTTCCTGCTGTCTGCCTTCCTAGTCTGCGGCCGCGCTTGGAAATCAGACCGAGCCTCTCAGGGCAGGGCGAAGCGGGTCCTGGCCCTGGCCCGGGGCTTGCAGCAAGGGTCTGCGGCAGCTGCTTGGGAACTCCCTGCCTGCTCCTGCCATTCTTTTTCCCTTTTTGGTGTTTTCTGGGGTTCAGGGCTTACGGCTGGCTCTGCACTCAGGGATTACTCCAGGCAGGGCTCAGGGGACCCAGTGGGGCACCGGGGATTGAACCCGGGTCGGTCGTGTGCACGGCAAGCACCCTACCTGCTGTACTGCAGCTCCAGCCCCTGCTTCTTCCACCCTGGCCCTGCAGCTCAGACACGGCCCCCGAGTGGCAGGATGCTGTGGTGCCCCGTCTTGGCACGTGGACGCCTGGAGCAGATGTCCTGCACTTGCTGGTGACTCGGGTTTCCTTTTGCACCCAGAGCCCCCTCCTGGACCCCTCAGTTTCCTCAGCCCTCCCAGCCCACCTGCCTCTTTCCCACCCTCCTCCCCCTGTGGGGGAAGACCCAGACTCAGGCTCCCCAACTTGTGCCAGGCAGGCACCCATTCACTCTGGGCAGCTGAACACATGGGAGAATGCCTGACCGGAAGCGGCCAGGGTCTAAGGCAAGAAGCTGCCGGCCCCGGTGGGGGGCGCGGATGGGGGGTGCCCAGGAGGAGAATGGAGCTCTCCTGCTCGGCAGGGGCCCGGGCTCTGTGCTTGCCTGGCAGCGGGGCTGTGTGTGGGTCCTCTTCAGAGGGCAGTCTGAGTCTGCTCTGGGCATCTTCTTCCATCTGGCCATGCCAGGGACAGCTGCCGGCTGGCGTGGGTCTACGATCATCATCGTTACTCTCATCATCCCCCTTCCTTTGTTGTGGTGATGACCAGGGGTCACATACACCTCCTGCCGTGTGGTTTTGTCACACACTTGGCCCCAGCGCCCGCCCGTGGGGGGAGAGTGCGTGCAGGTGTTGTATGCATGTGACACCCCCCCTTGGCTGAGGGGCTCACACGCATGGTCGACAGGAGGCCGCCCTTCCTGGCCCTGGAGCTAACGCACGGGAGTGCTCGTACCCCTTCAGTGGTGAGCCTCACCCCCACCTGGTGCAGCTCCCGGACAGCGGAGCTGCCAGGAGGGCGTGTGGCACAGCCAGGCAGCTCTGGGGATCGAACTCCCGGCCTGAGGCTTTCGAGGCAAGTGCTCTAGTCCCCTCCCCCTCCTCACCGACCCCCAACCCCCACCCCCGGCCCACCTTGAGCCTTTGCAGGTTCGGAGGCGTGGGGAGTCAAGCAGCCGCCCTGGGCCGGGACCCATCTGTGCTGTTCCCTGGCACGGGGGAGAGTCTGCTCACTCCCACCTGCCACGAGCCGGGGTGCGGGGGCCCTGCTGGAGGCGGGTGGGTGGCAGCCGGGCCCCTTGTACCAGAGTCTCAGTGCTAGGTCTGTGAAGGGTGCGAGCTGTGCCCAGGGGAGGCCTCTTGAGTGACGAGAGAGCATGACAGAGCTGCCTTCCCGGAGAAGGCCAGGTGGCCTCTCCCTTTGGTGGGTCCTAGGCTCGAAATGCAAAATCTGCGTTCACCTGCAGTCCCAACCGCCCCCGCCTGTAGAGCTTCCTGTCTCGAGCAGTATTAGAGGTGCCTGGTGAAAGTGCAGGAGGCCCACATCTGGCGGGGGTGGGGAATACAGCTCCTTGTCCCCCCATTCCCCCATACACACACACACACACACACACACACACACACACACACACACCCCAAACCCAGGCAAAACCCACCGCAAACCCTCCAACAATGCACTCCCCTTCTCTCAGGGGGAGGTGTCCTTGGGAAAGCATCAGAATTGGGCACATTTTAACAACACACAAATTTATCTCCTAGGATATCCGCTTTAGGAGTGAACAACGTTGGGAACAATCTGTGCCCTCAAACAGGAAAGCCACAATGCATCCAGGGCATGTTAGAATTCTGGAGCACAATTGGAGGGCGTTTGACAGTACAGTGTGGGAGGAAAACAGCCGACGGGTGTGGCGGAAGCCCCAGCCCCACTGAAGACCTGCCTGTGAATCCCGGGGGGCAGGGGGGCCCTGCGTCCTGATGTCCGGTCGGTCGGTCCTGGAGGTGGGAGCGGAGTGTGTTTCGAGTGTGGTGGTGGTGCCCAGAGGGGTCCCCAGGAGTCGCAGGGGTGGGTGGTGCGGGAGAGTGGTCTATGCTGGGTGTCTGACTTCTGGGCGACAAATCGATCTTTCTGTAAGAACGTGATTTTTGGTTTTGTTTTTGGGCCACATCAGTGATGCCCAGGGGTTACTCCAGGCTCATGCACTCAGGAATTACTCCTGGTGGCGCTCGGGGGGGGGGGGGGGACCATATGGGGTGCTGGGGATCGGACCCGAGTCAGTCAAGTGCAAGGCAAGTGCCCTACCCGCTGTGCTATCCGGCGCCAGTTGGCCTGAGCTCTCAACCCTCCGTCCTAAGGGTCTTTCCTCAGGCAGTCTCTCAGGGACTGTCCTCGTCCCTGAGCGCCTGTGGAGACAGTTTCACAAGAGCACCAAGGGGTCTCCTCCAAGTGGCGTGCTGGGGTCTTCTGAGGTGCGGCTGAGCAGGGGGCGGGGGCCGGGCCCTCCTCAGAGCTATGGATGTACTCCACCACATTCGGCCCTATGCGGAGAACCCACTGACCAGTGCCCGGACCCCAGGCCTGGGGGGCAGGGAACCCCACTCTGTCACCAGCCCTCTGCAGCCTGGGACTTGAATGGCTCGCCTCCCTGGGAGAGTGAGGAGCCGGGGCCCAGGGGCCCTGGGGAAGCCGCCTTCCTCGAGCCTGAGAGGGACTCACATGGGCAGTGACGGGTGGCCTGTCCCCTCCTGCGTCCACTGCTTTCTTTCCCCCAGTGTCTCTGCAGCTCTGTCCGTAAAGGAAGTGCAGGTCTGAGCAGGATTGCTCAGGACCCCGCTTCTGCCTCTCGGCCTGCCCTGCTCCACCCTCTAGAAGCTTCTGCAGAAGACAGACTTCTCACCCCCACGTTTGCTCCTCCCCTGGGGTCACCGCTGGCATGGGGAGCCTGCAGAGAGCCCAGTTGCCCTGTGCCGTGGCGCCCCCTGCAGGCAGAGGCAGGAGCGGCAGCATGCGATCCCAGGTGGCTGCAACCCCTCTCACCCTCATTTCCTGGAGCGCCCAGGTATTTAAAAAACACGGTAAGAAAGAAACGGCTCCAGAGTTGCAGTGTGTCTCAAACGTTTGCCGGAGCAGAGTAGCGCCTTTCACACCCACACAGCAGTGTGACTGTGCTAGTCACAAGATAACAGAATTTTCCAAGACGGAGCAAACAGACCGGCGGGCACTGCAGGCTGGCAGTGGGTGCTGCTCTTGGGCTGCCTGGGGGGCGGGCACGGGGCCTCCAGGTTGTGCTCCCTCGGAGCAGACTGACTGTCCAGTTGCAGGGCCCCTGGCATCCCCTGCTGCCCCTGGGGTCCCCAGCTCTCCTTCCCGGGCCGTCCACAATGCTCAGCCACAGAGCAGGTGCCTGGATGTTCCCAGTGGGTCAAGGTCCTGGGCTCGGTCCCTGGGGTGGTGACTGCCCAGACTGCCCCCTGCAGGCCCGGGGCGGAGCACAGCATGGCTGGAGGGGGCCCTGCCGCCTCTCAGGGCCGGCCACAGATCAAAACTATTTTTATCATCACAATGAGACCGATGTGTCATTTTCTGACAAATAAAAATGTAAAGGTCATTGATGCGGCTGCAGAGACCACACTGGAATTCATCTTCAGGACGCTGCCTTCTCTCAGCCATTGGAGGCAGTGTGAGAGACGAATGCTGAGACCACCCAGAGGCTCACAGGCCTTCCTGTCCCCCCGCCATTCTCTCTCTGAGAGTCCAGACATCCACACGTTATTATTGTTATTATTATCATTATTATTATTATTATTATTTTGCTTTTTGGGTCACACCCATCAGTGCAGAGGTTACTCCTGGTGGTGCTCAGGGGATCATATGGGATGCTGGGAATCAACCTGGGTTGGCTGTGTGCAAGGCAAACGCCCTACCCGCTGTGCTATTGCTCCAGCCCCCATCCACACGCTTTAACAAGTCACAAGCCACAGAAGAGGGACAGTGAGAAGATCCGGCAGTCTTTCATTAAGCGCTATTATATAAGCATGTAAAATGACAATTTGTCTGATTTTTATATTGAGAAGGCAGTTATTTTTTGCTAAAATATGTGACCATCTAATGGGCTGCGTTACTTTTCAATGAATTAAATTGTTTCCTCAATTTCAATTTCTAATATCAATAACTATGCCGCTATGATTGGAATGCTCCAGCCTTTTGCAATTTATTTTATTTATTGCTTTATCTTTTATTACTTTGTACGTTGGCTGTGCCAGGGGTCAAACCCAGAGCCTCAAAAAAAACCAAAAAAAAAAAAAACCAAAACTTTTAGGGGCCGGAGCGATAGCACAGCGGGTAGGGCATTTGCCTTGCACGCGGCCGACCCGGGTTCGATCCCCGGCATCCCATATGGTCCCCCAAGCACCGCCAGGAGTAATTCCTGAGTGCAAAGCCAGGAGTAACCCCTGAGCATCGCTGGGTGTGACCCAAAAAGAAAAAAAAAACCCAGAGCCTCACATGTGTGAGCTATGTGCTCTATTGCTGAGTCACATTCCCCCACCCTTCCCAAATGTATTATCCATAGCCACCTAAGGAGATGCAGTGCACATACTACAAAACTCAGACTTTTCCAGGGTGCCAGTCAGTGGTTTCAGGTCCCAAATGATAATACAGTGGATAAGAGGCTTGCCTTGCATGCAGCTGACCCTGATTCCAATCCCCAGCTCTGCATATAATCCCCTGAGTGCTGCCAGGAGCGGTCCCTGAATACAGAGCCACTGGGTTGTGGCCCCAACCTTCTTATCCCCCCCAAAAAAAACCTAACAAACAATTTTGAGGTTTCAGTATGCTCACACAGTTGTGTGGGCTGAATCTTGCCTCGCTCACATCATTGCCCCCACGGGGAACCCTGACTCCAGTACCAGTCTCTCTCCAGTCCTCTGCCCGGGCCCCTCCTGCCCCTGGCGACCACTCCTCTTCTTCCTCTCCGGACAGCTCATCTGAATGGGACTGTCCCCCGTGTGGTCTTGGGGCTGGCACCATTAGCGTCTTCCCATGATTCATCCGTGTTAGAGTGTGTTTCCTTTCCTTGAAATCAGTTTCCCCTCATATTCGCTCACCAGTTGATGGACATTCTTGGCGTTCCCACTTTGGCGCTGTGAAGAATAATGCTGCTGTAAAAAATCCTATCTAAGTTTTGCGCGGATGTATGTTTTCGGTTCTTGGTATTGATCTAGAAGTAGTTTTTAGGTCATATGGTAGCGATAGCACAGCGGGTAGGGCGTTTACCTTGCATGCAGCCGACCCGGGTTCGATTCCTTCGTCCCTCTTGGAGAGCCTGGCAAGCTACAGAGAGTATCCCACCTGCATGGCAGAGCCTGGCAAGCCACCCGTGACATAGTCGATATGCCAAAAACAGTAACAAGTCTCACAATGGAGATGTTACTGGTGCCTGCTCGAGCAAATCGATGAAAAATGGATTGACAGTGCTAGAGTGGTGCTATGGTAGTGTGAAACAGTTCAAGAGATGCCAGAGGGGCCAGAGCGATAGTACAGTGCGTAGGGTGTTTGCCATGCATGTAGCTGATCCAGGTTCAATCCCTGGCATCCCATATGGCTCCCCAAATACCTCCAGGTGTGATTCCTGAGTGCAGAGCCAAGAGTTAGTCCTGAGCATTGCTGGGTGGGACCCAAAAAGCAAAAAAAAAAAAGGAGAGATGCCAGACTGTGTTCTGACTGCACTTGTTTGGTGGCCACTCTTGGTTCAGCTGTGTACTTCGTACCGTATGTGTGGCGGGGGGAGGCCACTCCTGGTGCTCCCCAGAGCACTATCCCCTGCCAGGGATCAAACCTGCCTTCCTGCATGCAAAACGTGTCCTCCCGTGAGCTCTCTCTAGGCCCCCAGCCTCGGTGATCTTTAAGAGTGTAAAGGGATCTTACGTGTGAGCCACTGGTGTAGACGGGCCTCGAGCGTGGGATGCGGACAGCCCAGCATAGCACCTCGTATTTCTACTCTCAGACTGAGAGCTCCTCGGACTTGTCTCTCTCCTCCCCCCGCATGTGCCCGTATCCTCCTTCCTCTCTCTCTCTCTCTCTCTCTCTCTCTCTCTCTCTCTCTCTCTCTCTCTCTTTCTCTCCCTCTGTCTCTCTTCTGTCTCTTTTCGGGGTACATGAGCTCTATCCTTAAATTAGAGGTCAAAGAGCGGGTCCCATCCTTAGTGGCAGAGAGAAAATGAGCCCGGACAGACTACGCAGGTGGAAGTACCTGGAGTCGAGAGCAGGCCTGGCGCCTGCAGCATCCCCAGGGTCACTGGAGTCCCTGTGGGAATGTCCCTGCAGTCGGGCAGGTCCCGACTATGGGGACGGGCCCCACTGCCATGCTGGTGACTGAGGCGTTCCGGGGCGACTGAGCCCATTAGGGAGTTGGGCTCGGCCACATTCCCGTGCCTGGCATCAGCTAGAGTCCCCCTCGTGCAGGGCGTGTCTGGGCCGGCTAGCCGTGTGTCCCTCCTAGCCTGGCCCTCCTGCGCTGCAGGGCCGAGCTGGCCTGGTACCTTCACAGCTGCTCTGGACGTGGCAGAGGTGTGTCACTCAGGTGCTCGCTGGCACCAGCCCTTTGATGTCCTGCTGGTCACGTCCAGTCCTGCCACCCGGTCACACACCTCTGCTCTTATCCAAGTGGCACTGGAGGAGTGAGTCTGAGGGTGGAGGTGCCGGCGGCCTCTCATAGGGCTGGGCTGGGCTGGACCGGGTCAGGTTCCACCCACGCCACAGCCAACAGTGTGCTCTCGCTTTCCCCCTCTCTCCCCCCAGACGTGACTCCCCACCTGGCTGGGCCCCCTGAGCCATGGCTGACACCATCTTCGGCAGTGGCAATGACCAGTGGGTTTGCCCCAATGACCGGCAGCTGGCCCTGCGAGCCAAGTGAGTACCCCACCTCCACCCCCACCGTGCATGCTTGTCTCCAGCAAGGTTCCCAGGGACCTTGGAGGGGACAGTCAAGGGGCAAGTGCCCGGCCACGCCCTGTCTGGAGCTGACCACGCAAGGGCCGTTTCTTCCTCTAGTTCCACGTGGGGCATGCTGGCAGTAAAGCTCGGCTCTCTCCTCGTGAGTGGTGGCGCAGACCAGACGCACCGGTCATCTTACCCCCGCGGCCAGCCCCGCAGGGTGCCGGGAGCCCCGGCGCTCTGCCTTCCCTGTGAAGAGCCGGAGCTGCCGCCCTGTCCCAGGCCCCGAGGGGAGCCTTTGATGTCTGCTGCCACTTCAGAGCTGCCGCAGGCAGACAGACCTGTGCTCAAAGTCCTGGCAGCTGCAGGAAGAGCATCCGTCCCTCCCCCCTGGGCGAAGCGCAGCTCCCCGAGGTGCCCAGGCCTCTGCTGGCTCCTGGCTCCTCTCTGCTTCCCGTCAGCCCCCTGGGCACAGCCTGTGGTCCCCTTGACTCCGGCTGTCTCTGTCCACCCCATGGTTTGACCTGGGATTCCCAACTGCCTCTGCTGCCTTCCTTGTCCTCTCCCCAGGGGGAGTGTGTGCGTGTGGTGGCGGGGGCGTCTTGGGGGGAGGGGTGGTCCCTGGTCTCGGCTGAGCCCAGCTGGGCCCCTTCATTGTCAAACCATGCTAATTACAAGAGCCAGCATTTCCCAAGTGGGACCAAGTTCAAGAAATTGGCAATTAGATGTTATGAGCCCGCAGGGGACGGAGCTGGAACATCAAAGGGGAATCAGAAAATGAATTCAAGAGGGCCAGGCTGAGCAGCATCACATGCGGCCGCCGGTGTCTGAGCGGCTGCTAACGTGTGTGTGTCTCTCCCTCCCTGGGCTCAGACCCGCCGGCAAGCGGGGTGCGGGCTCTCCCTCCCTCCCTCCCTCCTCCGGCTAGTGGCAGGCTCCCACCAGGCTGCCGGGACCCCCGCCGGCCCCACCAGCATTCTCTGTGTTTCCTCTGACCTTGTCTGTGTGCAGCCAGAGCTGTTCTGGCACCTTTGGGGAGAGCAGACGCTTTCATCTTCTCCGCGGTGTGTTTCCCCGAGACACCAGGCTCCGTGGGTCTCTGGGCTCCCTAACAGGGAGTGCCACAAATCCCACAGCGGGGGACCGTGTCCAGAGGCCACTTCCTCCCGGGCGCCTGCTTGGGGCTGCTGGCGCCTGCAGGGTTCCCAGACTCCCTGCGGTGTGGCAGGCACCCATGGGGCATGGTGAGGCGTAAAGCCATCCATCTTCACCCACAAGCCACACATAATCGCTCCAGCAGCCAGGTGCAGGGTACTCACTGGCCTGGGGGTCAGGAGGGGCTTCTGGGCAGAGTGAAGCTAATGCCATGGGCTGGGGAGGGGGTGCAAATGGGGTGGGAATGCAAGGAAGAGCTTCTGGACAGAAGGAAAGGCAGGTGCAAAGGCCCCGAGGTAGGAGACCCGCTGTGGAGAGGCCTGGTAGCGGTGGGGGTGGCGTACACACAGTGAGGGCAGAGTGTGAAAGGAAGACTGTGCCAGGGGACAGGCAGAGCCTGCTCTGGAGTGGGAGCCAGAGGGTCCCACCTGGCCTTGACATTGTGCTGTGCTCAGTGATGAGACTCTGCCCTGCCCGGGGGGCCCTGAGAATGGCCTCTTCTCGGAGGGGGTGTAGGAAAGGCCTCCGGCGGCAAGCAGGTGGGAAGAGACCTAAGGTACCCCAGGGAGTGCCCGGTGTCATCAGGCCTGGGAGCCACACACAGCCACACACTGGCAGCCCAGGAGGGTGGGTGGGGCCATGCCAGGTGATGGAGAGATGAGGGTGCCCATCCCGCCATTGGTGCAGGTGGGCTTGGGGAGCCAGGATGCCTCAGGTGTGAGGCGCCATCTATCCCGAGAGGCCCTGAGGGGCCTCCTGTGGCTGCAAGGGGCTTGGTAGGGCTCAGGAGGCCCATGGCCACATGGTCCTTCCAGATGGGATGGTGGCCCGGAAGGACATTGGCGGAGGAAGTGCAGGTTGGCGGGGCTTTGTGGGGGACGGTTTGAGGTAAGAAAAGGAGGTCTGGAGGATGCCAGGGGACAGCCCGGGGGGCAGTTGGCAGCGGCCAGACAGTTGCTTTCTAGGCCCTGGTTATCAGAAAGCCACATGAGGGGGCCAGAGAGGTTGCACAGCGGGTAGGGTGCTTGCCTTGCACAGCATGCAACCCATTTTTTCTGGAATTGGCTATCTTTTTTTTTTTTTTTTGGCTTTTTGGGTCATACCCGGTGATGCACAGGGGTCACTCCTGGCTCTGCACTCAGGAATTACCCCTGGCGGTGCTCAGGGGACCATATGGGATGCTGGGAATCGAACCTGGGTCGGCCGCAGTGCAAGGCAAACACCCTACCCGCTGTGCTATATCGCTCCAGCCCAGGAATTGGCTATCTTCTTAAATGAAAAACAAGAAATTTTGGCAAAAAAATAAAATGAAGTGTTTTCTTACATCCCTCCCCCCTTCTCCCTTTCTGGTGCCAGGGGTGGAGTCGGGGTTTTGTCTTTGCATCCTTTTAAATTAAGATTTCTGAGGCTGGAGGGCAAGTACAGTGTGTAAGGCATTTGCCTGGCTCATGGCCAGCCCAGGTTGATCTCTGGCATCCCATATTGTTCCCCAAGTACGACCAGGAATAACCCCTGAGTATTGCCGGGTGTGGTCCAAAGTCAAAACCAAACCAAAAAATTGCGATCCCTCAGCGCCAGAGAGCGAATACGGGGGCAAGGGTACTTGCCTCACACTCGACCAGCTCTGGTTCTGGCCCGGGTATGGTTCCAGCTCCACCTCAACACGGCTGGGTGTGGCCTATACGATCCCTCTTTCATTTTTTGTAATTAAAATTTTTTTTCCAGCATAGCTCATAGAGTCAAACTATGAGTTATGAGGCAAAAGTGTTTGTAACAAAGAGCTTAGGGCAAAACTGTCCCTGTAGCTCTCATGCTGAGACTGTGGACCACGCATGAAGTACGGGGGCACCAGCCTGGAAGGGCAGTACCAGGGGGCAGCAGGGTTCACCTGGTTGGGGGAACCCCCGGAAGGGGGCCACTCCTCTCCCCACCTACATCCTGCCAGAGCCCCGCCCCCAAATAGGCCACACCCTTTGGTGCTGGCGGCCACGCCCACCGCTCCTCCCACCCGGGCTGGAGTTTGGAGTGCGCTGAGCCTGCAGTGCGCTGAGCCACGGGCTCTTGGGTAGGCGTCATTACCTGAACCCGGGCTTCCCGTCACACTGTCATTCTTCCAGGCTGCGACTGCCTCCTGGTCCATGTCCGACTACGGGCACAGAACGTTTCCAACAGTGGGGCCCCAGCATGGAGAGTCGGGGTCTGGGCACCCCTGCCACTGTCTCCCCATCAGAGAAGGGGAAGGGGTGGGGGTCTCTACCCTCCGCCCCAGGTAGCAGCCTGAGAAGGCCGTGACCTTTCTGCGGAGCCCCCAGCGCCAGCCCCGCACCCACTTGCCCCCCTGCAGCCTCCCTCCCCACCCCCCCACTTGAACCCTCAAGTTTTCCAGATCCCACGTCAGTCACTTTGGAGTCTCCAGGTGAAGCCCCCTCACTCTCTTCTATGATATCGATCATTTTTAAGCACTCCCTGCCCGCCTTAGGTGCCCACTGCCCGTGGGATGAGCTGGGCACCCCCGGACACGGAGCCTGCCTCCCGTGCCCTCACCCTGCCCCCCTCCCCGACACACACAGCGCCGCGCCTGCTCTGTCCCCAGATTGCTTGGGGCTTGCGGGGTGGGGCGGGGGTGCCACGAGGCCTCAGCGCAGACGGTGCTGTCCTGTGTCCAGGCTGCAGGCCGGCTGGTCCGTGCACACCTACCAGTCCGAGAAGCAGAGGAAGAGCCAGCGCCTGAGCCCGGCCGAGGTGGAGGTCATCCTGGCGGTGATTCAGCGGGCCGAGCGGCAGGAGGTGCTGGAGCAGCAGAGAATCGGGTGAGGGCCGCCCCCCAGCCCCAGGCCCCGCCCCGCCCCTGGGGACTGCCCACCGGCTCCCAGGCTCCCAGGGCAGCGCAGCGGGCTCTGCCTGAGCCCCCGCCCCTTCAGACCACAGCTCGCTTCTGTAGTTGGGGCTAGTGGCTCCTGCGTGGGCCCGGGCTGCAGGGGGATGGAAGGAGGTGTGTGTGGGGGGGGCAGGAACAGGGGGTGCTGCACCTCTGCAGCATCAGCCGTGCCTCAGAGGGGACAGGAAGGGAAGTGGCGGCGCTTCTGGACCATCTCCTCAGTGAGGTCTACGACCTTTCTCTTATTTTCTTTGGGGGGAGTTTTGAGCCATTCAGTGCTCAGGGTTCTACTCCCAGCTCAGTGCTCAGGGCTGGCTCCTGCTAATGCTTGGGGCAGCCCCGGGTGCCGGGACACAACCCAAAACGCCTGCATGCAAGCTTGTGCGCCAACCCCTGAGCCATCTCTTTGGCCCTTCAGCCTCTTTCCCAAGCTCCTGTGGCTGCCTGGCACCCAGAGCAACTTCCACAGTCTTGTATCATTTTTGCATTTGTCTCATCGCCAGAGCAATTCATGCTTCCTAGGAAAACCTGGAGACACAGGGCAGCCAGTAAGAAGTGCAGTGCCTGGTGTGGTCTGGGCCCACGAGACCCGGGCCCCCTCATCCTCTGCCCGTTATATACACAGTGATGCTCTCATGAGACACAGAACATCACTGGGACTTCTCGAAAGGGAGTAGGCTGCTCATGGAGGGGTGTGTGGTGGGTGCCCCCCACCCCCCGACCATGGATCACTGTGATGGCATTACTGCAGTCACGTGTCCCCCCTGCAAATGCCCCTGGTAGGCCTCCGCCTCTGCAGACCCGGGCCTGGGCCCTATGTCCACTCTGCAGACCCCTCTCTGCCACTGCAGGGGACCCCCTCAGCGGGCCTGCTGCAAATAGATGCTTCCTTGGGGTCCCCAGAGCGTGGGAAGGGCCATGCCCCTCCTCCATCTTGGCACTCCCGTGACCAGGCATATTCGAGCGCTGGCCTTAGTGAGGCCTCACTGCCCGGCCGGGCCGGGCCCCGGGGGCCAGCTCGGGAGAAGGCACACGTGTTCCTCAGTTAGGAGGCACATTAGCGCTGTGCTGATGGCTCCCCAAACTGCAGGCCAGCCAGGGCCACGGCTGGACCTGCTTGGGGCCTGAGATCCTGGACCGCCCAGCGGGGATCATGTGGAAGCCGGGGGTGCTTGCTGTGTGCATGGGGTGGAGGCACCCCCGGGCCCTGTCACGGGGCCTCAGAGAGAGCCTCCGGGGAGGGCTCACGGCTGCCATGGGAGGGAGCTGGGCTGACAGGTCTGGCATGGACCCTGGCATGTGACATCACATCTCTGCGCCTCTGTCTTCTCACCTTTACAATGGGGCAAGCAAGCTGCGGGGGCAGCGCAGAGGCCCTCATGTTCCAGTGCCCGAGGTCAGCGCTGGCCCCTTCAGGGGTAGGCCTGGAAGCCCCCGAGCACTGGCAACCGAGCAGCACCCAGTGGCTGGGCCAGGTCATGGACCCTACGGACCAGCTAGCCCAGTACCCAGGCTATCCAGGACAGGAAGCCCGAGCTCTGCCTGGAGACCCCCTCCCCACAAGATCACTGTTAAAGTAACGTGGGAACTCATGTCCTCGGCGTGAGGCCCCGTGTCCACACGGCCGTCCCTTCCCTGGTGCCCACCGGGCAGTCCTGGGCCTGGTGAGGGAACAAGCCCGGCGGCCGGCCAGCAGGCGCAGGGGTGGGGTCGACTGCAGGTTGCTGTGAAATGGGGCCCCGTGGGCTGTGAAGCACCTCGCCCCGGCCTCTCTCATTAGTGAGGCCCTTTCTCCTCCTGCCTCCAGCTCCTCCTGACACCCGGTTGCTCCAACGGAAAACGTGTCCACCTTGCTCGCTCTCCCTCTCTCACCCCCTTACCCCATCCAGATGCTCCTCTGAAGTGCCCCCAGGGCCTCTCTGCCCCTCTCCCGGTGCCCCTGCCCCGCCCTCACCTTGTTCCCTGCTCTCACCTCCACTCGCCCTGTGATCCCGGCGTCCCAAGCAGCCAGAGGGGGCTTCAGAAATTGTCATTCGGGATCAAATCTCTCCTCCCCCGAAAACTCTCCAGCGGCTTCACTGTAGGAAGTAAGCCAAATTCTCTGTGGTGACCTGAAAACCCCCTGGAAGTGGCCCCTCTGGGCCCCTCGCGCCTCCTTTCCTCCGGGGCGTTCTCCCTGCCCTGCCCAGCCCGGCCCAAGCTCTGCAGTTCTGTGCTTGTCGTCAGAGTGTCTCAGAGGGGCCTGCACTACCCCCCCCTACCCCTGTCTTCACTGATCCCTCCCTCCCCAGGCTCGGCGCCGTCCCCCTCCTGCCCACCCTGCCTCCCCCGATTTCTCTTCCCACGGTTTGCTTGTGCACCTGTTTCATTGGGTTGGCTTGGTTTGGGGGTCACCGTTGGCTGCTCTCAGGGCCTACTCCTGGCTCTGCTCTCGGGGGTCACTCCGAAGATGTGGGGCCGTGGTGCGTGGGCACACACGGGAGGCCGTGTGCAAGGCAAGCGCCTTAACCCCCGTGGATCTCTCCAGCCCACGCGCTTACTTGCTTGGGGACTTTCTGCCTTTCTCTGACGTCAGTTCCCCGAGATAGGAGCCATGTCTGTCTGTCTGCTTTGCTCCGTTTCCAGGGTGAGGCTCCTCGGTGATGCCCAATGAATAATGGGTGTGCGGATGAACGGTCAGCAGTTAGCCAGGGGGAGGAGGCAGCTGTGTCTGGGAGGAGCCCCTGGGAACCTGGGAGCTCTGTCTGCCCGTCCGTCCGTCTGTCTGTCTGATCTGACCCTGGCTTCTGTGGCGCAGGCGGCTGGTGGAGCGGCTGGAGACCATGCGGCGCAACGCGATGGGGGACGGCCTGTCCCAGTGCCTGCTCTGCGGGGAGGTGCTGGGGCTCCTGGGCAGCGCGTCTGTGTTCTGCAGAGACTGCAGGAAGGTAAGACCCCGCTCCAGCCTGGACCAGCCCCGAGGCTCTGTGTGTGTCCCTGCCTCTATGCCTGCTTGTGTGTGTCCCGAGGCTCTGTGTGTGTCCCTGCCTCTATGCCTGCTTGTGTGTGTGTGTGTGTGTGTGTGTGTGTGTGTGTGTGGTAGCTGACACTTCTTGGCAAGAAGGATCAGCTCCTGGGCTGGAGCGATATAGCACAGCGGGTAGGGCGTTTGCCTTGCACGCGGCCAACCCGGGTTCGAATCCCAGCATCCCATATGGTCCCCTGAGCACCGCCAGGGGTAATTCCTGAGTGCAGAGCCAAGAGCAACCCCTGTGCATCACTGGGTGTGACTCAAAAAGCCATATATATATGATCCTAAAAGAAGGATTGGCTCTTGGCAGACATGAATCAGGAGGACTGGCTCCTAGCTTCTGGGGAGCTCCATATCTCCCCCGCCTGGGTACGGATTCGGCCTGGGTGCGTGTCTAACCCACCAACCCACGTTTCCCACATCTGTAGAACAGGGAGGATGATGACCTGTGCTTTAGGGGGTTGTGAGTATCCACTGGTATCTGCAAAGTTCTGAGACCTTGTCTGGCCCGGTAAGTACTCAGTGAGTGTTATTAGATGGCCTTGGGTATGATCCTCTCAGGGCCAAAGAGCTGCTAGGACTGGGCTTCCTGTCCTGTGGCTATGCTCTTCTCACCCTCGGCCACTCAACCCGGAAGGGTCTCTGTGGCGGGGCCAAGGATGGAGCTCTGGGAGGGAGGGACGGAAGGAGGGAGGGAAGGAGGGAAGGAAGGAAGGAATTTACAACAAGGTCAAATGGGCTTTCTCCTTATACTGAGGGTTCTAAATTGTGCCACTTAGTAAATTGTTTCATACTGAGTCCAGGACCTTTTTAATTAACTTTTTTCCCCCTGGAATTTCTGTTGCCTTTGTTCTCCTTGGAAGGCCAAAGAAGAATGTGCCTTCTAATTCTCAGGATTATTTAGCATCATGGGTCTTCCAGCCCAGAGCCCATACCTATATTTCTCCTTTTCGTTTCTATCCTGGTGCCCCTGGGACCCACCTTTAAGTGACTTCCTCTGCCAGCCCTGCTATAAGCCTGGAGTTACTTTCTGGCGACTGCATTGGATGGAGAACACCCCCCACACACACACACACACCCAGCCCCCCGCAAAAAAAAAAAAGTAATAATGAAGGAAGTAAGAAAATTTTGGGAAGTAGTAAGTCCTGGGGAGACATGGAGATAGGGTGGGGGTAATGAGAATTGAGGACTAAAATTGATGTCAAAGAGGTCAGCTTGCACAGACGTGGCCCCCCACGGCCACTGGCAGTCTGCACAGTGGCATTTTTCAATGCCGTTTAAAATCTGGATGAGGGCTGGAGTGATAGCACAGTGGGCTGGAGAGATAGCACAGCGGGTAGGGCGTTTGCCTTGCACACAGCCAACCCGGGTTTAAATCCCAGCATCCCATATGGTCCCCTGAGCACCGCCAGGAGTAATTCCTGAGTGCATGAGTCAGGAGTGACCCCTGTGCATTGCTGGGTGTGACCCAAAAAGCAAAAAAAAAAAAAAAATCTGGATGAGACAACCAAGATGCCAAGGGACAGAGGTGTTAGTCAGATGCCCAGGTGGGAGCCAGGATTCCAGCCAAGGCTTTGAGCCCCCTTCTTCTGTCATGGGAGGCAAACAGGGCTGAGGATGTGGATTCACAGAGGAGGGGTAGTGGGGGGGGTGAGGGAGGGAGGCGCTTGGGAAGGTCTTCCAGGGCCCTGATGGAAGGTCAGCACAAGGAGGGGGCCAAGGCCTTGAGGGGCCCAGCCCCTGGCCAGGTGTGGCTGTATTTTGATTTCTGCCTGGGAGAATGGGCCCAGCGCCTGTCTGCTGCTTCTGCGCCTCAGAGCCTCGGGTGCTGTGAGTGTGTGGGCTGGAGGGTCCAGAGAACTGGCCGGAGCCGAGTTCCCCTTCCTGGAGATGTCTGGGGCCTTGGCCACCCCGGCAGGCTGCTGTCGTGGGTGCAGAACGATTAAGGCCAGCAGCTTCTCCGAGAGCCTTGCCTGGCGGGGAGGGGAGTGGGCGGGGGGGGGGGGGTACTGTAGCTGGAGTGGGGAGCTGGAGCTGTTCTTCCAGACCCTCCCGCTGCCCCTTCTGGGGGGTGTGGCCGCTACAGTCGCTGCAGGTGAGGACTTGGCTTAGGGGGTGAGCTGGGGCAGCTTAGAACATCAGAGGCCTTGTTCGGGGGCCAGGGGGGTGGGGGTTGGCACCCATTAGCACCCTCCCTCCAGAAAGCACCCTCCCTAGCACTGCCTCGCCTGGGAAGGGCTTTGCCCTTTGCATGTCGAGGGGGTACGGCTCCGCCTGTGGCACCCCTCTCCTGGCCGGAATGCATAGCCTCCAGAGCTTAAGGTTGGGGTCCCCACATCTGCGTGAAAGCACCGGCACCTCCACAGCCAGCAGGGAAGTCCCTCAATTTTGTGCAAGTTTCTCCCAGGGACTGAACTGTCACATAGCCTGTGGCTCATTCTGGATCAGGGAATCCAACAGACCTGGGCCCACAGTGAGCACTCCCCTCGGGGTCTGATGGGCAGGCTGGGCCCGCAGCGCCACTGACAGGAGCTGGTCCTTAGGACTGAGAACCAGCTGGAGGGAGGGCTGCCTGGAGGAGCAGGTTCCCAGAGCCAGGCTTCTGAGAGGAGGGAAGGACCAAGGGCTTGGAGGGCCCCAGCAGGAAACAGGCTGTGGGCAGCTGAGAGAGAGGACGTGGGGTCTGAGGGGGAAGGAGAGGGCCCCAAGACACCTGCCTTAGAGCGGGGCAGGGGGAAGACCTGGGCGGAGCTCAGCTCTCTGAAGGGCTGAGTCTGAGGGGTGAGGGCCCCGAGGGACTGGAGCAGAGTGGCCAGGCCCGGTGCCTGGGCCCTCAGGAGTGGTTAGAGAAGCCAGTCTTCCGGGTGAAGGCCGCTGTGGAGGGCACACTGTGCCTGGGCCCGCGCCCCGTCTGTGGTGTCTGGGAGCAGAGGGACCATCTCTCTCATTCAGGCTGGGGCGGCTGCGTGGACACTGCCCAGGCCCTGCCCCTCGGGGAGGAGTCACTGCAGTTGTGGCTGTGGCTGTGGAGGCAGTTCCGGGTGGGGAGCTGGGAGGGCTCGAGCAGGCCAGGGCTCAGGAGACAGGGGGGCCCCCCTCTCAGGCCCCGGGCCCCCAGATCCTCCCTGGGGACCTCCATCCTTGGCCACGCTTGGCAGCTGCCGGTGCAGGCAGGAGGGACGGGCAGATCTCAGATGGGGACGTGTCCAGGCCCGGGGGGCAGGGGCCCTGGGGATGTCCCTGACCTGGGCCCCAGCACAGCAGCCAGCCAGCACCCAAGCTAATGGGCATGTGGACAGAGGCCAGCACGCCCAGCCGGGGCTCACGTTCCCCCAGTGCTGGAGCCTGCGTGCCCAGCCTGCCGCTCCCCTGCCGGGTGGTTGATTAGAGGCCAGCCCCTCTAAGTGCCTGCACTCTGACTCAGCCGCCCCCCCCACCCCACACTCGCCTTTACCGGGCACGGGGGGCTGGGCAGGGGGACAGCCTGGGGTTCCAGGGAAGCGGCTGGGTCTGTCACCTGGACTGGGATGGTTTTTTTGCTCAGGATTGGGGGGGCACCAGAAATCTGCTTCCTGCCCCCTCCCCAAGACGCCTGGAAAGTGTGAACTGCTGAGGTGGACTAGCACCGCCCCCCTGCCCCAGGACAGTTGGTACAACCACGCTCACAAACCCCATCACACTGGACTGGGGCTGCTCTGTGATCCCACCTCAGACCTGGACGCTTCCCTCCTGAGTCTCCCCTCAGGCTTCCCCTCCACACACACACTCACATACCACACCTTACACACCTATGCGCGCACGCACACACACACACACACATACACACACGTGTGTGCATGAAGATGCCTCACTGCTACACACACCACATACACCACACCCTCCACCTCACAAATCACACACAGTACACACCTCACACACACAGACACAACATACACCTCACATACCACGCCTTGCACACACACACTCAGATGCCTCACCACCACGCACACCACCTACACCATACCCTCCACACACATACACCTCACACACCACACACATAGCACACACCACACCACAGACATCTTACCACACACAGCACACACACACTGCACACGCCACTCAAACACCTCATACACTACACACACCCACACATACCACACCCTCACACACCACACACGGGCACACTCGCATAAGCCCCCCATGACAGACCCCACTCTGCTCTCAAGCACACACCCATAGGGAAACCTGAGGCCATTCTCTGCCCCCTCCTGGGGTGTATAAACACTTGAGGAAAGTCACCGGGGCCCTGAGGGCCGAGCTGTGAGGCGCGTGGGGAGGGGCACTGTGCCCGCACCAGAGGACGAGGCGTCCGTCCTGCTGCTGCTCGCCTCAGTCGCCCGGCTGGGCTATGGAGTCCGGGGTCCCCGGTCTAAAGAGGCTGGCATAGGTGCTGAGTCCCTGTTTGGGCTGAGTGCCTGCTCTGTGCCGTCTCTCTGGGAGAGACAGCCTGGGTGACACTGGTGCGCCCTCCCCGTGTCCAGCCCAGTCCCGGGCCTGTTCCCGCCACACGCCCCAGCTGCCTCCCTCACAGGCGCCCCGGCTGCCTCCCTCAGCCGCCTGCTCCTCAGCCTGTCTGGAGGCTCTGAGGGGCTGAGGGCTCCGCCCCACACAGGGGCTCCCGTCAACCTGCGCTGCTCGCCCCGAGCTGCTTCCCTGTCCCTTCTTGTCACTGACCAGCGCAGGACAAGGCTCTCCCGAGGAGACGTCGGCGCCATCCTTGCTCTGGGTCTCCTTCCTCTTCCACGGCCACATCCAGAGTCACTGCCAGGCCCTGTGGCCCTTCCGGCCTCGCCCACTCACCTGCAAGAAGGGAGGGTCCTCACCACCCCTCCCCAGCCCAGTGCCTCAGCACCGTGAGTGTGGGGCAGGGGTGCAGCGCTGCGCCCCACTTCCCTCACTCACCTCCCACCCACTCTAGCCCCTCCGGCCTCTGCCCTGCGGCCTGACTCCTGGGACCACACAGATGGCACAGCTGCCTCAGCTCACCCTGTCCCCCTGTCCCTCAGCTTACCCTGTCCCCCCGTTCCCTCAGCTCATCCTGTCCCCCCATCCCTCAGCTTACCCTGTCCCTCCATCCCTCAGCTCACCCTGTCCCCCCATCCCTCAGCTTACCCTGTCCCTCCATCCCTCAGCTCACCCTGTCCCCCCCGTCCCTCAGCTCACCCTGTCCCCCCGTCCCTCAGCTCACCCTGTCCCCCGTCCCTCAGCTCACCCTGTCCCCCCGTCCCTCAGCTCACCCTGTCCCCCGTCCCTCAGCTCACCCCGTCCCCTCCATCCCTCAGCTCACCCTGTCCCCCGTCCCTCAGCTCACCCTGTCCCCCCGTCCCTCAGCTCACCCTGTCCCTTCCGTCCCTCAGCTCACCTTGGGGCTCAGGCTGCGATTGAACCATGTGTTCCCAGCACGAGGGCCCCACATGCTCCCTCCCTAGGAACCCTCTACCTGCCCCCAGTTGTATGATGCCGTCTGCCCCCAGAGGCTGGAGGTGGAAACCAGGATTATGCCCATTTTCCAGCTGGAGAAACTGAGGCTAGAGCCATGAATCAATCGCTCCTGATCACACACACAGGAACCTGCGGTTGCCTCTACAGCTGGGTCCAGAGTTTGGGCCCACATTCCCTTCCGGAAGCAAAGACTAAAGCCAGGTAGAAGCCCCTCCCCCAAAAAAGGTGCTGTCTTGCCAATGGGGCACCAAGGCTACTGACCAGGTGCCTCCAATGCTGGAGAAGGATTTGGGCCCCTGGAGTTGGGCTGGAGTTGCTATGGGGCGTGGTGCCTGGCCTGGCCCCTGAGACTGAGCCCTGCCCCCGAGAGTGGACCTTGCCTGATGTCTGCTTTCCCCGGGCGCCACGTCCGAGCAGGCCTGTGGGGCTTAGGTTGTTACCCAGTCGGGACCCCGGGCTCCTGTCTGCCCTGCCCTCCCCCCGCCGGGGCTCTGCCTGGCCTGGCGGCCCAGCTGGCCTGTGCCCAGCCTCAGGAAGCAGCGTGGGCAAATCTGCTTAGCGGCTGTTACCAGCAGCGCTGATCTGCACAGCGCCCGTCCTCGTCGGGAGAGTGAGAGATAATGACATTTCCGGTTCCTGGAGTGGCCTGCGCAAGCCGCGCCTGCCAACTGCCGCCCGACGCGTCTCCCCAGGCCGGGGAGGGCTGCGGGGGGTGGAGGGGGCCGGGGAGAGGGGATGCCGGCCCTCCTCGCCCTGGCCGGCTCTGTTCTGGGGGAGGGACGGCCCAGCATTGCAGAGGGAGAAACTGAGGCTCAGAGGGCTTATTATCTGCCAGGCCAGCCCGAGGCCCCCCTCTGCCCAGGGGCCACATCTGCCTCGTGGGGCCTTTGGGCTCCGTCAGAATGTAAGGGCTCTCTGAACCCCAGCGCCGTGGGCTCGTGTGCTGGCCACTCAGCCCCATCCCCCTGCGTGGGGGCGAAACATCCTCTCCCTCCAGGTCACCGGGCGGAGTGGCTGTGGGAGAGCCAGGTGCAGTTTCGTCTCTAGGGCTGTGTCCCATGGCTGGGAGCACCCGGGAGGGGAGCCAGCCTTTGGGGTGGGCCGGGGAAGGAATCAAGGAGGGCATCGTGGAAGAGGTCGGTGCTCTGGACTCAGAAGTCAGCGTAGACAAGGGAGCACCCACCCGGGCCGAGGCCTGTGAGAACCTACAGCACAGGGTGCAGCCCGGGAAGCCAGGGAAGCCGGGAACATTCTCACCGTCTCTCACCCGTCTGCGCCTCTTTTCCTGTCTCTGCCGTCAGGCCGTGCTTGCTGGCGCTCTGGGCAGCCTTGGGCCTGGATGCATCTGGGGGTGCTGCCGACCGACCTTGTTCTGGGGAGAGGACGGTGGGGGCAGGCAGGAGAGTCCACTTCACTCTCCCAGGGAGACAGCAGCCTGCCCCCAGCAGGGAGGTTTTTGTTTTTGTTTTTTTTTTGAAGTCATCAATTTTATTTCTTTACTCGGGGTTTGGGGCTCACACCCACAGTGCTCAGGCACTACTCCTAGCTCTGTGTGCAGGGGTCAGCCCTGGGAGTGCCGGGGCTCGAACCAGAATTGACTGCATCTGAGATGAGCACTTTAACCCCTGCACGATTTCACTGTCTCTCGGGGCCCAAGCAGGTCCTTTGGTTTTATTTCGGTGTTTGGGCCACACTTCGATGGTGCTCCCAGCGCTGCGCTCGGGGATCACTCCTGGCGGTGGTGAGGGGACCCCATGAGATGCCGGAGATCAAACCTGGGTGAGCTCTGCGCAAGGCAAGCACCCTGCCCGCGGTACTGTTGCTCCAGCCCCTCACGCGGGCCCTTTTCTCTGGGCTCAAGCCGAGAATTTCAGAGCCTGAGTCTGCTTGGGGGGCTGATGCTGGCGGAGGGAGCATCCTTCCTCCTCGAAGCCCCCCCAAATCTGGGCAGGGGAGAGCTGTGCCGGACTCAGGAGGGGGACAGCCTGGCAGGACTCACAAGAGAACAAAAGCGCCCCCAGCTGTGGTGGCTCCCGGCTCCTTTCAGCCTCTGGCAGGGGCACTGCCCACACACGCTGAGGGGCAGACTGGGAGGGATCGGGCGGCTCCAGCCCAGGGCTTCCAGAGTGCAGAGCGTGGTTATGCAACAGGGCTGGCGGGGGAGGAGGGGGCAGTCAGCTCTGCGCTGCTCCTGTGGGTCTGTCTGGGAGCGCAGAAAGCCAGCTGCGGCCCTCGGTGGCCGCTGCCGTGCCGGGGCCATCACTCATGGCCGGGAGTGCAGGAGGCCCGGGCACCATCCGTCTCGGGGGCCCCCGGAGCCCAGCTGAGAGTAGCTCCGGTGCCCCGCCAGGTGCGTTCCCACATGGAGAACAAAGCAAGCAGGAAGCAGGGAGGCCCCCAGCCCCGTTCTTGCAGTACAGGACAGCCCGCTCAGTGTGGGGGGGAGCGCACGCCGTCAGCCCCCTGCCCCTGGGCCACAAGCAGCAGGTGACGAAAGTTCACACCCTGATGTGGGAACCGGGCCCTGCTCTCCCGCCTCCCTCCCCCACGTCAGGGGGTCCCTCCTCAGGCCAGGAGCCCTCCCTCCCTCGCAGCCCCCCCATGGAAGTGAGCGCAATGAAACGCTGGAAGGATTGTCCGTGCATGCGTGTGTGGGCGGGGTGCGGCAAGGCGGGTGCCCGGCACAGAGCGAGAGCCTGATAAATGGTGCCTGGGCATGCCCCAGAGCTGAACCTGCATAATCACCAGTGTCATTCATCAGCACCCCCCACCCGTCATCCACCTCCCTGCCAGCCCAGGGGGCATTGCAGAGCTGTTGGCCTGTGCAGTACAGTGTTTGGGAGATAGCCAGCCTCCCTGTGGCCTGTGTGGAGCCGCTTGGACCTGTGTGTGGGGGACGCAAGGTGCTTAGCCATGGCCCAGATCCAGTCCAGGAGTCTGGGCTCGTGTGTGTGTGTGTGTGTGTGTGTGTGTGTATGTGTGTGTGTGTGTCCGTCCTCCTACCAGCAGGTTGAGGAGTGTCTGTTAAGGGGTGTGTGTGTCTGTTAGGGGTGTGAAGGGGTGTGTGTGTGTCTGTTAGGGGTGTGTCTTTTGGGGACAGGGGGTTGTCTGTTGATGTTGTGTACTTGCGGGCGGGTATCTGTTGTTAGTGTGTATCTGTTGGGGGTGTCTGTCCCCTGGGTCCCTCTCGTGACCCCTCAGCACCCGATTTTCTGTGTTTGCAGCCCGGCAGGTAGGACTAAGGCTCTGGTTTGCATGTTGGAAGTCCCCTTGACACCTGGTATGAGGACAAGTATTGCCCCCATGTCCCCACGCATGCCCAGTGTCTGTGCTTCCCTTCCGTCATGCACGACCTGCCTCTCTGGGGCTCTGAAGACTCTCGCTGCTGCTCACGGGGACCCTCTGCACCACCCGCTCACATCACCCTCAGCCCCTGGTGCAGCCCCTTCTCCGGCGCCAGCCCCGGGGTGCCCTTGTGGGTCACCGGGGCCGGCCTGACCACTGCTTGCGGCGAGGCCGGGCGCAGAAGCCACGCCAGACCCCCTACCCGGGGCATGGTTTTGTACTGTGGGCTCCTGAATGCGGGTCATCATTGTGCTCCCCCCTCCTCTGGGGCGCAGTGCCCTCACCACCAGGGCACGGTGGAGGGAAGGGCTCCTCTCAAATCCGCTTCCTTTTGCGTGGGCACTGGGCTGGTGGTCCCGGCAGCCTCAGTAACTGCTCTGCTGGGGACAGGAACCTGCAAAGGTGGGGAGCAGAGAGACCACCCTCCCTTATAGATCACTTCTCGGCTTCCTGCTGGCTTGTCCCAGACCATCCCAGACCAGGGTTTGGGAGTCTTCCAGCAATGTCTCATGGGGGCCTCAGTGTTACGGCACTTAGGGGCAGCCAGAGCCAACGGCAGCAGCCCCCAGCCCTGCGGAGAGGAGGGTCCTGGCTGTGCCCTCCTGAGGCTGGAGGAAGGTTGAGGGGGGGCTGGCCCTGCCTTGCCGGTGCCCACCCAGCCTGGGCATCACACCCGAGCCCCCCCAAAGCCAAGTTGTCCTCGTTTACTGCATCAGGGACAGTCACACCCTCTCAGAGAAGTAGTTATAACAATGAAGTGAGGGGGCGCTGGAGCAGTCATACAGCAGGGAGGCCGCTTGCCTGGCACATGGCCACCTCAGGTTCGAGTCCCAGCACTCCATATGATCCCCCAAACCCCCCAGGAATAACCCCTGAGCTCTGCCAGTGTTACTCCTGCCACCTCCCCTGGGGGGAGGGGGGTGAAAAGGAATTAAGTGAGAAGTTTGTTCCCCCAAGCACATCTGCTTGCGTTTATGTCTCTGCCTCTTCCGCTCTGGAGAAGCCGAGTTCTTCCCTTGAACATGTATTTCCTCTCTTTCTCTCCCTTCACATCTTTCTAAGTAAGTTTCAGTAAGAACCCTTGCTTTACATTTTTTTTTCTTTTTGGGTCATACCCGGCAATGCCCAGGGGTTACTCCTGGCTCATGCCCTCAGGAATTACTTTGGCGGTGCTCAGGGGACCATATGGGATGCTGGGAATCAAACCCATGTCGGCTGTGTGCAAGGCAAATGCCTTACCCACTGTACTATTGCTCCAGCCCATCTTGCTTTACTTTTTTAAAAAATGTGAGATAAAACAGCTAGCTTAGAGCCTGGTGCAGTGCAAGGGCTTGCTAAGGCATATAAATATTTATCACCTGTACCTAAGTGGCTCACTATTTTTAGTCATTTGGTAGTGGGACCTGGGTTTAAGGTACAGAGTCTGACTACAAGGGCTAGCTTTTTTTTTTTCTTCATTTTTTGAGGGGGGATGGTCATACCCAGTGGTGCTCAGAGCTTACTCCTGGCTCTGTGCTCAGGAATTATTCTTGGCTGTGCCTGGGGGATCATATGGGGTGCCAGAGATTGAACCTGGGTCAGCCATGTGCAAATGCCCTCCCTGCTGTACTATTGCTCGGCCCCTACAAGAGCTAGCTCTGACTTCCTGGACCCCTGGGGCTGGTGAAGCCTCTCCACACTTGGCTATGGGCAGGGCTAAGCTAGTGAGCAGGGGGTCTGTCACCCGGGGTCTACTGGGGCAAGTCTGGCATCTGAGTCACAGCCCACCCGCAGGTCCTGTCACCTGCCTATCTGCACAGATGTTTTCTGCTTCTTTAATTCATCTAGACTTGAAGGGGGCAAGTGATTCCCCAAAGCATGTAGCATGGGCTTCCTTTAAATAGGAATTCTGTTTATCCATCTGAAATAGATTTTTAACTCAGCAGAATATGATTTACATTTTGGCCGCTATCCTTCTAGACATTTTTCTATGCATATATCAGCTTATCAGCTTCTAAATAGAGTCAGGCACATATGCATATATATATGGTGAAGAATCATACTATGCATATTGTTTATAACAGACTGCTTAAACTTAATTTATCATGACTATTGCTCCATTTCAGTACACACACAACTTTCTTGCAACAGTTTTCACTTTTTCTGTTTGCATAATGGATTTTTTTTGGGTGTTTTTTTTTTCTTTTTGTTTCACACCCGGCAATATACAGGGGTTACTCCTGGCTCTGTGCTCAGGAATCACTCCTAGAGGTGCTCAGGGGACCTTATGGGATGCTGGGAATCGAACCCGGGTTGGCCACATGCAAGGCAAACGCCCTACCCGCTGTGCTATCCCTCCAGCCCCAGGGTTTTTTTTTTTTTTTTTTTTTTAATAGGGGCCTTTCAGCCCCATGGCTGGCAGTGTTCCGACTCTCGGCCACACCAGCAGTGCTCAGGCCTTGTGCAGTGCTGCAGGTGCTCTGCTCTCTCTCCCCGGCCTGCGTCATTATTTTTTAAAGCTGCTTCGCTTTTCCCAAAACCGTTGGATTTTTTTTTCCTTGCTGAAGATTCAACTTCTAGCATTGGAGACACAGCATATAATGTGACATGTGCTTCACATGGCTTTGTGCACCACGCGTGCCTGCGTGTCCATGTGGGTATGCAAGTGCATGTGTGTGTGTGCTTGTGCATGTGTGGGTATGCGCACACGGGAGTGTGCTCATGTGCGGGTATGTATGTGCTCATGAGTGTTCCCATGTGTGTCTGCATGTGTGTCCGCAGAGTGTGTGTGTGTGGGTAAATGTGTGTGTGCATCTCTGTGACACCTTCATTCCTGTGTCGCCATCTCTCCCTCTTCCTTACCGGGGGACGTTTTTCGTAATACCAAACATCATTTGCAGTGTAGCTCCTGATGAGAGAACATCTCACCTGCAAACTTCAGTTGATTAGAACTCTCGAGAAAGTCATTTTCCAAATGGGTTTTGCTAGCTCATTGGCTCCCCGTTCAGTGAGATACGCTTGGAGGACAAAAGGCCGTGCCGGGTTCGTGCTCGCTGTTTCCTGCACCGCCTCCCATCGAGGACTGAATTCATGCCTGTTGAATTGCAGCACCAAATATTTTTCAATTAACCATCTCCCATGTTCATCTTGGCAGTGCCTCGGGTGTTTTTCTGGGCAGTGTGGAGCGTCTGAACCCAATTTCATCCTTTGTTTTTGTTTTTGTTTTTGCCTGGCCGATCACCGGGAGACGCTCTGTGTGATGAATGGTGCTCCGGCAGGCTGGGATGGCAGGCGTGTGGCTGTCGGCCCTGCTCTGGGGTGCCCTCACGGCTGGCGCTGCGCGTCTGGCACCATGCCCCCTCTGCAGAGCGAGGGGGTCCCGCCTGGCCGGCTCTGCCCAGGGGGAAGCGCTCCAGCAGGCGGCACCCGGACCTCCTCACGTCTGCTGGCCCTGAAGGTGGAGGCAGGGCCAGGGCCGGGCGGGGAGGGAGGGGCGTCTCGGGGAGCATGAGGGCGTGGGGCGCCGAGACCCCCACTGCACCGGTCAGCATCGTCAAACCCCCACCCAGGTCATTCCTGCCTCTCTCAGGTCCCCCGGAAGCAGAGCGCATTCCAGGAGGGACGTGAATCTGGATTCCTCACCAGTCATCCTGAACATTGCTCCCGTTCGCTTCTGTCCGTTTTTTGTGTCAGGCATGGCCAACAGGAGGGTGGCCGGAAATAAACGTGGCCTCTGCCCCGGTTGGGCAGATGATGATAGTGTTCTGACAGGGAGAGTAGCATGGCAGCACAGACAGTGGAGGGAAGGAGGCCGGAGCTTGCCTATGAAGGAGGCTCCAGCTGGTGAGATCAGAGGGGCCTTCCTGGCAGAAGTGGCGCGGGTCTGAGGGATGCGTGGGTTCTTGGGAGAGTGCGGCCCAGAGCATCCCCGTCAGGTCCCCATGGCAGAGAAGCAGGGCAAGGGCTAGGTAACACAAGGGCTTGGGGTGCGCTGAGGGGGAGATGGGAGGGCGGCAGAGCCCAGGGGGGCCCGGCAGCCTGAGCGGGCACGGGGGGAGGGGGTGGTCTTGGAGAACAGCAGGGGCCCTCTGGAGGCTTTTAAGTTGGCAGGAGCAGGAGAAGTGACTTGATTAGATTTGCATCTTGAAAAGATCACTCTGGCTGCCGTGCCAGGAACCGGCTGGAGTCTGGCCAACGTGGGGGTGAGGAGAGGTACCGGGAGGCCTCCTGAGCCTGGTGCAAGGGGTGCAGGGGCCAGCAGGATGGGGGCTGTGAGAACCCCAGCCCCCCCAGAGGGACTCGGGTGGGACTGCGGGGAGAAGGCTCACAGGTGGCTCTGCACTGGGCTTAGGTAACGGGCGCGTCACTCTTCTGGCTGCTGTTGCCGCTCTCCAGGACTGTGCTAATGGCGCTAACACGCCAGTGAATCATCCCCCTCCGGGCTCCCGCTGGGCCCTGAGCCTGCCTGCTCCTACCAGTTTACAGATGAGGGAGGGAGGCTCAGGGGTGAGCAAGGCGTGTGGGGTTGAGTCCTAATGGCTGCTCTCTCTGCTCAGAGCTGTCGCCGGGGCTGGGTCCTGGGCTGTCTGCAGACGGAAGCCCCCCCCACCCGGCGCGGCGGAGCCCAGGGCCAGGAGAGCCCCTGCAGGCTGAGGCCGGGAGTTCTGAGGCTGGCTGTGCCACGCCAGACCAGGATCCAGACGTGGTTTGTTGGATGCTCAGACCCAGTTCCCGGCTGCGGGAAGCTTGAGGCTGGCCATCACTCCAGGACAGCCAGCGCTCCCGTGACCAGGGCAGATCTGCTCAGCAGGAGCCCCTTGCCCGTCCTGGACAGGCGGACCAGCCCCTCCGCCGAGCCACAGTGCCAACCTCCTGCGGGCTTCATTTTATTTCCTGGAACCTGGGATGACGACCTAGCCCGGGGGGGGGCGGTGCGGGGGCTCATTACAGGTATCGATCCCAGCTGTGACTGGGCAGAGCATGTGGTCTCTTTGCTGCCCGTAGATTCCCCCCACCCACCCCCACCCCCGGACAAGTGGCAGGAACTGGCCGGGCGACTGACTGGGGCCTGAAAGCAGGACCAGCCGGGCAGCTGTGCCCTGTCCTTCCCCCGCCCACCCTCACCGCTGGACTGCTCAGACGGACTGAATATTTGGGACAGGCCACCTGTCCGTGCTACCCTAGACAACGGGGAGCTGACCTTTAATGGGAGGCCTCCTTCGACCCGCTGGCCCTGCCTGCTGTCATTCTGTGTCCCGTGGCATGTGGACAGGAGGCAGGACGAGCCCTTCTGCCCTCTCTCCTGCTCTCTTTCCTGGCCCCAAGTGCACAGATGTCTCACCAGTCAGGCCAGGTTCATCCGCCGAGTCCCCTGCGTGTCAGCAAGGGCACGGCCAGTGTGGGCCAGCTCCAGGTGGTGAATGGGAATCAGGAGCTCGGGGCATGGGGGCGATCACTGGGAGGGTGGGCACGGTGCCCGGGCTCGGGCAGAGCCAGGAGCCTATGATCTCACAGGAGGCAGCAGGAGCAGCCTGTGGGTCTGCCACGGAGGCCCGCCTGCCCCACTGCGCCCATGTCCTGCAGTCCGTCCTGCAGTGGGGGACAGTCCCTGACTCCCCTGCCCGCCCAGGCCGCCTCCAGCCATCAGGAATGAAAGTTTGTTTATGTATTTGCAGCGGGGAAAGGGGGTCATCCCCAGCGGTGCTCAGGGCTCACTCCTGCCGCTGTATTCAAGGATTATTCTTGGTGGGGCTCAGGGAACCATAGGTGGTACCAAGGATTGAACCCAGGAGGGCCACGTACAAGTGCCTCACCGCTGTGCTGTCTCCCTGGCATCTTCCATGCAAAGGGCCAGGCAGGCTGGCACTGCAGGCTTCAGAGCAGAGGGCCAGGGACTGACTTGTGATGGTGGTGGGTGTGTCCTGGGCGTGTCCAGTGTGTGGAAGCTCTTGGTTAAGTGAGTCGTCAGCATGATTCGAGGGGATCAGATCCTGAGCCCATCTCACAGACAGGACTTCTGAGGCCGAGAGGGGCTTTGAGCCCCTTGCCCAGGGGTCCACCTAGCCTGCTGACCTCCCAGCCCTGACTGGCAATCAGAGTGGATGATGTGGGAGCGTGGTGTGGACAGCCCAGGAGGACAGTCTGTCTGTGGTTCCGGGACAGTGCCTTCGGAGAGAAGCAGAGGCGCTGTGTTTCCCCAACGCTTCCTCCCCCCAGGAACCACGGCAGCCGACACCCGGAGCCTGAAGCCCACGTGAAAGCTTGAGGCTCCTCCCTGTGAAGGGCAGAGCTTCCCACAGCTGAGAGCCGAGAGGGGGCAGGTGCATGTCACCTGGACAAGAAGTGCCCCCTCATCCCCGCCCGTGGGCTGGACACACCCAGGACATGTTCTTGGGGTCCCCCTAGCCCAAGCTCTCCTGCAGTGCTGTGCTCAGCTGCCCCATCTGGAGGGACGACACGCTCTGCCAAGCCTCAGGGAAGACATTCGGCTGCCGGGAGCTGTGCTCTCTGCTCGCTGAGAGCCTGCAGAGAAGGTCATCTAGGTGCCCCTCCCGGGCAGGGGAGCAGCCCCCATGGCACGCGGAAGATGGATGAGCTGATGAGACAGTGGTCAGGGATCAGGCGATTGCAGATCAGACCTGCTGGGGTGGCCAGGGGCACAGGCTGCTCCACCTCCCTCCCTCCCTCCCTCCTTCCCTCCCTCCTTCCCTTCCGGCCCAGCCAGCTGCCCCCAGCATGTGGCTGTATGTTTCAGGGACGCGGAATCCGCATTTAGAAGTTAGGAGCTTCAGAGTCAGAGCGCTAGTACAGCAGGGAAGGCACTTGCCTTGGACCGGGGTTCTGTTCCCAGCATCTGGTCGCCCGAGCACTGCCAGGAGCGATTCCTGAGCACAGAGCCAAGAGGGAGCCCTGAGCACCACCAGGTGTGACTCCAAAACCAACAAGAAAAAAGAAATTAGGAGCTTTGTGACTCTGTGGAGGGAGAGACAGACGTGCAGAGACCCCCATCTGGGCGATTTGGTCTGGGGGATGGGGACGATGACCCAGAGCCTGACTGAGTCCCCGCCTGCAGGCAGGTGCTCAAACTCCCGCGCCCCCCCCCCCAATTGAACCTCTGTCAAAGGGCCTCGTGCTTCTCAGAGAGGCGTCCTGGACCACTGGGCAGAATCGTCAGGCGCCAGGTCAGCGCTCAGCGTCCCCGGTGTCACCCCCTGCCCGGCACGGGTGAGGCCTGCGCACAGCTCTCAGCAGAGGTGCGTCCTCTGTGTCGAGGAGTCGGTGTCCCGCCCTGTTACCAGGGACTGGCACCGTCTGCCTGGCTCTCCCTCTCCTGTGCCTTGCTGCAGCTGGCGTGCCACTGCGCTGGCCTCTCCACGCAACCCTCGCTGCAGTGATGGTGCGGGTGCGTCTGCATCAGCCCGGGCCTGGGCCCGGCCATGGTGCCCTGCGCCAACAGCAGGCTTGACAGGGCCTGTGCCCTTCGTGCTCTCTGCCTCGGTAGCCTGAAGCAAAAGACTCCCTCCACCTCCCCCCTGGAAGCTGTCTGCAGGAGTGCTCCTTGCCTCTGCCCTTCTGGCCCTTGGCTGCAGTGCTCACATGCCCTTGTTCTCTCTCTTACAGAAAGTTTGCACCAAGTGTGGGATCGAGGCCTCCCCCGGCCACAAGCGGACCCTGTGGCTGTGTAAGATCTGCAGTGAGCAGAGAGAGGTAGGCCCGGGGTGGCAGGGGCGGGGGGAGGGAGGTGATGGGGTGCATGATTGATTAATTGGGTAGGGTGCCCTGGTGACAGGATGGGTGAGCTGGGGGAGAGGGGTCTGGCCTGCTTGTCGGGGGTGGGGGGCGGGGAGTTCACATTTGGCTGTGCCAGCTGGCCAGGGGCAAGGGCGGGGCCTGCTGGCTGTGGGTTTGGGCCGGGAATTCCTGATGCTGTGTGTTGTGGGATGGGGTGTGGGGACTCAGCTTATAGCAGTTGCTGCCCCAGGGTGGATGTTGGCCTGGCAGCACGTCCCTCCACAGCCCTGAGGGGGGCGCTGTAGGCACCCCCTTGGACTGATAAGGAAATGAGGCCAAGTGGACGATCACGGGAGCGGGCGGTCGAGCGTGCCTGGGTGGGCCACTATTCGTGCTGTGACTCACCCTGTGGTCAGGCTCTGGGGAAGGAAGGGAGGCTGTGAAGTCTCGGGCGGCCGCTCTGGGGCCGGGGAAGCCGCATCTCAGCTCGCAGTGGCCGGGGCGAAGCAGAGCCCAAACTGCAGCAGGTGGGCGGCGGATGCAGGGGACGGCTGGGCGGCACCTAAGCGCCTGGTTTTCCACAACCGGATTCTCTCACTAATTAATTTGGGTGTGGGGCTGCACCAGCGATGCTCAGGGCTTACTCCTGAGTGCGCTCAGGAGTCACTCAAGGGACCATCTGGGGTGCCGGGGATGGAAGCCGGGTCAGCTGCGTGCAAGGCAGGCGCCCTACCTGCTGTACTGTCGCTCCGGCCCCAGATTTCTCAGCATGTCTGTCTGGACACGTCATCATCATCATCGTCGTCGTCATCATTCCGTCTCCCCCTTTCTGGAAACCCTGTTGGCCACATTGCAAAGCCTCTGTGGCCCCCAGCTGCTCCCTCTGTCTCTTCCCCTTTTGTGGGTGAAGGCTCGGGTTCCGCCATGGTCCCACCCTGGTCTCCCGCAGGGACTCCGGCTCTCGGCCTCCAGCAGTTAGCTGTCCCTCCCTCAGCTTTCCTCAGGGCTTTCCTCTCTTAGTTGACCATCACTTCCAAGTTCCTGTCCTGGACACCCAGAGGTACCTCCCCTCCCCTCCCCCCAGCAGGGCCTGCAGTGAGGGGCAGGTTAGTGAGCAGCTGTTGGCCTGAGGGATGATGAGATTACTCCCCCTCAGATCCCAGGAGTCTACTGCTGCCTGTGCTGCTTCTAGCCTTCAATTTTGGAGATAAGCCCCAGGCTCCAGAGATAAGCTGGTACTGCACTCACTGCACTGGCTTCCCAGCTCCCTCCCCGGGGGACCCCCTCCCCACACCTGCCTCCCAGCCCAGACTCAGCAGGCTGAGCCTGCAGCTCCTCCTCAGAGCACTGTTGGGGGAGTTTTTGCTCTACTAAGATGTGTCTTGGTTTGAGGTGGGTTTTTACTTTTCTGTTCTGGTTTTATTATTTGTTTTTTATGTTGGAGCCACACCCATCAATGCCCGGGGCTCACTCCTGGCTCCGTGCTCAGGGCTCACTCCTGACTCTGCTGTGCTCAGGCAACCTTCCGGGGTGCCAGAGATTGAACCTAGGTGAGCTGCAGGCAAAGTAAGTGTCTTCCCCACAGTGCTTTCTCTGCCATTTTTTTTTCAACACAGATCAATTTTCATGTCACTTTTTTGAAGATTAGCAAAGCAGCCCAAGTAACCTGTCTTGGCTGGAGGGCCCCTATTTTTCTGCAGTGAATACCAGTCTCTGTCTCACAGATGCAGCGAGAATTCTGGGTGCTCTGTGAACACCGAAAGCCTCCCCTGGCCCCCAGCCAGAAATCCCCCTTGACTTTGAGACCTTCTAGTTTTAATCCATTTTAATAACTGCAGCTCCCCCCCCACACACACACACACACATCTGCATTTATTCAATGGGTCCCCTGAGACCGGGGATTCTGCAACACTGTATCTTGTGTTGAGGGAGGGCCTAGCTCACGTGGTAGAGCACTGGCCGAGTACCTGTGCGGCCCCAGCCCTGCGCCACTGGCCTCCGAGCTCTGCTGGGTGTGACCCCTAACAGGGAAACATCGGCATCTCGTGGGAGACACCGGAGCAGCGTGAAGCGATGGTCACAGCCAGGCTGAGGGAGGACCAAGAGGAAGGCGCAGTCCAGGAATAGAAGGGGAACGAAGGGACCGGAGTCAGCAAACGCCAGGATTCCGTGCAGGGCTGCGGGGCAGCTGCCCGCCTAGCTCCCCACCGGGCCCCCACCCCTTCCCGTGCTCCCACCATCACTCCAGCCGGATCTCCAGAGCCCAGAAAGCTCTAAAACAGCTTAGCGTGAATTTTCTTATCTTCCCTAAGGCAGGGATTCGCCCGCTGAATTCTGCTATCAGCTTGTCCTTGGGTTTCTAGAGGCCAATAAAACACGGAGAGATCAAGAGAGTTCTGTTCCCTCAGTGGCAGCAGGCTGAGGGGACATGGGGGGGCCCCCCCAGGGAATGGACATGCCTCGGGGCTGGATGCCTGGGGCTACTGAAAGGGGGGGGGCATGTTCCTGCCGGGTTTGAGTCATTGACTCCCTAATGCCTTTCTTTCTTAGAAAAATATCTGATGTCTGAGACAGAGAGAGCTACAGGGAAAGGCCACTTAGGGTGTCAGCTCTCGGGATGAGTGCCCAGTCTGAGGGAAAGTGGATTCCTGGGGCTGGGGAGACGGGACAGGAGTCGAGGCGCTTGCCTTGCACGCAGCCCGTGCGGGTTCAATCCCTGGTGCCTCAGAGGGTCCCCGTGAGCCCCGCCAGCTGTAATCCCTGAGCACAGAGCCAGGAGCAAGCCCCCAGCACTGCCAGGTGTGTCCCGAAAACAAACAAAAGGAGGTTGGGAATCTGAGCCACAACAGTGGCCACGAGCCTTCCTCCTGGTGGAGGGGCTTGGATTTCCTGGGACTGCCTCAGGCTCGGCCCTGACGTCTCCTGGGACTGTCTCACACTCGGCCCCCCGATGCCCCTGTCTCATCTCCTGGGACTGTCTCACACTCAGCCCGAATGTCTCCTGGGACTGTCTCACACTCGGCCCGATGTCTCCTGGAACTGTCTCACACTCAGTCCCCAATGCCCCTGTTTCATCTCCTGGGACTGTCTCACACTCAGCCCGAATGTCTCCTGGGACTGTCTCACACTCAGCCCGAATGTCTCCTGGGACTGTCTCACACTCGGCCCGATGTCTCCTGGCAGCGGCCTGGAGCTCCCCAGGGCTCCTTGGGGTAGAGGCTGGAAGGAGTGAGTGATGGGCAGAGACCTGGCCCAGTGCGGACAGAGGGACAAGGCAGACCCTACTGGGCCCTGGTGAGCCTGGGGTAGAGCCTCGCCCTGGGAAAGGCTAAGCGGCATTTTAAGCTGCCTTGGGCAGGAAAAGGGAACAGAGGCCAGTGGGATGGGAGCGCTTGTCTGGCCTTGTTCTCTGTCGGGGGTTGGCCTGAGGAAGCACGGGGACGCAGCCTGGTGGCCTCCTGGGGCCAGATGGGCCATAAGTCCCATCTGGGACCAGGCTGATCTTCGATTCTGAGCATGTCACTGTCATCAGCCATCACCGTTTGTTCCCAAGCGGTGCCATGTGGTCCGAGCAAACCTTCCAGTGAAGGATAGGGCTTGTGTCAGTCCTGAGGGACCCCTTGCGAACTTCGGTTTTTACTCTGAAATGGGGTGCCTCGGAAAGCCTCCTGTGATAGAGACACGCTCTGAACCCCAACCCGTTTTAAAAAAAAAAGAGTTTTTAAAAGGCCCTCTGGCTGCTGAGTCTCATGCCAAAGTTTCAGATCTGCTTTTATTTCCGTTTCGTTTCTGTTGTGAGGTCTTTTATTCTTTGAGTCTTTTATTTCCGTTTTGAGGTCATACCAGTTAGTTTGGGGATCACATCCAACAGTGCTCAGGGCCTACTCCCAGCTTTGTGCTCAGGGTTTGCTCCTGGAGGTGCTCAGGGGGCCATGTGGTACCTGGGATTGAAGCCGGAACCCTGGGTTCTCACATGCCACCCTGCACTCCCTCCTCTGAGCCATCTCTCCAGTCCTTCAGTCCTTCACAGCCCTTTCTATTTGCGTTATCTACATTTCATTCTTTTCTGTTTGGGTTTTTTAGGAGGTCGAGGTGTGTACCTAGTGCTGCCTGGGGCTTACTCCTGGCTCTGCACTCAGGGGATCCTTCCTGGTGGAGATCAGGGGCCCATATGGGTCACTGGGGATCAAACCCTGGGTTGAACATACAAAGCAAGCCCCCTGCCCACTCTACTACCTCTCTGGCCCCTTTACTCATTTCCTTTTCTTTTTTCTTTTGCTTCTGAGTCACACTCAGTAGTGCTCAGGCTTTTACACCTGGCTCTGCACTCAGGGTTCACTCCTGGTGGACTCAGACCATAGGGGAGTTTGAGGATCGAACCCAGGTCAGTCATGTGCAAGACAAGAGCAGTACCTGCTATACTATCACACCAACCCCGCTTCTCCTCTTTTCTGAGGATAAAATTAGTATGGATCCTAGGAGAACATTTGCCACATGTAGAAAAACATAAAGAAAAAATACACGCCAAAAATTCAAACTCTGACCATCCATTCAGAGACTGTCATGGTTAGCATTTTGTCAAGCTAATGCTAATCTTTATTCCTTGCAGTGTTGAAACTAGGTTTTGAAATGAACATTATATCATAAGCCGTTCCACTGTAACCAATAAATCTTGGTGAGCATTCTGTTTTATGGATAGTCCTAATTTAGCACATCTAAGCTATTTCTGTTGTTTCCCCTCTTGTTAATAATTGCAGTATATATCTATGTGCTTAGCTCTTTGCCTACATTTTAGATTATATACTCAGAACAGATTTTTAGAAGGGAAAAATAAACACCATGGTTTGTATTCTCTCTTTGCTTCTAAACCCTTGCATTATTAGTTTTGATTTATCTCATAATTAGCTGGTGTATAATCTTATGTGATTGCTTAAATAAGGACACATATTGGGGTTATTTTCCGAGTCTTTTGCTCTCTAATAATAGCTGTTGCCTTTATACAAAGAAGACTGATAACATAATTGATCAGAATCTTTCCCACTCAGAATGCTATGGCTTCTCCCCCCTGTTGTCTACCAACCTCATATACAAAGAGATACAGCCGAGCCAGCAGAGCTAACAACCAGGAGAAGTGGTACCCAGGGAGCAAGAGATAATAACGCGCTCTCAATGAGATGTAAGGAGGTTTTTTTTTTTTTAATTAATTAAAAGAGTAAGAGGAGAAATGAGAACCAAACTGAACAATTGGGGGGGGGTAGTGGGTGGAGAGAGAAGAAGCAAAAAGGGGCCGAGAAGGTGACTCAGATCTAGAACAACTCACACCTCGAATGGATGAGGTCCTGGGTTCGAGCCTCAAAACTACACAAGCAAAACAACAAAAACTGAAAGATGTGGGACTGGAGCAATAGTACAGCAGGTAGGACACTTGCTTTGCATGCAGCCAACCCAGGTTCAATCCCTGGCACCCCATATGGTCCCCTGAGTACCACCAGGAGTAACTCCTGAGTGTAGAGCCAGGAATAACCCCTGGGCATCACCAGATGTGGCCCCAAAATAAAAACAAACCAAAAATAAAAAATAAAAACCAAACCAAGTACACACTGTTTTCATTTCTGAAACTGAAAAGTGTTAGCAAGCTTAGGCACTTAATTCATGTGCAGCCTCACTTAACATCACCCGTTAGTTCCCAGGAGTGAAGGTCTGCAGGGTAAGGACCATATCTGCTCCCTGCAACCTCATCCACACCACCCCCTGCTGGTGTGGATTCACAGGGTGGTTTGGAGCCCCATTTCTCAGACATTTCCTAGCCCTGGTCCCCTTCGACCTTGTTTCCTTCCGGTGGCTCCTGTCATGCCAGTTGACTTGAGCCGTCGTCTCTCATTCGTGCAGTTTTCACCTGTGTCCTGCGAACAGCCTGGGGCCCTGCAGAGGGTCCCTCAGGGCCCGATCTAGTAGGAGGTTGTAGAGGATGAGCTTGGGGCCAGAAGGCCAGGAAGTGTGAAGTGGGTGCAGGCAAGAGAAGGCAGGAGGCGACCAATGCACAATCCAGGCAACTTTGTGGGAAGTGGGGAAAAACGTAGAGCCTGAGATACATTTATTTATTTATTTATTTATTTATTTATTTATTTGCTTTTTGGGTCACACCTGGCATTGCACAGGGGTACTCCTGGCTCTGCACTCAGGAATTACTCCTGGTGGTGCTGGGGGACCATATGGGATGCTGGGAATCGAACCCCGGGTCGGCCGTGTGCAAGGCAAATGCCCTACCCGCTGTGCTATCACTCCAGCCCCGAGATATGTTTTTATTTTTATAAAACGTTTTTATAATATGTTTTTATTTCTCTATCAATTATCATTGTAATTGATAATTGTAATCCAATCAATGGCCAATATCCAGACTATAAGACCAAGCTCCTGGAAGCACGTGGCCACAAAGCGGCTGCACGACATCTAATAGCCTAGTTCTCCCTCTTGGAGAACCTGACAAGCTACCGAGAATCTGTTGCCCACTTGGGAGACCCTGGCAAGCTCCCTGTGGCGTATTCATATCCAAAATACAGTAACATATATATACATACCTCTCAGAGAGCCCGGCAAGCTACCGAGAATATCCTGCCCACACGGCAGAACCTGGCAAGCTACCGGTGGCGTATTCGATATGCCAGAAACAGTAACAATAGGTCTCATTCCCCTGACTCTGAAAGAGCCTCCAATCGCTGGGAAAGACAACTAAGGAGAGGCTGCTAAAATCTCAGGGCTGAGTGTAATAGAGACGTTACTGGTGCCCACTCAAGTAAATCGACAAACAACAGGATGACAGTGATACAGTGATCAATTACCATTAGGGTTTGGGGATGTTTTAATTGTGTTGGGTTTTATTGGGGAGATGGGAGGCACGTGTTTTTTGGGCAAACACCCAGTGGTCAGTGCTCAGAGGTGGCACCGAGTGGTGGTGCTCAGGGGAACTCTATGCTGGGTGCAAACCAGGGGCTCCTCCATGCAAGCCTGCACTCAGTCCTTGAGCTCTTTCCCTAGCCCCTCATTTCTATTTTTTTCTACTTTTGTTTCCTTAATTAAAAATGGTCACATGGATCTGCCAAGGCTGTCTTCTTCATTCATGTTTGTCTAGAACAAACATAGTTGGGGCTTAGATTCAGGAACAATTTGGAGTGATAGCGAGTGGGTTTACCTTGCACACGGCCAACTCAGGTTCTATTCCTCTGTCCCTCTTGGAGAGGCCGGCAAGCTACCGAGAGTATCCCGCCTGCATGGCAGAGCCTGGCAAGCTACCCGTGGCATATTTGATATGCCAAACAGTAACAAGTCTCACAATGGAGATGTTACTGGTGCCCGCTCCAGCAAATCAATGAACAATGGGGATGACAGTGCTACTTTGAGCCTCCCTGACAGTGCTGAGGGCCACATGGAGCCCCTGCTCCGGGGACTGTGTGGTGCCAGGGGTCATCTCCCATGCCCTGTGCGTGCCAGGCCTGGCTCAGCCCCGGGAGCTGTCTTCCCAGCCTGGAAGGAAGCTCGATTCATTCGTGTGCTGCTCTGTTAGTGATTCTTCTGATCTCTGGTGGCACTTTTCTGGTTTCTTTGTACGGTTTGGGACACACCCAGCTGTGCTCTGGGCTGGCACTCCTGGCTCTGCACTCAGGGATGGCCTCTGGGGAGCTCTGGGGACCATATGCAGTGTCAGCGATTGAACCAGATTAGGCCACTTGAAGGGCAAGAGCCTTAACCCCTGTGCTATTTCTCTTCATGGAACTTTCTTTTAGGGTGGGCGTTGGCCACACCTGGCAATGCTTAGGGCTAACTCCTGGCAGGGTTTGGGGGACCATTTGGGGTGACGGGGTTCAAATCTGGGTCAGCCACAGACAACGCAAGTAGCTGTACTGCTCACTATACTATCACCTCGACCCCCTTGGTAGCACTTTTTTTGTTTTCTTTTCCCCACTTTAAATACCAGGTCCATGGTGATTTGTTACAGGCATTCAATATTCCAGCCCCAACCCCACCACCACTTCACCTTCCCTCCATCTTTTTGTCCATTTTCCCAACCCCCCCTCAGGCCTGCCCCCGTAGCAGACCCACAATAATTTATTTTATATTGCTTATTACCACTAAAAGGCTAACAGAATGATCAAGAAATATTTCTGGGCGCTGGAGCAATAGTACAGTGGGTAGGGCATTTGCCTTGCATGTGGCCAACCTGGGTTCAATTCCCAGCATCCCATATGGTCCCCCGAGCAGCACGGGGACTAGTTCCTGAGTGCAGAGCCAGGAGTAGCCCCTGAGCATCGCCGGATATGACCCAAAAAGAAAAAAAAAAGTTTCTGTAGAAAAAAATTTGTGAAAATTGTTGTCTATTAATGGGGACATTAAGTCCTTGTCTGAGGGTTTACTGAGCTGTTGTTGCAGGCTACGCCTTTTGTGTTAATGTTTGTGTTAGTTGAGGTTGTTGGCTTCTATATTACATCCCATCCAACCGGGTGTGCTACTACAGCGACGTCAGTGGGATTTGGAGATGTGGCCGCAAGCTCCAGAAAATTCAGAATAATTAACTGGACAGTCCAGCCAGAGGCAGGATGGTGTCCTTGGGGTATGGGGATGACTTCTGGGGCTTTGGGGGGAGCTGGCCTCCCCTGAGGTCTCAGCCAGGAGCAGGTATCCAAGAAATGCTTGCAGTTAGTTAATCTCTTTTGAGATTTATTTCTGAGTCTCTGGGACAAGGCCCGTAGATGAGCTTATGTAGTGGCAGAGGTGGGAGGTGGGCGTGGCAGCTGGGGTTTCCGGAAGTAATTCAAGGGTTGTGTTTTGTGTCCACTATCTTACACCAAAGTCATTTTCAACTTCTTTCATTCTGTAGAGTCTTAAAGCTGTTCTTCCAAATCTCCAGGGTTGTTTTTGTTTTTTTGTTTTGTTTTGTGTTTTTGAGGGGGGCAGGTGACTGGCGTTTACTGCATTTTGTCTTGGGACATGTCCATGTGTTAATAACTTAAATAGAAAAGTATCTTCAAACGCATTTGGGTGCAGCCTAATGCAGTAGTCCAGTGCAATAGTCACCCACTCCTCACCACCCAGCCAAGAAATTGACCAGCCCCTCTGTCTGTTTTGACTGTGAGAATGTGATATAAATACGATGAGCTGTCTGTGGTTTTGGACACATTGCATCTTTTGTTCCTCATCAGAAGTTTAGAATTCATCACGCCGATACACATAGCTGTGTCCATTCAGATCCTCCTCACTGTCTCTCGTCTGCACACGGGCTTCCCTGTTCCACTGGTGTTCCTTTCAGGTTATTCTCAGTTGTTTTGCTCTGATGAGTAATTTGGCTGCAGCCTTCCCTGTCTCCTGGAGCCCCTGTAGAGACTTTCTTAAGACCTTCTGCCCTGGGGCTGGAAGCAATAGGGTAGGGGCTTGCCTTGCACCCGGCTGACCCTGCACATTTGGTGCCCAGAGTACCTCTAAGTGTGGCCCACGGGAGCGGACACCAGTAACGTCTCTCATTGAGAGACTTATTGTTACTGTTTTTGGCATATCCAATACGCACGGGGAGCTTGCCAGGCTCTGCCGCGTGGGCTCCATACTCTCGGTAGCTTGCCGGGCTCTCCGAGAGGGGCGGAGGAATCGAACTCGGGTTGGCCGAGTGAAAGGTGAAAGCCCAACCGCTGTGCTATCACTCCAGCCCATGAAAGAAAAAAAAAAATAATAATAATAATAAATAAATAAATAAATAAATAAATAAATAAATAAATAAATAAAAGAGCCTCCTGCCAGGAGGGCATCTGTGGGTGCAGTGTGCCCGTGCCAGCTGTCAGGAGGTCCCCATCCCTGACCAAAGCACCGGTCTTGCCTGGCGTCACCGTGTGACACAGCCGACAAGTCTGTTTTCTCTAGCACAGGGCTCGCACTCTCCTGCCTCTGGGTCGGTCTGGATCCCGCTCTCTCCTGCCCAGCCCCGTGCGGCACCCAGGTCTTCCTCTTCCCCCTCGCTCTGCCTCTTGCAGCCTTGGGTTCTCCTGCTCACCAAGCGCCAGGCTGCTGTGTGGCACCAGACCCGGAGGCATGCCGAGCCAGGGTCACGGGAGGGCAGACTGGCGTGCGGTGACCGTCACTCGCCCCCACCCCCACACCCCGGGCCCGGTGCTTAGCCTGTCCTTAACCCATGCAGGAGAGGTGGCGTCCGTCAGGGCTCTGTCTCAGCACGTGCTGCTGCGGCGGGAAGTTCATTTTATTCTTCGCTTAGCTTTTAATCCCTGTTTTCCGGTTTTGTTTTTCCATTATAACACTAATGATTTACAAAGTTGTTCATAACGCCGTTGTCTTGGGCATTTGGTGTCCCACCACCCATTCCACCATCGCCGGCCTGCCCTTCCCTCCACCCATGTCCCCAGTTTCCCACCCACCACCGCAGCCTGCCCCCTTGCAGGCACAAGCACATTTACTTCCTATTGCTTGGGGAACACAAAGCCCAATGGAATTATCAAAAAACAGATCGGTGAAATTCAGTTTGCGATCATTGTTACCTCTCACAACCGTGTTATTAAAGTCATTGTCTCAGGATTTACTGAGTTGGTCGGTGCTCCTTGAGCCTCCTGTGTCATTGCTTTCGCTGGTTGTGCGTGGTGGGCTTCTGTGCAGCTTTCTCATCACACTTGCCGTGCGCCTACTGGGCTGTTAGTGCTGTGAGATTTGGAGGTGGAACAGTTTGGTGGCTTGGCAGTGTGATGAGGTTCAGTTGTGGAGCGAGGCTTGTTTCTATGGGGGCGGCACTTGGGTGTGGGTGGGGGCTGCTGGGCCTTGAGGCAGAAACACACACACACACACACACACACACACACACCATTCCAGGAGGCCCCTGAGTTTACACAGACACACACACACAGACACACGCACACACACGCACACACACACCCCATTCCAGGAGGCCCCTGAGTTCTCAGCCCAGAACAGTCTACCTGGGGAGATTCAGAGGTGTCCTGTCCTCCTGGAGATTAGCCGTGGAGCTGGGCCCTTTCTATGCCAGAAGATGTCAGATGTGTGTGCGTGGTGGCAGCTGGGCTTCCTGGTGGCGGGGCAGGGGAGTGGGGGTGCCCTCCCCCATTCCATAAAGGCCCCAGTTCTCAGCCTGGATAATTGGTGATCATCATGTTCTTTTCTGTTTTCTTCGTCTGGTTTTAGGTTTCTGGGTCACACCCCATCATACTCAGGAGTACAAACTCCTGGCTTTGTGCTCAGAAATCACTCCTGGCAGTACCTGGGGGACCATATGGGATGCCAGGGATTGAACTTGAATTGGCCCTGCTGTATTATGACTTCAGCCTCTTTTCTGCTTTCCCTTTGGTTTTTGGTTGTTGAGGGCTTTATTTGTTTGTTTGTTTGTTTTTTGGTGGTGTGTGTGTTTTTTTTTACTAACTCAAGGATACTGTAATCAAAAATTCACTGGAATCTACGGTTCCCAAGATTCTAGAAGTCTCTTCCCCGTCCGCTAAGTGCCTTCTTCACCGTGGTTATCTGAGGGGAATCTATTCGAAAGGGGCGAAGACCCGTTTGTCAGCAGCAAATTCCATGGCACAGTCAGCGCCTTCGGCTCCGACTCGTCCCCAGGCCCCGGCCAGGCGCACCCACACCTGCCATTCCCAGGGGGTTTCTTGGCCTCTGAGACATTTGCTGATGGGACCAGGAAAGGGACTGCTCGGTGCGTCTTACGTCCAGGTCTCACTACCGCTGGGGCGGGTGCTGGCTGCCTCCCCCAGGGGTCCTGTGCCAGTCCCCCCTCTCCTGCCTGGGAGTCAGCTGGAGGGTCTGTGATGTAGGAAAGTGGCTTCTCCTGGGGCTCCGCAAATCCTCTCCTGCTCACCTGCCCGCCCGCCAGAGCGTGGTCGCCCCGCCCCTGCCCGCCCCCTGCCCGCCCCCTGTCCCGCCCCCTGCCCCGCCCGGTGACGGCCTGCAGGACCACGGCAGCCTCGTGGCACCTGCCTGGCCTCGCGGGCGGCAGACTGTGCTGCCGGGAGCTGCCATCTGCTGCCCTGCACGGCTTCTCTCCTGTGCCAGCTGTTCCTTGCAGTTTGGAGTTTTGCTGCGAACAGCTTTGCCAGGGGCCCCCTCCAGAGCCCGCGCTCGCGCTCGCGCTTGGGAGTGGGCGGCCGGCTGAGCGTCCCACCATCTGCGCCCGGCTCTCTCGAGGTGGCTGTCACAGCGTCCCTGGGGGACCCGGATGATCACACTTCCTCAGTGTATTGGTCACCTCCCACGCGACACAGCTCTGCCAAGCAGACCCGCTGTTGGCGCAATCTCCCGGCTCCCCACATCCGTGGAAGCAGCTGGAGGAGGAGGTTTCTGGCCCCACCAGCACCCCCTTTCCTTTCCTGGGAAGGTGGGGGGGCCGCCTCTGCTCAGCCCCCTGCTGAGGGGCACCTGAGCCCGTGGCTGTGCACGGGAGAAGACGCTTTTCCCTCTGAGATGCCCCCAGATCTGGGAAAGAACTTCCTTCCTCCCCACTGAGCCCGCTGACCCGCCGTGTACCCCCAAGGAGGAGCAGTGAACGGGGCACCTGCTCAGAGCACCAGCCTCCCTTTTCCGATCAGCATGTGACAGACAGGGAAACCGAGGCTCAGAGCGAGGAGGCCACTTGCTGAATGCCACAGGTTAGGAAGGAGGGTTCCTGAGCCGGAGCCCGGAATCTGCCTCGGGACACCTCCTCCTACCCTTCCGACTTCTGCACCACCCAGTTCTTGCTCACAGAGTAGTTGTCGTGTGGTTGCTGTGTCGGGTCCTGGAGCTCAGCAGTGGCAGGCAAGCAGCCAGTATCTCTGCTTCGGTTACTTTGTAGCAGGGGCAGGGCGAGGGGCAAGGCTGCATGGAGGTGCGTGACTGCAGTCATCGGAGTCCGTGGATGTTCGGGGCTGCCCGGGAAGGAGGGAGAGGGAGGGGCCACGGGAGCCTGAGTGTCGGGCTGCCACCCTCAGCCCCTAGGACAGCCACAGACGAGTAGCTGGTGAGGGCAGGGGCGTGGCGCGACGGAAGCTGTGCACTGCGGGCGGGAATGAGAAGCAGCGAGGCCGAGACAGAGGCATGTGCAGTGCCCGGAAGAACAGAATGATCCGGCCGCGCTGCTTCTCGGGTGTGTCCCCGGGAACCTGGAGAGAGGCAGCATCACAGATACCGCGAGGCCATGGCGCTGTCCACCGTGCCCTCAGGGTGGGCAGCACAGCGGGGTGCCGCCCCTCCCGGCTCTGACCCCTCGCCTCAGAGACAGACCTTGGAGCATGCGCTGAGTGGAAGCGGCAGGGCTGAGGGGTCCCACTCTCACGAGCCCCCACAGACTTCATAGAGACAGGCAGGAGCTCGGGAGCTGGGGGCGGGGAGCTGGTGTGTAAAGGAGGTGAGTTCTAGGGGCCAGAGAGGTAGCACAGTGGGCAGAGCGCTTGCCTTGCACATGGCTGACCCAGTTTCCCACTACGGTCCCCAGAGTGTTCCAGTAGCGACCCTGAGTGCAGAGCCAGAATGAAGTCCTGAGCAATGCCAGGCACGCCCCCTACCTCCCCAAACAAACAAACAAATAACGATCAGTTCTCCTTTGGGAAAATGAAACCAGCGGGGTCTGCAAGCACGGCAGTGGACCGGTGCCCGCTGGTGCCTCTGGGCGTGGTTGGCTTGGGGTCTGCTTCCGGTCACAGTGACTGGGCTGGACAGACGAGGATGCTTACTCACCCCAGCATCCGTGAAAGAGCCGTGCTCTGCAGGAGAAGCCCCCCAGGATGGAGCCCAGCTGGGCACCACACTTCCTGTAGCAGAGTTCAGTGGTTGGGAGGGAGAGAATAGGAAGGTGGGTTCACTTGGCCTGATGTGAAGCCCCGAGCCCCCCAGGATCACAGCCCACCACTGATCACCTGTGCGACCCACTTTGACTCTAGCAAGATGTCCACTGACTTCCTGTCTCTGCGGTCAGCTGCTGTGACGTGGTCCTGATACCTCTGTCCAGCTCACCCACTGCCCCCACCCCCAGGTCTCCCATCCTGGTTTCCCCCCCCCAGTCACCCCTAGTTTGCGTGCCTGCCCCGGGGGACAGGGTGAAGAACTCGGAAGAAAGCTTCTGAATGTGGTCCCTTTCTCTGACTGAAATGCACATCGTCAGGTTGCCTTGATAGAGGAGCTCCCGGAGGCTGGGAAATCCTCTCATGGCAAAGGGAGGCGGAGGAGAGCACACAGCTTTTGTTGGGATCGTACTCGGGACTTGGGGCTCAGTGTCCCCTTTTCCTACCCACACAGAAGCCCGAGACTGTGAATGACAAGGCTAAGTGGCCCTGCCAGGCTGAGTGGGGACCAGAGCGATAGCACAGTGGGTAGGGCGTTTGCCTTGCACATGGCCGACCAGGTTCGATTCCTCCGCCCCTCTCAGAGAGCCCAGCAAGCTACCAAGAGTATCCGCCTGCACGTCAGAGCCTGGCAAGCTCCCCGTGGCGTATTTGATATGCCAAATACAGTAACAACAAGTCTCACAATGGAGACGTTACTGGTGCCCACTCAAGCAAATCGATGAGCAACGGGATGATAGTAGTAGTGACAGTAAATGATTTGGAGATCCACATGTAAGGGGCTTATTTTTTTTTCTTTATTTATTTTTAATTAGTGAATCACCGTGAGGGTACAGTTACAGATTTACTCATCTTTGTGCTCTGTAAGGGGCTTATTTAGAGAGAAGGGAAGCAGGCAGGGTCAGGGGGATGGCTCTGGGGGCTGGAGCACTGGCTTTGCATGTAAGAGCCCCAGGTTGGATCCCTGGTACCACCTGGTCCCCCAGCACCACACCAGGAGTAACCCCTGGGCATTGCCCAATATGGCCCCCAAGCCAAAAATCAAGGGGAGTGGAAAAGCAAGACAGGCTGCCTGCTGGGGCACACGGGGGAGGAAGGAGCCCACAGCTTCTCACAGCTGTAGGCATTTTTTTCCCATGCATTCATATGGTTTTTTGGAATGAACTGTGATTTCATACACTTTCATGTGTAGGCTCGATTTCTTGGCCTTACATAACAGTGATAATAAGATATCACTTATTTCAGACCCAAAAAGATTGAATCTGTGATATAGAGAAAAACTGGGGGCAGGGTGGTGTTGGACAAATCCCAGCAGGGCTTGGGGGGCCACTCCTGGCTCAGTGCTTGGGGGCTTGATGCTGGCGATGCTTAGGGGGATTGAACTCAGCCCATCTACAGACAAAGCAGGTGCTGGGCCCGTTGAACCCTCCCCCCGGCCCTGAGAAGAACTTACATTCTCTGAGTGCAGGGGAGGGAATTCCCGTGCTGAAAACTGGTTAGGCAAACTGATGGGTCTGAAAGGCAGAGCAGACGCTGGAGCCTCGGAATTGTCACTTCCCCCAGGAAGGACCAGGGCAGGCTGGGGAAGCGGTAATCAAAGCCGTTGCCGAGCTCAGCTGCCCCCACGAGCCCGCCAGTGAGGGGCCAGCCTGGAAATGGTTTTGTGTTGATTTCGGAACAGGTTTCTGAGTCTGTGTTCAAATAGAGGTTTGTTTGTTGTCCTCGGAATAGAAGCGGAGTCACTGAGCTCCTCTGCAAAGACCTGGCTCCCAGGGTTCTGGTTCCAGTCCTCCCTGTAGGCGCCATGGGGCGGCCCCCTCCCCACCGTCTCTGGGAGCAGAGGCAGCCCCCAGCCCAGCCCCCGCCACCAGCACCTTTGCCCCCTTGCCAGTCTGTGCCGGACAAGGGCAGTGGCTGTGTGTCTGGGAGCCAGAGGAATTCCCTGCTGCATGCAAATGAAGAGGAGGGGGCACTCTCCAGTGTAGACAGAGCACAGAGGGGCATGCCCCCGTGTAGACAGAGCACAGAGGTTCATACCCCCGTGTAGACAGAGCACAGAGGGGCATGCTCCAGTGTAGACAGAGCACAGAAGGGCATGCTCCAGTGTAGACAGAACACAGAGGGGCATGTCCCCGTGTAGACAGAGCACAGAGGGGCATGCTCCAGTGTAGACAGAACACAGAGGGGCATGTCCCCGTGTAGACAGAGCACAGAGGGGCATGCTCCAGTTTAGACAGAACACAGAGGGGCATGCTCCAGTGTAGACAGAACACAGAGGGGCATGCCCTCGTGTAGACAGAGCACAGAGGGGCATGCCCCAGTGTAGACAGAACACAGAGGTGCATGCCCCAGTGTGGACAGAGCACAGAGGGGCACGCCCCAGTGTAGACAGAGCACAGCTGAGCGAGTCATTCACCCACATGGCTTTGCAGAACTCGGCAGGCCCTTCTGGCAAGGAGAGACTGGCCATTCTGGAAAGGGTGGCGTGTGGGGGTCCCTGTTTTGAGGCTTGTCAGGGCCTCCCCACACCCCCGCTTCGAGGGGCAGTGTTCCGGTGGGGGGATGTTCTCTGGCCCCAGATGCTGAGCTGGGCTCCGGGGGGCCCTCCAAGCCAGGCGGCCCCGTGGCCCCTGAGGCCCCAGGCCAGGCACCTCTTCCCCAGCCGCTGGCCCATGCCCCCTCCCATGGTTATGCCACAGCGCCTGGGAGCGTCCCCGCCAGGGGTTAATGGAAGCCAGAACTCCTCCTCTGCTTCTGAAATCACCCGCCTGCCTGTTTAAATGATGTGCCAGGAGAGCAGATAGCCCCTCAGAACACTTTCTCGCGCTGCAGTTTTTCCTTTCACTGTGGCCTGCCTCCGGGACTGACCTCCTTGCTCCAAAACCCACTTGAAATGAAGAGGAAATTCGCTGAGATCTGACAAGGAGCTGCCCGCGGGGGGCAGGAGAAGGGCTGCTGTGCTCTGCCTGTGCCTTCGTCCAGCCCACACCCTTGGGGGCTGCGGGAGCCCAGAGCCGTGAGCAGCTCTGGAAGCAGATTTCCTCCATGAGGCATGAAGGCTACCCTCCTGCTGGCCTCGGTGGGCTAGCACACGTGCACGCACACTGCACACACGCCACATACACAGTGCACACACACTGCATGTACACCCCACACACATAATGTATGCACACCACATAAACCCCCCACACCACACACACAATGCACACATACAATATATACACCCCACACACAGTGCACACACACCACATACACATACCCCACACACACACCCCACACACACACTGCACATAGGCCGCCACACCCACATACAAATACACATAATGTACACACCCACATACAAATACACACCACACACACAATGCACAGACACACACATACCCCACACACATGCACACATGCTGTGCACACACACCACATACACCCCCCCACACATGCACACACACACACACATGTACAGACATCACACACAATGTACACACCATAAACCCCCTACACATGCACATACCCCAGATACACAGACACACACACCACTCACACACACATAAACAGGCACACATACACACACCACTCACACAGGCACACATGCATAAAATACCCCATGTGCACACACCACTAACACATACACAGAGGTACGCACACAGGCACACACATGCCACACACATCCCCCTTTGTACACGCATTCTCTGAGCCAGGGATTTGAAGGCACACGCACACACACAGGAGTGTCTGTGTGCCTTCTCCCTCTTCCTGCTGTCTGTGCTGCGGCTGTGTGACCGAGCCGGCACATGCTCACTCGCACCAGACCCACATTCTCGGTGCTCACACACCTTGTGTTGCAGTGCTCACAGGGTAGCACACCTGCTGCATCACCCAAAGAAGGCACCCTCACCCCCACCGAGTGCTTATAGTGGGGGGTCTCGCCAAGCTCTTCCCAGCACCTTGCTTGTGAGGGTCTTCTCTCTCCTTTTTAAAACACTTAACACTTCAGGGGCCAAATCCTAGTACAGCTGGGAGGGCACTTTCCTGTGCACTGTTCACCCAGTTCCATCCCCGGCACCCCATGTGGTCCCCCAAGCTCTGCCAGGAGTGATCCCCATCACAGAGCCAGGAGTGAGCACCACCAGGTGTTCCCACCCCCCCAAAATTTACCATTTTAATCACTTACTGCAGTAACAATCCGGTGGTATTGATATTCTTGTTTTATACTTGCAGTGCTGTTATATGACCCACCCCTGGTGTGCTTGGGTCCCGCCACCATTGTCCCAGGACCCCTCCCTGCCCCCATACCCTCAGGTCTCAGCTCTGTCTCATCACTGAGTTATAGTCCTTTATTTCAGTTTTATTTCTACGGTGCCGGGGATTGAACCCAAGACCTCACACGTACAAGGCCGGTGCTCTACCCCTGAGCCCCAGCCCAGCAGAGCTGGCACATCCGGTGGGATTGGAGGCATCTCAGAGCAGGTGGGAAGTGGGGCGGGCTGCTGGGCCTGCCCACTCAGGGTGGCTCTCCAGCCCTGCAAGCAGGTCCCTCCTGGAACTGCATGTCCTGGGCAAGTCCCCAGGGACCCCCGTCTGCACCCAGAGACACTGCAGCTTTGGGTTCCCTAGCTCAGTCCTACCCCCGAGGTGCGAGTGGGTGAAGCCTGCCGGAATTCATCTCCGCTCTCTCCCCCCTTCAGAAGTTGTTAATAAGCACGTCTCCGAGAGCGAGGGGAAGCAGGAAAGGAAGAAGGGAGAAGAGAAATAAAAGATCACAAAATGCGACATTTCAGCTTGCCGATGCTTTCCCTGGTGCTGGTCCTGCTGGCTGGCCTTAGGCCCGAATGTGTAGAATAATCCGTAGCTTCTTTCACACTCATAGTCACATTTGTCTAGTTTCTTGTGAACCTTTTAAGAAACAATATCTCTGAGCTCCCTTTGCCATGAAGAACGAGTGAGGAAGCACCTCATTCATCAAAACCTTATCCAGCACCTTCTTAATTTCCTTTAGGGGCAGATTTTTGTTGTAAGCTGGTTATTCTGTATTGACTTGGGGGGGGGGGTGGTCACACCCAGCAGTGCTCCGGCTTTCTCCTGGCTGTGGGCTCAGGGATCTCTCCTGGCAGAGGTCTGGGGAGCCTGTGCAGTGCCAGGGATCGAACCTGGGTGGGCCACATGCAAGGCAAATGCTTTAACCCCTGGACTGTCTTTCCAGCCCCTGAACTCTGCTCTTGAGTAATGTTTAGGAATACTGAATATGTCCTCGGAGAGCCCGGCAAGGTACCAAGAGTATTCCGACTGCATGAAAGAGCCTGGCAAGCTCCTCCATGGCGTATTTAATATGCCAAATATAGTAACAATAACAGGTCTCATTCCCCTGACCCTGAAAAAGCCTCCAATCGTTGGGAAAGAAGAGTAAGAAGAGGCTGCTAACATCTCAGGGCTGGGACGAATGGAGACATTACTGGCGCCCGCTCAAGTAAATCAATGAACAACGGGATGACAGTGATACAGTGATACTGAATGTGTTTGCTCTGATTTTTGCTGATGGGATCTATGGTGCCTTAGGAACACACACATCTCAGTCATTTTCTGGGTCCCCGAACTGAGGGGGGAGGCCAGCAGCTGTGGGGGCCTCCCCTTGCGACCTCTGCATGGCACTGAGTGTGGAAGTCTGCCTCTCTCCCCACCTGGCACGCTGCCCACACTCAGTGGGGTGCAGGGTCTCCCCAGGGGGTGCAGCCATGTGCCCTCAGCCCAAGTCTCCCTCCTCTGCCAGGCCTAAAGCAGTTTCCCAAAGGGGGTGATACTGCCCCCTGGAGGTGCTGAAACTACCCCGAGGGGGGAAGCGTGCCACTGGGGGTGGGGTGCTTCCTGTTTGTTCCCTTACAGAAGGTGGGTTTTGGGCTGGGGCACAGGCTTTCACGCTGGTGCCCCAGGTTTGATTTCAGGCACTGCCTGCTCCCCAGCAACCACCAGCAACCACCAGTCACTGAGCTGAAGGCAACCAGGTGTGACCCACAAAGTGGGAAAGAAGGGAAGGGCCGGGCAGGCAGAGGGGAGGTAGATTTCTAGGGAGGCCGCTCTCTCACAGGAGGCAGTGAGCCGGACGTTTGGGAGCCTCTCTCTGTTCTGAAAGCTCAGGGCAGCTGGTGACCTGCTTCTCCACCTCAGCTTGGGACTAGTGTGTAATCCAAAACGGGGCAGCGGCGCTCTATCTCTGCCACAGTAAGAGATACATTGAATTTATAGAATTGCTCTCCTGGGGTCATCTCGATCTCAGACGACATTGCTCAGGCCAGATTAATCTTTCCTATCCCTAGCAGGGTCCTAATCTTGTCGTTACTTTTGGAACATGACAACATTTGTCCATGACCTGCTCTCAACTTATAGTTGAATATCGTGGCGCTTTGGCCTGGCCCATTTCGGTGCCAGGGTAGCTCCAGCTTGCCCTGGGCCCATTCCGTCCTTCGTCGGGATCCTGCTTTTAGGATGCTAGGAACTAAGGGCAACTGAGGCTTAAGTCGAGGAAGCAGATGCGCAGGAATGAATAATATCCAACGCCAATTAAATTCCAAGTTACAAAAGCATAATATTAACTGTCTTCCTGTGTCTATACAAAAAGGACATTGCTTTAAACTAGTCAAAAGACATAAAGAGAGGAGAAGGGCAGTATTTCACTCATATATAATCATAGATTTCTGGAGAATATGACCTTACAAGTTAACAGAGTGTGATTAGGGGGAAAAGGTGATAGGCCAGTTGGGGAAGAGAGCACAGAGAGGAGTTTACAGATAAACACAGTGGGATGGAAGTGCCTCGGGAGCACTGTGATAAACCTAAGCTTCCTGTGGCAAGGGGAACAGGACATACCAATGACATCTGGGTTGTGGGACAGCAGTTTGGGCCTGACACGGGATGGGACGTGACCGTGTGGGGTCCCTCAGCTCGCCCGCTGCGCCTGGGGGGACTGGGACACGTCCTGTGAAGCCTGGTCTGGGGTGCCCCGGGCCCCACCCTGCACACACAGCTCAGTGCCAGCCCACCTGCAGTCCCCACACTCTGTGGCCCCGTCCCCTCCCCCAAAACCACCGTCTCTCTGGGAGGCCAGACTGCAGCAAGGCACCCAACAGGGAACTTGGTCTTTCAACTACTCTTGTGTTTGAATCGGGCTTTTCGGGACAGGAGCTTCAGTGTTCTGAACTCATGCTGATAGTTCAAACTAGCCATAATTTGGCTAAGTCTCTTCTTCTCTTATTCCACTCCCCAACCCCCACCCCTCTGCTGCCAAAAAAAAAAAAAAAAAAGTATGACTCCTGTTTTTCCTACCCCGAGCCGCTGGCTTTCCTTCCGTAAGCCACATCTGAGTCTCTGAACCAGAGCCAAGCTGTGGGGACTCACCACGTGCCAAGCCTCAGGGCAGCTGGGGACCCAACAGTGAGTCTACCCCCTTATGCTTCAACTTTGACCAAATCAACAAGTAAATACGTGTGGTTTAAGAACTGTTTTTCCTCTGGGAGCCAGATAGATAGTATGGGAGTTAAGTTGCTTGCCTTGCACGCAGCCAACCCAGATTTAATCCCCAGCACCATGTATGGTCCCGAAGCCCTGCCAGAAGCAATTCCTGAGCACAGAGCTAGGTGTGAGCTCTGAGCACAGCCCAAAGACCTGAACCCTCTAAAATAAACCAAACACTACCACCCCCCAAAAAGAACTATCTCATGAGCTCAAGTTCTCCCTCACCCAGACCGTCTGGGCCAACCACGGTCCCTGGGTGCTTCAGCCTTGATTTTTCCTGCTGACCAGCTTTTTTTTTTTAATTATTTTATTATTTTTTTAATCTTTAAATGACTCAGCATGAGGTCCAGACTTACAAACTTTGGTGCTTCCATTTCAGTCATACAGTGATCGAGTACCCATCCCTCCACCGGTGCCCATTCTCCACCACCAATGCTCCCATCCCCCGCCCCGCCTCTGTGGCAGGGCATTCCCTTTTGCTCTCCCTCTCCTTTTGGGTGTTGTGGTTTGCAATAGAGTATTGAGTCGCCATCCTGTTCTGACCAGCTTTCCATCCTCTCGAGGACTCCAAGCACTGAAGGGAGAACTAGCTGCTCTGCTTCTCCCCCAAACCCCACCTCCATTTGTTTTGGGGTTTTTGTTTTTTGGTTTGGGGGCCACCCCCAGCGGTACTCAGGGCTTACTCCTGGCCCTGCGCTCAGGGATCACTCCTGGCAGTGCTCAGGGAACCCATATTAGATGGCGGAGATCAGGGATCGAAGCCAGGTCGGCCACGTGCAAGGCAAGCACCCTCCCCTCTGTGCTATTGCTCCAGCCCCACCCGCTGTGCTGTCGCTCTGGCCCCGTGTTGGTCATTTTAGCTCCCGGATCGAGTGTGTGACTTCCTATGACGCATTCCTCTTGCTCCTCCAGCAGCTCTGCCCGGCCCTCCTGTGTGGGTTGTGGGTGTGGGCACCCCGTGTCTTCCCTCCCTGCTCCCACCTACCCCCTAGGTGATGTCCCCACTAAGAGGCTGTTTTCGATTCTGCTCTGTCACCACGGCAACTCCCTCCGTGCTTTACGCCTGCATTTACATATCCATGTAGGTGACCTAGAGATGCCATGGGGGAGGCAGGGAAAGGAACACTTTCGGGTCACACCTCGGAGGGTGAAAGAAGCCGAAGCCTCGGTTTCCCCTTACCAGCTGCTTTGAGCAGCCCCGTAGTCTTTTAAGGAGTAAATATTTATTTGGTTAGGCGCCACGCCTGGCAGTGCTCAGGGGTGACTCCTGGCTCTGTGCTCATGCTCAGGAATCATTCCTGCAGGTGCTCAGGGCACCATACGGGATGCTGAGGATTGAATCCGGGTCAGATGTGTGCAAGGTAAGCGCCCTACCTGCTGGACTATCGCTCCAGCCCCACCGTCCCATTTTTTACGGCTCTCATCCTACATTTTTAATATTCCTGCAGTCCCAGGGCTCTTTCTGATGAATGCGAAGTTAATAAGAACATAGATTCTGCCCCAGGCCGTAAGCTCATTAAGACTTAAAGACAGTGGGGCCTGGGGCAGTAATGCCTGGCACACAGCCAGCACAGGTTCAAACCCTGCACCCCATAGGGTCCACTGTGCACCACCGGGTGTGCCCCCCCAAACAAAAATAAATAAATAAAAATTAAGGCCAAGCACAAAGCCAAAAGACTTAAAACCAGCCAGACGACTCCACGATCCCTGCTTCCCCTGTAACATTCTTACCCCTTGGCAAGTAACAAAAGAGCCGCAAGAACCCGGCCAGGGAGCTGCTTCTACTTTCCAACAAACTTCCCTAATTTCTGAGTCTGAGCCCAAGCATCTTTATTCCTCAGTGTTTTCACCTGGGGACCGTGGTCAAACCCAGAGACCCGTGGTCACCACTCCTGTGTCGGGAGAACGGTGCCACCCCGCCCCGTGGGGCTGTGAGGTGAACAGGAGTGGGCAGGAGCGAGGCCAGTGGGCAAGGCAAGGCCAGTCAGGCAAATCATGCAGGTCCGACCAGTGTGAATAGTGCTGTGGGCCCCGGGACCTCAGCGCTGCGTTGGTTCAGGGCCCAGGATACTGGCTTGTGTGAGAGGTAGATCAGAGGGTGCTGTGGACTGTGGCCGTCTCGGGGCTGACCACCATGTTGGTAACATGCTTGTTTCCCAGTCACGAAGGTTGTGTTGCAAGGGAGATGTCAACCGCCGTGGTCATTCACTACCCCCAGGGTAAACAGAGTCTCGACTGGCTCAATAGGACCAATAGGACCAATAGTACAGCAGGGAGGGGTTTGCCTTGCACACTGCCAACCCAGGTTTGATCCCTGGCATCCCATACGGTCCCCTGAGCCCTGCCAGGAGCGAGCCCTGAGCACAGAGCCAAAGTAAGCCCTGAGCACCGCCAGGTAGCCAAAAAAAAAAAAAAAAGTAAATAAGGAAAGAAAGAGAGTCTAAGAAAGCACAGAGCTTTTTTTCTCCTGGTGAGTTCTCAGAGCTGAAAGTTGACAGCGGTAACTTAGCAAACCTAAAAGTGATTTTGGAATAAGTGTGAGAGGGCCAGGTCTTCAACCGTTCCCTGGGCTCAAACTTAGCTTTTTTAAAATCTTATTTCTTTAACATTTTCCTGTTCTCTTTGTCTTTGTGCTTCCTGTTCCCCATTTAAATCTTGTTTTGTTTTGTTTTCTTTTTGGGTCACGATACACACGGGTTACCGGCGATACACAGGGGTTACTTTTGGCTCTGCACTCAGGAATTACTCCTGGCGGTGCTCAGGGGACCATATGGGATACTGGGAATCAAACCCAGGTCGGCCACATGCAAGGCAAATGCCCTACCTGCTGTACTATCACTCCATCCCCCTAATCATCTCATTTAAAATGTTCCCCATTTGGGGACCAGAGCAATAGCTCTTGCCTTGCATGTGGCTGACCCAGGTTCGACCCCCAGCATCCCATATGGTTTCCCAAGCACCGCCAATAGTAACCCCTGAGTATTGCTGAATGTGACCCAAAAAGCCATAAATAAATAAATGAATGAATGAATAAAATGTCCCCCATTTTAATTGTCTCAGTTTTTTAAAATGTATTTTATTTTAGGTAACATGAGTTACTGCTTTGTGCATATACTGGATGTCCCAACACCACATCCTCCACTAGAGAGTGTCCCTGTCAAGCCCCCCACCCCGATCCCCGCACAGTGAACTCAGTTCTGTAGGCCAGTTCTCAGGTGCTAGTGCCTTTGGTCAGTGGTCTCCCCTTTCCTGTGACTTTTGCTTCAGACTCTGTATTCCTGCATCCCATTTTGAACTCACCAGAACCTTTTCTTATTTCCCGATGACTGCTTTCTCCTAGGCTGCTGTTCATACTCGATGAGTAAGTTTGTCTTAACGTCCCTGGATTTAACTTCTACTGTTCTCAGTTCATTGGCAGCACCTCTGGTTCTCCCCTTTCTCTTGAAGGATCTAAACAGGCGGCGTGTCCTGCCAGAAGTGCAGGGACGTGGGTGGCTTAGACAGCCGTCATTTATTTGGACAGTTTCGACCTGGACTCTCAGCGGGTGGTTCCCTCCTGTGGTTGCTCCTGGGCTGCAGTCACCTGGAGGTCAGCAGGGGGTGGAGACCCACCGTGGCGTGTGGGCCTGAGTGTCTCCACCTCCCTCCTGTGACCTTTTGTCCCCGGGCGTGTGGGTTTGGCTCTGTTGCATGGTGCAGGTGTTCCAGAGGTGAGAAGGGACGCACCACACTCCGTCAGAGCCAGTCACAACAGATTTGTGGCTGAGAAAGGTGTGGCAGGAAGCGCCGGGGAAGGCTGCTCCACTCCAGCTAGGTGAGGCCCTGTCCTGTGCATGGGTGGCATGAGTCAGACCGAGACAGATAAACACTGCGTCATCCCACTCACTGTGGTAAGGAGCCCGGTGAACTAAACAAAACAAAAGCAAACATTTCACTCCCTGTGGGAAGAAAACAAATGAATGAACTAAACAAAACAAAAGCAAACTTTCAGACTTTAAAAATAGTGGTTTACTGGGACGGAAGCGATTACTACAGCAGGGTGGAGTGCTTGCCTTGCATGCAGCTGACCTGGGTTCGATCCCCAGCATCCCATATGGCCCCCCCAGCCCCACCAAGAGTGATCTTCGAGTGCAGGGCCAGGAGTAAGCCCTGAGCACCACTGCATGCGATCCAAAACCCAAACCCAAAAATAGTGGTTACCAGGAAGGGGGTAGGTAGACAAGTATAAAGGGGGATTATGGTAGGTGCAGAGATGGCTGGAAGCTAGAATTTAGAGGTTCCAATAGATGTTGATTGAAAAGGCTGTCGGCCTGGAACCTAGCCAGTGTTGTAAACCAATATTCCTTCCACAGTTACGGGGAGGGATTGGGGGATTGGGCCACACCGGGCGGTGCCCAGGGGCTATTCCTGGCTCTGTGCTCAGACACTGCTCGGGAGATGCTCTCTCTTCACAGGAGGAGAGGAAAATTATTTAAGCTATTTGAGGCATCTGCTCAGGCTGCTGTTAGAAAATACCGCAGGCAGCAGTTTAAGCAGCAGACGAGGTTTCTCATAGCTCGGAGAGCCGGTGGGCCAAGCCAAAGGTGTGTGCCGATGTGGCCCCTGCTGGGGGCTCCTCCCTGGCCCCGCACATGCTGCTCCTCACGGGAAGGAGGGAGAAGCAAGCGCTGCAGTGTCCTATAAGGACGCCACCCCCAGACCGAGAGGGCGGCCGCTGGCCTTGTGTGCCGCTGGCTTCAGTTCAGTCCCAGCACCCCGGGCCCATCCCCCGCCTCTGCCAGAGCACCCCCAGGAGTGGCCCCTGAGCACAGAGTCAGAAGCAGCTCCCCTGAGCAGCCCCTCTCCCCCTGCGAAAATAGGCACCAAGCCCTCACAGGTCCCACCCTCATGACCCCCAAACCAATTACCTTCAAATACCGTCGCACCAGAGTTTAGCGCTGCACCCCAGGGATTGGGGGCAGGGGAGGGGGGCAGGTAACACAGTCTGCAGCGCCTAAGTAACCGGAGTTAGTGATGCCAGGCCTGTCTGTTAGGGGGTCTGTAACACGCTGGCCATGTGGGCGTGGGCGTGCGTGTATGTGGGCACTTGTATGAGAACATGTGTGCATGTGTGAGTGCTCATGGTAAATGTGTGTGTGTATATGTGTGCCTATGTGTATTTATGCATGTGTGTTGTACGTGTATGTGTTGCCGTGGGAGGCATGGACAGTTCTCCGGAAGCTTCTGGAAGCTTCAGCAGCCTTCTCAAGGTTTCCTCCTCCCAGCCCAGGTGAGGGAGGAAAAATAGTACGTTCAAAGGCTCAGTGCGGGCGAAGGGCTGGGGTAAAGCCGAGTGTGGGGGGCAGGCAGAGTGCTGGGCTGTCCTGTGGAGAGTGCCTGAGCGTTCCTGGGAGGCCAGCAGTGTGTTTGCTGAGGGAAGGTATGCTGTCTCAGCCAGGCTAGCTCAGCCTTTTTATTTTTTATTTTCTTATTTTTGCTGTTGTTATTTTCTTTTGTTCAGGGGGAACACACCCAGTGATGCTCAGGGGTTTCTCCTGGCTCTACGCTTAGGCATTGCTCCTGGAGGGGCTCAGGGGACTGTATGGGATGCCAGAATCAAACCTGGGCATGTGCCTTATACTCTGTACTCTCTCTGGCCCAAGGTTGACCTTTTTAAAATTTTATGGTTTTCCCATTTTATTTACACACCACGATTTACAAAGTGGTTTGTGATGGTTTGTTACAGAAGTTCAATGTTCCAGCATCAATCCCACTGCCACTGTCACCTTCCATTGCATTGTCACCATTTTCCCAACCACCCCAGCCTGCCCCCGTAGCAGGCCCACTATAATTTATTTTATAGTTCTTGCTGGAGCAATAGCACAGCGGGTAGGGCGTTTGCCTTGCATGTGGCCGACCCAGGTTTGATTTCTCCGCCCCTCTCGGAGAGCCTGGCAAGCTACCTGTGGCGTATTTGATATGCCAAAAACAGTAACAAGAAGTCTCACAATGGAGACGTTACTGGTGCCCGCTCGAGCAAATCAATGAACAACGGGATGATAGTGCTATAGTGCTACAGTTACCACTAAATAATTAACGGAATGATAAAAAATATTTCCATAGAAGAAAATTTGTGAAAATTGTTGTATCTCACCATGGGAACATCAAGTCCCGTCTGAGGGTTTACTAAGCTGTTGTTACAGATTAAGCCTTTTGTTTACATGTTCTTGTTAGCTGAGATTGGTTGGCTTCCATGTCACATTCCATCCAACCTGGTGTCAATGTTGTAGAGTGTGAACATTTTTGCACAGCTGCATTTGCAGTCACATGTTCAAAAACCTCCAGAATCTTTAACTGTGTAGAATCTAACTGGGTGTGGCTGCCAGGGCTTCCGGAAGTATGGGGACGTGGGGGGAGGTCACCCATCTCCACTCCCAGAATTCTGAAGTTTTCAGCCAAAAAACCTATGCACCATTTATTTTAAGTGATCAAAGTGTGAGGCAGAAGACGCCTCAAAACCAGGAACCAGTTTTTTCCCTAGGAATTTTCCAGCCTGGATCAGCCGGGCAGGCAGTGCCCGCTTTGAGGCCCCTCCCTTGCTCCTGCGCTGGGCCTTTGCTTGTTGTTTGCCAACCCCTCGCTCTGGGCTGGACCCTCAGAAGCCGGCCCCACTAGGCACAGTCCTGCCCTTGCAGAGCCCAAGCTTTTAGGGAGGCAGGGACCACCCCCAGCACTGCTTAGGGCTTACTCTGGTGCCCAGGATCGAACCCAGGTCAAGCTGAATGCAGGGCAAGCGCCCTCCTGCTGTGCTATCACTATGGCCTCAGCTTTCTAGGTGGGTGAAGTCCGTGGTTGGGCATCTGGAGTCTCCGGGGGCACCACAGGGGGCGCGGGTGCCACCTGGAGGGGTGCCACCTGGAGGAACACAGGGCTTCCAGGAGTCACTAGCTTGTAAGGAAGAGGGCACCCCAGGTGGCAGGGCTGGGCTGAGACCACATACACACACACACACACACACACACACATACACACACATACACACACATACACACACACACATACACACACACACATACATACACACACATGTATGTGTGCGTCTGCCCTGGGCATTGGTGGGGCATATGCACGCCTGCCCTGTCTGGGGGTGGGAGGGGGAGTGTGGGCACCTTCAGGAGCTCACGGGGTGGGGGGCAGGGAGGGGGGCTCTGCTCTGTTGAATGCAGGCAGGGCGAGGAAGCGACAGGGAAGGGTGGGGCCAGGGCCAGGGACTGAGGCCTTGGGGCCTCCACCGTCTTCACAGCCCCACTCTGCTTTCCAGCAGGACCTGGCAGCCGCCCCCTTCTCCAGCCACAGCCATTTAGGAACCGCCGGTGATTAGCAGTTGTTATCATGGTCATTAAAATTCCCTGGGAGCAGCTCGGCTAATAGCCCTCCGTATCTGCAGTCCGGTTGGCTGTGAGCCGAAATCATAATGAAAACCTCAAAGCAAAACACAAAGCAGTGCCAGGGGGAGGATTTCAGGCCCCCGGTCACCCCCTGCAAGTGCCACGGCAGCTGTGTCGGGCTTTTCTCATTAAACGGCATTTTCAAGGCTCGCTGCTTTGCCGGCCTTATCAGAGCAAAGCACACGTGGGGAGAGCTCCGGGCCACACGGCTTCACCAGGAGTCGCGTGTCTTGTGATCTGTGGCCCCCGAGCGTGGGGTAAATCCTGTGGAGGGCTTTTTCTTAGGCTGGGGGCCGGCGTTTGTCCTAGGCATGGATGAGAGGCCTGGGAGGGGAGAGATCACGTCACTAGGAGCCCCGTGGGGTGATTTGCAGGGTGTGGGTGGACAGTCAGAGGGAGTCTAAGGATGTGTGTGGACTGGCATGGGACGGGCAGGGCAGCTCCAAGCACTCTCCCACGAGGAAGGCACCGGACCTGCGTTCCACACCCCCAGGGCTGGGCCCGCACACCCTGCCCTGAGCCTCCGTTCCTGCTGTATGCCGTGCTGACACCACCAAAGTCTCTCACCTTCCCACCCCTGCCCCTGTCTGCTCTGGTCACTGAGGCCAACAGTGGCCTCAGGGCTCCCACCTGCACATGGGGGCCATCACCAAGAAACAGTGCGGGGCTCAATATGATGCGCTTGCAGGAGCAACAGGTCCCCCTGGTCAGGGACCTGCCCACAAGTCTCTAGCAGAGCCTCAGAGGTCATCCTTCTTACAGAGCATTAATGTCAGGGTACATTGTTGGCTATGGATGGGGGTTAATCAGTCGGGCGTTCTCCACCCGCAGATGGTTGGCGATCAGCAGTTCCGTGCAGTTCACCCTAACGTTTTGGATCACCTGCTCTTTATCTGCTTCCCAAAGGTGCATTACTGATCAGCATTTCTTTTTTATTTGAATCTTTTTTATTGCATCTCCCAAATGATGCTCAGGAGGCCAGGAGCCCCTGCTCATGGTTCCAGGTTCAGTGTGAGGGCCCGAGGGTGCAGTGGGGCTGGGATCAAACCTGGCGTCCTGCACTCAGCAGGCACTGTCACCCTGCTGGGCCCCTGATCCGCACTCCTCCAGCGAACATGGATCCTGCTGCAGGAGATGAGGCTGATGCAGAGGACAGGGCTACCAGGGCTGGGGATCTCTCTGGCGCAGGCAGAGGGCCCGGGAGCATGAGGGAGTCCACAGGTCGGGACCCTCGGTGGCTGCAGCCTGCTCTCCGCACACGCCCTGCTGATCTCGTCCTCTCCAGCCCTCTCTCTCTCTTTTTTTTTTAATAATGTAGATGTACTGCTATTTATTCAGCCATTGATTAAGCTGATTGAATTGGGCATGAACTCCACATTACTTTTTTTTATTCAGAATGTTAATTTTATTTTATTATTTTATTCTTCTTCTCCCCCCCCCCCATTTTATTCATTCACCGTGAGATACTGTTACAAAGCTTTCATGTTTGAGCTTCGGTCATACAATCATCAAGCACCCATTCTTCCACCAGTGCACATTTTCCACCACCAAATCCCCAGTGTATACCGCCCTCTACCCCGTTCCAACCCTTCCCCTGCCTCTGTGGCAGACAATTTCCCCCATACACTCTCTCTACTTTGGTTACATTCAATATTTCGACACCAGTCCCACCACCACTCAAACCTGCCAAGAAGGCAATGCTAGATGGTTTGTTTTGTATTGCTTGTTATGGATAGACTATAATGTCAAGGAAATTCTGCGTCATTCTCTTCCGGGAGCTTTAGTTTATAGTCTCTGGGTCTTGGCCGTTGATGAGATTACATGATGCCAGGGGCAGACTGTGGGTGTGACTGCCAAGATACTGGAAAACTGGGGTTTTCAGTCCCGATCCAACAGGGCTTGGAGATCTCAGTCACGGGTTCCCACATACCTGGGTTTTCCTGCTGGTCCGCTCTCTGGTGAGGTTCATCCTGTTTTGGGTGAGGCTCGTCCCCTCTTGGGTTCTCCATCCCTTCTAAATCCCGCCCGGTAAGTCTCTCAGTAAATACAAGTACTTAGGGGAACCCTCAGCCACAGAAAGGCAACACTATCAATCGGGAGAGGGTCAGATGGCGGCAGCTGCCCACCCAGCCATGTGACCTGGACATGTGAGCTTTGACCACGTGCCAGGCTCTCGGAGCCTGAGACACTGGTGAACAGACGGGCCCTGCCCCTCCCTCCTGGGCGACTGGGCCTCCTGCGACACAGATTGAATGAAAGACCCCTCTAAAGGTTGACCCAACCGAGGGCCCCTCAGTGGCTGGGTGGACAGACAAAGCACAGTCCGTGCAGACAGCAGGACCCCACTGGGTCTCAGAAAGCAGGCCTCACACTTCTGTTGTGACAAGGAAGAAACTCGACACTGTGCTAAGTGAAATAAGCCAAATACTGTTTGTACCCTCAGTCCTGGCATAGCATCGACAGCGGGTTCCGGAAACTGTGATTTTTAAGTGAAATGGCACATAACAGAAGATTCGCAAATGGCAGTTGGTTCCGTGTCAGCTGGAATGTCTATTTCATCAGCATCGTAAGGGGGGGGGGGTGCAGAGATAATGCAGTGGGCAGGGCGCTCGTCTCAAATGTGGCCCAGCAGGGTTTGATCCTGGGCACCCCAGATGGTCCCTGAGCCGGGCCAGGAGTGATCCCTCCGCACAGCCCAACTTAAACAAAACCGTAATGAGATGACAGCTGGCCTGTCACACAGTCAGTAAGACACGCCCTCACCTGTGTGCCCTCACCTGTGGAGGCCCACAGGGTCATCACCGTCACGGAGACTGGACACGGGGCTGTGGCCCAGCGCCCAGGAGAGGGGACAGAAATCATCTGATGGGTCAGTGGGTCACAAGCCAGGGACTGCCGGAGACCACTGTGCAGTGACATGGGCATACTGAACTGCCCACCTGACGCGTAAGGAGGGGCCAGGGGGCGGAGCCGTAGTACAGCGGGTAGAGCTCATACCTTGCTCCTGGCTGACCTGGGCCCGATGCCCCGACTCCCAAGTTCTGCCAGGAATGATCCCTGAGTGCAGAACCATGAATTAGTCCTGGACACCACTGCGTGTGCACATCACCCAACCCCCACCCCCGTCCAGAAACACTGGTCAAGACGGTCGGGTTTAGGTTGTATATATTTTATTACCATATTTTCCTTGGAAAGCAGTGCTCAGGGAAGGGGGATGGCGCCTGGGAGCACAGTGCGTGATCCGGGTGAGGAATCCCGAATTCAAGCTCTCGATCCCCATCCCCTCAGGAGGTGCAGTCTGGGTCCCTGCCTGGGGAGGTGCCTTTTGTCCCGGAGGTGGCCAGACCACGTAGATGCCATCGGAACGTGCCCACACCCCTGGACTCCTGTTGGAATATTTCTGGAGACAGTGACCGCCACGTACTAGAGCTGTGTGTGCAGCTTGGCTCACAGGAGTGAAAAATTGGAGACAATTTCAACTTCCATCTGTGGGGGCTTGTTTAATTAAGCTCAATAAATCCAAACCGTGGCGTCATTAAAGAATGATGGTGGAGACCATTACTTATTCAAACGGAGCAGCCTCTATGATACATACTTCAGTGGGGACAAAAACAGGCCTTCTGGAGACACAGTCTTCATAAAGGACGAGCGCTGGCCCAGAGCGGGTGAGCGGCGTATGGCACCTGCCCGGCGGGCAGAGCTTCCCGCGCTCAGAGGCCTGAGCTCCTGGGGCCGGGGCGGTAGTACCGCGGGTGGGGTGCTTGCCTTGCACGTGGCTGACCCGGGTTCAATCCCCAACACCCTCCTCTGGTCCCCAGAGTCCCACCGGGAGAGATCCGTGGGCACAGCTGGGGTGTCCCCGAAACTACACAATAGCAACATCATCAACAATAACAGTAATCTGGGGCTGGAGTGATAGCACAGCGGGTAGGGCGTTTGCCTTGCACACGGTCAACCCGGGTTCGATTCCCAGCATCCCATATGGTCCCCTGAGCACCACCAGGGGGTAATTCCTGAGTGCAGAACCAGGAGTAACCCCTGTGCATCGCCAGGTGTGACCCAAAAAGCAAAAAAAAAAAAAAAAAACAATAACAGTAATGAGAAAAGGGCAGGGGCAGGGATGGATCAATTATGTTGAACAAAAAAGGAACGTGAGAGAGAGAGCGAGAGAGAGAGAGCACAGTGGGCAGAGCACTTGCCTTGCACGCAGACAACAGGGGGTTCAATTCCCAGCATCCCATCTGGTCCCCTGCACACCGCCAGGAGTGATTCCTGAGTGCAGAGCCAGGAGTAAGCCCTGAGCGTCTCCAGGTGTGGCCCAAGAGCAAACACACACCAAGGATTGTGGACACACATGTCTGCGTGTGCACTCAGCCTCTCCCACTGTGCTCTCTCTCTCTGTCTCTCTCTCTGTCTCTGTCTCTGTCTCTGTCTCTCTGTCTCTCTGTCTCTCTCTCTCTCTCTCTCTCTCTCTCTCTCTCTCTCTCTCTCTCTCTCTCTCTCTCTCCCTCTTCTCCCTCTTACGTTCCTTTTTTGTTCACGGGCACCCCACTGCCCGCGCTATGGGAGACAGGGCGTCCTAGGCAGCTGCCGCTGTTTCCTCTGCTTCCCACGTGACGCTTCCCTGCCCTCCTGGGAAGAGACTCTGGGGCTTCCGGTTGGTGTTGAGGCCACACACCAGCAGCCTTGGACAGGCCGCTCCGCTAGTTCAGACCTCTGAGTGTCCTCCAAGAAAAGTCATCATCAGAAGACCTGCCACTTCTTGGGGGGGAGCCGCCCTGGAGGTGCTCAGGGGCGCAGGGTTCACATGGGGTCGGCCGCCCCCAAGGCAAGTGTTTTCCCCACTGTCCTGTCGCTCCCACCCCAAGACCTCCCACTCTTTTTTTTATTTTTCTCTCTTTCTTTTTTTTGGGGGTAATCTTTATATATCACTGGAGCGATAGCACAGCAGGTAGGGCATTTGCCTTGCACGCAGCTGACCCAGGTTCGATTCCTCCGCCCCTCTCAGAGAGCCTGGCAAGCTACCGAGAGCATCTCGCCCACACAGCAGAGCCTGGCAAGCTTCCTGTGGTGTATTCAATATACCAAAAACAGTAACAACGAGTTTTACAATAGTGACATTACTGGTGCCCACTCGAGCAAATCGATGAGCAATGAGATGACAGTGACAGTGACAGTGATTTTCATAAAGCAGTTCACAATAGTTCATTACAGATAATAGTCAAACACCAGTCCCACCACTGAGCACCTTCCCACCACCATAAGAGGGAAGCGTGTGAAAGTTGTTGTGTTTCATTCTGGAGCCATTTAAGCCCGTATATAAGAGAATACCAGCAAGTATGTTAAAATCAAACAGGGGACTGGAGATATAGTACAGCGGGTAAGGCGTTTGCCTTGCACATGGCCAACCCGGGTTCAATTCCCAGCATCCCATATGATCCCCTGAGCACCGCCTGGAGTAATTCCTCAGTGTAAAGCCAGGAGTAACCCCTGTGCATCGCCGGGTGTGACTCCAAAACAAAACAAAACAAAAAAGCTGTGTGCTACTTTTGGTACGTAAGTGGGCTAGAGTATGAGAGGTTGCATTTGGAGTTCCAGGAAATTCTTCGTCACTCTCTTCCAGGAGCTTTATTTTATAGTCTCTGGGTCTTGGCCATTGATGAGATTACATGGCGCCAGGGGCAGTTTGTGGGTGGGACTGCCAAGCTACTGGAAAACTGGGGAGCTGGGGGGGGGAGGCCTAGTTCCATCAGAGTGGGCTTGGAGATCTCAGTCACAGATTCCTGTGTACCTGGGTTCCTCTGCCGGTTCCCTCATGGGTGAGACTTGTCTGAGTGTGTGGAGAGTGGCCTCGGGGATGGTGGCGGTTGGTTTCTGGAGGTTTTCAGCTGCTTGGGGCACGGAGAGAAACTCAACCTGCCCCCCCAACCCAGGTGCCCTGGTGAAGACAGCCTGGCACGGGTCAAGACCTCCCACTCTTGCAAACAAGTCAGTTAGGAATTCGGGACTGTGTGTGTGTAGAGGGGGTGGGGGGGTGGGCTGCGGAATCCTAAAGGACTTCCCCAGGGCTGCTCCACCTCCACTGAGTCCTGAGGGGAGACGAGCAGGGGGAACACGGGCGCCTTTCCCAGAGCCCCCCGCCCCCCACACACACACCCAGGGCCAGGCGCACTGCCTGGGTGCTGCTGTCCGCCCTGACTGAGCAGCTGTGTCTCCGCCAGGTCTGGAAGAGGTCGGGAGCCTGGTTCTACAAAGGACTCCCCAAGTACATCCTGCCGCTCAAGACCCCCGGCCGGGCGGACGACCCCCACCTCCGACCTCTGCCCATCGAGCCAGCCAAGCAGGAGCCCCACAGCGTGGAGACTAGTCGCGTGTACACATGGGCCCGAGGACGAGGTAGGTCCCCTGGCCTCTCCCCTAGGCGGTACCCAGCACACGCCCCCCAGCTCCCCGCTCGCCCCCTGCACAGCTGCTGCACCCCCTGACGACATGTGTGCGACGGAACATCCCCGGGGGGCCGCACCGCCCCCTTGACCGGTTTGAGGGTGGGGATCTTGAGTGCTGCGGCAGGTGGGCTGTCTGTCGAGCCTTACTGCAACGATGAAGACGCGTCACCCCGGGAATGTCCGGATGGTTCTCTCGGCCCAGGCTTTGTGTTTCCAGAAGGGAGGGAGGGCACGTGGCTCCCTGGGTCCTCGTGAACACAGGGGCCTTGGCCTGTGTGGGGCCCCCCCGCCCCCGCTGTGCACGAGTGCCCAGTGGCCACCCTCAAAGGGGAGCTCCAGGCCCTGAAGACAGTGGGGGCTGGTCTGCAGCGGTTGGTCAGTTGGTCGTGGTTTTGTCTCCTAAGTCCCTGCTGTCGCTGCAGGCCCTGGGGGCAGAGGGGAGCGCCTGGTATTGTGGGGGGCAGAGGAAGCCCGAAGCCCAGAGAAGAAGCACTTACTCACTGGTGGGCGAACAGCTGAGCCCTCTCTGGAGTCTGGTTAGCCTGAATGGAGCATGGTGCCGGGGAGACGAGGGCCCAGCTCTGGGAGTGACCCCTGGGCCCGTGCTGTAAGGTGCTCGTGGGCACTGGGTGTGTCTGGCCTGAGCAGGAGGCAGGGCTGGGTTCTGAGGTGGATACAGGAGCCAGGCTATAAGGAAGGCGGGGAGTGGGGTGGGGGGCAGCTCATGAAGGGCTCCAGGCTCCCCAGGCTCATTGGACACCCCCGCCCCCACCCCCCAGAGATTCTTGGAGGCTGCGAAAATGTCCCCATCTTCCTGAGCCATTGCTCCCTGCCAAGGCCCTGCCCCGCTGCCCTCTGCCCACGCCCCTCTGGGACCCTCTGCTCCCTCCCCCCCAGCTTCCACCTGCCTTTTCCCTTGCTTTGCAACCAGTGCCACTGTGGTTACTCAGACCCTCCCCACCACAGCCCACCCCCTTCCTTCCTTGCGCCCTGTTGGGAGAAAGGGTGATCAATAGCTACAAGCCCTGAACTTTTCACTCCCCAGAGCAGCCGGTGGAGCTTGTTGATGTTCAGGCCGGCCCCTTCCCTGCCCTTCTGCTCCCTCTGCGAATGGCTAATGACACAAGCGTGCACCGGGCATGCAACAAGTCAGCACAGAGGAAGATTTCTCTCTCTCCAGCTTGTGCTCATCTCCAAGCTCCTTTCTCCAAGATTCCTACAAATGAACACTCAATACAGAGTTGACTTTTCTTTGGGTGGCTTTTGGCTGGATGTTCTGTTGCTTTTATTTGCTGTTTTTTGCTTTTAATGGGGGGGTGAGGTGGGGGGAAGGCTCTTACCCCTTACTCTCCAAGTTGCTTTTTTCACTTGAAAGGATATTAGGGGCATCCCTCTAGGATAATGGGTATAGAGTATACTTTATTCTTTTTAACAAATAAAATCCCATTGTAACATGCGATTTAATTCTGCACCTAGTAATGGGCTCTCAGGCGGTTTCTGCCTTTCCGCCGCTGTAAGCACTATGAGAATTCCCTTGGATGGACACAGTGCTTTCATTTTCCGTGGGGTCAGTTGCCAGAAATGGGGTTATGCGTTCTAAACTTCAGCAGACATTGCTGGGCTATATTCCAAAAGTGTTAGTCATTTACATTCACTACCCCTGCCTCCTCGCCTGATGTGAATATTATTGGTGTTCATCACTTGGGCCATTATACTCAGTGGAAACAGCATTTTACCACTTGCCCGTGTGAGTATCTCTTTATGTATTTATTTTCTTTGGGGGAGTTTCTGGGTCACACCCAGCAATGCTCAGGGGTTACTCCTGGCTCTGCACTCCGGAATTACTTCTGGTGGTGCTCAGGGGACCATATAGGTTCCAGGGATTGAACCAGGCCGGCCACGTGCAAGGCAAGCGCCCTACCTGTTGTACTATCACTCTGCTCCCCCCATCTACTTATTATTCATTGATGATTTAATTTTCCTCTTTTAACACTTGTTCAAATCATTGCTCACTTATAATTATTGTTTCTTTCTCTCTTGTGGACTTGTAGATATTCCTCCTATGCTGGTGATATTTAATGGGTTGGAAATATCTTTCTGCTTGAATTTACATTTTGTTTGACTTCAGTCTTTGCCTGTAGCATATTGCCACTAAAAAATCTATTTGCCGTTAAAAAATTAGTTTCTTTTTTTCCCTTTTGGTTTTTGGGCCATGCCTAGTAGGGTAGTCCTGGCTCTGTGCTCAGGCAGACTTGGGGGACCATATGGGGTGTCCGAGATTGAACCCAGGTCGGCCGTGTGCAAGGCAAGCACCCTACTAGCTGTGCTATGTCTCTGGCTCCATTTCTTCACCAAGAGAATTTAATGTAATAAGGGGATGAATCTAATATTGAAAAAGGAAAGAATTTATTTCATTGCAGACAGTGTGATTGAATGAAAAAAATTTCAAACCAACTGGGACTAGTAAGGGAATGAGAACGTGAGAGGTCAGAGATCCGGAGCTGATGCCAATATCTAGAGTTTCACCCTGACAGGCTAATTAAAAGGAGGGGTGGGGAGACCCATTTTTTGGGGGGGTCACACCTGGCGATGCACAGGGGTTACTCCTGGCTCTGCACTCAGGAATTACTCCTGGCAGTGCTCAGGGGACCATATGGGATGCTGGGAATCGAACCCAGATCAGCCACATGCAAGGCAAACGCCCTACCAACAAAAATTATAGCAACAAAAATTATAAAATGCCTCCTAAGAAAAAAATGTTTAAGGCTATTACAGGCCCAGAGTGAGAAAGGGGGGGGTGGGACAGGGGTTATGGCACGTCCCTTGCAGATGGCTGACTCTGATTCCATCCCTAGCACCACCTCGGCCCCTAGCATCACCGGAAACAACCTCGGAGCAAGAAAATAATAATCGTATATAAGGGCAAAAAGGAAGACTTGAACAGAAAGGCAGAGGAAAATCTCGGCCCCTCCAAATGGATATTCTTGACAATTCCCGTCTGATTTCCAAGGAAGTTTTTAAGGAGGAATAGACCGAAATATTCCCTCTATCCATTGGGTGGCCTGTTATTATCCGGCCCTGAAAGGGACCTCGTGTTTGCTGCAGGAGGGCGAGACTTGAGAATAGCGTGTTGAGCGAGAGCATCAGAGACCTGACGCCCATGTCCTGTGTCCCCCTGCTGGGGGACGCTCTGGACGGGCCAGTCCATAAAGGCACGAGTAGATTCACAGTCCAGTGTGTGGGGCGCTGCAGAGGAACGCCGGACTCCTCAGAGCGCCCTTCTGGGGGCTGTCCTGGGATTAGCGCTGGCGGTTTGCAGGACTTGATGAATATTTTTTGAATTCAAATGGTAACTTCTACAGCATTGGGTTTCTCTCCTTAAAAAATAATTCTTAGGGAAGTTAAAGAATAGCTTGACAAAATATTTTTAAAAGAATAGCAAGGGTGGGGCTGGAGCGATAGCACAGCGGGTAGGGCGTTTGCCTTGCACGCAGCCGACCCGGGTTCGATTCCCATCATCCCATATGGTCCCTTGAGCACCACCAGGAATAATTCCTGAGTGCAGAGCCAGGTAACCCCTGTGTGTTGCCAGGTGTGACCCAAAAAGAAAAAAAAAAAAAGAATAGCAAGGGTGATTTTTTTTTTAATTGCCTTAACCAAATGCCAATGCTTACAGCAATCAGCAAAAACAATATAGTAATCAATAAAAACAGAATAGTGTTGGCACCAGAAAGAAGGAGAATATTTCAGGGTGAATAAGCAGATGAGTGGAGCAGAATAGAGGGGGGAAATGGACCCAAGAATGGCGTGAGCACGGGTAGCTTTTCAATTCAGTGGGGCGCTAACAGGCTTATTTAACCACCGGGGCTCACGTAATTAGATTTCCATCCCATTCCCTGTGTATCCAGAAACACACCGAGGATAGATTAGAGCTAAATGTTAAAAATAACACCCTGCGTGAGCAGGCGTGCTCGCCCCAGCTCCGCTCTCCGAGGCCGTGGCAGCCGGGCACCTGTAGGAGGGGGTGGGGCTGCAGCCCCTGACTTGGTCTGCCCAAGGCGCTGCCTGATGAGCCCAGCGATGAGTCTCCTCCAGGCTGGGTTCTCCCCCCTGAGCTCCCCTCCCCGCATCTGACCAGGCTGAGACCCCCTTCCTGCTCTGGCCTGGCTGAGCTGCCGAGACGGGCGGCAGAAGCCAGCCCGCCTGCATCCCGGCAGCGTCCGTGGAAGGAGCAGCTGCGTGCTAGGGCACGGACCACCTTAGCGTGAGGCCCACCTGCCCTCGCCGCCTCTCCTCTCCCCTCCTCTCAGCTGGATGCCCTCACCCTGCAGGGTGTAGCCAGGGCGCAGCACAGGGGGGTGGGGGGGTGCCCGGTGTGTGCGGGTGGGGGTGGGGGATGGCCTTCATCGGGCTTGGGCGGTCGGAGCTTGCTGTATCCCCCAGCCTAGCTGGCCTGAGGGAAGGACGCGCAGCGCTGCGTGGCGACCTCGGCCCGCGTGTTTGTCATCCCCTCGCTCTCCCCCACGCGGTCCCGGGGTGGTGCCTGTAGGTCCCGCCATCACGCTGGAGCGAGGGAGAAAGATCTGCTCCTGTGAGCAGCCCGTGGCCGGTGCTGGAGTGCCACAGCCCCATCTGCCCGTGTCCGGCTCACGTGCCCACTCGCGATGAGAGCCCGGCAGGGGGGGGGCAGTTTTGCCGCCCCCTCCCCCCACCCCCAGCCGAAGGCCTGGCTTGTGGGACTGGAATTGTGGCTTCTCAGCGCCTGTTCTTCAGCCCCCAGCCAGCCCTGCCCTGGGTCTGCGCGGCTGCCACCCCGCTCAGCGCCAGCTGAGCACCTGGAAAGGGGCACACTGAGCCTCCAGTCTGCCCCATATCCGAAGGGCTGGGGCGCCAGGGATCTGCTCGCCCTCCCTGCAGCCCTGCGGCTGTGTGCTGAAGCCGGGCTCACAACCCCGCTGCCCTGGGCCCCGGGGGGACTTCATCCTTTGCCCTCCACTCCAGACCCGAAGAAGCCGCTGGACACCCTCTGCCTCTGTCCTCCCCTTTCTCCCCTCAGGTGGAGACCAGCCTTGCTCACACCCCCACCCCCGACCCCATCCCCCACCCTGGCTGGGCTGCAGCACGTGGCCTCAGGGGCCCAGTGGCTGGGGAGGTGGGGGTGGGGGGGCCTCCAGGTCCTCCCCAGCAGCGCCCGGGGCTCCCGGTGGACCAGAGCAGAGCCACAAGGTCTGCCCCCGAAGCCTCTGGAGGTTGCGGGTTTGTTCCGGTTGAATGGCCTTAAGGCAAATAGGGACTTTCCCCCCTTTCAGCCTCCAGGGTGGCTGCTTGCCAGGCGGCAGCTGGGGCACGTCAGGCTGCCAGTGTGGCTCTGGGGCTGCCCTCCCCCCCACCCCCGCCTCCGGCCCTCACCCCCACCCTGCCACCCCCTCAAAGCCAAGTCACTGGGTTTTTGCGTGGGCCTCCTCCGCCCGGCGCGTGACTCACAGTCATTATCTCATCCCGGGCTCCCACAGCCCAGGGGGCAGCTCCGGAGACGAAGCTGCCACTTGGTGACGGTGGCGTCTGCGCAGGGTCCCGTGCGGTGGCCTCCAGGGCCCCCTGGATCCCAGCGTGCTCGCCGCCACCGTGGATGGGGCAGGCCGCTCTGGCCCTAACCCTGCCCGCTTCCCCCAGACCCACACCCCCCCCCTTTCAGACTTGGTGGGGGAATTTCTGACGCTGGGAATAGGGGCCACTGAGGCAGGGGTCCTGGCCGCCCCGGCCGTGGAAGGGAGCCCAGAGCACAGTGGGGAAGACGCTTGCCGTGGGGCCGGAGCAAGGGGTGGGGGTGGCAGTTTCTCCTGCTTCTGGGGGGGACCCTCCTCGGCCCCAATGCCGGCTCGCCACTTGTACTTCCTTCTCAGCCTCTGCTGCTGCCTCTCCCTCCCCCAGGAGCCCGAGTCCACACTGGAGCAGGGAGAGAAGGACCACTCAATCCAGGCCCTCCAGGGGGCCCTTTCTGCATGCGTATCCCATGCCATGGCTCATTTGGGGCCCCTTCCCACCAAGGCATAGCTGGGACAAAGCAGAAGGAAATGCCTCTCGCTCAAGAACCACCAAGCCACACAGCTGGGTGTTCTGTGTCTGGGGAGGTCGTGAGGTCCATGTCACCGGGAGCGCTCAAGCAGAGGCTCTGTATTGTAGTGAGGAGGTGCCCGTTTGGAAGCCCACCAGGGTCTACTCCTGAGTGTCCAGTTATGCTCCCCTGTGGATAGCAGGACCAGAGCGGGTGGGGACTCAGCCTGGGGCCCACCATGGAGAAAGCCACATGACGCAGGAGAGCCTTGAACCCGAGGCCTCCGTCCCGTGAATGCCCTGCTGCTGCCGACCGAGCTAATAAGCAGCTCGCGTCTCCATCCAATGCATATGCGGCACCCTGACGTGTTAACGCGGCGCTATTTATACCGGTGGATCCATTCATTCTTAATGAGCCGCGGTTGTGGATTGTAAAATGTTTTATTTTCAGACAGGATTGCTCACTGCCCAGAGCCAGCTGTTGCTCTGCCGCCTTCCTCCTTCCTGTTCCTAAGAAATTAGCACTTTGGAGGCTCCCCGAGCACTCAGCCCCCCTCGGCGGCCACTCCCTCAGGAGCCCCAGTGGACTTTGGGCTTGCAGGCCTACCACATGTCGCAGCCTTTGGAGCAGCGGGCCAGGTTAGCCGTGGCCTGGGGAGCAGCGCAGTGCGGCTGGGGCTGCCCTGTCCGGGGCGTCTGGCTTGGACCCGGACAGAGAAGCAGTGGCTTGGTTTGACTCGCTATTTCAAGTTTACTGGCAACTTTTATTTATTTATATATTTTAATGCAGAGAATTCTCAGTAAGAGGAATTCTAGGGGCCAGAGTGACAGCACGGTACATAGGGTGTTTGCCTCCCAGGCGGCTGACCTGGGTTGATTCCCTCACACCCCATATGGTCCCCTGAGCCCCCCACCCAGGAGTAAGCCCTGAGCATGGCCAGGTGTGACCCCGAAGCAAACAAACAGAAAAGCCTGAGGGTCTCCAACGTCACCCTCCCCAGAGATGCGGGTCCGACCACGGAGCTGCTGTCCCCTCAGCTCGAGGCCCGCCTGGTCCCCACCTCTCCCGGTTGTCCCTGATGCCCTGAGATCCGGGGAAGGGAAAGTCAAGGAGAGTGAAATTGGTTTTTATTCCCACATCCCTATTTGGCAAATGCCAGAGACACCAACGGGGACACGTGTGGCCAGCAGAGCGGTCACCTTCTCCGCGGACGTGGCCCTCGGCTGACCCAGCCCAGCCACCACGCTCCGTGGCCTGTGCCCCACCCCCGCCCCCACCCCGTCTGGGTGCCCACAGAGGCGCTGGCCCTTGGTGACAGCCCCTCGCCTTGCAGAGCGCAGGCACAGCGTTCCTGTCTGGACCTTGGCTTTCCGAAGCAGGAAGCACGAGGGAGTTGGGTGGAGGGTTTCTTCTCTTCCAGTATTTTAACCTTCCAAGCCCAAGGGAGTGAAACCTCCTTTATTTTTTTTCCAAAATTTTATTTTATTAACGCACAATAATGACAAGGTTATTCCTAGTTGGGTTTCTTAGACGTTCCATCACCGACCCCACCACCCGTGCTAGCTTCCCTCCCCCGGGGTTCCCAGGGTCCCTCTCCTGCTCCCACCCCCACCCCAGCTCTAGCCCGCCGTCTTCACAGGCACCCTTTAAATCTGGTTGATGTGGCTGGGATGACCAGGGGCTGCGCCCGTGCCTGGATTGGGCTCGCGGGGGGCAGCGTGCACACACACACCATAGTTGCACGCTTACACGGTCCTGGGAGCGTGCCCTTTTACTGCTCTGCTCACGTACACCGGAAACCACTGGCCGCCCAGACGGCAGAGTTGCCAGGATCGCACCCGGCATGTGGCACGTGGCAGCACCGGGCAGGCAAGGCAGGCGTTTAGAGCCACCAAGCTGTTCCTCCAGGCCCCACGGGAAGGGAACTGTCTGGTGGGGTGGGGCATGTGACAGAGCAGCTCCCAGATCAAAGGGGCCTCTCCTAGAAGAGGACAGCCCCGCTTCAGCATGGACCCCACCCTGCACATGAGAACATACCCGTACATACCCCTACTACACACGCTCACACACACACACACACACACTCACACGCTCACACACACACACTCACACGCTCACACACACACACACACTCACACGCTCACACACACACACACACTCACACGCTCACACACACACTCACACGCTCACACACACACACGCTCACACACTCACACACACGCTCACACACACTCTCACACACTCACATGCTCTATCACACGCTCACACACACATGCTCATACATGCTCTCACGCACATGCACTCACACACACACATGCTCTCTCACATATGCTCACACACACACTCATGCACATATGCTCTCATACACACATGCTCTCTCTCACACACGTGCACATACATATGCTCACACGCACACACACATGATATCACATACACTCAAACATGCGCGCACACATATGCACACACACACGCTCACACACTCATAATTCTGTCACACACATGCTCACACACGCTCACACACATGCGCTCACACACACACACACACACAGTCTTGGCAATAACCCCTGTCAGACCTGCCGCACCACCCACCCCACAGGCTGCGAGTGCCCTGTGTGCTCAGGAATGGCCTGGATCTCCCTCTCCATGCCGGGAGCCTCTTTGTGCTCCGCCACTGTCTGTCCCCTCTGCCTCTGCCCGTCCGTGTGGGTTCTAGAGACCAGTGCAGTGGGACAGTCTGCGATTATGTAGAAATCGGAAAGTAAAAATGATGGGAAAACCCAGATCCTCCAGACCTGTGTGAGGCAGACGGCTGTTCCCCAGGGAGGCGGGAGAGGCTCGTAGACCCTGAGGCAGGCAGACGTCACATAGGTGGCCAGAATGCAGGCAAGAAACAGGCACATTGAAAGTCCCACCTGCAGGGGCCGGAGCAATAGTGTGGAGATAAGGCATTTGCCTTGCACGTGGCTGACTTGTGTTCAATCCCCGGCATACCAGTGGCCCCCGAGCACAACCAGCAAACCAGCAGAGATTCCTGAGTGCAGAGCCAGGAGTAACCCTTGCGCATAGCCGGGTATGACCCAAAAAGCAGAAAAACAGAAAGTCCCACCAGCCTTCGGGGGACCTGAATGCCACTCAGCCACCAGAGGCGGGAGAGGGGGTGGACATGGCATGGGACTAGCCCTGGTGGCCAGTTGGTGGCCATGTGCAGCCACTGTCCCTCAGGTTCAGTGCCTGCTCCCATCTGCTCGTGGCGTCTGCAGGAACGGAGGTGGGCCTCAGTCTCAGCACCGGGGTCTAGGGGTGCCACATCGTGCGTCATCCTGGGCTGAGGGGCTGCGTCTGTGTCCTTCTCCAGAAGAGAGAGCCAAGGCCCGGGGAGCCGTGTAAGGCACCCTAGCCCGGGAAGGGTTAGAGAGCCAATGGGGGCGGCTTCCGTGAACTGCTGACCCGCCCCGCCCCCCAGCTGGGGTAACCCCTGGGAAGACGTCCCCCGTCTCCCACCACAGCCCCCCCGTCTGTCCTGGGCGTCCTCCCTGGCCTGGACATTGATTTCCCAGGAGCAGTAGAGCCCTCATCAGCCACACCGGCAGGCAGGGGCACGGCTGTCGTTTCTAATTTGCCCAGACCCAGTGACGGCCTCCGCTGACTGGGTGACTCCAGCTGCACGGCGAGACCCCTGGGCTCCCTGGGCCCCGTCCCAGCTGAGCCAGGATGCAGGAAGGCAGGCCCGCCCCGTCCTGTGCCCCAGCTTCCTTCCAGTCATGCAGGAAGCCCCCCATGCCTGCCCACCCACACTGTGCTCCCCGCCTGCCCTCTCGAGTGTCCCCTCTCACCCTGCACGCCCAGTGCTCCCCGAACTCCCACATAGTGTTCCCCTCTGCCACAGTGCTCCCCTCCCACCCACACAGTGCTTTCCTCCTGTCCACAGTGTTCCCCTCCTGCCCACACAGTGCTCCCCTCCTGCCCACACAGTGCTTTCCTCCTGCCCAGTGTTCCCCTCCTGCCCACACAGTGCTCCCCTTCCGCCACACAGTGCTCCCCTCCCACCCACAGAATGCTCCCCTCCCACCCACAGAATGCTCCCTTCTTGCCACACAGTGCTCTCCTCCACCACACATGCTCCCCGCAAGACCATATGGTGCTCCCTGCATGCCCAGTGCTCCCCTCTCACCACACAGTGCTCCCCTCCTGCCACACAGTGCTCCCCTCCTGCCACATAGTGCTCCCCTCCCATCCACACAGTGCTCTCCTGCCGCCACACAAGTCTACACCTTAATTCCATCCATGCCAAACTTCATGGGGCCAGGGACCTCCTGAAGTGTACACATTTCGGCCAGCCTGCCCTGTTTGACGCCAAAGCAGCCCTCAGACACCAGAACTTGGCAGGCTCAGTTCTCCCCAGGGCCACCCCTCCATCATGGCGGGACCAGGGCTCCTGCCCCCTGGCTGTCCAGGAGCGGCAGCAGAGACTGTGTGGCGACAAGCTGGTGCTCCCCGTTAAGGAGTCAGGTCTAGAGGTCAGTGATCTCATGTCATTGGCCCAGGGGATCCATCCCCACCTGGACTCAGACCCAGGCAGGGCGGGGAAGCGGGGGTGCCTGTCACACCCAGATGCCCTGAGAGGCAGACACTGAAGGCAGGTGCCAGTCTGGCAGAAGGATGGATGGACAGAGGGGCAGATGAGAGAGAGAGAGAGACGGACAGGACAGAAGGAGCCCCCCGGGAGGGGTGCCAGACTCAGCACAGACGCCGAGGGGAGGAGCAGGGCAGAGAGTTCCCAGACACGCAGCACGACGGAGATGCAGGGAGAGCGGCAGGGGCCGAGAGAGGGGAGAGTGGAAGCCGGAGGGAAGCCGCACTGGGTCCCGGCAGGGGTGGGCAGGCCCACTCCAGCTGTCTGGTCATGGCGCTCTGCTGGGACTACACCCATGTCCCTGGTGGCCTGAACCTGCACCCCTTTTCCTGAACCAGGATGGTGCCAAAGAAATCTGCACTCTCTCGTTTTCTCTCTGGGATACCAGGCACACCCCAGCCCCGGCGCTCCTGCTTTTCTAAATTATGCCCACCCTTAAACTCCACTTCTTCCAGGAAGCCCTCCCTGGCTTCTCTCCCTGACTGTGCCCCCCACCCCACCCCTTCGGTGTCTCGTGTTTTCTCTGGAGGGCTCTGTTCTCGTCTGTCATCTCCCATTTTATCTGAAGCTTCTTAAGCAAGGGCAGGGCCATCAGGATTGCAATGCTGTTGACCACATCGCTATTGATTTGAGGATTCGTCTTCATTACCCGGTACCTCCTGTCTGTCTGGGAGCCTGGAGGGAGTTAATGAAAATCGATGGCGAATGAATAAAGCGCAGGGAACCCTCCGCTCCCCCAAATCCCGACTCCCTGTCTGGTCTCTGGTGGAAGAGAGAGCAGAGACGAGGGTTCCCTGGCTGCCCCCGCCACCGTCTGACTTGGTCCGGTGACTGTCCCCTGCCAGGCAGGCAGAGGCTCCCCAGGCCCAGGGAAGTGGCTGGCTCTGCGCATTTGAAACACGGGGTTCCTGGTGTCTCCTGTCCTGCAGCCCAGGCGGGCAGCCGTGGCCTGGGGTCTGGAAGCTCTGTGTGAACAGTGCAACCCCCCCCAGGCCCACTCATGTCTCCATGACAACGGGCAGCCCCTCCCCCATTTGTCTCAGGGCAGAAGTGGAGGCAGGCTCTGAGCAGAGCCTGTGTGGGGAAGGCCCAGCCTCAGAGGGCAGAGGGCAGAGGGCCACTCACTGGCCATGCTTGAGGCCCGAGTCCCAGACCTGGCCTTTCAAGAACCAGCGCCTCTGACTGCCCAGAGCCCAGCGCTGGGGGCCCAGGGAAGGGACCAGGCCCCACTAAGACGCAAGCCAGCCCACAAGGGGCTCCTGTACAGTTGGGGAAATCAAGGCAGGAAAAGCGGAAAAGAGAGGCAGAGCCAGATGGTGTGGGACAGGGGGCAAGAGAGTGACCCCCCCCTCTGCACAGCCAGCCCGTGGGGCGAAGGTGCCTGCGTGGCATATTGTGGACCCTGGTTTGCTCCCTGGCACCACATGTGGTCCCCTGGCCACCTCTAGGACACAGCGCCAGGGACAGTCCTGAACACTGCTGGGTGTGGCACAAACGCACACAGAGGAGAGCCCCCTAGAATACGGTGTGCAGAGGTGCCAGCTCTCCTCCCTTCCCCGGCAACGTGGTGACTTGGGTTGCGGTACAACGTGGATGGCTTTCTGAGGGCGGGTTGGGAATTAGTTTTTGATTTTTTTTTTTTTTTTTTTTGCTTTGGGGCCATACCCTGTGATGCTCAGGGGTTGTTCCTGCCTCTGAGTTCAAGGATCACTCCTGGTGATGCTCGGGGGACCATGTGGGATGCCAGGGATTGAACCCGGGTCAGCTGTTCCCCCAAGGATGCTCAAGTGGGATGAGCTGAGCTGCTGGTGGCCTCAGCCAGAGACCGGACCGACCAATGGGGGAGGGACTGTCGGTTGCCATGGAGACAGAGGAGTGAGCCTGGGGGGGAGGAGGGATGCATTGTTCACACATAGCCTGCTCCTCCATACCCACGGCCACAGGACAGGAGACGCCATGAACCCCGTGTTCCAAATGCGCAGAGCCCGCCCGCTTCCCTGGCCCTGGGTGAGCCCGCAAGTCAGCTACATGCCAGGCAAGCGCCCGACCCTCCGTGCCCTCTGGGCCCTCTGGGCCATGGACTAGAGTCTCATCGCTCAGCATACCTGCGGGCATCGATTGCTTTCCAGTGGTGGGTGTCGGACCGTGTGTGTCCCGCTGGGCTGCAGCCAGGCCCTGGGAAGACACCGCGGGGCTGGCTCCCTCCCAGGCCATCTTTCTCCCTGGGTGACTCTGTCCCCGCTGTCGCTGGGGGGTGCTAGGGTTCAGATGGCCTCCAAAGACTGGGCACCCGAGGCAGCCCTGGAACTAGATATCGTCCTCTCCCACCTTGATTGAGGCCCTGCCGAGAGGGAACCCCGGACTGGACATGAGGGGGGCCCTCAGGGAGCAGAGCCAGGGAGTGAGGCCAGAGCACGGGCTGCCCCCCTCCCCGGGCCAGCCAGGCCTTGGAACTGAGGGCCTGCGGTCAGTCCCACCCTAGGCAGAGTCCCCACGCATGGTCAGCCCTCAGGGATGACCTGGACTTCAAACATGGTGAGCCCAGCGCCAGCCCCGTGCCTGAGCTTGAAGCTGTGAGTTCAGGGAGAAACCGAATAAAATAGCTGCCTGTCACCCAGCCCTGACCAGGCACTAGGAACTGCCCTGGGCAGCTGGAGCAGCCCCTGGTGAGCGCGTCATCGTCCCGCCTTCCTAGGGGAGCCCGCGCTGGACAGGAGGTAAAGAAGTGCCCCGCCCCACCCCACCCCATCCCTGCTGGGAAGCGAAGCCAGGTCGCAGCCAGCTTCTCCGCCCCACTGCACAGCCTCTGTGGGGTGCAAGGCTGCGGGCCTTGGTGTCCCCAGGTGCCGGCCCTGTGCTTGTCTCCAGGCATGGCATCCGGGTGGGCTGGGGAAGGCTAATTGGGGATGTCTGTGCGTTCCCCCAGAACCTTATCATTTTTCCTCTACATTAACACCAAAAAAAAAAAAAATTTTTTTTTTTGTTTTTAGTGTGCAAAATTTTCCACCATCTGCTTTGCCTTGGCAGAGTGTTTGCTGAAAATATCTCTCTTCCTCTCTAATTCCCATAATTTCTGGGGGCTTTGGGGGCCTCCAGGAGTGGAGCAAACAGCTCACAAAGTACCTCCCGGACTCGGGCGCTGCCAGGCAGGAGGTGGGGGGGGTGGCCCCCAAGTTTGCCTCCTCTCAACCAAGAGAGGAGCCCCGAGGCCCGTCCACCGCTGGGTCCTGAGCTTCGGCCCCGCAGACTGGCCGGGGGTGAGGGTCACAGAACCTTGCACTAGCTCTGTCCGGTGTCAGACTGTGCTCTGGGGGCCGGGGCCGGCGGGGGCCAGCACAGGCCCATCCCAAGCCAGGCGTCACTCTGGGACAACAGCTGCCACGTGTGTCCTTGGAGGCCGTTGAAAAGACTTTTCCAGAGGGAAACCTTCCCCCCCACCACCACCACCTTCATGTACCAGAACCCCGAGTTTCCATGGTGACAGTCAAATTGCAGATCGGTCCAAGAGGCTGGCCTACCCCTCGAGAAGTGGCACGACTGGGCCAAGGGCTGCCCGCTGCTGAGTTGAGCAGAGAGGCCAGCCCTTCCGGGGCATGATGGGAAAATCTGCAGGCGTCCAGGTCCCCGAGCAAGTGGCCGCGGGCCTCAGGCCCCTGTGGAGACGAGGCTAGCGGAGGACCCTCTCTGCCTCACAGAGGAGCCCAGAGGGAATCCATCTGGGGGGCACCCCCTTCCTAGGGCGGGGGTGACAGGGACAATCTTTTCCCTGGTGTTTTCCCATCTTTGATATGAAAAATCAGGCGTGGGCAGGATACAGGCGCTCTTCAGCGAGCTTAGCTAGACTCAGCCTTGGGGACTCAGAGCAGGGAATCAGCCCTCAGACACGGTGCTTAGCCGAGGACGGAAGAGCCAGAGGCCGCAAGATTCATGAGCCTAAAAGCCTTGAGACTAGACCTGGAAGATTTACACTCGCAGCTGCTGTGCAGGGAGCAAGGTGGCACCGGCAGCAGAATGGCAAATGAGCCAAGGTTCAGGCTTCGCCGTGACATTTGGAGCGGGGAGAGCTTCTTCCTTTGCGGCTGGAGGCAGCCTGGGATATTGGGTAAATGGAGTTTGCCTTGGGTTGTGTCCAGGGATGCTCTGGCCAGCGGCTCCTGTTTCTCTGGAGCCGACAGTCCCAGGGCCCAGCGTGGCCACTGCCCTTCCGCTGGCTTGTTTCTTTTGAGTGGGCAGAGCAGGATTTGGGCTCACACAGCACAGACCTCAAAACTCGGCTCAAAATCCCCAATGCGGTGAACCATGCCTGGTCCCAAAGGCTCCAGTCTCTCCCATCAGAGCTCTCTGTCTCTGTCTCTGTCTGTCTGTCTCTCTCTCTCTCTCTCTCCATCCCCCCACCCCTTGGTATTACACAACATCTGCCTCTAGCAGGAAAGTGACAATATGGCACTTGGGGGCTGCTCCCAGCTCAGTGCTCACAGGCACTCCTGGTGGTTTCAGAGGATCATACAGCACCTGGGATCAAGCCTGGGGTCTCCTGCTCGGTCCCTTGAGCCACCACTCACCAAAAGCACTTCCGCTGCAGCTGGGCTCGTGGCCACGGGGGGACGGGACCCTTGTCCTGGCCCAGACTTTCCTTTCCAGCCCTTGGCATCTCCTCCATTTGCCCTTGGCAGCGAAGGATCCAGGTGGGATTTAACACCGCGGACCCCCAGGGTGGCCCCCACATGTGTGTGTCTGCGGAAGAGAGATGGAAACCCGAGGCAGGAGGCAGGAACAGATTCTCCGTCAGCGCCTCTGCCGAGCTGGGGGGGCCACGGCCAGAGCCTTCCCGGAGGGCGCTGCAGCGGCTGGCCGCCTCCCGCCCACTCCCACTTCCTTTGTTTGGGGACCCACAGGGCTGGTATTTAGTCAGCGGTGAGTCAAACAACCCATAAATGTTTATAAAACTGGTGCCCCGGAGGCCCAGCCCTGATGGACTCGCCATCAGGGCGACCTGCTCCGGGGACCTTGGAGAGCAACTGCAAGCCCAGCTGGGCCTCCCGCAACCCCCACGTCCTGGGGCGGTGCACCCCAACCTCGGCCTCACCCCGTCACTGTGAGAGTGCAGAAGGCCGGGGCAGAGCGCCCGGGGGGACAGCAGAGGGTGGAAATGAAATCAAAGCGATCTGCCTCACTTGGGGTACTCACAGTACAGCCCCCTCCCATGCTAAGGAGCCCCGGGAAACAGACGCACACGCCACGGGCACAGAGGCTGGGGCCAGGCAGGGGCTGGCAGAGCTGGGAGGGGAGCCTGTTCCTGGGGGCTGTAAGAGCTGGGGCAGGGGAACGGGGGGTGAGGGATGAGACCTAAGGAGACAGACTGTGGGTTTGGGGGAGCCCCTGAGAGAGGGGAGCCAGGATTTGTGCTAGCTGGCGCCTTCTCAGCTATTGGGGGGGGGTGTCTGCAGGTGGGGTCCACGTGGGAAATGGTCTTGAAAACCAGACAGCAAATGGTCAGGCCTGGAACTGAGCAGGGGCTGAGAGCCTCCCAGACCCCTAAGGACCCCTAAGACCTCCCCTTGGCAGCCAGGGTGATCCGAGGGAAGATCTAGGGAAGCGTCTGGCCCAGCCCCCCGTGGGTGGGCCCACCCCACCCTACTCCAGACATGCGGGCCCACCCCACCCTACTCCAGACATGCGGGGCTGAGAATCACTTTTCTTTGGGGTGGGGGAGGGGGAGGGCCATACCCAACTGGTGCCTAGGACCTACTCCTGCCTTGGTATTTGGGGGTCACACAACAATGGTCGGGGGACCACGCGATGTCAGCGGTCAAACCCGGAAACCCCACAAGCAAGGCTGGCACTGCAGCCCTTCGAGCTCAGCCCGTGATTCTCAACCCTGCACAGTGCTCCATCCGCCAACTCCAGCCCTCTGCTGCAAGATGACACAGGCCCAAGCCACGAGTCCCTTCTAGAAGGTTCTAGATCCGAATGGAAGTTCTGTGGGTCAGGTCATACCATCTCCCCTCTGCTCCCCACCTTGCTGCCACTTCTGGGGGGAGTGTTTATGCCATGCCCAGGCCTTGTCCCTACACTGCTTCTCTAGACTGACTGTTTCAATCTCATCTCCCACCACCTGTGGTCCTTTGGCCCGAGGCTGTCTGGCAGGTTGCATAAGAGCCTGCTGGCCCCCGGGAGCAAACACTCAGCCCACCCTCCTCTGACCCGCGCTGGGCAGGCCCTGGGTTACACGCTGGCCCCCGGCCTGTCCACCTGCTCTGCCACCAGGGCGAGCTGTGCTTCTGAGCCCAAATCTTTCCGTGCACTCGTGCTGGTTATTATAATTACAGCAGCTAATGAAATGTTCTATAAATTGATGAAAAGAGACAGTTGTTTCATTAAAACCAAGACTTTGAAAAGACTCGCTAGAAGCCACTTGCTGAAAAAAGTTACTGGGAGGCCAGAGCAATAGTATAATAGTGGGTAGGCTTCAGCTTTGCGTGTGGCCGGCCCGGTTCAGTCCCCCTGGCATCCCAGACAGTCCCCTGAGTCCCATGAGAAGTAATCCCTGAGCACAGAGCCAGGAGTAAGCCCTGGCACCACCAGGTGTGGCCAACAAACCAACCAAAAAGAAAAGGAAAAAATAAGCTGTTTATATGTAGGGAAGACAACTGTAAAAGAAAGGGGAAAAAAGCAACACGGTGGGAGGGTGTCCTGTATGGAAGAATAGAGAAAGATTCTGCTCGCACCTGGGGTTGCAGTGTCTTTGAACTCTGCTTCAGTGTAAAGAAACAGGGCAGGCGCCTCAGAGGAGCTGAGAGGGAAGCGGCTGAGACTTTGAAAGGCTATGGGGGACCCTACTCAGAGCAGCACCCGAGCCTGGCACGAGACGCAAAGGGACGCCTCATATTCCCAGCTTAAAATGAAAACTGAGGGGGTTGGAGCGATAGCACAGCGGGTAGGGCGTTTGCCTTGCACACGGCCGACCCGGGTTTGAGTCCCAGCATCCCATATGGTCTCAGAGCACCGCCAGGGGTAATTCCTGAGTGCAGAGCCAGGAGTAACCCCTGTGCATTGCCAGGTGTGACCCAAAAAGCAAAAAAAAAGAAAAATGAATGTTTGACATATGAAGCAGCTCTGAGCACCGCAGCCGATCCACCCATGGAAAGGTCCCGATTCACCCAGAAAAGAGGATGTCTGCCCATGTCCCAAGTAGCTCCTTCTGCCCTTATGAGACCGCACTCCACCTTGAGGGGCTGGCACGAGCCCCCGTGTCCCCACCGACTCCCCGGGCATCTCTGGCAACAGGTGTATTCCCTCCCTCGCAGGTGACCCATGTGGATACCCTGTGCATGGGGCCCCTGGGGGCACGGCAGAGCCCCCCTTGCCACGAGACACGCAGCCAGGAGCAAGCCTCAGGGGGCTGGTGCCCGCACTCACGGGGAAGAGCGCCTTGGTCTGCCCGGGGCGGGTGCTGGCACACCAGGCTCGGGTTCCAGCGTCCTCACACGGGACCAACACCCCTTCCCACCTCCCCATCCGCTGTTTCTCACGCCCCCAAACGTGGGAGCAGGCGGGGGTCCATCCAGGGCATGACCCCCTCTGTGACCTTTCTTTCCCAGTGGTTTCCAGCGACAGCGACAGCGACTCCGACCTCAGCTCCTGCAGCCTGGAAGACACACCACCGCCCCCCAGGGTCAGGGACCTGAAGGGCGACAGGGAAGCAGGTCAGTGAGGGACAAGGGGCGCCTAGGGGCCCTGCTGCTCCTGCCGCCCCTCACCTGCATCTCTGGACGACGTGCCCTGCCTCTGGGGGGAGAGGGTGAGGCTGGCACATCCAGGGTTAACGTCTGATTACAGTGGAGGACCCAGGGGGCTGGGGGGCAAGTGCCCCTCCCCCGTCCTCCACTGCGCATGTGGGACCCCTGAGAGCCTCCCGGAGACCTGCCGTGTCAGAGAGGAACACTGTCAAGTTGGGTGCAGAGTTGCTGGGACTCAGCTCGCCCAGGAGACTGCAGTGGGACCCCCCCATCCCCCGGCCCACCCCAGATCTACGTGTTCTCCTCGGCCTCTTTCTCCTCCAGTTTAGCACGAGTGGGATGGAGCCGGCACTCCCCAGAGCTCCTTCTGCCGCTGCCGTCTCTGAGCTCACTGCGCCAGGGAGTAGTTGACCGAGACCGTGAGGCGGGCGCGTGCTCTTCTCCTTCACACACAGGAGCCGCCCTCCCTGTCTCACTGGGACTTACCCCCGAGGCTGCAGCTGGGTCTGCCAAAGATGCAGAGACTGAATATTGTACTTATCATAACAAATGCCCCAGGCCAGAGGGAAAGCCCAGGAGGTAGGGTGCACCCCAAACTCAGTTTGATCCCCAACACTGCAGAAGGACCTCCGAGCACTGCCAGTAGGACGCCCTTAGCACCTGCGGGGGGGGGGGGGGGCAGAGTTAATAAGCATGCTTAAACCGGGATGAAAAGCCCCCGGGTGCTGGAGAAATACGACATGGCTTAAGGAACTTGCCTTGCAGACAGCCAACCTAGGTCCAAACCCCGGCGCCCCATAAGGTTTGATCCAGGAGTCATCCCTGAGCACAGAGCTGGGAATAAGCCCTGGGCCAGCCAGGGGTGGCCCAGAAACAAACAAAATGGCCCCCGTCCCTAGGCCGTGCAGGGCAGGAGTGAGAGGGCGTCCCTCCAGGCGGGGCTCAGGCACCCTCGCTCCCCAAAGCTCTGTTGATGGGGAAACTCTGGAGTCTGACACCACCTCACAGTCCTCCTCGGAGCAGAACTGTGCTTCGGAGAGAACCACCGGGCCCGTGGGCACAGACAGTGCAAGAAGCGGGAAGTGCCCCCTCGCTAGACCAGCTCTCAGGCCCCCGGGGGCTGGTGGTTCTGAGAACCCGGAAGGGAAGCAGCCCTATCAGCTTGGTCTCCGGGCTGGTCTCCACTCCCGTCCCCACTCCCCGGCCACCAGAGTGCCTGTCTGCCCCCACCTGGAGCATGGGCGGGACACAGGAGGGCAGGACACAGGGCCACCTCTGCTCGGGGTAGGTGCAGGGAGGGTCTTCAGTTACTCAGACTGCAGCTACGTGCTCTCTCCTTGGGGTCCCAGAACCCCCCTCCCCCTCCCCTCTGTGAAGACCCCCCACCCTGCACCCTTGTTCTGTGAAGGCACCCCCACCCTCAGGTACTCTCACTGTAAAGACACCCCAACCCTTTCCTCTGTGAGACACCCCCACTCCTTCCCTCTGTGACACAGCCCCACCTCTCCTGCTCTGTTTTTTGTTTTTTGTTTTTTTTTTGCTTTTTGGGTCACACCTGGCGATGCCTAGGAGTTATTCCTGGCTTTGCACTCAGGAATTACTCCTGGTGGTGCTTGGGGGACCATATGGGATGTTGGGGATCGAACCCGGGTCGGCCATGTGCAAGGCAAACGCCCTACCTGCTGTGCTATCGCTCCAGCCCCTCCCCTGCTCTGTGAGACACCTCCATTCCTTCCCTCTGTGAGATATCTCCACCCCTACTCTGTGAAATTTCCCTATCTCTTCCCTCTGTGAAGACAGGACCAGTCCCATATTGTTGCTGACCCACATGTTGGTGACTTGACTTAACTCCCCCGACTGAGTGCTCACTCAGCTGCTTCATGGATCACCGGTCAGTCTGCAAAGACCAGGTGGACCCTCTCCCCCAGTGCCATATATGGGTTGTGCTGGCAGCTATGGGGGGGCTAAAAGTGGCATTTCCCCGGGTTGGGGCTCCAGAGGGCCCGTAGCCGCCCATCTCAGTGCAAACGAGCAGGCTCTCAGCCAGCTCCTGTTCACCACCGTACAAGAGAGCGGGCTCTGAGCCGTTCATGCCACACGTGGCCTCTTGCAGGTGGCAGCGCGGCGTCTCCGAGGGCAGGACTCACCTACCCGCCCGGCCACCTCTCCGGGAGCCAGAGCAGCCTGGCCAGTGAGGTGGGGACTGGCGGCGCAGACGCCCAGGGGGGCACCCCACTCTCACCAGACACGAAGGGATCGGGTGAGTACCAAGTCACGCCTGTGGCCCCCCAGTCCTCTGCTTTCCTGTAGCCCCCCCAAACTAGCCAGTGTGGATGGCGCCCTCAGCTCCATCCCAGCCCACGGTGAAGGAGGAGGAGACCCAAAGACAGTCCAAACACAGGGGACAGCACTGTCCACCTCCCTTTGCGTCACAGGCGACAGTCCCTGACAGTGCCCCTGACCCCACACCGCCACGGCCCCCCGCAGTCCAGAGTGCCGTGAGCTGCACAACCCTGTACGTTCCAAGCCTGGGATGAGTGAGGGGGGGCGGCACCAGTCTCTGGCCCCCAGAAACCTCCCGGAAAGCTGAAGAAACCCAGCTGCCGGCCTTGGGGAACAGGAGCCCCAGCCACGCGAGCTGGCCTCTTCTGCGCTCGCACCCAAAGGCCAACTTTCGTTCCTGGGGACCAGCAGGCAGGAGGCTGGGGGTCGTCCCCGCTGACTGGTGGAGGTGCCAGGCCCTGCCCAGGGCACCTGCCGCCCAGCCTCGGCCCCACTTCCTGTGGTATCCCCGCCCACAGCACGGAGAATTGTGCAAAAATTGAGTGGGTGTGCAGGATCCAGGGGTGCAGCAGGGGGGTGGGGCGGAGGGTGGATACCGCACGATCAAGACGTGTGAGACTCTTTGCTGGAGCCTGTGTGCGGGGGTGGGGTGGCAGATCGGGAGAGCTCTCCCCAGTACCCCCTTGCACCCCATCTTTCCACCACTCCTCCTCTCTTCTTGGATGGTACAGGAGGCTCAGGGCCAGGCAGGCTTGGGGAAAGGGCGGAGAGGGACTCTGTGGGCAAAGCCGGGCTGGAAACCCCTCACGCCTCCTGTCCAGAGCTGCCAGCGGCCCGCGCTCAGTCCCAGCACTGCTGCTATAGTGGCTGAGCCGAGTGGACATGGCTGAGTGGACAGGGCTGAGCCCCACGCGTGCACTCGCCGTCAAACCCGAACAGTCCAAGACTGCCGGTCCGTTGGTAGGCAAGAAGAGCTGACTGCCCTGAGCCCAGCACCGTCACTCACAACCGTGTTCCTCGCGGGGCTGGGGCACAAAGTCAGTCCACGCGTGCCCGAGAGCTCCCAGAAACGACCGTGGACGAGAGGAGAGCCGTGCATGGAGCAGCCGCAGGCAGCGGGGACCGAGAGCTCAGTGGCTGAGCACAGGCCCTGCCTGCTGGAACCCAGGTCCCATCCCTGGCATCCCACGGTCCCCTGAGCACCACTGGGAGTGACCCCGCATAAGAGCCGGGAGTCAGCCCTGAGCACTCCCAGGGGTGGCCCCAAGCCCAAAAAGAAACGGGGAAGCAGGAAGCAAGGGCTAGCTTGGAAAGCACCGGGCACAAGGAGCGAGGCTGCAGCCCGCCAGCCCTCAGCTCTCCGGGGCCTCCGCGGCTCACTGGCGCCCGGGCGGCAGGGGACTTGCCCGCAGTGACGCGGCTGTATTAGCAGAGCTGGGCCCGGGGTGCCAGCCCCCCACCTGGGGACCCCGCTCTGGACAGCGCAGCCTCCTTCGCCCGCCCCGGTTTGCGTCACGGCGGCTGCCCGCCCTGCCCTCCCGCCACCGCCGCCGCCGCTGCCTTCCCCGCCATCAGCTCCGCTTCCTTCCCAAAGGTCAGGCTGTCACCAGGAGGCCTCGCCTCCGCTCACTGAACCGTGGCCTTTTCCTCTCCTCCACAGGCAAAAGGCGGCCCCGGGCGGGTTCCCGCCGCTGACGGGGCTCCGCGGCCCGCTCCGAGCCCAGCGGCAGAGGCCTGCTGGGGGCACGGCACCCACAGCCCAGCGCAGGGGACAGATGTCATGGCGCCGCTCCCTCCGCCCCGGGACGCCACCTCTGACCCCACAGACCAGTGTTTGGGGAGCCCGGGCCTGCTCCCCCCACCAGTGCCTTTCTACACCCCCTCCTCCCCCGCCTCCCTGGCCCCACCTCGCAGCCCGGACTTTATTTATTGTTCTCCCTCTCCACCCCCTGTACCTGGGCTCCACCTCACCACTTGCTTCTCTCGGGTCGGCAGGGGCCTGCCTGTGTCCACGCCCTTTCCCAGGGCCCTTCTCCTGCTCTGCACACGGGGAGCGGAAACCCCGGCTTCAGCACTGAGTGAGGGGCAAGAGCACAGTGGGGTGAGCGGGCCCCTGTGTGTCCCTGCAGCTCCAGGGCAAGCTGGGGGCACTGTGTTACCTAGACACCATCCCCCCCCTCCACCTCCCCAGGTCTCTGTCTCCCCTGATTTCGTGCTGTTGGGAGGGTCCTGCTGATCCCTGAACCCACCCCCCACCCCCCGCAGAGGAACAACTGAGCTGAAACTACCCTAAGTCACTCACTTCTCATCCACAGGTTTATTTTGCCATACAAAAATATAAAGTGAAATAAAAAATCCTGGGTTGGAGCAGTAGGACAGCAGGGAGGTGCGTGCCTTGCGCGTGGCCGACCCAGGCCCGATCCCCGGCACCCCATACGATCCCCTGAGCCCTGCCAGGCGTGATCTCTGAGCACAGAGCCCGGAGTAACCCCTGAGCACAGCGGGGGGTGGCCCAAAACAGACAAAAAAAAAAAACTTTTAATACAAAGCTCAGGCAAGGCCGGGAGGTGGCTCTGGGCTCGAGCACGGGCCTCCCCGGGTGAGGGCTGGGCACCATCCCCAGAACCGCCAACCGTAGTGGCCCCGACAACCGCAGCAGAAAAATACAAATGAAAGGAGCAGATGCTTCTGGAAACCCCTTCCCTGAGAGAGAACCTGAGAATGTGATTTGTGTGTCTAGGGCCCGCCCTTCCCCCTCCCCTGACCCGGGAAGGCCCTTCTCAGCCAAGTATTCAGGACCCCTCATTTGCTTTACTACTTTGTCCTTGTCCCTGGGAGACACTGAAATAAACCGCATTTCTCTGTGACAACCTACTCTTTGGAGGATAGCAATAAAGAGGAACTGTGCATTCAGCCTGTGTGTCAACCATCCGGCCATGATCGCTTCTGTTTCCAAGACAATGGACGTACAGCGTGGTGATACGGTGGGATGTCCCTGAGCTGTCGTGAAAGGGACGAACTTCGTCTCTGTCAGACACAAGAGCTCGCTCACCTACTGCTGAGGGAAGGGAGCAACAAAACAATGAACTACAGGGCCGAAGAGATGGTCCAGTGGGTAGGGCGCTTGCCTTGCACCTGGCCAACCCAAGTTCAATCCCCGGCATCCCATCTGGTCCCCCAAGTCCCACCAGGAATGATTCCTGAGTGCAGAGCCAGGAGTAACCCCTGAGCATCGCTGGGCATGGCCCCCAACCCCGAAAAGAGTGTTCTTTGATTTGTATTTTCTTGGATTTTTTATTATGTTGGTTTTGGGGGCCACCCATGGCAGTGCTCAGGGGCCACTCCTAGCTTCGTGCTCAGGAGACCATGTTGTGCCAGGACCAGAACCTGGCCCGTACACACAGAGTTCACATGCCAGCTGTTCGAGCCGTGTCCCCAGCTCTTAGGACTTTCTTTTGAGGAGTAAATTGAGGGGACCAGATCTCAAGTACCACATGGGTTACCAAGTGTAACTTCCCGGCCCCAATTTCCCCAGGAATTAGCATACATGCGTTACCTGCGGCCAATGCCAGCTCTCTGGGAGCACAGTGAGGCCTCAAAGGCACCCTAGGGTGTGGCCCTGGAGGCCCCAAGCACCAGTGGGCTGGCCTGCAGCTCCCTGGATGGCGCCGCATGTTTGCACCCAAACCCCGAACTGCAAGCCCAGTTGGCTGACCGGCTTCAGGGTTGCTCTGGGCACTAAGTCTATAAATGATATTCTCCAGTCCCTTCTCACTAGACATCTTTTATTGGCCCACACCCGGTGGTGCTCGGGGGTTACTCCTGGCTCTGCACTCAGGGATCACTCCTGGCAGTGCTCGGGGGACTGTATGGGGTGCCGGGGATCAAACCTGGGTTCGCTGTGTGCAAACAGGTGCCTTCCCCGCTGTGCTATGACTCCAGCCCTCACTAGACATCTTGAGAAGGAGATGCATGCAATGAAGGTGGGGCTGGGTAGGTAAAGGTTCACTATGTTTATTCTTTTTCATACGTTTGAAATTATTTTTTTTTGAAAAACCAACCTTGAGGAACCATAGCAGGCCTTCTTATCAGAAAATTTCAGGACATCAGGAAAAGGAAAAGCCCTAAAAACTTCCGGGAGGAGGGGAGGCGGGAAACCAAGTCACGTCGCACAGATCAGGGATTAGAATGGCATTGAAATTCTCAAAGCATATTTGAAGCCAGAACCTGGTGAAGCAGTATCTTTGGAATTGGGACAGGAAATGATTTCTAGTCTAGATTAGAGGCAGACAAATCTCAGTGACAGCTGAAGGAACATATTTTCCAACATGCAAGTTCTTTGATAATCACCTTTGTGGGGCTGAAGCGGTAGGGCAGTCGGGAGGGCATTTGCCTTACACGCGACCGACCCAGGTTCATTCCCTGGCACCCCATATGGTCTCAAGAGCTGCCAGGAGTGATTCCCAAGTGCAGAGCCAGGAGTATGCTCTGAGCTTCCCTGGGTGTGACTGAAAGTAAATCCATTCATTTTAAAGAAATCTTTTCTGGGGGCCGGAGCGATAGCACAGCAGGTAGGGCGTTTGCCTTGCACGCGGCCGACCCAGGTTAGATCCCTGGCATCCCATATGGTCCCCCAAGCACCGCCAGGAGTAATTCCTGAGTGCAGAGCCAGGAGTAACCCCTGAACATCGTTGGGTGTGACCCAAAAAGAAAAAAAAAAGAAATCTTTTTTTCTTGGTCTTGGTTTGTTTTTAGTTTGGGGGTCACACTTAGCAGGGGCGGCATGGGGCACTATTCCCAGTTCTGTGCTCGGGCTGTCTCTGGCAGTGCTGAAGGACATTGCACTGCGGGCGCTCGAACCCAAACCTGCTGCATGCAAAGCCTGTGCTCCCCCACTGTGCTGTCTCAACCAAAAACATACATTCTTTACGAAAAGTGCTATATGGAGGGGCTGGAGCAATAGCATAGCAAGTAGGGCATTTGCCTTGCACACGGCCGACCCAGGTTGATTCCCAGCATCCCATATGGTCCCCCGAGCAGAGCACTGCCGGGAGTAATTCCTACACCGGGTGTGACCCAAAAAGAAAAAAAGAGAAAAAAAAAAGTGCTGTCTGAGCCTTATGCAGCCAGCTCCCAGACTAACTTCGGGAACTGAGCCTTCATAGAGGGGCGCAGGTTGCACAGAATGACTCGGTTTGGGTCTGGGGTGGGAGTAGAAGGTTTTGGCGCACAGCTCCGGTTCGATCCCCAGCACCCCATGCGGGCCCCTCGCCCTCGGCCTCAGTCGGAATGATCCCTGAGCGCAGAGCCTGGGTGCTGGGTGGGACCCCAGAGCAAACAAACAAACAAACTCCAGTGAGCAGAATTGATTCATCCCGAGCAGCAGCTTCGCCAGCCTGGGTAGAGGCAGCGGCGGGAAGCTCGGGACTCGGCCTTGGCCCTTCTGAGAGGGGCACGGTGCCTCCCCTGGGGGAGTCGGTAGTGGGTAAAGCAGCTGCCCCCACCCCGACCCCTAAGACCAGAAGGACACAGTGGGCTTGCTCAAGCCCAGGACCAGGACGCCCCGCCAGAGCTCAGTGGGGCCGCCGGGCAGGTGATGCAGATGCTCTCTGGCAGCACCGGCGGCAGCCCCCGGCTGCACTGCTCCAGCTCACAGCCCCGGGCAGGCTGCAGGGAATCCACTGCACCTGTGGCAGGTGGCAGTAAAGCTCAGTGCCCAGACTCTGCCTTCATGGCGGCCTGCACCAGGAGGACGGTGCAGGGGGCACTCTCCGTCCCCTCACCAGGTGCCCAACTGGGCTCAGGGATGTGTCTTTTTTAATTTATTGTTTGGTTTGGGGGCCACACCTGACAATGCTCAGAGACACTCCTGGCTCTGCACTCAGGAATCACTTCTGGTGATGCTAAGGGGACCGTATGGGACACTGGGGATGGAGCCCTGGGTTGGCTGCTTATAAAGCAAAGGCCCTACCCACTGTGTTATCACTCTGGCCTACCCCCGCCCACAGCCCCTTTTTTATTCAATTGTGTTTTTCTCTTTTTTGGCTTTTTGGGTCACACCCAGCGATGTTCAGGGGTCACTCCTGGCTCTGCACTCAGGAATTACTCCTGGCAGTGCTTGGGGGACCATATGGCATGTCAGGGATTGAACCCGGGTCAGCCACATGCAAGGCAAATGCCCTCCCTACTGTGCTATCGTCAGGTCCCCCCACTTTTTATTTTCAGTTTTTGATGGCACTCAGGGGTCACACTCTGCAGTACTCGGGGGACCGTGTGCTGCCTGGGATTGACTCAGGGCTCTGAATCATCTCTCCAGCCTGAGGCCGTCTTCGAGCCCCACAGAGAGGACGTGGCTTAGGACTTCCAGAAACTTCCGTCTGTCATGTCACCTCTCAGGGCCTCTGTCAGACTGCCCTGCCCCTTCCTCCAGTTGCAAGAGACACTAGGCTGAGGTGGGGGTGTCACTGCCATTCCACAGCCCCGCCGCACCCGAGAGGCACGTCTGTCCCGCCCTCCGGAGCCACCTGCCTGTCTGGTTGTGATGGAACAGCAACCAACAGCCGCCGTAACTGTTCCTAAGCATGCAAGCCGTGCCGTGCACCCACCATGCTATACCATGTCGCCCAGTCCGTCTCGGCATCGCTTCCTCTTCCCGAGCGGAGACCGCCCTTCCCGCCCCTCGGACCCCAGCCCCCAGCCTGCAGCACAGGCTCCCACCGTGCTCCTTCCTGCCTGTGCCCTTCACGTTTCCCGAGTGGGCAGACCTGGGCAGGATTTTCTGCCGCCTCGTGGCTGCCTCCCTTCACCTGGCATGGGGTTTCAGTGGGCGCGTGTTTCAAGTAGCTGTGAGGGGCTTTCCTTCTGCTTTCTGACGGAAATCACGTCTTGGCGATCGTTTGGGTGAGTTCCCACTGCTGGTGTCTGGGTGGAAGTCTCCTCGGGACCCTGATCTCGCGTCTCTGGGGCTTTGGGAGAAATCCCCAGCCCGCCGTCCCCAGCAGCCGTGTCGGTCACGCTCAGGGCTGGCCCTTTCTTCTAGAACGAGGTCCCCGTGGCTTGTGGCCTGCAGCCACCCCAGTGCTCTGCTGTGGCACTCATGACCCTCATCACCTTAAACCCGAGTCCCTGCCCTTTCACCTCGCATCCGGCTGGCAAGTCCCAGCAGCTGACCCCTGAGGGCCCGGCTGCTCTGTCTGGCCACAGCCGCGCCACCGGGAGAGTGCTCGGACGCTCCCGTCCCTGTCTGTGAGCTGTTCTCCGAGCTCCATGGAGTAGGGGTGAATGTGGGTGATGGGAAGCCCCCAGACTGCATCTCCCAGTCACTGCCACCCTGAGCACAGCCCAGGGGTGGGGTGGGAGGGGCGGAGAGGTGCAACAGACACAAAAAGCTGAGTCCCCCACTCAGTGCCAGTCAGAAATGTGCAGGAAAGGGCCCTTGTGAGGGTGAGGGATCGACATCACCCCTGCACCAGTGCACCCAGACAAGGGACTCAACTGCTCATGTAAGGCATGTGACCAGTGGGTTAAAATCGCTCATCAGGGGGCTGGGAAGAGAGTACAGTGGGTGGGGCCCTTGCCTTGCACACGGCCAGCCGGGTTCAATCCCTGGCAGCCCATCTGGTTGCCCTGAGGCCGCCCCCTGCCCCAGGAGTGATCTCTGAGCACAGAGCCAGGGATAAGCCCTGAGCATAGCTGCGTGGGGCTCCAAAATAAAAAAAAATAAGGGGCTGGAGTAATAGCACAGCGGGTAGGGCGTTTGCCTTGCATGCAGCCGACCCAGGTTTGATTCCCAGCATCCCATATGGTCCCCTGAGCACCGCCAGGGGTAATTCCTGAGTGCAGAGCCAGGAGTGACCCCTGTGCATCGCCGGGTGTGACCAAAACAAAAAAAATAAAGCAAAATAAAAAATAAAGTGTACTTGCTCATCCACCGCCCGCTGGAGTTCCTCTGAGGCTCTAGGAGGGGGGCAGCCATCGGCAGCATCCTGCCCGGGCCCTGGGGCGTCAGAACCAGGCCCTGCCCGAGAACTGTGGCCGCACAGAGCCCTGCTCCACAGAGAAGGTTCTCGAAGCTCTGCCCCGTGGACACTCTGCTCTGGCACAGCAGCCCAGAGCTATCCCGGAGGGCCTGGACTGGGAGGAGGGGGCCGAGTGGAGGGAGGGGAGAGACGCCCCACCAGGGATCCCCCGGGACAAGAGCAGCTCTGAGCTCTCTGAGGCAGACCCCAGGACGTGTGCCCTTCCTCGGGGCCAATTATTGGAGAATCTCAGCGCGCCCACCCCCTGCCTCTCCGCAGAAGCTCTTTGGGGACGTTTGAAGTCTGACTGGGCCTGCAGTGCCGCTGACAAGCGAAGCCTTGTCTGCCCTCCCTCCTGCCACCCCCTCCACCCCTGAGCAGAGCCGGGGCTCAGGCTGAGAGCCAGATCCCCGCAGGGCCCCACCCCAGACTCCTGGCCGCTGCTGCCCGGCTCCTGTAAGTCATCATCAGCTGTCAGGGAAAACCGCTGTGTCCATAAACACCGGCTGGAAGGACGGGAAGAGGTGGGTGGATGGGGGGAGAGGGAAAGGAAGGCGGGAGGAGAGAGGCGGAAGCTCGTCGGGCAGATGGGTGAAAAGATGGACGCGTGATCCGAGTGACCCGCGGATTGAAAGCCAACTGAGAGAGCGAACAGGCTGGGCCGATGGGCTAGAGAGACAGGACAGCAGGGAGGGCGCTGGCCTTGCACGCAGCCAGCCCGGGTTCAAGCCCCGCAAAATCCCCTGTGGCGCCCTGACCCACACCGGGAGTGATTTCTTTTTTTTTTTTTTTTTTGCTTTTTGGGTCACACCTGGCGATGCACAGGGGTTACTCCTGGCTCTGCACTCAGGAATTACCCCTGGCCGTGCTCAGGGGACCATATGGGATGCTGGGATTTGAACCCGGGTCGGCCGCATGCAAGGCAAACGCCCTACCCGCTGTGCTATCACTCCAGCCCCGGGAGTGATTTCTTAGCACAGAATCAGGAGCCAGCCCTGAGCACGGCCAGGCAGAGCCCAAAAAGAAAAAGAAAAAAACAAAAACCCAGAAGGAGGGACCCTGTGGTAGCGGAGGGCGGGTGGATGGACCATCCCCAGGTCCAGGACCCCAGGGAAAAAGCGATTGGCAGGAATGTGGCCGGGGGGGAGGGGGAAGATTCAAAAAATCGAAGGAACTCCTGGGTCCAGGTTGGACCAGGGCACAGAGGTAGGTCACTAGAGGATGCTGGTGGCAGTTTTTGACACGCTGAGTGTCCTTGGGGGACTGTAAAAGACCTTGGGTTCAAACCCTGAGTCCGCACCCCACCCAGGGCTTGCTCCATGCTCCTGAGAAGGCTGGGGGGACCTCTAGAGGGAAGCCCCCTTTCCTGCGCCTCCAGGCCCCAATGCAGCCATTAGCCGGGGGGGACGGAGGGCCTTCTGGCTGCCCGCCTCTGCCTAGGTCACTGTGAAAGGGCTGAGGGCTCCAGAGGACAGAGCACGGGCCAGACCCGTCCATGGCAGTCCCGGTGCCTCATTCCTGCTTCTCTCTGACCAGTGATCCCAGCCCCTCTTGGGGAGGAAGTAGTCTTTGTTTGAGAAAAAGCCTTTATTGATTCTTTCATTAATTTTGGTGTTGGAGCCACTCTGGCGGGGCTCAGAGCTGACTCCCGGTTCTATACTTGGGAACCCTGTTTGGAGCTGGGCTTGACCCAGGCTGGGCTGACTCGCTACTCCTGCTGTGGAGAATCTTGAGAGGGCCAGGCTGGACTCTGTTTCGGCCACTGTGATTCTGCACAAACATTCAACTCCTCAGCGCCTCGGTCTCATGGTCTGTATACCTGGCAGTTTTGTTGGTTTTGTTTCTTGTTTGGTGTTTGGGCCACACCTGGTAGAGCTGAGCTTACTGCTGGCTCTGTGCCCAGGGACCACTCCTGGCAGTGCTTGAGGGACCACATGGAGTGCCAAGGATCGAACCCAGGTCCACTATGTGCAGGGCAAGTGCTTTAACTACTATACCATCTCTCCAGCCCCTGGGCCTCTGCTCTTAGCAGACCTCTTGTGTAGGGTCCCAAGAACGTTCAACTTGGGGGCTGGAGCGATAGCACAGTGGGTAGGGTGTTTGCCTTGCACATGGCCAACCCGGGTTCAATTCCCAGCATCCCATATGGTCCCCCGAGCACTGCCAGGAGTAATTTCTGAGTGCATGAGCCAAAAATAACCCCTGTGCATCGCTGGTTGTGACCCAAAAAGAAAAAAATAATAATAATAACGTTCAACTTGGAGCCAGAACAATAGTACAGTGGGGAGGGCATTTGCCTTGCCTGTGGCCGACCCAGGTTCTAACCTCGGCATCCCATATGGTCCACCGAGCACCGCCAGGAGTAACTCCTGAGTACAGAGCCAGGAATAAGGCCTGAGCCCTGCTGGGTGTGGCCCAAAACACACAAACACAAACAAAATGTTCAACTTGTCAAAAGCTGCCACAGAATCCTCAAGCAGCTTTTGCCCATGCCCCGGCTGAGGGGTCCAGCAGGCCCTCGCACACACCCCTCCCTGCAGATCGCCTAAGAACTCCACCACGCACCCACGTGCCTCATCCTCGCCCCCCCCCATCTGCACCAGCCCACCCCCTCCTCCAGCCCACTCTGCAGCAGCCCCTCTACCCCCTTGCTCCAGCATCCCCCAACCCCAGCCCAGGAATCTCCAAGCTGGAAACTCAGCTCGGGACCAAACAGGCTCAGGCCATCCGCGGATGGAAGTCACAGGAAGATAAATCCTTCCAGGGGCAGCGCCCTGTTCCTGAGGCCTGTGGACTCGGGGAACACCAGGAGCGTGGGAGAAATGGGTGCTGCCGGGAAGGCGGACACAGGCATCCTGTTTGCCCCGTCAGCAGCCCCCGCGTGGACACTCCTGGCTCCCACAGCCCGTCTCCCTGCACAACCCGGGGATGTCCAGCTGCCATCAGCTGGAAGAGGGAGGCCCCGCCGGGAGTGCCCAGTGCCCGGCCCAGGAGCCAGGCCAGGCTCCTCCTTGGGCCAGAAACAGCTCAAAGGGCTGGAGGGAAGTCGGGAGGCCCCAGGAGCAAACTCCACCTTCGACCACAGAGACAGGAACAGCCCCCCAGCCCCACAGTAGGACCCCAAACCCAGAGGAAAGAAAAGAGGCCAAAGTCCTTCCGTGTCTTCCCAGCTCTCACCCTTTTGGGCGGGTGCTGGGAGACGGGTGGGTCCTCGAGCTCTCTGAGGCACACCCAGGGGCCTCCCGGCACCCCGAGAATCATGCTGGCTCACCCGCTCTCTCCCTGTGCCCGTCCCCGTGCTCAGAGGGCTAGGAGGAGGCACCCAGCGCTGGTCAGCCAGGGACAGCCAGGGGCCCAGTCCTGGGATTGCATACGCCAACTCCGGGGACTCTGGGGTCCTATCCAACCCCCACCCCACACCAGCGAGGCCCTGCCCAGCAGTGCTCTCCTCTGCCCTGAGCTTCCAGGGAAGTCGGTCCTTCCCTTTCCGCCGGGGATCTTCTTCGGCTTTGTAATTGCTTTTCTTGAGGTGTGGGGTGGGGAGAGGAGGTGGGAGCAGAGCCACGCCCGGGGTGGGGGCTCAGGTCTGACTCCTGGCTTTGCACTCAGGAATCACTCCGGGTGGTGCTTGGGGGACCATATGGGATGCCAGGACCGAACCCAGATTGGCCATATGCAAGATCACATACAGCAAGACCTTGCTGTACTATCACTCCAGCCCGTTTTTATTATTGTTGGTGTATTTGGCTTGGGGGCCACACCCAGCAACGCTCGGGGCTTGCTCCTGATTCTCTGCACTCAGGCATCACTCCTGGAGAGGCTCAGGGGACTGTATGTGGTTCTGGACATTGAACCCGGGTTGGTTCTGTGCAAGGCCAGTGCCTTCCCCGCTGTGCTCTCTCTGCGGCCTGGGGGTCTTGTTGTTATCTTGCTGAATTAGAGCACAACAGAGGAAAGCCCCCTGGCGACCCTGTCAGTACCAGCTTTCAAAGCATCAGACTCTGAGTTTGGATGGCAGAAACCCAGGTCCAGAGGTTCAGGGACTCGGTGCTGTTCAGTGGGTGAGGGTGGGTATCCCCGTGCCCAGGAATGTAGGAACTTTGCCAGGGTTGAACCAGAGGCCCCCCTCTTGTTAGCTGTGAGGTCTGACTCCTGGCTCTGCACTCATCTGAAAATGGAGAAAAGCAGGCTCCAGGCCCACGCTTGGTTCTAGGTGAGCCCCCAGGTCAGCACACAAACGATTCGTTGCTGCTTTTCAGTGGGGGTCGCCCCCCCACCCCTCCCAGGCCTGTGGGTTCCGATGATCCAGACACAGGAATGATGGGGTGGCCTCTCCTCCTCGGTGCCCAAGGCCACTGTCACTGGCACCCATATTAACTGTGTGGTTCAATGAACCACATTCTTAGGTCTTTGCTTGGTACATGGGCAGGAGGGGAATTCTCAAGGGATGGTTTTAAAATGTGCGTCCAAAAACCTTTAAAGAAAAAATGCAAAAAGCAATTTAGACCATTTAGGAGGAATGGAAATGTTCTAAAATTGCACTGTGCGGAGGGTTGCATAACTGTAAATTTATTAAAACCATTAGACCATATGCCCCAAACCATTGTATTTTATGCTATATAAATTGTATCTCAAAAAAGCAAGGCCTTTAGTTTGGGGGCCACACCTAGCAACGCATTCCTGGCTTTGTGCTGTGCTCAGGGATCACTCCTGGCAGCGCTGGGGGGCTAATATGTGATGCCTGGGATCAAGCCCAGGTTGGCCACGCAGGGCAAGCGCCCTGCCCGCTGTACTACCACTGTAACCCCTAAAGCAAAGTCTTTTTCCAAGGGAGGTGGGGGTACACCAAGTGGAGTTCAGGGTTTACTCCTGGCCCAGTGCTCAGGGATCGCACCTGGCAGTGGTCAGGGGACCATGTGTGGTGCTAGGGATCGAACTAGGTTTAGCTGTGTGCCAGACAAGTGCCTTAACCCCAGTACTATCTCTCCAGCCCCAAAGCAAGCTTTTTAATAATGTAGAGATGAGTGGAAAGACAAGGTGTAGAATAAGACATGCAGTACTGATGTCCCTTAGGAAAAGTTTGGGAACTACATACATTTCAGTAGTTTAGAGGTGAGGTCACTCTGCGCCTCCAAATATATTAAGCTAACATTATTGTAAGCATGTGATCCAAGTTTTTGAAATAATTTTTTAATGATTTCACCAAGGAGGTGGGGTGGGGGAGGGAGGCCCCCTTGGGACTCGGTGGCGCTAACAGTGGTGGTAAGTTTGGAGGGAGAACACTGAATGCCCAAAACTCCATTACTGAAATCTTTGCCAGGCCAACGTGATAGAACAGCGGGCAGGGCGCTTGCCTTGCATGCGGCCAACCCGGGTTCAGCCCCCAGCATCGTCCCATATGGGTGTCCGAGCTCATCGGGAGTGATTCCTGAGTGCAGAGCCAGGAGTAACCCCTCCACACTGCTGGGTGCGACCTCCAGAACAGAAGGAAACAAGAAACTTTTGTCAAATATGCTGTCTAAAGTGGAAAACAAGAACAAAAACTTCTCCCCTGAAATAAATGTGCTGAGTAAAATATCTAAAGCCTGGAGCGCCGCATGGTAGGTGCTAAGCCCCTCACATCCCCCAAGGACAGGGATGGGGCAGGACTTGGGGAGGGAATCTTGGGGCAGGGGGTTGGGGGGCCACACCCAGCAGTGCTTGGGAGCTACTCCTGGCTCTGTGTTCAAGGGTCACTCCCCACACTGCGCGTGGAACCCTGTGGAACTGGAGATCACGCCTGAGCCTCCTGCATGCAAAGCACGTGCTCAGCCCTCTGAGCTCTCTCCCAGCCCCTCAGGGAGGGACACTGTGATCCCTTCACGCATATTGCATTTCGATTTCTAGAAGAGCAGGAAACCTTAGCGGTGGTGTCATAAGAGTCAGAATATGAAGGGGGCGCACAGCGCCACGGATCATGGGCGTCTCGGTGGGGGTGGAAACTTTCTTTTCGTGACTTCTGGGATGAAATGGTGGTGATTATGCTGGTGGTGGCCTTATAACTATTCATTATACTGTGCATCTGGGTTTTATGCAATTTTCTCTTAGAGTTCACATTTTTGAAGTTAAGAGGGAAAAATCCTCTCTTGGAGTCGGGGAGCTAACTCCATGGGGTGGATTACGTGTTTCTCATATGGGAGACCCAGGTTCCATCCCCAGCACCTCACAGCCACCTCAGCACCACCAGGAATAACCACAGAGCCAGGAGCAGCCCTTGAGTATTAGCTGGTGTGGCCAAAAAAAAAAAAAAAGACAAAACAAAATAGAATAAAAATCTGGTCTGGTAGATGGCTCGAAGGGCTGGGGCACATGCTTTACATATGGGAGCCCAGGTTTGATCCCCACCTCCATGGTCACCCAGAGCACAGTCACCCAGGAGAGACCCCTGATCACTGCTGAGTACACCGCCCCCCAACAACAACAACAACATTGTAATTTAATAAATATCTCTATGGGATGGAGAGATAGTACAATGGTTAAGGCAGTTGCCTTGCACACAGCCAATTCCAGTTCGATTCCTGTTAACATATGATCCCCTAAGCACTACCAGGAGTGACCCCTGAGCATAGTACAAGGGATAAGTCCTACCATGTGCCCCCCCCCAATATTTTGTTTGTTTATGGGCCATATCCAATGATGTTCAGGGTTTACTACTGGTTCTGCACTCGGGAATCATTCTGACAGTGCTCAGGAGAAGGATCAAACCCAGCTCAGCTGTGTGCAAGGCAAGCCCCCTACTCACCGTACTATTGCTTTTAATCTTCTCTAAACCAAAGATGAAAATGTCCACCTCAGAGTTTGTGATGTTAATCTCTGGGCTCACTTGCGCCGCAAATTCTAACTGATTGGAACAGGGTAATGAGCTGCCTGGCAGGCTGTGCCGCTAAGATCTGAGTGGTCGCAACCCATCTGGGATGGGACTGCAGAGGCCTGGGGAGAGGAGGCAGCCCCTCCCCGGACCGAGAGCGGGTGGCAGAGCACTGGGCAGACACTCGGCCCAGGAGCCTGGCCAGCCGCCTGCTTTACAGGCTCCCCACGTCTCCCTGCTGATGGATGGCCTCACCGCTCCCTCACGGGGAAGCAGCCTGGCTGCCTGCAGGGACCCCACTATAACCCTGAGGCAATACCCCTCCAGCACGGAGCCAGCCCCTGCCCCCGCACACCAGCCCACACGCTGGCCAGGAGCAGCTGCGTCTGAGAGGGGCCGGACCTCTCCAGGAGCAGCCCAAAGCCAACATCTATTTTTATTATTACTGTGGCTTAGGTGCTAACACCCTAACACCCCACCCGATGCTGCCTCTGACCCTATGTCACCTGCGTCTGGTCACCGTTCTCCCCCCACACACACACGTGCACACACACACTGCTTAGTAACCAGTTTTGGACCCCAAGGACAAGCCTGTAATCATTCAATATTCTCTTGGGGCCACTTGCCTCTGAATGTTGGCATGGCCTATCTCCACACTTGCCTGTGTGCATGCATGCACACGCACACACACACACATATGCACGCACACCCCTCTCACACACGTGCTCACATGCACACATACTCTTACTCACACGTGCACACATACATACTCACACACATGTGCACACATACATACTCACACATGTGCACACATACATACTCACGCATGTGCACACATACATACACACATGTGCACACATACATACTCACACACATGTGCACACATACTCATACACTCACACTCACACATGCTCAGATACTCACACACAGGCATACTCTCACTAAGACACACACACATGTACACACATTCTCACTCAGACATATACTCACACACTCTGACATGCACAAACATGCACATATACTCTCAAACACACCCTCACACATGCACACATACTCTTACACATTCAGACACACATACATGCACACATACACTCTCCCGTAGACATGCACACTTACACCCTCACATTCTCACACCCATACACATTCACATGCTCACACAGTCACACACACCCACTCACAGGTTCACAGACATACCCATACACTCTCACACACACACACTCTTACCCACACACTCACAGATTCACAGACGTACCCACACACTCACACACAGCAGGGCCACTGTGGCTGCTAAGTAGACTCAGGTCCAGGTTCTCTGAGGAGGGCCAGGGTGAGCCGCAGGCCTGGCTCCATCCCAGTGGGGACCCCTAGGCAAGGCCTGTGAGCTGTCAGGGGCCATCAAGTGTTCTCTACACCCCTCCGCCTTCCCTCACACCCCACAAAGTGCTGCCCTGAAACCAGGGTGACAAGCCTGGTCTGTCATAGGGACTGCAGGAGCAGAGGATGAAAGCCCAGCAGTGACACCTGGTCAGAGGTATGGATTCTAGGGCCAAAGTGCCTGAGCTCCGACGCTGACCAGCCTGTCTAGCTCCAAGGCCCCAGGCAGCTGACATCCCCTCTGTCGTCACCGGGTGAGAAACATCTGGCTCCGGGCTGGGTGAAGTGGGCGGCTCCCAGGGAGAATGCAGCCTTGCCAGGGGAGGCCCTGAGCTCCATCCCGGAACTGCAAATACATGCAGATACATCCCGGCACTGCAAATACACTGCAAATTCACTGTCGTCGCTCCAAGTTCATTTCAGTGTGCAGAAGGGAGCCAGCACACCGACTTCCATCCCAGCTATGCTTGTTAGCTTATGCTGAGAGAAACCGCAAACTTAAAGCATTTTTAATGAGTAGATTTTAAAAGATAAACATAAATAGATAGGGGCCCACAAGATGGTCTGAAGAGCCAGGCATAGGCTTTCCACACGGGACGTTTGGGTTTAAGCCCCACCACCTGGCTTGTCCCTGGTACCTCAGTTTTGGTTCTTGAAGCACCACCAGTAGTGACACGCCAACCCCCGCAAGCCCCCCTGGCTTGGCCCCAGCAACTCACACAGTATGAGTAGTTTCTGAGCACAGCCAGACATGAGACCACACACACACACACACACACACACACACACAAACACACACACACACACACACACACAAACACAGCATACATGGCTGGGGCTGGAGAAATAATGCAGCAGGTAGGGCATTGGCCTTGCACAGGTCAACCGGGGTTTAATCCCCAGCATCCCATCTGGTCCCCCGAGCAGAGCCAGGAATGATTCCTGAGTGCAGAGCCAGGAGTAAGCCCTGAGCACTTCTGGGTGCGGCCTCAAAACAGAAACAAACAGACAACAGAATCTCATATATCCAACATCAGAACATACTGAGGTTGGTTCCAGTTAGGAGTGGTTCCAGAATGCCCGGGGCTCTCGCCGCCTAGCCAGGCCCGGGCTTCTGCTGGCAGCTAATGGTCTGCAGACTGCCCGCAGAGCCAGCAAGCCCCGCAGGCGGAGCCAGGTGGGACAGTGGCCAGGGCACAGGGAGGGGCCCTTCTGCAGTCTCACAGCCCACTTGCTTGGGTTCAGGTGTGAGCTGCTAGGGAGTCACAGTGCCCTGAGCCTGGCCCACCCAGGTACGGCCAGGGTCCCCAGGGGCTGGAACGCAGCATCAGGATGGGGGTCTGACAGTTGCGGGTCTGAGACCCCCCGTGTTGGCCATCCCGGGCCTCCAGAGCCAGCAGACGCCATGGAGGGGGTGTCGGTGGCTATTAGACAGCACGTGGGCAACTCTGAGCTCCCCTCACGAACCCCCTGAACCCCAGTCCTGACTCCCAGCTCCCACTGTGCCCTCCTCGGAGCCTCAGGAGGACACGTCCCACTGTGGACAGTCAGGACAGACCCAGTCTTCTTTTTTTTTTTCCTTTTTGGGTCACACCCGGCGATGCACAGGGGTTACCCCTGGCTCTGCACTCAGGAATTACTCCTGGCGGTGCTCCGGGGACCATATGGGATGCTAGGGGTCGAACCCGGGTCAGCCGCGTGCAAGGCAAGTGCCCTACCCACTGAGCTATCACTCCAGCCCCCGGACCAAGTCTTAAAGAGGTTTTATTTCATGGACCAGTTAAATTTTCATCATGGCCTGATTTTTCCCTAGTTCTTTTTTTTTAAATTGTGGTTTAAAAAAATATACATAGCGCAGAGCACATGTCTTGTACAGCAAGTTCTTGGGCTCAGTCCCCACCACAGAGAACCCCCAACAGGGCCAGGTGTGGCCCTCTTTTTTTTTTCTTTTTGGGTCACACCCGGCAATGCTCAGGAGTTACTCCTGGCTCTGCACTCAGGAATTACTCCTGGCGGTGCTCAGGGGACCATATGGGATGCTGGCAATCGAACCCGGGTCGGCCGCGTGCAAGGCAAATGCCCTACCCGTATTGCTCCAGCCCCCCAGGTGTGGCCCGCTTAAAAAAAAAAAAACAGAATTACTTTTTAAAAATACAGAATGTGAAAGTCACCACTGTTGTTGTTGATTTTTTTTTGGCAGGGGGCAAGAGGGATGAGGGGGAGGCGCACTGACAGTGCTCAGGGCTTACTCCTGGCTCTGCCCTCAGAGATCACTCCTTCCGGGATCAGGGGACAAGAAGGGATGCCAGGAATCAGACCAGAGTCAACCATGTGTAAGGCAAACAGCTTAACCCCTGTATGATCTCCTCAGCCCAACTTTCTATCTCTAAATTTGCTCATTTAAGGCTTTTTTTTTAAATGATTATTGTTACTACATGTACATAGTAAAAATGAACGGAGCCGAGAAGATTCTCCGTGTCCTAGTTCCCTTCCCACATAAACACGCCGTTTCCTGTTTGCTGTCAAATGTGTCTCATGCATATAAAAAAACCACATGTGTGTACAGAGCCTTTAATCTATGTTTGATGGGAACACGCTCTTCTGTGCCTCTTGCTTTCATATTGAACAATACACTGAGTCTCACTCCTGTGTGGGCCAGCGGCCAGGGAAGCAGGGCGCAGAGCAAAGGCAGGGAAACGGGGCGGGAGAGACCGTCCAGAACAGAACGTGCTCGTCTCGCATGCGGCTGACCCCGGCTCCAGCCCTGGCCTCTGCGAGCTGCACAAGAGGCCACGGTACGTGCTCATCGGTTGCATGTGTCTATTGCCAGTGCCTGCCTGCCCTTCCCATAAAAAATGCAACACCTGGGGCTAGAGCGGTAGCACAGCGGGTAGGGCATTTGCCTTGCACGAGGCTGACCTGGGTTCGATTCCCAGCATCCCATATGGTCCCCTGAGCACTGCCAGGGGTAATTCCTGAGTGTAGAGCCAGGAGTGACCCCTGTGCATCGCCAGGTGTGACCCAAAAAGAAAAAAAAAAAAGAAAAGCAACACCTGCTCCTCAAAAAGACCGGATTGAACATAATGAGCTGCGTCCCCTGCCCTGCCAGAACAGCAGACATTCGAGCCTGGGAGCCCAAGTGTTGGTGAGGTGGATGTGGAGGAAGCAGGGCTCACACGTGGCTGGAGGGAGTAGAAATGCTTCTAGCCACTTTGGAAAGGTCAGCACAGCTCCAGCCGAGACTGGAAGTCCCTTGGTCCCACACGCCCCTGTCCGGGGCACTGTAGCGCCGTGTGTGGACCCGGGACACAGGAATATCCAGGGCAACCTTGGTTTGGAATGCGAAACCCGGAATCAACCCAAGTAAATATCCATCAGGAGAAAAAGGAGAAGGAAAAAAAAAAAGAAAAAGGAGAAGGAGGCCAGGGAGACAGTGCAGGAGCCGAGATGCTTGCCTTGGCGAGGCCCAGCCCAGGCCAGTCCCCAATGCCACATATGGCCCTCTGGTCCCCACCGGGAGTGGGGTCTCAGCACCGCTGGCTGTGGCCCCAGAAACAAAAAACAAAGAGAAATAAATGATGGTGTCTTCACAGAGTGAAATAGTACAAGGAAATTTACAGAATAAGACCACTTATGTGAGGTTGTTTTGTTTGGGGGAGGCTGGGGGCCACACCCAGCGGTGTTCCGGGTATTGTCTGTGGTGTCAGGGACAAAACTGTGGTCATTTACAGGACAGGCAAGTGCCTTACTTCCCGGACTCTCTCTCTGGCCCCAATCTATACAGTTTGTTTTTTAAATTTTTATTTAAAAATACACCGTGAGGGGCCGGAGCGATAGCACAAGCGGGTAGGGCATTTGCCTTGCACGCAGCTGACCCAGGTTCTATCCCCGGCATCCCATATGGTCCCCCAGGCACTGCCAGGAGAAATTCCTGAGTGCAGAGCCAGGAGTAACCCCTGAGCATCGCTGGGTGTGACCCAAAAAGCAAAAAAATAATAATAATAATACACCGTGATTTACAAAAATTGTTGATTATCCAGTTGTTTCAAGCATTTGCATAGTTGTTCCAAGTGTTCCAACACCACTAGCATGACCTTCCCGACACCAGTGTCCCCAGTTTCTCTCCCGGTCCCAATCTGCCCCCTTGGGCACTTAACAAATTTACTTTACATTGCTTATTCCAATAAAACATTAAGAACTGGAAAGTAAGATGATCAAAAAATAAATTAGTAAGGACCAACCAGTGATTACTGTATAATTTTGACCTATGTAAATGAGGGAATTAAAACCTTTTAATACAGTATTTTTTAAATGCCTACTCATTCACATATATATGTTGTCAACTCTGGAACCTAAAGTAGTATATATATAGTTTTAAAACATGGACCGCAATTGGGGCTGGAGCAATAACACAGTGGGTAGGGCGTTTGCCTTGCACGCGGCCGACCTGGATTCAAATCCCAGCATCCCATATGGTCCCCTGAGCATGGCCAGGGGTAATACCTGAGTGCAGAGCCAGGAGTAACCCCTGTGCATCGCCAGGTGTGACCCAAAAAGCAAAAAAATAAAAAATAAAAACATGGACCATACTTCCCGATATTGTTCAGAGATGTACACACATGCAGTTAATGTAAAAGTACATGCCTGGAGTGAGAGCCGGCTTTAGCCTCGGTTGGTCTGGGTCCTTGAATCACACACAGGGCGACTGTTTGTGATTCAAGGGGGCCATGCAGTGTCAGGGGTCCAGCCTGGGACTGCTGTTTACAACGCATGCCCTCCAGCCCCTGGGGCTCTCTCTGGGGCCTGGGGTGACATCTGTCAGATACGATGCAGTGACCGCCACTGAGGGGAGCAAGGAGAAGGGGAGGCCCCTCAGGAGGCACCTCAGATACTGTTCCCAGTATCCCTCCAGCCACCCCCGCCCCACCCCCGCCTCTGTGGCAGGCACGTTCCCTTTTACTCTCTCTCCTTCGGGGTGTTGGGCTTTGCAGTACAGGTAGTAAGTGGCCATCATGTTCGGTCCATAGTCTCCTTTCAGCACGCACCTCCCATCCCGAGCGGGCCCTCCAAGGTTTTGTTTCTTCCGAGGAAACACTGGGAGGTGCTCAGGGCGGCTTCAGGAGTGAATGTGCCCCAGCCTTTGAACTGTCTCCACAGCCCCTCCTCTTTTGCAGGAGGGGCTGTGCCCAGTGGGGCTGGAGGTGTGGCGCAGGCAATGTCCGGGAAGGACCCGCTAGGCATGAGCCCTAACCCTTGGGCCATATCTCTGGCCCTTTCCGTGTGTGTGTGTGTGTGTGTGTGTGTGTGTGTGTGTGTGTGTTTTGTTTTATTTGTTATTGTTTGGGTTTTGGCTTGTGGCCAAGAGTCCCTCCTGGAGGGCTTGGGGGGCCATCTGGGGTGCTGGGGATTGAACCCGGGTTGGCCTCATGCAAGGTTAATGCCCTCCCCACTGTAACATCGCTCCAGCCCCCTTTTTGGGGTTTAAGGCACTTGAGATGTGTTCTCTCTAAGTTCGCTGATGGGTCTGAGCAGTCTTAACTGAGGCCTTTCTGAAATGATTGAGAAATTTCATAAATTTTAGAAGCAGTTCGAGTTAAAATTGGAAGCCACCCTTTGCACTGCTAATACTTTCAGAAGCGCATCATTAACTCAGAGTCACTGCAGGAACACATGACAGTTGGCCCTGGGCTTCAGCGTGGCCTGTGGAGCTCTAGTCCTTTCCTTCTTGTGGACAACACTGAGGTGTATACCCTGCCTCCAAATATGAGCTGAAGGAGACCCCAGACCCCAGCCATCCCGGGTTGGTTTGGGGGTACACACCTCTAACTTAAGCCTCCAGCCACAACCCCTGTCTTCCAGTCCATTATTTCTGGACCTTCCCGCCAGGGATCCGGCATTATCCCTCTCTGGCACCTGATCTCTTTCCAGAAACAACTTGACCCTGGGCTAAGTACCCCCATCCCCTACAGGTGAGCCCCCCCCATCTAACCCAGCAGCCCCGCCATGTGGCAGGAGAGAGAGCTACAGGACTTCCCCTGGGCATGGGTTCAACTGGGATCCATCTCATGGGACATGGGCCAGATCCTCCTTCTCTAGATGCCTCAGTTTCTAGCACCCAAGAAAGGTGGGCAAGGTGAGTTTTCCCAGATCCATGGGCTGCAAAGGTGGGGCCCAAGTCCCCGAAGAGAGATGGGCTTCTCTTGGCACCAGCTGACCAGGCACGTGCGCAGAACATCATTAGGTAAGGGTTATCGTTGCCCCCTGGCAGACCCTGCATCAGGAAATGTACTGGAATGGGGAGGGGGCTGGATTTACGCGGCTGCATCATCCGTCCTCACAAAGAGCTGCATCTGAATAGCGCTTAATCCAGCCAGCGTGCTCAGGGACCACAGGCAACCAGGCACAAACCTACATGTGCTGCTTGCACTGGTGCCCCCACCAAGGCAGGCGTGGGCTGACGAGGAGGCAGGGGGCAGCACTCGGGGGCTCTGTTCCTCACCCGGTCCCCCGTGGAACACAGCACAGGGCCTGTCGCAGGCTGTAGAGCCCTGAAATATTTGTGCAAATGTTGATTCTTTAATAAGTGAATAAGGATCCTGCCTCCGAGATGTGATCCCGGGGTCCACACGCATGTGGCCCCTCCGCAGCTGCACGAGCATGACTCCAGAGGCCAGCTAAACTACTTTTGGTATGGGCAGCTCCTTGCAGAATGTCTCCAGACTGAGAACTAAGCCGAGGCCCCAGGCCTGCCCAGGAGGGGAAAGGTATTTCTCTCTCTTGCCTCTTCCTTGCCCGGGGGGGGGGGGGCGTGAAGGGCGTGGCGACCGCCATATTATGACGACCACAGATGAGAGTTACAAGCTTGCAGTGATCCAATATCTGAAAGGAATCTCCCTGGACTTAGTTGCTAAAGTACAGAAATCCAAACCGCGCAGCTGCAGTAGCGGCCTCATATCTCTCTTTTTTTTAAATTTATTTATTAATGAGTCACAGTGAGGGTACAGTTACAGATTTATACATTTTCATGCTCATGTTTCCCTCATACAAAGTTCGAGAACCCATCCCTTCACCAGTGCCCATTCTCCACCACAAATAAACCCAACATCCCTCCCACCCCCCCAATCCCATCTCCCCCCACCCCACCCTGCCACTGTGGCAGGGTATTCCCTTTTGTTCTCTCTAATTAGGTGTTGTGGTTTGCAATAAAGGTGTTGAGTGGCCACTGTGTTCAGTCTCTAGTCTACATGCGGCCTCATATCTCTTCACAACATGTCTGACTCTAGTGGGGAACTCCTAACAATAATAGTGAGGTTTTTGTTGAAATATTGAATGTAACCAAAGTAAAGAGGAAGTAAAGTGAAATTTATCAGTTTTTGGGGAGGGGAGGGGTGCGGGATGGGAAGTGTACTGTTTTTGTTTTGTTTTGTATTTTTGTTTTGTTTTGTTTTGATTATTTTTTTGGTGGTGGAAAAGTCTCTCAATGAGAGACGTTACTGGTGCCCGCTCGAACAAATTGATGAGCAACGGGATGACAGTGACAGTGACAGGAATATGGGCACTGGTGAAGGGATGGTTGTTTCAGCATTGTATAACTGAGACTTAAACCTGAAAGAATTGTAATTTTCCACAAGGTGATTCAATAAAATAAAATTTTTATTAAAAATAAATGAATAAATAAATAACTTGTGTTTAGCAAATTCTAGAAAATTGCTAAGAAACACTTTAAAAAAATAAGTGAATAAGGGGCCAGAGAGATAATACAGCAGGTAGGCTGCTTAGCTTGGATGCGGCCGACCAAGGTTCAATCCCCGGCACCCTGGGGATTGTGCCCCCCAAGCCCTCAGGAATAAGCCCTGAGCACTGTTGGATGTGACCCCAAAATCAAAAATAAACTGGAGTAGAATAAATGAATAAATGAAGGGGAAGCGCCCCTGGAGGGTCCTTCTCTATCAGTAGTAGGTGCCTCCTCCATGAGCCCTTCTTTTGGGCTCAGGTTCCCATCAATACGGAGAAGGTCCAAGCAGCCCAGAAAGCCAAGAGCTCCTCCAGGAACCAGGATGAAGAGACAGAGGTACACATGAGGCCAGGGCCGGGGGCGGGGGGATTCCTCCGAGGGCCAGTGGAAGCAGCCAGAGATGCCAACTCTGATCACGCAGCCCGAGCAGGGCACAGACTACTTCCCTGAAGATGCCCGGGCTTCCTGGAAGGAAAGAAAGGTGCCACGGCCACTCTAGGCCAGGAAGGAAAACATCCTGCCCAATGAGGGGTGAATGAGATGCCCCCATCCCCCCGTGGGACTCTGTGCCCAAGACGTCCCAAGAAATCCCGAGACCCCCACCCCCAAGGGCCGCACTGTCTATGGCGTGGAGGCAGCAAGCAGGCGAGGAAGCCTGTGTTCAACCATTAGCACCGTCAGACCCGGCGTGTCTCCGCAAGAGAACCGTGCATAAAAATAATCCAGGGGTGCGGGGGGTAAGGCGCACCCTGAGTCTTGGCGCACAGACCTGAGTCCGTGGGCGGGAGGCAGGGCCTGGCTCTGAGTTATTCACAGCATCTGGTGGTGGGGGCTCTTGAGCGCCCCCCCCCCGCCCGCACCTGTGTGCAAGAAACCCTCCGGGAGGCAGGGGCGAAGCAGGTGGAGAGAAGCCACAGGCAGGATCCTGAGGACCATGACCAAGGGCAGACTCCCTCCCGCCCCCCCCCCCCAACACACACACTTTACTTTGCCAAGAGCCCCCAGCTACAGAACCAAGGGGTGAGGGTGGGGATAGGAAGCAACATGACTGATGGGTCTCACACAGGCCAGTGGGCACTCCCCAGCCTCTACAGTACATTCACTTATGGACACACACACACACACACACAGCATCTTCCCTGCCTGGTCCCCGCAGCCAGCTGCATTTCACCAGCAGATAAACTGAGGCAGGCACATGGCAGACAAGGATGGCGTGCCCTGGAAGGCAGGGGGAGGGAACAGAGATCCCCTGGGAGCTGCTCCCTGCCAGACACATTAGCACCTGCTGTCTAAGGCTGTCCAGGGTCTCCCCAACTCCACAGTGAGCGCTGGGGAGGCTGAGGGTCTGGGTAAGCCCACCGTGTGACCCAGAGCGAGGAGACACTGGCTTCTGAATGCAGGTCAGCCTGATGGCCCAGCCCAGACTCTTTCTAGAAACTGGATGTGGGCCCAGAAAACATCCCCTCCTGCCCCCCCACACCCAGCAGGCTCACAGCTGCAAGGGACTCGACCTACATTCTCAGCAGTCACCCTGGGGTCCCCCAGCTCTATGCTTCAGAGATCCTCCACTCCACTTCTCTTGGACCTCCAAAGATCCAAGAATGAGAAGCAGATGCTCCCCAAAGCCAGACCCCAGGGGCAAGAAAGACGGTACAATGGTCCCCTGTTTTGATCCCTGGCACCCCTTATGATCCCCTAAGCACCAGGAATGACCCCTGAACAGCCAGGAGGAGCCCCTGAGCATCACTGGGTGTGACCCCCAACACACACACACACACACACACAAACACACACACATGCACACAAATTAAAAAGGAAAAAAAGTTAAGACAAGGAGGTTACCCCTGCAGTGAACACCCAGCAGTGAACACAGGCTATAGTGGTCAGGGGGTGCAGACTCTCACTCCCAGTCCTGGGCCCCCTGAAGCCTCAGTTTCCCCACCTGTCCTACGATGGCAACACTCCCTTGCTCCTGCATGAAGGAATTCTGACAGGAACTCGCACTGGTATTTCAAAACCTCTGATAATTACATAACCACTCCCTGCTGCAGCCACCGTAGCACTCCCCGTGCCTATTCAAGGCCTAATCCTTTAAGCATTCCTGGAAATGAGAGCCCCAAAGGTCGCCAGGGTGCCTCTCCTCCCTGGTAGCTGACTCCTGGCAGGCCTTTCCTCCCGCCTCCCCTCGAGCCCTGCCCAGAACCCATCACTCCCTCGGAAAACCCCTCTCCCTTCACCTACTTTTCCCCCACCCCAGGCTAGCTCAGGAGAAGGTTCTGCCTGAGTTCCCAGCTCTGTAGAAGAGGGGGAAATCTGTCAGAACATGGAAGCCCAGAACAATAGAACAACGGGCAGTTTGTCGTTTGCCTTGCACGCGGCCAACCCAAGATGGATTCCCAGCATCCCACATGGTCCCCTGAGCACTGCCAGGAATAATTCCTGAGTGTGGAGCCAGGAGTAACCCCTGAACATCGCTAGGTGTGACCCAAAAGGCCAAAAAAAGAAAAAAAGTCTAACCCCAGTGTGCCACTAGCCACTGAGGGCACACCCCTCTACCTGCTCTCAAGCCTCCTCCCTGCAAAGTGCAGTCACCTACTCCCTCAGGAGTGGACGGGATCACTGACACAGTCCTGGTGGTGCTCTGAGTTTTCCAAGGCCAGCCAAGAGCCAGAGAGATTGCACAGCAGGAAAGGCGCTTGCCTGGCATTCAGTAGACCCAGGGTCAATCCCCAGGACCACATATGATCCCCCAAGCCCCACCAAGAGTGATATCTGAGCTGAGAGTCAGGACTCACCCCTGAGCATCACCAGATGAACCAAAACATGAAAATCACCAAAGGCCAGCTAAGTGACTGTCACCAATCGGTTCTTCAATCTGCCCCATGCAACAGTGCCACTCCCCAGAGGAGGAAGAAGAGTTCTTGTTTATTAGTCCTCTGTGTGCAACATGGACCTCAGCACCACGCTGTGAAGTTAAGAATGGACCCAATCCCCAGACCAGGAGGCTGAGGTTTGGGGAGAGCAAACATCTGCCGGAATGATTGACACCACTGGAAGCGATGAAGGCTGGCCTGTCTCTCCCCACTTTGCTCCCCAGCGGCTGTGAACCTTGGGATGGAGAGGAGGCACCTGCTTGGAGACCCGCATTCAGACTGGGAGAGAGACTCAGCTACCGGAAGAAGCCCTTCCTACACCTGATGGAAACCATAGAGCAAACAGGATTCCATCCGTGCCCGGGACCTTCCAGGGAGGACACACCTGTACAAGCAAGGGCTGTTACCCACAGAGCTCGTCCCGGAAAGGGCACAGCCGCAGGGCTGCCCGTTTGTTTGCTGATCTGCCTGCTGTGGGGAGCGGGAGGGGCCGCTCCGACCTGCCCGCCCACCCACCCGCTCTCCTGAGCCCTGCCTGTCCTCCCGGCCACCCTGTCCCCGCAGAGGCGGGAGAGGTCCCGAGCTGTCACCTCCCAGTCGTTGACCCAGAACCCACCCGTGGGAGTTCACGGCGTGGGACTGTGGCAGGGGGACCTGCCTTCACCTTGGACAGCGGAGCATAGCCATGTTGGGGTGTGCTGGCCCATCCGAGGAGTGGGGCTGACCGTCCTGCCAGGGGGGTGGGGCAGAGGTGTCCCGGGACGATTATTGAAAGTGTCTGGTGCCCTTAGCTGACTTCGGGCACAGAGACGGTGCCCTGAGTCCCCTGGCCTCCTCCCGGTAAGGTGTGTGCGTACATTACAGGCGCTCAGATTCTGCAGCCTAGGGAGGGGTGCGCGGGTCCCCTGGCGTGTGTGTCCCCAGTTCTGGGCGGTGGATGCTCCCGCCGAGTGCGTCGCGAGAGTCTCCGCAGCCCCGCGTGCGCGCGGGGAGCCAGACGGAGCCCGAGCAGAGGCGGCACGCGCGGGAACGTGCCGGTGCGCGTGGCGCGCGGCAGGCGCCCGGCCGCCCTGCCCGCCGCGTGTGTGCGCGCGCGGGGTCCCGGGCCGCCGCGCGCGCGGGGCTGAGTGCTCGCTCGGCTCGGCGCCCGCCCGCCCGCCCGCGCGCCCGCACACTCGCACTGCTTGGTTGCTACCGGGTGACGCGGGCTGGGCCCGCCCCCTGCCTGCCGGCCCCTGCACTCACTCGCGCCCGCCGCCGCCGAGCAGGCAGCAGCCGCTACAGGCCGTCCGGGGGCGCCGCCGGCCATGCCCGCAGCCCCCGCCGCGCCCCGCCGGGCCTGCTGAGCCGCCCCCGGGCCGGGGCCGCGCCGCGCCGGGCCGGGCCGCGCCCGGGCGGGGCCGCGCTGCCTGCATGACCCTCCGGCGGCGCGGGGAGAAGGCGACCATCAGCATCCAGGAGCATATGGCCATCGACGTGTGCCCCGGCCCGATCCGGCCCATCAAGCAGATCTCCGACTACTTCCCCCGCTTCCCGCGGGGCCTGCCCCCGGACGCCGGGCCCCGCGCCGCCGCGCCCCCCGCCGCCCCCGCGCGCCCGGCCGCGGCCAGCGGCGGCCGCCGCAGCCCCTCCGACGGCGCGCGCGAGGACGACGAGGATGTGGACCAGCTCTTCGGAGCCTACGGCGCCAGCCCGGGCCCCAGCCCGGTGGCCAGCCCCGCGCGGCCGCCCGCCAAGCCGCCCGAGGACGAGCCGGACGCCGACGGCTACGAGTCCGACGACTGCAGTAAGTTTGCAACTTCGCGCCCCCCACGCGCGCCCCCCGGGCCCCCCACGCGCGCCCCGGCTTCACCGGCGCCCTCGCGGACGGCCCGCTCCCGGCGGCGGCCCCCTCGCGCGCCCCGCGCGCCCCGCGCCGCCCGACGCGGGCTGGAGAGGGGGCACGTGCGGGGGCGCCCCGGGGCTGTCCCGGGAGCCCGCCCGCGGGGAGGCTCCGGCGCGGGCGGCGGCTTTTGTTCCCGGGAAGGGCGGAGCTGCGCCCCGGGGAGACACCAGTTGCTGGCGGCCGCGCGGTGGCTCTGCGCCCCGGAGTCCGCAGCGGGCCGGGCCCGCGGCCGAGGGTCCCCGCTGGGGCGGCAGCGCCACGGGGGCCGGGAGCCGGGGCCGGGCCGGCCTCCCGGGCGCGCTCGCGGCAGGCGGAGCGCAGCGGCTTGGCGGGCGCGGGCCGAGGACCAGAGGACCGCGGAGCCGCTTGTCCTTAGGAGAAACCTTGGCGGCTCCTCCTGCCGCGTCCGTGCACCCCGCCGCCGCGCTCGCTCGCTCGCGGGGGCCGCCGACCTCCGCCCACCTGTTACACTCGCTTCCCCCGGCCGGGAAGGGCCCTACCCCCACCCCCAGCCTGCGCCTCCGCTTCCCGGGGCTCGTGCCTGAGCCTCGGGGTACGAGCAAGGCGCCGGGGTGCCGGGGGCCGAGGCCCTGCCGGCGGCCGCTCTCGACCCCTTTTCAGGCCCCGAGTGTCTGCGCCTGCCGTCTCTCCGGCCTGGAGGGGAAACCGCTCTGTGCGCGGTGGGTTTGTGCGGGATGGGGGCGAGGACGTGTGCGGGGCTCGCTCGCGGGTCCCCGGGCCGCCGGGCGCTGCACAGGCCGGCACAGCCGGCGGAGGGGCACCCTTGGGGCGGGAGTCGCCCTGGGCTTCTCCAAGGCCCGGCTCAGCGCAGCACGGAGGGCGGCCGCGCCCAGCCTGGGTGCTCCGCAGGGCCCCTCCGGCCTGGACTTGGCCGTATTTAAACGTGGTAAACGTGGAAGGTGGGAGTCAACCGCCAGCCGCAGGGGTGTCAGACAGGCTCTGGCCTGAACCTGACGGCCTGAGGCCCTACCACAGACATGGGCAGGGGGAGCCGCCCCCACCTCCACTTTTCTGCCAGGTGGACAGAGTGTGTGCGCAAAACTTTCCTCCCCCCCAGCTCCCGCTACCCCCAGCACTTGGCACCCCTCACTTGTGGTGGCTTGGTGCAGGCCCAGACTGAGACACATCCAGTTTGGATTTAGGTTACAGTGGGGGGCTTGTTCCCATCTCTGGTGTCTTTCCTGCTATGCCCAGAGGGCAAGCCGGGTGGGCAGGGCAGGGTTGGGCGTTCTGTGGTCCCAGCTCCAGTCACCAAGCTGCCCTCTGGGTGAGGTGCAGTAAGAGGGGAGCAAGCAATCTGGTCGCTTACATTTTTGTTTTTGTTTTTGAGCCACACCCGGCAGTGCTCAGGGGTTACTCCTGGCCCTGCACTCAGGAGTCACTCCTGGCAGTGCTGGGGGACGCTATGGGGTGCTGGGAATCCAACCCAGGTCGGCCACCTGCAAAGCAAGCACCTACCCACTGTACTATTTCTCTGGCCCCTGGTCACTTGTGTCAGCTCTCCCCAAACACACAGGCAAAGAAAGGACAAGGAAGTGCCCATCTCCAGCCCAGCACCCCACAGTGCTTGGTCCTGGCGGCAGAGGAGAAAGGGCGGGTCCCTGCACCCTGAGAGCTCACCCAGGGATGGGGTCAGGGGTAGATTCCAGAGTTCAGCAGGACAAGGCCATCCTGGAGCCAGCTTTCCGGCCAGCTGCGGCCTGGCCACACGTGCTGTGCTCAGGGCTGTGCTGAGAGAGCTCAGGCGTGTGTGTGTGTGTGTGTGTGTGTGTATGTGTGTGTGTGTGTGTGTGTTTGTGTATGTCTGTGATTGTGTATGTTTGTGTTTGTGTCTGTGTGTGTTTGTATATGGGTGTGTTGTGTGGTGTGTGTGTGTGTGTGTGTGTGAGACTGAGCCCCGGCCAGTCGGTCGACCAGGTGGTGCCTGGGGTCTGCTTCTGACTGTCCTCAAGGTTACTCCTGGGAATGCTCAGGGGACCGTGTAGGGCCAGAGACTGAACCCAGACCATGCACCCCCGTCCATTGCACCCTCTCCCCAGCCCCTGACCGGGCCTTTGGAGCCCTTGGTGAGGGAGCCTGGGCGCACAGAAGTTCTGGGGCCTGCCTTTGGAAGGACCGGGTTCTGGGGCAGAACGACTTCCCACCCAGAACCCCGGGCTGTGCCCCCATCTCAGCTCTGACAACCAGATCCCAAGGAAGCAGCCTGAGTGATTCAAGCCAGATGGTTCATTACGGCGTTAGCCGGGTTATGTTATTTGCTGCCCTAATTATTGGATTATCTCTATCCTCACTCAAAGAAACGAGGGCGGTGTGCTGCGGTCCGAGGCCAAGGGTGGTGTGCCTGTTATTCATTTGGCTTTTATTTCACCTTCCCTGTCCAGCTCCTCCTCTCGGGAACCTGCAGGCACCAGCCTCAGGCTTCCCTCCCTCCGACAGAGGAGTGGTTGTGGAGGGGGAGCGGAGTGGGCCTCCCCTCCACAGCCGCACGCCCGGGCCCCACCCCTCGTCCCGCCCTGTCCCGACCTGTGGTGTGTGCTCGCCCCGGCTCCACTCTGACAGCCAGTCCCCTCTGCAGCGCTCAGCTGGTAGCAGGTTTTGGGTCGTAAACAGAGAACTCCCGTGCCACACGCGCGGACGGACCATGGATGCGGCTGCTCAGCCACTGCTTCCCTGGGTGGTTGAGCTGCTTTCCTCGGCGTTCCCCCTCAGGGCGGCCTTCCTCGTGGCCCCCAGGGCTGCACAGCACCAGGTGTCACACCGTAAGATGCGAAGGACTCTGTTTTCATCCTGAGCCTCAGTGAGAGCACGGGCTGCCCCACCGTTTCCCGGGGACTTGCGCTTCAGCCCGAGGCCGGCCCCCGCCCGGCTGGCTCCCCCCGCCCAGAGAGGCCGGGGCTGCAGAGGGATGGAGACATCACTGTTAAACCTGCCCTGAGGACCTCGGCTGGGGACTCACTCTGGTTGCCAGCAGCTCTGACCACGCTGCCTTGGAGGCCACGCCTGTTCTCCCCAGAACACTCCAGGCCCTCTGCTCAGCATCCTTTGACCCGCTGTACATTAGGTGCGGGGGCTGCCCAAGACCCTCCAGCCCAAGTCACCATCCGTGAGGAAGGGAGCAGGAAGCAAACGGGAGGTGCTGGCTTGTGCAGGGGCCACCCCAGTGAGTGAGTGCCCAGGGAGGCTGGGGAGGGCGGAAGTGGCTGGCAGGGTGGGAGGGGAGGGGATGCTCCTGACAGAGGGGCTGCCGCATGCACACGTGCCAAAGTGGGGGAGACCCAGGTGGGAGGAGACAGCAGGCTGCTGAGGCGGGCCCGGAGCCAGCGGGCAGGGCGACAGGGCAGGAGCCTGGCCCTGTGAGGCTGGGCCCTGGCGCACGTCGCCCCCAGACACCACACTGCAGGGGCAGGGCGTCACCACAGAATACTGATGAGGCCAAAGCCGTCCTGTCACCAAGGGGCTGGAGCGCCCCACCAGAGGCTGAGGAGAGCAAGGAGGCAGGCGGCAGGGAGCACACAGGCTGAGCAGAGCCCTGTGACTCAGAGCTCCCAGAAAACGGGGCATATCGGGCTGCTGCTTCTTGGCACCACCTGTGGTGCCTCAAAGGACGAGTGCCTCAGTTTCCCCAACTCTGAGGTGCTTTCAAGCCAGGTCCTGTCATTGTGGATTTTGTCATTTAGGAGGGGAAAAAATTTTTTTTTGAAAGGCTGACATGTTTCGTCGGGTGATAGAAAACAAACCAGGGCTGATTTGCTGCTCCCTAGGGGTGGGGGGGTGAGGAGAGCCCAGGTGCGAGCCAAGGTCAGCGCCATCCGTCAGCCTCACAGCTAGCTGAGCTGGGACATGTGCTGCCGTGAAGGAGCCGACCGACGGGGCTCGAGCTCGATTTTCTCTGAATTAGCCCCATTACGGCTCTATAATTATCGACAAGCGGGTGACAACTCTCAAAGGCCCATTAGTGACCAGCCTTCATTATTTTTGCAAAAATGTCAGCGTCAAATTAGGGCATGTGACAGGAGAGGCGGCAGGGCGGGACCCTGGGGCTCCCGGGACAGCACCTCACCTGTCCCCCCACGGCCCTGGCTGCTGCCCTCCTTCCAGGTGGGTGGCTGAGCACGCCCCACTCCCCAAGGGACACCCTGCTCTTCTCTCTTTTGTTCCTCCTTTGTATTCTGCGTATGATTTCAGCTAAACAAAGTGGCAGACAGAAAAAAAAATTGAGAGCCAGAGAGATAACATAGGGTGTTAAGGCATTTGCTTTGCAAGTGGCCGACCCTGTTCAGTCCCCGACAGCACATGGTCCCCTGAGCCCCCGCCAGGAGCAACCCCCTGGCACAGAGTCGGGAATAGCCCCCCCAAACCACCAGATGTGGCCCCAGGCTCTCTCCCCCGCCCCCCCCCCCAACTAGCTGGAGCTCTGACTCTCGGGGCAGGAATGGAGAGACCCCCTTCCTGGGTCTGATTCTGCCGAGTCCCACTTGCCACATCACCTCCCGCTGGAAGTTTTGTTTCTCCAGGTGGGAAATGCAGACTCGGAACCAGAAGCATCCTCAGAGCTCACCATCGGCACGCTGCCGAGGGGCCAGCTTCTCTCTGCTATTTTGTCCAAAAAATAGGCTGCGGCTCAAAGAAATGGCATCAAGGCCACCCTGGGGTGGCTCCAGGCAGGCTCTTTCTTCCAGCTGAGATCAGCGCCTGCCCCTCCCAGCTGACTACAGCTTCTGGGGAGGGGAGTTTCCCAGTTGAGGCAGGTACCCGCCCCTGCCCACCTCCCAGACTGGGCCTCCGGGACCTAACCTGGCAGAGAGCCTGGAGGGGAGAGTTTGACCGGTGGGGATCTGGGAGCCCGTGCCCACTCCTGAGAGTGTCTGGAGAGCGGGTGGTTGGAATACCAGGCCTGTGGAGGGTGGAGCGTGCCCTTTGGGGGCTCGGTAGCTGGTCCTAGCCTGGTGAAGCTCCTGGCTGGGCTGAACAAGCCCCTGTCGACTTGAAGGGAGGGAGCAGGAGATCGATTTCCTGTCTCGTAACGTTGGCAGCCCGTCGGAGAGGCCGGGAGCCTCGCCCTGGCTCTGTGCGGTCACGGGCAAGCCAGAGTGCCATCTCCCCTTAGCAGCTGCCAGCCCAGGGTGCGTGGAGGGGCAAAGCCCAGAGACTCACTGATCAGGGCTGTTGAATTTTTTAAAATTTTATTTGGGGGTATGTGTGTGTAAGAAAGCTTTAATTTAATTTTATTTTGCTTTTTGCCTTGCTCACGGCCGACCCGGGTTCGATTCCTCCGCCCTCCCCAAGCTACCGAGAGTATCTCACCTGTACGGCAGAGCCTGGCAAGCTACCCTTGGTGTATTCGATATGCCAAAAAACAGTAACAGCAAATCTCAAAATGGAGACGTTACTGGTGCCCGCTCGAGCAAATCAGTGAGCAATAAGATGACAATGACAGTGACTGTGATTTTGGCCACACCCGGCGATGCTCAGGGATCAGTTCTCATAGGCTCGAGGAACCATGTGGGGTGCCAGGGATTGAACTCAGGTCAGCCGTGTGCAAGCTAAGTGACCTACCCATTGTCCTATCACTCTGGCCCAAGTTTTTATTTTACAATGATAAAATAATTGCAAGCCAATTTGAACAGCTAAGCTATGGCTTCAAAATTTCCTCTTTTGTCTGTCAGAAATTGGCTATTTTTTAGGAGACTTAAGCTCTTTTTCAAACCTCTGACTTCAGCCTGGGGTTGAGTGGAAACAGGGTCTCCAGTTTGCCCCAGGCCCGCTCTTATCCTCCAGATGAGGTGGATTCAGTAGTGACGGTCACATGAGCGGCTAAGGGTTCTCTCAGCCATGACCCTTGGGAATCAGGTTTCTGAGACCCATCCTCAACAATCAGCCGAACAGGAGTCTCTGTGAGTCCTCATGTCGGAGGCTGCTGACTCTTGATTTGGTCTTTGTGACTGTCATTGTTTGGCCTCATCCAGCAGTGCTCAGGGGTCACTCCTGCAGATGCCCTGGGACCATGCTGTGTGGCCGGCAAGTACGCTCTCGGGAGTTTCAAGCAGGTCGCTACGAGGACAGAGGGTGTTTGCGGCTGACCCGGGTTCAATCCCCAACACCCTGTATAGACCTGTGAGCACAACCAGGAGTAATTTCTGAGTGCAGAGTCAGGAGTAACTAACCACTGAGCATCACAGGACGAGTGCAGAGTCAGGAGTAACTAACCACTGAGCATCGCAGGACGTAGCCCAAAACTCCCCCTCCAAAAAAAAAAAAAAAAAAAACAGGACGGGGCTGGAGCGATAGCACAGCGGGTAGGGCGTTTGCCTTGCACTCGGCCGACCCGAGTTCGAATCCCAGCATCCCATATGGTCCCCTGAGCACTGCCAGGGGTAATTCCTGAGTGCATAAGCCAGGAGTGACCCCTGTGCATTGCCGGGTGTGACCCAAAAAGCAAAAAAAAAAAAAAAAGCCTTTACCCCCTCCCCCCAAAAAAAAAACAAGACAGGGAAATGAAGAGACAGAGTGGCTGCCTGAGTCAACTGGGCAGAAGCGACTCATCCCACTTCTGAGTCTGGGCTCTGCCATGACCTGTGGAACCATCGTGGGGCTGCCAGAACCGCGAAAGCGTCCATGTGGGTATTCCGTTCACAAAGGTGGGCAGGCGGGATCCAGCCTGCAGCCACGGGCTTGTGGGGCTCTGGGCCTCTGCATAGAGATCGGCTGTACTTCCCCCGCCCCACCCAGTGGCATTCGGGGACTGCAGGGCCGAGCCGCTGAGTCTCTGCCCTGCAGAGAGGGGAGGGAGGCCCAGAGATGCCTGAGCGGCAACAGTGCTCACACAGCAGAGGGTGTCCGCACGCCGCCTGCCTCCCCGACCCCAGACAGGCAAAGGGCCTCGGCTGGGAGCGGGACAGCAGCCACCCAGTGCCACCCTCTCCAGGAGAAGCACGCGGGCAGACTCTGCCCTGCTGCTCTGCACCGGGCCAGGCAGCGCTGGACCACGGGGTCCCTGCGGCAGCCACTCCGCTCCGCGCCACAGCACGAGGGCAGAGCTGCAGGGGATGGGAACTGATGGGCCTGGCCTTGACGCTGACCCTTAGCCTAGCGGACAGAACGACGTGTTTCCCCTGGCGTCACCCCAGCTGCTCAGACACCCTCGGGCTGGTTGGTCTGTGGGGAAAGGCCCCTTCCCTCAGCCCCACCAGGCTCATCCAACTCCTGCTCATCCTTCATTGCCCAAGTGAAGCGGCACCTCCTCCAGGAAGCCATCTCCCTGGGTCTCATAGAGTCCAGACATTCCCCCAGAGCTCCCAGCCTACCCATCTGAATAGTGGCTCAATTTTTTTTCATCTGCGCCTCGCAGAACCCCAACTCTGCCTTTCACACAGTTAACAGGTGGGGGAAACTGAGGCTGGCGGGGCTTTGCCTCGCACCTCCGCTCAGCATGCTTGGAGAGTGGCTGACCTCAGCTCTCCGAGCTCATGCACAGAGCGGCCAGGTGGGGAAGTGATTTAGTGGGCTGGAGTGTGGGTTCCACCTGCGGGAGGCCCAGGTTCCATCCCCAGTGCTGCACAATCCCCTGAGCACCAATTGCAAGTGGCCCTTGAGCACCACTGGGCATGGCCCAAATGAAAAGTGACCAGTGGGGCTGGAGAGATAGTGCAGAGGATAAAGTGTTTGCCTTGCAAGTGGTCGACCTGGGTTGAATCCCCAGTATCCTAGATTAACCCCCGAGCACTGCCAGTAGTGAGTGAGCCCTGAGCATCACTGGGTGTGCCCCAAAAATTCAATCCCCCCAAAAAAAATTCACCAGAAGACAACTCACTTCCCACGGTTCTCGGAACTAGTGGCGGGATGCTGACATGTAGGCAGAGGGTGCCGTGGCCGCTCCGTGGGCAACTCTCAAACCGTGGGGTGTGTGGCCCTGATGGGTCAGGAGAAGCCTCAGCACCTAACCTGCGCCCTCATTGTGCACAGCGGCCCTGGGCACGCTGGACTTCAGCTTGCTGTATGACCAGGAGAACAGCGCCCTCCACTGCACCATCAACAAGGCCAAGGTAGGCGGGGCCTGCAGGGGTCTCGGGGCTCCTGTGGGGCCCTGTGGGAGCAGGGAGCGGGTGCAGGCCAGAGGGGGGGGGTCCTAGGGGAGAGGATGAAGGACGGGGCCTGGGGAGGCTCTCAGGGGCCACAGGACCGGAGGAGCTGCTGCCAGAGGGAAGAGAGGCAGAGTGGACGGCCTGGAGGGAGGGTCACATGCCCACTCCTCTGAGCCTCGCTGTGCTGGCACCAGGGGCGGGCAGCCAGGCTGTCCTGCAGGAGCCCGGGGAGACCCTCTGGAGTGATCTAGCGCTGGAGGAGGCAGCAGGGGAGTGATCCCCGGGCTGGGCCTGCTCTCGGGGTGGGGCTGAGGGTCCCGTCACTCCGCCCCGCCATCCACTGCCCTCAGCCGCCTGTGCTTTGTCCCCGCCACGCGGCTCGCTCTGGGAGGAAGGTGCCCAGGTTGGTGTTCACGCGCAAGGTAAGGGCGGCCGGCGATCCTCCTAGAGCCCCGACCCCGGTCCCAGGCCTCGCTCAGCACTCCAACCTCCGAGCCGCCCTGCCCTCCTCCCACACTGCCCTGGGCTCTGTGCGTCCTGCCTGGTGCTGCCCGGCTGGGCCCACAGCCCTGCCCCATGCAGGTGAGTTGTGTCTCCACTGGAACAGGACTTCTTTGACTGTGGCCACAGCCCCAAGCACCAGCATGTAACTGAACTTGGGGGTCAGGAAAGTTGTATTTTCAAATAAATTTCTTGGAGCTGAAGCACCATGGAAAAGGCACTTGCCTTGCACACGACCGACCTGTGTTCGATCCCCAGCATCCCATATCGTCCCCTGAGTCCACCGAGAGAAATTCCTGAGCGCAGAGCCAGGAGTAACCCCTGAGCACTGCTGGGTGTGACCCCAAAACAAAAATTGAGTAAGTTTCTCAGGTTGGACAGAGCTCCGTGGACGCAGAGCCCTTGCTTTGAATGCAGGCGGCACCCTGTGGGCCCTAAACACTGAGTTGGGAGTAGCCCCAGGGCACCACCCAGTGTGGCTCATGATAAAAAAATATATATTTTTTCAATCAGATAAAAGGGAGTGACTTAAGAAGTCCTGATCAGCCCGTCCCACCCCTGCTGCCAGAAAGCAGAGTGCTCCCAGCCCTGCCCCAGGCACAGAGCAGAGACTCCAGTGACCCCAGCTGTGCTGATCTGGGGCAGGGCCCTTCCACCCTCCATTCCCTCACCCCCACCTTAGAGACTGTCGGGCTCGGGGACACGCCCCGCTCCTCCTCCCCACCCCAGACAGCAGCCCTCCCTGTGCAGGACACCCCACCTTCTACCCCGCTGTGGGGGGGGCTAGGTGTGTGTGTGCTCTCACATGTATGTGTGCATAGTGCTCTTTCATGTGTATATGTGCATGTTGTGCCCTCATGTATGTACATGTGCTTGCATAAATGTGTTTGCTCATGTGTAGGTATGTGTATATGTATATGTGTACCTGTGTGTTTTTGTGTATGGATGTATGTATATTCATGTGCATATGATCATGTGTATGTGTGCATGCTCTCCTGTGTGTGTGAATGTTTGTCATGTATGTGCTCTGTGTGCATGCATGAACATATGTGTGTCTGCACTAGTGTGTATGCATGTGTGTGCATTAACATGTGTATATGTATTGTATATGCATACTCCTTATGTATGTTGCACACATACATGTGTTGTGTGCACATGTGTTGTGTGCTTTTGTATGTGTTAATGTATGTGTGCTCTCATGTGTGCTGCATGTGTGTGGTGTGCTTATGTGTGTTCTTATATATGTGTGCTCTCATGTGTGCTGCATGTGTGTGGTGTGCTTATGTGTGTTCTTATATATGTGTGCTCTCATGTGTGCTGCATGTGTGTGGTGTGCTTATGTGTGTTATGTATGTGTGCTCTCATGTGTGCTGCATGTGTGTGGTGTGCTTATGTGTGTTATGTATGTGTGCTCTCATGTGTGCTGCATGTGTGTGGTGTGCTTATGTGTGTTATGTATGTGTGCTCTCATGTGTGCTGCATGTGTGTGATGTTATGTATGTGTGCACATGTGTGTGCCCTTTCCTATGTTTGTATGTGCGTGTTCTTACACTTGTGTGTGACCCACGGGGGGCTGCATTCCTTGGAGCAGTGCGAGTGGGGTTGGGGAGTCCTGGCTGCTCTCCCACCTCCCCGTCACCCTCAGCCTAGACCAGCTCTGTCAGGGTGGGTCCCCCAGGCCCGGAGCTGGGCAGGGCTGACAGTCACAGAGCCTCAGGCTACTCTTCTGTGAAGGCTCCAGTGCCCAGATACAGCTCCAAGCTCCCACCTGCCCTCGGTGCCCTCCAGCCTCTTCTGAGCGGCATGGCAGCGAGGGGGGCAGCGGGCCTCAGGGCAGTGGCTGTGGAGAGAAATGGATCCCGGTCCTCAGGACATGGCACATCTCCGTGGGGCCTTGAGGGTCAGCGTGCAGACAAGAGGTCATGGATTTAGGGGCTGGGAGGGGGCCCGGAAAGATGGCCACGAGCAGGAGGACAAGGAAAGGGTATCCCAGCCTCTGTGAGCTGACAGCTGCCCCAGGGCCACGCCCCTCACGCCCCGATGTGGGATGGGGCCAGCCCAGGGGACTTCCGGGAAGAGGCCATCCAGGGACCTGGGGACAGGGGACACCAGCTTCTCTGCATCCTGCCCCCTGCACAGCTCAGCCACTATCCCGCAGGGCCTGAAGCCGATGGACCACAACGGGCTGGCTGACCCCTACGTCAAGCTGCACCTCCTGCCAGGAGCCAGCAAGGTGAGGCGCTCCCCACGGCCACCTCCCCCCACCGGGACGCCCAAGCCCCTCCCTGGACGCCCAGGAACCTGTATTCAGCACCCTCGTCGGCTAAGGAGTCCCCTAGAGAATTCCCCTTATTCCAGAATTTAATCATCGTATTCACTAAGTCATTTCGGGGTCCAGAGAGATCAGACAGCAGGTGAGGTGTTTGCCTTCTGCACAGCCCGGCACCACGCATGCCCCCTGAGCCCCTCCGGAAGTGATCCCTGAGCACAGAGCCAGGAATAAGCCCTGAGCACAACTGGGTGTTACATCCCCCTCAACCCCAGCTAAAGTTCCTGTTGTGTGCTCCAAGAGGCCAGGCATGTGGCTCAGTGATGTGACTGATGCTTTACGTGTATGAGATGCTGGGTTCAACCCCCCACACAACCCAAATTAAACAAAACAGCTGCAGGAGCTGGAGAGATAGTACGGTGGGTCGGGCACTTGCCTTACAAGCGGTAGACCCGGGTTTGATCCCCGGCATCCATATGGTCCCCCGAGTACCACCAGGAGTGATTCCTGAGTGCAGAGCCAGGAGTCAGTATTGCCAGGTATGGCCCCAAAACAAAACAAAGAAAGATCTGCAGATCTGGGGCTCTGTTGATGATATTGGGATGACAGTGAAGATTTTTCAGGCCACATCCAGCAGATGTTGGGGTCACTCCCAGTGTTAGGGGGGCCCTGCAGTGTTGGGGGTTGAACTTGGGGCTCCTGCGTGCAAAGCGTGTGCTCCATCCCTTTGAGCTGCCTCTCCGGCCCTCAGCAGGTTTCTTTGCTGAGAGCTTATCAGAGCCTGTCCCCACGGGCTTCTCCATGTTCCACAGGAAGGGCTGTGGCAGGCCACTGTCTGCCCATGGGCCAGGTATTTTGCTCAGTGCAGAGCACTTGCCCTGTCTGTGTGAGACTCTGGGTTCAGTCCTTGCACTCCCCACCCCCCCACACACACAGAGTTTGTTTGACCAGAGACTTTGCCCCATGCCAACCACCCAGCAGCACAGCAGGTGCCTGCATAGATCACACCACCTAAGTATTCATTGCTCTCGGAAAAGAGAGAAAACAAAAACATCAGGGAAGAAAACTGCAATTACAGGGCTGGAGAGATAGTACAGTGGGTAGGGCGCTCACCTTGCATGCAGCTGACCCGGGTTCTAGCCCCAGCACCCCACCTGGTCCCCGGGCACCACCAGAAGTGGTCCTGGAGCCCAGAGACCACGGGCATTTCCAGGACAGGAGACTCCGGTACCGGAAACAGCCTGGGCAAAAGCTTGCTCCCTCCCCCTTCTGTCTACATGTCCAGGCATGTTTACACATGCACAAACACGTGCATGCACACACATACACTCACAGGTGCAGACTCACACATACTTTCACATTCACACATGTGCAACTGTGCAGGTGCACACACATGTACACATAGTCCCTCTTTCTCTCTCTCTTTCCCTCTCTCTCTCTCTCTCTCTCTCTCTCTCTCTCTCTCACACACACACACACACACACACACACACGGAGGACCCTCCCACATGCATTTCTGGGCTGTAGTGTCCAACTGCCAACTGAGTGGCTGATGGCAATACACATTTATCGTTCTCTGGCTGTGCATGTTAGAAGAACATCTGTTCCAGGGAGCTAAAATCAAGTCTGTGGTCCATTCTGGAAGCTCTGGGGAGAAGCCGTGGGCCAGTTCTTCCAGAGTTTTTCCAGAGGCCGCCTGCCTCCCTGGGATCACGGTCCCTTCCTCCCCCTCAGAGCCGCCTGCATCTCCCCGAACTTCCCTCTCCCATCTCCCTCCAACTCTCCCCTGCCGCCCCCACATTGCACATCTAAGCCCCCTTAAGATGGCATGGGTCAGGGCCAGAGTAATAGTACAGCGGGGAGGGTGTTTGCTTTGCATGCTGCCAACCTGGGTTCAATTCCTGGCAACCCATAGGGTCCCCCGAGCACTGCCAGAACTAACATTGCCTAAGTTCAGAGCCAGGAGTAACCCCTGAGCATTACTGGTGTGACCCAAAAAATAAAAACAAAGATTGCATGGGCCTGAGGGATAGTGGGTAGAGTGTTTGCCTTCTACACGGCCAACCTGGGCTCAATCCCCAGATCACATGTGGTCTCTCCAGAACCCCCGTGAGCATCACCAGGTGTGGCCTGGAAACAAAAACAAACACAAAAAGATTGTATGTCCCCCATCACCTAATCTCTCAATTTTGAAGTGAACCAGTTCATCGCTTTTATTCCGCTACACCTTTAGTGGACACGACTGCACTCATGGGTTCTAGGCTGCGGTGTCCCCAGGGCCCCTGTCCAGCGGGCTGCTTGCCTTGGTGCTCACAGGACCCTATTTGCTTTCTCCAGGCAAATAAGCTCCGGACGAAAACCCTCCGAAACACTCTGAACCCCACCTGGAACGAGACCCTCACCTACTACGGAATCACGGATGAAGACATGGTCCGGAAGACACTGCGGTGGGTGAGGCCCCGCCCTCCCCTGCCTCGCCCCCACCCACCCATGCTCCCCTGGGCTGGGAAAGGAGCTGGGCGAGGCACCTGCTGTGTCTGAGGACCCGCCGCCTCCCCCGCCCTCCAGGATCTCTGTGTGTGATGAGGATAAATTCCGCCACAATGAGTTCATCGGGGAGACACGGGTGCCCCTGAAAAAGCTGAAGCCCAACCACACCAAGACATTCAGCATCTGCCTGGAGAAGCAGCTGCCGGTGAGTGGGTGGGCAGCCAGTCGCCTCCAGTCATGTGGCTCCCTGAGCCCGCAGGGCTCTCCCTGCCGGGGGCTTTTATTAAGCAACTGGCAGAATTGCTCGTGCTGGGAAAGGTCCTGGGACGGGCCGCCAAGGAAGTCCAATGGTCTGGAGTACCTGCTTTGCATGCAAGAGTCCCAGGCTCATTCCTGCCACCTAGTGGTCCCCTGAGCACCATAAGAGCAATCCCCAGGCAGCGAGCCAGGAGTATCCCTGCAGCACCGCCAGGTATGGCCCTAAAACTAAACCAGAACAGACTGGTAAGAAACTCCAGAGCAGAGTGGCTGGCCCTGGTTCAGCATCCCGCATGGTTTTCTGAGGCCCTCCAGGCGTGATCGTCCTTCCTGAGACGCTGTCATACCAGGAGAGGGGCAGAGGGGCCTGGCACGGAGGCCCAACGGTGGTCCTTGGGAGCAGGGGCTGGAGTAGGCTAAGTAGAGGGAGCAGGAGAGGGTGACAGCCGGGGACAGGGATAGACCTGTGGTGGCTGGAGTGGGGACCAGATGAGGCCTGACCCCAGGAGTGGGCGTCCTGAGTCCGGAGCATCTTAGCGGGCAGCTCAGGGAAGCTGGAGCCATCGAGCTCCTCCCCCACGGGCCCGGGGCGGGGGGTGCGAGGGGAGCCCTGAGGGCCGCCTCCCTGCAGGTGGACAAGAGTGAGGACAAGTCCCTGGAGGAGCGGGGCCGCATCCTCATCTCCCTCAAGTACAGCTCCCAGAAGCAGGGCCTGCTCGTCGGCATCGTGCGCTGCGCCCACCTGGCCGCTATGGACGCCAACGGCTACTCGGACCCCTACGTGAAAACGTGAGTGTGCGGGCCGAGGGTGGGGCAAGCGGGGCGGCTCTGCCGGGGTCCCTGGGGCTCAGGGGTGCTGTGCCCCCTGCAGAGACCCCCTCTCTCTCCCTCCTGCCGCTTTCTTTGTCAGCTCCACAGTCCTGTTGGCCTGTGTGACATACGGGGAAACAGGCTGCCAGGGCAAGGAGTTGGGGGGTCCTCTCCCAACCGCAGAGCCCTGGCGGCCCCAGGGAGATCTGCGGAGGCCGGGGCCAGGCCAGCTCGGCCCCACAGCCCAGACCCTCCGACGGGGCTTCCCAGGATGTGGCCACCACGTGCGCCTGCCCTGGCTGGGCCTCAGGCTCCGCGGGGACAGAGCTGCCTTGGGGTCCGTGGTGCCAGGAGAGAGGCTGTGCCTGCCTGTGGCCCTGGTAGACCAGGTGGGGACTGTGGGGCCTTCACAGCGGTGAGGCAAGGTTTGGGGAAGGCCCTGCGTTGGGCTCACAGCACAAGATGAGGCAGTGGTGGGGGAAGTTGCTGAGGGGAGGCAGTGGGGCGGCAGAGGGGAGATAGCGGGGCACTGAGGGGAGATAGCGGGGGACTGAAGGGAGACAGCAGGGCACTGACGGGAGACAGCAGAGCACTGAGGGGAGACAATCAGGCACTGAGGGGAGACAGTCAGGCACTGAGGGGAGACAGTTGGGCACTGAGGGGAGGTGGTGGGGCGGCTGATGGGAGAGGGGGGTCAGTTGAGGGGAGAGTGGGGCTGACGGGTAGCCCCACAGGAAGAGGTGGTCAGGCAGAGGCACAGAAATATTGGAAAACAGGAGTGTGGCAGCTTGAGGGGACAGTGAGGAGGCCCAGATACCAGAGGCCATGGGGACCTCACCAGTCCTGCCACCTGACCCATCTTAGGGCCATTCTGCCCCTGGCCGCTCAGATCTGACTCATATTTCCGTCACTTGAAAACTAGTTGACAAAGATGGTGCTGCCCCTTCAGGAAGCAGCCTGGCAGTCCTCCGCAGGGACAGATGGGATGACGGGCAGGCAGTAGCTCCGCCCTCGCTCTATGCCCTCGCAAACCGGATTACTCCCCGCAAAGCTTGGCCGCAAGTGCCCCAGCAGTGGAAACTGCCCTGGGCCTGGTCAGCAGCTGGAGAGGGGATGAGCAGTGGCAGATTCGTGAAATGATTTACCATGAAAAGGAGTTCAGGGGTTGAAAGGTAGTGCAGGAGTGAAGGGGCTTTCCTTGCACACAAAGACCCAGATTCGATCCCTGGCACCACAAATGGTCCCCTGAGCTCCACCAGGAGTGAGTCCTTAACAGAGGCGGATGTGACCCCAAAACCAATATATGTATGTATCATTGAAAAACAGGGACTGGAGCGATAGCACAGCGGGTAGGGCATTTGCCTTGCACGTGGCCGACCCGGGTTCAATTCCCAGCGTCCCATATGGTCCCTTGAGCACCACCAGGAGTAATTCCTGAGTGCAGAGCCAGCAGTAACCCCTGTGTTTCACCAGGTGTGACCCAAAAAGAAAAATAAAGTGAAAAATATTAAATTTAATTTAATTTAAAATTAAAATGGAGAGGCTGGAGCAATAGCACAGTGCGTAGGGCGTTTGCCTTGCATGCGGCCAACCCGGGTTCAATTCCCAGCGTCCCATATGGTCCCTTGAGCACCACCAGGAGTAATTCCTGAGTGCAGAGCCAGCAGTAACCCCTGTGTTTCACCAGGTGTGACCCAAAAAGAAAAATAAAGTGAAAAATATTAAATTAAATTTAATTTAAAATTAAAATGGAGAGGCTGGAGCAATAGCACAGTGCGTAGGGCGTTTGCCTTGCATGCGGCCAACCCGGGTTCAATTCCCAGCGTCCCATATGGTCCCTTGAGCACCACCAGGAGTAATTCCTGAGTGCAGAGCCAGCAGTAACCCCTGTGTATCACCAGGTGTGACCCAAAAAGAAAAATAAAGTGAAAAATATTAAATTTAATTTAATTTAAAATTAAAATGGAGAGGCTGGAGCAATAGCACAGTGCGTAGGGCGTTTGCCTTGCATGCGGCCAACCCGGGTTCGATTCCAGAATCCCATATGGTCCCCTGAGCACCACCAGGAGTAATTCCTGAGTGTACATCCAGGAGTAACCCTTGTGCATAGCCGGGTGTGACCCAAAAAGAAAAAAAAAATTAAAATGGAGCCACAAGGCCCATGGAGCCAGCCCAATAGACAGACTCTAGCACCTGATTTATGTGCAGGCACGTTGGGCTGGATCCCCACCCATTGCATAGTGCCCCCAAGCCCTGCCTAATATAACCCAAAAGTTAAAAAAAAAAAAAGTAAGGGAAACAGTGTACTGACTTATTCCACATGGATGAACCTGAAAATATGATGCAGGAAGTTAGTCCCCCAAAACCTTGGGGCCAGAAAGATAGTACAGTGAGTAGGGCACTTGCCTTGCACACAGCTGACCCAGGTTCGATCCCCGGCACCCCATATGGTCTCCCGAGCCAAACCAGGAGTGAGCCCTGAGCGCTGCCGGGTGTGACCCTCCCTCCAGAATCAAGCCCAGGGCCTGGAAGATCAGTTTAGAAAAGGGCTCAGTGGCTGAGAGCACTTCCCTGGCGTCAGCCTGTGAGTCACCCCAGGGTGGGGACAGCTCAGCTGCCCTGCACAGGCTCTGCATACGGAGGCCTGGGTTTGACCCCATGAGAGCACAGAGTTGGGAGTAGCCCCTGAACACCACTGGCTGTGCCCCCCCAACTCAGCCCCTCTAAGCCCTGCAGGCACCCGTATGGTCCCTCCCACCTCTGCCCGTTTGTGGCTTTGATTCCAGATACCTGAAGCCCGACGTGGATAAGAAATCCAAGCACAAGACCGCGGTGAAGAAGAAGACCCTGAACCCCGAGTTCAATGAGGTGCCGGAGGGGACTGGGGACTCAGAGACCGTTTCTGGGGCCACCAGTTCTGGGGTTTGCTCTTCCCAACCTCTCTCACACACACACACACACACACACACACACACACACACACACTCACACTCGCTCTTTTTCTCTCTCTCTCTGTCTCTCTATCTCTATCTCTGTCTCTCTCTCTCTTCCTCTCTCTCTGTCTCTGTCTCTGTCTCTCTCTGTCTCTGTCTCTGTCTCTCTGTCTCTCTCTCTCTCTGGGTGCCTTTGCTGTTTTGGACTAACACTTCTCCCTCTCTCCAGCCACGCTTGGGAAAAGCAGGAGAGCAGGGGGGATGCCAGGGCCTGAGTGCCCTGGTGTTGGCAGGGGAGGGGCCCCACAGAGAAGGGAAAGACGAGCAGGGGCCCGCTGGGACACTGGAGAGCAGCCCTGGGGACGGGGACCCCGCAGGCCTGCTGGCTCTCGGGGGATGCAGGCCCCGAGGCCCCGCCGCCCCCCCCCCCCCCGCCGACTCAACCCTGGAGCAGAGCTGATGCCCCCCTCCCCCCAGGAGTTCTGTTACGAGATCAAGCACGGGGACCTGGCCAAGAAGACCCTGGAGGTCACTGTCTGGGACTACGACATCGGAAAATCCAACGACTTCATCGGTAAGTGGAGGCGGCCCTGGGTGAGGTGACAGCCCTGTCCCTCTGGCCTCCCGGGAGTGCTCAGGTGACACACAGCTGCTCCCAGACAGGAGGGTGGGAGGAAGAGACCCCCCCAAAGAGCTGGAGTCTGGGAGGGTCTCAGCGGCAGGGGGATGGCGGGCGGGGGCAGGGGGGAGGTGCTGGGAGCCTGAGTTCCTTTGGGCGTGCACCCGGCAGCTCCCCTCCCCGCCCATCCCTTGCCGGGTGAGCACAGGTGGGCTGCAGGGAAGAAGGGACAGACGGGTCCCTGGAGGTCAGACACAGGGAATCGGGAAGGGGCGGGGCTCTGGCTCGGGGAGCACTGCCACAGTGAGGGCCGCCCCCGCAGGTGGTGTGGTCCTGGGCATCAACGCCAAGGGGGAGCGCCTGAAGCACTGGTTCGACTGCCTGAAGAACAAGGACAAGCGCATCGAGCGCTGGCACACGCTCACCAGCGAGCTCCCGGGGGCCGCGCTCAGCGACTGACGCCCCCGCTGCCGGACACCCGCTCGGACATGGAGTCGCTGCCGCCGCCCCCCCTGCAGGCCCCTAGGGTCCCGGCCACCCCCGGGTGTGCGAGCAGGGGCTCCCCATCTCCATCCCTGGAGGCGGGAGCCGGAGGACCCCCAGGGGGAGGCCTGGGACCTTCCAGGGGCCATGGACCCCACCAGCTGTCACCCCACCGTGAGTGCAGGGAGAAGGGGGTGGGAGGGGAGAGAAAGTCTGTCCCCCCTGGCAGGGAGTGGGGGAGGTGGCCGGGAGCTAGGGGCCCCCATTGTGGCTGGGGAGGAGTGAATCAGGCCCTGCCGGCAGCCTGTGCCATGGGGAGGCTGGACTCAACCATCAGCATGAGGGACAGAGCAGAAAGCCCTGAGGGTGGCCGGGGCCCTCCTGTGAGTGCTTGGATTCTCGGGACTCCTCAGGATGGCAGGGAAGGCTTCCTGGAGGAGGGGGTATTTCAAAAGACCTGCAGGGGGACAGACAGGGCAGAGCGTCACAGGCAAGGTGGGACCTGGGGAGGGGGGGCCAGGACAGAAGACAGGAGGGCCCCCAGCCCTGACCACTAGGTCAGCTCACAGTGGACCGGGCGGGACCCAGCAGGGGGTGCGTGTGTGGTCAGGCTCAGCCCTCAGAACCAGGCCCCCTCCACGTTGACCCTCTCCCCTGAGCGAGGTGATGGGTGGGCCCAGTGTCCTGTGAGGGGAAGAGCCAGAGGTCCCTGAGCCTCCCTCTGCTGGCCCATCCGATGCAGGGTTGGGTGTGGGGTGCAGAGCAGGTGGATCCTGGGGACCCCTGTCCCCTCCAGGTGCTGGGACAGGCCCCAGTGGGAGGTGGGGGTCCTGGGCTCAGCTCTCCCCTGCTTGCTGCCCACCCGTGACCCCGATGGCCCCCACGGCCCTGTGGGCTTTCTGCTGCAAACACAAAGCACATCACCGTCCGAGGCCTGGGGTGATGACCAACCGCCACCAAGTGCCATCAGCCCCTCCCAGCCTGCAGGGGAGATAGCAACCTCCAGCCCCCAAGCACACCGCCCTGGGACTGTGGGTGCACCTGGAGCCCCCTGCCCCGGGGAAGTTCTAGTGAATTGGGGTCTGCTGCAGTCTCCACCGCACGTCCCAGTCCTGGGGGTGCTTAGTCAGCCCCGGTGGAAACAAATTCAGAGTGGCTGAGAGGTTTCCTGTGGTCACACAATGGGGAGGGGGGCCAGAGCAATAGGACAGTGGGTAGAGCATTTGCCTTGCATGCCCTGACCCGGGCGCAATCCCCGGCACCCCGTATGGTCCCCCAGGAGTAATTCCTGAGTGTAGAGCAGGAGTAACCCCTGAGCATCACCGGGTATGGCCAAAAACAAAAAAAAAAAAAACAGCTTGGAGGGTGGGGACCAGCACACGGGCCCAGGCCCTCTGCCTGCCACCCCCATGGCTGTCCGGGGACAGTGATCAGGCCCTTCCTCGACTGTCTGCAGCTCAGCAGAGATTCAGTGAAGCCTTGGCAAGAGCAGGGACAGGGCGGAGCACGGGGCTCTCTATTGCCCTCGCCTCCTCCTTGGGCCGCGTCACAGTTAGTTGGATCCCTTGACTCTTCTCAGAGGCCCCCAGGCCTGCGGGCAAGGCTCTGTCCCCCCTCTCTCCTGGAAGCAGGACACGGGCTCTCGTATCTCAGCTCTGCCCGTGCGGGAGCCCTGTCAGGGAACACGGAACGGCAGAGCTTAGAAGGGACCCTGGCCCTCATCGGGCTCATGTTCCTCGCTAGTTCAGGGAAACTGAGGCTGCGCAGGGATCGGCAGGGCAGAAACATGGGCCTCCTGGCGCTGGGTCTGGCTTCTCTGCTGCCCCAGGCCGGGCAAAGCACGTCCTTGGTCCTGAAAGGTGGGACAGCCAGCACTGGCCAAAGAAGGGGTGCTGGGCCAGGGCCCTGAGAAGGAGCGGTGTCAGCCCACCTTGGACCCTGAACTGGCCTCTTCCCTCCCACTGACCCCTCGGGCCCCACAAACACAGGAAGTTGGACATCAAGATCAGAATCAGGGTTGCAAGTACTTGCTTTGCATATACGGGGCCCTGGCACCACCAAAAACAAAAAGCAAAACCAAAATCAGGTGTCGGTAACCTGGGGGTCGCCCAGTGCGCTGCATCCACCCTCACCCCCCACACTCGGCCCCCCCACGGCCTGTCTTCCAATCTGAGGCGGTAACCTCCTGACCTCTAGCGGCGAGCGCGAGGAACTGCATCTCCCACCTGTGCATGTCCCGCCCTTTGTTCTTTCAACCAAGAGAACGCCCCGATGCATGAACTCGCAGACTCTCGTGCACTGCTTCGCCACGTGCCGGCTACAGACACTGCCCTTAAACTGCAGCCCCACACGGTTTTTGTACTTTTGTCCGACCTACCTGAAGATGTCATTTTTAAGTCTTATTTGTTAATATTTATAATGACATATCATCCAAAGTAAATGGAAATGATCCTTGCGACCCTATGGCTTGGGAGACTCATTCTGGCAGATCTGGAGGGGTGGGCGGGAAGAATGAGAGAACGGCCGTTAGCCCATCATCTCGTCCCGTGGACTGACTCTGTGGGGGACCAGACAGTAGCGTGGGCGACGCACCTGCCTTGCACACAGCCAGGCCAGGTTCCGTCCCTGGCACTGCATACGGATCCCTGCGCCCAGAGCCAGGACTCAGCCCTGGGCACTGCCAGATGCTTCATGACAACTCTGGGTCCCTCGAGGTGCGGACAGGCTTGGCAGGACTGAGGGGGCCAGTGCAGCCAGAGCAAGTGGCGGGGGGGCAGTGGGAGACACGGGCAGGGGACATGTGCCTGGAGGACAGAAGGAGGGCAGGAGCCGCTTAACTGAGACTGGACCCCGTATAGAACTGACCGTATGGAGGGGCCGCCTGAGTCTGGCCCCCGTATGGAATGTGGCCCCATCTGGCGACAATGAAGGATCCTGAAGGCACAAGGAATGAAAATTCATGCAAGATCAGGCACATGGGAGTCGGAGGTGATTCTGGCGATGCTCACCCGGGTTGCTCCGGGGTGTGGGGCAGGTGTAGGTGCCCCATGTCGAGACCCCAACGAAACTGCATGTCAGAGCTGACAGGGCACAGATGTGACCTGGGACAGAGAACAGGCCACAGTGGAGGCCCCTTCGGTGGTGGTGCTGTGCCAACGAGGCCCGAGCACTATCGTGCCCAGGGTCCAACACTCCAGTGTCTGGGTTCCCAGGGGCATCTGCCAGGCCCCCCTTCAGCCAGGTCCTAGTGCCGCCTTCACAGCCCCGGGCCCCCACCCCTCATTCAACCACTGACTCCTTTCCAGAATGTCCTTCAGCTTCCGTTATCACAGCCAGATCTTGGTGCTGATCACATTCGTGCATGCATGTGTGTGCATGCATATGTGTGATGGGTGTCTGTAATACTCAGGAGTCACTCCTGCCAGTGCTCAGGGGACCATGTGGAGCTGGGGATCGAACCTGGGCCTCCCACAAACCAACCGTGTGCTCCAGCCCTTTGAACCACCTCCCCAGGCCAGACCCTGGGTGTTTGGTTGTTTGGGGAGGGGGGTGAGGGGGTTATGGTGGGTAAGCCATGGCAGCAGTGCTCAAGAGTGAAGAGACCATGTGGCACTGGGGGTTGAGCTGACACCTTTCCCCTGCCCTAGCAGATCCTGTTTTTCGTGACAAAGAACCTTCATCCAAGTCCCATCTCAGGTGTCTGCTCCGAGGCCTGTCCATCTCCGCAGCCCCACCGGGCACCTTTCCGGCCAGTGCTGGTCGCCAGAGCCTGCGTGTGGCTCTGCACACCCGCCCCTGCCCTTCCTGGGCTTTGGGAGCACAGAGCCCGGGCCAGGACACAGAGTGGCCTCAGTGGCCTCCAGGAGCATTTGCTGAGTGGATGGACGGAGGCTGGCACGAGATGCAGGGGATGCCACGCTGATGTCTCTGGGGAGGACTTGGAGGGGCTTGTTGGACTCTACTATTCTACTACTCTGCACTGTGGCTCTGGGGGTACTGGGGATCAGCTAAGCCCTCTGGGAACTGCAGGCTCCACTGGTGGCGCAGAGATCTTAGAGATCAGTGACACCTTCTTTGCCCACAAGCCTCGTGCGTGCTCCTGAGGGAGATAGTGTGGACTCTCTCCCAGCTCTGGTCTGGGAAGCGCTGTAGCACTGTCGTCCCGTTGTTCATTGATTTGCTCGAGCGGGCACCAGTAATGTCTCCATGGTGAGACTTGTTGGTACTGTTTTTGGCATATCGGATACGCCACGGGTAGCTTGCCAGGCTCTGCCGTGCAGGCGAGATGTTCTCGGTAGCTTGCCGGGCTCTCCGAGAGGGGCAGAGGAATCGAACCCGGGTCGACCGCGTGCAAGGCAAACACCCTACCCGCATGAATATTATCAGTGACTCTCCCACGGGTCATTTGCAGCGTGTGCAAGATTGGGAGGTGGCCGTGCAGGCAGTCCTAGGATGGTTTCAGATGGAGGGACAAGTGACAAGGAAAACTAGACCTGTCCACTGGGACATGGAGCGGGGCCTGTGGGAAATGGCTGCCCTGAACAGTGTGAGGCTGTGAGCTCCACGCCCGGTACTGCCCGGTGCTCTGAGCCATTGTGTGGCCTCACCAGGGATTCCCAGGCTGCCGAGGCTGTGTGAGCACAACTAAGAGAGTGCTCCTTGCCCCACCACGAGCACAATTACTGTAAAGACGTGCGAGCACCCCAGCTGGAGCACATCTGCAGACACCACTGCGTTCCAGGAGACGAGCTCCTGGTCTCGGGTGTGTGGCCTCTGGGCGGCCACCTGAGGAAGCACCGCAAGACCAAACATCTCAGCGAGGGCTCTTGAGATTTGACGCCAGCGACAAGCAAAACCCCCAATAAGCCAGCTGGATTACATCAAACTAAAAAGCTTCTGCACGGCAAAAGAGATGCTCCGTCAAGCAAAGACATCCTAGGAGCAGAGGGAATATGACAAGGAGAGCGCTTGCCTTGCACGCGGCTGACCAGGGTTAGAGCCCCAGAACCATATATGATCGCCAAGCAACCTGCCAGGAGTGAGCCCCAAACACAGCCCGGTGTGGCCACAAAACAAAACAAAACAAAAAGACATTCTACTGATGAGGAAATATTTCCATACCATAGAGGGTAAGAGGCCAATATCCAAGGCTACAGAGGACTCGTTAAAAAGCAGGGGCTGGAGCAATAGCACAGCGGGTAGGGCATCTGCCTTGCACATGGCCGGCCCAGGTTCGAATCCCAGCATCCCATATGGTCCCCTGAGCACTGTCAGGGGTAATTCCTGAGTGCAGAGCCAGGAGTGACCCCTGTGCATCGCTGGGTATGACCCAAAAAGCAACCAGGAGTAACCCCTGTGCATCGCCGGGTATGACCCAAAAAGCAACAACAAAAGTTCAAAAGCGAAAAAAGGAAGGGGCTTGCCTTGCACATGGCCAATCCAGGTTTGATCCCCGGCATTCCACGTGGTCCCCAGAGCCTTCCAGGAGTTATTCCTGAGTGCAGAGCCAGGAGTAACCCCTGAGCATCACTGGGTGTGTCTCACCCTAAAATACCCCCCCACCACCAAAAAAAACCCTGAACAGCTAAGAAGACAACCCCATAGATGTGGGCAGACGAGCAGGCACCTCTCTCTCGAGGCCACGCAGAGGGCCACAGGCACGCGGGAATGAGCCTCCACCTGCGCCCCAAGACCGAGCAGCTCCTGATGACAGTGAGGAACCACCTTCCAGCAGAGTGAGGGGCTACATCAGAAAGGCCACCGGGGCCGGAGTGATAGCACAGCGGGTAGGGAGCTTGCCCTGAACACCGCTGACCTGGGTTTGATCCCTGGCATCCCATACAGTCTCTCAAGCCCACCAGGAGTGATTCCTGGGTGTGGAGCCAGGAGTAAGCCCTGAGCATATGCTGGGTGTGGCCCAGATACGCTCCTGCCCCCAGAAGAGGGGGGAAAGGCCAGAAACAACAAGTGCAGGAGAAGAGTGGAGGGGAGGAACCTAGAACATTTAGGCTGGGAATGTTGAGTGGTGCAACCTCTTTGGACACTAATATGATAAAAAAAAAAGTGTTAGTTTTTTTTTTTAACAGACATGCCATAAGATCCAGTAGTTCCACTTGTAAGAGTCTCTGAGGAGTGTAAAGCATTAAGCCAGGGGTCAGAGCCATAGTATAGCAAGTAGGGCACTTGTCTTGCACGTTGCCAGCCCATGTTCAGTCCCTGACACCCCAAATGTTTCCCCGAGCCCGCCAGGAGTGACCCCTGAGCACAGATGGATGTGCCTCCAAAACAAACAAAAACCGAATTTTGGGGCTAAAGCATTGTACAGTGGGTAGGGCGTTTGCCTTACAGGCGGCCGACCCGGATTCAAATCCAGCATCCCATATGGTCCCCTGAGCACCGCCAGGAGTAATTCCTGAGTGCATGAGCCAGGAGTAACCCCTGTGCATCGCCGGGTGTGACCCAAGAAGCAAAAACAACAACAACAAAACAACAAAAAATCGAATTTCTATTCGGTCCAAACCAAAAAGACACCCTACTGACTGAGAGAAAATATTTGCACACCATATACCACATAAAGGGGTAATTTCCAAGATATACACAGCACTCATAAAGATTTTTTTAATATGAAAAGATGTATAGACACTTCCCTGAAGGAAACATATGGCCAGCCAGTAGGCATATGAAAAAAGTGTTGTCACTTGCCAGGGAAATAAAAACAACACTGAGTTCTCGTCTCACACCAGTGAGAACATCATAGAACAAAAGCACTGAAAACAACCCATGTTGGTAGGGATGTGGGTGAAAGGAACTCTCTCAGTTCACACTTGGTGGGAATGTCATGTGCTCAGCCTCTGTGGAAAACAGTTTGGAGACTTCTCTACAAAACAAGAAAAGGAGCTGGAGCGATAGCACAATGGGTAGGGCATTTGCCTTGCATGCAGCCAACCCAGGTTGATTCCCTGCATCCCATATGATTCCCAAGCACCGCCAGGAATAATTCCTGAGTGCAGAGCCAGGAGTAATCCCTGAGCATTGCTGGGCATGACCCAAAAAGCAAAAATAAGTAAATAAATAAGAAAAGATGAGTGGGGCTGGAGCGATAGCACAGCGGGTAGGGCGTTTGCCTTGCACTCGGCCGACCCGAGTTCAAATCCCAGCATCCCATATGGTCCCCTGAGCACCGCCAGGAGTAATTCCTGAGTGCAGAGCCAGGAATAACCCCTGTGCATCGCCAGGTGTGACCCAAAAAGCTAAAATTAAAAAAAAAGATGAGTGCCGGAGAGATACATAGGGGTAAGTCACCTGAACTGCACATGGTTGAGCCTGGTTCAGTCCCTGGCCTCACAATCTCTGAAACACTTCAAACACTGCCAGGAATGACCCCTGAGTACTACTAGGTGTGACCCAAAATCCCATATCCCTGTCCATCCCTCCAAAATATTAATGAAACAGCTTCTTTATGACCCAACAACCCCACTTCTTGGCATTTACCCCAAGGACGCAAAAACATTCATTTGGAAAGACGTCTGTACACCTATGTTTGATGTGCTGATTACAATAGTCAGGACATGGAAATAAATAAAGTCCAACAACAGACAATGGATAAAGAAGTTCTGATATATATACACAATGGAGTACTATATAGCTGTAGGAAAGGATGAACTCTTGCAATTTGCTGCAACTTGGATGGGACTGGAGGGCATCATGTCAAATAAAGTAAATCAGGGAATGGGGCTGGAACGATAGCACAGCAGGTAGGGCATTTGCCTTGCATGCAGTCAACCCAGGTTCGGTCCCCAGCATCCCATGTTGTCCCCCAAGCACCACCAGGAGTAATTCCTGAGGGCATGAGCCAGTAGTAACCCCTGTGCATCACCAGGTGTGACCCAAAAAGCAAAAAAAAAGAAAAAAGTAAATCAGGGAAAATGATAAATATTGGAAGGATCATCTGTGGTATATAAAAAAGAGAATAGACAATATCGAATGAAGACAAACCCAACCTTTGCTGCAAAACTAAGATTACCTAGCAGTGGAGGAAGAGGAGGGGAAAGAAGAGATGGGCTAGAAGTGCTCAATAATGGTGGTGTCAGGCCAGGGCACTTTAGTTATGGTGAGCGCAGTAACTTTGTACAGCAAATGCACAAATGTTGGGGCTGGAGCAACAGCACAGCGAATACGGCATTTGCCTTGCACAAGGCCGACCCGGGTTTGATTCTCAGCATCCCATATGGTCCCCTGAGCACCGCCAGGGGTAATTCCTGAGTGCAGAGCCAGGAGTAACCCCTGTGCATCGCCGGGTGTGACCCAAAAAGAAAAAAAAAAGAGAATAAGGCTATACTGATTATTCTGCTGATCATTTTAAAATATGATAAAATTTATTCAACGATAACATATATATGTGCATGTATTTATACTGCAATAAAGCTTACTGAAAAAATTCCAGAAAATTTCTAAAGACATGCAGAATCTTTTGTCTTACCTATATATGATTATGCATGTTACAAATCTTATTTTCCTCATTTAACATGATATGTACACATCTTCCTGTGCTAGCATCAACAAAAATAGTTAAGGCTCAGGAGAGATTCTTCCAGAAGTGCTGGGGGTTTGGAATCACTTTCAGAGATGGGCCCAGCAGTACTCAGCCAGCAGCACTCAGGGGCTCCCGGCCTTGGCTTGCAGGGCTGTGAGGTGCCTAAGGATCAAACCTGTGGCCCACTTGTGTCACAATCTCCAGCCCTGTAACTTCTTTTTTCTTGCCAGCAATACTATGCACACAGGAAGTGGTTGGTGTGCACTATGGTTGATGTGCATTAGGTCATTCATTTCTGATATCATCTCTATGCATACACATACTTTGGGGACTGGATAGTACTGCAGGTGGGACACTCCCTATACATGGTCAACCTGGGTTTGATCCCTCGCACCACATGTGGTCACCTTAACCCCGCCAGAAGTGATTCCTAAGCATAGAGCCAGGAGTAAACCTTGAGCACCATCATGTATGACCTCCAAATAAAAACAAATCAAAATCTACTTTCACACATAGCTGAGCATACACACAAGCAAATATGTGCATTATAATCTTTCCTTTTTTTTTTTTTTTTTTGGCTTTGGGGTCACAACCAGTGATGCTCTGGAATTACTCTTAGTGGTGCTTGGGGGACCTATGGAATGTCAGAGATCGAACCCAGGGTTCAAGGCAAACACCTTACCTGCTGTACAATCGCTTTCATATGCCTTATGTGTGTAAGGACCTAAATTCACTCCCCAGCACCACACATACAAGGAAAATTCATCAATTTATTTTTTCAGGGAGGGAGATCAGTTAACCCAGTGGTGTTAAGGAGCTACTCCCAACTCAGAGCTCAGGGGTCACTACTGGCTGTGCCCAGATGACCATATGATGCCAGGGATCGAACCCAGGTCTCTTGCATGCAAAGCCTGTGCCTCGGCCAACAGAATCATCTCCTATGCTCAAAATCCCCTGTAATTTATACTGTCGACAATCTTCAAAACAAAGCTCTCATCAAATGTTAAGATATATTTAGAATCTAAATCAAAATTTTAAAATTAATATAGCAAGATCACAGAATTATAGTGCAATATGCAATACTAATTGATACTGGAACAATTAAAACTATAAAAAATATTATTTAAAACAATAAGAATCAAATACCTGGGACTGGAAATATGGCTCAAGTCGTCGGACACATTCTTTGTTGTTGCTTTGTTTTGTTTTGGGGCCACACCTGGTGATGCTCAGGGATTACTCCTGGTGGCCTCAGGGGACCATACCAAGGGTATATGAGATGACAGGTATCAAACCTGGGCTGGCTGTGTGCGTGGCAAGCATCCTACCCACTGTACTACCTCTCCAGCCCAGAGGGCACATTCTTGTATGTGCAAGGCCCTAGATATAATACCAAGCACTGCATGGTCCCTTGAGCAATGCCAGGAGTGGCCTTGGTGACCCCACTGAGCATCCCAGAGCACTCCCAAGTGTGGTCCACACAATAACAAAATACCTAAAAATAAATCAACAAATGGTATCAGGCTTCCATAGAAAAATTACAAACTTTTTTTTTTTAATTAAGAGATCTGGGCCCAGGAAGTGACTCAAAGGGTTGGAGGGCATACTTTGTCATACTGTGCAATCCCAGGACTGCATAGTCCCCTGAGGACCAGCAGGAATAAAAAAAAAATGTAAAAATATACAGTCATGCACTGAACGATATGTGTGTAAAGAAGTCTATTTTTAGGGAAAAGGGACTCAGACCTATAAGGCATGTGTTCTTAACACTGAGCTACCCCCACATATAGCCTAAACATATTAAAATTCAAGCTCAAGTAGATGTGTAGATTCAAAAATCTAAGAGAATGGGGCTGGAGTGATAGCACAGCGGGTAGGGCATTTGCCTTGCATGCGGCCGACCCAGGTTCAACCCCCAGCATCCCATATGGTCCCCCAAGCACCGCCAGGAGTAACCCTGAGTATCACTGGGTGTGACCTAAAAGGCAAAAAAGAAAAAAATCTAATCTAAGGGTCAGGGAGATAGCTCAAAGGGCAGGCATGCATTTGCGTAGGAGAGACCCCAGTTCAACACCCAGAACCACATGGTCTGTGCATTGCTATCATGTGTGATCCCTGCCAAAAACCTAAGAAAAGTCTCAGGTTTGGGGACCGAAGTGACAGTACAGCAGGTAGGGCATTTGCTTTGCCTGGGGCTGGCCCTGGTTTCATCCCCCATCCCCAAGCACCCCATACGGTCCCCTGAGCACCACTAGGAGTAATTCCTGAGTGCAGAGCCAGGAGTAACCCCTGGGCATCACTGGGTGTGACCCCTCCCCCAAAAAAAAACCCTCAGGTTTTATTACTACTGAAGGAAGAGAAGCTCTAAAATCTACAATATGGAAATTCAAAGAGCCGAAAGTAACAAACACTAGCTTAAAGAACAAAACAACTAGATTACACGACCAGACACTGCATCTTGTCTGGACGACGGATTGAACCCAGAGCCTTGTCTATATGCAGAATTTATGCTCTCCCTGAGTCACATCCTCATTTTAAACCTATAGTGTTGACACTGGCACTTGGACAAGCCAACCAGTAGGTCAACAACCGAGTCAATCAATTCAATAGTCCTAGGAAAAAAATTTTGACTCCTGAGAATGGAACCCAGGACCTTGCATGTTTGATACAGGTATTTTACCACAGAGCCACATCCTAACTCCTGGGAAAAAATTTTAATTAGTTTGAACCAAGCAGAAAATTGACTCAAGATCCAAACAATGGATCAAACAATACTTTGGGGAGGTATTTAAGGTCTATTAAGCACTTAAAAATAAATTCCAGGGGCTGGATCGATAGCACGGAGGGTAGGGCGTTTGCCTTGCACACGGCCAACCGGGTTTGATTCCCAGCATCCCATATGGTCCCCTGAGCACCTCCAGGGGTAATTCCTGAGTACAGAGCCAGGGGTAACCCCTGTGCATTACCAAGTGTGACACAAAAAAGCAATAAATAAATAAATAAATAAATAAACCACTGTCACTGTCACCCCATTGCTCATCGATTTGCTCGAGCAGGCACCAGTAACGTCTTTCATTGTGATTATTGTTACTGTTTTTGGGCATTTTTTTTTTTTTTTGCTTTTTGGGTCACACCCAGCGATGCTCAGGGGTTACTCCTGGCTTTGCACTCAGGAATTACCCCCTGGCGGTGCTTCTCGGACCATATGGGATGCCGGGGATCGAACCCGGGTCAGCCGCGTGCAAGGCAAACGCCCTACCCGCTGTGCTATCGCTCCGGCCCGTTTTTGGCATATTGAATACACCACGGGTAGCTTGTCAATCTCTGCCGTTCGGGTGAGATACTCTCGGTAGCTTGCCAGGCTCTCCAAGAGGGGTGGAGGAATCGAACACAGGAATTGGCCAAGTGCAAGGCAAATGCGCTACTGCTGTGCTATCGCTCCAGCCAAATAAATAAATAAATAAATTCCAATTAAGACCTGCTCCTTGTACGCATCATTAAGAGGCGAGGGGCAGGGATCAAAGAAACCTTATAAGGGAAGTGGACAGTCTTTCGCACAGCCAATAGAGGTTAGCTCCCAGAATCATATGTGGTCCTCGGGGCACTGCCAGGAGAAACTCCTGAGTGCAGAACTAGGAGCAAGCCCAGGGTGTGTGGGAAGAAGAGGCTGGCATACTTTACAAATGTGACATGCTGGGCTCATTCAATAATTGACACAAAAAATTAAGAGGGCAGAGGGTCAGAGATAGAATGAAAGGCTATAACGGGAGCTCCAGTCCGATCCAACACTGCATGGTGGGTAATTCAAGCACTGGCGGGAGCAAATCCCACCAGAAGTCGCCTGGGGATGGCCCACACCCGCCCCCTAAGAGAGAGTAGAGAATACAAGATAACTGCGATAAGAACTCCATAGACATACTCTACTCTTAGATATATTAAAGACATCCTACAAATCATTAGGATAACTGTAGCACTGTAGCTCTGTCGTCCCGTCATTCATCAAGATTTGCTCAAGCGAGCACCAGTAACGTCTCCATTGTGACTAGTTACTGTTTTGGGCATATCGAATACACCACGGGTAGCTTACCAGGCTCTGCCGTGCGGTAGCTTGCCGAGCTCTCTGAGAGGGATGGGAGAATCAAACTTGGGTCGGCCGCGTGCAAGGCAAATGCCCTACCCACTGTGCTATTGCTCCAGCCCATTAGGATGACAAAAAATAAAAATTCCAAATGTCCAATAAACATATGAAAGTGCTTGATCTGTCAGCTAGAAAATGCAAACGAAGTAAAAAAAAATAAAAAAAGAGGGGGCTGGAGCGATAGCACAGCGGGTAGGGTGTTTGCCTTGCACTCGGCCGACCCGGGTTCGAATCCCAGCATCCCATATGGTCCCCTGAGCACCGCCAGGGGTGATTCCTGAGTGCATGAGCCAGGAGTGACCCCTGTGCATCGCCGGGTGTGACCCAAAAAGCAAAAAAAAAAAAAGAAACCTCTAGCCCTGCCCCCATCCACCCACCCAAGCTACAACTGAAAAAGGGAGAACATTCCATGCCTGTGAAGAAGTGGGCCTGAGATACTAGCTGGGAAGAATTTAAAAAAAAAAAAAAGGTACATTTTGGAAACCTTTGGTTTTTTGGGGGCCACACCCAGCTTGTGTGAGCATCCAGCTGACTCCTGGCTCTGTGCTCCTGGCAGAGCATGGGGGACCTTATGTGGTGCTGAAGAGAACTGAGATCAGCCACATGCAAGGCAAGCGCTAAAACCAATGTACTATCACTCCAGCCCCACTTTGGAAAATCTTGCGCAACTAATAAACCTAAACATAATCATCCCTATGGCCCAGTATTTCCATTCTTACATGGTATGCCCTAAAAGACAGTAGTGCTCTTCACATTATTTCTAATATTCCAAAACTTGCTCATCCATAACTGGCAGACAAGACCATGTAACCTTGAAATAAATTAATCCCACAGTAAGTTGTAGATTGATTCCATGTGTGGTTAAAAACAAGCCAAACTAATCAGCAGCAATGACCAACACACTGGCTTCAGTTTCGGGGGGTAAGAGTTTGAACCAAAAGAGCATAAGGGAACTTCTAGGATATTTGTTCTAATTTTTGAGTGGTTAGGTGTTTTCCTTTTGTGTAAATTCTATTTTGTATGGGGATGGAGCAATAGCACAGCAGGTAGGGTGTTTGCCTTGCATGCGGTCGACCCGGGTTCGATTCCCAGCATCCCATATGGTCCCCTGAGCACAGCCAGGAGTAATTCCTGAGTGCAGAGCCAGGTGTAACCCTGTGTATCGCCGGATGTGACCCAAAAAGAAAAAAAAAATTCTATTTTGTACTATTTTGTGGAGGTTGTTTTTGGGTCACAACCCAAAGGTTTATTCCCAGCAGAGCTCAGGGGACCATGTGGTGCTAGGGAATGAGCCCAGACTATGCTTGTGAAGTAATCACCTTATCCGCTCTACTCTCTCCAGCTCCCTTTCCATTCTTTAAACTTTAAAAACAGGTCTAAAAAGTAGAGAGTATGGGGAATATTGTCTGCCATGGAGGCTGGGGGAGGGCTGCAAAGGGGGGGGGTATACCCGGGATATTGGTGGTGGGGAATGTGCACTGGTGGAGGGATGGGTGTTTGATCACTGTGAGATTGTAACCCAAACATGAAAGCGTGTAACTATCTCAGTGATTCAATAAAATAAATTAAAAAAAAAAAAACAAAAAGCAAGCTTAGATAGTACAGTGGGTGCTTGCCTTGCATGTGCCTGACCTGGGTTCTACCTCCAGCACCACACATATGGTCTCCCTACCCCCTACTGAGAGAAGAGCCAGAAGTAAGCACAGCCCGCTGTGGCCCCAAAGCATAAAAGCACTGTAGCACTGTTGTCCCATTGTTCATTGATTTGCTCGAGTGGGCACCAGTAACATCTCCATTGTGAGACTTTTACTGTTTTTGGCATATCGAATACACCAGGGTCGGCCGTGTGAGTGGAATACTCTAGGTAGCTTGCTGGGCTCTCTGAGAGGGACAGAGGGATCAAACCGGGGCCAGCCTCCTGCAAGGCAAACGCCCTACCCACTGTGCTATCGCTCCAGTCCAAAGCATAAAAAAAAAAATTAAAAATAAAAATACCAGAAACAGTATGACTTGGCGCCAGAACTGCACAGGAGGAGGAGAGCAGCATGGAACGCCTTCAAGAACGTTAAAGAAGTTAAGAGGACAAAGAACCTCCGGCTTAAAGAAGTTGTTAAGAGGACAAAGAACCTCCGGCTCCAAGCATATCTTTTCGACTCCACCGTTCTCCCTGCACTAACATATGCCTCAAGAGACCTGGGCCCTATGAAAACAGGATGAGAACACTATTCGGTTATCCCAAAGAGGAATCGAAAGAGCTATGCTTGGAGTATCACGTTCTACCCAAGTGAGAGAAGGAATCCGGAGTTCCGACCTCCGTCGACAATCAAGAATCAGGGACGCTGTCTCGTTTGCCAAGGTGTCAAAAATCAGATGGGCCAGACACGTAATGAGATTCAGATACGACCACTGGACTAGATAGAGCTATTACCGACTGGATTCCACAGGGCGTCAAAAGATCACGTGACCGCCCACTTACAAGATGATCCGATTTCTTCATCGAGACCCTAAATAAACGTTTCGAGGCTCTTCATGATCCTGGGGCGAGCCATTGGGCTACACTAGCAAGCAAAAGGGACAAATGGAGACATTATTGACGCCCGCTCGAGCAAATCGATGAATAACCGGATGACAAGTGATAGCAGAAACAGTAAGAATGCTTCTCCATTTACCCATTGCAATATACTAAATGTTTGCCCAATTATCAACTAAGGTGGAATTTGTTTGGGACGAGTAGGGTTTGAAGCTACCCCCAGCTCTGTACTGCAGAGCACGCCTGGAGGTGCAGGGTGGGGGGGGAACTAGCCGGTGCCAAGGACCAGCCCAGGCCCACACGTGCTCCACCCGCAGGCTCTCCACACCTCTGCATTCTCTTTAGAGGGTCGTCAGGCAGTGGTAATGTTTGTCTTGCATGTGGTAGTGCTGGGTAGTCCCCAGCACCGCCACCAGATTAAAAGTGTTTAGGGGGGCTAGACCAATTATAGTGCAGCAGGTGCGGTGCTTGCTTCACACGCAGTAACCTGGATTGATCCCCAGCATCCTCCTGGATCCCCACAAGGAGCGATCCCTGAGCACAGAGACACAAGTCCTGAGCACAGGTGGGTGCAGGCCAAAACCAAACACTATCTAGAGATGTATAGAGATGTATGTGTTTGAAAGCTTTCTTTAGAGGGGAAAAAAAAATTGCCAAAACTTTAAAAAGCGGAGGGTCTTTGTGATTCAGTCACAAGCAATACAGCAGCGAATGGAAAGCCAATTTGGAAAAAACAGAAACAGCTGAGAAAGGGAGAAAGCCTCTGGGCAGTACACCCTATCCCAGTTGTACAATTTTACACTTGTCATCTCAACTGTGAGAAACAAATTTTTTATGGTAAGGTATTTGTACAATTTTTAGCTTTTTTTTTCATTGACCAGTACCTATAACCTGGTACAGTCGGTACTTGAGTGATCTTTCCCAAAGCATTAACCAAGACACTACAAAGGCCACTTCTTAAAAGCCACTGAATAGGGGCTGGAGCAATAGCACAGCGGGTAGGGCGTTTGTCTTGCACGCGGCCGACCCGGGTTCGACTCCCAGCACCCCATATGGTCCCCCAGCACCACCTGGAGTAATTCCTGAGTGCAGAGCCAAGAATAACTCCTGTGCATCGCTGGGTGTGACCTGGAAAAAAAAACTGAATAGGGGCTGGAGCAATAGCACAGTGGGTAGGGCATTTGCCTTGCACGTGGACTACCTGGGTTCGATTCTCAGCATTCCCATATCCCCCAGCACCACCAGAAGTAATTCCTGAGTGCATGAGCCTGGAATAACCCCTGTGCATTGCTGGGTGTGACCCCCCCCAAAAAAAAACATTGAATACCCGCATCTTCCCAGTGGCTGAAAATGAATTTGAACCGTAAGATTTAGTCTTGGGGTTGGAGCAATAGCACAGTGGGTAGGGCGTGTTTGCCTTGCACCCGGCAGACCAGGTTTGATTCCCAGCATCCTATATGACCCCCTGAGCACCGCCAGGGTAATTCCTGAAAGCCAATTCCTGAAAGCCAGGAGTAACCCTTGTGCATTGTTGGGTGTGACCCAAAAAGCAAAAAAAAAAAAAAAAAAGATTTAGTTTTAAGGTGTGCTCCACGCACCCGCCACAATCACCACACACAAAAAGATGCAAATAAATCCCTCAACACAGCTTATTTTTCAGCATGCTTTCTCCTCCTGACTCACTCTATTAAAAGAAGCAAATTTAAGACCTTGCTTACAAATTTTTTTGCTTACGGATTCTGTCAATTCTTTAGGTAGTGCCCGGTATTATTTTTACAATTATCCCAATTTCCACTAACAATGATCTAATGGAACATAGTTTCATCTTTCTGGAACAGCAAATTTGAGAGACTTGCTTTTTATGGTCATCCCAGGACCCAAGTACAGATATACACAAACAGTACTCTTAACATTTTATAAACTCCTGGACTTGAATGGCAGTGAGTCCCTTGACAGGCAATGTCCACAAGTCCTCTCTCTAGTTGTGTCCCCAAATCTTGGATGACCATGTTTGGCAAGTTCCCGTACTGCCCATCACTCTCCTCCATCAATGACTTTGTTGCGGTTACCAAGATGACCACATCCTTGGTAATTCATTACATCTCTACCTACAACTAAAGAACACTTTCAACTGAAAATATAGAGAGGGAACTGCAGGACTTGCACACAGCCAGGTAACCCAGATTCGATTCCCTAGCATCCCATATGGTTCCCAGGGCGTCCTCAGAAGTCATTTGAGTGCAGAGGTAGGAGCGACTCCTGAGCACCGGATGTGGTCCCTTACCCTTTCCCCAAAAGGAAACAGAATTAACATAATCACCTTTATAAACCATTCCATTTAGGGATGCCTAATCCACATAGTACCAGGGATCAAACCCAAGGTCCCCACCCACCCCAGGAGCAAAGCATGCTGCAAAGCATGTTCCAACCCTCTGAACCATATATATCCCTGAAAGCTAAACCATTTTGTAAAACTGCCACTGTTTTTATGTTTACTCTTCAAGCTCAGGTATCCATGCATCAAAAGGGTTTACAGTGGAAACAGGAACTATATCCCATTAGTGGTTTCTTTAAGTGGTTAAGTGATTACAGGCCATGTAGTGGCTTTCTGTAAGTCATTTAGAGCTACCAAATTCCTATGAGCTCCTTCCATTTTCGACCAAGATAAACGGTGCTTGGAAATGACTAGAAAAAGAACAGATCTGAAAATCTCTTGGAGAGCTTTAAGACAAAATTGTGATTCAAATACAATCAACTCCATTTATCTGATGGAACAATTCACAAAGAAGTTACTGCAATTACCAACAGAACATGTTTTAATAAGAAAAACTACTAGGACATCACTAATTTGTTTTCCTCCTAAATCTTTACTAAGAACATAAGCCCAGGATGTCAACATTTCATTTAGTAATGAGTCCAGTGTGATGATGATTTCTCATATGTTGATTTTCTCATGTTGATTATAAAGTAGAGCCATCCCTTTGAAGAGAAACGGACAGTATTTACCAACTGAAAAACTGCTTTTCTGACATAGGAAATCCAGAAATGTAACATACAGATACACATGCAAATATTAAAGTAAAAACTGTTACAACGAATTAAGTGCAGCACCATTTATAATAGCAAGATTGAAAACAATCTCAATGTTCAAAACAAGTCAACTGGTTTAAAAATCGGGAGTACATCAATTGTAGACAAGTCATTCCAATCAGATGTAAATGCTTGCTAGAGTGATCTATGCTATCTATAAACATTACTATACAATCTCTAGAAGCTGCTTATACATTGCTTCTGGTAATAACCACTATGCTGTTATTTTTACCACAAGTACAGGTACTATTAAGAATGAATTTTAATGACTCTCTCATGTCACCAATCCTGGTGGGGGAAAGAGGCAGAGTACTATCTCAGTCCAAGGGTCATCCTGACACATTCAGCCTTATTTGGTTATACAAACAAATATCCCGTGCTAAAGACAGCCCCCCACCTACTAATTACCAAGTCAATATATATATATATGTTGTACTTATGGACTGAAATAAATACTATATTGTTACCTGATTTAGAAAATAGGAAAGTAATGCACTGAGACTTGGACTACTGAGATTTCTTCACAACACCAGACTAGAGGCAACTCAAACTCAATCTCCCCAAATATACATTATCTTTGGGAAACAGACAAAAATGTTTTATGGAAGGGGGAAAAAAATCTTTTCACAGTCAGGCAAACAATACCATCAATGTGTTTGGACTAAAGATTTTATTTTAGAAGGATAAAGGATGGAGGCGCAATAGTATTTGGCATTTTTAATTTAGGTTTGTTTTATTTAAGTTTAATGTTAATTCCATGCTGTGTTTCAGTAAGAACAATACAGATTCTGTATCTGTGGCTCCAGTCAGATATCCAGTAGTACAAATTAGCTTCAAGTTACACATACTGAACAAAAGAGGTTGAGCGAGCGAAGGAGGGTAAGGGGAGTGGGGTCTTGGGGGGAGGGAAGGAGAAGAAACAAAGAATTGAACACGCATGCAGGCTTTTCCATACCACCTTCAATGCTAACCTGCTTCAGAGGGAGAGTAAAAGTAGGCAAGAATGAGCAGCCACGGATTGTTGAACTGTTACCAGCACCATGCTTTTCAGCAACATTTCAGCAGAGTTTGAAACACTTTTTTACAGGAAAACCATTACAACAAACTCCCAACCTTTAACCACTTCAAGCTAACACCCAATTAATTTTAAACATTGGTATAAAACTCGATTTAAACAATTAGAAAAAGAAAAATGATACCACATATGCTTCTATAGTGTGATTCACCTTGCTTAGATGTTTTGCATCACTAGACATCTAATGGCTTTCAATGCAATTTCCATTTCTAATGGTGATCTTGCCACATCTGGCAGGAGACAATACAGTAATGCTGAAAAAGCCTCTATGCAGTCCTGTTAGTGTCTTAAAGAACCTAAAAGCTGGGACCAGTAAAATCCACAGAAATTCACTCTTGCCTTTAAGAACTTTTGAAAACTGTTTTTAAAAAAACCAACAGGGCAGGAACCTAAATTCTGAGACCAAATGTAAAAGTCAGATTTGGTGGTTCTCAGTGACAATGGGGGACTTTCCAAAGGGGATGGGATGGGAAGGAGTGGGGTGGTCAGAGATGGTTTCTCTTGTTGGCTTTTTTATGTCTCACTGATTTTCATCTTCCACATCCTGCAGCGCTTCTTTATTCTGCTCTTCACCTGCAAAGAAGAGTGACAATTATTTCATTCCAACTAAACTACTGTGGAAACAAAGGCATTCCAAGCATAAACTCAATATTGCTATAGTAGGTATTAATAAAAAGACAGGCAAAGAGCTTCTAGTATCCTTGACACCAGAGATGCCTTAGTCAAGAGACGCTGCCAAGTTGAGGTCCTGAAAGCTCAATAATCAGGATAAGGAAAATAAACTGATGCATTGTAAAGACTTTAATGTTAAGTAAGCTCAAAGTAGACAGCCAAAATAACCAATCATAATGGTTTTCAAGCTTACATGTATATCTTGGGTCAAAATACTCTTTTCTCAATAACCTCACCTCTTCAAGAATCAACATATAATTTTAATTTTTGCAGATTTTTTTTCCAGAATCTAATTTACTTACTTAAGCACTCGGTTATTAAAAATATCTCATAATAACTAAGCAACAAAATGCTTCAAAAGAGTTTTTTATGTTTAGAGGGAGGGTTTTGATTGTTGTCAAGACATAGCTTACATTTTGTATCTTTACTGGTTTCATACAACCATAATCAAAATTGTAAACTCCAGAGCAAAAGAGCATGCTCCAAGTAAACCAGACTACTGAGGTTATTCAAGAAGGGCATTTGAACCAGCTGTCTCATGCCATTTTTCTTTTCCCTTTGAACATGATTAGACTGCATAGTTCCGCTATGACATGCAATAGGAAGCCAGCCTAATCACTGAATAACCATCTCCCTATTAATAAGCATTAAGTAAACCAGCCACAATAAACATGCAGGCACTGGCTGAAAAAAAATTTAAAATAAAAGAACAAGATACAGTCTACTGTGCTTTATTTAATAAGCCACTTCATTCCTGCAGCTACTAGTTTAACTCAAAACAAACCCAACAACCCTGATAGTTTTAAGCAATCCATCCAACTTGCTTACTAAATTAACTAGGATGGTCAACTGACACTAAAGCCAATTGCCTACCAAGTATTTATCCTGAGGAATGTTTTAAGACAGTCTTAAAGAACTCCAAAACAAATGGTAAATGCAGTCATGTCATCAGGGGTTTAAGATATCATTTAAGAAAAATTGCTTGTGATAAAAATGTGACATAAGGTCAGGGATATGCTCAGAGCTAGAGCACATGCCTTACACATGCAAGGCCCTGGCTCAGTCCCCAGCACCAGATTGCCTCCTGAGCACCAGTGTGTAGCCTCAGAGGCCCACAGCACTGCCAGAAATGTGCCCCGCTCCCCATGGTTAACACTGAAATGACATGTAATTACAAAAAGGGACTAATGGTAAAGACTCTGGGTTTCTATGCAGAAAAAGACATGCAAAGGAAAGAAAACCATTTCCTGAGCAAAAAAACTGAAAGCCCACCCAATTAATCCCCTAAGAACAAGATTTACAAATAACAATAATGTGAACTCAGAATATGATAGAAACATTTACTTTCATCTTTAACTACAACACACTGCCAATACGTGGTTAACACAGAACAAGAGCACACGCTAATTCACTCAGAAGCAAAGAATTGCCAAAATTTTCAAGTAACTTGGGCACAAATATGTTCACGCTCAAACTGTGATAAATAGGTGTAGCAGTTTGTACATCTTAAGTTTTGCATAATCCTGAAATATAGACAGGCAGTTTTGTAAGCAATAGGATGATATGCAAGCATGATTAGTGAAGAACCAAAACTAAAGCAGAATTCACTGCCATGACAATGACTTACAAAGAGATTTTAGGAAAGGAAGAGTTGGATTTTCCTTTAGGAATCTATATTGCAAGGAGAAAGGGAGGGAGAACAATCATGTGAAAGCAACATTACAAGAAAATAAGCTAAGAGCAGGACAAAGGAAAACATCAATGACTGGAGGCAGGGCAGTAAATCTGGTCTTTTTTATACAAACTTCACTCAAGAAATAATCTGTTCCGATTACCTTTAAGAAAATACTGTTTAAAAGGTAATGATACAAGAACAGAAAAATTTCATCAGTTTTTCTTTGCTCGGTTATCCTATGTTTTGGAGTAGGAGGGGTTTAGTGAGAACACACAATTCTCTATGGACTTACATAGCAAACAGTTCTCTAATCACAAGTTATAAGAAAAGAGTTAAAATCACTTGATAAGAAAAGGTGGTAGCATCTTTAGGAATCACGTTACAACACACTAGAATAGACATGGACACATTCCACAATTAAGTTACAGAAGTAAAAGCTTGTAAACTTTTTTCTTTATAAAGAAACCTTCAAATATTGATATTTTTCATAATTAAATATCTAGTGGTTGGAGCAATAGTACAGGTAGTAGGACGTTTGACTTGCACTCGGCTGACCCGGGTTCGATTCCCAGCATCCCATACGGTCCCCCGAGCACCGCCGGGAGTAATTCCTGAGTGCAAAGCCAGGAGTAACCCGAGCACTGCCGGGTGTGACTCAAAAAGCTAAAAATAAATAAATAAATAAAACCACACTACACTGCTTCCATCATAAAAAAACAACTTAATAAAGCATTGATACCTTACACATTTGGAAAACTGGTGATTCATTTCCTAGCACACAGGTGTTGGGGGAAGGAGGCTGTCTGTTTGAGTTTTAGAACCACAACCTCATGGTGCATGGGCTGGCTATTCCTGGCACTGTGCTCAAGAGGAATCCCGGCCATGTGAGAAGGCCCCCTTCAGTGCCAGAATTGACCTGGCCTAGGCCACTCATACAGCAAGCACCTGACCTTCTGAACTATCTATCTGGACCCCCAGTTCATTTCTCCCCACCCCATGGATCCATTTTTTTCAATTTTACTATTATCTCAGTACTACAGTTTCATAATTTGGGGAAGGGGGCCCTGCATTCAGGGCTTATTCCTGGCTGAGCTTAAGGATCACACCTGCTGGGCTCAAGGAACCATATGGAGTACCCATGACGGAACTTGAGTTGGCTGTGTGCAAGGCAAACACCCTATCCATAAACACCCTATCACTCCAGCCCCTACAGTTCAAAATACTATATATTTTTAGACAAAGCTCTTAGTTTGCACCAACCCAATTTAAATAACTGTTCAATTATAATGAATATAAGGTAACTGAATTTCATGAACGAGAAATCTATGATAAATGTGCTGGGGGAGGGGCCTAGGTACCAACAGTACATATGCATCAGGAAGACCCATTCAAAGGGCTAGAGCGCTGGGGCTGGAGCGATAGCATAGCGGGAAGGGCGTTTGCCTTGCACGCGGCCGACCCGGGTTCAATTCCCAGCATCCCATATGGTCTCCTAAGTACTGCCAGGGGTAATTCCTGAGTGCAGAGCCAGGAGTAACCCCAGTGCATTGCCAGGTGTGACCCCCCCCCCCAAAAAAAGACAAAGGGCTAGAGTGCATCTTTTGTACTTGGGAATCCCAGGTCTGATCCCCAGAGAACTCTAGAGGCCCCACCCAGCCTCCAGCACTCAAGGCCCATACACCCAACACATCAAACCCAGACTCAGGCTGGAATCACTGAGAATGGGCCCTGGAACAATACTCCTGGGGGAAAATGCTTAGAAATAGTCTGAATTATTTTTTTTCTCGTACAGTAGATCAGATATTTGCCTTGCATGCAGCCATCAGGATTCAATCCTGAGCATGCCAGAAGTGATCTCTGAACACTGCCAGGTATGACCTCCCCCCCCCCAAAAAAAAGCAGCAGAAAAGAGGGGAAAAACATTATCTCCAAAGGTGAGAGGGATAGTGCTTACCAACACCGCATTTCCCTTTAATTCCCTCAAACAGGCAGTTATCTCAATGGAGTTGAGAGATGACTATATAGAGGCCACAACAGTTCGGTCATTTTTCTGAGTAACTATTGTTGGAAAATAGAATTTTAAAGCTGAAGGGACCATAAGTTGTTAGTTCAGAGATAGTAAGGTATGTTTTCCGCATCACATACTCCTAGTGGTTATCTGAAATGTGGCATTAAAAAACCATGTTGTTCCACCGGCTTTGCTGGTAAAGTATGCAGAAGATGACCAGTGGAACCTATCTTATGCCTAACCTGGTTTGCTTAAATACCTAAATAATTTAGAGCTTATTAGCATTAAAAGCTGAGTCACTGACTCTCACTTTAGTATTGCAATTCAAGTGAAAAACTTGACTATCCTTCCTAAAACAACTGACAACATGCATACTGTATTACCCATATAGAGAATCTATATAAATGCTTCTGCAGAGTACAGCATGTAGAGCCTGGATGACAGCTCAAATGACAGAGGACTTGCCTATCCAATCCATCAGTAGTGGCCAATTAAAATGTCCTTAGCTAGGGTTGGAATGACACTACAGTGGACAGGGTGCTTGCCTTGCATTCAGCTCAGAGGTCGAGCCCAGCCATCCCATATGGTCCTCCCAGCACCTCCAAGGAATGATTTCTGAGTGCAGAGCCAGGAGTAATCCCTGAGCATTTTTTTTTTTTTTGCTTTTTGGGTCACACCCAGTGATGCACAGGGGTTACTCCTGGCTCATGCATTCAGAAATTACTCCTTGCGGTACTTGGAGGATCATATGGGATACTGGAAATTGAACCCGGGTTGGCCCTATGCAAGGCAAACACCCCACCCTCTGTGCTATCACTCCAGACACACAAACACAAATTTTTAAAAAATAAAATGTCCTCAATTTTTAAAAGAATGCAGCATATGTTCCTTTGGCCAACGGAAACCATAGCTAATTTCAATCAATGCATTACTTGCTTGTTTGAATAATATACTCTCAGAGATTTTACAACTAAAACTGACATTTGTACAACCATCCCCATATCACCAACACCTACGTGTGTCTACCCCTTCCTTGTTCAGTATGTCAAAATTTTCTGTGGAAATAAGAGAATAAAATCTTTAAAAATTGAGACCACAGCAATAGTACAGTGCATAGGGTAGTTGCATTGCCCATGGCCAACCCAGGTTCGATACCTGGCACCCCATATGGTCCACCGACCCTATCAGGAATTACCCCCAAGCAAAGAACCAGGAGTAAGCCCTGAGCACTGTCTGGTGTGCCCCAAATAATTGGGGCAAGAGAAATAATACAGCAAGTAAAATACTTGCCCTCCACGAAAGGCACCACATGCGGTTCCCTGAGCAATTAAGCCCTGAGTACGGTAGAGTATGGCTCAGTAACAAACCAAAAAGAAAGAAAAAATAGTGGAGCTGGAGAAAAAGTGAAGCATGTAGAGTACTTCAATCTTCAATCATCTGCACCGCATAAGGTCCTTGAAGCCCACCAGGAGTGATTCCCAAGGGCCTTCAGGAGTAAGCCTTGAGCTCGTGTGGTCCAGGTCAATCTCCCACCGTTCCAAAATAAACAAATCTGTGCTATGTAACACAGAATACAGTGGATAGGTGCTTGCCTTGCATAAGCAGACAAGTTTTGATCCTTGGCTTTTATTTGTAAATTCCCCAACCACTGCCAGGAGTGAGCCCAGAGTCGAGTCAAGAGTAAGCTCTGAGCACACCTGTTTGGGTTTTTTTTTGCTCCACCCCCCAAAAAAAAAGAAATCAACAAATGTAGGGTTGGAGAGATGGCTCAAAGAGCAGAGCATGTAGTGTGCAAGCATTCAATCTCTTAACATGGTACCAGTTTGCCCAAAGGAATGCACTTTAGACTCCCTAGAGTTCAACAGGATGTGGCCCCAAAATAAAAATAAATTTAACAATGCTGGGCTTTCACATTTATAGCCAACGCCAATGGATTCCCCATCCCCAAATCATAAGACTAAACTTTAGGAAGTAATCTGGTAAGGGCCAGAGAGCTAGTTCAAAGAGCCATGTGTGCAGGAAGCCCAGGTTTAATGCCCAGCATCAAACAGTTCTCTGAACACCATCAGGTATGGCCCCAAACCACAAAACAAAACACTGTTCACAGCTAAAAGTTCTAAAACATAAAACACTAAGCCAGACATCTTGTGAGTCTATGGGAAGTCATTTTCTTTGTTCTACAGAATCCAGAGCAAAACTTAAGATGCTTCATAAATATTCACTGACACTATCTATATCTAGTCTTGACTAGAGGACACCATCCAATCAAATAAATGATTATGATACTCAAAACTAAACTCAAGAGAAGTCCTGATATTGAGAATCAAACTGCTAGTAGGGGCTAGAGAGAGAGCTCAATAGGCTGCAGGGCACACTGCAGGCAAGAGGCCTGAGTGTAATCCTCAGTACTGCCAGATGTGGCACAGAAATTAGAAAGGGAGTGTGCTGTGAGAGTGAAGGTGCAGCTTAGCAGTACAGCATGTGCCTTCCACACCAGATGCCCTGTGTTAAGAGTCCCAGCACCACAAGAAAAGTCTTAGGTCTCCCCCAATACCTTTCCTGTCCCCATACTTAAAATACAAAGTGTGAGGAAAGTCAGGCTAAGCTCAACAAAAATTGTAAACAAGAAAAAAATTCTCTAACAAAAAGATCCCCATTTGCAAAAGACCATGTATCTTCTCACAGCCCCAATTAGTATTTATTTAATACCACTTCCTGTAAAGCTAATAAAATTTGATAGTTTAAAAAATAGGTTATGAGTCTTAAAGCTTGATATTCAAAAATCAAGTTAAAAAAAAGAAAAACCCAGGAAGTTTCTGAGTGTATTATGAGAATAAACTTCAAAATGTCCTTACCATCACCCTGCATGTCTGAAGTCCATAGTGTCAGATTATCACGTAACAACTGCATGATAAGTGTAGAGTCCTTATAGCTTTCTTCACTCAGCGTATCCAGTTCTGCAATTGCATCATCAAAAGCTGCTTTTGCCAACCTGTACGGATTGAAAATACAGCATTATCAAAAAAGAAAAAAGGGATTACAAATGTGCAATTGGTAAACAGTAACTATGAGACAGCTGTGTATTTTTTTAGGGGGGGGGGGGTAAGGGGTTTTTTGGGTCATACCGGCAATGCTCAGGGGTTACTCCTGGCTCTGCACTCAGGAATCACACCTGGCGGTACTCAGGGAACCATATGGGATGCCAAGGATTGAACCCAGGTTGGCCATGTTCAAGGCAAAGCCCAGCCCGCTGTACTATCAATCCAGCCCCATATACTAAAATATGTAGTATATTTTAAAGCACAGCTTTTTCTGCGGGGGGTCTTGAGCCAAACCTAGTGGTACTCAGAAATCCTTCTGGTGATCAAGGGGGGCCATGTAGTACTAGGCATCAAGCCTGGGTCAGCTGCACGCAAGCCAAGCACCTTAGTCCATACAGTCTATAAAAAGGAAACGGTTATGCCTGAGCAATAGTACAGCAGGCAGGGCATTTGCCTTGCACATGGTGGACCCAGGTTTTATCCCTGGCATCCGATATGGTCCACCAGCACTTCCAGGAGTTATTCCTCAGCACAGAGCCAGGAGTAAACCCCTGAACACTGTCAGGTATAGCCCAAAACTAAAAGAAAAAGAAAAAAAATTTAATTAAAAAAGAAATAAGAAGGAAAATGTCACTTTGGACTTAGTATTTCAGATGTGAATTGTGCTACATTTCCTGAGTCCCTTGTGTGTCCTCAAACTCCAAGATTTCCACTCCACCAGAAGTAGTCCCAGAGCATGGTATGACCCCCCCGGAAACAAATCATGATTCTATTATTACTCAGTTCCAGTAAATGACTCACTTCTTTAATAAAGTTTTAATGCTGAAAAAAAAAAATACTTTTAACATCTTAAAGCAACACAAAGCCCATAAAAATGCTAACATACAAACTATTTCATTTACAAAAGAAAAAACACATTTATTGTGTACTGTAACAAAATCAAAGGGAAGCAAAGAAGACTAAAATCTTAAAACAACCTAAGATCTACGGACAAAGGCAAACTTGCCTGCCTTAAAAGCATGAAGCCAATTCCAGTCTCTGCCCACATGACTGAATGCAATCTGACCCTAGGTTCCCTGGCACAACAAAAAGTATGCAGCTTTTTCTGTAAGTGTGAGGAAAGCAACTGAAAAACAGTAACCTCCAGCAAGGAATATCCACCCAGCACCACCCTAAAAGCACCAGGAAGTAGGTAGCTCAAACCACCATAAAGTCTTAAAATGAATCAAACCAAAAATATAAGAGCTGAAACTGAGAGGGAAAAAAGCTTCGAAAACAAAAAAGTTCCTAATATTGGAACGCAATTTTTCATGTTCAAAGCACATGAAAAATAAATATTTAGATATCTTAAGACTTCAACAGCAAATGCTTTTTTGTTGTTTTAGAGCTACACCACGCAGTGTTCAAAAGCATGAGCGTTCATTTTGTTCTGTCCCTTGGTTCTTGGTAATCTCCACCTGCCTGTTTTTACCTCTGATTAGAGCTATTTTGTCTGTATTCCAAGTTGATACATGTTGTGTAACATAATCTAAATTTAACGGCTGAACAAAGCAGTTTATATAAATATAAAATCATTTTGTCTAACCACTTCCTAGTGGCAGAGCCAGAAATACCCCACAAGCACTGCCAGGTATGGCATAATCCCCTCACTCCAACCCCAGCAAATTTGTTTCAAGCGATGATCAAGCATAGGCAGAAGTTCCACTCACACAATATTATACTTTTTAGAGAGGGGGCGTGAGGGGAGGGGGGAGAAACTGGGGACAAACCAGGCCAAGCTCAAGGGACGGTATTTGGGTGCAGGGGCTGGAACCCAGGTAGGCTGCATGTCCAGGCAAACACCTTACCTGCTGTACTCTCTCTCCAGCCCATTTATGTATATACACAATGCCATGGAGATAAGACTTTAAAATGAACACAATGAAATAATCAAAGAGCTGGAGCAAATACTCTGCAGCGGAAGGGCCAGGTTGGATGCCCAGCATCACTAGTAGAAACCCTGCACACCAAGTTGGGAGCAATGCCAATTATTACCCAAAATCCAAAGAAGAAAGAAAAATTATTTTCAAGTTATGTATTTAACAGATTTTGTTTCTAAAAATGTACAGAGATGTTCCTCAATTTTTAAAACCTAAATCCAAAAAGCGGAAAATTACAAAATGTGGGTCGGAACAATAATATGGCAGGGTATTTGACTTGCATGTGATTAACCCGGGTTCAATCCCTGGCACCCCAATGGTCTCTCAAGCAACACGCAGCTTTATCCATGAGCTCAGAATTAAGAGTAAGCCCTGAGCACCCCTGGTATAGTCCCCCCAAAACAAACAAAAATCTGAAATATGTGGAAACATGCATTTGTAAGATGTAAAACTGCTTATGTTAAAACAGAATATACAAACCATCACTTGCATTAAAAATGTGTACAAACAAAAATAAATAAAAACGTGTACAAAGACTGAATCCTCCTATCACAATTAACCTGTTATTTTAGTGACAAAACTGTACGTCTTATGCCAAAATAATTCAACTAAAAGTCTAAATCTTATAATAGGGTCAGATAACTCAATGGGCTGAGCACAAATGTTACACGTGAAAGGGCTGGGTTTGATCTCTGGTACTGCTTGGTCATCTAAGCCTACCCCAATTAAGTCATGAGTCCAAAACAGAGGACAAAAAGGAGAATTTTTACATGCCCAAAGGTAGTATGAGGGAAGAAGACAAACATAAGCAATTAATCTCCTTTGTAACCCTTTTCACTTTCAGTTGGAACTTCTGTACTCACCTGCAGGCACGATCAGGGGAATTAAGAATTTCATAGTAGAATACAGAAAAGTTGAGAGCAAGACCCAAGCGAATAGGATGCGTTGGTGGAAGTTCTGTCATTGCAATATCGCTAGCAGCTTTGTAAGCCACTAGGCTATTCTCTGCAGCTTCCTTCCTGTCATTCCCTGTGGCAAACTCAGCCAGATACCTGTGGTAGTCCCCTTTCCTAAAATAAAAATAAGAATTAAGAATAGTATTTTAAATGAACATAAAATATAATTAACAACAGTTTTACTGATTTTCCTTAAAAAAGTACTACTTTTTTTTTTTTTCTTTTTGGGTCACACCCGGCGATGCACAGGGGTTATTCCTGGCTCTGCACTCAGGAATCACTCCTGGCGGTGCTCAGGGGACCATATGGGAATCGAACCCAGGTTGGCCGCGTGCAAGGCAAACGCCCTACCCGCTGTGCTATTGCTCCAGCCCCAAAAAATGATTACTTGTTTTTTTTGAGATTTCATAGTCATATACAAGCAAAATCCTAAAAAAAAATTAACTGTAAGTTCTCAAAAACAAATAATTACAGGCTGGAACGATAGTACAGCGGGTAGGGTGGGTAGGGCGTTTGCCTTGCACGTGGCTTCAATTCCCGGCATCCCATATGGTCCCCCGAGCACTGCCAGGAGAAATTCCTGAGTGCAGAGCCAGGAGTAATCAGAGCATCGCTGGGTGTGATCCAAAAAGCAAAAAAACAAACAAACAACAACAACAACAAACCCACCACCCAGAATTACCACTTTATAGTCTAGCATATAGATAAATGGTATCAAATAATAGCATAAAGGTGTTATTAATAAAATCAAACAATATAAAATAGTAATTAAGGTGAACTAGATTGGGGCTGGCAATAGGGTACAGGGGGAAGGGCGCTTGTCTTGCACACCACCAAACTGGGCTCAATCTCCAGAATCCCATATGGTCCCCCAAGCCCTGCCAGAAGTTATTTCTCAGCAGAGTTAGAAGTCCTGAGCATTGCCGGTGTGCCCAGAAGCAAGATGGGTAGGTGGAACGAATATTAACTCTGCTGTCCATTACTATAGCTAGGGGAGAAACCCCACACTAGGAAACTAATGTAAATTAGGTAAAAGCAAAATTTAGTTTGATCTTCTTAAATATTAAGACTTCTGTTAACATTAAGCAAGAATTTTCAAAAAAGTATTCAAAAAGTAACATTTTTAAGACTTCTTTCCCCCCCCCTTTTTAGGCTACAATCCACAGTGCTCAGGGGACCATATGGAATTCCTGGGACCAAACCTGGGTCAGACACCTGTATGGCAAGCACCTTCCTTGCTGTACTACTTACTCTCCTACCCCAAGGCTAACTCATTCCCAAAACTCACTCCTTCGAATATTAAACTACTCCTAAGGAAAAGTCAAAATCCCAGAGCTGGGAGGTGTGGCTCAACTGGAAAAGTGCATGCCACCTGACTGTGATCCCCAACGCTACTAACTCTAAGACAGCCAACATTTAATCTTACATTTTCCCTTGTAGTATAGAACCTACATTTTATAATAGAAAACCTTGGACTCGCCAGTGTTAGCTGCTGGAATGAGGTGTTTGTCCAGTACATCCAGAATGTCACAACAGATTAACTTTAGCTCAGTCTCAACCTGGAAAAAAAAGTCAAAAATTGTTTTAAATCAAGCCTGAAATCCATCATAATTTTTAATTTACGGTGACTAAATTAAAAATCAAGTGTTTAAGTCACTTCTAATCCAACTTCACTCTTCTCACCACTCCTTAAGAATCAGTTTTATAATCCAAGACCACTGTTCAGAACTGCCTATGCCCTTTTTACTGCCTCTTAATATGTCACAGATAAGATCTGTGTACTTTGTCCTTCCTCTGACTTATTTTGCTTAGACATTATGTCCTTCAATTCCATCCATGTGGTCCAACTGTATTATTTCACCTTTTCTTATAGCTGTACAGTATATAAAACTTCTTTACTTCATCTGTTTTTGGACATCTGTGTTGTTTCCATATTCAAGCCACTGTACTAAGTGCCACAATGAACACGAGTATGCATACATCTTTTTTATTTAATGTTGTATACTGGGTGTAGAAGAGATGGAATTGTTGGGTCCTGTGGGAATTCTATCCTTAGAATATGCATGCCTCTATTCTACGGCTTCCACCTCCCCCTCAAAAGACAGCAGGGAGGCAGAAAATTTGTCTCTAGGTTGTAGAAATGACCCTACTTTCTACGCACTACGAAGTTAAGTACTTTTAGGTAAGGGGCTAGAGAGGATACCTAATGGACTAAAGAACATGTTTTACTTGTGGGAGGTCGGGTTAAATCCCTGGCCACCATATACTACATATATTCCACATTACTGGGAACAATCCCCATGCAACCCTGAGCAGATGGGTGCGGTCTCCAAACACCCCCTAAAAAGTAAAAGTACTTTCAATTCAGTTACACAATTAAGGAATTATTAAGTAACATTTATATTATTTTTTGCTTTGGGGTAGCACTCAGTGGTGCTCAGGGATCATCGCTGGTAGTATCCGCAGTATCTTATGTGGTACTGGAGATACACCAGGGTTAGCATCTTGCAAGTTGGTGCCCAAGCCCCTGTATTATCTTTCTGACCCTGACTTCTTTGTTTTGGGGGAACCACCACACCCAGAGATGCCCTGGGGCTCATATGTACTGCTGGGGATTAAACTGGAGTAAAAGCTGCAGCAAGGCATGCACCTTAACCCCTTTATTAACTTCTTTAATAAGAAAATAATTATAAATGCATTTCCCGCCACCCCCGGCAATTACCAACCTAAAGAGGGGTCAGGGACAATGGTTTAAGTGGTAAAGTATGCATCCACTTGCCATGTGCAAGGTCCAGGGAGCCTAACCTCTGCACCACACTGTAACTAAAGCACTATGGATGTGGCCACCACAATTGGGGGAAAAACAAAATAACAATGAATCTGAGCTAAAATTTGAAGCCTGGTTAAGTCACCTTCTACGAGGATGACATAAAAAAAAAAAATCGAACATAAACAGTTTGCACCAATACTCAGGTGCGTGACTACTATTATATTCAACTGCCAATTACTTTAATAGTAGATGGGGCCAGACAGTACAATGGGGAGGGTATCTACCTTGCATGCAGCCATCCAGGTTCAATCCCTGGCATCCTGTATGGTCCCAGGCATAGCTAGGAGTGACTGCTGAGTACAGAGCCAGTTACCCAATCGCTGGTCCAGAAACATAAACAATTTAAAAAATCACTTTTAATAATTTGAGATCTGTATCTAATAATGGTACCCCCCCAAATTGTACGCCAAAGCAAAATATTGTCACTCACTTCTTTTCACAGTACTTTTAACTATAATGCTCTAGTCTAGCTTAAATTCTAATCATTTCACTATTACCAGTCCTTTGTGATACATACACCAAGACCCCAGCGCCTAGAATCTTTTCCTCGGAAATGAAAAGGTGAAGAGAAGGGTTTTGGCCATACCCTGCAGTGCTCAGAGGACCATAAGCCATATCAGGGAACAAACCAAGGCAAGGCCTTACCTCCTGGCCCTACCCCAGTGAATCTTTCATCTCCCAATGTATCAGTGTCTCTCTTCACTACTTCCTTTTCTACTTTGCCCAAATCTCACTATCTAGCACATAGATTTTTCTCTTTATAACAAGCTATGAAGTATATACAAATTTCTGTTTTTGAGCTATTGCTCCCAGAGTTGGGGGGCCATCCAGTGCCGGTTTTGAAACCAGGACTGTCACATGCAGAGCATGTTTGATCCCTCTATGAGCTATCTCGCCAGTCTCTTCACACCATTAAGTTTTTCAACTCATTAGCCTTCTGAGACAACCAAAGTTGCCTGCTGATAGTTCTCACTATATTTTAGACTAATGGGAAAATAGGTGTTGGCTCTAACTTCTAAGTTATTATAATAAAATTGATCAATTAGAACCTCAGTTTGTCCTGTCAATAGTTTGGAATAATAACTACCTTTACGGGTCATTTAAAGATTAACTATTGTAGGGGCTGGAGTGATAGCACAGCGGGTAGGGCGTTTGCCTTGCACGCAGCCACCCCGGGTTCAATTCCCATATGGTCCCCTGAGCACGGCCAGGGGTAATTCCAGAGTGCAGAACCAGGAATGACCCCTGAGCATCACTGGGTGTGACGCAAAAAGCAAAAAGCAAAAAAAAAAAAAAAAGATTAACTATTGTATACTATTGTAGATATTATAAACACATCCCTACCTCAAAACTACACCAATAACAGCATGAAATAGTAAAAAGAAAGTTTTCTCTTTTCCTCCCTGTACCAACTTCATGCTCCATGCTGCTACGAGCTTCCATAATTTCCTCATTATATTGCTTCATACCTCTCTCAGCCACTAGTTCACTTCTCAACAGCAATACTATTGATACTTTGATGGGGGCAGGGTGGTTGGTAATTTGAAGGAAGGCTATTCTGTAAATGGCGAAATGTTTAACAGTAACCCTATCAACCTGCAGAAAAACCCAGGTATGCAGGACCCATAACTGAGATCTCCAAGCTCGCTCATAATGGGATTGGCCTCCTCCCCCCAGCTCCCTAGTTTTCCAGTAGCTAGGCAGTCACATCCACAAACTGCCTTGTGTCCCCCTGCACTCCCCCCCCATATAATTTCATCAACGGCCAAGATCCAGACACTATGAAACAAAGCTCCCGGAAGAGAGCACCACAGAACGTCCTGGAGCGCAGCTACGTGACCTCTCATACTCTAGCCCACTGATGTACCAAAAGTAGCACACATTTGTTTGGGTTTAACATACGTGCTTTTAATTATAAAAGGGCTTAAATGGCTCCAGGATGAAATACAACAATCTTTACACACGTTCCTCTTATGATGGTGAGAAGGTGCACGGTAGTGGGATTGGTGTTCAAACATTAAAAGTAATAGAAGTATTGTGAACAACTTTACAAAAAAAAAAAAAAGAAAAAAAACAGTAACCCTACCTTACTCAAAAATTACCAAGCTGTGTACAATTAAAACTACCTCTAAATACCCTCTGAGGGGAAGAAAATCTGACTCTGGTTGAGTCATTATACCAGATCAATGGCTATCCACCCTTTTTGGCCAATACTCATATTAATACTATCTGCACAGTTTTTAAAAAATACACACAACAGGCCGCCAAGATGTGATCCCGGGGGCCGCACATGTGTGCGGCCTCTCCGCAGCTGCACGAGCATGACTCCAGACACCAGCTAAAGTTTTCGGCATGGGCAGCTCCTCGCAGAATGTCTCCAGACTGAGAACTAAGTCGCAGCCCCATGCCTGCCCAGGAGGGGAAAGGTATTTCTCTCTCGCCTCTTCCTTGCTGGGGGTGAAGGGCGTGGTGACCGCCATATTATGACGACCACAGATGGGGTTTACAAACTTGCAATGATCCAATATCTGGAAGAAATCTCCCTAGACTTAGTTGCTAAAGTACAGAAATCCAAAACCGCGTGGCCGCAGTAGCGAGGCCTAATATCTCTTCACAACAGGTCTGACGCTAGTGGGGAACTCTTAACAATAATAGTGAGGTTTTTGTTGAAATACTGAATGTAACCAAAGTAAAGAGAAAGTAAAGTGAAATTTATCAGTTATGGGGGGGGGGAGGGGGCGGGATGGGAGGTGTACTGTTTTTTTGTTGTTGTTTTGTTTTGTTTTTGTTTTTAGTGGTGGAATATGGGCACTGGTGAAGGGATGGTTGTTTCAGTATTGTGTATCTGAGACTTAAGCCTGAAAGCATTGTAATTTTCCACAGGGTGGTTCAATAAAATTCTTTAAAAAAAAAATACACACAACAAACTTCATAGGCGGGTTTTGGATTTTGGGGGGCCATACCAGGCAATACTCAGTGGGCTATTCCTGGCCCTGCGTTTAGGAATTACCCCTGGAGGTACCAGGGGACCACAGGGAACGCCAGGGATCAAACCCAGGTCAAACATGTGCAAGGCAAGTACCTACTGTCTGTCTCTTCAGACCCCAAATCCCAAATCCTGTTATTTTCTATTACTGGGGGGAGGGGGGGAAGAATCAGAGAAAGTATCAATTGTATGGTACAAAGAAACAGCACAAATATTTTTTGAAATGCCATTTTCAAGTCACTCATGTTGCAGTTATCACTGCAACAGAAACAAAATTTAAAAGACTGGGAGACATAATTCAATGGGATAAGCATCTGCTTTGCACGAAGTCCAAGTTCAGTCCCACATGGTCCCCACCAAGCACTGCAAAAGAGCAAGACACAACCACCACTGGTATAAGTCCAAAACCAAAAATCTAGTTGTTTATTTTTTGGTGATCAAAGCTGAACACTACTCTTGCACTGAAGGAGAAAGTTTTCCTATAACTGCCCTAAAATATTCATAATTACATAATTTCATAATCAGGCTGTGTTAAAGACATAAATCTATAAAAACATTTTAAGAAAAGTTCTTTAACTTTTACCTGTTTTTGGCCCAAGAAATGTAACATGCACAAGTACTGCAAGAAATACCTCAGATTTATTAAACAGTTGATTCTGAATTATTTTGGTCATTGTACATCTTGAAACCTTTTACTGTTACAAATTTTTGCATGATAGCCACAGTCAGTTACCCAATCCCACATGGGGTTGTGGGCGCTAGGTTTACCATTTGTCGATATTCCCGGATCATTTTTAGTTTGTCTTCTCCTCCTTTGTTTTCTTCTTTCTGTTCAATGCTGCTGATTATTCTCCAGGAAGCTCTTCTAGCTCCAATCACATTTTTATATGCAACAGATAAGAGGTTTCTTTCTTCAACTGTCAACTCCACATCCATTCCTGCTACTTTCTTCATTGATTCCACCATTTCTGTAAAACAGTAAAATCAGACCTGATGAGCCAGGTGATAAAATCATGAAATTTGCTAAGTGAAGGGACCTGAAGAGTAACATGCTAAGTGAAGTTAGTATGAGAGACTGATACAGAATCTCTCTCAAACATATAACGAATACCCAAAGAAAACGAAAACAAAGAACATGAGAACTGGTACTCAGTAGAAAATGTCACTTAAGGGGGCTGGGAGACAGGACAGGGAAGAGCAACACGTGTGGTGGAGGGAAGCATTTAACCAGGAGGAGGCTGAAATGGTTGTAATGTTATGTATGAAATCCTATCAGCAACAGTACTGTAACCACAATACACAAAGACTTTAAAAAAAATTTTTTTTTGCTTTTTGGGTCACACCCAGCGATGCTCAGGGCTTACTCCTGGCTTTGCACTCAGGAATTACTCCTGGCAGTGCTTGGGGGACCATATGGGATGCCGGGGATCAAACCCAGGTCGGCCGCGTGCAAGGCAAACACCCTACCCGCTGTGCTATCACTCTAGCCCAACACTGTAAAAATTTTTTAGAAGCACCTTTTGTAAAAGCAAACAAACTGGTGGATAGTAGGCAAGTGGGGGTAGGTAGGGGGACAACGGTGGAGAGAAGTGGACACAGGTGAAAAAGATTGGTTTTGAATCATTGTATGCCTGAAGCCCTATCATGAATGACAATTTCAGCGATTCAATTTAAAAAAAAAAAAAACTAAAATAAAGTCTTATCACAGGTTTTCCTTCTCTTAAAAAGGTTAGAGAGGGTGGCGTGAGGGTTTAGGGTTTAGGTAACAATTTGCTATGTTCAAGAATCATTTTTTGCAGTGCTCAAGGGACCATATGTGGTATCAAGAATTGAACCTGGTGGGGCTGGAGCAACTGCACAGCAGCTAGGGCGTTTGCCTTGCAGGCGGCCGACCCAGGTTCAATTACCAGCATCCCATATGGTCCCCTAAGCACCGCCAGGAGTAATTCCTGAGTGCAAAGCCAGGAATAACCCCTGTGCATTGCCGGGTGTGACCCAAAAAGAGAGAAAAAAGAATTAAACCTGGGAAAACCAGAGAACGGCTACAGTGTTTGCCTTCCATGTTGCTGAACCCCAGCACCCCATATGGTTCCTGAGCACTGTCAGGAATGATATGAGTGCAGATGCAGGAGTGAACACTGAACACTGACAGCTGTGACCCAAAAACAAAACCACCACACACACACACAAAAAAAGTCAAGCAAAAATATTTTTTTTAATGAATATAGAATTGAACCCAGGTTGGCAGGAAGCAAGTGCCTTCCTTACCTGTTATACTATCTCTCTAGGCCCCAAAGTATTAATTTAATACAATCATCAAAACTAACACAATGAATTTAAAAACATGCAAAAGAAAGTAAAGAAAAAGCCATAAAAATGGAATCTAGAATTCATGGAATCAAAGCAATTGATATCAAAGCATTTTAATTCAGTTTGCAAGTATCTCTTTTATTAAAATAGTAAACTGGGACTGGAGTGATAGTACAGTGGGTAGGTCATTTGCCTTGCATTGGGCCGACCCAGGTTCAATTCCCAGCATCCCATACAGTGCCCTGAGCACCGCCAGGATTAATTCCTGAGTGCAAAAGCCAGGAGTAACCCCTGTGCATTGCCGAGTGTGACCCAAATATAAAGAATAAAAAAAGTAAAATAAGACTTTCCCATTTCCAAGAATAAATATTGTCTAAGACCATGGGTTTGACTGCTCAGCACCAATCAATTACTTTATAAAACCTAAAGTATACCTTCTGGGCCACACATGGAGTTCAATACCTATTGGGAATAGTCCAAAACAATAGGGTTTTTTTTTGCTTTTTTTTATTTTGGGTCACACCCGGCGATGCACAGGGGTTACTCCTGGCTTTGCACTCAGGAATTACTCCAGGCGGTGCTCAGGATAATCACCATATGGGATGCTGGGATTCGAACCCGGGTTGGCCGTGTGCAAGGCAAACGCCCTACCCGCTACGCTATTGCTCCAGCCCCCAAAACAATAATTTTTAAGACATTATCTTCTTACAAATTATTCCACCAAAACAATTATTTCCTATCAACCAGTCACAGGATAAGGAAATCTCCATTAACATACAAAACTAAACTGATCTTTGTGTGTTTTCATTCTCTCAAGGGTACCTGTTACCTCTAATCAAGTGGTAAGTTCTAATCAAGTCATTTAATGGCAAAACATGTGATGGCTCTAATTTTTACCACTAGGTGGCGAGCAAAGGAAGGAACCCAGATCTTAGATGATTTCTCCAAGCACAAAAAATATATTTAAGAAAAAAAAGGAAAAAAAGAAATGGCTACTTGGTACAAAGAATCAAAAATCATACAGATAATTTCTATCTGTATATTTAGCTAAATAAACATACAGATAAAAACTAGCTTCAAGAGGGGCTGGAGAGATAGCACAGCGGGTAGGGCGTTTGCCTTGCACGCGGCCAACCTGGGTTCGATCCCCAGCATCCCATATGGTTCCCTGAGCACCGCCAGGAGTAATTCCTGAGTGCATGAGCCAGGAGTAACCCCTGTGCATTGCCAGGTGTGACCCAAAAAGCAAAAAACAACAAAAAAAAAAAACTAGCTTCAAGAAAAGACATGCCATATGGGGTTCAGAGATCATTACAGTACAGCAGGTAAGGCTTCTGCCTTGCGTGTAGCTAACCTGGTTCGAGCCTGGCATCCCATATGGCCCCTGAGCACCACCAGAAGCAATTCCTTAGCACAGAGCAGGAATAACCCCCCTGAGCATTGCCAAGTGTGGTTCAAAACCAAGAAAAACTGAATGACATGCCATACAGAACCTCAACTTTTACTAATTCAAAATCTTGAGACCCAAATGTGTATTTTACATTAACACTACCTGCACCTATAGCTGTTTGTGATGCAGCTGGTGCCTTATTAAGTGTGCTAAAATTATGTGTAATCTCAGGAAAATGTTTTAAAATTTTACCTCAATATGTTCTTGAAAATATTAATGTGATGGGCCAGAAAACTAGAGCCGCGGCTAAGAGGCCTGCAGTGCATACAGCTGACGCAGGTTCAATTCCAGCACCCCATATGGTCCCGAGTCCCCCAGGACTGATCTGAGTGCAGAGCGAAGAGTAAGCTAGAACTGCCAGGTGTCCCCAGTGCCACCCCCTGCTCCAAATCTGCTATTATAAGGGAATAACTAATGCCCAAAGCAAGAGAATCAGAACTGGTCTACAGGATTTAGCTTACTAAAGGTGGGGGGGGGAAGCAGAACCTCTGGCCTTTTCTTACAGTTAAACTAAGATGGAGTAATTCCAGTCTCAGACCTACAGACCCAGGGAATAAATCTTTGCAAAATCTTCATACAAATGTCCATGGGGGGTGGGGGGAGAGACATACAATTGTGGCAGGTCCGAGCAAGGCTCTGCAATAGAAAGCACTTTCCTTGCATGTGAGGCCATAGACTCAATTCCAGGCATCATGGGAAGAAAAAAAAAGTACAATTAATGACATGCAAAATTCTCAAATACACTGTGCTAACTAGAAAAAAGAACTGTTGACTACCCTTACAGTTACAGAACAATGCAAAACTATGAAGTAAGTAGCAGTAATTAAGATACGGATGAAGTAAAGAGTTTGTATGCAAAGGAGTAAAGATATAATGTAGGAGGTGATTAAATTGGTCTACCTGTGGTGGTTATATAACTATGTATTTATCAAGTTATTTAACTGGACATGTGAATGTGATTTTTTGTTATTTAAATTTTAAAAAATTAAGCCTGAATAAAGCTGGGTTTCCACCCCCCTTTGGGGCCCACCAGGCAATGCTCAGGGGTTACTTCTGGTTCTGCACTCAGGAATTACAATTACTCCTGGCGGTGAAAAGCTGAATTTTTAAAAGGCAATCTTGAAGCATTAAAAAAATAATAATTAAGAGGGGAAGAACATCAAAGGACTAGTACAAATGCTTTGCATGTGAGACCTGGATTCAATGCCAGTACCAAAGTCCAGAGGAACTACCCCCAAGCAGCACTGGGGGACGTGGTCCAAATTTTTAAAAATAGGAAAAATAAGAGACGTGGTAATAAAACAATTAATTCACTTATGGGAACCAGAAAGCATTCATTTAAATATTTAGCTTTTAGCTTTTTTACTTTTTTGTTTTGGTGTGGTGTAGAGGCCACACCCAGCTGTGTTCTTTGCTCCTGGCTCTGCACTCAGGGCGCTCTCCTGCTCAGGGTGCTCATCGAACCATAAGATGCCAGGGATGGAATCTGCACCAGCTGCTCGCAGACAAGAGCCTAATCTGTTGTACTAACACTCTGGCTTTTAAAAAAACAAGTCATGAGGGGCTGGACCAATAGCACAGTGGATAGGGCATTACCCTTGCACGCACCCGGGTTCGATTCCCAGTATCCCATATGGTCGCCGGAACACCACCAGGAGCAATTCCTGAGTGCATGAGCCAGGAGCAACCCCTGAGCATTGCTGGGTGTGACCCAAAAGCAAAAAAAAAAAAAAAAAAAGGCATGAAATAAGGTCAGCAAAACTTTCAGGAGTAGTTTAGCCCAAATGCGCTACATTAATTTATGCACATAATGTTCAAGAGACCTTTCAAGTAGATATCAGTATTATTCCCCCATGTACACTGCACTGCACTGTCCCATTGTTTATCAATACTAAAGAGCTTAAAGTAAAAGCTAGATTTTCTCATAATCACATAATATTACAACCTAGGCAATGAGACTCCAGAGTTGCGCTGGTTTTATCCTGTTAGTGTTGATTTTAATCTACCTGTAAAATAAGACTTTTATTTTCAGGAGAGGCAAGATTACTAATTTTCATAACTACACACAAATTAACCTCTCCCTGAATATTAATTCCAAAATGCTTACTAACCAAGCATTTACCTCAAATATCTCTATATTTGATTCAAAATTCCTGCAAACTGTTTGAACAAATTTTTTTGCACTGTAAGGTTTTCAATCTTACAAAGCACAGACCAGAAAATACAGAAAAATAATCCCCACGGGCTGGAGCGATAGCACAGCAGGTAGGGCATTTGCCTTGCATGCAACTGACCAGGATTCAATTCTAGCATCCCATACGGTCCCCTGAGCACTTCCAGAAATAATTCCTGAGTGCATGAACCAGGAGTAACCCCTGTGTACTGCCAGGTGTGACCCAAAAAGCAATCAATCAATCAAATAATCAAAAAGAGAGATGAGTAACTTGCTCTCATAATCAGTATCTACCAGAAGCACAGAAGAGCCTGGCAATCTCCCCATGGCGTATTCAATATGCCAAAAATACAGTAACAATAACAGGTCTCATTCCCCTGATCCAAAAAAGAGCCTCCAATCGTTGGGAAAAATGAATAAGGAGAAGCCGCTAAAATCTCACGGCTGGGATGAATGGAGACGTTACTGGCACCCACTCGAGCAAATCGATTAGCAAGGGGGTGACAGTGATAGTGATAAATTCCCCAGAGGAAAATATCATGCCATTATCCTTGAAAGTTTGTCACTCTGGGGCTGGAGCAATAGCACAGCGGATAGGGCGTTTGCCTCTCACAAGGCCGACCCAGGTTCAATTCCCAGCATCCCATATAGTCCCCTGAGCACCGCCAGGAGTAATTCCTGAGTGCAGAGCCAGGAGTGACCCCTGTGCATTGCTGGGTGTGACCCAAAAAGCAAAAAAAAAAAAAAAGAAAGAAAGTTTGTCACTCGGGCTAGAGTGATAAATAGCACACAGGTAGGGTGTTTGCTTTGCAAGCGGCCGACCCTTGTTTGATTCCCAGCACCCCATATGGTCCCCTGAGCACTGCCAAGGGTAATTCCTGAGTACAGAGCCAGGAGTGACCCCTGTGCATCTCCAGGTATGACACAAAAAGTAAAAAAAAAAGTTTGTCATTCAACTGGTGGAGGGATGGGTGTTAGAACACTATGAATGAAACCTAATCATGCCTATAATCTCCAACAGACCTTTCAAGTAAATGCTAGTATTATTCAGCTTTGTAAGGGTCTATCTCGCAGTAGCATTGCAGCACTGTCATCCCGTTGTTCATCGATTTGCTCGAGTGGGCACCAGTAGTGTCTATATCGTGAGACTTGTTACTGTTTTTGGCATACCGAATACGCCACGGGTAGCTTGCCAAGCTCTCTGAGCGGCATGGAGGAATTGAACCCGGGTCAACCACACGCAAGACAAATGCCCTACCCGCTGTGCTATCATTCCAGTCCTATCTCACAGTAGTTTTTAAAAAACTATTAAAAGATTCACTCAAAAGCTTGTCACTCAGGGGCTGGAGTGATAATAGCACAGAGGGTAGGGCGTTTGCCTTTCATGCGGCCGATCCGGGTTCGATTCCCAGCATCCCATATGGTCCCTTGAGCATGGCCAGGGGTGATTCCTGAGTGCAGAGCCAGGAGTGACCTAGGCATCGCTGGGTGTGATCCAAAAAGCAAAAAAAAAAAAGCTTGTCACTCAAAGCATTAGAGGTACTGGTTTTTGCTGTAATGGTTTTAACTGATGACCTCTGCCCTTTTGCCTAAGAAAATTCATTCCTTTGAATGTCAAATCCAAACACCTTATTTTCCAAAGCCTTCAGGAGTTCTCCAATCAATGTTCGTATTTCTGGGGCCACACATGCAAAGATCAGAATTTGATCCGTGGCACCCTATATGGCCCAGTAGTACCACCAGGGGTCACTCCTAAGCAGAGCCAGGAATAACTTAAGCACCAGTGACTGGGTGAACACACACAACACACAGTGTCTTCCTAAAGGGGCATGAATTTCAGTTTCAGTCAGCTTAATAAATGGCTGAATAAACAGTAATACCCGGGTTCCATTCCTCCGTCCCTCTCAGAGAGCCCAGCTACCAAGAGTATCCCGCCCGCATGGCAGAGCCTGGCAAGCTACCCGTGGCATATTCGATATGCCAAAAACAGTAACAACTCTCACTACGGAGACGTTATTGGTGCCCACTCGAGCAAATCAGTGAGCAACGGGATGACACTGACAGTGACCCCTACATTTTAAAAAAAAAGGGGGGGTCATGAGTTCTATAACTATTTCCAGAACAGTATTTAAATACCTCGAAGAAACATGGTCCGCCTAACTGCCCAAGGTAAATTCAATATGCTGAAAGATCCAGAGACTCTGCAGTACTTTTACAGCAATTTTTAATTGAATCAGAAGCCTCTGTACAAGAAAATTTAGTTTTGGGGGCCGGAGAGAGAACAGCATATGCACAATCAACCTAGACTCGACCCCGCACCAGTGATCCCTAATCGGAAAGAAAGGGCGGAATGGTAGAAAGGAGGGAGAGATTGATTTAGATTATCCCTTAAAAAATAAATAAATAAAAATTAGAAGCATCCTCATGAAAATCTAGGTTCTGCTCATTGAATTCAGTACAGGTGTCTGTTTTTATACTTTACGAAAGTGTTTCTAAACTCCCACTAATGATCTGATCCTGAAAGCTGATCTGATCCTTGATACATGAAATGACTTGAAAACAGACAGCAGCTCACAATATAGTTTTTGTGCCACACCCAGCAGTGCTCAGGGTTTATTCCCAGCTGAGCTCAGGAATCACTTCTGGAGGGCTCAGGGGTCCATATGGGGTACTGTAGATTGAACCCGAGTAGGCTGTGTGTGAGGCAAATGTCCTCCCCACTGTACTATCCATAGTTCCAGCCCCTCATATGTTTTAAAGACTGGTCACAGCATGTGAAGAGAAGGAAAGAGAGTGGAAGGGAGAGGAAGATAAAAAGCAATGGGGGCCTGGTCAGGAGAGTCAGGTACAAAGGTGGTATTAAGGAAAGATAGAACCAAGTAAACCACTCAACAACACTGAAATCAAGAGAGCCAAACTGGGGCTGGAGCAATAGCACAGCGGGTAGGGCAGCTGTTTGCCTTACACGCGGCTGACCCGGGTTCGATTCCCAGCATCCCATATGGTCCCCTGAGCACCGCCAGGAGTAACCCCTGTGCTTCACCAGGTGTGACCTAAAAAGCAAAAAAAAGTAGTCTGTAATTTAAAAGTGCTATTTTATACAGTAATAAGATTTTATTCCTAATCAAGATGCTCTAAGAATCAACAGACCATGACAGAACCAAAAGAAAAAAAAGTTTTCTAGTCCAGTGAAAGTACTAGTGTATCTCAAACACATAATTTAGGATAACAAAAATGCAAAGAGAGGGAGATGGCCCATAGTGCTGGAGCGCCATCTTTGCATGCAACAGATCAGGGTTGACCCCTGGCACCACAGATGGTCTCCCAACTCCTTACAGGAGTAATCCCTGAGTGCAGTCAGGAGTAAGTCCTGAGCCCCATCAGGTGTGTGCCACGCCCACCCAAGAAAAAAACAAAAACAGCAAAAAAAGAAAGAGTAAACAAGAAAACTAAATGTTAGTCAGGATTTGGATAAAACAGCACCCAGAGAGAGCACAAAGGCTCAGGACACAGTGGATTGGTACATAGTGGATTCAAATTCCCTGATACCATATATGTAAAGTTCATCCAACATAGTCAGTGGTCACATCTGAGCGCAGAAATAAAGACCCTCCCCAAAAAAAACCAAAAATAATTATGGGGTGGTGGTGAAAGCTGCATGACAATATTAATGTATTAATAACCCTGAACCTCTGAACTTTATATTTATACTTAACTATGTTTAAGATAATTTTTTTTTTTTTTTTGCTTTTTGGGTCACACCCGGCAATGCACAGGGGTTACTCCTGGCCCTTCACTCAGGAATTACCCCTGGTGGTGCGCAGGGGACCATATGGGATTCTGGGAATGGAACCTGGGTCGGCCGCGTGTAAGGCAAACAGCTGCCCTACCTGCTGTGCTATTACTCCAGCCCCTACGCTTAAGATAATTTAACAATGGTTAAATTTTACTTCTGAAATTTAAATGAGTGAAATTTTCATTTAAACAAGTTTAAATTTTGGGGGCTGGAGCAACAGCACAGCGGGTAGGGCGTTTGCCTTGCATGAGGCCAATCCGGGTTCTAATCCCAGCATCCCATATGGTCCCCTGAGCACCTGCCAGGAGTAATTCCTGAGTGAAGAGCCAGGAGTAATCCCTGTGCATCGCCGGGCGTGACCCAAAAACCAAAATAAATAAATAAACAAGTTTAAATTTTAAACTCATTTAAAAGTATGATCTCAGGGCTGGAGCAATAGCACAGCGAGTGGGTACGTAGCGTTTGCCATGCACTCGGCCGACCCGGGTTTGATTTCCAGCGTCCCATATGGTCCCCTGAGCACCACCAGGAGTGGTTCCTGAGTGCAGAGCCAGGAGTAACTACTGTGCATCAACCAGGTGTGACCCAAAAAGCCAAAAAAAAAAAAAAAAAAACCAAAAAATTTTTTAAAAAGTATGATCTAAAACAGCTCCACTGCAAATTGATAATCCCCCTTCTCAAATATTCAAAAAGTAACCTGGATGACATGATCAGAGTGAATTTTCAGATAACTAAGATCTATCTTTAAAAACCTGGGACTGGCGTGATAGCACAGTGGGTAGGGTGTTTGCCTTGCATGCGGCTGACCCAGGTTCGATTCCCAGAATCCTATATGGTCCCCCAAGCACCGCCAGGAGTAATAATTCCTGAGTGCATAAACTAGGAGTAACCTCTGTGCATCTCTGGGTGTGACCCAAAAAGAAAGAAAAAAAAAACCCTCCAAAGACCCAAAATAAAAAACTCAAGGAAATAAATTCCTCGCCTAGAAGAAGGCAAGCTTCCCAACTCACTGTGTCAAGCAGAAAAAATGTAAAGGGATGACACAGAACTATAGTGAGAACGGTTGGTAAAATGGAAACTGTAAAACTTCTTTTGTAATTATAAAAATCACCTCAACAAAGTTGTCTCGAGACCAAATCATTAGTTATCAAGCATGGCTGTTTAATATTACTAGTTTGGGCCTTATCAGAATGCATTTTATATGAATTCATCTATAATCACACAGAAGTCTTTACCTCCATGAGATAAACTAATGTAACATTTATAGTAAAAACTTGGGCCAGAGTGATGGTACAGTATGTAGGGCACTTTGCCTTGCAGAGACCTGCAAGCGATAGTACAGTGGGTAGAGCATTTGCCCTGCAGGCGGCAGACCAAGGTTTGATCCTCTGCAGCCCATATGGTTCCCTGAGCACTGCAAGGAGTTTTTGAGTGCACAGCCAGGAGTAACCCCTGATCATTGACAGGTGTGACCCAAAAAGAAAAAAAAAAAATCAACCAGACTTCCTAAAGCAGACAACTTCTCAAACTCTACAACACTGATAAACCAAGAATAACACACCAGATTGAATGGAATGTAATATAGACAGCAAACTACAATTAGCAAAATATAAATAGTTATAGGGCTTACCCTATAACAACATCTTAATGATCTCTTATGCAAGGTTTACTGTCTCCATGATTGGATACAATCTTCACTTTCTAAGAAAATATTTTTGATCATATTTTTAGCAAATTATAACAAGCAATATAAAATAAATTATTGGGGTCCAGCTATAGGGGCAAACTTAAGAGATGGTTAACCAGGGAAAGTTGGAGATAATAGTGGTGGGATTGGTGCAGTGGTGGTGGGATTGGTGTTGGTATATGGAATGTCTAACAAATCATCATGAGCAACTAAAAAACAAAGAAGAAAAAAAAAACTGCGTAAACCCCACCATTAACAGAAGGAAAGTTTTTTAAGGGGCTGGAACAAGTATAGCATGTAGGTCCCATGCATATGGTCCCCAGAGCCCATCGGGAGTGATCCCTGAGCATTGCCAGATGCGGCCCCAAAACAAAACAAGAAATTTTTTTTGTTTGTTTTTTTGGGTCACACCCGGGGTTACTCCTGGATCTGCACTCAGGAATCACCCCTGGCGGTGCTCAGGGGACCATATGGGATGCTGGGAATTGAACCCAGGCCGGCCGCATGCAAGGCAAACACCCTCCCCGCTGTGCTATCGCTACAGCCCCCAAAAAAGAAATATTTTAACAACAGAAATCTGAAGCACGTGCATGCAAGCAAGCAGGACACCAGAGTCAATTACCAGAACAGCATGGTTCCTTCAAGCCAGGAGTGACCCACAAGAAGACCTAAAGTGGGGCTGGAGTAATAGCACTGCGTGTAGGGTATTTGCCTTGCACGCGGCCAACCAGGGTTCAATTCCCAGCATCCCATATGGTCCCCTGAGCACCACCAGGAGTAATTCCTGAATGTAGAGCCAGGAGTAAACCCTGTGCATCGCCGGTTGTGACATAAAAGGGGGGAGGGGGGAAGAGCTGAAAGTAGCTTCACCTGTGAGGCCTGAAACTAAACCAATGTAATTAAACTGAAATATTAAGTGCCTAAATTAAAAAAAAAAAAGTAAGCCTAAAACCTGTTTTTTGGGAGACAGAGGAATTTCTGGGGCTAGAGCAATAGCACAGTGGGTAGGGCATTTGCCTTGCACGCGGTCGACCCGGGTTCAAGTCCCAGTATCCCATATGGTCCCCTGAGCACCACCAGGAGTAATTCCGGAGTGCAAAGCCAGGAGGTAACCCCTGTGCATTGCCAGGTGACCCCCCCAAAAAAAAAGGAGTTTCTGGCTCTGTATTGGGGGCTCATGTGTAGTGCTGAGGATAAAACCAGGATGAGTTGGGGGAACCAAATCTTAACCCCTGTACTCTCCAATCCTTAATTAAAAATACTACCTAAATATACATGTGTTTTTAAAAAGCCTCTGAAATGTCAATTAAACCACATTCATATAAATTTCATTTAAAAGAGCAGAAATAGGGCTGGAGATAATACCAACAGGTAGTGTGTTTGCCTTCCAGGTGTAGCTGACCCAGGTTCAATCTCTGGCATCCTACACACTCCCCAAAGCACTACCATGCAGGGCCAGAAGTAACCTCTGAGTGCCAATGAGTATGGTCCAAAAACAAAAAAAAAATTAAATAAAAAAAAAATAGAAGAACAGAAACAAAGCTGGAGATATCGAACAGTAAGATGCTTGCCATGACCCCCAGAACTCCATATGGTCTCTGAAGATCCCCTTTTACATTAGGTAAATTTACATTAGGTAAATTGCACATGCAGCAGATGCAGCTGAATCCCTGGAATCCCAGTCTGATAACTGAAGCACCACCAGAGGTGATTCCTAAATGAAGAGCCAGGAAAAGCCTTGAGTACCAGCAAGTGTGCCAAAAAAAGGAAAAAAGGGCATGAAAGGCATTAAATGTAAGGAGTTCAACCTACCAATCTTTACTTAAAAAATAAAAGCGGCCAGGTAGATGAAGCACATGCCTAGTTAGCACACACTGGTCCACATCCAGCCCCAGCACCATGTGGCCTCCCAAACACCACTGAGGTTGGCCCTGGTGGTTCTCAGGATCACTGGGGCAAGCACTGGCCTGGTCTGGAGGTTTACAAGAATGACACAGAATGATAAGATACAGAAGAACCCGTAACTTCAGAAACAGTACTTCAAATTAAATCTAATTTTGCAAAATCTACCTGATTTGTACTACTAAACTTCTACAGGCTTGTTTCCTGAGAAACAACTTGGGATGGAGTTATAAGAGATCACATGGACGACACAGTAAATTGTTGAGCACTTAAGTCTGGTTTGGGGGGCTGGAGCAATAGCACAGGGGGTAAGGCATTTGCCTTGCACGCGGCTGACCCCGGTTTGATTCCCAATATCACATATGGTCCCCTGAGCACTGCCAGCAGTAATTCCTGAGTGCAGAGCGAAGAGTAACTCCTGTGCATCACCAGGTGTGACCCAAAAAAGCAAAAACAAAAAAAAGTTTGGTTTGGGGTTTTTTTTGTTTGTTTTTGGAGGGGACCCACACACACACACCTAGGGATACTCAGAGATAACTCCTGACTACCTGGCTCTGTACTCAGGAATCACTCCTGATGGTGTTCAGGGAACCACATAGGATGCTGGAGATAAAACCTGGGTAGGCTGCTTGCAAGGCAACCACCCTACCAGCTACACTATGGCTACATGCATGGCCACTGTCTTAGATGTTATACAATTGCTCCAGCTCAAAAGTTACAAATGCGGGGCCAGAGCGATAGCACAGTGGGTAGGGCGTTTGCCTTGCACGCGGCCGACCTGGGTTCGATCCCCGGCATCCCATATGGTCCCCCAAGCACTGCCAGGAGTAATTCCTGAGTGCAAAGCCAGGAGTAACCCCTGAGCATCGCTGAGTGTGACCCAAAAAGCAAAAAAAAAAAAAAAAAAATTACAAATGCACTTTAAGATGTATATGTGCATGTTGCCCAAATCAGTGATTTTATTTTATTTTTTTAGTAACTTAAAGGACTATAACTGACAAGGTTATTGATAGATAGCGATAGCACAGCGGGCATTTGCCTTGCATGCGGCAGACCCGGGTTCGATTCCTCCACCCCTCTGAGAGCCCAGCAAGCTACCGAGAGTATCTCACCCGCACAGAAGAGCCTGGCAAGCTACCGTGGCGTAGGTGTGCCAAAAACAGTAACAAGTCTCAAAATGGAAACATTACTGGTGCCCGCAAATAGATGAGCAACAGGATAACAGTGATACAGTGATAAAGTATTTTAACACCAGTTCCACCAGTGTCAACTTCTCTCCACCTGGGCTCCCATTGGACATAAACTCCAGACCCCCTCCCACGCCCACCACTTTGACAGCCAAGCCTCAATCAGGAGTTATTCCAGGCAGTGCCAGGGGACCATGAGATGCTAGGGAGCTCTACTCACTGTACTACCGCTCCAGCCCCCGCCCCCAGCCTCAAATCTTTAATAAATACTTTATGTAACTAATTTAGTCAGGCATCTGAGAACAAACGGTCTATTTCAGAAATCCTCAACTTTGGCTGCATTCTAACCTAGGTGAACAAACTAGATTTTTGTTAAAATATGGTTTTGTGTTAGTTTGCCTACAATGGTCCAATTTGGTTTTACTGTGTGCATGGCACTAAGGTTAAGGAAAGGCAGCTTGCCTAGAGGTTCTGGGCCACACCCACTGGTGCTAGAGTTCACTCATGGCAGGGATGTGGCATCATGAATCAAACTTCGTTGATTGGCAAGGCAAGCTCCATTCCCATGGTACTATCCCTCTGGCCCAATCTCTTCTTTTTTTTTCTTTTTGGGTCACACCCAGCGATGCTCAGGGGTTACTCCTGGCTTTGCACTCAGGAATTACTCCTGGCGGTGCTTGGGGGACCATATGGGATGCCGGGGATCGAACCCGGGTCGGCCACATGCAAGGCAAACGCCCTACCCGCTGTGCTATTGCTCCGGCCCCCCAATCTATTACTTTTAAGGTTTGCTTTTTTTTTAATTCACAAACTCTAAATTCAAAGTTATTTTGTTTCTTTTTTCTTTTTTTTTTTTGGTTGTCTTTTTTTGTTAAGTGAAAAGGACAAGCTGCTGAATAACAAACATGTATGTTAATTCTATGAAAGAATATAGCACTTGGGCCAAGGGAATGGCTCAGCGGCAGAGTGCCTGCCTTGAATTGTAAAGCTAGAATTTGATTTTCGGTGCTGCCCATATATATAGTCTCAATCCTGTCTTGTCAGCTCTGCTGATCTGGACCCACAGTAGTGCAACAGTGAGTGAAATCTCAAATCTCTGAAGCACCAGTCAGGATTCAAACATCAAAACAACTGTGACCTCCAGCAAGCACCGAAAATGTGAGCACCACAACCACAGGTGTGTGATCTCCAGTTATTAAGCAAACAACAACAACAATAATAATAATAATACAAAGCCAGGGATATAAGCTGTGGTAGAGTATACAAATGCTTTGCATGCTGGAGATTCAAGTTTGAACAGGTACCAAATGATCTCCTGAGCACCACAGGAAGCAGCACAGAATAGTCAGGACAATTACTAGGTGTAGCCCAAAAACAAAAATTCAGGGTCTGCAGCAATAGCACAGCGGGTAGGGCATTTGCCTAGCACTCGGCTGACCCAGGTTCAATTTCCTAGCATCCCATACGGTCCCCTAAGCACCACCAGGGGTGATTACTGAGTTCAGAGCCAGGAGTAACCCCTGAGCATCGCTGGTTGTGACCCAAAATGAAAAAAAAAAATTCCAGCATATGTGTAGACCACGTATTTCACAAAATTCTTTATATTCCAGCTAAAGCAACAGTATACAGCACATAGGGCGTTTACCTTACACACAGCCACCCAGGTTCAATTCCCAGCATCCCATATGGTTCCCCAGACAACCAGGAGTGATCCTTAAATGCAGAGCCAAGTGTAAACCATCACAGGAGGGTGTAGCCCCTCCCTACCACACCCCCCAAAATTGTAATGGCATACTGGTGCATTATTTATCTCTTTATTCTGGTCAGTGAAGCATATAAAAAGTTCTGAGAAAAAAAAATAGGGAGCAGTAGTACAACAAATAGGGTGTTTGCCTTGCATGTGGTTGACCCAGATGTGATCACCAGTATCCCATATGTTCCATGAACACTGCTAGGAGAGTGAGCATCACTGGGTGTGGCCCAAAAATAAAAATATTTTTTATTACCTGGGCTGGAAAAAATGATCTGAAAGGGCTAGAACACACGCTTTGCATCAGGGTGGATTCACAGACACCACCAGGATGTGAGACTGGCCCCAAGCACAACCGGGAATTGCACACACACATGCGCGCACCCACCCCCACCTCCACCAAGGAATTGTACACACATAAGCACATACACCACCACCAACACCAAAAAGGGGAGAAAAAGACAGCAGTTTGCCAGAGGAATAGCATAAGGGCTATGGCACTTGCCTCTCTACAGCTGATTCCAGTTTGCTCCCTGGCACATGTGGCCCTCGGGCAGACCCTGACTCAGAAACCCGAAGGCCAGAGCAAGCTATGAGCACAGCTGGTATGATGTAATAAGTCCCTTCCAAAAAGTTCCAAAAAGTTATGGGATAGAGTTAAAAAGCCGTTAGGGTTGTTTCCTTGTGTACAAGCAACCCTGGTTCGATCCCTGGAGCCACATATGGTCCCCAGAGCACCACCTGAACCAGGAATATGTCCTGAACACACTGGACATTTCCAAAGACCTCCCCCAGAAACAGACTCCTGGGGCTGGAGCAATACGGCGTTTGCCTTGCATGCGGCCGACTGGAGTTCGATCCCCAGCATCCCAAAAAGGTCACCCAAGCACCACCAGGAGAAATTTCTGAGTGCATGAGCCAGGTGTGACCCCCAAAAAAAGAAAAAAAGACTCCTCTCTCATGGTGTATTCAATATGCCAAAAACAACAAGACGTTACTGGTGCCTGCTCAAGCAAATCAATGAACAACAGAACAATAGTGCTACAGTGGCCCCCAAAAACCAAGTTACACTTCTAGTAGAATGGAGTAGCTATAAATATTTACTTGATACAACTGCACCGTTTAATTTTTAATTCAGTTTTACCTTTTGTAATTAAAAGATACAAAGTGGGGAACCAGAGTGATAGAACTTGCTCTACATATTAAGATATTAAAATAGGAAAAAAACCTTTGAGGAAACCATGACAGCACACAAACCAAATGTTATATTGAATCTGCTTCTCAGAATCTCCCCAAAGAAAGAAACTGAAATTGCAGAAACTTTTATCTTAGATATTAGTATTTCACTGCAGCAGACTAGCCAAAAACGAATTTATAACTTACAACCAATAAACCATTATTTTTTTTAATAAACCATTATTAACTTCAGAATAGGAAAAATATTTAAGAGTAACTGGTCTAGAGGAGAAAGTCAAGGTCCCCTAAGATCACTCCCAATGCCCTCCAAATAAATGCCTGGAAAAAAAAAAAAAAGAGGCCGAGAACCATACTGTTGTTATTACTAAAAGGAGCCCCTCCCAAAGGATGCTCAGGAGAGGGTCCATGACCCAAGGTGCATCGCTGGGAGGCATCCAGGCCTGCACCCAACAAATGCTTGGGGGACCAGGTGGATCAACCTAGGTAGAGTAAATGCTAAACATGTACTATAGTATACTATCACCCAATTAAGCAACCCACAAAACTTTTTTTTTTTTGGCTTCGGGGCAACATTTGGCAGTGCTCAGGGTTTACGCCTATGTTCAGGGATCATTCTTGGTGAGACTCAGGAGACCACATAGGGTGCCGGGTATCTAACCTGGATCAGTCACATGCAAAGCAAGCACCCAACCCACTGTATTATCCCTCCAGCCCCAGTTCAGACCAGTTACCCAGCCTTTTCTTTCATAAACCCTCAGCTCTCTGAGTTGCTTAATTGTGGTTTTCATATGCTTAATTATTTCTTTTTCTCTACTGAAAAGGTTTTTTTTTGTAGTGTCAGGGATCAAATCTAGGTCTCATGACTTCATCATCATTTTAAGCCGTATCTCCAGCCTTCAATAGCACCTGAAAATATTTGGGGGCGAGACAAGAGAGCACAGGGCAGTTAATGTACTTGCCTGGTAGCTGACCGTGGTTCAATTCAACATATATGACACAGCCCTGTGCTCAGGGATTCACTCCTGGAAGTGCTTAACAAGCCAGAGATTGCACCCAGGTCAGCAAGTTGTAAGGCAAGCATCCTACCCACACTGTACCATCTCTCCAGCCACAGGAGTGACTCAGTGCAAAGCCAGGAGATCCCAGAGTGCTGCCAGGTATGGCCTAAGAGCCAAAAATAAATAAAGACACTGAATGAAAACATTCATGGAACCAGAGGTGGCAATTCACCAAATTAGAATTACTCTAACATGCCTCAGATTGTATGCTAACTTGACCAAAGTGTCAAAGAAAAAGAATCTATGAGCAGGAGCAATAGTACAGCAAGCAGGGCATACACTGGGTAAAGAGCCTACCTTGCACACAGCCAACTCATGTTCAAGCCCCAGCACCTCATATGGTTTCCCCCCAAGTCCACCAGGAGTGGTGATCCCTGAGCAGTCAGGAGTAAGCTCCAGGTACTGCAGGGTGTGGTCCAAAAACCACAAAGGAATAAAAAGAGAGAGAAGAAAAAGAATCTAAAAACGATCATTCTGGGGCTGGAGTGATAGCACAGCGGGTAGGGCGTTTGCCTTGCATGCGGCCGACCCGGGTTCAAATCCCAGCATCCCATATGGTCCCCTGAGCACGGCCAGGGGTAATTCCTGAGTGCAGAGCCAGGAGTAACCCCTGTGCATCGCCAGGTGTGACCCAAAAAGCCAAAAAATAAAATAAAATAAATAAAAATAAAAAGGATCATTTTGGTGTCTCTACATCAAGACTCTGAAAACCACTACCTAAATGAGTAACAGGATTTATTGGGCTTGGTTTCTATTTTCGTCTTAATTTTCTTTGTTTCTGGGCCACACCCAGTTGTAGTCAGGACTTACTAGTGGACTCAGCTGAAGGAACACTCCTGGCAGCTAAGTAGGGTGTCAGGGATCAAACCTGGGTCATCTGCATGCCAGTTAAGTGCCCTAACCACTATACTTTGCATGCAGCCAACCGGGGTTCAATCCCTGACACCCCATATAGTTCTCCAGCAAGCACTACCAGGAGTGATATCTGGGCATTGCCAGGTATGTCCACAACCCCCCGACCTTTCCCCCACCAAAAAAATTTGTTCTGGACTGGGGACAGAGGGGCCAGGTTGGGGTGAGGGCAATGCCAAGATTCAAACCCAAGGCAACACAAATGCAAACAAGTACTGTTTTACTGAGATATTTCTGGCACTCAATCTCATTTGGAGGCATGGGGGATTGGTTTTAGGGGCACACCAGATGTGCTCAGTGCTTATTCCTGGCTGTGTACTTAAGAGATCATTCCTGGAAGTGCTCAGGAGACTGTATAGAGATCAAACCAGGGCAAGCCACAAACAAGGCAATTTCTTTATCCACTGTACATTATCTCTGGCCCCTCAACTTAGATTTGATTCATATTCCATACTGTTAAGTCACAGCAAATATTTTTAAGCTGCAAAAAAAAATTAGTAAAAATACTACAGGGCTAAAAAAATAGTTCAAATGGCTAAAGTACATTCTTTGTATGCAGAAGTTCCAGAGTTATTCCCATTGCTGCATGTTCCCCCAGCACTGCTGGAAGTAATCCCCAAATTGGCTGTGGATTAATCAGTATATAAAACCCAGGGATTCCATAAGCAAAGCACGAATCCTGTCTTAGGAGCTATCTCCAAGTTCATAGCATACTTTGAAGTTATGAAAAAAGACTAGTCTACAGAGAAAATTATTTATAAAAGCCTTTTGATAAACTATAACAAAAAGCACCAGGAAAATAGCTCACCTTTATACGTATGTCATGATACAATCCCAAATTTTTTTACAAAATCAATGTCTTAGCTGTCAAAAGTGATATTTTCTAGTAAAAATGTGCATCTTGGGTATGCTTTTCCTATCTCACTTATTAGTGAGATGGAATAGAGGATAAGGTACTTGTCTTACATGCAGTCAACCAGGGTTTGATGTCCCGCATCCATCCCATATGGTCCCTTGAGCACTGCCAGGAATAATTCCTGAGTGCAGGACCAGGAGTACTCCAAGTATCACTGGGTAAGGCCCAAAATACAAAAAATGGTGGAGTGCGACCATTGTGTTAACTCCCCCAAATTGTGCATTAAAAACAAGGAGCAACAAATTTGAGAAAATATGATAAACATGATGTAATATGGGTAACTACTGAAAATTAGGCAATACATGCACTGCCCAAGGGTGTTACATTAACACCATTTGTATCACATTTCGTAAAATTGGTTATATGTACTAAGTACACTATTAGTAATCTGAGACAGCTAAAATGCAAGTATTTTAACAATGCTTTAACTTGTATGGCGGGATTTTTTGGGGAGAAGCAAAAAGAACCCCATTAAGTGGTGATACTTTCTTGCTGTGCTCAGGAGTAACCCCGGCAGTGCTTAGGAACTAGTATGTGGCATTTGAACCAGGGTCAAGACCACCACAGCCATATGCAATGCAAGCACCTAACTCCCTGTATACTATCTCCCTGGCTCCTACTCAACTTTTATACTATGGAACCATGAGCACCAAATCCATAAATAGATGGTTTAACTCAACCTGGATTATCCAATAAACTACCTAGCAGCTACACAAATTCATTATATTGCTTGGAAATAAATTTGTCACTTTTCCACTTTGTGGCTACGCATGTTTAGTTAACAGTTAAGATTGAGGATTTTAGGGCTGAAGTGATAGTGCTACAGGCTGGGCCTTTGCTTTGCAGTCAACATCAGTTCAATCCCCCAGCATGTCATGTGTTCCTCAAGCCTGTCAGACTGCCAGGAGTGATCTCTAAGCACAAAGTCAGAAGTAAGCCCTCAACACTGCAGAGTTTGGGGAGAAACAGTGATTTTTTTTTTATCTTGAAACTATTTATTTGTGCCAATATAACTTAGGAAATAAACCCATTTGTAGCACTGTAGCACTATCATCCCATTGTTCACCGATTTGCTGGAGCAGGCACCAGTAACATCTTCATTGTGAGACTTGTTACTTTTTTTGGTATATCGAATACACCATGGGTAGCTTGCCAGGCTCTCCAACAGGGACTGAGGAACCGAACCGGGGTCAGCAGCGTGCAAAGCAAAGGCCCTACCTGCTGTGCTATCGCTTCAGCCCATGAGTATACTTACTAAAAAATACCTCAAGAGGTCATTTTTAAAAAAATTTTTAAATAGGGGCTAGAGCAATAGCACAGCGGGTAGGGCGCTTGCCTTGCACTCGGCCGACCCAGGTTCGATTCCCAGCATCACATATGGTCCCCCGAGCACTGCCAGGAGTAACTCCTGAGTGCAAAGCCAGGAGGTAACCCCTGTGCATTGCCGGGTGTGACCCAAAAAGGAAAAAAAAAATTTTTAAATAAAAGTTATTTCTCTTATGGAATATAATCAAAGTAAAGAGAAAATGAAGTGAAACTTATCAGTTACACAGGCGGGGGTGGGAGGAGGTATATTGGGGTTTTTAGTGGTGGAATATGGGCACTGGTGAAGGGATGGGTGTTTGAGTATTGTATAATTGAGACATAAGTCTGAGAACTTTGTAACTTTCCATATGGTGATTCAATTAAAAATAAGTAAATAAAAGTTATTTCTCAATGATCATAGCTGAGTAGTAGTAAAAAACAATCCTTCACAATGCAACCTTTTACAGTACTAAACATTAAAGTATTATACTTTTTATTTAAAGCATGTCTTTGAAGTTTATAAAATTCATAATAACCTATACATTAATCTCCATTCTACAAAAGAATTTTGCCTGTGCACACTACTCTTTATCCGTATGAAATAATCTTAAGTCTCCTTTTTCAAACAAAATGAGTGCTAGAGAGATAGTTCAGCAAGTAGAGTGTCTTGCATGCAGCCAAGCAGGTTTGGATAGCCAGTACCTCATATGGTCCACTGAATGTCAACAGGAGTAACTCATGAGCAGAGCTATAATTAACTCCTGAACATCATCAATTATGACCAAAAACAAAAACAAAAAAATTTTACAGAGTTCAGTTCATGTTAAAAAAAAAAAAAGTTACATACATTCCACACTGCTTTAGCTAAATAAAATCCTGATGTGACTGGAAAAACAAGCCTACCATTGACAGATCTATGCAACTTGCGCATTAGATCGCTGAAGAACAATAAATTCAAACTTAAATTAAAAAAAAAAAAAAGATAAAACAAGAAATATGGTCAGATGTTTCCTAAATAATGGTTTTCAATCACAGGTTTTCAATGTAAAAGGGTTGAAATCCTGTCCTAAATTATATAGGATTCAGTTTCCTAAAGAGAATGGAAAGGTGATCTTTGGGTTTTTTTTTTGGGGGGGTAGGGGGTCACACCCAGTGATGCTCATGGAACTCCTGACTCTGCACTCAGGAATCACTTCTAGCAGTGCTCAAGGGACCATCTGGGATACTAGGGATTAAACATGAGTCAGGGACATGCAAGGTAAGTACCTTAAACCACTGTACTAATTCTCCAGCCCCACGAGTGAGATATTTTTTGAAGTTATTTTCTGAGCTTAGGACTAACAGCAATACCTGAGTCTAACACATTTCTAAACGCAGCTCTAACTCAAGGTAGACATAACAAAGCCAGCAGACTTGGGAATTGACACTATCCGTCAAATAGACAAGTAGATATGCCAGGGAGCTCTATTTTGAGCAAACACTATATCCTTGACATATCCGTTCACCTTTGGGGGGGAGGGAAGAAGGGGGAGGGAGAAAATCTTTTCAGTTTGCCTTTAGTTGCTTTGGATGACCAACTTATCTTTTACGATTAAGGACATTTTCACTAGCATTTAATAAAAATAAGTATCCAAAATTGTTCCCAGGAACATGAATATTTAATCTACTCACAGCACAACAAAGCTATTCTGATCATTTTCTTCTTTTTGGGTCACACTTGGCGATGCTCAGAGGTTACTCCTGGCATTGTTCAGGGGACCCTATGGGATGCCAAGGATTGAACATGGACAAGTCACGTGCAAGGCAAACGCCCTACCCACTGTACTATCATCACTTGGATTTATCAACATGTAATTATCAAACTACAGATTATTTCAAAAATAGCAAAACCGGGGCTGAGTGATAGTACAGCAGATAGGGCGTTTGCCTTGTACTTGGCCACCTGGGTTCAATCCCAGCAACCCATATGGTCCCCCCCAGCACCACCAGGAGTGATTTCTGAATGCAGAGCTAGGATTAGCAAAACTATTCTTTTTATTTTGGGTTTTGTTTTTTGGGGATGGAGGTGGGTCACATCCAACAATGCTCAGCTCTGGGCTCAGGAATCACTCCTTACGGGGCTTGAAGGACCATATTACTAGGTGACAGGGAAAGAACAGGGGCCTGCCACATGCAAGGCAAGCACCCTACCTCTTTACTACTACTCTGCCAGGCAAAACCACTTTTGTTGGGGCTGGAGCCGTAGCACAGCAGGTAGGGCATTTGCCCTGCACATGGCTGACCCAGGTTCGATTCCCAGCATCCCATATGGTCCCCTCAGCACTGCCAGGAGTGATTCCTCAGTGCATGAGCCAGGAGTAACCCCTGTGCATCGCCAGGTGTGACCAAAAAAGCAAAAGAAGAAAAATAAAAAACCTACTTTTGTTGTTGTTCCTCACTACCTCTGTGACAGCTATCTGGGCTACCATTTGGAACACTGTAAATCACCAACCTTCCTCCCACCTTAAGTTTGATAAATATATAGTAAATTTAAAGATGCATTTATTGAAATGAAGCAAGGGGAAAATGTTTAAAAGCATTTGAAGATGCTGGAGATCCCCAGCATCACATAAGGTCCCCTGAGTGCCCCCAAGAGTGATCCCTGAATGCAAAGCCAGACATCGTGAGTATCTTCAGGTGCGGCCCAAAAAATGGAAAAACATTTTGAAAGCAATTTTCTTTGGAAAAGAAACCTAAGGTAGTTTACTATTTACATCTGATACAAGTCAAAAACATCAAAACTATTGTTTTAAAATAACATGCTACAGAAATAATACGAAGAACTCCCCTCTTCCAAAGACACCACCTTAGTAACATAGGTCTTTGCCCGTAAGTTTATGATCTAAATAAAGGTCAACAGACATAATGTGGCTTTGAAACTTACTAGTCTATTAGTCAAGTGACTCAAAAAACAAAAATTGGGGTTGGAGCAAATAGTACAGGGGGTTTGCCTTGTATACAGCAAACCAGGGTGATTTCCAGCATCCCATATGGTCCCCTGAGCACCGCCAGGAGTAATTCCTGAATGCAGAGCTGGAAGTAACCCTTGTGCATCACCAGGTGTGACCCTAAAAGCCAAAAAACAAAATAAAATTAAAAAAAATTAAAAATTGCTAAACCTCAGTCTCCTGAATCATAAAATGAACACTATGTACATGTCATTGTTACATAACTTTCATGTGAAATCTCGGGTTAGATCCCCAGTTGACCAAAAAAAAAAAAATCTAATTTTGTGGCCTGCAAAATGTTCTACAATATTACATAGAGTTGCAATATTTAACTGAGTACTTAATATCTAGTTACATGTTATATTTAATTCTAAAGACAAGAAGATAGCTCAAAAAAAAAAAAAAGATAGCTAAAAGGGCTGAGCACAAGTTTGTCTTGTGTGTTTTGGGTTTTTTGTTTAGGGGCCACACACAGCGTGGCTCCTGACAGGGCTCAGGGGATGGACCTCTTTGGTGTCCAGGATCAAACTCAGGTGAGCTGCATGAAAGAAAGCAGCCAACCTCAGTACTGTATCTGCAGCCTGAGCACATACACTGACTGAGGGGTGGCCTGATGAGCACCACTGGACAGGACCCCCAAACACTACTAGATGTAGCTCAAAATACCCCCCCCCAAAATTCTAACCTTTATTCCATACCTGTCTTTATTGTATATCCTGTTTAATTCATTATTAAAAGTAACTTACTATTTCCCATCCCGTATAAATAGGCTAATATAAAAAGGTAATAAGGAGTTAACTTTAAAAACACAGCCCCCCCTTCACAGACTACCAGAATAAACTAGGGATGAGACGGGTGTTTTAAAAACAGCTCTCAAGTGGTTCTGAACAAATGCCTTCCTGGTGCTGATGCACTCACAAAGGGAGAGAATAGCAAGCGGGCCATCAAAACTTTACCTTATCTCTCTCCCATGGTGTCAATCTTCACCAGGAGAAAGTGAAAGGATAAAACAATTATCTCACAATCCTACCTAGTCTCGGCCCCCTTTATTCTCAAAATAAGAATGCATTTTTTCATTCTATGTGAACTACATTATATATTAGTATACAGAAGTGGGGAATATACTAAGATCTGGTTTATGAATTCTAAAGGGGATGGGTCTGCCTCTAATTATGGCTCAATGATTTAAATACAATTTCTTAAACTACTAACCTAAGTTATGGGATGCTAGATTAAATCTTTAAGGAGTACAAACCTAACCCCACACTATTTCCTATCTGCACCCCAAAACTGTCCTTTTCCTGAACAGTTTGGTTCTTCTTTGTTCTGTTATCATTAAATGATTCATATAAATTGGTTATTTAATGATAATGGAAACTAATTAAATATTACACAGAAGTTTTTACATTCAACATTTCATGCTAAGCAAGAACATAAGTCAATTTCATATCCAAGTACCCAAAACCAAATCAAACACACTTCCCCTCTTTTTTCCACCCCAACATCTGATAAACTGGTAATGAAAAACTAAGGGAACATTTTCTGCTACTATAAATGTCTGCACGCAACAAAGGAGCATACACAGATGGCAGACAGATTCTTGGACATCCTTGGTCATCCTCTAAATCCTTTTCAATCAATCCACACCTATCTTGGACTTAACAGTCACAGCACTTCTCACAGCACTGTAGTTCCTAATTTTCCTTCCTCCTTAAACTTCTGAAGGAAACACCTACTATATGGCTATCACCTTGCGCCTCTGATCCAAGTTTTTAGTCAAAAATCCTCATCACTCAAATCCAACATAGTATCACTATACTATCAATTATTTGGAAGCTACACTGGAACTTCCAAGTCAGTATTTACAAGAAAAGTACAAAGTAAGAAAATTTCCCTTTTGGTTATCAGTTTTTCACTAGGAGTCTTGAGAAAGTACAGAACATAATGTATTTAAACAATTTCAAGTTTCCTCCCAGGGGCAATAGTAGATTAAGACAATCTATTTGGGGCAAATGGGGCTAGAAGGAAGAAACCTTCCATTACAAGCTCAGCTACAATTGTTTGATTTTTAAACACTGAAATAAAGACAAATATGACCTTGAGCTGTATGGACTTCCCTCATCTTTGTCCCTTCCCTCTCCCAACAGGAACCTTGTTCAACACAAACGGCAATTGGGGGAGAAAAAAAAGGGGAGGGGGAAGGGTCCCATATCTTTCCTAAGTTTGAATCTTCTTCTGAAGTTTTCAGTTTCCTAAATTTGGGGCCTTTTCCCCTAATTTTCGAATTCCCGAATACTAACATATGACACACTGGGACTGTTCCTGAGGATTCGCACATGACCAAATTGGCATTCAAAGAAAGCTAGGCCCTGAACAGCATTTTGAAAAGCAACAAAAACCCGAGATGAATCAACCAGCACTTGACTCCATCTCTCACGCTCAAAAGCTTCAAAACCACAGAAACCACATCTGTGATTTCTGTTGTTGTTTTAATAACGGGTGTGAGGGCCATTCGAATACCTAAGTCCAAAGTGGGGTGGAGAGAAGGGAACAATTCCAACGAGCAGCAGTCTGTGGCTAACAAGACACAATGGGCATTTCCATCAAGTTCTGGAAAACGTCTGAAGAATCTGGAAAATGTCTCCAAGAACCGTTAGGAGCCAAGCAGCAATCAACAATGAGCCGTTCAAATGTGTGCATAAAACCACGTAAACGGGGAGAAGGGGGGGGACAGGAGCTGCGGGGACCCTCTGCTCATAATCCCCAAGCCCCCCGGCTGCGAGGGGCGGGGGGCGGGTTGAGCTCCCGAGCGAGGGACCCACAGGCCTTCCAATCCCGGAATGCAGCTACTGAACGGTGTCTGGACAAGTTTATTTCTCAACAGGTCCTTCCATTTGTCCGAACGGTGCGTGTGAACCGGAAAAGCGTCAGTTTCGCAAACGCCCGGGCGAGGAGCCGGCGCCGGGCAGGGACCCGCGCGTCCCGGGGCCCGTTTTCCCTCCACCAGGAAGCCAGGGCAGGCCCGCCCCAACTTCCAGCCCGCCCTCCGGGAGCGGGCGAGGGGGCGCCTGGAGCCCACCCCGGGGGGCGCGCGCGCAGCCCCGCAGCCCGCCCGCCCGCCCGCGTTCCGAGGCGTGCAGGCGACGGCGGCCTGTCGCGGGCCTCCGCCCAGGGACTGCCTGCACAGATTCCCGCCCGCCCCCGCCCCCGCCCGCGCCCGCGCCCGCCGACCCCGCGCGCCGGGACGCTCCTTTGTGAGCCTCCGCGGCCGCCGCCCCGCATCGGGCCCCGGGGAGAGGCCGCCGCCCCCACCCGCCCGGGGTCCCCGGGAGGCGCCCGCGCCGGCGCCCGCCGCCCGCCCGCCCGCCGCCGCTCGCCCCCGCGGCCGTGTCTCCCCGGCCGCCCTCCCCGCGCCGGGCCCCGCAGCCCCGCCGGGGACGGCCCGGCCGTCTCCTCCCACCCCCCGCCCCGGGACTCGCCCTCCCTGCAGCCGCCATTTTACAACCAACTCCTCCGCCCTTCTCCCTCGGCCCGCCGCTCCGCGAGTGCCCGCCCGTGCGGGCGCGCCAGGGCCCGCGCCCGCCCGCCCGGGCCGCCCCCGCGCCGCGGCCCGCAGGCCCGTCCCCCCCCGCCCGGACCCGCGTCCCCGGGCCGGGCCCGGAGCCCGGGCCGCCATTTTGTCTCCGGCTCCCGGCCTCTGTGGGCGGCGGCAGAGGGTCCGAGAAATCCAGCCCCCCGCGGCCCCCCCAGCTCACCGTCGTATCGCTCAGCCTGCTCGGCCAGCTTCGCCTGGTACACCAGATCCTCCCGATCATCCATAGCGGCGGCGGCTCGGCAGGGTCTGCGCGACGGATGGCAGCGGATAGCGTCTCCGACTCTCTCAGCCTCTCGCTCCGCGTCCGGGCTGCAAAAATGGCGGCGCCTCAATCCGGGACTTCCGCCTGCGCACGCGGACAACTGCTCAGCTCTATGGCAACCGCTCCCTGGCAACGGGCGCGGGGGGCGGGCCCCACCCGCGGCCCCTCCTCCGCGGCCGCCGGGCGGGAACTGCGACTGCGGGCGGCACTGCGACCCCGCGGGAGGCGGGAGGCGGCGGCCCGGGAGCTGCGGCCAGGCTCGGCGCGGACCTCGGGACTGCGGGAGGGAAGAGAGACCCCCCCTGATGGAGTCCGCCGAGGCAGGCCTGCCTCGCCGAGAGCCCCGTGCCAGCTCGCCTCGCTGTTGCTGTTTCAGCCCCAGCCCAGCCCGAAGCCTTTTGCAGACCCCGGAGTGGGCTCCCCTGCATTAACCCCGGAGTGGAGTCGGGCCGCCTGGTGTCGATAGGGAAAGTGGCCGGCACCACCCTCTTCGCACTGTGCACTCATTTCTTTGTTGGGGTCCTGGGAGGAACATACCTGGTGCTGCTCAGGGGACCGGGCTGTGGCCGAGACCCATTCCGAGGCTCCTGCATTGCAGAGCACGCGCCCCAAGCCTCTGAGCCTTCTTTCTGGCTCGAGCAGTACCTTCCTTGCCCTCCCTATTAGTCTTTGTCTCCTCGTGCCCACACTATTAGAGGAACCTGGTGTGAAACGGAAGGCACAGGAAAGGAGACCAAAACCAAGGCAAGATTCAGGAGCAGGAGCCGAAGAGATAGTGCAGGGGGCAGGGCACTCGACGTACCCGAGGCCAACCCGGATTCGTTCCCCCAACACCACATAGGTCCCCGGAGCCCCACCGGGAGTGATTCCTGAGCACAGAGCCAGGAATAAGTCCTGAGTAGCACTGTGTGTGACCCAGAAAAATAAAAACGATTAAGGAGCAGAATGAAAATGTCTTCCCAAGGGAAAGGACCTAGTCTGTTTTGCTTCCCAGTGGAATCCAAGAACCTTGTACTCAGTATGGCTTCAAGACTGAGTGTAGGTAGCTAGAACATAAGTTGTGTGCCAGGTCTGCACTAGATATGGAATTAAAAGTATGTTGGAACCAACACATGAAAGTCTTAAATGGCAAGCTAAATTTGCACCATATTCATAAGGTACAAGGCAACTATTTTTTTGTTAGGTCTGACTTTTGAGCTACACCCAACACACAGGGCTTACCATAGGGCTGCTGGACTTACCATGGGGTTTTTCATGGAGATTGACACACCACAGTTATACCTTAGAAAAGATTAATAAGGGATTTAAGGTTAGAGGGATGGTACAACAGGTAAAGCACTTACCTTGTTTGCAGATGATCCTGGTTTGAATCCCTGACACCAACTCTGGTACCCCAGCTCTGCCAGGGGTCACTCTGAACACAGAGCTAGGAAGATACCTTGAGCACTGCTGCATGTGTCCCCAAAATGATTTAAAAAATAAAAAACCATAGCAGTGATTAAAGAAAAGGATAAATTATCAAGCGGTCACAATCATACAGCAAGAAGGGGAGGGAGAAGGATAGTACAATAGGCAAGGTGTTTGCCTTGCCCATGGACAATCAAATTCGATCCCTGGCGTCCCATATGTTCCCCTCAGCACCTCCAGGAATGATTACTGAGTGCAGAAACAGAAATAACCCCGAGCACAGGCACATGTAGTTCAAAAAAAAAATTAAAAAGGGGCTGGAGCGATAGCACAGCAGGTAGGGCATTTGCCTTGCATACAGCCGACCCAGGTTCGATTCCCAACATCCTATATGGTCCCTCAAGCACCACCAAGAATAATTCCTGAGTGCATGAGCCAGGAGTAACTCCTGTGCTTCGCTGGGCGTGACCCCCCCAAAAAAAAAAAACTTAAGAAAACATAAAGGATCAGGGAGATAGTATACCTTTAGGCCTTATATCTGCACACTGCTAACCGTGCTTTGATCCCCAGTTCCACGTGGCCTCCTAAACATTGCCGGCCTCCCTGTGACCTCCAGGTGGCCCCCAGAACTGTAGGGCCAGAGCAGCACCACATCCTAGCATTGAACCACTGATGCCAGCCAGGGGGCCAGAGAGATAGTACAGTGGGTAGGACACTTACCTTACACATGGCACCTCTAGTTTGATCCCCAGCATCCCATATAGTCCCCTGAGCCCACCAGATATGATCCCTGAGCACTGTCAGGTGTGATCCAAAAACAAAACAAAAAAAAAATGTCAGCCAGCCAATTGGCCAAGTGTCACTGAGAGGGGTTAAAAAACATTACAAAAGGAAAAAGAATGCAAACGAAAGGTTGTAAGTAAATGGGAGTAATAAAAATAGAAAAGGAAATAAAACGAATAGCATTATAGAAAGAAGCCACAAGAATTTGTAGCTGATCAGAGGGAGAGAACTTGTGCAGAAAATAAATAAGAATATGACTTGGCATCTTTCTATTCTCTATAGCTACAGTAATGAGTGGTAGCACCATTAACTCAAAAAGAGGAATACCAGGAAAATTTGCTGATGGGATGTAAAGACAGACTTATGTTCTTTTTTTTTGACATACTTTGTTTCTAAGATCCCCAAACATCACTTGGAAATAAATACCATGGAACTGATTTTTTTGGTGTGGTTCTGGTGATCAAACTCAGGGCCTTACACATGAGACGCATATGCTCTATCATTGAGCCACATCCCCAGCCTCAAACTGCATGAAACTGAAAAGGGCGGATGGCGTTCCAAACTGAGAGGAAGCAGCTGTGGACATGCCTAGAGAGTGTGTGGAGATAGAAAAGGACCAAACACGTGGGGCCGGGAGATGGTTCAAAAGGCTGGCGCACATTCTTGGCATGCTGGAGCCCCAGACATGTGTTCCAGACCATTGAGGTCTCTCTTTGACCCACCCCACACCCCCACCGAGAATACTTAGCTGTAGGAAAAAGCAAAAGAGCCTGCTCAAAGACTGAGTCCATACTGCATTCCAAATTAAGCCCAGTAGGCTGGTTTGCTTTGTTTTATTTTGGGAGCCACATCCAGCAATGCTCGGGGCTTACTCCTGGCTCTGGGCTCAGGAATCACTCCTTGTAGCTTGTAGTGCCCAGGGACTATATATATATACACACACACACACACATATATTCAGTGCAGGAGATCTAGCCAGAGTTAGAGCAAGGCAAGCACCTTTAATCTCTGTACTCCCTCTCTAGCCTAAGCCCATCACAACTAAAAAGAACATGGTATCACTGTATCACTGTCACTGTTATCTCATTGCTCATCATTTGCTAGAGCGGGCACCAGTAATGTCTCCATTTTGAGACTTGTTGTTACTGTTTTTGGCACACCAAATACGCCACGGGTAGCTTGCCAGACTCTGCCATGCGGGTGAGATACTCTCGGTAGCTTGCCGGGCTTTCCAAGAGGGCTAAAGGAATCAAACCTGGGTCTGCCACATGCAAGGCAAACACCCTACCCGCTGTGCTATCGCTCCAGCCCCCAAAAGAGCATGGTAACCAAAACAAACAAACAAAAAATAATGGGTGAGCCCCACAGCCAGGAGGGTAATTCGAAGTGATTCTAAGTACATCATCAGAGAAAGGAATGAAACGGGGTGAGTGGGAACAAGGCCAGAGAGATAGGCCAAGCCGACAAGCCAAGCACATGCTTTGCATAAAGGAGACACAACTTTGCTCCCCCCCAGCTCCACTCAGTGACCCCTGAGTACAGAGATGAAAGTTCCACCTGAGCACGGCTGAATGTGGTCCCCAACCAATAAAAATTTTCAATAGGGGCAGGGAGATAACTCAAAGGGCTACAGAACTGACTTTGTATTACAGAAGCTCAGATTCCAACCCCTGACATTGAATGGTGCTTTGAGCACCAAGCCAGGAGTAGTAAACTCTGAGCACCATACACTGAATATGACCCAAAAATCCCTCCGCAAAAAAACCCTACATATATATATATGAAGGATTTTTTTGCTATATATATCATGACTAAGGGATTAATCCAAATATGCAAGGCAGAGTCTCCTGCCCCCACACCTGGCTGTCGTCACGGGGCCCCTTGGAGGGGGCAGGTTAAGTTTCCCTCCCCGCCCTGAGCAGAGCCCCACAGCTGAAGACCCCCGGAACCCAGCCACAGCCATGCACAAGGCCATTCTCCACAAGCTCAGACGAGCCTCACACATGAAGGAACCGGCAGAGGAACCCAGGTGTGTGGGACCCGGGGCTGAGATCGCCAAGCCTGCTCAGATTGGGATTAGGCCTCCTCCACCCAGATCCCCCATTTTCCAGTAGCTATGCAGTCACACCCACAAACTCCCCCCAGCACTGTGTAATTCCATCAATGGCCAAGATCCAGAGATTATAAAACAAAGCTCCCGGAAGACCTCTTATGGTCTAGTTTTCACTCTCGGATAACCCGGCAAGCGACCGAGAGTATCCTGCCTGCACAGCAGAGCCTGGCAAGCTCCCCATGGCATATTCAATATGCCAAAAACAGTAATTATGATGGATCTCATTCCCCTGACCCTGAAAGAGCCTCCAATGTGGCGCCATTGGGAAGGACGAGTAAAGAGAGGCTGTTAAAATCTCAGGGTTAGGATGAATGGAGACATTACTGGCACCTGCTTGAGCGAACTGATGAACAACAGGATGACAGTGATACAGTGATACAGTGATGCAAGGATATTCAAAGACTGGGTGTGTTCAAGATGACATGATTTACCTGCAAAGCAAAAGAAAATCAATGACTGTTTAAACACTCAACCTTCATAAAATAATATGGGGAGCTGGAGGAATAGCACAGCGGGTAGGGTGTTTGCCTTGCACGTGGCCAACCCGGGTTCGAATCCCAGCATCCCATATGGTCCCCTGAGCACCGCCAGGGGTGATTCCTGAGTGCAGAGCCAGGAGTGACCCCTGTGCATCGCCAGGTGTGACCCAAAAAGCAAAATAATAATAATAATAAAAATATGGTGCTGGGGAAGGAGATAACCAACTTTCAATCAATGCAAAAAAAAAAAAAATTGACGTAAGAATCAAACACCAAGAGGCCAGGGAGATGCCTCAAAGGTGGGACTTTGTGCTTTGCATGTGGGACCTGAGGACTTGATACACAGCACTGCAAGGCATGCTAATGGCTCCCCAGACCCTCTAAATATTGCCCCCCAATTTTTTTTTTTGCTTTTTGGTTCACACCCGGCAATGCACAAGGGTTACTCCTGGCTCTGCACTCAGAAATCAACCCTGGCGGTGCTCAGGGGACCATATGGGATGCTGGGAATCCAACCCGGTTCGGCCGCGTGCAAGGAAAACGCCCTACCCGCTGTGCTATCGCTCCAGCCCCATGGCCCCAAAATTTTAAACAAATAATTCTGAGACCAGAAAGATGGTACAGTGAATAAGATGCTTGTTCTACACGAAGTCAACCCACTAGATACCCAGCACCACACATGGTCCCCAGAGCACTGCCAGAGTAGTCTCTGAGCAGAGAGCTGGGAGTCAGCCCTGACCAGTGCCACGTGTGACCCTGAATCCAAAAAAATAAAAAGACAAGATGCTCCTTCTTCCTTCCTTCCTGCTTTCCTGCCTTCCTGCCTTCCTGGTATTGTTCTTGGGTAACACCCACCTGTGCCTAGGGGTCTCTCCTGACAGTGTTTGGGGGGCCAGCTGAAGTGCATCAGGGACAACATGGCCTGGAGTGGGCTGCATGCAAAGCACACCCCTTAACCCCTGTAGTCTCTCTCCTGCCTGAGTCCCTTTTTTTTTGGGGGGGGGGTCATAACCGGCGATACACAGGGGTTACTCCTGGCTCATGCACTCAGGAATTACTCCTGGCAGTGCTCGGGGACCATATGGGATGCTGGGAATCGGACCCGGGTCGGCTGTGCAAAAGGCAAATGCCCTACCTGCTGTGCTATTGCTCCAGCCCCCGAGTCCCTTTTTTGCTACTTCTCTAAAACACAGTACTTCTCTGGAACATAGTACTAGCCAGCACAATTAGGCAAGAGTAAGAAATGGATGGCATCCGAATTGTAAAGGAAGAAGTAAAATTACCTCAGTCACAACATGACCTTTTTTCTTGGGAGGGGGTTCATACCTGGCGATGCTCAGAGGATACTCCTGGCACTGCACGCAGGAATTACTCCTCTCCTGATGGTGCTCAGGGGACCACATGGGATGCTGGGGATAGAATCTGGGTTGGCTGTATGCAAGGCAAATGCTATATCCACTGTACTATTGCTCCAGCCCCAGACATGACTTTTTATGTAGAAAACCTTTTCTACAAAAGACAAAAACCGTTAGGACCAATAAATTCAGTGAAGCCTGAGGATACAAAATGACATAAAAATTCAATGAAAATCTTATACGGTAGCAACTAAGCAAAATAAATATGAAGTTAAGAGGGGCTAGAGACCCTCTGCGCCTAAAGACTTTGACTCCAAAGATGTAACACATTCGGGCATCCAGCGCGGCACCCGAGAGCGATGCACTGGGACACCAAACTGGGCTACAACTCGGTGCTGCTGGGGGTGGATTTTTTTTTCCTCCCCACCCTGTCTTCCTGCATGGAAAGCGGCGGGCTGGCGGCACCATGTGGCAGGCGCCATCTTCTGATTCCAGACCCACAGGTATTCGGATTTGACTTTGGGGGCTCCCAGGAACTCATGGGAAGGGGGCGTAACCGGCACGCCCTCGGCCCAGATAAACCCGGAGCTGCTGAGCGCGAATCGGACCCTCTGCGCCTAAAGACTTTGAACTCAGAGACTTCTTACAGCAATGCACTGGGACTGTGAGCTGGGCTATGTAATTTCTGGCAGAATTTTCCCTGGACTTTGTGCGGAAATCCAAAACCGCGCGGACGCAGAAGCGTCCGCGCGACTTAACATTTATAATTGTCAGCAATGTGAAAGGGTTCCATTTGAACAGGTCTGACTTGGGGGGGAAACTCCAAATAATAACAGTAAGTTTTTGATTGAAAATATTGAAGGTTTTTAATGTAGCAGCCACTTCTGGACTGTGAACTAAGCAAAAGCCCCACGCTGGCCGACGTGGCGTGGCGTACACCATACTATGAGGCGCAGGCAGGGGGATGAGGGGGAAAAAGAAAAATAAAAAAAAAAGGAAAAAGAGAAAAAAAAAAAGAGAGAGAGAGTTATGTCAACTATAGTGAGTTTTGTGTTGAATTATGGAATGTAATCAGGGTAAAGAGAAAATGAAGTGAAATTCATTAGTTATACAGTAGGGGGTAGGGGGTGGGGGCGGGGGGTATACTGGGGTTTCTGGTGGTGGAATATGGGCACTGGTGAAGGGATGGGTGTTTGAATATTGTATTACTGACATATAAACCTGAGAACTTTGTAACTTTCCACATGGTGATTTAATAAAAATTTAAAAAAAAAAAAAAAAAAAAAAGAGGGGCTAGAGCAATTATATAGCAGGTAAGACACTTGCTTTGCATGAGATCCACCCAGTTCAATCCCTGAAATCTCATACAGTCCCTCAAGCCCTGCCACGAGTAACTACTGAGCACAGAGTCAGGAGTACCCCCTAAGCATCTCTGGGTATAACCCAAAACCCCCCCCAAAAAAATATTAAAATCCTTGGGGCCGGAGCGATAGCACAGCAGGTAGGGTGTTTGCCTTGCACACGGCTGACCCGGGTTCGATCCCCGGCATCCCATATGGTCCCCCAAGCACTGCCAGGAGTAATTCCTGAGTGCAAAGCCAGGAGTAACCCCTGAGCATCGCTGGGTGTGACCCAAAAGGCAAAAAAAAAAAATCTATGTCTATAATAGCATTAAAAAAACTTCTGAGGTCTGGGGAGATAACTCAAAGAATTGGAGTGCATGCTTTGCATGTGTGAGGCCCAGAATTGACCTTGGCTCTGACTGCAAGATCCCTAAGCACCACCAGGAACAATGCCTGCACACTGCCAGGTGTGAAACAGTACAGAACAAGGACAAACACAGCCCTGGCAGGCACAGGGCCCCGGGTTTGACTCCCTGCACTGCCTGGTCTCCCTGCCATCATCAGGAATGGCCCCGGTGACCAACAGCACTGCAGGAGAGGCCCTCCCAAAAAACAAAACAAAACAAAACAGGCCCAGAGGGGCAGGAGTGATAGTATAGGGGATAGGGTGGTTGCCTTGCACACAGCCGATTTGGGTTCAATCCTCGGCATCCCATATGGTCCCCTGAGTACCGCCAGGAGTAATTCCTGAGTGAAGAGCCAGGAATAACCCCTGAGCAACGCAGGATGTGAACTCACCCCTCCAAATAAAGCAAATGGGATCAGAGAGAAAATGCAGCGCACAGGCACTTGCCTTGCACTCAGGTGACGTAGGTTCAATTCCCAGTATCCCATGTGGTCCCCTGAGCCCAGAAGGAGTGATCGCTGAGTGCAGAATAAGAAGTAACCCCTGAGCATCACCATGTGTAGCCCAAAACCCACAATATATATATAAACCAATGTTTAAAAAATAAATTTCCAGGAAAAAAAGATGAGCCTTATCATCATCATTATTATCACTATTAGTTTGGCTTGTTGGGTCACACTTGGTGATGCTTAGGGGTTACTCTTGGTGATGCTTAGGGCACTCAGGATTTTTTCCTGATGGTGCTCAGGGGACCATATGGGATGCCAGGGTTCGAACAAGGTCGGCTGCATGCAAGGCAAACACCCTACCCACTGTGCTATTGCTCATTCCCCTTTCATTTAAAAAAAAAAAAAGACTAATGAATAAAACAAGGAACAGGCTGGAAAGAGAGCACCAGGCCCTAAGGCTTTTCTTACTTTGCTTGCGACTCACCCCATCACCACATGGCCCCCTAAGCACCATTGGGAGAAAGCCTTGCACACAGATCTGGCCATCGCCCCCAGCACTGCCTGGTGTATCCCAAATATAATGAATAAATAAAAATATACAAAATAAACTAACCAGAGGAGTGAAAGTCTACTCATACATGCATGAGCACATGTAGCAGTGCACTGTAACTGTCATCCCGTTGTTCATCAATTTGCTCGAGCAGGCACCAGTAATGTCTCTGTTGTGAGACTTGTTGTTACTGTTTTTGGCATATCGAATACGCCACGGGTAGCTTACCAGGCTCTGCCGTGTGGGCAGAATACTCTCATTAGCTTGCCGGGCTCTCCTAGAGGTGTGGAGGAATCAAACCCGGGTCGGCCGCGTGCAAGACAAAAGCCCTACCCGCTGTGCTATCCTTCCGGCCCATATAAACCTCTAAATTTTGGTTTTGGTTTTGGGGTTACTCCCAGCTTGGTGCTGGGTTCCCACATGCAAAGCATGTGCATTAACACTCTGAGCCATCTCCTAGGCTCCAAAACTAACAAATGTTGCTGTAGCAAATAACAGGGCTGGGGCCAGAGCAATAGTAGAGCAAGCAGGGTGCTTTTCTAGCTTGTCACTGATCCAGGTTCAATCCCCTGCATACCATAAGTCCCCTGAGCATCACCAGGAGTAATTCCTGAGTACAGGGACAAGAGTAACTCCTGAGCACTGCTGAGTGTGGCCCCCAAACAAAACACAAACAAAAAAGAAGGGACAGGATGTAGCTCCATGGTAGAGTGCATGCCTTGCATATATGAGGCCCTTTCTGGCAACACACACACACACACACACACACACACACAAAATCAGAGCCCTAAAATCATAGACACTTTGCTTTCTTGGACTAGAAATTTCAGTATTATTTTGTTTGCTTGTAGTTATTAGGGGGCCTGGCTCTGCACTCCGGGACCATCCCTGGTAGGCTCATGGGACTATATGGGATTCCAGGGATAAAACCCTGGTCAGCTGAGTGCAAGACAAGCGTCCAACCCGCTCTCCAGCCTTAAGAAGCTTCAGTATTGGTTTTTTCTTTTTTGGTTTTTGGATCACACCCGGCGATGCACAGGGGTTGCTCCTGGCTCTTCACTCAGGAATTACCCCTGGCGGTGCTCAGGGGACCATATGGGATGCTGGGATTAGAACCCGGGTTGGCCGCTGCAAGGCAAACGCCCTACCCGCTGTGCCATTGCTCCAGCCCCAAAGCTTCAGTATTGTTAAGATAACAATACTACCCTAAGATTCAAAGCAACTTCACAAAGATTCCAATAGCTTTTGTTTATTTCTTCATTTCTTGGGTCATATCCATGTCCATATCAAGGGCTTCTCGTGGCTCAGTGCTCCCTGTGCTGCTCAAGAGACCATGCAGTGCCAGGGATCAAACCCAGGCCTCCCATATGGGAACCATGTGCTTCAGTATAGTGAACCCTCTCTCTGCACACCCCCCATGACATTTTTAATAATAAAAAAAGTGAAGGATGAGGTCAGAGCGATAGTACAGTGGGGAGGACATTTGCCTTCCATGTGGCTGGTCTAGGTTCAATCCCCAGCATCCCATATGGTCCCCTGAGCACCACCAGGACTAATTCTGGAGTGCAGAGTCAGGAGTAACCCCTGAGCATCACCCAGTATGAAAAAGAAAGAAAGAGAGAGAGAAAGAGAGAGAGGAGGAGAGAAAGAAAGAAAGAAAGAAAGAAAGAAAGAAAGAAAGAAAGAAAGAAAGAAAGAAAGAAAGAAAGAAAGAAAGGAAGGAAGGAAGGAAGGAAGGAAGGAAGGAAGGAAGGAAGGAAGGAAGGAAGGAAGGAAGGAAGGAAGGAAGGAAGGAAGGAAGAATGAGAGATATGGAGGGAGGGAAGGGAAGAGGGAGGGAGAAAGGGAGGAAGAAGAGGGGAGTTGGAGCGATAGCACAGCGGGTAGGGCATTTGCCTTGCACACAGCTGACCCAGGTTCGATTCCCAGCATCCCATATGGTCCCCTGAGCACCGCCAGGAGTAATTCCCGAGTGAGAACCAGGAGTAACTCCTGCGCATCATCAGTTGTGACTCAAAAAGCAAAAAATAAAAATAAAAAAGAAGAAGAAAGGAAGGAAGAGAGAAAGAAAGAGAGAAAAAAGAAAATGAGGAAGGAAGGAAGGAAGGAAGGAAGGAAGGAAGGAAGGAAGGAAGGAAGGAAGGAAGGAAGGAAGGAAGGAAAGAAGGAAAGAAGGAAAGGAACTGGATTTGCTGCTGACAACTAGAAATACTTTCTACAGTATCACAGCAGTTAAGGCCTTGAGCTCTGCTCTAGAATTCCTTGAACTTAAATAGTTTTGTTTCAATTTTGCAGGGTCCGGGATTGAATCCAGGATCTCACACATGCAAAACAAGTGCCCTGCTGCATAGCTGGTTCCCAGCCTGCCGGGATGCAGGACTGAATCCCTGTGCTGTACTGGAGGCCAATCACTCCATGTCTCTCACGTTCTTTTCCTCATATGTGGGACAATCAAGTGAGGGGGGCAGGAAGAGAGAGCACAGTTGATAAACACATGCCTAGTGTGTTCCAGACCGGAATTTGGGCACTAGCACTGCCCCATTAGATCTGCCCCTGGTGGGCCCTCTGGCTGGAGCACTGACAGCTGAGCACACAACCTTCTGGCCCATACCACCAAAATCAAAAGAGAATTAAATAAAGACCAGAGCAACCGTAGATAGGTAGGGCATCTGCCTTGCACAGCTAACCAGGTTTGGTTCCTGGCATCCCGTATCACCCCTGAGCACCGCCAGGGGTAATTTCTAAGTGCAGAACCAGGAGTAACCCCCGAGCATTGTCAGGTGTGACCCAAAAACAAAACGAAAAAGAGAAAGAATTAAATAGAATACTGTATGGAAAGAACCTGACAAACAGTGAATATGGCTGATATGTGCTTACTTTTTGTATGGTTCAAGCTAGCCGAAAATTGGGAAAAGCCAATGTCATAAAACAGAAGTGAGTAGAGTTCAAAAACAAGAGGGTGGTCAGTCATATTAAATTCTGCAGAGACATCAAGATTAGCACTGGAGGAAAGCCACTGGATACAGCAGTTAGGTCATTGGTGACCTTCAAGAGCAGTTTCGAAAGGGGCTTGGAAGCCAGACTGCATCCAGCTGAAGCACCCAGTGGCAGGAAGGTGAAGCCAGTAAGTGTAGGGTTCCCGGGAGAAGGATATCTGAGAAGCATGAGGGTGGTCTCTGCAGGGAGATGCATGCCAAGGTGGATGGGTCAGATGTTCACAAAACTCATGCCAGGAGCTGGAGCCATAATACAGCAGGGAAGGCATTTGTCTTACACATGCTGAGCAGGGTGCGATCCCCTGACCATATGGACCCCCCCATATGGTCCCCTGAGCACCACCAGGAGTGATTCCTGAGTGCAGGGCCAGGAGTAACCTGAGTGTTGCTGGATGTGTCTTGATTCCCCCCCAAAATTGGCAAAACTCGTGCTAGCCTCCAAAGACAACTTGGCAGCCACTCCCCAAAGGGCTGTCAGGCACAGGCAGGAGGTTGGAGGCAATCTTTGGTGTTTGGTCTTGTGGTGGTCAAGTGTAAGGATGTACGCGTAAGGAGTCGTGCAGGATTTGAGTCAGAGAGAAGAGAGTCTCATCCGTATATTGATTTCCTTATTTTTCAGGTGAACATTGAATTTTGCAAACTAAGATGACAACTGTCAGCTAACCACCAGGTGACCTGGGACTTGGTGCAGGTTTTTTCACCTGGCACAGACCCTCTGGGATAGGGTCCTGCTCTGCCAGCTGCTCAACAACCTCCGGACACATGACATCAACATCAAAGAGATCAAGCTGAGGCTGCAGATGTCCCAGGTGCTGCCCAAAGATGCAGGCAGGTGCGTGCTTGTCAGTGTGCAGATCATTACAACATGCCAGTTGACCAAAAGCTTACATTCAGTAGGCTGGGAACACCTGTAAAAGCGATTAGAGGTCGCCCCAAAAGCCTCCGTTCCTCTCGGAGAGCCCAGCAAGCTACCGAGAGTATCCCGCCCACATGGCAGAGCCTGGCAAGCTACTCGTGGTATACTCGTTATGTGGAAAACAGTAACAATGACAGTCCTCATTCCCCTGATCCTGAAAGAGCCCCCAATACGCCATTGGGCTACAATAGCACATGCCAGGGACAAATTGAGACATTACTGGCGCCCACTTGAGCAAATCGATGAACAACGGATGACAGTGATACAGTGGTGGTCACACCTGGCAATGCTCAGGGGCTACTCTTGGCTTGATACTCAAGAATCATTCCCAGGCAGTGCTGGCGGATGATTCAGTGGCAGGGATCAAAGCAGGGGCTCTGGCATGCAAATATACTCTCAGCTGGCCCTGGGCACCTCCTTTGAACTCCCTACTGGGTTTTCCAAACAATAGCCCCCAGACTGCCTGGTGGGTCTGTGAAAAGCAGATATCTTTCTCTATGGAATTGCTGGGAAGGTCACTTCTTAAACCTGGAACAGTCGATCACTAGACTGCCTGTTCTTTCAAAACATGACTGAAAGGGACATTGTGGAGAGTGCAACAAAAATGTAAGCAGAAACATTGTTGATAGCACATCTGAGATTGTGAAGAATCACCAGGCTGTTCTGCAGGGTTTCTTCTGGCGGTAACACACTAATCACTGTACCCATACTCTATTCCTTGGACTTCCCACTCCCAAATTCCTCTGAAACAATGAGCAAATGTGAGTCTCCAAACTTTAGTGAAGAACTTAATAGGAACAAGACTCTCCTGACCTGTCCTAGTCCAGTATCCACAGATACATGCCAGTAGGCTAAGCACTCCAAGGAAATAAGACATTAATATTTATTCAGGGCCAGAGAGCTAGAATAGAGGCTAAGGCACTAGGATGAGGCAGATCCCGGTTCAAATCCCTGACCACATATGATCTCCTGGGTTATTCCCGAGCGCAGAGCCATGAATAGCCCCTGAGAACTTCCAAGTGAGGCAAAATAATAATAATAATAATAATAATAATAATAATAATAATAAAGTAAATTAGTCACTGCCTCCAGAAACCTGCAGTTTAGTGCTTTTAAAGTTATTAAGGGGCTGGAGCAATAGCAGAGTGGGTAAGGTGTTTGCCTTGCACACAGCCAACCCGGGTTCAATTTCCAGCATTCCATATGGTCCCCCAAGCACCATCAGGAGTAATTACTGAGTGCGTGAGTCAGGAGTAACCCCTGTGGATCGCTGGGTGTGACCCAAAAAGAAAAAAAAAATATTAAGGGTTGGGGTTGGAGTAACAGTGAAACCCCCAAAATCAAAAAAATAAACTAATTGGGGCCAGAGCGATAGCACAGCGGGTAGGGCGTTTGCCTTGCACGCGGCCGACCCGGGTTCGATCCCCGGCATCCCATATGGTCCCCCAAGCACCGCCAGGAGTAATTCCTGAGTGCAAAGCCAGGAGTAACCCCTGAGCAGTGCTGGGTGTGACCCAAAAAGCAAAAATAAATAAATAAATAAATAAAAATAAACTAATTAAGGGGGGCTGGAGGGATAGCATAGCAGGTAGTGTGTTCGCTTTGCATGCGATCCACCCGGGTTCGATTCCCAGCATCCCATATGGTCCCCCAAGCACCGCCAGGAGTAATTCCTGAGTGCAGAGCCAGGAGTAACCACTGTGAGTTTACACACAGGAGTAATCCCTGGGTGTGACCCAAAAAGCGAAACAAATAAACAAACAAGTCAATAAGGGGTTGTGGGAGGACTTCGAGATAACACAGCAAGGAAAGCTCTTGCTCTACACACAACTGAACTGAGGTCAAAGCTATGGTCCCCTAAGCACTGCAGGAAATGACCCCTAAGTGCAGAGCCTAGAGGAAGCCCTAAGCACTGCAAGGTGTGGTCCCCAAACTAAAAATAAGTTAAAATTAAATAAATAGGGGCTGGAGTGATAGCATAGCGGGTAGGGCGTTTGCCTTGCACGCGGCCGACCCAGGTTCAAATCCCAGCATCCCATATGGTCCCCTGAGCACCGCCAGGAGTAATTCCTGAGTGCAGAGCCAGGAGTAACCCCTGTGCATCGCCAGGTGTGACCCAAAAACCAAAAAAAAAAAAACAAAAACAAAAAACAAAAAATTAAATTAAATAAATAAAAATTACGAGGGTGCTGTGGGGAGAATTCATGCTTTGCATGCAGGAAACCTAGGTTCAATCCCCACTACCACATGATCTATTGGGGTAGCCCCTGTACACTGCCAAGAGGGGCCCCCAAACCAAATGAAAAAACAAAAGTAGCTATTCATTTGTAAAATTAGACTAATTAGGTACTATGGTTGTGACTCCAGGCTAGAGTACTCCCTTCTGAGTGAAGACCTGGGTTCAATTCCTGACATCACACACACATTAGGATAGTTACTTTCTTCTTTTGTTTGGTTGTCGTGTTTTTGTTTTGGGGCTACACCCAGGGATGCTCAGGGGTTACTACTAGCTCAGCAGGTAGGAATCACTCCTAGAGTTCCTCAGGGACCATATCGGACGCTGAGGATCAAACCTGGGCTGGCTTTGTGCAAGACAGTTGGTCTGCCTGCATTAGGATCCTAAGTCCGCACAGTACACCAGCTTGTAGTTTTCTTGTCATTTCTTATTTTTTATTTTTAAAAGAAGGGGGGGCGCTCTGGAGAGAGTATAGTCGGTAGGGCACTTGCCTTATATGAAGCCAACTCTGGTTTGGTCCTGGCATCACTTATGGCTCCCCCAGCACCACCACAGGTCACTCTTGAGCAAGGAGACAAGAATAGTTCCCGAGCACTGCCCAGTGTGGCCCACAAAGCAAAACAAAACAAAATAGGGGCCATCTGTCCTGGTGCTTGGGAGCTTGGACCACTCTGATGGTGCCCTGGTGCTGTGGGCCCTCAGGCCATGTGGTGATGGGCATTGAATTCAAGTGCTCAGCCTGTGCTCTTCATGAGCTCATTAGCGCCTCTCCTGGCCACTTTTTTTTTGTTTTTGCTTTTTGGGTCACACCCAGCAATCCTAAGGGGTTACTTCTGGTTCTGTACTCAGGAATTACCCCAGGCGGTGCTCAGGAGACCATATGGGATGCTGGGAATCAATCCCGGGGTCGGCTGCGTGCAAGGCAAACGCCCTACCCGCTGGGCTATCACTCCAGCCCCCTCTCCTGGCCACTGTTTATGCTTAAATGACATCCCTCTGTCTCTGTGTCTACCTCTGTCTCTCACTAACTTCTCTTTCTTTCCTTTTTTTCCACTATCTTTTCTTACACCATTTATTTGAGAAGAAACTAGACTATTTGTCTTGCAGAATATCTCACATGGAATTTTTTTTTTTTACATTCTGGATTTTTTTCTTCACTTCCTTGTGGTGCTATTATTCCTGTTCCTCTTATTTCCTGTAAATAGCTAGATTAAAATCAGGCCCAATTTTCTTGTTTGCTTGTTTGAATCCCTTTGAGGTGGTGCTTGCTGTGACCTTCCTAAGGTAACATATCAGAGACCCACCAAGTCTTATTCAATTTTAGTGATGATAACCATATCAGAAGTTTGGTTTTTTTTTTTTCCCCACCCAGCAGTGCTCAGTATTCATGACTGGCAGGACTTGGGGATCATATGGGGTCTGAGGATTGAACCTGGGTTGGTTGCATGCAAGGCAAGTGCCCTACCCACTGGATGGGTGACTGAATTGTAACTGAAATCTCCGGGCTTCAGGGAGTCTGGGATGGGTGACCTCCTCCCATCTCCCTGCCCTTCCAGTTTCCTGGCAGTCACGCCTAGGAACTGCCTCTGCAGGCCATTTAAGCACATTAACGGCCATGATTCAGAGACTCACAAATGAATCTTTGAAGAGTGCAGCACACGGCAGAGGTGCCTTCAGACCCCAAATATTTAAAAAATTTTAGGATTCCCAGAAGCACTCAGACACTTTCGTGGCTGTACGACATCTCATAACATCTCATAACAAGCAATACAAAATAAATTTTTTGGCATCTGCCTATGGGGCGGGGTGGTGGTGGGAAAGTTCGTAATAATGGTGGTCGGAAAGTGTAATGGTGGTGGGATTGGTGTTGAAATGTTGAATGTAAACAATTATTGTGAACAACTTTATGAAAATAAAATTTAAATTTTTTTTCACTTTTTATTAAATCACCATGTGGAAAGTTACAAAGTTCTCAGGTTTATGTCTCAGTTATACAATATTCAAACACCCATCCCTTCACCAGTGCCCATATTCCACCACCAAAAACCCCAATATACCCCCTGCCCCCACCCCCTACCCCCTACTGTATAACTAATGAATTTCACTTCATTTTCTCTTTACCTTGATTACATTCCATATTTCAACACAAAACTCACTATTGTTGTTGGAGTTTCCACCCAAGAGAGACAGACCTACTACCAAGGAAGCATTTGATAATTAGTTTTCCATTGCTGGGAATGAAGAGATATGTAGCCCCACTGCTACAAGTACATAACGAATGTACTTGGCATATCGAATACGCATATCGAATACGCAACGGGGAGCTTTCCAGGGTCTGCTGTGCCAGCGAGATACTCTCGGTAGTTTGCTGGGCTCTCGGAGAAGGACGGAGGAAACTAAACTAAACTAAACTAAAATTTTTAAAAATTCACTTAAGGGGCTTGAATGACAGGACAGCAAGGAGGGTGCTTGTCTTGAATGTGGCCAACCTGGGTTCAATCCCCCGCAACCCATATGCTCCCCAAATCCTGCCAGAACTAATCCCTGAGCACAGAGCCAGGAGTAATCCCTGATTACTCCTGTGTGCCCTTCCCCTTCAAATCCACTTAAAATATGCAATTCAATGAATTTGAGTATATTTAGAGTTGTACAACCATTGACACAATCGTGTGTGTGTGTGTGTGTGTGTGTGTGTGTTGCCAGGTCTCATGCATGTAAAAACGACTTTTCCACTCAGCCACAATCTGGTCCCACAGGATCTCATTTGGCAGCACCCTTGGCACGGCCATCAGCTTGGAGTGCATTTCCAGTCGCCATTCCTACTCCCAGCCCCAGGCAACAATTAATCTATTCGCTATCTCTATAGGTTTGCCTTTTATAAAAACAAATCATGTTTTGTGTGCTTCCCTGTTCTGGTCTCTTTGTTAATTCTCAGCTGGATTCGAAAATTGATTAAGACACATAAACCTCACTCTCTTCCTCTTGCTTCTTTCTCTCACAATCCCTCATTTATCTTGATTCACTTCTTAGCCCAGCCTCTGCAGTTTCGTGCTTTACCCTACTCGCTAGTCTTACGCATTTTGTGCTGTCTTCTACTTCCTAGCAACCAGTGACTTTAGATTACATATCAGCCCCTGCCAGTCCATAGGGAACTTCCAGGAGACAACAAAAGGCGCCCTTGGGGGCAGGAGAAAATACAGGATTAAGGCACTTGCCTTGCATGCGACTGACCATAAATGATCGAATCCTGCAATCAGGAGCAAGCCCTGACCACCACTGAGTGTAACCCCCAGACCCCCTCCCCATAAAAATACCCTTCCCTAGAGATGCTTAGCTAGGAGAATGTGACTGTTCTGGGCTTTTATGCTTAGTTTATGGGGCCACATCCTGCAGTGCTCAGAGCTTCCACCTAGCTCTACATTAAAAAATCACGCCTTGCAGAGCTCAGGAACCCAGTGGGTTGCCAGGGATCAAACCAAAAAGATCAAAAATTATCTTTTATGCATGTCTGCCACATGCAAAACAAGCCCCCTATTCACTGTACTATCACTCTAGCCCCTGCTTGAATTTATTTACCATTTTTCCTCCCCTCTGCCCTGTCCCTTCCCTTCATCGATGCTATCAATGTTGTTCTGCAGTAATAGGTGTTTGCACACACGCATTTTAATTAGAAATTGGGGGTGGGGGTCGAGCTTCTGTTCCCAGAATAAATACATTTATGCTAAATTTTAGCTTTTTTATTTTTTAGTTTTTTGGGTCACACCCAGCGATGCACAGGGGTTACTCCTGGCTTTGCACTCAGGAATTACTCCTGGCGGTGCTCAGGGAACCATATGGGATGCTGGGATTTGAACCCGGGTTGGCTGCGTGCAAGGCAAATGCCCTACCCACTGTGCTATCGCTCCAGCCCCCATTTATGCTAAATTTTATACAAACTCGCCTAAAATGGATTTGTGATGATTTGTGATGAGAGCAAGTTACTTATCATTTATTTATTTATTTATTTATTTATTTATTTATTTATTTATTTATTTATTTATTTATTGGGGCTGGAGCGATAGCACAGCAGTAGGGCATTTACCTTTCATGTGGCTGACCCGTGTTCGATTCCTCCGCCCCTCTCGAGAGCCCGGCAAGCTACCGAGAGTATGGCGCCCGCACAGCAGAGCCTGGCAAGCTACCCGTGGCGTACTGGATATGCCAAAAACAGTAACAAGGGGCCGGAGCGATAGCACAGCGGGTAGAGCGTTTGCCTTGCATGCGGCCGACCCGGGTTCGATCCGCGGCATCCCATATGGTCCCCCGAGCACTGCCAGGAGTAATTCCTGAGTGCAAAGCCAGGAGTAACCCCTGAGCATCGCTGGGTGTGACCCAAAAGGCAAAAAAAAAAAAAAACCAGTAACAAATAAGTCTCTCAATGAGAGATGTTACTGGTGCCCGCTCGAACAAATCAATGAGCAACGGAATGACAGTGATACAGTGACTTATTTATTGCTTTTTGGGTCACACCTGGCGATGCACAGGGGTTACTCCTGGCTCATGCACTCAGGAATTACTCCTGGCGGTGTTCAGGGGACCATATAAGACGCTGGGAATCGAACCGGGGTCGGCCGAGTGCAAGGCAAATGCCCTACCCGCTGTGCTATCGCTCCAACCCCTATTCATCTTTTATTTATTTATTTATTTATTTATTTATTTAATATTACTTTTTCCCACTCATATTTTAAAAGAAAGATAATATTTAGAAACTAAAGTATTTTTTTTTCTTTTTGGGTCACATCCAGCGATGCTCAGGGGTTACTCCTGGCTTTGCACTCAGGAATTACTCCTGGCGGTGCTTGGGGGACCATATGGGATGCCGGGGATTGAACCCGGGTCGGCCGAGTGCAAGGCAAACGCCTTACCCGCTGTGCTATCGCTCCGGCCCCTAGAAACTAAAGTATTAAAGACTGAAAGCAGCAAAAAGAAATTAGGGGTTGATTTGGGGGTTACACCTGGTGATAGACAGGGACTACTCCTGGCTTGGTGCTCAAGAGTCACTCCTGGCAGTGCTAAGAGCTTGGAATAGAACTGGGGGTTGTCCACATGCAAGACAAGTACCTTATCCCCAGAACTATATCCTGGCCCATAATTTAAAACCATTTCCAGGTCCAGAGTAAGTTCAATGGGCTACAGCACGTGTGTTGTATGTATTGGCATGTGTCTGATCCCCAGCACCACATGTTCCCTTGAGCATTGCCAGGGGCACCCCCTGAGCATAAAGCCAGGAGTAATTCCAGAGCACTGTGAGGTGTGTCCCAAAATGCAACAAAACAAACAAAACCAAAGATCATTTCTGCTGGCTGGAGCGAATGCACTTTAGGTAGGGTGTATGCCTTGCATGTAGCCGACAAGGGTTCGATCCCCAGCATCCCATGTGGTCCCCCTGAGTACTGTAGAATGTGGCCCGTCCCCCCTCCCGCAAAACAAAACAAAACAAAACAAAACAAAAAACAACAAGATCTTCTGTGTGTGGCTGACTGCTAGTGTGCTTGTTTTGCATGTACGAAGACCTGGGTTTGTTCTCTGGTGCTGTCCCACACTGCGGTGAAACGCCCAGCACCAAGACAATCCCTAGCACTACAATACCAACACCAGCAGCAACGGCACCCCACCCCACCCCCACATACACCGTTCACCACACTTTTTTTTTTTTTAGTTAATATTGTTTGGGGGCCACAGCTGGCAATGCTCAGGGGTTGCTCCTGACTCTGCACTCAGGAATCACTCCCGGTGGGGCTCAGGGGACCATTTGGGATGCTGGGGATCGAGCCCTGGTTGGTCAAATGCAAGGCAGATGCCCTACCTACTGTACTATCATTCCGGCCCCATTCTCCACACTCTGCTCCCCTCCCCCAGGGAGGCAGACATGACCTGGGGCAAGGCCAATGTCCTGGCAGGATGAGAAGAGGATAGATTTCAGCTCCTCTGTGGCCCATGTCCTTCCTTGCTGAGGGCTCGGCCTGCACAGTCACATGCAGCAGCGCTGCGTGTGAGGTCAGATACTCAGGGCCAGGGAGAGCGCTCACAGGGACGAGTGCATGCTTTGCAAGAGGGAGCTCGGGTGTGAGCTTGGTGCCAGATGGTCCTCTGGCAATGCTGAGAATGGCCCTAGGAGGAATTTTAAAATGACTAATCAGGGGCTGGAGAAATAGTACAGTGGGTAGGGTGCTTGTCCTGCACACAGTAGATCCGGGTTCAATCCCCAACATCCCATATGGTCACCCTAACACCACCAGGAATGATCCCTGAGCCCAGAGCCAGTAGTTAAACAATGAGCATCACTAGGTGTAGCCCAAAAGCAAAAACAACAGACTAATCAGTTCTAATCAGACTAATCAGTAAATAGAGGTTTACTATTATTCATTCTGTGTGTGAGTGTGTGCGCGCGTGTGTGTACGAGTGTGTGCAAATTCCCATCATCCTTTACTAAGTTTGTCTGATTGGTCTTGGAGTACCTGTGAGAACCAGCCCACCTGATCCAAATAATTTTAATTTCTCCTATTTTACTATTTAAGATTCAGAGATCCTGGGAAGCAGCGTCAAGAGCAGTGATCAGGGGCTGTGAATGTATCTCAGTAGTAGATCCTACCTGTATATTGTACAGGGTCCTAGGTTTGATCCCCAACACCAAATGCATACATATATACACCCAAAGTAAGAATTTTGGGGGATTTTTGGCCACACTTGGCAATGCTCAGGGGTTATTCCTGGCTCTACTCTCAGGAATTATTCTTGGTGGTGTTCAGGAGGCCATATGGGATGCCAGAAATCAAACACAGATCAGCCACGTGCAAGGTCAACGTACTATTTCTCTGGCCCCCAGAGTAATGAATTTAAAGGCTGGAAAATAGCTCAAGTGGCAGAGCACATGCTTAGTATGTGCAAGGCCCTACATTCACCAGCACTGCATACGATGTACTACCTCTGTTCCTTCAGCACCCAAAAAATAGGTGTGACATACAAAAATCAACAATTCATGGGGATGTAGTTCAGCAGTGGAGAACTATTATTTTTATCTTTTAATTAATTATTTTTTTTCTTTTTGGGTCACACCCAGCGATGCACAGGAATTCCTGGCTCATGCACTCAGGAATTACTCCTAGCAGTGCTCAGGGGACCATACGAGATGCTGGGATTTGAACCCAGGTCGGCTGCGTGCAAGGCAAATGCCCTACCCACTGTGCTATCACTCCAGCCCGACTATAATTTTTGAAATTTTGAATTTTATTTTCTTTTTGGGTCACACCCGGCGATGCACAGGGGTTACTCCTGGCTTTTGCACTAAGTAATTACTTCTGGTGGTGCTTGGGGGGGACCGTATGGGATGCTGGGAATCGAACCCAGGTTGGCTGAGTGCAAGGCTAATGCCCTACCCTCTGTGCTATCACTCCAGCCCCTGTCTATTATTTTTAATTGATAGAGGTATGGCAATTTACAATATTGTTAATGATGGCTTTTTCTTTCTTTCTCTTTCTCTCTCTTTCTTTCTTTCTCTCTTTCTCTTTTTCTTTCTTTCTTTCTTCCTTCCTTCTTTCTTTTTTTCTTCCTTCCTTCCTTTCTTTCTTTCTCTCTCTCTCTCTCTTTCTTTCTTTCTTTCTTTCTTTCTTTCTTTCTTTCTCTCTCTCCCTCCCTCCCTCCCTCCCTCCCTCCTTCTCTTTCTTTCTTTCTTTCTTTCTTTCTTTCTTTCTTTCTTTCTTTCTTTCTTTCTTTCTTTCTTTCTTTCTTTCTTTCTTTCTTTCTTTCTTTCTTTCTCTCTCTCTCTTTCTTTCTCTCTTTCTTTCTTTCTTTCTTTCTTTCTTTCTTTCTTTCTTTCTTTCTTTCTTTCTTTCTTTCTTTCTTTCTTTCTTTCTTTCTTTCTTTCTTTCTTGTGGCCCACTTAAAAAAGTGAACAATAGAAAGGTAAGGTTGAGACATTAAAGGTAAAATGGCCAGGGCTGGAGCGACAGCCCAGCGGGTAGGGCATTTGCCTTGTACACAGCCAATCCGGGTTCAATTCCCAACATCCCATATGGTCCCCTGAGCACCGCCAGGGGTAATTCCTGAGTGCATGAGTCAGGAGTAACCCCTGTGCATCACAGAGTGTGACCCAAAAAGCAAAATAATAATAACAATAATAATAATAATAATAATGCCAACCAAGTACTTAGAATATTTGTCTCTCTTGCGAACACAGATCCCCCCGCCCCCCCCTTGCCTACACGCCTGCCCTTTCCTGAGGCTTCTCCGCACAACACTCCTACCCCGAGGAGCGAGGGCAGGAGCTGGGGCAGGAGCCGCTCAGGAGAACAAGGCCCTCTAAGGAGGCCGGGGGTGGTCTCTCTCTCTTCTCACTGCCCCGAGAGCATCCAACCGGGGAGAAACTGAAGCGCAGGAGGGAAGTACAATTGGAATAAAGATTTGCTGATAGTTCTCTATGTGTGAACCGTGTAGAATATTAGTGAATTAACATAAGCCTGGCCATTCTGAAGCTTCCGGTCAGTCTTTTTTCATTCTCAAGGACTTTTTCCACGTTTTCCTTCTCCAATAATCCCCCTGGCCCAGTTCCAAGTACCCAACTTGATTGGTATGAAAAATCATGTTCACATGTGAAAATTTCAAATTACACTATAAAATGAAAACCATTAACATTTAATAGTTTATTAAATTAACATTTAATAGTTAATAGAAAAACAGCTAACATTTGGGTATTGACTCATCCAATAATGAAGCTTCCTACTTATCTTGTCGTTTCTTTTGAGAGAGAGACTGTCAGTTTCAAGTGGGAACATGGGCTTCTCCAGCGGGGAAGAAGTCAAGAGTCCACATCTCAGATTGAGATACAGTGAGCCCCCAAAACAGAATGTGCCTTTCTGTGCTTGCTTCTTCACACATTTTAGTTAAGCAATTTCTTTGCTGATGATGGGATCAGTTTAGATTCACAAAAATAGCCACAGAGCTTCACTCTTCCTCAATCCACATTGTGTTGCATTATCATTTTATTATTATTATTATTATTATTGTTTTGGGACCACACTAGCAGTGCTTAGGGTCTATTCCTGGCTCTCTGTTCAGGGATCATTTCTGACTGGGTTGGGGGTCCGCGGCAGCCCATATAGGGACTGGGGATCAAACCAGGGCCAGCCAAGTGCAAGGTCTTACCCCTGTACTATCTCTCTGACCCATCTTACCCTATGTTGGTTCCTTCTCCTCCTCCTCTCCCCTCCCTTCCTCTTCCTCCTCCTCCTCTTCTTCTTCTGATTTTTTTGCCACACCTGCCAATGCTCAGAGGTTACTCCTGGCTCTGCACTCAGGAATTACTCCTGACATTCAGAGAAGCATATATGGGATGCTGCAGATTGAACTCGGATTGGCCACATGCAAGACAGCTCCCTACCCACTGTACTATCTCTCTGAGCCCTTTATTCTTTTCTTTCAGAATACGTACTCTGGGTATCTGCTCTGTGCCAAGCAGGGCTGAGTGTTGAAAATATAACATCAAGCAGTGTTGCTCTTCAGACAGACAGGGTGTAAGTGCTTTGGGTGGAGTCTGATGTGGAACTGTGAGGATGGAGAGTGAAGCCAGGACATGCACACAGATGCCGAGGTCAGACATGAGGAAGGCAAGGCAAGGAGAGTTGAGGCTGCTCAAGAAATGGGGAGGAAAACTGGTGAATCAGACGAAGAAAAGCCAAATAAAGAGAAAAAGACCAATTCTGCATGGCAAGAGCCCAGGGGCGAGAGGGAGGATTGGTGAGGCTGGAGAGCCATGCACGGACTAGAACACAGGGAGCTCCAGATGCTTCCACAGCACGGAAACAGGCGCTGAAGGAAAATCTCATCTCGAACAAGTCACAGAAAGGTGTGTTTTCAGTGGGTAGAAAGGAGTTTTTTGGGGGTTCTTTTTGTGTGTTTTTTGTCTGGATGTGGGCTGGAGTGATAGCACAGTGGTAGGGCATTTGCCTTTCACGCAACTGACCCGTGTTCGATTTCTCCGCCCCTCTCAGAGAGCCCGGCAAGCTACCGAGAGTACCGCACCCGCACAGCAGAGCCTGGCAAGCTACCCGTGGTGTATTCAATATGCCAAAAACAGTAACAATAAGTCTCACAATGAGAGATGTTACTGGTGCCCGCTCAAACAAATTGATGAGCAACGGGATGACAGTGACAGTGACAGTGACAGTTGTTTGGGTGTGTGGGAGGGGCATCCGGATGAGAGATGGCAGCACACAAATGCAGAGGAGGGCACCCACTGCCCGTGCTCACCAGACAGGACTTGGCAAATGACCAGACATAGGACAGGAGAGGAAAAGAGAACGAGGAAAGGATTAGCCTTTGGTTTTTGTGTGGCCCAGATGGTGATGGGCAGTGAAATGGACGATGACCAGATGGGGAAGGGGGCATGGATTTCGTTCAGAATTCATTGTAGAGTTTGAAGTGCCTGGAGGATTTGCAAATGGGCCTCACAGTAATATGTATGACTGCTTATTATCTAAATTGAAGAAAAGGAAGGTTTGAAAGTGACAGATAGTGAAGGAATGGGACTAGAATGTTCCTAGAGAAGAGACTGAAAAGGATAGAAGGTAGTGAGTGGGGGTCAGAGCAATAGCATAGCGGGTAAAGCGTTTGCCTTGCACGTGGCCGACCCAGGTTTGATCCCTGGCATCCCGTATGGTCTCCCAGCACTGCCAGGAGTAATTCCTGAGTGCAGAACCAGAAGTAAATCCTGAGCATTGCTGGGTGTGATCCAAAAAGCAAACAAAAAAAAATAAAAGAAGAAGGTAGTGAGTGGATAGAAGTATTTACAATTTTAGGGAATTAACAGTTTTATTTATTCCTTTTGGTTTGGAGGCCATATCCAGTGGTGTTCAGGGCTTACTCCTGGCTCTGTGCTCAGGAATCACTTCTGGCAGGGCTCAGGGACTATATGTGGTGCTAGGGACCAAACGTGGGTTAGCTACATCCAAGGCAAGTGCCCTACCTGCTTTATTTTATTTTATTAAATTTGCTTTTTGGGTCACACCCAGTGATGCTCAGGGGTCACTACTGGCTCTGCACTCAGGAATTACCCCTGGCCGTGCTCAGGGGACCATATGAGGATGCTGGGAATCGAACCCTGGTCGGCCACGTGCAAGGCAAACGCGCTACCCGCTGTGCTATCACTCCAGCCCCGCCCTACCTGCTTTAATATCTCTCAAACACCTGACCCCGCAATCCTTAATAAACAAAAGGAAGGCTGATAACTGATTCATGGAGGGAGAGAGAGAGAGAGAGAGAGAGAGAGAAAGGAGAGAGAGAGAAATATCTAAGATGGAAGAGCTTCAGAGATAGAATAAATTGTTTTCATGGGAATATGAGCTCCGGGTGATATGGCTGGGTGCTTGAGAACACACTTTTGCATGTGTAAGTCACCAAGTTTGAGTCCCAGCAATGGAGGGAAGGGGTGAAAAAGCTTAAACTGTGGGGATATGATGTATGGTCCAGGAAGTGAAAACCCAGATCAACTCAAGGATTCCAACGACAGAATGAGATGCAGATAGCAAAGATGGCAGGAATGTGAACGATGGAATGAGCTTGTCGGTCCCAGCTGTCCTGGTCATGACAGTTCACGCTTCAGAAGTAATTCGGTGCATTGCAGGAGTGTTTCTCCAAAGGACAGGCCTGGGAGAGAGTAGCCAGATTTAGCAAGTGAAAATGCAGGCAGTCCAGTTCAATGTCAATGTCAAATACTACAGAAGACATACTTAGAACTGAAAAATTATGTGAGTTATTTGAGATGCCTGAAAGCATCTTCCTGCTTCCGGCAAAGCTTTGGGTGGAGACTAGGGGTAAGATAACCTGACAGTTGGAAAGCGTCTCACCTATCCAACTCAATGCTTCCTGACTAGTCAGAGTGTGATAACTGCTGTCACTACAAGAACTTAAAACCTAGAATGGGGGCTGGAGTGACAGCACAGCGGGTAGGGCGTTTGCCTCGTACTCGGCCGACCCGGGTTCGATTCCCAGCACCCCATATGGTCCCCTGAGCACTGCCAGGGGTAATTCCTGAGTGCAGAGCCAGGAGTAACCCCTGTGCGTCGCCGGGTGTGACCCAAAAAGCAAAAAAACAAAAACAAAAATAAAAAAAAACCCTAGAATGAAGTGTAGGCTTCAAGAGGGCAGAGAGACAGGACAGCGGAGAAGGTCGAGCCTTGCTTGAGGCCAGCTTGGGTTCGATCCTGGGCATCATATCGTTCTCCTGAGCACTGCCAGGACTGATCCCTGATTGCAAAGCCAAGAATTAGTCCTGAGCACCGCTGGGGGTGGCACCCCCCCAAAATTAAATAAGTAAAAGACCCAAGAGCCCTTGGTGGTTCTTTAGGTATCCCAAAGTCACTGTCACTGTCATCCCGTTGCTCATCAATTTGCTCGAGCGGGCACCAGTAATGTCTCCATTGTGAGACTCGTTATTACTGGTTTTTGGCATATCAAATATGCCATGAGTCGCTTGCCAGGCTCTGCTGTGTGGGCTAGATATGTTCGGTAGCTTGCCAGGCTCTCGGAGAGGAGCGGTGGAATCAAACCCGGGTTGGCTGCATGAAGGCAAATGCCCTACCGCTGTGCTATCGCTCCAGCCCATCAATAATCCCAAAGTAGTGCTGATTAAATATCTCACTAAAAGAAACAAGAAAGGGCGCTTGCCTTGCACACTGCCAACCTGGGTTCCATCCATGGTATCCCATATGCCTGCACACTGCCAGCAATGATCCCTGAGTGCAGAGCCAAGAGTAACCCCTGAGCATCACCAGGTATGTGCCTCCACCCACACATTTTTTTAGAAATAAAATAAAAGGAAGATAAAAAAATATACTCTGGTGTTTCAGATGCTCTCTACTCAACCATGAAGTGGCTGCTTTATCTTTCCATTATAAATGAAATTTACTACAAACCAGTCCACACTGCAAATGTTCCTCTCTAGGTCTGGCTTATATAAATGCCAGTCACCATGGCAACAGGAAGGCTGCCGGGCTCAGGCGGCAAAGCATGGTGAGGAACAAGAGGCCACCGCTGGTTCAGACAAAAAACCTGATCCCCCGTGTGTGCCCGGCAGGGAATACAAAATGTTCAAAAGAAAAAGTGAGCCAGCCCCCAAGCGCCACAGCGTGTGATCCAAAACAAAGCAAAATAAATAGTAAAAGTAGGGGCTGGCATGATAGTACAGGGGACAGGGCGCTTACCGTGCTCGAGGCCATTGGGTGGGATCCCCCAGAACCTCGAGACCCGAGACCTCCAGGAGAGACCCCTGAGCCCAGAGCCAGAGTCATCCCCAAACACCTCCCAGCGTAGCCCCAACCCAACCCAAAGCAAACAAAAATAGTAGAAGTAGAAGTTGCCCTTGATTCTTGTGAGAGAAAAATGTGGCCAGAATTTAGATAAACCATTTGTTCTCATTACATTGTTTTCTGGGAATAGGACCTGGCTTTCTCTTTCTTTTTCTTATTATATTCCCGGGTTTCTAATAAGACTGGAACTGTTTCAGGCCCTGCTTCTCTTTCTTCCTGCTCCTTTTTCCTTTTTTTTTCCCCCCTAATTTTGGGCACCTCGGTGGTGCTCAGAGCTTACTCCTGGCTCTGAGTTCAGAGGTCACTCCTGGCAGTGTTCAGTGGACCATATGTGGTGCCAGGGATCAATCAGGGTCAGCTGCATGGTGCTTTAACCCCTGTGTCACCTCTCTGGGCCCTTTCTCTTCCCTTCTAACCTACCCTAATAGAGTGAAGTCATTCCTTTTACCATAATCTTTTATCATAAAGATCCTGCCCCATTAGTTGCTTTCTTGAGTTGCTGTCACACTCAGTGATGCTCAGGGATTACTCCTGGCTCTGTAGTCAGAAATTTTTCCTGGTGGGTTTGGAGGACCATATTGGGGATCAAACCCGATTTGGCTATACATAAGGCAAAAATGCCCTATCCACTATACTATCACTCTGGTCCCTGAGATCTATATTATTGAAGGACCTAAATGGCAACAGTTTAAAAGTTATTTCCAGGGGCCAGAGCAATAGTACAGCAGGTGGGGCATTTCCCTTACACATGGCTGACCTGGTTCAGTCCCTAGCATCCTATATGGTCTCCCAAGCACAGAGGAATAATTCCTGAGTGCATGGGGGCTGGAGCGATAGCACAGTGGGTAGGGCATTTGCCTTGTATGCAGCCAACGCAGGTTCCATTCTCAGCATCCCATATGGCTCCCCCGAGCACCGCCAGGAGTAATTCCTGAGTGCATGAGCCAGGAGTAACCCCTGTGCATTGCCAGGTGTGACCTAAAAAGCAAAATAATAATAATAAATATAACAATAATAATTCCTGAGTACAGTCAGGAGTAATCCCTGAGCATCACTGGGTGTGACCCAAAAAGGCAAAAAAAAATTATTTCCAGGGCCACTTGGCAGTAGTTTCATATACCTTGTAAGCATATGGTCACAAATTCAAATCCCATATATACTGAGCATGATCCTTGTGGCGATCCTGCTCAAGCTGGCAGCTCGGCTGACTGTGCTCCCCGGGTGCAGGTGACTTCTATCTGCACCACAGTCAGGTGTGTAAGAGTATACAACAAAGAGAGCTTCAGCTCTAGGAAGCCTCAAGACTGCAAAGAAGTTCAAGTCCAGGAAATGTGACCTCTGGTGAGCATGTGTAGAAGCAAATCAAGTGATCCTGACCAAATACCACAACGATATATGTGTGCCTCAGTGAAACTGTGCACTCTGAGGAGGGTATGTGTGCAAGCACCATACCAGTGACACAACACCAGTGAGCACGTGTGGAGCATGTGAACACCACACCACACAGCACTGTGCTAGCCCGGTGAGCACCACAGCTACAAATGTGTGGGCTTAACAACAATGAAGGGTGGGGATGAAGGAGGGAAAAATAAAATAAACATCACCATAGGAGTTACTTGTCATGGGCCAGAGTGATAGTACAGCAGGTACGGCTGTTGCTTTGCATGCAGCAGACCTGGGTTTGATTCCTAGCATCCCATGTAGTCCCCTGAGCACCGCCAGGAGTGATCCCTGAGTGCAGAGCCAGGAGTAACCCCTGAGCACCTCCAGGTGTGATAAAATAAAAGTTACTTTTCACGACAATGGCATTGTAGGGGGTTTTAGGGCCACGTTCAGTGTTACTCAGGGGATACTCCTTACTCAATCTGTCAGGGCTCCCTCCTGGTGATGCTCAGGGCACCATGTCATGCTGAAGGATCAGACCTGGATCTCCCACCTGCAAAGCATGCCCTTAACCTGTTAGTTCTCTCTGGCCCAACAACTGGCATTTTCTCTATTTTGGTTTGGGGGTCTCCCAAGCAGTGCTTATGAGGCTTAGGTGTCCCACCCAGTGATTGCTGACCAATCACACCAGTGGTTCCAGGTGAGGACCCACAAGTACAGAACTGCCCAGTCCTTGAGATGCTGGGGATCACCAGGTAGCTGTGCTTGGGGCCCTCCAGGGTCACAACCAAAAGTTCTCAGTGGCTTCCGAGGCTGCACCCAGCAATGCTTGGGAACTGGGGGGTGGCGGGACTAAGCAGGGTCAGCTGCATGCAAGGCAGTTTAGGCTTAACCAAGCACTACTGGCCTTCTCTGTTTTGTTTATGTTAACTCCTCCAGGAGTTACCTACAGGTTCTCCTGCTCTCACCGCAGGGATCATTCCAGGTGGGTCTCAGGAGGCCATACAAGGTGCTGGGGATTGAACTCAGGTCAGTGAAGCACAGGCAAGTGCTCTACTCACTGTCCCGTATCTCTGACCCCATAACAATTGACAATTCATTTGTTTAGATTTGGGGGCCACACTCGGCGGTACTCAGGGTTACTCCTGACTCTGCACTCAGGAATAATTCCTGGCAGTGCTCGGGGGCCATACGAGATGCCGGGGATTGAATCATGTTCGGCTACATGTGGGACAAATACCCTAACTGCTGTACTAGTGCTCCAGGCCCACAAATAACATTTTAGAACAAAATATTTAGACATGACCTTGATATTTTAGGTGATATATTCAGTCTTTTAATTTATTTTGGGGGGCCACACCCAGCGGTGCTCAGGCCTTACTCTAGGTTCTGCATTCAGGGATCACTCCTAGTGGGCTTGGGCCCCCACAGGATGCGTAAGATCAAATCTGGGTCAACCTCATGCAAGGTAAGAGCCTTACTTGCTGTATTATCTCACCATCCTCCTTTAACTTTATTTGGGGGAGGGGGTTGGGGCCACATGCGACAATGCTCAGGGGTTACTCCTGGCTCTGCACTCACGAATCATTCCTGGTGGTGCTCGAGGGACCATATGGGATGCCATGGATCAAACCCTGGTCAGCTGTGTGCAAGGCAACTGCCCTACCCTCTGTACTATTGTTCTGCCCAACCCCTTTTTATATCTGTGATTTTTTTGCCTTTTTTGTTTTTGTTTTTTAGCCACACCCAGTGATACTCAGGGGGTACTCCTGGCTCTGCACTCAGGGATTACTCTTGGCGGGGCTCTGAGTATCATATGGGGTATTGGATATTGAAAGTGGGTCTGCTGTGTGCAAGGCCAGCCAGTACCCTGCCTGCTGTATCCTATTTTTTTTTTTCTTTTTGGTTCACACCTGGCAATGCTCAGGGCTGACTCCTGGCTCTGCACTCAGGAACCACCCCTGGTGGTGCTCAGGGGACCATATGGGATGCTGGGAATTGAACCTGGGTAGGCCGCGTGCAAGGCAAACACCCTACCCACAGTGCTATTGCTCCAGCCCCCACCGTATCCTATTTCTCCAGCCCTCTGACATGTATTTTACTCTTGTTTTTTGGTTTTGAGGGCGATGCTTGGCACTACTCGGGTTATTCCTGACTCTATGCTCGAGAATGACTCCTCATGGGCTCAATGGGCCATATGCAGTCTTAGGGGTTAACCAGGTAGTCTTCATGCAAGGCAAGCGCGTTACCCCTTATCTTTTCAGCCCCAATTATTAAAAACAGAGATCACAGAGACCATAAAAATAGAATAGTAGCCAGGAGTAACCCCTGAGCACAGTCCGATGTGACCTCCCCCCCCACAGAAAAAAGGAAAAAAGAGTATTTGTGGGCAGAGAAATACCTCAAAGGGCTAGAACACATTCACGTAGGAGGCTGGGGTTCGCTCTCTGGTGTCACACACAGTCCTCCAAGCACCACCAGAAGTAGCCCTTAAACACTGCTGGGTGTAGTACAACATTCTTTTAAACAAATGAGGCCACTTGTATTGCCAGTGGTGCAGCCCTAAAACCTTGATCCCTGGTGTTGTGTGCTCAGGGCTGGCAGTGCTGAGGTTAAGAGAAGTCAAGGATCAGGCTGGAGCAATAGCACAGCAGGTAGGGCATTTGCCTTGCACGCAGCTGACTTGGGTTCGATTCCCAGCATCCCATATGGTCCCCTGAGCACTGCCAGGAGTAATTCCTGAGCGCAGAGTCAGGAGTAACCCCTGTGCATTGCCAGGTGTGACCCAAAAAGCAAAAAAAAAAAAAAAAAAAAACCAACCTAAAAAGAGAGAAGTCAAGGATCAAATCTGGGGTTGCATGCAGGCCTGCCGTGTGCTCCACCCCTTTCAGCCATATCCCAGACTCCGTAGGTAAATCACGGGGCCTGGGCCGGGCAGATGGCTCAAAGGGCTCCAGTGGGTGACTTGCAAGCATGAACCCAGGCTCTGACTCCTGGCACCGCGTGGCTCCTTACATTGCTAAGAGTTTAAGTCCTGTACCAAGAGCAGCACTGTGTGGGTGGACTAAAAGTGGGTGGACTAAAAGTTGGACTTAAAAGCACTACTGGGTGGACTAAAAGTCCCCTTTCCACAGTTAAGTGACTACTTCTAATTTGATCACGATAGCCCCCCTTTGAGGTGACCAGTCACTTCTGCTTCTTTGGAAAAGGAAAAGGGAGATGGCCACAGGGAAGCTCTCAACCCTGGCGACTGTTTCCCGGGACTTTCCCAGATGGGTTTTACGCTGACCAGCGTTCAGACACACCTGCAGTTTCTAAGCACACACAGGAACAGGGACATTGTGGAGAGCCATGAAGAGGCAAGTGGTTGGATCCCTGTCCCCTGCACTCCAGCCCCGTGAGCACGAACATGACGCATCCCACAAACACGAAGTGTCTGCTCAGAGCCGGGCCCCGGAGATACAGTGAATGAATCTGATCTGGCTCCTGTCCTGCTGGAACTGACCTAGAGCCTAACATGGGATTTGCATCACAGAGCTAGCGAAGGAGGGACGGAGAGCAGTGCTGCCAAGGGGAATGACTAGAATCAGGGCTTGGGTGGTGGCCTGGAAGCAGGGAAGGCGTCTCTGAGAAAGTGACATTTAAGCTGGAGCCAAGAGAGTAAGCTGGACTTGAGGGAGGGGGGAGGGAGGGAGAGAAAGAGAGAGAGAGCGAGAGAGCAAGAGAGGGAGAGGGAGAGAGAGGGAGACAGAGAGAGCGAGAAAGAGAGGGAGAGGGAGAGAGAGAGAGAGAGAGAGAGAGAGAGAGAGAGAGAGAGAGAGAGAAGAGCTTGCCCATCTAAAGTGCTCAGACTGCCAGAAGCACAGTCAAGGTGAAGGGTGAAGGTCAGCACTGCAGTGCAGTTGCTTTTTTCTTCAGGGAGACATCAGGCCCACACTGGTGGTGCTCAGGTCTTAAACTGGGCTCTGTGCTCAGGGATCACTCCTGGCAATGTTCAGGGGAACCATATGGGGATCTGGGATCGAATACAGGTCAGCAACATGCATGGCAAGTGTCCTGCCTGCTGCACCAGCCCTTTGGTCAGTCCTCCCCCCATTTTTTGGGGGGGCGCATACCAGGCAGTGCTGGGGATCAACAGGATCAATGCTGTGACTCCTGCATGCAAAGCAAATGGCCAGCTTTGGAGTCATCCCTCCAGTCCCCAATAAGTCACCTTTTCATGGGAGGGAGGGGCCACACCTGGAGCTGCTCAGGGCTTTTACCTGGCTTTGTGCTCAGTGATCACTACTGGCAGGCTCAGGGAACCATATGAGGTCCTGGGAACCAAATCTGGGTTGGTCGTGTGCAGGCAAGTGCCCTACCCACCGTACTCTCTCCAGCTCCAATAAAGCACCTTATTATGTAATTGGGGTATTTTTGGCCACACCTGGTGTTCAGAGCTTAGTCCAGGCTCTGTGCTCAGCAAGCATTCCTGGTGGTGCTGGGGATCAAAGCCTGGTCAGCTATGCCTTACCTACTCTTTCTTGTCCTAATAATTTTTTTTTTTTAAGTTTTTGGGCCACATCTGGCAAATCTCAAGAGCTTACTCTGGCTTTGTGCTCAGGAATGTACCTAGCAGGGCTCAGGGTACCAGATGCAACACTGTGGACTGAACCCAAAGTGGTAGCAGCTGAGGCAAGTGCCCTATCCACTGTACTATCTCTGTGGTTCAGTAAGCACTTTTTCGGGGTGGGGGTGGGGCGTGTGTCAACACCCTCGGATGCTCAGGGGCTACTACTGGCTCTGCATCAGGAATTAACTTCTGGTGGTGCTTTGGGAGCCACATGGGACACTGAGGATTGAACCCGGGTCAGCTGTGTACAAGTCAAATGCCCTACTCACTGTACTATTGCTGGTCCCCCACTAAGCATTTTAATTAATTTTGCCTTTTGGGTCACACCTGGTGATGATCAGGAGTTTCTCTTGGCAGTGCTGGGGGACACCATATGAGATGCTGGGGATTGAATACAGATCGGCTGCATGCACAGCAAACACCCTACCCGCTGTACTATTGCTCCGACCCTCCGCTAAGTATTTTAAACAAGGGCATGCCATAATCAAGTCTGCCTTGCTGGAAGATAATTCTGGTTGCTCCACAATGCACAGAGGGGCAAGTGAACAGTGCGGAAGGTGCTGTGTTATTGCTGTGGTGCAGCGGATGGCTGCTGGAGTGATGATGGAAGGATACAGATGAGGGGAGAACAGAGCCCTCAGACTCAGTAATGAGGTGGGTGCGGGGAAGAGGGGCCTTTATTAATGGGCCAACAACTGGGACATTTAGTAGACATCAAAGCTAGTGTCTGTCTTCCAGCACTGCCACACTACAAAAACATGAAAGTGGGGGCTACTCTGTGCTGAGATTTAACTGGGGTCTGCTGTATGCTAGGCAAGAGCTTTACCTCTGTGCAATCTCTCTGTTTCCCAGACACAATATTTTTCCAACGAGTGTCAGGCCAGGAGGTTGTGTACTAGTTAGGGTGCAAGCCTCGCACGTGCCAGACCCAATTTGTTACTGGCATGACATGGTTCTCTAAGCACGGCCAGGGTGGCTGTAAATCCCTGGCACCAGTCTCAGTAACATCACAGCCTTGGACCCTTGCATCCAACAGCCTACTCGGGCTTTTAGACCTCCTGAGCACTGCTTGGGAGATCCTCCACCCTCCTAAAAAAGTGTCTGCCAGTGTCATGTTTAGATATCCTTAGCAAGGCCACTCAATTCAGCAGAGGAAGAGGGTGTTTTCTACGGGCTACTCACAAAAAGGCAATGTCACCAAAAATTTTTAAATTTTCTTTTGGGGCCACAACTGATGTTCAGGGCTTGCTCCTGGCCCTGCACTCCTGGTGGGCTCTGGGAATAATATGCAGTGCCAGGAATCAGTACGGGTCAGCTGTATGCAAGACAGTACCAGCTGTATTATTACTCTAGCCCCCTAAATTTACTTTTGAAAGTCACCCTCCACTTTTGGGAGCTTCTGCTGGGGTTACAAACGTGGTTTTGTTCCTGCTTCTCACAGAATTTAGGACTCACAAGAATAATCTATTCCACATGACCTCTATCTCAGAATTGCCATAATTTAATCAGTCTCTAATTACCCTGCCAAAAACCAGACCAGAGTCAAACCCAACTCTGTAGATTGACGTATCTTTTTCATTCATTTATTTTTTTTGCCACACTGGCAATGCTCAGGATCTACTCCTGGCTCTGCACCCGGGATCACTCCTGGGCTTGGGGACCATTATGGGGTGCAGGGATAGAAACAAGGGTCGGCCGTATGCAAGGCAAATGTCCTTCCCACCGTACTATCACTCCAGCCCGAGTCTTTCACGTTTAGAGAAGCCCTATTCCATGGCAGCTGAGATAAGCTTATGTGACACTCTCAAAAGAGTAATTAGAAAAGGATGAACGTAAGTTTACAACCATCCCTGCCCCTTTGGTAATTTCTGGACATTGGTAACCATAGCCAGGTCAGCTAGGACCTTTAGTTCTAAAGACCTATTAGAGGCTGGGGGCTTCATGAAGAGACCTGCGCCCATGGTCAGGGACTTCAGGAAGCTCAATCCAGCATTACACAAAATGCGAGTGAAGTCTCATAGCCAGCAATTAGTATCACTATATAGCCTTTATAGCACAAATTCCTTTCCACACTGGAATTCTCTCCCAGCACATAGGAAAAAAGACCATGAATTTCACTTAATGAATCCATTTTCTAATTTTCCTTGTTGATACTCAGACTCTTAAGAAAATGCCCTTACCCTACTTCTCCAACCTTGACCCAAAATTATAGACTCCATGAATTTCTCCCAGAGGGAAGAAATGGGCTTGGAACAAGCCAACCTCCATGAGTCTGATACACATCTGTTCTTCCCAATCCCAGAAAGCTACATCATCCCTAACCACCACCCACCTAACTGCATCTCAAGTGGGATAGAAACAATTAGCACATGGGGCTGGAGTGATAAGCACAGCGGGTAGTGCGTTGCCTTGCATGCGGCCAACCTGGGTTCGATTCCCAGCATCCCATATGGTCCCCCGAGTACCTCCAGGAGTAATTCCTGAGTGCAAAGCCAGGAGTAACCCCTGTGCACCACTGGGTGTGAACCGCCCACCCAAAAAGAAACAATTAGCCCAGGACAGTTTAGTTTACATTTTCGTTTTTGGGCCATACCCAGTGGTGGCAAGGTATGGTTTTGGGCCATACCCAATGGTGGTAAGGTATGGTTTTGGGCCATACCATTCAGTACCAGGGATCAAACCTGCTTTGCTGCTAGCAAGACAAGGGCCCTAACCCCTGGACCATCTCTCTGGCCCCAACCCAGTTTACTTCTGAGGTATGTGCTCTACCATGGAGAACATCCCTGGCCCTTAAACTGTTTCCTGATGGTTAGTTTTCCACTGTTCTTTTTCTTCAGGATATAAAAGGCTGCAGAGCTCCAACTGTTAACACTAGGAGGACATTTTCACATTTTCTTCTTTGGAGGGGATCTTTCTCTTCATATCTGTAAGAGGAGTAGAATTTAATCTAGACAGGATCACAAAACTGAAGAGCTGGTAAAGGAACCCAACATTTAAACTATTAAAAGATTTTAGCAGCTTGTTTTATTGATAAAAGTGGAAACACTTAAATTAGCTTATTAAATTTGTGTCTGCTAAAGCTGGCTGGCTCCTTTTAGAGTAGTATTATTCATTTAGTTGATATGTTATATCCACTAACTAAATAAATTTTGGATTCAAGTCAACACTATGTAACTGGCAACAGAATTTTTTTGTGAGTGTGGAGAGGGCCACACTGGGTTGTCCTCAGGGATTGCTCATGGCGTGCCTTAGGGGACTATACAGGGTGCTGGGAATCTAACCTGTGCTGGCTGCAAAGCAAGCAAGCACCCTACCCACTGTACTCTCTCCAGTCCAACAACTGTCCTTTTCACTTTAAAACTTTAACCCTGTAGGATACATAACTAAAGTATATACATCTTTTACATATTTATTTATACGGACTGGAGTGATAACACGGTGGGTAGGGTATTTGCCTTGCATTCGGCCAACCCGGGTTCGATTCCTCTGTCCCTCTCAGAGAGCCCGGCAAGCTACCAAGAGTATTCTGCCTGCACAGCAGAATGGCAAGCTACCCATGGTGTGTTCGATATGCCAAACACAGTAACAAGTCTTACAATGGAGATGTTACTGGTGCCTGTTCGAGCAAATCGATGAACAACGGGACAACAGTGCTACATCTTATTTATATGTTTTTGTACATGTATCTATAACATGCACTCTGAACATGTTAAACTTTCTTTTTGTATTTTCTAAACTATAAACCTAGAAAATTGATAGCACAGCGGGTAGAGTGTTTGCCTTGCATGCGGGCGACCTGGGTTCGATTCCCAGCATCCCATATGGTCCCCTGAGCACCGCCAGGGATAATTTCTGAGTGCAGAGCCAGGAATAACCCCTGTGCATCACCGGGTGACCCCCCCCAAAAAAAAGCAAAAAAAAACCCTAGAAATGTGCTACTTAGGTTTAAATAAATCATACTGGTTATGCCTGTCGCTAACACCCTAAAACCCATTGTAGAGCATCCAAACTTCCCTTTTATTTTTTTTGGTGCAATGTTCAGGGGTCACTCTGAAAGGCACAAGGTGACAACAGGCCTTCTGCATACACAGCCTGCACTCAGCACTTAGACAGCTGAGTTGCCTAGCTCTGGCCTGAACTCTCAAACCTTGTTTGCTATTCGAAAACCCCTCCATATCCTTATTTGAACCAACATGTAACCATTTTCAGTCAAGTTAGATATTTTCTAGGGATGATTTATACCTATGTCATTTAGAGTGATTTATATCCACACCATTCAAGTCTTTGAATTATCTTATGATTGTTCTTCTATTCCGCTCAAATATTTCATGATTTCTAGAGACCCTTTAAAGTGGTACCGATTATTAATTAATCCCATCTTTTATTTTTTTTGTTTTATTTTTTGCCAAATACAACAGTGCTCAGGGGATCACGCAGTTCTGGGGCTTAGACCTGCGGCGCTCTCATGAAAGCATGTGTTCCAGCCCTTTAAGCCAGCTCGCCAAAGATTTAGCTCTTTTGCGAAAAATATTCAAAGATTTCTCTCTTCAAAAGATCACCAAGCCAAATATTTGGCCATATTTTTATTTACTACATATTCTATAAACATATACAATACATGCTACAAAAAAACATTTTTTTAAATTTAACTGTCAAGAAAGTGTATAGTGTTATAATACAATGGCACATGTTCATATTTTATTTCAAATTGGTTTGCATTATCACCCATTCCAAACCATTAATAGTGAAATGTTACTTAAGGATAATTAAAAATTCTATCTGCAATATTAACAATAAACAATTCCAACAAATTAATAAGAATTAACCATGTCAAATATTAGTATCCAAAAAAATGTGGGTTTTTTGCAGAAATGATTATATAAAATATAGCAGCCAATTTCAGTTTACTTTGCTCTGTGACAATGCACATATGCATTTATATAGGCTTCGAGCATTTGCTTTTGGAAGATACTTATAAGAAGTCCTTTTAATTTCTTAAGGTACAACAACGGCCATATTCAGCCAAATCCAACTCAACAATTCATGTCACGTAATGGCTTCAGACAACTGATCACTGAGAAATTCTTCTGACTTAGGTAAAGTTGCATGTCGTAATAATATTACATATGATGAAAAGAGACATTACAAAGTCAAAGGCAAAAGAAAATACAAACATTCAACTCAGTTGTGACAAGATTCAATGGGTATTGGATTTTATAGTATCTATATTCAAACTGAAAATCTAACAGAGTAGTCAGCTGGAATTAGGTCTAGTATTGCAAGTCTGTTCACTCAACATTACTGAGCACCCACTATGTGCATAGCACTGTGATAACATTTTAAAAGTAGAGTATTAATGTCTTTATCAAGCATTACCTTAATGTGAGGTAAAAATATATAAATTAGTATCAATTCATTAGTTTGTTGTGGTAATGTACGCAGTTCTGTGCCAGCTGGCTTTTCTGTGCCACATAATGAGCTTCTTCATGACCCTCACTCACTCACACCAACATCTGTATCTATATACCGATGATGACAGGCATGACGATAATCACTGGGACACCATAATTTGGTAGATTTTTTCAAATAACATAAATGAATCATTAATAATTAGAAATATACCTTACTTTTCTAAAATAAGGCCCAAAGCAAGATACAAGGTGTTCTGTTAAGTCATGTCATACAACACCACAGACCAGTAAGGACCTTTCTAGACAGGGAACTAACTTTTTAAGTTTTATAGTGTAGTCTAAATAACCTAGATCATTTTTGGTCTCAGAAGTCTATTTTTTTGGAGCACCTGACCCCATAAAACCATTCCATACTTAAAAGGGGTTTGTAAACTAAACCTGAAAGAGCCAAAAAGGAAGGTAGTTTATAACGTAATTCACGTCAAGCACAATCGTGGCCGATAATGTAATATATAATCACATAAGTAAGTAATTCATGATTGGATCAAATATTTTTCAAAGCACTCTCATCTCAAATTCATGTTATTTGATCTTGACTTTTTATACAAGTTGCACATAAAGCAAAGGACAGAATTTGGCCCCACAACCTTCTATGGAATATCCTAAGTAATTGGTCCATCCACTCCAAGTAGAAGCTAAGAATCCCAAAGAATCCCCTATTAGGATACTGGCACTCAGGAGAAATGGCCCCGCTGGATCCCATTAGCCCCGGGTCTGTGTAGACGCAGCAGCAGCGTGAACCTACTACAACCCTGTGGGGGAAGGCAGAGAGCTGGAAGTTTTGCTGTCCACTCAGTGAATCCAATACTGCCTTAAAGCTATGCACTGAATAAAGTGCTCTGCACATCCCACTTGTCATCTGGAATTAAAATAAAACATTCCTCTTAAGAGTCAACCTAAACCTTTTTGGTAAAAGAATGACAAGGGTTGAAACAATCCCAAGAAAAAAGTGTGAAGCATTGACTAGGAAGGTAGACAAATGCCTCTAGTAGTGTCCTCAGAATTCTCAGGATTCGAACTGTCAGAATGAGTCATATGATGGTCGTGTTCTGTAAATGAAAAAGCAGTCCCACTGGGTACTAGCCACATGGTGCATGGTTACTTCATGGGGGAGGAAGGGAACAGTCTGTTGCCATTGACAGTATGATTTCAGAATGAAAGCAAAACCACTGAATAAATCCGGCAAGCAGTGTGCAACATTCCTCTCCTGCTCATCAGTTCCCACAGGCTGAGCTGCACCACCTGAGAGGAAGGAGGTACTCGGATACACTCGGGTGTGGCTCTACCACCTAATAATGCCAATTCAGAAATGAATACACAAGCCCTCCAGTTTCGTACCCTAAACATGGTAAATGAGACTAGGGATGGAACAGTTCAGCCAGAAAAAGATCACAGGTAACAGAATACTTATATATAAACTAAACTGCTTTGACATCTGTAAGAAAATTGTATGGATGGCAATTTGGGGGGAAAAAAAAGATTGTTCCCATCTGTCAGCCACACTGTTGAGCTATACTCAGCTGAAGTCCTCATCGGGATTCTGTTGATCCAGCAGACGGACATGTGTGAACGGGAAGTGACCTCGTTTGCCATTACACTCCCCTTCCCACTGACCACTCACATTAATCTTCGTAACCTTTACCAGCTCACCGACCTGCAGGAGGAGAATAAGGAGAACACTTTATTCCTGGTTATAAATGCAAACCAAAGAAATCCGTTCCCTGGTTAGCATACCCTGCCCACATGATTACTCTAGGGCAGAGTTACAGAAATGACCGTTTGATGCCTCCCAAGCCCCAGCCACCAGAATTGATTATGTGTGGTTAATGCAGGCAGAAGGAAGAAGTGATTTTAGCAGTACAGAGAAATAGAGTACAAAAGAAGAAAATGCTGTTTCTCAGGAGTCTCAGTTGTTTCTGGATGAGCAAAACCAATCAAAGCTAGCATTCCTTTTCTTCTTACCCATGATCTTTAGCTTCCTTCTGATCCCCAGGTCCTTCCTGGCTTAGGGGAAAGAGCAAGTTCCCTCTCTCCTCCCTAGCACAGAGCAGCAACACGACCCTCCAGGCCTACTCTTCTACATATATCCTCTCCTGCTACTGTTTATAAAGGGTTCCCCCACAAGGCAGGTATGGGCCCAAATTCCAGCAGTTCCCTGCAAATTCCCTTCCTCCTTCAGCAAACTCTACCTGGCTGATTACTACCTGAAACCTCAACCTTCCCTGTGTTGACAGAACTTGCTCTTCCCTCAATGCTACTTGTTACCTATTTATTCATAAGGGGGCACCATATATTTGCTTGCTTCTGTTCTAAAAAAGTTTCTTATTGTAATAAGATTTTTTATTTTGGGGTTTGTGGGGGGGGGGGGGCCGAGGGGACAGCAATGCTCAGGAGTTAACTTATAGCCCTGCACTCAGGAATTAGACCTGGCAGGTCAGGGAACCATAAGGGATGCTGGGGATTGAACCCACATTGGCCACATATAAGGCAAATACTCTACCTGCTGTACTACCTTTCAAGCCCTTCAAATAGACCTTTTTATTTTTTGGGGGGAGGGTTTATTTTTGGCTTGTTTGGGGGCTATATTGGCAGTGCTCAGGGGGCTCTCCAGGATCATTACTGGCAGACTTGGGGGACAATACAGGGTGCTGGGGGCCAAACCTGGGTCAGCCGCATGCAAGGCAAGTAACTTACTCCCTGAACTGCTCCAGCCCCTCAAGTAGACATTTTTAACAATTTAGAATATAACTCTATCCTGCTATAAAACTTAAGACAAGGTGAGTCTAAGGAATGGCTTCATCATACGGAAAAACACTGAATAGTGATAAAGGCCCCAATAATCAATTAACTAGTAGCTTCATGTCTTGCCTTAAACTATCAGCATCTGAAATGAGCATACAAAAAAATAAACGGTAGCACTGTCGTCCCATTGTTCATCGATTTGCTCGAGCGGGCATCAGTAACATCTCCATTGTGAGACTTGTTACTGTTTTTGGCATATCGAATACACCACGAGTAGCTTGCCAAGCTCTGCCGAGAGGGTAGGATATTCTCGGTAGCTTGCCGGGCTCTCCAAGAGGGACAAAGGAATCAAACCTGGGTCGGCCGTGTGCAAGGTAAACGCCCTACCTGCTGTGCTAATGCTCCAGCCCAAATACATAAAAAAACCCCGAAATTTTAATTTGATTTCACTGAAACTATTCACTGAATTTTCTTTTTTTGCTTTTTGGGTCACACCCGGCAACGCACAGGGGTTACTCCTGGCTCTGCACTCAGGAATTACCCCTGGTAGTGCTCAGGGGACCATATGGGATGCTGGGAATCGAATCCGAGTCGACAAGGCAAACGCCCTGACTTCTGTGCTATTGCTCCGGCCCTCACTGAATTTTCGCAAGTACCTTTTTTTTTTTAGGTAAGTACTTCAAGCACTGTAGCACTGTCATCCCATTGTTCATCGATTTGCTCGAGCGGGCACCAATAACTTCTCCATTTTGAGACTTGTTGTTACTGTTTTTGGCATATCGAATATGCCCCGGGTAGCTTGCCAAGCTCTGCCATTCGGGGGCTCTCCGAAAGGGACGGAGGAATCGAGCCTGGGTTGGCTGCATGTAAGGCAAATGCCCTACCCGCTGTGTTACTGCTCCAGCCAAGTGCTTTTACAAAAAAGAAAAAAAGAAGTTTTTCTAGATACAGAGGTAGGCGCATTGCTGCACATTGTCGCCAGGAGTGACACCTTGACACCTGCCAGAGTCCTGCCAATTATGGGCCCACAAAACCAAAACCAATGGCCAGTGCAATAGTACATGAAAAGAAACACTTCCCTTTCAGGGCTGGAGCAATAGCACAGCAGGTAGGGCATTTGCCTTGCACGCGGCCGACCCCGGTTCAATTCCCAGCATCCCATATGGTACCCTGAGAACCGCCAGGAGTAATTCCTGAGTGCAGAGCCAGGAGTAACCCCTGTGCATTGCCAGGTGTGACCCAAAAAGAAAAAAAAACAAACAAAACCACTTCCCTTGCATGCTAACATGTTCAATGTTTACCCTGACTCGAATCTCTGGTACTGCCAGGTGTAACCCAAAATATCCTCAATAAAACCAACCAACCCAACCAAAAAAGCTTTTCCATATTATTTTTACCCCACTCTGCAATTCTAAGGGGCTACTATGATTAGGGGGCTATGTGGTCGTATGACAGGAATTATTTTCATCTTACAGATAAGAAAACTGAGGTTCAAAACAATTACATGAGGGGGCTGGAGCAATAGCACAGCGGGTAGGGCGTTTGCCTTGCACTCGGCCGACCCGGGTTCGATTCCCAGCATCCCATATGGTTCCCTGAGCACCGCCAGGAGTAATTCCTGAGTGCAGAGCCAGGAGTAGCCCCTGTGCATCGCCAGGTGTGACCCAAAAAGAAAAAACAAAAACAAACAAACAAAACAATTACATGATATATCTGAGGTTACAGGGCCAGACAAGGCATGGATCTGAGCCCAGATTATCTAGCTCCAAACCCTATTTAGATCTTTCTACTATACAAGGAACACAGCAACCAGGGTTCAAGGATTTTCTAAGAATGTCTGCAGGTCGACAACTAGCCAATGCTGATCTGAGTCTGGGTCCATGGCTTCTTCAGAGCCCTCCTGATTTACTATAAAGGAAATAACTTTACATACTGAACTGTAATTTCCTAAGGAACTGATAGAAAATGAGAGGTTGAAGCAGTTTGGGGGGGGGGGGTCAAAGAAATGCCAAAAAGAGGACAGATGGGGCTGGAGCGATAGCACAGCAGGTAGGGCATTTGCCTTGCACGCGGCTGACCCGGGTTCGATTCCCAGCATTCCATATGGTCCCTCGAGCACTGCCAGGACAAATTCCTGAGTGCAAAGCCAGGAGTAACCCCTGTGCATTGCCAGGTGTGACCCAAAAAGAAAAAGAAAAAAAAAATGGAGGACAGAGACCAGGGAATATTAGAGACAAGATAAGGTACCAGGGTAAGAAAATGCAATACAGTGGTGTCTGTATTTGGAAAAAAAAGTGTGTGCATATATATATATATATTTTTTTTTTGGGGGGGGTCACACCCAGTGATGCTCAGGGGTTACTCCTAGCATTGCACTCAGAAACCACTCCTGGTGGGGCTCTTAGGACAACATGGGATGCTGGATATCAAAGGTAGGCTACATGCAAGGAAAATGCCCAACCCGCTGTATACAGTTTCAGAAAATTAAGGCTGATGGTGTAAGAGAAGGAAGTATGGTACTGCATATGCATCCTTGGAAGCAGATGCAGTCCCTAGTCCCTAGAGTACTAGAGTTGCTTATGCCAAGTACTTTGAAAACCAAAGTTCCTGACATCTAAGCAGGGCAATCACAAGTTAAATTTTCAGTCTTTGAGGGAAGGGAAGTCTAGAAGCCTAAGGTGACATTTTCTCACTATCAATGATTCTAAAAGATCTCTGCTGGGGGTCTGGAGCGATACTACAGCGGGTAGGGCATTTGCCTTGCATGCAGCCGACCGAGTACGATCCCCCACACCCCATATGGTCCCCCGAGCACCGCCAGAAGTAATTTCTGAGTGCAAAGCCAGGAGTAACCCCTGTTACTGCTGGGTGTGACCCACAAAGAAAAAGCAAAAATTAAAAGATCTCTGCTGAATCTGGTAAGAGAGTTCAAAGAGCTGAGTGAATAATTTGCATGCAGGAGGCCAAGATTCAATCCCCAACACTGTATGGTCCTGAGCACCAACAGGAACAATTCTGGAAAAATCACTAGAGTGGCCCCAAAACCTAGCTAGTAAAAAACTAAGACTTCTTGGTCTTTAAGGCTAGAACTACAGCTTCCCAGAAAATCACCAAAATGACCAACACAAAGGGAAAGAAGAGAGGCAACTACTTATATGTTCTCTAGACCTCTGAAAAAACATATCCTTACACATATGGATCTACAATAATTGTAGATATAAAGGGAATGGCTAATGTTCAAAGAGTGACATCCCGCAAAAGTCACTAAGGCAAAACTGGGAATGTCTACCATGTTATCCTTTATGCTGCTGGCATTCTTATAAACAAATACAAGCAAAATTCTTACCAAGAGAACTTGGTTTGTTTTTTCTGGCCACACAGTCCTCTGTAAAATACAGTTCTTTCCCCAGACAGAAACCACACTAGCAAGTGTGTAACTCTGCCTGTCAGGCAACAACTCACTAAGATTATTCCTGAGGGCCAAACCAGGGAGTGGGAGGAGGGTACATAAGGATTTCAAACTTGGCCTACGTACTACTTTACAAACAAAGAGAAAATAAAAAAACAAAGAACAAAAAAGCCAATTTCTTGTCCCAGAAATGTTATAAACTGAAGACATAAAGGGATGAGTACAGTAATAATTATAGCTCTAGATTTTGACAAGATTTCAAAATTCAAATAAGGACAAGCACTAGCTTTTTGGGGTTTGTTTCTGGGCCACACCCAGTGGTGTTCAGGGATTACTTTTTTTTTTTATTTTTGGGTCACACCCAGCAATGCTCAGGAATTACTTACTCCTGGCAGTGCTGGGGAACCAAACCATATAGGATGCTGGGAATCGAACCTGGGTTGGCCCTGTGCAAGGCAAACACCCTACCTGCTGTGCTATGGCTCCAGCCCCTCAGGGATTACTCTTGATGGTGCTCATGGGACCATATACGGAGCCAAGGCTTGAACCCTGACTGCTGTGTGCAAGACAAACATCCTACCTGCTGTACTATGGCTCTGGCCCCTTGAAAAATTGAGTTTTCGATGATCCAAGATTTGAGAAATACAGGGATACATAGCTTAATGGTAATTACAGGTACTTCCAACAGAAAGGGGAGGGCCACCCCCAAAATACTGATCACATGCCAAGTGTATGCTTCGCATTAAGGAGACCTGAGTTCAATCCCTGGTACCATATCTCCCTCAGCACCACCGGTGAGTACTGCCAGGTGTGGCCCCCCCAAAGACAAAAATTAAATAAAATAAAAGGGGATCTGGGATGGCTCAGTGAATGGCAAGTGTCTTGCAAGTAAGGAATCAAGAGTAAACTCTGGGGGCTGGAGCAACAGCACAGCGGGTAGGGCGTTTGCCTTGCAAGCGGCCAGCCAGGTTCAATTCCCAGCATCCCTTATGGTCCCCCAAGCACCACCAGGATTGATTCCTGAGAGCAGAGCCAAGAGTAAGTAACCCCTGAGCATCGGCAGGTGTGACCCAAAAAGCAAAAAAAAAAAAAAAAAAAAAGAGTGAAACCCCGCTTCTGTCTCAAGCAGTATCAGCAATCTCTGAATCTCTGGCAGACCACAGAAGGTGCTAGGGCTTACTCCTGCCTCTGTGTTCAGGGATCACTCCTGGTGGGGTTCAGGTGACCATATGGGATGTTGGGGATTGAACCCGGTTGTGTGCAAGCAGGGCAAATGCTCTACCTGTTGTTGTACTATAACTCTGGTCTGTATTTTGACATCTCTTATTGCAAATAGAGCTCAATGGTAACTAATCCAATTGCTCAGACACTGGAGGCAAGGCCTTTCGATTCTCTATAGGTGATTTCTGATCAACTATTTTACTTTTACTTTGGAATACTAACTATGAACTGTAATAGTGTAGCCCAGAGATCCCCAACCTTCTTGGTTTGTTACATCCAGAGTGCTTCAGTACTATTTCATAGTTCTCCAGGCAAAAAGGAATACCTAATAGGCTGGTGCGATAGTACCAGTAATAGTACCATTCTCAATAAAGGACAGGGCACTTGCCTTGCACATGGCCATCTGGTTTGATCTCTGGCACTGCGGAGATCAGTGAGTACAGAGCCCCTGAGTACTGCTGGATGTGACCCAAAATCAAAACAACCAAAAAATTCCGAGGAGTTCCATTTATTATGTTCAAATTATTTATAATAGCAGGGGTGAGAAACAGCATAATTACAAGGAAACTAGGGTTGTGGCGCTCATTGGCTCAGTATATGCTTTTCAGGTATGAGACCCTGGGTTCTATTTATTTGTTTGCTTATTTATGTACTGCTGGAGAGTGTACCTGGAGCAAGAGCTCTACTGCTGAGCTGTATCTCTGGCCTAAATATTTTATTTTTGAGTGACAAAACTTCCAGCTCTAGTGCTTGGGCTTCTTTGGGCAGTGTTTGGGGGACCATGCTGTGTCATCCAGAACTTTCACACACAAAGCTTGTGCTCGGCCCTTTAGGCTCTTTTTCCCTGGCACAAATAATCATTTTTGGGGTTTTTTTTTTGGGGGGGACACACTTGACAGTGATTTACGTTACTATTGCTCTGTGCTTGGCAGGCCACGAAGTGCTGGGAGTCAAACCCAGGCTTTCAGGGAGAGAGATTAAGCTCTGCTCCTTTCATTACCCCATCCTGGTTAGATTTCCTGGCACCACATATGGCCTCCCAATGTCACTCCTGAGCACCACTGGGTGGTGGCTCAAAACCCCAAAGCACAAAAGTCAAAACAAATCCAGTCTCCTTCACACAAAGCATGCTCTTAGCCTATTAAATTATCCTTCCCTGAAGGCAACATGTGGCCGATACTGGTTTCAACCCCTGGTAGCCCAGTATGTTCTCCTAAGCACTGCCAGGAGGGAACCCTGAACACAGAGGCAGGAAGAAGTAGGTACTTCTAGGTGTGGCCCAGAAACGTGTGTGTGCGTGAGGGAGGGGAGGGGGTGTCAAAATAGAATGATAGGAGGAGTAAAAGTTGTTACTATTCTCAATAAAATGTGAAATACATAGCAACAATCTTAGGAAAATTAAAAACTGTAGGGCCAGAGAGCACAATTGGCTATCTCTGAAGCTTTGTACACAGGATAACAAGCTTTAATCCCCAGCATAGCAGAGCTAGGAGTAACCCTCAAACACTGGGTATGGCCTCAAGACCGAGTTGGGCGGGGGGTGGGGGGTGGGGGGAGAGACACACAACTGGGGATGAAATCAGGAGTAGGGAAAACTGAGGACAAGGATGTAGGATAGAGATCAGGGTAGAGCACTTGCCTTGTTTGTGTGCGGTCCTGAACTCAATCCCTGGAACCAGAACCCCGAAAATCTCTAATGTGACTATACTACAGCAAGATAGATAATACAGCAAGTACGACACCTGTCTTGCACAGCAGCCAACCTAGGTTCAATGCCCAGCACCACATACAGACCCCTGACCCCCCACCAGGAGGGATCCCTGAGCCCAGAGCCATGAACAGTAAGTTTTCTGTTTTTCCTTTTTTGGGTCACACCTGGCGATGCACAGGGATTACTCCTAGCTCATGCACTCAGGAATTACTCCTGACAGTGCTCGGGGTCCACATGGGATGCTGGGAATCGAACCCGGCCAGCCTCGTGCAAGGTAAACGCCCTACCTGCTGTGCTACCACTACAGCCCCTGAACAGCAAGTTTTGAACACTGCCAGGATCAAGAGAGAAAGAGAAATTAAAGATGAGGGGCCAGAGTGATAATACAGGGGGTGGGACAATTGCCTTGCATATGGCAGGCCAGGTTTGCTCCCTGGCACCCCAAGTTCTACTAGGAATGATCCCTGGGAGCTCAGGTAGCAGTCCCTGAGCTCTGCCGGGTGTGGCCCCAAAACAAGAGAAAAGTAATTATGTTCTAGAACAGAGTCTTCAAAACTTTCAATACTTGTAAGTTATATTTCTCATTATTTTAGTTTCCAGTGAGTCAGATCAAATACTATAGTAGTTAAGGGAATTAGATCAAAGATTAAAACTATGTAAAGGTATCTGTTTCAGCATTAGTCTTTTAAAATCACTTAGCATATCTGCAATTTAAAATCTTTCTTAAGGAGCTCCAGGATGGAACAGATGGTGTCTGTCTTTCAGTTAAATTCCTGTAGAATAAGGCTGACCGACCCACAGACCCAGTAAACACCCCATCTTTGTTTCCTTTTAGAATTCCTTCTTTCCATAGCCTTCGTCTCTTCTAGAGAAATCTGGTGGGTGGGAAAAGGGTAAAACATAGTATCTTATGTTCTAGTGATTCTGCTAACAATTAACCACACAGGGAATAGGGAAAACCCAGTCATTCCTAAACTGGTTTGTTTGGGGAGGAAAAGGGAGGTCATACCTGATGGTGTTCAGGGGTTACTCGTTAGTGTCTGGGGGAACATATGGTGCCAAGAAGTGAACCAGGACCTCCCACATACACCTCTCACATACAAAGTATGTGCTCAGGGGCTGAAGTGATAGCACAGCGGGTAGGGTGTTTGCCTTGCACTCGGCCAACCCGGGTTGGAATCCCAGCATCCCATATGGTCCCGAGTACCACCAGGGGTGGTTCCTGAGCGCACAGCCAAGAGTAATCCCTGTGCATCGCCGGGTGTGACCAAAAAAGCAACAACAACAAAAAAGTATGTGCTCAGCCCATTATCTGACACCTTGAGGACTGTTTTTAAAACCAGGGACCACCTGAGACTGCCAGGAATAACTCCTGAACAGATCCAGGAATGAGCCCTGAGCATCACTAGGCGTGGCTCAAAACTCAAAATAAATTAATTAAAATGGGGACCAGGGGCCAGAGAGATAGTATGCATTGAACAGGGTGTTTGTCTTGCACCTGGCTAACCCATGTTTGATTCCCAGCACCCCATATGGTCCCCCGATTCCTCCTGGAGTGATCCTTAAGTGCAGAGCCAGGAGTAAACCCTGAGCACCTCTGGGTGTGACCCTAAAACAAAAACAAAAATAGGGGGCTGGAGCGATAGCACAGTGGGTAGGGCTGTGTTTGCCTTGCATGCAGCTGACCTAGATTCAATCCCCAGCATTCCATACAGTCCCCCAAACACCACTAGGAGTAATTCTTGAGTGCAGAGCCAGGTGTAACCCAAAAGCAAAGGGAAAAAAAGGGGGCAGCAGAGGGGTAGTACAGGGGTTAGACAGTTGCTTTGCATGTAACAGACCCTGATTTGAATCTCTGGAGCTACATATGATGACTCCTGACCTGAGCCAGGAACATACCCTGCACATTTATTTGCATGTACCCCAATGCCACCAAAGTAAGGACGTCACAGGGAGCACAGGGGGCAAAGGGCATGCCTGGCATGTCTGACCCTGGTTCCACCCCCAGTATTGCGTATGGATCCCAGAGCACCACCAGAGGTCACTCCTGAGCAGAGCCAAAAACTTCCTGTGCACTGCTAGGGTGTGGGCCCGAATCCCATGCCCCACACTCCAAATTAACAATTTAGGGTCTAGAGAAAACACAGAAGTTAAGGTACTTGCCTTGCAAGTGGCAGACCCTGGTAAAGCATGCATCTTGTGTGTGGGATGCCCTGAGTTGAGGCCAAACCAAACAAAAACAAAGGTGGTTTGGTCAAACAAAAGAGGAAACCTAATTGTGTTACAACCATAATTCTCCTAGCTATTTCCTGGGAGACCAGGAAAAGCAGTCTCATGGCTTCTGGTAACATTTTTACTCCATGATTCTGCCCAATTATAAGATGTAATGATTACGGGCTGGAGCGATAGCACAGAGGTAGTGCGTTTGCCTTGCACGGGGCCGACCTGGGTTTGATTCCCAGCATCCCATATGGTCCACCAAGCACCGCCAGGGGTAATTCCTGAGTGCATGAGCCAGGAGTAACCCCTGTGCATCGCCGGGTGTGATCCAAAAAGCAAAAAAAAAGGGGCTGGAGCAATAGCACAGCGGGTAGGGTGTTTGCCTTGCACGCGGCCGACCCAGGTTCAATTCCCAGCATCCCATATGGTCCCCTGAGCACCGCCAGGAGTAATTCCTGAGTGCAGAGCCAGGAATGACCCCTGTGCATTGCCGGGTGTGACCCAAAAAGCAAAAAAAAAAAAAAAGAGTATTAAAACTCCACACCAAGTACCTACAACCGGAGAGACAGTATTCATTCAGCACCCCAGTTTGATCCTTGGCACTCTGTGAGGACTTCTGGGAGTGACTCCCATCCCCCTGAAATCAAGAGTCTCTGAATCTTGTTTGTGGACGACACATAGTGATAAGCAAAGATCTTAGGGTATGATACAAGGACAATCTAAGCCTTCTGGGAAGTAAAGTATATGCTCTTGCCCTTTGAGCTCCATTTCTTGGACTCTTGTTTGGGGGCCATACCTGGCCCAGCTCAGGACTTACTCTTGGATCTGTGCTCAGAGATTACTCCTAGCAGGGCTTGGGAGGCCATTCACGGTGTCAGGAATCAAAACCAGGTAGGCAGCATGCAAAGCAATCACCCTAGCCCCTGTTCTCTCTCCAGACCCCAGAGCTCCATCTTCTAGTTTGGTTTGGCCTATACCCAGCAGTACTTCAGAGCTACTCTCAACAAGGTACTCTGGTCATGTCCAGAGAGGCCTGAGGATCATGCCATGTCCAGGGTCAAACCTGAAGCTCCCACATGCAGAGCATGTGCTCTAGCCCTCTGAGCCATCTCCTCAGTCCTGAGTATCTGAATCTTTTTTTTTTTCTGGGTTACACCCAGCAATGCTCAGGGGTTACTCCTGGCAGTGCTCAGGGGTAACTGGGATGGGAAGGTGGGAATTGAATCTGGGTCGGCTGCGTGCAAGGCAAATGCCCTACCCACTGTGCTATTGCTCCATCCTCAGGTCAGTAGAGTAAACATTAGCTCCTGTGAAAAAAGACAGAAAAGAACTGTGGCCCTCCACAGTGGAGCTGATTACATGCCGTCACTGAAGCCACAAAGCTTTAGTGTCTCCTTTAGGACAATAGTAGGGCTCAATCAAAAAGAATCAGCTTAGGGCTAGACAGTACCGGGGTTAAGCACTTGCCTTGAATGCAGCTGGCCTGGATTCAATCCCCAGCCCCACATGACCCCCTGAACCCCACCAGGAGTGACCCCTAAGCACTGCTATGTGTGCACCCTCCACCTCAAAATAAACAATCAGCAGAAATTTGGTTGTGGTAGAAAAGACACACACAAAAAAACTGGGGTCCTTCATATTTCTACCTCCAAATGGCCTTTTTTCTGGTGGGTGGGGAAGGGGTGGGACAGGGGGCCTATTCTGAGGTGCTTAGGCTATTCCTGGCTTTGTACTCAAAAGTTACTCCTGGGGGTATTCAGGGGTTCCTATGTGGTGCTGGGAATTCAAACCAGGGTCACTGCAATGGCACCTAAAAGCAAGGGTCTTTATTTTTTTTCTTGGTTACTGGCCCATACCTGGGTATACTTGGAACTTACTCCTGGTTCTGCTAAAGATTATTTCTGGTAGTATTTAGGGGCCATGATGATGCTGGGGATCATATCTGAACTGAGTGCAAGGCAAGCACCTTACTGTATCTCCAGCCCACAAGGCACTTGTCTTATAGCCTATACTATCCTTCTGAACCTCCAAGTTAGTCTTAATAACGGATCCATCTATATAAACATCTAGTGCTTTCATATAACAAGAGCATCCAAGAGTGCTTTCCAGTTCTAAAACTCCATGATGTAAATGAGTACCTTTTCTTTTTAAAGTTATCACGTATTTGTTTTAATTTTTTGTTTTTGGGCCACACCTCATGGTGCAGAGGGCTTTCTCCTGGGTCTACAATCAGGTATCATTTCTGGCAGTGCTCAGGGGACAATAGGGGTGCCTGGGATCAGCTGCCTGCAAGGCAAACATCCTATCCATTGTACTAACATTCTGGCCTCCTATCTAAGGTATTTAAGCGCTATTGCTTGAAGTTATTTGTTCTAACTTGAAAGAACTTAAAAAAAAAAACTCATCTTTAGCAATAAACGCAAGGCTCACAACCAAATATATCCAAGCAAAAGAGAAAGGGTTCTGAAATCATAAACTAGTTTTCTACTTAAATCTTTATTTCATAAGATTTATCTTTACATCAGGGAAAGAAACTCAATCACTTCTGAGCACTGTAGCCTCTAACCAAGGCAGACATTATAAACAATTCTTGCTGAGAAAAGGAAATGCAAATAAAAACAAAATTAATATGGTCTCTCTGGCTTATTTCATGAATGCTATTTTCACATTCCAGTACAGTGATAATAAGGCCTGCAATAAATCTTAGTATCACAGCTATGTGCACAGGGCCACGTTAGATAGAGCCATCACTTGAGCTTAAATGGTAGTAGGAGGCTAAAAACTTTCCCTATCCTCCAAATTCTAAGTGTAAAAAACTGGCGTGATCTACACAACAAACATTTCACTCGCTAGAAAAAAACAGGGACACTTTTAAGTCATATTAGCCCCCCAAATACATATTTCCTGGGGTCAGAAAGATAACTCAAAATGTGGGTCAATGGGCTTCATGCTTTTTGTATGCAGGAGGCCCAGGTTTAAGTCTAGCACCCCCATGGTGTCCTGAGCACTGCATGCATGGCCCCCAAGACAAAAAAAAGATACACACTTCCTTTTTTTCCCTTCTTTTCCCTCTGTTTTCCTTAGTCACTCTTAGCTATGCTCAAGGGGCCATGTGGTACTGTGGTACTGGGGATAAACCAAGGTCTCTGGACCAGGAAATTACTCAACAGGCTAGAGCTCATGCTTTACGTGCAGGACATCCAAGTTTAATCCTAGCATCACATGGTTCCCTGAGGACAGTCTGAAGTAGCCACTAAGCACTGCCGTGTATGGCCCCAAAACAAGAAGAAAACAAAGAACAGGCCTCCTGCATAAAAGCACTTGTTCAGCCTGCTGAGTTCTCTCAAGGCCCTCCACAATAAATACTTGAGGGGGGAAACCCATTCTCAGTCAAATCAACTAACCCTTCTTTGTACCCATTGTCCAGAATATAAAGTTATTTGAAACCTATAGTCTTTGGGAATGGTTCAAATAAATTCTAGCTCGTTTGGGGCTGGAGTGATAGCACAGCGGGTAGGGCGTTTGCCTTGCACGCGACCGACCCGGGTTCGAATCCCAGCATCCCATATGGTCCCCTGAGCACCGCCAGGGGTGATTCCTGAGTGCATGAGCCAGGAGTGACCCCTGTGCATCGCCAGGTGTGACCCAAAAAGCAAAAAAAAAAAAAAAAAAAAAAAATTCTAGCTCGTTCTCTGAAGAAAAAAATCCAGAGAAGATAGCTCTACTCAGTGTGTGAATATGACTCAAAGAAATAAAAATTTAGGGGCCAGAGAGATATTAAAACAGGTAGGGCTCCATATACAGATTTGACCCATGCCACTGTTCTTCATGTCCTGCCAAGAGTGATAAGAGTGATCCCTGAGTGCAGAACCGGGATGAGAATCACCAAGTGTGGCCCAACAACCAAAAAGGAAAAAAAAAATTAGGGAAGATTTCAATTTACAGGAATATTCTTGCCCTTTCTCTGCTAATCTGTGCTCATATAACCAGTCAGTGATGCTCAAGTTACTCCTGGCTCTATATGCTCAGTAATTTCTCCTGGCAGTGCTCAGGGGATCATATGGGATGCCGGAGACTGAACCCAGGTGGGATGTGCACATGTGCAAGGCGAGCATCTTATCCACAGTACTATATAGCTCAGGCCCCAAAACCAGCTACTTTCTTACCTTCAAGTTACTTATCAGTAGGCTCTGAAGAATAAAATACACGCTACCTCTGTCTGCCTCTGTAGTTTTATGCTCAACTACTAGGACAGCGTAACTCAGAAAGGAAAAGAGGGAGGAAGGACATAAAGCTGCAAGTGCTAGAGAGGAATAAATATAATTCAAGGGTCGGCCAGGAGATGGATTACTACTATAGATTATTATTAAGGAAAACCATTCACCAGTCAAAGGCAAAATTTTTTCTCAATAGAAATCACCTCCAGGACCAAGGAGATACTTAATACTTTTGGGGGTGGGGAAACAATGAGGGAGAGAAACTGGCTTCTTGCCTATAAAATATTTAAAAATAAATAAATAAATTGCGGGCTGGAGCAATAGTACAACGGGTAGGGTGTTTGCCTTGCACACAGCCGACCCAGGTCCAATTCCTGGCATCCTATATGGTCCCCTGAGCACTGCCAGGAGTAATTCCTGAGTGAAAAGCCAGGAGTAACCCCTGTGCATCGCCGGGTGTGACCCAAAAGCAATAAATAAATAAATAAATAAATAAATAAATAAATAAATAAATAAATAATAACAATTGGACAGCAGGTAGGGTGTCTGACTTGCGCAGCTGTGTTTGATCCCCTGCATCCATATGGTCCCATGAGCACTGCCAGCAGTAATTTCTAAGTGCAGGGTCAAGAGTAAGCCCTGAGCACCCGCTGAATTCAACCCCTTACATCCCATATGGTCCTCCAAGCAATGTCAGGAATGATCACTGAGCAGCCAGGTCTGGTCAAAATCCAAAAACCAAAAAGTCTATAGCCACAGCAGTACTCAGGGGCCCATGTATCAAGGGCTCAGAAGTCCAGGGATCAAATCCAGGGCTTCTGCATGCATTCCAGTCCTTTGAGTCATCTCCTAGACCCAAAATGGACATGTCTGGATATGTATCTCTTCACACTTGTACTATGCTTTAGTGTTCCTCCTAAATTCTCAATTAGTAAAAATAATCTGTCAATCAATGGTGAAACCAGGCTCCCTATATATAAACACTATGGTTTCATGGAGTAATTTTTAGTGCTTTGATAGAGATCAATTCTTACATTCAAATCTGGGTAAGCCCACCTTAACGTAGACTATAACAGAGAGAAAGAAACAGAATAGAATGTAGATGAAAAATGAAGTATTTTAGGTTAATTCCTGTGAATTCAGGTGATGTTATTAAAGTAGTCAAAGTGTGTTTAGTAAATCAATGAGAACATTCAGTTATACAGTTTTTAGCTTAGTTATTCCAAAACAGGTTTTCTTTGAAAAAGAGAAAACCCAACATTTCATGCCAAAATCAGTACTGAATGGTTTGACAACATCATTACAATACTGGTGCTTGTATTCAGAATTCCTAAAAAGCTGTAAGAGGTCTGAAAGGGAGACCCTGTAGCAGATATCTTCTTTCTACATTTTGCACATTATGTACCTCCAAAGCCAAGGCTGTCTTGTCGTAGGCATTAGGGACTCGCTTCTGGATTACCCTGGCATAAATGGGCCCATTCTGGAGGTTAGGGAGCGGAGTGTTGACGCTGGGTTGGGCATAGGGCCCAGGCTCCGGCCCACCCAGTGGCTGTGGGTGGGAACCCTCCTGGTTACCTCCAATCAGAGCCGATACTGGGGCGGAGGCAGGTCTAAGCTTCTCCACGTAAGGGACTGGAATCATCCCCCTCTTGCCTTCGCTGTCCTCAGCATTCCACCACTGCTCTTCAGGCTTATCCCGGATTTTCAGGATGTCTCCTTTCTTAAAGGGAAGATCTTCTTCATCATTCCCATTAAAGTCAAAGAGGGCTCGCACATACTCTGTCTCCTCCGGCCTGAGAATCACTCCACTACCCTGCCTGGATCTGGGAACTGGTTCTATCAACGTTGTAGTGTCCAAATAGTGTATTTTGTAGAATTCCAGTAAAGCAGGCAATGAATCAAATTCTTGATCCCCTATTCGGAGTCTGGAGGGGCTCACCCCTGGAAAAAAACAGAGCAGGGTATTATTTAAAGATGCTCAATGCCAGAGATGACAGGCAGCTTTTAAATTATTTTTCATACACTTTTTGTCAATATTTAATCAGGGGAAAAAACTCATAACCCTCTGGAAGAAATAAACTCCCTTCCTCATAGTATGCGGAACCCGTACTTTGTGCTGGATTTTTGAGGCTGAAGGTCTCTCAGAAGAAAGACGCCCACTACAATCAGCCACAAAGAAGGAAAGGGTGGCGACAATGGACCAGGGGCATCAGGACAGACGCTAATACTGGCTCAAAGACAGAGAAACGGAGATTTCCAGTTCTCCCAATATGTTCTGTGCTCTCCCATTTACAGAGCAGCATCAAGTCCAAAATTTTGTTTGCAATCTTCCGTACAATCTGAGGAACTGCATCAAGCTCTCCTTTTCTTATAAGTCCCTGTAGCTGTTCCAAAAAAACAAAAAAACAAAAAATCAAGTTTGTACAATTTTATACTTCCACCAGCTGAGTTCCCATTCCTATATATTCTTGCATTAAGAAAAAAACTGAGGGGCTGGAGAAATAGCACAGCAGGTAGGGTGTTTGCCTTACACTCGGATGACCCGGGTTCGATTTCCAGCATCCCATATGGTCCCTTGAGCACCGCCAGGAGTAATTCCTGAGTGTAGAGTCAGGAGTAACCCCTGTGCATCGCCAGGTGTGACCCAAAAAGAAAAAAAAAAAGAAAGAAAAAAACTGAGAAAACTGAGAGAGGTGCAACACTGATGGGTATGGGTATGGGACCATGAGGACTTTGCACATCCCAGGCATACACAACCACTTTAGGTATAACCCAGTCCCCTCAAAACAGAATTTGAAAAATAATTTTCAACTTTTTTTTTCTTTTTGGGTACACCCAGAGATTCTCAGGGGTTACTCCTGGTTCTGCACTCAGGAATTACTCCTGGCGGTGCTCGGGGGACCATATGGGATGCTGGGAATCGAACCCACGTTGGCTGCGTGCAAGGCAAATGCCCTACCTGCTGTGCTATTGCTCCAGCCCCCTAATTTTCAACTTTTTTTTTTTGCTTTTTGGGTCACACCCAGCGATGCTCAGGGGTTACTCCTGGCTCTGCACTCAGGAATTACTCCTGGCGGTGCTTGGGGGACCATATGGGATGCCGGGGATCGAACCCGGGTCGGCCACGTGCAAGGCAAACGCCCTACCCGCTGTGCTATCGCTCCGGCCCCATAATTTTCAACTTTTAAAGATGATCTTTGATTTTTTTCTTGTTTATAATCTATGCTTCTTGTGTGAAAGTTATTTGATCCTTAATTAGGGAAATAACTAATTTACCCTATCAATTACCATTAACATTGTAATCCACCAAAAAATTTTAAAACAGTTGCCCAGATGTCTACATTAATTTACCATATAAAGTACATATTTCAGGACACGAGCGGCCCCTCTGTTGCTGAACGCTCACAATCCGGAGGCCAACTAACCACCAGCAGCTTCTTGCAGAAAAGCCACAGCCCCATGCTGCCCTGGGAGGGGAAAGGTTTTTCTCTCTAGGCTTTTCCTTTCCCCAGCGGCAGCATGGCAACTGCCATCTTACAGGCCCACTAAAGAGAGGTACGAGCTTGCAGTGACGGGACACTCGGGAGATCTCGGGATGGGGGATGTTACCAGCACCACTCTCCGCCCAGACATGACCCCAGCGGCCGCACACAAGCGGCCCCTCCGTTGCTGAATGCCCATGATCCCAGAAGCCAACTAACTACTTTCGGCCCCAGCAGCATCTTGCAGAAATGCCTCGACTGTGAACTAAGTTATGGCCCCATGCCACCCGGGAGGGGAAAGGTTTTTCTCTCTCAGCCTTTCCTTTCCCTGGCGGCGGCGATGACGTGGAGACCCCCATCTTATAAGGCCCACTAAACAGAGGTATGAGCTTGCAATGATGCGACTTCTGGCAGAAATCTCTGGAAATTTACTAAAATACCATAAATCCAAAACTGTGCGGCCGCTATTGCGGCTGCGCAACCTGATATGCTCTTCATTCTCACCAATGGAAAACAAATTATCTAATGCTGCCTTTTTGGCAGGTCTGATTGTTGAGGGGAAATTCCAAATAATAATAGTGAGTTTCCTGTTGAAATATTGAATGTAATCAAAGTAAAGAGAAAGTAAAGCGAAAATCACCAGCCACACAGGCAGGGGGTGGGGGTGGGGGTGGGATGGGAAGTATATTGGGGTTCTTGGTGGTGGAACATGTGCACTGGTGAAGGGATGGGTGTTCGATCATGGTATGACTGAGACTTAAGCCTGAAAGCTTTGTGACTTTTCACATGGTGATTCAATAAAAAATTAAAGAAAAAAAGTCCATATTTCAGGTTGGAGAGATTGCTCAATAGGCTGGAACACATTCTTTCACACCAGAGGCCCAGGTCTGAGCCCAGAATGACATGGTTCCCCAAGCACCAAGCATGAGTAACCCATGAGCACCACTGGGTCAGTCACTGTCATCCCGTTGTTCATTGATTTGTCGAGCGGGCACCAGTAACGTCTCCATTGTGAAACTTGTTGTTACTGTTTTTGACATATCGAATACACCATGGGTAGCCTGCCAGACTCTGCCATGTGGGCGAGATACTCTCGGTATGTACATCCTGAAAACCAAAATAGAATGTATTTAACATTCCCTACTGGGCAGGGCTTAGGGAACACAGGTCAATACTCTGTATATATGAGGCACTGAGTTTGAGCCCTGGCACCCACCAATAAATGTACTGGGGAGAGATGAAAAGATACTTTAGACGGTAACCAGAAGTCTGCAATACAGAATGAATACCAATCAGTATCTTCTCTTTTCACCCAAATAATGAGACGGATACACAATTTAAATGACACATCAAAAGTCAATCTGTGGCACTCATGGCTGTAAGCTAACAGAAGTTACTAGTCCATACTGAGTAATGTTGGCTGTCTCTCCAACTCAAGATGCTGAAATAGATGCCCAGACACAGGCTGTCCATTTATGGAAAAGACTGATCGGGCACTAGCAGAACACAACCTCAGCAGTTCAGAACTAGTCATAATTTTAGTTATGATCATAGCACTGAATGGTGGTACAATATTATAAAGTTTCTCTTCACTCAAGCAGATCACTGCTGGGGATTAATCCTACGCACAATTTAAGGCAGAAGAGGCATGGTCACTATGGTTGTCTTCAGTAAGCTAATTCAGTGACCCTTCAGGCCTAATCATGTCTGGATAAGCAAGGACACGATCAGTATAGGTCTTCAAGGAGACCCCTACTTAGCAAACTGGTTAAGAAATCCTCAGTAGCATAATAGGGAAAACCCTTTCTCCATTAAAGCACCTATAGCTTAGGAAATTATCCTGATGAGGGGCCAGAGCAATCTTACACTGGCCTTGCACTGAGTTGACCTAGGTTCAATTCCCAGCTCCCATATGGTCCCCTAAGCACTGTCAGGAGTAATCCCTGAATACAGATCAGGAGAAACTGGAGTATTGCTGGATGTGGCCCCAAAACAAAACAACAACAACAACAACAATCAGGAAACTGTCCTGATGATACACAGGAAAACATCCAGCTTACCCAAATACATGCCAAGGTGCAATAGCCAAAATGGTTTTCACTGGTGAGCCTTACAACAGTGGTTTGTAGGGCAGGAGCAATAGACAGCGGTTAGGGTGCTTGCCTTGCATGTGGCCGACCCGGTTTCAATCCCCATTTATGGTCCCTGAGCATTATCAGGGTGAACTCTGAGAACTTCGAGGTGTGGCCCATAAATCAGAAAACAGAAACAAAAACACAAACAGTGGTTTGCAGGGGTCAAAGAGATAGTAAGTGGCACCAGCCCTGACAGCACAACGGGTAGGGCATTTGCCTTGCATGCAGCAACCGGGTTTGATTCCCAGCATCCCATATGGTCGCCCAAGCACCACCAGGAGCAATTTCTTAGTGCAGAACCAGGAGTAATCCCTGTGCATCATTGGGTGTGAGCCAAAAAGCAGAAAAAAAAAAAAGACATAGTGTGTAGAGCAATTGCCTTGAATGAGGTGGACCCAGGTTTAATCCCCTCATATGGGATTCCCGAGCCCTTAAGGAGTGATTCCTGAGCACTGCTAGGTGTGGCACCAAAAAAAAAAAATGTTTACAGATAGTAGTGCTCAGTATTAAATATTGTGGGGGGAGGCGCACCAGGACTACACCCAAAGTGATTGAGAGGTCATGTGGTATTGGGGATCTAGCTAGCACTTTAAGCTATTTCCCCAACTCCTTAAATATTACTCTTAATGAACCTTACTCTGAAATGAGGGGAAACTTAAATGAAAATCTGTTCCGAGCTCACAGCATGGCTGAAGATACAAAGGTATCTGAGAGATAGTACAGCTTGTGTTTATGCAGCTGGCCCTGTTTGGAATCTCCTGAGCAGCGCTAGGAATGGTCTCAAATACCCCACTGCACCCAGAACAGGAATCCACATATGGTTGGTAAGGAGCAAAGCAACATCACTCCAAAGACATTATTACTCCCACACCCAGCCCAGCTTTTCCCTTTCTAGCAATAACCGTTCTTGTGAAACGGGCTCACAGTCCGTGAGTGGCTCTAACCATCCCTGAATACTGCCTCTTCTTTTTTTCCACTCTAAGAAGGAACCACTCCCCGTCATCCATTGTTATGGCTCCTCCACTACTGGACTAGCCCAAGTGAAGTGTGTCTTTTTAAGTTTTCTTTGATGGGGGTTGGAGCAATAGCACAGTGGGTAGGGTGTTTGCCTTGCATATGCCTGACCCAGGTTCAATCCCTGGCATCCCATATGGTCTTGGGAGCACTGCCAGGAGTAACACCTGAGTGTCATTGGGTGACCCAAAAAACCAAATGGAAAAAAAGAGTAGGTTTTCTTTGAGGGAGGGGGTCATGATTTAGAACAAATGACACTTCCTTTTATTTATCTATGGGACTAATAAATCAAGTCCCTTAGAAATATCAGTGTGAGACTCTAGTACTGAAAAACTGGTAAAAATCCTGGGAAGAAAACCTTATTTGTCACACAGGGAGGAAGTTGACTCAATTATTTTATCTTTTTGTGGTGCCTTTGACCTAATCCAGGGCCTTACACATACACTGAGCCACATCCCTAGCGCTGATCATTTTTTTCCTTGGGGTGGGGGAGCGTCCATACCCAGCTGTGCTCAGGGCTTACTCCTGGAGGGGACTGAATGGGTGCTGGGGATCAAACTGGGGTCAGCCACGTGCAAGGCAACTGCCCAACACACTGTACTACTATTGTTCTGGCCTTCTGATTCTTGCTCAAATGCTACTTAATGGGCCAGAGATGGCTCAAAGAGCTGGCGTGCATGCTGGCATGCTTGGAGGGTCGGGCGGGATCCCCAGCACTGCAGGGTCCCCCAAGGACTATTGAGTAGCCCCAAGCACTGCTAGGTGTGGTCTCAAAACAAACAAAAAATCACCACAACAATGTTTGACATTACAATACATATAATTTAATTTTCTAATCTAAGGACACTTGTAATTCCACAGAGGAAACCCGATTTTGCCTACTTGCTGCTGGAGCAATAAGATATATATGACAGGGCCGGAAAGATAGTACAGCAGGTAGGGTGCTTATCTTGCCCACCAGGGTTCTATCCCAGCACCCCATATGGTCCTCCATGCTGGCCAGAAGTGATGAGTACAGAGCCAGGAGTAAGCCCCAGCACTGCTGGGTATGGCCCCAAAACAACAACAAAGATGTACAGTACAATTGCAACTCCAGAAAGGAAGGGCGGGAAAACAGCATACTGAATTCAAGATAAGCCCAATTTCACCATAGCTGTGTGTTCTAACTCCTTTCTCCTAGTGTATCTCCTCTCGAGGAGAGAGAGCCAAAAGTAGGAAACAAAAGGGAGGGAAAGGAAGGATATTAAAGTAAGTATCACTGTCATCCTGTTGCTCATCCATTTGCTCGAGCGGGCACCAGTAATGTCTTCATTGTGAGACTTATTACTGTTTATGCAACCAACATAATATGCAACAGCTGAGGCCTGGAAAACCTCACTGACGTGTTTTACATCAAACCTGTGCTGGGGGCTGGAGTGATAGCACAGCGGGTAGGGCATTTGCCTTGCACGCGGCTGACCCGGGTTCTAATCCCAGCATCCCATATGGTCCCCTGAGCACCGCCAGGGGTAATTCCTGAGTGAAGAGCCAGGAGTAACCCCTGTGCATCGCTGGGTGTGACCCAAAAAAAACAAAAAAACAACCTGTGCTGGATTCTGAATGTGCCATTATTTATTTAGTTAGTTAGTTATTGAGCCAACCAGGTGGTGTTCAGGGGTTACTCCTGGCTCTGCACTCAGGAATCACTCCTGGCAGTGCTCAGGGACCATATGGGATGCTGAGGATCAAACCCGGGTCAGCAGCGTGCACCTTACTTGCCGTACCATCTCTCCGGCCCCTCTGAATGTGCAATTCTTTTTTTTTTTTTTTTTTTTTTTGCCTTTTGGGTCACACCTGGCGATGCACAGGGGTTAGTCCTGGCTCTGCACTCAGGAATTACCCCTGGCCGTGCTCAGGGGACCATATGGGATGCTGGGATTTGAACCCGGGTCGGCCACGTGCAAGGCAAACGCCCTACCTGCTGTGCTATCTCTCCAGCCCCCTGAATGTGCAATTCTAAAGAGGCAGAAATTAAATTTTTTGATCAGACATTCCTTGTTGCCTACATGCCTGTATGTTAGAAACTCATTCCTTCTAAGCTTTTTAGCTCTGCAGTCAAAGGACTTTTTACCATTTTACTGCACTATTTCTGCAGGTGTTTTATAGAGAATACCCAATAGCCCCATGGGTTAAATCAGATTAGGGCATTTGCACAAGCAATGCTGGAGTATTAGCACAGTGGGTAGGGCGTTTGCCTTGCACACAGCCGAACCAGGATTGATTCCTTTGCCCCTCTCGGAGAGCCCGGAAAGCTACCAAGAGTATCTCGCCTGCGTGGCAGAGCCTCGCAAGCTACCCGTGGCGTATTCGGTATGCCTAAAACAGTAACAAGTCTCACAATGGAGACATTACCGGCGCCCACTCGAGCAAATTGATGAGCAACGGGATGACAATAATACAATGATACACAAGCAGATCTCAGTAACTCCATCACCAGTCCCTTCCTGATCTTACACCACTTCCCTTTTTCTCTCCCTCCAACCTTAATTCCCATGCCCTTTTTTCTCTGCATGCAGTATTCATAGATCGATTAATATTTCCCACCACCTGTCCAACATAAAGGGATAAAAAGGCTGAAAAGTCACCTGAAAGAGGTCTGGAGTAACAGCACAGCAAAAGGACACTTGCCTTGCAAGGAGCTGACCCAGCTCTGATCCCTGGCACTCCATAGGGTCTCCTGAGCCTCACTAGGAGTAAGCCCTGAGCACAGCTGAACGTAGCCAAAAACTAAAATCCTAAAAGAGTTATCAAGGGCTGAAGAGGGGCCAGAGCTATAGAGCAGGGAGGGGGAGTTCTATGGCCAAGGACCAGAGATGTGGCTCAATGAAAGAAAGCATGTGTGAGGCCCTGGGTTCATGCCACGCAATGCAAAAAATAAGTTATCCAAGTAGGTTTTAAAAATTCAAAAATCCTGGGCTGGAAAGACAGTACAATTTGTCTTGCATGCATATAACCTGGGTTTGATCCCCAGATTGTATATGGTCCCCCAAGCACCAACAGGAGTGAGCCCTGTGATCTCTGGGTATGGCCCCCAAACAAAGAGTAAAACAGAAAAATCAAACTAAAATCCAGAATTCAATATCTGTCTCTTGGAGTCATAATTTCCCATGAGCACAGTAAAAGTTTGGTGAAATCCTACAATAAAGAAACTTATGTCTTGGGGCTGGAGCAATACAGTACAGTGGGTAAGGTACTTGCTTTGCATGTAGCCAACCCGGGTTCGATCCCCGGCACCCCATAAGGTCCCCAGAGCACTACCGGACTACTGGGAGTGATCCCTGAGCACAGAGCCAGGAGTAAGCTAGGAGCATTGCTGGGTGTGGCATACTTCCCCCACCCTCACCTCCAGAAAAAGAAACCTACTTCCTTCTACCTAAGAATTATTCTTTTGGGGCTGGAGCGATAGCACAGCAGGTAGGGGATTATTTGCCTTGCACGCGGCTGACCCGGGTTCAATCCCCAGCATCCCAGATGGTCCCCTGAGCACCGCCAGGAGTAACTCCTGAGTGCAAAGCCAGGAGTAACCCCTGTGCATTGCCAGGTGAGACCCAAAAAGCAAAAATAATAATAAAAAAATTAAAAAACATATTCTATTGGGGCTGGAGCGATAGCACAGAGGGTAAGGCATTTACCTTGCACGCGGCCAACCCAGATTCGATTCCCAGCATCCCATATGGTCCCCGAGCACTGCCAGGAGTGATTCCTGAGTGCAGAGCCAGGAGTAAACCCTGTGCATCACCAGGTGTGACCCAAAAAGAAAAAGAAAATTATTCTTTTGGTGTAAAACCTTAGGTAACTTACTAAGAACTTCTTTGGATGGAGGGATATGGGTTTCCCCACGACCAAAAGTAGAACACTCCTGGGTTGCAAGGCTAGTCCAGTTTAGAGTGCTTGCCTTACATATGACAGACCCTGGTTCAATTCCTGGCACACATGATTCATTTTTAGGCTGCAACCAGTGATGCTCAGGAGTTACTCCTAGCTCTACATTCAGGAATTAACCCTGGTAGGGATCAGGGGACTGTATGGGATGCCAGGGATCAAATCTAGGTCAGCTGCTTGCAAGGCATGCTCTGGCCCTCCACATACATGATTCCTGAATGCTGCAGGGACAAGCCCCTCACACAGGTGATGGGGATGAGGGGAAGGGAAGAGATGACCAAAAGTAAAACACTCCCACTCATTAGCTATTTGTTGGGTGCGAGTATACTCAAAAATAATGTTCCAGAAGTCTGGAGAAATAACACAGCAGAGAGGGTGCTTGCCTTGACATGGCCAACCCGCGTTTGACTCCCAGTCCCCCAGACACTCCCCTGAACACCACCAGGAGTAATCCCTGAGCACCACCAAGTGTGGCCCAAAAACAGAACAAAATCCCGGGGCAGAGAGTCAACAGGGGTTAAGATGCTTGCCTTGAACATGGATAGATTCTAGTACCACAGGATCTCTGAGGACAGCTGGGAGCAACCTCCAAGCAGAGTCAAGTGTGGCCCAACTCCCTGAGAGATCAAAGAGACAGCACACAGGCACATCAGCAGTGACGATGGTTCGAATTCCACCTTGAGCACTCTTAAGGGTCACTCCTAAGCACAAAGCCAGGAATAGCCCTTGTGCACTGCCAGATGTGGTCCAAACACTCCTCCACATAATCCTCCCCCAAATAAATGAAAAAGACAGCTAACCCCACCCCAATTTCTTCCTGTTAATGGTAATTATGTTCCCAAACCCCAACAATAACCTACTAAATTTCACCAAACAATAATATTCTACTTTCAGATCATGAGGGAAAAAAAAGAGATCGCCAAAAATTAAGACACTCCTACTCATTAGCTATTTGTTGGGTCCGGGAATACTCAAAAATAATTTTTTGGGAAAAAAATCTGCTTTGATATTGAAGAGTAAATCATGAGAAACAGTCATGAGCACTGCAAAAATTAGGTAAAGAAAACATGGCAGCTGAAGGCACAAAAAGGCAGGAGTGGGGGAGTGGGGAGCTATCTCCAAGGGCTGAAGCACAGGCTTTGCATGTGGGAGGCCTGGGTTTGAACACTGGCACTGCATGGTCCTCAAGCACCTCTAAGAGCAACCCCTGAGCACCAAGCTGGGAGTAGCCACGGCACCACTGAGAGACACCCACGGCTGTGGGCCAAATAAGTGGGCAGTAAAGGGTTACCAACAATTCCACAGGCCCCGCAAGGCACTCAGTCAAGTATCACCTTGAATAGGCAGCACTATTACCACTCTGGCTTCTGTCCTCCATATCCACTCCCCAGGTTAGTTTGTATGTTCCACAAGGCAATAGAAGGGAGGCTCTGGATCAAGCAGGTAACAGCACACTCTATATCCATGCATAATTATTCCACCTCCTGCTATACCAGCACTTGCCCCTTAACTCACGCTGTCTTTTGTTTTTGTGCCACACCTGGCAGTGCTCAACGATCACTACTGGAGGTGTTCAGGGGCCCTATGTGGTGCTGGGACCAAACCCACATGAGCTGTGTGCAAAGAAAGCACTGGAATCTGCTGTACTATTCTTCCTGGGGCCCTCTGCTTTTTGTTTTGTTTTGGGGTCACATCCAGTGATGCTCAGGACTTACTCTAGCTCTGCACTCAGGAATTATTCCTGGCCAGGACCCAGTGACAATATGGGGTGCCGGGTATAGAACCTGGATCTGCCATATGCAACCAAGTGCCCTACCCAATATATACTGCTTCAGCCCTGCTTTTTTTAGTATGTGGTGGGGTTTGTGGAGCCATATGATGCCAGAGACACAAGCTCCATGCCTATGCCTTTAGCCACATTCCCAGACCTAAACATTGTCTTACTGGTGCTCATAAATCCATATCATGGGGCTGGAGCAGTAGCACAGCGGGTAGGATGTTTGCCTTGCACGCAGCCGACCTGGGTTCGATTCCCAGTATCCCACATGTTCCCCTGAACACTGCCAGGACTCATTCCTGAGTGCAGAGCCAGGAGTAACCCCTGAGCATGGCCAAGTGTGACCCAAAAAGAAAAAAAAAATCCACATCATAATGCCTATGACTGAAAAACAAACACATAATTTAATGGCCAGCAATGCAGTTTAGTGGTAGCATGTACACTTCATATGTGGAGGGCATGGGCCCATACCCTGGCACCACTAAAATGAAACAAATACTATCAAAGACATACTACAGGAGTTAGGGTGCTTGCCTCTCCTGTAGCCAATCCTGGTTTAATCCAGGCAGGGACTATAGCTCACGGTACCTTCAAGCACTGCTGGGAGTGACCCCTAAACCTCCTCAGCACAAAGCAGTAAGTAGTTCCCAAGCACTGCTGGGTATGGCCCCAAAACAAAACAAAAAAACCTGCATGCCGATGAGTTCTTAAGGCTGTTTGCTATTTTCTTCAATTTCACTCTCAACATCATCATCATCATTTATAAGATTAACATATCAATTATCAAAAAATAGGGATAGTGGGCCAGTAAGATAGTACAGGAAGAGGCATGCCTTGCATTTGACCAAACCCAGTTAGAATCCCTGGTGCCACATCCAGTTCCCCAAGTACAGACTGGAATCACCTCTGAGAACAGAGCCAGGAATATCCGGAGTATCATCAAGTACTAAAAAAAATAACGGGGAGAAACTGAACAGATGTTTCCCAAAGATACACAGTGGGCCAACAGGCATTTTAATGAGTTCATCATAACTGATTATTAGGAAATCAAAATAACAATGAACTATAATCTGGGACCGGTCAGAGTAAAGCAGATAAGCACACACGTTACCCGAATCCACAGCACTGCACGTGGTCCCCCAGCTCTGCAACGAGAGACTCCTGGGCACAGAGGCAGGAGTAAGCCCTGAGCACTGCAAGATGTGCCCCAAAATCAAACGAGAACAATGAACTTTTATTTCAAAAAAAGGTGAGTGAAAAAGAAACCCTCATTCACTGGTCAGTCACCTGGTTCAGGCACTATGGTAAACAGTAAGATGACCTGTCAAAAAATTTAAATTAAAAGCTTTCATATTATCCAGCAGGTTCACTCCTGGGCATCTATCTCAAGAAAAGAAAAACATTAATTCAAATAAATATTTGCACACATATGTCATTTGTAGTGTTATTTATAATAGCCAAGATCTAGGAACAACCAAAGTGTCCAACAGAAGAGTGAAGAAAGAACTTGTGCGATATAAACCCAATGGACTACTATTCAGCTCTAAGATAAGCCAGAGCAATAGTACAGAGGGCAGGGTATTTTCCTTTCATGTTGCCAACTCAGATTCAATCCCTGGCACCCTATATGGTCCCCCAAGCACCATCAGGAGTAATTTCTGAGTGCAGAACCAGGAGCAATCCCTGACCCAAAACACAACAAAATTAATTATGCCAGTTTAATCCTCAGTATCACACGTGGTCTCCTGAGCGTTGCCACAAGTGATTCCTGAACACAGAGCCAAGAGTAAATCCTGAGTACCACCATGTATAGCACATCCAACTCCCCATCCCCCCAAAAAATTTATAAATAGTAAGATGAATAATCTAATACTTATTTACTACAGGTTTGCTCTATTCCTAAGCATTTATTGCACCAAAATTGATTTATTCTCACAATACCTGAGATAAGGCTTTACAATTTTATCTTTCACATAAGAAAACTTAAGGCATAGAGAAATTAAAGAACTTGTCCCAAGTTTGACTGACAAAGCACATGCAGCCAAGACTCAAACCTATGAGGCCAGAGCAATAGTACAGTGGGAGTGGGTAGGACGTTTGCCTTGCACGCAGCAGACCCAAGTTCAATCCCCAGCATTCCACATGGTCCCCCATGATCACCAGGAGTTATCTCCTCAGTGCAAAGCCAGGAGTAACCAGAGCATCTTTGGTTATGGCCCGAAAACAAACTCAAACTGGGGCCAAAGAAACAGTACAGCAGGTAGAGAATGTCTTCCATCTGGTTTGATCCCAAGCACCATACATGGTCCCCCAATCCCTACCAGGCGTGAGCCCTAAGCACAGAGCCAGCAGAAATCCCTGAGTACCACCAGGTATGCCCCGCCCGCCCCATGCCCCCAAAAAGACTCAAGCTCAAAATTCAAAGTATGTAACTACTCTGCCAACATACTTAGTTTTGTCAATTGGTCAAGATCTAGTGATACTTCACTGTTCTAACAGGAACTAGTGGGGGACTCAATGATTGCAATGCAATCCCAAATGAATCACCTCAAGTATGACCAGTATGACCAAGCTGCCCTTTTGCTCTGGGAAACAGTCAGGATAGCATCTGCAATCTGCGGATTATTTTATCCTTATTCCCCCAAACTTTTTTTTTCTGAGGGAAAGCCACACAAGGTTTATATTTATGCCCCAAAACCTTTTTCTATTTTTTGGGGGAGCCACACCCGGTGGTGCTTGGGGGTTACTCCTGACTCTGCACTCAGGAATCATTCCAGGTGGTGCTCAGGGAACCATATGGGATACCAGGGATCACACCCAGGTAAGCCACATGCAAGGCAAGCGCTCTACCTGCTATACTATCACGCTGGCCCCAATGGCACTAAAAATCAATCTAGAGCAGGAATACAGCTCAAAGAGCTGGAGGCCTGGGTTTGATCCTGTGCTGTAGCCCCTGAGTCATTTCTAGGACCCCAAAGCTGATGTTAATTGGCGTACACTGACTAAAACTAAAATAACTTTCCTTCTTTTAATCCTTTCCCTTTGGACTTGTAAACAGCCCAGGAGTCTAGAACATACACAAGTTTTGAATCCTCTGTGTGCACTGCTGAGTTCTCGGAAACAAACTAATTTTGACAGAAAGTACTACATAGTGTTAGCTTTCAGATCAGAATTCCTAGACTCAAATCCTTTTGTTTTTGGACCACATCCAACTATACTCCCAGCTCTGTATTCAGGGTTCACTCCTGATCAGCTCGGGGCCATATGAAGTGCCAGTGATCAAACCTAAGTTGGCTGCATGCAAGGCAAACACCCTACCCATCATACTGTCTCTTTGGCCCTAGATTAAAATTCTGACTCAATCATTTTACTAGTTGTGTAACCTTGGGCAAGTTACTAATTCTGTTTCCCCATCTATAAAACAAAAATATTTTAATAGTGTTCACAGTAATTACTTCACTTGATTGTTATAGACAGTAAATAAGGCAGTGTCTTTTTCTGGGGGGAGGGGTGTTTGGGGGGTCACACCTGGATGTGCTCCAGGTTTGTTCCTGGTCTTGCACTCAGGGAGCATTCCTGCCAGGGTTCAAGGGATCATAGAGAGTGCTGGGGATCAAACTCAGGCCACTTCCCTGCAAAGCAAGTGCTCTCCCTGCTATGCAAGCTCTCTATCGCTCAGAAAAGTGTCTTACACAAAACTAGACAATAAATGTCAGTTATTAATACTGTGTATGTCTTTCTAAAATTCAAGAAATGCCTCTCTGTGGTTTCAAGAGAGTACAAGAATAAGATTTATAGGGAGGGGAGAACAGAGATGAAACTGAATCAACTGCCCTATGTGGAAAATAGGATACACAGAAGAAACAATCACCATAATGTCCAAGACTTTCCACACCCCATCCACACACTTTGACAAATCTTTACATTTTCTCATGAGTCAAGGCTCTGAATTCTTTTATCTGTTAGGATAAGGTGGAGTCCAATAAAAAGGTAAGTAAGCAGTGAGCAGCAGCGTCACAAGGCCAAGGTGAGAAAGCTCAAACCAACAACCTGCCTGGTGCCACTGACAAACTGCAACCAGTAAGAGACGAGGTTGAGAACTGAGGGCCAGGGAGATGTTTCAGAGGAGTGAAGCGCAAGCTTTGCACGTGGGAGTACCAGGTTCAATTTCCCATGTAGCTGAAGGGTGAGGGACCCACCCCCAGCCTCCCAAAAGAGAATGAGACTAGAGTTTCAGTAAGCTTGCCACCATGTCACCACAATCCTGATATAACAGAAGGTAGTTAAAAGTAAACCTAGCTAACTGCTAAACAACCTAGGGTAAAGATCCTCCCTCCCCTACTTCCCCCAACCCCCCACCCCCAGCATTTGGGCCAAACCTGGAGATGTTCATGGCTTAGTCCTAGCTATACTAGAGGGACCATACGCAGTACCAGAGATCAAACTGGGGTCAGTAGTCACATGCAAACCAAGGCCCTTAGCCCCTGTATTCTCTCTCTGGCCTCAGGATCCCAAATTCTTGCCAGGTGGAGTTCAGGACATACACATCTGCACGTATGAGGCCCTGGTTTGCTCACACCCAAAACATAAAATCACACCGATCCCATGCTCTTTGGAACTGCTGTGTGTGGCAGGGCATATGGCTTAACGGTAATGTGCGTGCCTTGCATGCATGAGACCAGTGCTCAATCACCAGCCCTGCAAAAATAAAAAAAAAAATGTGAACATGCAAGACTGCCTCGGAAAGGCTGTCCCATCTCCCCATTTCTGCTCAAAGTGGAAGGAAAAAGCTAAATGAAGACTATCCTAAAAGGACAAGCCTGCAAAGGCTGGCAGAGAGGTCTCCTTCCCTTCAGACAGAATCGGTCTCAGCTGGTCAGGAGGAAAGTGCTTCAACGGGGAACAGGGAGGAGGCACTCCGGCTCCTCGTGCTGAGCGGCTCTGCGCCCCTGCTGCTGCTGGAGCCCCGGCTTCCCACACAGGAGGCCCCAAGTCTGAACCTCCTCCCCAGCACCCCAATTGTCAATACTAGGTGCACGAGGAACCTCCTCAACATCCCCCCCTCCCAAATCCCCATGGCCTCGCTTACAGCAATGAGCCCAGGGCAGCGCATGCACATTCTCCAGGGAGGTATGTGCCCAGTGGAGATCTGGTCCCGAGACTTGGGAACATTCAGGCCAGAGCCCCTCTCGAGAGGCCCCCCGAAGGACCGGCCTGACAATGGTTATGCCCCAGGAAAACTGCAGCTCCATCCGCTCCGAGGGAAGGGAATTGTTTCCCCGGGCTGACTTCTGGTTTATTTCCTTACACCAACAAACACAAAGCCTCCCCGGGCAAACACGAGGAAAGCCAAGCCGGGAGCCCGGGAGGGACGGCAGGGGGTCCCGCGGCGCGGCGGCCGGGCATCCCTGCGGCGCTCCCTGGGCGCCCCACCTTCGTCCTCCGCGGGGGAAGAGCACCGTAAAGTCGTCTGGAAAAATGCCCAAGAAAGGAAAAAGCTGACCGGCTTCCTGAGGGTGTCTCCATCCCTGCCGGCCGGCGAGCGCGGACTTCCGACCCCAGGCCGGCAGGGGCGGGGAGCCCGGGCCGCGCGCTCCGGAGCCCCACGGCCACTTGTCGGACTCGGGGCCCGGCGGCGCCCCCCGCCCCACCCCCGCCGTCCGGCGCGGGCCCCACCCTGGGCCGCGGCAGCTCCCCTCCCCGGCCGTGCTCCCGAGTCCCTCCCACACACACACACACACATACACGCGCGCACGCACACACACAACACACAACACACACACACACACACACGCACGCCCGTCCGCCGCAGCCCCTCCGGCCCGCGCGGGTCCCGCACCCCCGCCCGGGGCCTCCCGTCCCGTGCGTCCCTCACCGGGCGGAGGCTGGGCGGGCGACGGCGGCACCGGCGGGCGCGGGCCGCTGCTGTTGATGATGTAGTGGGAGACGCGCGAGTTCTCGGAGACGCTGAGCACATAGTCCCCGGGGCTGGTGCTCGAGTCCCGCACCAGGAACACCCCGTGCCGCTGGCCCTGCAACAGCGCCACCGCCTCCTGCCGGCTCAGCCGCCCCCAGTACCAGCTACTCAGCTCCTCCGAGTCGAAGTTGCCCGCCATGGCCGCCTCGGCGCCTACACGCTGGGCCGCCGCCGCGCGCGCGCCCCTCCGGCCCCGCCGCCCGCCGCCCAGCGGACCGGCTCGGGTCTCAGCCTCACAGCAGCGCCCGAAATGGCGGCGGCGGCCGCGGGCCTTCCCCACCGGAAATGACGCACTCCCTACCCCCTGGAGGATGCCGGGAAGGGGACCCGCGCCCGCCATCAGGAGAAGGTCAAAGGACCACCATTATTTTCCACTTCCCAGTGCGTGCACTGCGCATGCGGCCTCATGGGCGTCGCTGCCTGGCGGGAAGTGGAACTGCAAGGTTAGACCCGCTGAGTTTCGAGTCAAAAGAAGGGAGGGGTCTCTGCCTAGGGTTTGCAGAAATTTTTATTCCTGAGGTCCAACCCGGGCTTCGGGTTTCTTTTTTTCCCTTTTGTTTCTTCTGAGGCGCCGAGGTTAAAACCAGGACCTCACACATTCAATGTAAGCGCTCTACCGCTGGCCTCGGGGTCTTAACTCTATCAGGCTTCAAGTTCCTGGAAGACCCAGGGTTTCACAGCAGTGAAATGAAATGAAAACATGTGAGATTGGAGAGATAGCACAAGGGCTAAGCCTCGCATGTGGCTGACCCCACTTTAGTCCCGGCACAGCATATGGTCTTGCCAGCTGCCAGGAGTGATCCCTGTGCACAGAGCCAGAAGTAACCTTTGAGCACCTCTGGGTGTAGCCAACCACTCCCCTTTCCTAAATAAAGAAAAGAATAAAAAGGAAAGTGAGGGCCAAAGGGCCTGAGCTCAGAGAAACAATGATCTTCAGTTTCTCCAGCTTCTCCACAGACCTGCTGAAGTTTTTGTTTTCATTCATTCCTTCAGCATAAAAAAATTTTTTTTTAATTTATTCTTTTATTGAATCACCATGTGGAAAGTTACAAAGCTTTCAGGTTTAAGTCCCAGTTATACAATGCTCGAACACCCATCCCTTCACCAGTGCACATATTCCACCGCCAAGATTCACAGTATACCTCCCCCCATCCCCCCACCTCCCCAGCCCCCCACCTGGCCTGTGTAACTGATAAATTTCACTTTACTTTCACTTTACTTTGATTGCATTCAATATTTGACACCGCACTTGCCCCTGCAATGTGCAAAGGTGATCAAGGCTGGGCGGTTTCCTCAATAAATTCAGATTAGTGGGAGGAATTAGGAAAAGCCAATGACAAAGGACTACCTGCCAGGTGTTAAGGTGGTGGAAGGGACAAATGGGAACATAGAGTAGGACCCCTAGTCTGGTGTGTAGAGGGATCTGTCATGGATTCACAAAAAATGGATTGAGTTGAACACTGAATGGCAACTAGAGAAGAGTATTCAATACAAAAGCCAAATCCGGGGAAAGTACTCTCAAATCTTCTACTCAGAGTCTTCTCAACTCTATTTGTGTGTGTGTGTGATGTCTCAGCCATCACAGTCATCTGGATGGATATTTCCAGATCTCTTTCTGTAGTCCTGTGAACAGCTCGCTTGGTGCTCTCCTAGAAGCTTGATGTGTCCTTCATTGTCCTGCACATCTGTCTATGAGCACTTTCTAGATTGCAACTCTGAGTCTGTTGCTACGCTGTGTAGTTTTGAATGGGTATAGTTTTGAATAGATATTAAAACTCCTGTTTTAAGTCACAGCATAAAACTGGGTCACAGTGTCAACTGTTCATACATGAGTTTTCTGTTTCCTCCGGAATATACCCTTCTTCACCACTAGCGATTTCAGACTCAAATGCCCCCTCTCTCCTGACCACCACACCCTTCCCTGTCTGCAGCAATGCACGATGCTCTTATTACTACTATATCTTACAGTTCTGACCCATTGTACCACAATCTTCCACTTACAAGCCCTTGTATGGCTCATGCAAGAGCCCTACAAAAGCCAAGCACCTCTTCTTGGAAGCAGTCCATAAATATTTCATAATAACAGTTAACATTTATTCAGGAAATGCTGCTTGCCAGGCATGGTACTGCCTTTATGGGGATAATTTTACATAATCCTTTCAGCCATCTTATGGGTCGTATTTTTACAGATGAATCTCAGAAGGCTAAGTAACTTTTCAAGAAATACAGAGCTGCTGAATGGGGGTCTGGGATTCAAATCCCGAAAGGAGATTTGAATGACACCTTTCAGGGCAAACACAGTGTCAAAACTCTCAATCTGCCATATCCTCAGACGTCCAAGACAGAAATGTGGGTGAGAGGAGATGGAGGACAGAGGGTGAGCACTTGCCTTGCACATGGCTCACCCGGGGTTCACATAGGGTCCCCTGAGTCCCACAAAAAGCGATCCCTGAGCACAAAACCAGGAGTAAGTCCTGAACATCACTGACAGGAGAGGAGGGGTGGTGGTGGTGGTGGTGGAAATAAACACTGAAAACTAATCCGGGCTGACACGTGGCTCAGTAGTAGAGCACAAGGCTTGTACACAGGAAGATCTGGGTTTAATCCCACCAAAAAATAAGTAAATAGAAATCTATCACCCCTGGGCTACAGCCTGACATGAACAACACTACACCTCAGCTGGCCTTATTCACATCCCCTGAGCCTTTCTGGGAGGGCGAGGGAAGCAGGGCACCTGGCCTGGTATGGTGACCCCGGTGACCCTGGCTTAGTCACGCACATCACCATAAGCCAGGCAGTTGAAGTCATCCAAGTGTGAATGCTGGCTCTCTGGAAAGAGAAGTGACTGTTCATTTCCCCAGGATGGCCAGACTATAAGGCAGGGCCTACCCAGGGTTGCTTCCAAGGGGTTCTGAAGCTACATCTCAAAGCCTCTCTCTGGAGTAAATGGACATGAGGGGGAAATACATAAATATGTGTATATGTGGGTGGCCACATCTGGTGGTGCTCCGGGGGCTACTCCTTGCTCAAATATCTCAAGGGGATCATGTTTTACTGGGTCCAACAAATCAGAGACCAGCCACATACAGGACAATGCCTCAGCCTCTGGCCTTGGAAGAAACATTTTATTTGAGAGAGCTGGAGTGACAGTATAGTGGGTCAGGCCCTTGCCTTGCAGGCAGCTGACCAGGGTTTGATCCCCAGGATCCCATAGGGTCCCTAAACCCTGCCAGGAGTGATCTCTGAGTGCAGAGCCAGGAATAAGTCCTGAGCTCCACTGGATGCGGTCCTAACCCCCCAAAAACCCTTATAGGGGAGAGTGTTGGACCACACCCTGAGGCACTCAGGGGCTATTCTGTGCTCAGGGAAACTGGCAATGCCAGAAATTGAACTGGGGCAGGTGCTTTGGCTCTGGCTCTTGGAAAAGTGTTCTGAAGGAAAAAAATGACAAGTCTGAGTGTGTAGCTTACTGGTAAAGCCCATTCCTTGAATGTGTAAGGCCTCAGCAGTACAAAAAAATAAAAAGAAAAAAAAACTTAAGAAAAAGATAGCCAGAGAGACAGTCCGGCGACTACAGCACTTGCCTTGCAGGCAACCAACCCAGGCTGGATTCCCAGCACCCCACAGCTCCCCAGCACTGCCAGACCCTGGGGCACGGAGTCTGGGGTAGCCTCTGAGCACTGCGGGTGTGGCCCAACTCTCCCAAAATAAGAAAATAAAATGAGAGAGGGGGAGAGGAGAACAGATCCTAGAAACTAGAACAGATCCTTATTGTGGAAAATAAGGATTTTGCCACGGAGGGGAAACCTATCCCCAAAAGCAGCTACACAACTGGATTCTTTCTTGGAGGGCAGGAAAAAAAAAAAAACACTAGTTCAGAGGCCAAAACAAACCCCAAAGCAGAAATAGGAGCGGTCTTGGAACAAGGGATGAGCCCACTCTGCACCTCCCTCCTTCCTCCCCTCACCCTATCCTTCCGGCTTTGGATGTCAGAATTTGCAGCTGGAGAGAGAGTGGTGGTCCCTGATGAGCCTGAGATCTGCCTCACCTATTGAGGATCGTTCCTGTGGTGCAGGAAGAGTGTCTCTGTTGGGGTGGGTAGGAGGGTGCCCGAGGAACAGGGAGGAGAAAGGAAAAAAACTTAAGACTCCCAAGTACTCTACTTTCTGTCCTCCCAAGGTGAAATAAAAGAAGAGTTGCTCCTTGTTTGAACTGTAGAATAAGAGCAGGCCGGGGCAGAGCAATAGTAGAGTGGGTAGGGTATTTGCCAAGCACTCTGCTGACCCAGATTTGAGCCCCAGGATCCCATATTTCCCCTTGCACATCGCCAGGAGTAATTCCTGAGTGCAGAGCCAGGTGTAGCCCCTGAGCATTGCCAGGTGTGACTCAAAAAAAAAGGAAGGAAGAAAGGAAGAAAGAAAAGAAAGGAAGGAAGGAAGGAAGGAAGGAAGGAAGGAAGGAAGGAAGGAAGGAAGGAAGGAAGGAAGGAAGGAAGGAAGGAAGGAAAGAAAAGAAAAAGAGCAAGGGGGGCTGGAGTGATAGCACAGTGGGTAGAGTGTTTGCCTTGCACGCAGTCGACCCACTCAGGTTCGATTCCCAGCATCCCATATGGTCCCCCGAGCACCGCCAGGAGAAATTCCTGAGTGCATGAGCCAGGAATAACACCTGTGCATCACTGGGTGTGACCCAAAAAGAAAAATAAAAAAGCAAGCGGATCCACCTGCTTGCCTATTTGCTCTTTCCCTCTAAGTGACCAGTGGGGCCTCTCACAGCTGTGCAGGGATGGCAGCACTGGGGGTCACGGGGCACCACCAGGTGCACCCCTGAGCATTGCTGGCTGTGACTCCAAATCCCCAATCAGAACAAGACAAACAGGCTATTTGTGTTAAGATGACGAAAATTGTTATTTAGAGAGAAAATGGACAGCATCACTTTCCGAAGTCTGAGAGAGCTGGCTGGAGAGATAAGACAGCCGGCAGGGCGTGTGCTTTGGCTGACCCAGGTTTGATCCCAGCACCATATATGGTCCCCTGAACCCCACAGGAATGATCCTGGAGCACAGCTGGGTGTGGCCCCAAACAAACCCAAAACACAGAGAGAAAGAGAAGTTGGGTGCGTGCTGAGTGAATGTGGACTAGCAGGAAAATATGCTCCTGCTCCCATCCCCAGCGCCGCCGGAGCAGCCCGCAGCCCTGGACTGGGAGTAGCCCGCGGGGTGTGGCCCCCAAACCCAAGCCAAAGAACAAACGTGCAAACGCAGCCTCTGGGGGCAGACCTGGGGGAAGGCTCGGCGGAGAGATGTGAGGGATTCCGCAGAGACTGGCCAGGGGCGTGCGCTGGGATCAAAGCCTCCGGCCGGCCGGCAGCTCCCAGAAAGGTCAGGGCGCTGGTCGCGGGCCAGGCGGGCTGAGCATGCGCAGGGCCTTGCAGCGGCCCCGCCCTCTGCTGCCCCCAGCCTTGGGGCAGATGCTGTCCTGTCCTGGAGGGAGGAATTCACAAAGTCTCCCCCCACCTCCACTCAGGAATCACTCCTGGCAGTGCTCAGGCATCAAATGGGATGCCAGGGATTGAACCCAGGCTGACTGTGTGCAGGGCAAGCGCCTCACCAGCTGTCCTGTATCTCGGGCCCCACAAGGTGTACTTTATGACTGAGGTGATATTGCAAACACATTGCTCTTCTCTCCGGCCCGTTAGTACCCTGGGGGTGGGGGACCAGGCACTGCCTGAGGCTGGAACACAGGGACTCGTGGGTGCTAAGCGCTAAGCTTGTGCTCTGCCATGGGAGTCACTCCCTGCCACTCCTTCCTTTGTCCCATGTTTGGGGATTGTTTTGTTTGGACGCCACACTCTGCTCTTTGGGGGATCCTGCCACGAAGGGACCAAACCCAGCCCTCCTGCATGTAAAGCCTCTGGCCCAGAACTACCTTCCCTGGCCGCCTCCCCACACTTTGTGCTGCTAATCCTTCCGCTGGACACTCCTGGGCACTCCCTCCCATCCTGCCCTTAATGCTACTGTTAACTCTGGGCAGTCTTCCTTCACCAGTCAGTCAAAAATGCACTTTGCAGGGCTGGAGCAATGCACTTTGCGGCGCTGGAGTGAGTAGGCCATTTGTCCTTCACGTGGCCGACCCGGATTCGACCCTTGGCATCCCATATGGTCCCCTGAGAACTGCCAGGAGTGATTCCTGAGTGCAAAGCCAAGAGTAACCCCTGAGCATCGCCAGGGCCAGTGTGACCCAACCCCCCCCCCCAAAAAAAATAAATAAAAGGAAAAGAAAAGCACTCTGCACACACAAATCTATCCTACCTTTTTGTATTTTCCTAGCACTCTCTCCTTCTAATTATTGGGGTGGTTTATTTTTTTTGGGGGGATGCTGCCAGCGGTGCTTAGGGCTTCTGGCTCTGCACTTAGGGATTAGTCCTGGCAGGATCAGAGGACGATATGGGGTGCTGGGGATTGAACCCAGGTTGGCCACATGCAAAATAAGTGGTTAGCACCTGCTGTGCTAGTACTCCAGTCCATTAAATGGGAACAAGAATGTTTGGTCTTTTGTTGTTTCTGCCTTGGCCCCCGTGCCTGACAGAGAGCCTGGCACATAGTAGGCATGAGTAAGAGAATGGAGAAGGCTGAAGGCTCTTGCCTGGAGGCAACATTAACTTTCTACAATTGAGCCAATAGTACGGTGGATAGGGCACTTGCCTTTCTCATGGCCAGTCTGGGTTTGATCCCCCGAAGCCCATAAGGTTCTCCAATGAGGGAGTTAGTGATTTCTGAGTGCTGAGTGAGGAATAAGTCCTGAACACTGCTAGGTGTGACCCCCAAACCAGAAAAACTGAGCCAAAACAACTTCCCATAATTGACAGCTCTGTCTCGGAGGGCTTTGAACTTCCTGTGGGATAAGAGCTGGGGAGCAAAGCGCTCCAGGTTCCCCCCCCCCCCCCCCCCCCCCGCCAAAGGACAGGAGGACAGGAGTCCTTAGTGTGACATCACCCACAAGTGTGCCAATCGGTTAGAAAAGGAAGTTGTAGGCTGTAGTTATTAGCTGTGAAGCCAGTAATTGCACCTAGGCAGTGCCTATCTTATCTGTCATCTTCTTAGAGCCACAGGTACAGCAGAGAGAGTGGACAAATTATCGCGGTGCTTGCATTTTTCTGGTTAATTTGGGTGAGGTGTCAAAATCTAGGTGTGGCCCCAGGATTTTATCAAGGCCTAGATAATCATGCTTTGCTGGAGCTGGAATTTCAGCCATTAAGAACTTCTGCCCTACGTGAGGAATCTACACTTATGGTATTTTGGTTGGGTTTTTGTTTTTCGATCACACCTGGAGATGTTCAGAGCTTATCTGGCTCTGGGCTCCAGGCTCACCCTTTCGGGTTTTGGGAAATATATGGGATGCCAGGGATCAAACCTGGATTGGCCACATGCAAGGGACGTGTGTTCACTGTGCTCAGGCCCCTATACTTATATACTTATATTTTGATTTGGGGCCCACAGGGGTGCTCATGGGGCACTCCAAGCAGTGCCTGGGGAACCATGCGGTGCTGAAGATTGAACCCGGGCCTCCCACATACAGGGGAGGTAGCCCAATTAAGCTCCCTTCCTGCTCCTAGCTCAGCAGGTTGCTTGCGCCCAACCAAACCTTTTATCTTGTAGCCTGCATATGCCATACCTTCTGGGAATCCCAACGTCCTTTCCTTTAGGGAACTCTTGGCCAGCTTTACTGAGCTGAGGGAGCAGCTTGTAACACTCACTCCCCGATTTCTGGAGTAAAAGATCCTTTCTTCCTCCAGATCCTTCCTTCCTTCCTTTTCCACATGCAGTGGTGCTCAGGACTTACTCCTGATGGGTCTGAAAAGTATTATGGGCTGCTGGGATTGAACCCTCATCAGCTGGGTGCAAGGCAAGTGCCCCTGCTTGCTGTACTATCTCTGTAGCCGCCAAGAGAAAAATTACCTTTCAGGGTACTCTTTCTCTCTGTTTTACTCTTTCTCTGTTTTATCAGTCCTACCCCAGGACTATTAGACTACTAATATGAATAAATGCCTTTCTTTGCCCCCCTTTTGTTGGATTCTTGATTTGCAACACAATTTGGTTTGTTTAGTTTTTGTTTGGGGCACACCTGGTGATGCTCGGGAGTGGCTCCTGGCAGGGCTAAGGGGAAAAGCATGTGCTCTACCCATTGAGCATCTCCCTGGTCCTGCAACATTTGAAGACCATCCTTGGGGACCCACTTCAGATGCAGCTTCTCTGTGAAGAGTTTCCCAGGTATCTGCTGGCCAGTCCAGTTCACAAGGACGGAGCCTGTGTGAGGCTTCTGACCCACAGCCCGCAGCCTGGGGCCAGCTGAGCAGGCCTTTCATAAGTGACCCATGAAAGAGTAAGTCTCGGCAGTTCAACCGAGCTCTTCCTTGGTGGGGGTTGACGGTAGAGCACTACTTGCTTTCTTGGGAAAACAAGGCAAAACTGGAGTGTGGGAACCACTGCTACTTTCTGGGGGGATCACTTTCTGGCTAGAACACACCAAGACCAACGCTGGCAAACACAAATTGCTTTATTTAGTGTTTCTCTGGATTGCAGAAGTGTCAGAAGTGGGTCAAGCCCCTAAGAAGGGTACAGAGGCAGTGGGTAGTCCCCAGCCCCTCCGGGGAGGTGGGGGGAAGCAGCAGAAAGAGGTGATGCCCCTGCAGCTTCTCCCAGGCCAGCCCCTTCCCTCTGCTCCCAGCACAGGGAGGCGCCGGCGGCACCTTTCATCCCTGAACTGGGGCCAGTGTGGGGGGAGTGGGGCGTTGGTCCTCCTAAGGAGCGCAGGCAGAAGTGCTCAGGCAGAAGTGCTCCTCCTACCTAGTGGCCCCCCAGATGTGACTGCTGGTTAGGGAGCCAAATGCACCCATAGGGTATGAAGGTGTTTCCTGGGGCTCCCTGTCCTTGGGAATTCAGTGAGGGATGCTAAGGACAGGAAGCAGTCCCAGATTTGTGCCCATGTGCTGGGGAAGCCCCGGGTGAGTCTTTCCCCTCCATGACTTTAGTCTCCTGCTCTCAAAACACTGGGAGGCCAGACCGGCCAATCTCTGCATGTTCCAGGTTCTTCTAGTTCTTCCCCTGCTCTGGGCCACTTCGGGCTGCACCAGTGATAACAAGACACTTAAGGCAGGAAGATGGAGGCTGCCAAGAATGGTTCCAGCTCCCAGGGGGTGTCAGAGTGGGCTGCAAAGGCCACAGATGGGCAGGTAAGCAGGCAGACAGACAAGGTGCCAAGGGAACAAGGAGGAGAGGGAGGCCTGGGTCGGGTAGAGGGCACCAGGGCCCAGACCACCCAGCCTCTCAGCTAGGTTCCCTGCCCCGCTGGAGTCAGGGAAAACACATCCAGTGTGTCTTAGGGTGGGAAAATGGCTTTTTTAAAAAATAGTTTCCTATAAAGCATGAAAAAATCTCAGAGAAAAACCTCAGCAAAAGTTCCCTTCTCGCAAATATTTGGCATCGGCGGTGGGGCTGGCATGGCTGACGCCGGCCCCGGCTTTTCTATTGCTGTGGCCCGGCCTGGCCCACCCGCGGGCCGCTCCCAGCCTCTTTGCTTTCTCGTCGGCCGCTGAGCAGGAGGCAGGAGCTGGCCAGTGGACTTTGAGGTGTCCCTGGGTCCCTGTCCGGAAGCTCAAGTCTTTGGTAACTGGGAAGGGGATGAGGAGATAAGCAAAGCGTTGGGAGGAGGGAGGAGTCCAGTGACACCTTCATCACCGCGAGTTCAGCCGTGGGGCCACCTGTGGGGACGCCGGGCAGAGGCTGAGTGATGAGCAGAGGGCAGAGAAAGATGCTTCTGGGACCTGAGATGGGGAGTCCCCATCAGGGCGGCCTAGCGGCCTCTCCCTGGGGCCTCAAACCCAGCCCTTGGGAGTGCGGCCCCACAGCATAATCCCAAAGCCTTGGGCCTCACCCCCACCATCTATTTTTTTTTTTTTTTTGCTTTTTGGGTCATACCCGGCGATGCACAGGGATCACTCCTGGCTCATGCGCTTAGGAATCACTCCTGGCGGTGCTCAGGGGACCATATGGGATGCTGGGAATCAAACCCGGGTCGGCCTCGTACAAGGCAAACGCCCTCCCCACTGTGCTATCACTCCAGCCCCACACCATCTATTTTTAATTCGAGAGTTTGGGTCACAGCGGTGATGCTCAGGGGTTACTGCTGTCTCTATACTCAGGAATTACTGCTGGCGGTGCTCGAGGGATGCTGGAGATCACAGAATCCAGGCATGTGCAAGGCACGCCAAGCACCCTACCAGCTGTGCTATCGCTCTAGTACCCCCATCGCACTATCTTGTGACCCTCTGCCCTATGGCTCTAATGGTCCCCCTTGTCAGCCTCCAATGGGCCGGAGAGGGTGCTGGGGGTGCAGACTGCCTGAGATTGAGGCCTAGCCTCAGGGGTTCCCAGCGGGAAGCGGGGTGCTGCTGTGAGCCCCACTCACCACAGCCAGGTGCCCGTTCTTGGCCTTGGTGATGAGCAGCTCGGAGCCGGGTGTGAAGTCGATGGTGCCATCCCTGCCTGGGCCCCCAGCGAATGTGATGCTGTGGGGTGGGGAGAGAAGGGATGAGGACTTCCCAGGACACACAGGTCCATCCAATGCTGCCCCTCGCTACCCCCCAACAGCCCCTCCATGACCTCCCACCTCCCCCAGGGGCCCTTTCTGCCCACACACACCTGCCCTGGTTGATGTTGACACTGTTCACCCGGTCGGCACTCAGGGCAGTCTTGGTCAGTGTCTCAATCACGTGGTCGCTCTGCAGCACCACATCCCCCTGAGGGGCCAGGAGGGTGGGTCAGCTCTGCTCAGAGCCCCCTAGGGACCCTCGCCCTGCCTCCAGCCCCCCCACTGACCTTCTGCTTGTTGTCCTCACGCTGCACATGCAGCACGAAGAGGCTGTCGCTCAGGCTGCTGACTGAGATGCCTGGGGTGGAAGGACAAAGGTCAGGGATGCGGTGAGAGCAGGGGGCATTCCCTGGACAGCCCCAGACGCGGCTCACCCGTCAGGTTGGCATATTCGATCCTCTGCTTGACCTTGGCATCCTCCACGATGACGATGGCACTGGGCGTCAGCAGCAGCTGGCGGGAACGGGGCTTGTAGCCCTTGCGGTCATACTTCACGACGGGCACTGCGTACTGGGGACGTCGGGCAGGGTGAGAGGCTGTCGGGACTCCCTCAGCTCCTGCCCGTCCACCCACCTGTTGGGCAACGGAACCGGAACCAGCCTGCAGGCAGGCCTCACCTGGATGGGCTCAGAGCCCAGGGCTTGTAGCACTTTGGGGCTGATCTCGTCTGCACCTGAGAGACCCAGATGGGAACATTAGAGGGGACTGGGATGGTGACGGTGAGCTGGCACGCGGGGAAGGTGGGGCTCACCGAGCCGGGTGCTGATGAAGAGCCTGGGCACGCTCTGGGGGTAATTGTCCTTCTTGCCCTTGAAGATCTCGCTAGCCACGGCTTTTTGCTGAAGCTGTAGAGATAAGGGCAGTGAAGTGGGGAGATAAGGAGGGGACTCAGTTTCCTGCACCGACAGCTTCCCTCGGCCTCTCAGGCCCAAGTTAGTGCAGGAGGCAGAGGCTGTTGCCAACCTCCCCTTGGCACCTACTCTGGCCTTCTTCACTTCCTCTTTTGTCTGTTTTGTTTTGGAGCCACACCTAGCAGTGCTCAGGGCTTACTCCTGGCAGTGCCCAGGGAACCATATGGGATGTCGGGGATTGAACCCAGGTTGGCTGTGTGCAAAGCAAGTGCCCTACCCGCTGTACTATATCTCCGGCCCTGCCTTCACTTCCTGACCCCCAGCGCCAGACCAGGCGAGCACTCCCAGAAAGGGTCTGACAGCACAGGAGGGTCCAGGTCTGCGTAGGGGATAATTCCCCTCCATCAGGATCTGGGGTCCGGAGTGGCCTAAGTGCTAAGACCCGGCATGTCAACAGCCTTGGCCTGAGCGGTGCGGGTACTTTAGCGCCACCCAGGACCCAGTGGGAAACATGGGCACCTAGGCCGTCAACATCTGTCTGGGGATGCCTGGCACAGTCCTAAGCCTGTGCTTTGGGATACGGGGCTCTGACACTTCTGCGAGTCCAGCAGAGTGGGTCAGAAGAAGGTGCCCGTCAGCCAGACTCTAGCCCCAGCCTCTGCTTCAGACATGAAGCCAAACAGAGGCGGGATCCACCTGGGAGGTATAGTACACCCGGGGTAAAGTGCTCCCATGGGCCAGCCCTCCTCCTTCAGTGCCCGCTGCCTCCTGAAGCCCAGCTGCCAGTTCAGGCAGCTGCAGGCCTCTTTGCTGTTCCCACCTGCTGCTTCCACTCCGGGCTGATGCTCCGGCAATACTTCCACACCATATTCTTCAGGCACAACTCCCGAAGAAGCTCCGAGGCCTGTGGGGACAGGTGAGGTCAGGCACCCGGACGGCCTGGCTCCTTCCCACGGAGACTGCAGGCTCATGCGCACCACAGGGCCCCGTCCTCCCTCCACTCAGACAAGCCTTCCGCTCCCGAGTCATTTCCCAAGGCCCAGCTCTAGCTCCTGCCTTGAGGACTCCAGCCATAAGAGAACTCTACTGGGCTTTTATTTGGGGGAGTCAGCAGGGGAGGGTGGTGGCCATACCCGGAAGTACTCAGAGGTCTTGAGTAATTCCTGGCTCTGCACTCGGAAATCACTCCTGGTGGGTTCAGGGGACCATAAGGGAGGTTGGGAATTGAACCTGGGTTGGCTACGTACAAAGCAAATGCTTTACCCCACCCTGTAAACCAGCCCATCTGCCGTTTGGGTGGCCACCAAGTGCTCACAGACCTCACGCAGGGCAGGTGGGGGAGTGGGCCAGGAAGTGTCCAGGACATTCCGTGGTAGCTGCCGCCGCAGGTTGAGCAAAAAGGAAGCACGCACGTGGTCCAGGAAGAAAGCGTTCTCAGGGCAACGGGGTGCGTGGCGAAGGATGAAACCACGGATGAGTCTGGCGGTGGAGGACCCAAGAGTCAGGGGTTGGGGGGTCTGGCAAGAGAACCCTTCATCCCGTACTCTGCACTCCCCTTAGGGCACCCCAGGGCTCACCTCCGGATGGTCTGGGCTGCCCACTTCCGCTTGGCTGCCTTCCTTCGGCCCAGCGTGCCCCGCCACCAGGACTGAATGCAGACAGCTGAGGGGGGTCACAGTGGCTTAGCCCCACTCTTCATGGGGGAGGTGCCCCCCAGCCTCTGCCCCTCCCAACTAAAGTTTCCTGGGCCCCAAACCTGATCGCTTCACTCGGAGGAATTTCTGCCGCCAGTGGTAGCCCTTCCAGCTGGCCTGGATCTTCGTGGCTATGATTGAGAAGGAAAGTCAATTGGTTGGGGGTCCAGGGGAAGAAGTGGGGGGACTGGCACTGTCAGAGCTCACTGAGTGGCATGAACGGGGTAGGGGGCAACTAAACAAGCTACTGAGGGGGTTGGAGTGATAGAATAGTGTGTAGGGCATTTGCCTGCGGCCAACCCAGGTTTGATTCCCAGCATCCCATGTGGTTCCCCAAGCACTGTCAGGAGTAATTCCTGAGTGCAGTAACCCCTGAACATCGCCAGGTTTGACCCAAAAAAAAACAAAAAACAAAAAAAAAGCCCCAACCCTCCCCCACCAAGAAAACCCCAAGCTGTTGGGCAAGAGGAGATAGATAGGGGAGGAGGATAAATGAAAGCAAATGGAGGGAGCAAAGGAGCAAGGGAGTGTGCTTGGCTTCCGTGTCCAGTGCCGGGCGTGGGGTGGGGGCTGGGAGAAAGGCAGCTGCACGTGGCTGAGGCAGGCGTCCCAGAGAAGGAGCCCAACTGCCATGATCTCTTTCCTGCTCCCCAGAACAGCCCCCGCTGGCACAGGAAGGGCGGGGCCCGTGTCTCACCCAGGTCTTGCCGCCGGACTTCCAGGGCATCCTCTGTGGCAAACAGGGTCTTGGGGAAGCGGATGAAGATCTTGGTCCTGGGAGGGAAGTAGTGATCAGCCGCTGGCTGTCACCTCACACTCCTCCCCCCACCCACCAGGCCTGGGCAGCACTCACCGGCCCATCTTGTACTCTTCTGGCTTGTAACCGAGGTGCCTGACCAGCACGTTCACCCCGTCCTGGGGCCGTCCTGCCCATATGGGCCATGTCTCTGGGCACAGTGACTTGTACCTGAGGACAGGAGGAGCAAAAATGCACTCCAGCCAGCACCCCGTCCTGGGGCCCAAACCAGCTTCTGCAGGTGCTCCTCCTGATCTGCACACAGGAAGTCTAGGAGGTCCTGTTACTGCTTTCTCAATGTTGGGGGTGCTGGGGATTGAGCCTAGTGCTTCACACACTCAAGGCAAGTTCTGAGCTACAACCACCCCACCCCCCCGGGCTCCTGTTATTATTTTAGAGACAAGGAAAAGGGGGATTTAGAGCGATGGTACAGCGGGTAGGCCGTCTGTCCTGCACGCGGCCAACCTGGGTTCCATCTCCAGCTTCCCATATGGTCCCCACGAGCACTACCAGGAGTGATTCTTGAGTGCAGAGCCAGGAGTAATCCCTGAGCATCACTGAGTGTGACTCAAACACACACACACACACACACACACACACACACACACACACACACACACACACGGAAAGAAAAAGGGCCAATGGGCACAGGGTTAGAAAGCGACAGAGAAGGAATTTGCCTGATTTGCCTTCCTGGGCCCTAAATTGAGGAAACCACAACATGCCCTTTCCTGAAAACTGGGAAACTTCTCAGAGGCTGCCTGCAGCCCCTCTGCCCCCCACCCCCCACAGTGTACAAGCCTGCGGGGGCCCCTGTGAGGGCAGTCAAGCTTGGCATCTAAGCCTCAGGGGTCTTCAGTGAGAACAGAATCCCTCTCCTCCCTCCGGGATGGGACCGCGCGCCCCACCCCGCCCCACCCCGCCCCTGGCCCGGCCCCGCCCCACCTCTGCAGAAAAGCCTCGTATTTGCGGCGGTAGGCAAAGCCGGCTCTGCGCACGCGCAGGTTCTCCATCAGCCCCAGGTACTTCACCTGGTGCCGAATCAGCACCTCATCAAAGCGGCCTGGGGGAGGGGTACGGGGAGTTGCGGAGTTAGTGGGCAGAAGGCCCGGTGGCCCGCGCAGGGCGGAGTGGGGTGGGGGGTGTCCTGGCCCGCACAGGCCCCAGGGGCGGGAGGGCCTACCCGGCTGTTTGGCGTCGTTGGGCTTGATGCAGCGGATGTAGGCGGGCTCCTTGGACCTCAGGATCTCCACCAGCTGCAGCAGGCTCATCTTGAACTGGGTGGCGACCTGGCGAGCACACGGAGAAAGGTTCTTGATGCACCGGGCCACCGACCCTGGCCAAGGCTCACCCTGAGGGAGAGCCCTCCAATTCCCGCCTCCGTGGCATCGGGTCTCCCTTCCTTGGCACCCCGCCAGGGACTAGGCTCACTGCAGCCCTAGCTGGGCTAGAGAGCTTGGCTTAGAACCTCAGCCCGGGTTACAGAACTGGCTTAGGAACCTCTCGGCGGGGAGGGGCGCGCGCACGTGTGTGTGTGTGTGTGTGTGTGTGTGTGTGTGTGTGTGTGTGTGTGTGTGTGTGTGTGTGTGTGTGTGTGTGTGTGTGTGTGTGTGTGTGTGTGTGTGTGTGTGTGTGTGTGTGTGTGTGTGTGTGTGTGTGTGTGTGTGTGTAAGCTAGGCTTAGGAACCTCATAGGGAGGGAGGGGCGAGAGAGCTGACTTAGAACCTCACGCCTGAGAGAGCTGGCCTCAGGAACCTCAGAGCTCAAGCTTAGGAACCTCACCCTGGCGAGAGAGCTGGGCTTAGGAACCTCATTTGGACTGAAAATCCTGTGCAGATCCCTCATTTCTTTGGCAACCCTGTGCTCCCTCTCGCTTCCATTTCTTGGCCACACTCCTGAGCTATCTGTCCTTCTCTGTCCAGCTGTAGCCCTGTGAGCTGCTCTGAGAGATGCCCAAGAGACTCAGGTGCATGCCTGCGAGTAGGAGAGCACCAAGAGGGGGCATAAGTCGGTCTGTGGGGCTCAGGGGCTTCAGCAAGGGCCTCGGAGAAGCTCCTCTGGCTGGGACTTTAAGGAGAAGTCACTGACCCGGGATGAGGGCAGAGCCAGGCACTCATAGCAGAGGGACAGAGGGAAGGAAGGTCCGAGGTGCACAGGGAGTGGCCAGCGCGCAGGGGCCAGTGGGAAGGAAAGACAGCAGTCCTGTGTCCTGTGGCCCAACCCATGAGTCACAGGGATTCTGAGGGAAAACATTCTGGAGAAGAACTGAGGAGCCAGGGATAGGCCAGTGGCTAGCATGGTCCATGGGGTCTCAAGTGGAGCCCCCACATCCCCAGGTGGGATCCCTGGCCCCATAAGTGTGCAGTCCCCCGGCCAGAACGGCAGCTAATGGGTGTGAGACCCCACATATCACAATAAGGCAGGAAAGTGGAACAAAATAAACAGCGATCTGGAGTGAGGGACCGGCAGGAAGAGATCAGCATTTTGGACTCAGAGAAAGGTGTGGCCATGGGTGATAAGGGAGAGGACAGCAGGGAGGAGGCGAGTGGCCTGGAGCTGTTTCTCACCAGGGGAGTCTGGGTCCGGAGAGGCCCCGGATATTCTAAGGAGGCCACAGTGAAGACATCATAACTGAGGGGGCGGGAGGGCAGACATATGAGACAAGGAGCGATGGGTAGGAAGGGGATGGGGGGCCAGGAAGAGAACAAAGATGGAAGGGACCACGGTGGGAAGTCTGCTTGAGCGACACTGGGCTGGGGGCAGGTGTGAGGAAGGGCGGAGGGACGGAGCTGATGAGGGCCCAGGTGGCGCAAACACCTAAGACCCAGTGAAGGACGGGAGGGGAGGAGTCTGGGAGGCTGCCCAGACTTCTAGCCCGGGGCACTGGGTACAGGGTGATCCACAGAGAGCAGACCAGCAGGACTGAGGAGTCAGGGGCGCAATACAGACCAGAGCAGGGTGGGGTGAGCAGGTGCTGGAGGGACCCTGGGTTGTGTGACCTGCAGGAGAGGCCAGAATAAGGTGGAGGTGTGCTTATGGGGGGAGGAAACTGTGGCCTGGCTCCAAACTGGGAGCCTCCTGCAAACACCTCTCAGCTGCAGCTCCCTGCCTCCCGAGTCCCTGCTGACCTCCCTCTCCTCACCTGCCCAAGAGCCCCGCCTCTACCCAGGGCTTCCTGGTGCTGGCCTGTGTGAGGTGCCACTGGCCACACCTGCACCTCCCCTTTCCTTGAACTCTGCAGGCCAGGCCCGCTCATTACCTGAGAAGCACTTACTCATTCCCAAGTTTCTTCAAATGCTTCCTCCTCCAGGAAGTTTTCCCTGAACCCCTCTTCCCCCTCCCTCCTACAGATATGCTACTGCTCCTTCTTATTTCCAGAGCACTCACTCTGCACATTTCTGAGCGGCCAACTACCCCAGTCTGTGTCCTACAGGCCTAGGAGAGACAGGCCGGTGACAAACAGCTCCTGTGTGAGAGTGCAGGCAAACGGCCACACGGACAGAAGGGTACCTGCACAGACGCCCTCACCAATTGGGGTATACACACTGACATACCACATACAGGGGTGCACATCTGGAGCAGGAAGCAGGCTCCAGGACTCCAGGGGCAGCTTCCCACAAGCATGGGCAAAGACCTGAGCTCACAAGTGTCCCGCGACTCCCAAGCCAACACAGACCCTTGGTGTGAGTGTGTGCCACATGCCCCCGGCCCCACAGCCCCCGAACCGTCTCGGGCCTCTTCTTGTCACTGAGCTCGCTCCGGTCGAAGCACTGGCTCATGATGGGGTTCTCCGAGCTGCACATGGCCTGTAAGGCAGAACAGGAGATGAGGGTGGGCGCCTGGGGCAAGCAGGGCAGAATCCAGGGAGAGGTGAGTTAGGACCTAGAAGCCTCCCCTTGCCAAAGTCCTCACCTCCTTCAAGTTCCGGAAGAGAAGGTCATTGTTTTTATCCAGAAATCCTGGCAGGGGAGAGCAGACGTGAGGCCAGTTCTACTCTCTGTCCACGGGGGCGGTGGAGGTGGGGGGGAGAGGGACAAGGGGAAGGCAACTCTGTGGTCCTTACCACTCACGCTGTAGGTCACCTCCCCAGCATAGTGCAAAAGCCGGAACTCCCCACGGTCCAGAGATTTCCGTGTCCGCTGGTCAGCCAGTTTGTGTCTGGGGGGACAAGGAGAAGAAGCCAGGTTGTTGGCCTGAACTGTGCCCTCTGCCTGCTACAAAGACTTCGAGAGGCCTGAGGCATCTAACGGGAGCAGGCAAGCTCCCGGCCAGGGCCACCACCTGATGTGCCGTCTGCCTCCCTGCGGAGCACCACTGTGGCTTCAGAAGGCCTTGCCCAGGTTTCCAGGGTGCCAGGACCATTGGCATCTAGGCCTCTGCATGCCAGGGGGCACTAGGCAGAGGGAGGGTCACTCACTGCTGCAGAGGCTGCTCAGAGGTTGGGAGCTGCCTCACAGCAATTGTGTTTTTGAGAGGGTTTTCTTGGGTGGACCCACAATAGGTAGTGCTCAGGAGCTATTCCTGGCTCTGTGCTCAAGAATCACTCCTGGTGGTGCAAGGAACCCTATGGGGATTCAACTGGGGTTGGCTGCATGCAAGAATTTGCCCAAGGGACTGGAGCAATAGCACAGAGGGTAGGGCGTTTGTCTTGCACGCAGCCCACCCGGGTTCGATTCCCAGCATCCCATATGGCACCGCCAGGAATAAAAAAAAAAAAAAAAGAATTTGCCCAAGAGACGCAGGAGAGATAGCACAGTGGGTAGGGTGGCTGCCTTGCACAGGGGCAACCCAGGTTCGATTCCTGGCATCCCATGTGGTCCCCCGAGCCCCTCGAGGAGTAAGCCCTGAGCACAGCAGCATGTGGCCCCAAAATTGAACAACAATGAAAATAATCTGCCTAAGAGTCTTTTTTTTTTCTTTTTGGGTCACAACCAGCGATGCTCAGGGGTTACTTCTGGCTTTGCACTCAGGAATCACTCCTGGCAGTGCTTAGGGGACCATATGGGGTGCCAGGGATCAAACCCAGGTCACCCACATGCAAGGCAAACACCCTATTTGCTGTACTATCACTCCGGCCCCAATATGACTTAAGTCTTAAGCAGATTTATACCCACTAACCCATTTTTCACTTTTACAAAGTATTCCAAGTATCCACACAGAGACACAGAGAGAGGATCTAATGTCCAGAGATGACAGTGACTGCCAGTCATCCCAGCAGAAACCTGGAGGCCAGCCAGGACCCTCAGGTGAGAGCCACAGGGGCTCAATGCATCTGAGCCAGTGGAGGGAGTGTCCGGAGCCAAGCTTTCCATTTGATGATTCAGGAAGATAGTCAGGACCTACCATTATTCTCAGCCTAACCTAAGTTCTGAACTATGAAAAAAAAAATGTATAGAAGAAGGCAGGAAGGAAATGCCTTGAATAGCTAGTAAAGATGACTTCTGGGTGACAGGATTACAGTAGGGTCTGCACACATTCCTACTTTTCTCTGAAGAGCAATGTTATTTTCACAGTCAGGAAAAGGGTTCTGGAGGCTGGAGGGATAGTACAGCAAGTAGGGCATTTGCTTTGCATGCAGCTGACCCCGGCCCAATCCCTGGAATCCTGTATGGTTCTCTGTTCCCTAAACATCACCAGGGGTGATCCCTGATGCAGAACCAAGAGCAAACCCCAAGCACCACTGGGTGTGGTTCAAAAAATCAGAAAGAGAGAGAGAGAGAGAGAGAGAGAGAGAGAGAGAGAGAGAGAGAGAGAGAGAGAGAGAGAGAGAGAGAGAGAAGCTCTGTTGGGCCACAGTACAGGGCTAAACTGCCTGCCTTGCATGCTACAGACCCTGGCTCAATCCCCAGCACCCACATGACTCCCTGAGCACCACTACATGTGCCCCCTCCCCCAAAATAAAACTATGACAAACAAAAAAAGCAAAAGGGTTCTAATCTACAACTAAGAAACAAAACAAAACATGGGGGCAGAGAGATAGTACAGAGAGTAGGGCGCTTGCCTTGTACACGGCCAACACAGATTCAATCCCTGGCACCCCATACGATTCTCTGAGCCTTCCAAGTGATCCCACAGTGCATAGCCAGGAGTAAGCCCTGAGCATAGCCAGGTATAGCCCAATAATAACAATAGATCAAAAAAAAAAAAAGGCCATTCAGAGCTCTGGCATCTGGGGACAGGGCCAGCTCCACTACTGACGAGATGTGTGATAACTGAGCACAAGCATTCACCTCTATGATGGAGTGTGCCCCTCCTTTGAGGGGTGGGGTGGTCTAGCAGGGGGTGTGCACACATGGCCCGGGGCAGAGGTGTGCGCTTCTGCTTCTCCCTTGCCTCACTTTAGGGGATTCCTTAAGCAAAATGCAATTCCCAAATAAGGAAGCCAAGAAATCTTAGCAAGTTTCATTCTCAAAAAAAAAAAAAAAAAAGCAGGAAGCCAGGCTACTTGTTTCTTACTTCATAGATCCTCCCGGGGTCGGCTCCTGGGAGCTAGCATTATAGGATTGTGGGGGACCACCTCCCCAGGCAGCCCTGTGCCCTCACTCACGTCACGAAGTGTGGGTGGTGCTTGATCGTGTCCTCCAGCTTCTCCAGGAAGGTCAGATCCGTGGCCTCCCCGGGGCGCAGACACTCCTCATCCTGGGGGTTGTGGTCCAGGGGAAGGGGGTACAGGCACGGGGGGGAAGGAGGGTCAGAGGGACACGCCAAGCCTCACCTCACCCTCCACACAGGGCCCTGCCCTGTCCCTGCGCAGCCCCCGACACTGGCCCTCAGTGGCCAGGCCTGGCATGCAGGGGGAGGATGACCCCCCCCCCATCCAGCAGGGGACGCACCAAAATAGAGATGATGCCCTTGAATTTCTCCTCCACCAGGTCGCAGATGATTTTGTTGTTGAAATACTGGACCGGCTCCCACTGAGGGGGTAAGGGAAAGCAGGCGTGACCACGGGTTTGGCAGGAGCAATGGTTGGCCTTCCCGGGGATCCACGGCGGGCCACCGCGCGGCTGCCACTCACCGCGATGCCCTCCGCCTCATATTCCTCCTGTTCAGACTTAAGGGTGAGCTCGATGAAGAGCTGTTGCAGCTTCTCGTTGCAGTAATTGATGCAGAACTGCTCGAAGCTGTGGAAGACACCAGAGCTCAAGGGGCACATGGGCTGGGAGCAGGGCACAGGACTCGAACAGAGCCCCCGCACGGCAGGAGGAAGACACAGAACTCAAGGGGGGCATGGCATGGGCTGGACGCAGAGCACAGCAGGAGGAGCCCCAGAAAAGGACCCTGGGTGACAGGGGGGTGGGTGCAGGCACTGACCTGTTGTGCTGAAACACTTCAAAGCCATAAATGTCCAGGAGCCCAAGAACTGTGGTGCCTCGCCAGCCGGGTCGCTCGGCATCCTAGGGCCAGAGAGTCAGTCCTGCATGCCCAGCTCCCAGACCTGGCCTCCTTGGAGGCTGCCGGGGGCCAAGTCCTCACCTTGGAGGCCAGTGACCTGTTGATCTTCCCGACCAGCCAGGTGAAAGTGCGGCTGTACACGGCCTTGGCAAGGGCGTCACGCGCATATGCAGCCTGTTCCAGGTTCAGCGGGCTCAGGAGCTGCATGTGGAGGACAGGCGAAGTATGTGAGGGAGGTGAATGCCACAGGCCCATCCCTGCCCCCGCCCCTCACAGGCTCCCACAGAACTCCAGGAAACAAACCTCTCTGTTCTCCCTGTATGTGTGGAGGGGTGTCTGCAGGGGGTTGGGGGGGAGTGGGGTGTGTGTGTGTGTGTGTGTGTGTGTGTGTGTGTGTGTGTGTGTGTGTGTGTGTGTGTGTGTGTGTGTGTGTGTGTGTGTGTGTGTGTGTGTGTGTGTGTGTGTGTGTGTGTGTGGAGGGGTGTCTGCAGGGGGTTGGGGGGGAGTGGGGTGTGTGTGTGTGTGTGTGTGTGTGTGTGTGTGTGTGTGTGTGTGTGTGTGTGTGTGTGTGTGTGTGTGTGTGTGTGTGTGTGTGTGTGTGTGTACAGAGACAGTGGGGGCTGCACTGGAAGCCCTGGAGGCAAGAGCGCAACTTACCTCTTCCCCCTTGGCGATGATCTTCCTGTGTGTCAGGGATTCCCGCAGCGTGGCGCCGTCCACCCCGAGGAGCTGCCCGGGAGGGATGGGCATGAGGACGGGCACCCCACGCCTCGCCGGCAGCACCCCTGCCCTCACCTCCCCTCAGCATCCCTAGCTCACCCTGGTCAGATACTTGAGCTGGTTCTCAGTGGTGACCTGGGCGTTACTCTCTTCGTCGGCAGCAAAGTGGAGGTTGCCCAGGTGCAGGACGCTGGCTACGATGCTCAGCAGGTCCTGGGCGGAGAGGTGGGCGCACACAGGGGTGAGCCGGGGCACTCAAGAGCCCCCAGAGGGGGCAGTCTGAGGGTGACCACGGAGGTGGACGGGAAAACATCTGAGACTCTAGGTGGGAAAAGGGTGGAGGTTTGCCAGGGGGGTCCCCAGCAGAGGCCTCACCTCCACTTCATCCTCGGTGAAGTCAATGACCGCCAGGGCCTTCCGGACCACCTTCCAGTCACTCCTGTCGTTGATGGAGGAGACCTTCGCACACTGGCCCTGGAGGGAGGGCAGAGCTGGGTCAGCGGCCCTTAAAGAGATGCTTCCATGGGCACCTGCCTCGCTGCTGGCAACTCACCTTGACCAGGTACATGTAGCTCTGGGGGTTCCGCTCCAAGCCCAGCCTGCGCAGGGTCTCCTCCTCGCCCCCCTCCAGCAGCTGGTAGAAGATGTGGAAGTTCCTCTCGCCGTGGTTCTGGTGGACCACGCGGGACTTCTCCAGCAGGTAGCTGAGGATGTGGCCACCCACGGGGGCCCCCTAGGCAGGGAGGATGTACACGCTCAGGCGGCAGGGGACACCACGTGCCCCTCGCTGCCTGGCACCCTGGGGCTCTGAGTCCAGCCCTGCCCCTGGCTGCATGGGCGCAGGCATGTCCCTGGCTCTGGCCTCCGTTGCTTCATTTAAGAAACAAGGACACAGGGCCAAGGAGATGGCTTAAGTGCCAGGACTCATGCCTGGAATGTGGGAGGGCCTGGATTTGATCCTCAGCACCACGTGTCTCCCCATCCCCCCTGCCTTGCTGGAAGCGGCCCTATCACAATAATTAAAAACAAAACTGAAAACAAAAACAAACCAGAGGGGCCAGAGTGATAGTACAGTGGGTAGGGCGCTTGCCTTGGACGTGGCCGATCGGAGTTTAATCCCCGCACCCCATATGATCCCCCGAGCTATCCAAGAGTGATTCCAATTATTTTTGGAGGGCTCCCCCCAAAAAAGCTATCTATTTGACCCCCTTCCAGGAGTGATTCTTGTGCGCAGAGCCAGGAGTAGCCCCTCGAGCACTGCCGGGTGTGCAGCAAAACAAAAAACAAAAGCAAAAAATAAGGAAAGAAAGAAATTAAGAACTGAGTGTGGGGAGGATGGGCAGCCTCCTGGGGAGAGGCTCAATGGGCTGATCATGTTTTGCATACAGGAGGCCTAGGTTCAACCCTCAGCACTGGGCTGGAGTGATGATAATACAGTGGGTAGGACATTTGTTTTGCATCATGTAGCTGACCTGGGTTCAAACACGGTCCCTTGAAAACCACCAGAAGTGAATCCTGAGTACAGAGTCAGGAGTAAACCCTGGGCATCCCCAGGTGTGACCCCCAAAACCAAAACCAAATCAAAATTAAATAAAAATAATCCTCAGAGCACTGTTGGGCACAGTCCCTGAGCACGAAGCAGCTCCGAGGCACAACCTGAATTTGAACTGGTACCACACGGTATTCAGAGCACTTCTTTTTATCCCCAGAGCATTTCTGAGCACTTCAGACCCTGGAGGTCCTGAGCACCCCAGGGCTGATGCTGGTGGCCCTGGCATAGGGGTAGCCTTGAGGAGCATTACAGCACCAGGCCACAGAATTGAAACATCTGGTCCAAGTGGCTGAATATTACCAGGAGTGATCCCTCAGCCCCCTTGAACATAGCTTGGGAGGTCGCTCATAAAAGAGGAAAGTGAGGGGCAGATAGCTCAACGGGGTAGAGGGCATGTCTGCCTATGCCAAGTAAATGCCCTCCCTAACATGGGACCCCCATCCCAACACTGAGCCCCTAGACCCAACCTGCAGCCATGCTGAGTACCACTGGAAGTAGCCCCTGGGCCCTGAGCACCCCTGAGAGGACCCAGTTAAAAAGATTTTTGAAGGGCTGCAGCAATAGTATAGAGGGCAGGGAGTTTGCCTTCCATGCTGCCAACTTGAGTTCGATCCCTGGCATCCCATATGGTCCCCTGAGCACTTCCAGGAGTGACCTCTGAGCACGGAGCCTAGAACAACTCTGACCACTGCTAGGTATGGTTCCCCCCCTTAAAAAATAATAAAGCCTTTTTTATGCTCCTCCCCCCATGCATCCACACATTTTTTACAAAGACCCAAAAGCACCACTACCATCCACTTCTTTGGCCCCCCACTCTCTTCTCTAGCTCTCCTGGACTACCCAGAGAACCACATGGGGTGCCTGGGATCTTGGTGTGCCAGCCGGAGCACACCAAGCGCCTCCCACTGGGCTTCTGAATGGCTCCTCCCCCTGCCCTGCCCGAGGTCAGCCCCCACACACACACTCTCTCTCTCTCTCTCTCTGTCCTTCCTCTCTCTCTCTCTGTCCTTCCTCTCTCTCTCTCTCTCTCTCTCTCTCTCTCTCTCTCTCTCTCTCCTCTCTCTCTCTCTCTCTCTCTCTCCCCCGCCAGGTTTCTGTCTGGTTCCCGTCAGCCCTTCCCCAAAGGCTCCTGCGTTCAGGCTGACCCCATCTGCCTCATTTGGAATAGCAACTGTTCCCATACTCATCTCCTTTTATTTTTTGTCCTGGCACCTGTCACCTAAATTAGAACTTTTGTTCATTGTCTCTTCTGCAAAGCAGGGATCTCGGTTTTGTTTCCCTGTTGTACCCTCCGCCCTTGGAAGAGTGCCTGGCACAGAGCGGGTGCTCAGGAAGTACCTGCTTTTGTCCAACAGGACCTGCCCAGGGGGCGACCCCTTCCCCAGGGGACCCTATGCAGCAACCCCCTTAGGTACCTTGAAGTCAAACTGTACGTCCATGTACTTCCCAAACCTGCTGGAGTTATCATTCCGGAGGGTCTTGGCGTTTCCGAAGGCCTAGGAGCAGGTGAGGGTATGAGGGACGCATGAGCTTCTTCGCGCCCCGGCACAGTCCCCTGATGGCTGTCCCCTCACCTCCAGCACGGGGTTGCTCTGCAGCAGCCGGTCCCTCACGGCGCCACCCCGCTCGGGGGCCGGGCAGGTCTCTGCATAGAACTGCAGCAGGCGCTTGGTGGCCTCGGTCTTGCCGGCGCCGCTCTCCCCGGAGATCATCACCGCCTGGTCCCGGCGCTCCGTGCGCAGGGCCCGGTACACAGTGTCGGCCACCGCAAACCTGGGGCGGAGGCTGCTCAGCTGGGGCACGAGTCCCAGGGGAAGGGCTGGCGGACACCTCCATATGTGGTGGGTCACTGAGGTTGGGGGGTTGTGCCCAGGTAGAGTTGGGGGGGAACCAGGTAGAACTGAGAGTTATGTAGGATGGGGGGGTCACACTGGGGGGACCTAACCTGAGTGACCTAACCAAGTGGGGGTGAGGGAGCACTAGAGAGGAGTCTGGTGGGGTGAACTGATGGAGATGGGGGCTGGGTCACTCACAGGTGGGGGGGCACCTCATAGAAGCTGACGCCACGGTAACGCTCCATGTGCTGCCGGCTGTAGATCTGCAGGTCCCGGTAGGGGTTGACCGACACCAGGACTGGGCCAATGTAAGTCTGGGGTGAGGGAGGAGGGTCAGAAGTTGCTCCCTGAGACCCTGAGTTCAGCTCCCCAACAAGCCCTGACTCCCACACGTAAGCGCCTTACATAAATGAGGTTCTCCCGGAAGCGGCGCCGAAGGTTCTCCATGAAGGCAGCCTCACTGGTGAAGTTCTCCAGCAGCACAAAATCCTGCACCCCCACCCGGTCTCGGGCGGTCAGCGCGCTCTCCATGGTTACCCGTACCCCGTCACTGCCCAGGGCCTGCGGACAGAGGGGCAGACCACAGGTAAGGGAAGGGCTCCCGTGGGGCCTGAGAGCACAGCGGGAAGGGTGCTTGCCTTGAAGGCGGTCAACCCTAGTTCGATCCTTGGCACTCCCTATGGTCCCCTGAGCACCACTAGGACTAACGCATGAGTGCAGAGCCAGGAGTAACCCCCGAGCATCATCAGATGTGGCACCAACACAAAAGAATAAAAAGGGAAGGGGTTCCCACTGCTCCTGAGGGCTGGAGTGAAATAGCGACCTGAGTTCGCAGAGGACAGCTAGGAGCCCAGTCATGCAGGTGCCTCGGCAGCCCCCGTCCCAGGGACCCGGCATACGGGGACCCAGCATATGGAACAGCGAGGACACAGGCACACAGCATAGCAGCCACATGGGCACCTGGGACACGGACGCTGGGGCACAGCGTTCTCAGAGGACAGGCAAGCAAGGCGACTACTACATGCAGGGAGGCTCCAGTGTGTAGAGGAAAAGGGAGGACGTGAGAAGGAATTCCCAGGAATTCCAGAAAGAACATTCTGCTGACCTTGGACAAATCCCCTCCTCTCTCTGAGCCGCTTCCTCCTCAAGGAGGAGGAGCTGAGTGAAAGCAGGTGACCTCAGGTCCCTTAGCTCTGGGCCACGTGTGACAGGTGCTTTGGAGGACAAATGGCTCAGAGTTTTTCTGCAAAGAGGGTGGGGCCCTTTCTCACTCCCTCCATCAAGATCTCTGGGAGAGGAATGTCCAGGGGCCAGCCAGAGGCTGCGGAGAGGATTTCCCCTAGAGGGCCTCTAGTCCCAGTGGGGCCCAATATCCACCCCAGAAGGGGGCCTCCCTCCCGCTCTGCTCTGGGTGACTGGGTCGCCACACCCTCCCCTCCAGCTGCCGAGCTGAGACATGCTCCTCCACCCAGCTTGCGGGAAGCCCCAGAGTGGGGTTTACCCAGGAAAGCCCAGCTGCCTCCAGGGCCCACCCGGGGGGGGGGGGCAGCCCGTGGCCCAGGGGCTCAGCTCACACCCCGTGCTTCACAGACAGCCAGGGTGTAAAAAATAGATAGTCACTGGGTGTCAAAAGCCAGAGGCGGCAAGGTGCGGGTGTTGGTGTACATCCCAAAGGGGTCCCGATCTCCTCCCGGCCAGACCACCTAGATCTCTGGTCCCAGGCTCCCCAGGTCTCTTACCCCACCCCTGCCCCAAGCTGCGGAGAAATCTGGCCGTAGCTCCCGCCCCCTCCCCCGCCCTCTGGGTAAGGGGTCTCTGCGCTCTCAGAGGTGCCTGCCCCGGGGACCTCCTGGCCCCGCCCCGGTTCCGGAGCCCCTCGGCGCTCCCCGCCTCCGCCTCCTACCCCTCCCCACCCCGTAACTTTCCGGGACATTTTTCCACCCGAATTCCTGAGCCGCGCCCGCTTCCTGGCGGGGCCGGGGCAGCGCCGCGAGACAGGGAGGGACGCCCGGGACCCCCGCCCCGCCCGCCAGCCCCGCTCACCGACGCCCGGTAGCGCATCCTGCCCGGCCGGCCTGGCGCCCCGCTCAGCAGTCGGTGCTCTGGGCCCGGGGCTCGGCGGCAGCGGCGGCGGCGTCAGCGAGGGAGGGGCCGGCCCGCCCCCGCGCCGCCCCCTCCGCGGGCCTCGGGAGCGAGGACTCCCCGGGGCGCTCGCCGCCCCCCAGGCTCCGACGCGGGGTCCCTGCAGCTGCTGCGGGCGGGAGAGGCGCGCGGGGGTCTGGGTGGGGCGGGGCAGGGCGGGGCGCGCTCCCCCTCCCGGAGGGGGCTCGGCCTGAGTCAGGTTTTCCAGGAGAGACGTTTTGGTTCCAGGGTGGGGCCCGGAACCCGCGCGGCAGCCGCGTCTACACCGACCCGGAACTCACTTCCGGGCTTGTGTCTACACCAGCACCAGGCCAGGCGCGGGACGACGGCTGCGGCCCGTGGGGCCGGAGGAAGCAGGATTTCCCCCCCCTCCCCGCAACCTCGCGTCCCGGGAAAGTTAAAAATAGAACGAAATGTCCAAATACGGCCGGCGCGCCCCGGCGGGCGGAGCCTCGTGCGGGGCTCTTCACCCCCGTCCACTCTCCGGGGGCGGGCCCCGCGTGTTGGAGCTCGGAAAGTCTCCCCGGGTTCCCGCGGGGGGCACGGAGCTTGCGGCCCCGCGCCAGGGCGGCCCCGGGCGCGTCTGCGGGGCGCGTCGCGTCCTCGGCCCGGGTCGAGTCTGGGGCTCCCGTCTGGGACTGCCAGGTCGTACCGGCAGTGCCCCCTAACCCCCGGAGTGCCTCATCTCTCTCTCCTCCAGATGGAGCTCCCAACGCAGGTCACTCGGGACCCCTCCACTCGGCCCGGGGCTCCCCCCGCGGCCCCACCCTGGCCGTGGGCCCTTTGGGCGGCGCCCCCTGGAGGGGCGCGCTCGGATCAGGCCTCGCCGTTGTGGCGGGAGGCAGGGACGGCTCGTGTTTGCCAAAGGCTCGGCCCTTTCTTCCAAGCCGGGAGCGACCAAGCCCCTTCATCCCGGCTAGGAGCGGGTCCTGCCGGACAGGCTCGGGGCAGCTTACGACAGCATGCGGGCCTTGGTCAACACCACGGCTCTCTCCATTCCGCACGTGCTTGGGGACGCCCTGCTAAGAGCCAGGCCCCAGGCGGACCGTCTCACTTCTTATCTGGTGGGGAAAGCCCTTCAGGCGTGTCTGCTGGCTGCCGAGAGCTCTCCAGAGCGTTCCCTCGCCACACCTGAGCGCAGGACGCGGGACACTGACAGCTTCTGGGTGCGGGGGGAGGGGGGCCGCGCAGAGGCGGAACCCAGAGCCGCTGCGCGCCCGGCCCCGCGCACAGGCGGGCTCCCCGGGGAGGGCTGCGGCTGCGGCAGGTGCGGGCTGCGTTGCGGTGCAGCCGAGCACTTTACCTGCAGAACAACAGCTGGGCAGAACCACTGCCCCAGGGACCCCGCTAAGGGCGGGGGGAGCGGGTCCAGCTGGGAGATGGGGCCCTCGGGAGGGGGCGAGGGCAGCGGGTGCCTCCGCTCGCAGCTGGGAGGTGGGGGGAGCGGAGGGGTAGGGGTATTAAACGCCCCTGGCAGAGGCGGGCTCAGGGTGGGAGGGGGCGCCCTCCGCCGTGCCCCCAGGTTTAAAATCCAGAAGGCGGCGGGGAGGGGACTCAGCCTCCTGCCAGCCCGGGCGAGGAGCGCCTTTGAAGACTGGCGGAGAGGGGACTCGAGTAAGCCCGCACCAGAAGCATGAGGGATCCCCTCCTTAGGTAAGGGGGACCCCGACTGACCGCGGCGGCGGGTCGCGGCCGGGGGCGGAGCTAGGGAGCCGGGCGGGGCCTCGCGGCCGCAGTGCCCGCCCCGCCCGCAGCCGCGTCAAGCAGCTGGAATGAGGGGAATCCGCGAGCGAAGGGGGGTCCAGCGGACCACCCCCTACCCCGAGCCGCGCCGCCGCATTCCCGGGATGCCCGCCGGCGCCCCCGCAGCCGCCGCCCGCCCGCCGGCCGAAGGAGGGGGCGTCTCCGCGGTGCGACGGCACGCAGGGCGGGTCCGAGCCCCCTGCGCCCCCGCAGCCCCGGCCGGGCCGAGCGCGAACCCCGGACTGGGCGAAAGAGGCGCTTCCTGCGTCCTCAGTTACTCCCTTTAGCGCCCCCAGCGAAAGGCCGCGGGGTCCCTCCTCCCACCCCTACAGAGTGGCCGGCAGGTGAACCCTGAGCTCAAGGTTTCAGGACTAGGAAAAGGGGCTCCAGCAGCCACTCCCGGTAGGGTGCCCGAGAGAGGGGCAGGCCTGGCCGACCCCCCAGCTCCTCGGGACCGGTTAACCGGCGGACCTGACCTTCCTGGGTGACCCCGCGGCCCGTGCTGTGTGACTTCTGTCTTGAAGGCTTTAGGAGTGGCAGCTAGGGGGCAGGCTGCGGCTTTGGGGACCCCCAACACTGGCTGGATCCCTGCCTGGCCTAGGCGCTGGCTGCAGGCTGGGGGGCAGCTCGGGTTGCTGAGTGATCAGGACTTATTTCCCAAGGTCGCCTCGGGGTCCCGGTCTCCAGGGCTGGTGGGTCTCCCAAGGCCGGGAAGGAGCGCGCCAGACTCTCTTGACCGGAAACCAGGTGTTTGGGCAGGTCCTTGTTGAGGAGTGTGGAGAGGCACCCGCCAGCCTTAACTGTCCCCCTCGGGCTGGTGAGATAGCTCAAAGGACTGGTGTGCCTGCATCAGAGCCGTCAGTCTGATTCCCATTTTGGTCCCTGCCATTGCATGGGCGCCAGGAAACTGCCAGGGAGCATCTCTGAGCTCCACCATGACCCCAACACAAAGCAAAGCTCCAACACCCTGTGCAGGGTTGGAGCGGGTGTTCTGAGGAACCATGGGTCACGCAGGTAACAGGATTTCATTACGGGGGTGGGTGGCCTGGGATTTGGGGCAGTGGAAAGGACCATCGGCTACCTCAGGAGGGCTGCATACAGAACAGGTGCATAATCGGAGATCTGGGCTCTGTATGTCCCACCAAGGGTTGTACCAGGCTCGGCGGAATTGCTGGGAGGGGAAATATTGGGGAAAGAGAAGATCTGATGATGCTACCTGATTGCACACAGGGCCCAAGACGGGGGCTGTAGCGGGGCTCCAGAATCAAGGCCATTTGCCTTCCAGGTATCTCTCTAGGGACCCAGAAAACAGCCGCCCCTAACCTCTCCTCCTTGTTCAATAGCCTTCAAAGGTTGAGAGGAGGGAGACACTTCCACCAGTCATCACTGCCTGGCACCAAAACACCTGCCTTTGTCCTCACCCTCCTCACCTCAAGAAGTCCCCCCCCCACACCAGCTGAAAGCGCTCCTCTGGTCCTCTTCACTGCTAACAGGTCACCTGGGCTTCTTCCCCGTGATAGTTACACATGCAAAGCGGATCCATTACCACCTCCTGCTTATTAGCGGGTTTACAGGGCACCTCCACGTGTCAGGTCCCTACTTGACATCCATTCCTTTCACCAGGCACCTGCATCAGCCCTCCGCGGCACCCTCGGTCCCCACTGTCGCCGCTGTTCCGGCGTGCCTGTGTGCAGGGGCAGCCCCCTCTCGTCCCTTCTCTCTCCTTCACCGCCACACAGCCAGGAGGAGGTGCGGCGCCCCCGCAGCGGGCTGCACGTGGCTCTCAGAGCCTCCCGCCTTTGCACCTGCAAGCGCGCTCGGCCCGGCTCCCCCACACCCTGCTCCCCACCTGACTGACTCTTAGTCATCCTTGAAGATCAGCTCAGTTCTCACCTCCTCCAGAGCCCAGGCCCGTGCCCCCAACACACAGCCCCTTTCTCATCGCATTCCGCTCTAATCGCGCGCTTCCACGTCAGGCTCTCCCAGGAGAGCGTTCCCGCGCGGCGTCCGCCCAGCCCGGCCCCCCCCCCCCGGTGCGGGCTCCAGAATCCCGGGCGCACGCCCGCTCCAGTGAAAGAACCGCGGGGCCCCGGCGTGCGCGCAGAGCCCGGGGTAATGCCCGGAGCTGAGCTAGGCCGCCGGCCGGCCACTCCTCCCCGCGACCCCTCCGAGCCCCCTGAACGGCAAAGCGGGGCGCGGCGGCGCGCCGGGCCGGGGGCGGAGAACGGGAAGGGGCGGGGCGCGGCGGCTTCTCCGGAACCCAGAGGCGAGCGGGGCTGTCGGAGGCGCCCCTGGGGCGCGCGGGGTGTCTGGATCCCGCCACCCCAGCTGCTCCTCCCGGCGCTCACGCTCGCCACGAGTAAGCCAAGTCTCCGCCACGCCGAGTCGCAGCATCGCCGCGTCCTGCGACCGCTTGCGGGTGCGCCGAGCCCGCCCGGCTCCGGCGGTCCCCGAGCCGTCCACCCCGGCCGGACTCCGGCGCGGCAGCCCAGAGCCGGACCTGGCGCCCGGCTGGCTGCCCTTTCCCCCAGCCCCCCGCCAGCCGAGGCCTCTCGGGCCACGCGGCTGTTTCCCGCACCGCGCCGGCTCCCGCGTTACTCACCGACTTGGCTCATTCGGGTGCGCGGGCGGGGGCCAGGCTGGGCGGCGTGGCCGGCTCCGGAGTCGGCAGCCCCGGCTCGCTCTCCCCGCCCAGGGCCCGCCCGGGGCCGGGCCGCTGCCTGTCGTCATCCCGGGCAGGGCTCAGACCCCGGCGCGCGCGCGCACCCTCCCGCCTCGCCCCGCCCTGGCCGGCGGGTCTGGCCCAGGCCTGGGTCGGCGACCGTGGAGACTGGGTGCCACACGCTCCGCAGCCAGCTCCCGGGGCCAGGCGCGCCACGGTCACGGTCTCACGCACGGAAAGACACACACACACACACACACACACACACACACACACACACACACACACACACACACACACCTCCTCTGGCCAAAGACGGGTCCACTCGCCTCAATGCAGGGTGGTTGGGGGTTCGCCCGATGGGGTTTGCCCTCCTGATCCTAGGACCCCTTTGTGCGTCCCCCGATCCAGCCCGCCGCTGTTCTGCGCGCTAGACAGGTCAGTTCTTCCCCATTTGTGACTTCCTCTATCTCTTCTTGACTAGCTACTGCCTTGAGCTGGCCAGTCCTGTTTTTTGGGCCAGTTGGTAAAGGGGAGGCACTCATTGAGTCTGTTCTGGGCACTGAGGGTTTTCCATACCCACCTCACCTAGGGATTATGCCCAGTTCACAGCCCAGCCCACTGAGGTGCAGGGAGCTCTAGGGGAGGAGATTCAACCTGAGATTCCCACTCTTTACCCTGCCTTTTACTCCTGCCAAGGCTATGCCTCCCCACTGCTCATCTTTAGCCCAGATTTGCCTGAGTGGGGGCTGCTGGGCCCTGGGGGTGGGCATTGCCACCCTTCCTCCCAGCCCAAAGAATCCCAGCTTACGAGTTTGCAGGGCCTGTGGGGATGCACCACTCGGATGATCTCCCCGGTGGGGATCAGCTCCACTTGCAGTGCCATTCCGCCCCGTGGTAGCCAGCCTGCGGAGTGCAGGGATCTCTGAGCAATAGCCTGCCCGCTGGCTCTGGAGCCAGGAATCTGGTCTCACGCTGGGATGGCCACTTGGTTCAGCTTCCACTGCAGCCCCAGGGGATGTGTCTGGTCCAGTGCCTCAGGACACAGCTGGAGCAGCCCAGGTCTGATTGGGAGGCCTCTTGGCCTAGCGGGTTGGGGCAGGAAGAGGAGTGGCCAAGGGTGGAGGAAATGCCTGTTGTCCCAGGTAACCAGAGGAGCTGATGCAGCCACCCTGAGGGACCATCGCATGCCAGGTTCCTCCCAGTAGTCCGGCATCTCCTATAGTCCACTGGTTCAGTATTGGCTGGAAAACACAGTAACCACACCCCAAATCCAAAAGCTGCACGGTTCTCCCCTAAACTGACTGGGTCCTTCCCGAAGGCATTGCCCCTCTGGCATACAGCCCAGCTTAGCTTCCTCCAAAAGCAGCGGGCAAACTCCTTAAACTGGAGGGGTCAGGGCTGGGGTGGGCTGGGGGTGGCAACCATGGTGCAAAGGAGTTGGCTCGAGAGGCAGGAGAACCCCTAACACAACCTCCTCTGAGCTAGTCACTTGGGAAGGTGGTCCCAGTTTCTGTGGCTGTGGACAGTCTTAGCTCTGTCCACTCCTCACTCTAATAATCTCAGGTGGTTCCCCCCTCCCCCCTAATGTTCCCAGTGTTTTTTTTAAATCTTCATTGTTGCTAAATCACAGTTGACACTTTCCTGGCCTGGAACTGGGCCTCCAGTCTCCAGCCATTCCTTATAGGAAATGAGAAGGGGGAAGTGGACAGGGGAAATTGACCTTTCCAGAGGGAGAGGCTGGCACCAGAGGGGCTGCCCTCCAGAGGGCCAGCTGACCTTGACAAGTAGGACAGGCCTCTTCCCTCAGGCACCCTTCCCTTCCCTCAACACCTTCCCCCGCCCAGGAAAGGCCAGCGAAGCTTCCTTCCTTCCTCTGGGAAGCACATCTATCCAGGGCCGGCTCATCCCAGGCAGCCACACAATGGCCTTATCAGCTGTGGAGCCAGGCGTAGAGACCCAGCGCACACCAAGTCTCACATATTTCCTGTTTCCACCCAGCGGGTCAGGGCTGGATCCAGAGTAGCCATATCCTGACTGGGGCCCCGAGGAGGGAAGAGCACTCCCCCTTCCCCTTCCCGCCTTGTCACTTGTAGGACATGACTCTCCAGGTAGGGAGTGGCAGGGTTAGGCTTGTGAGAACTAAGGGGAGGGGCCAAGGAGATAGTACAGAGGTTAAAGCACATGCCTTGCACACAACCAAGCCTTATTCTATGCCTGGCACCACACGGTCCCCCAGCATTGCAGGGTGCAGCCCAGAAGGCTCTCGCACCAAAGCACTACATCCCAGACCCCCTAAGCTTCTTAGGGAAACCCACCCTACTCCAAATAAGAGGGAGATCTTGGGCATGTGGAGGTTAAGTATGCACCATAAGCAGGATAAATGGGGAATCTGGTGTCAGGATCCAGTTCCGGAATTAACACTAATTCAGAGTGAAAAGGTAGGCATACAGTAGTTTTATTTTTGCAGCTGTTCTCACAATAATCTTGTAAAGAGCTACATCATTTGTATCTGCAGACGCCAAGGTGGGGAGATGCAACTCGGATTCCAACACAGGTCTTGACCCCATTCCTTTTTCCGGTTCATAGCTGCCTGTGTAAACTTCAGAGGAAGCTTTGCCTCAGCTCAGCTTTCCTGGAGTCGGTGATGGGCTCCAGCCCCCCTTTTATCTGCAAAATGGAGCCTGCGGCGGCCCTTGGTGATGACTGCGCATGTGAGAAGAAACAAGGGGTGAAAGGTGGAGGGCTCAGGGGATATGCTGGGGGTAGGCCAGGGGATACTGTGGAAATGAGGGTGGGGGCCCTAGGGAATGGTGGAACAGAGAGAAAAGATGGCAATGTTTTTAGATAGTTTAAGTCAGGATCAAGACTCAGACTCAGGTGTGAGGGAGCAGCAGGTAATGAGGCATGAACCAGTGGGCACGGTATAGTCACCTGTGCCAAGAAACCCATTCCACTTAGCAGCACAGTAAGCTAAGTGGCATTGACCAACTGGGCGGGCAGCCGCAATCCCAGGTCCTTATCCTGGAACTGGAGAGATAGTTAGGGGTTAAGGCACTTGGCTTGCAACTGTGCACTGTCCCCTGAGCACAGAGCCAGGAACAGCTCCCGAGCACTGCCGGATATAGTCCCAGAGCATGCAAAACCAGGACTTATTTCTATCCCATCCAGGCGTTCTCTGCTGCTCAGACGTGAGTGGTCTCATCGTCCTGGAGTCTAGCAAAGGCTTCCGGCAGGTGCCCCTTACAGCACCACCACAGCCAGTGGGAAGGCCGTGCTGCTGAGCAGTGCCTAGTGCAACAGTCACACACAGCCGTGGCTCACCAGGAGCCACACAGCAGTTCTCCACGGTTCACAGGCGTAGAGCTGCAGAGCAACGGAGTGTCCTCGTCTCAGGTCGCAGAACAGGCATGGCAGCCTGGCGCATGTTTCCCGGGAGAAGGGCCAGTGACTGGCAACAGGGGCTGGAGGCAAGTTACTGGATGTAACAGACCCTGTCCATAGAACGCCTGGGGAATGTTCTCCGAAGGCCCCCCGCCCAACCCACAGCCCAGGCCATGTTCTTTACAATGTCTTGACCCCAGTTCCCTTCATCTGCCTCACTTCTCGGTCCCAGAAGGGTTTGGAGCAAAGCCGTTCCATACATGGCTGCTGGCCAGGGAAGGGGCAGCTGAGCTTTAGGGGCCAAAGACTTTACCACCATTCCTCTTCCACCTGCCAACTGCTCCAGGAGGGCAGGCTAGAGGCATGAAGCCTGCCCCACCAACAGAAGTGAACTCAGGTCCAGCTCCATTCTAAGGTCCCAGAAATTCCTGTGTCGGATTCCATGGGGCGGGACAGTGCTGGTCTGGCAGGACACTCCTCCACCTGCCCACAACCCTGCCACGAGAATGCGGGTGGAGGGTCCTTTCAGTGTGCCATCTTAGTCAGATGCTTCCCCTGAAAAGAGGGATCCCTCCCCAACCCTGTCTATTCCCTTGGGGCAGACAAGATGATGCCAAGGCTCTTGGAACCCAGTGGAGATGGCACCAACCAGCCCATGGGGCCTGAACAAATGTGAGCATCTCCCCTCCCCGCAGGCCCCGACGGCATGGCAAGAATGTAGGTCTGTGCCAGATGGGGCAATGTGCCTGGCAGGCCTGCTGGGGTGGGACTGGAAGTGCATGTGGGCAAAATCAAGAAATGAGCTGGAGACTGGAGGGTCCTTCCCACATCTGGTAAGCCGTCCCCAGATCTTCCACGTTGATGAACCAGCTGGTTTCATGCCCATCTCTGCAATAAAAACCTGTATTTAGCAGCCAATTCCAGAGACCTGGACTGGAGAGAGAGCACAGGAGTGGTTGGAGTGCCGCTGGGAGGTGGAGGCTACTTGCTGTCTCCTCAGGGGCAGGCTGGGCCCCGCCCCGCCTGCTCTCCTGGCGGTAGGAAGCAGAGATGACTGCCAGCTCTGGCCTCTGCCCTGGATCCCGTCTCTGCCCAGCTCAGTTCTGTGGTTGGTCTTCCTTAGGCGGGTCCGCCCCCATGAAGGCGCAAGGCTGGATCTGCAGGGGTGAGACCGTGGGTGAGCATACGCCTGGGGCTGAAGCAGGCTTTCCCATCTCTCCCCGTCCCTGAATGGAGCAGCTCCCCAGTGCAGCTAGGCCCGTGGCCTCAGGGGAAAGGATGGCGGCCTGGAGTCCTGTCCTCCCCCTTCCCGTCCCCCTCCAGCTTTTACCTTGAAAGGTTTGCTTATCCCCACCACAGAGCGGAGGTTGTTGCTGTAGTAACAGAGGAGAAACTGCTCCTCAGTCTCCAGGATATCACTGATGTTGATGTAGACCTGGCGGGGGGTGGGGGGAGGGAAAGATAGGAAGGGGGTCAGCTCCTGAGCCCGTGGTCACCCTGAGCTGGCCCTCTGCTCCTCCCAGGGACAGGAACAAACACTCTGGACAGGGAGTGCCCATCTCAGGAAGGGCCAAGTACCTGGTTCAGCCTGTCACTGCAGAAGACCTGGTTGTCCCCAACCCAGATATAGGACACATAGTCATTAATGTCGCGCAGCCCCACCTGTGAGAGGGGAATTGGCTGGTGAGTGGTCTGGGAGGATGTGAGGCCTGGGCCCAGTCTTAAGAGATGGGGGTTTCCTTCCCGATTGCCTGCACTCCACTCCTTCCAGCGTCACTCCCACAGTGGGGGTCCCTGAGGGAGTTTTCAGTTTCTGTACCCGGCTCCCCAGAGACCCAGAATGGCTAAGGCAGAGGGTATCACTGGGGTGCTCCCCGCCACGCCCACTACATCACCTTGTACAATCCAATCCAGTCCCAGGGGCTGCTGAGGAAGTCGGCGGTCAGGGTGTAGCTGATAAGCATGTCATTCTCCAAGGTCCACAGGCCCTCGGGCATCAGAGTGATCAGGGGCACAGAAACCAATGGCTTCAGCTACACAGGGGGCAGAGGGGGAACCCCACAGCGAGATAAATGCCCATACTCTCCCACCCAGCACGTCAGGGTCAGTGGCAGGAGAAGGGCACCAAAGGAGGGGACAGAGGGCTTTGCTAGGCAGCCCTGGAAGTGTCACACTTTGGCCAACTAGAAGACAAAGGCCAACGGCTTGTCACAGGGTAGTTGACCCTGGCAGGGAGGAGGGGCTGTGGGCCAGGTGGAATGAGGCGGTGTTAAAAGTTTAAGCAGCCAGGTACGAGAGCCAGGGAGAAGGCCCAAAGGGCCGAGTATATGTGGGAGGCTCAGTCTCCATCCTGGGCACCGCAGGGTCCCCTGCCAGGAGAAACCCCCATGCATGGAGTAGTTCCTAAGCATTTCCAGGTGTGGCCCCAAGTGAAAAAAAAAAAAAAAACCAGCAGCCAGGTAGGGGCTGGGGCAGCAGTGCAATGTACAGCACATGCTTCATGATCTTGGGTTTGCCTAAACCCCTACATCCACCCCTGCCAAAAGAAAGGATAAAGAAGCCACACAAGCTCTAGGCCTCCAGAATTCCTGACCCAAAGGCCAAATCCATCTGTGTGGGCTGGTGGGGTACCCTGGTGAGAACAGCTATAGAAAGGCGAAGAGACGCAACAGCATAAAGACGGAGCACTGGGGAGACGTGACGGGCAAGAGCAGCCTGAGGGAACACCTTGGTCATTAGACAGGAAGAGACAAGGATGGCGAGAGGTCCCTTGGCAACCTGATCCACATGCTTAGGATGAATAAAAGTCCGACTTCACATCATAGGTAATAAGCTTAATGGAATTCATTAGCCCCCAGGGATGGCACCAAGAGGAAATGGAAACCTATTCACACAGGGTCTGAGAGTGGTTCTGACAGACAGCGCGTCAACAGCTCCTAAGATGAGCTGGGATACCTGACCTGAGCGGAAAGGCAATCAGGTCTCTGACAGTCTCCCCTGGGGGATCTGCTGACAGAGCCTAGGGCTGAGGGTTTGGGGATGTGGCTCAGAGCTGTGCTTTTGCCCCAGGCGGACCCGCTTGCAAGTTCACCTCCAAGTCGAACGTGCCAGTGACAGGCTTATGGTCACTGATGCTGTACATCATGTGGCTGACGTAGCTCCTCTGAGACAGGGAGAAGTAGGGGGCCAGCAGCTTAGGAATGTGGGGATCGTCCTGGGGTTTCCGCCTCAGCCTCCATAGGATGCGGTCGGTCCATGCAGGCTTGCGCTTTTTCTCACTAGAGGAAGAGGAGAATAGGGAGAGAAAAAAAGGGTTGGCAGGAAGACAGAAGACATCACCACGGTTCTTCTGGAGCCCCTAATACCAGAGTCTGTCAGTGGCCGTGAGACCCTGGGTAGAGTTGGAGGACCGCCCCACAGCAAGTCTGAGGGTGACTCCTAGACTCTGGAGGATGCCCATCTATGTGGGACTCCGCCAAGGGCCTCCAGTCTCAGCACTTCTGAGAAGGTTCCAGCACAAAGCTTTTACTTCCTGAACAAAAGCACTTGAACAAAAGCTGAGATCTGGACCTGGGGAGTTAGAGACCTGAACTTGAATTCAGCTTCCTCCTTACTAAAGGTCTGACCTTAGAAAAAGGAAGGGAAGCGTTCAGAAAAAGCTCAGTGCAGGCCCCCAGTCAGAACAGTTCAGGGATAACTCTTTACGGGTGGAGAGTTGCAGAGGGGAAGTCCCTTGCCCAAAGTCACAGCACTAGCACGTGGCAGAGCCAGGATTCCCATCACATGTGCTCTTTTTCGCACGCGCGCGCACGTGTGTGCGTGTTATGTGTGGGGGAAGGGCGGCGGGCACCTCAGTGTGCTCAGGGGCTACTTCATTTTTGTGCTGGGGTGACCCATAGCTAAGGACTGAACTGGGCCTCCTGCATGCAAAGCATGTGCTCTGGCCCGCTGAGCAGCCTGCCTCTCTGGCCCCAGAATAGCAGTGCTCGTAATCACCAGCTCAACGCCTCTAGGTTTCAGCTCGGCTTCCTCAAACTGTAGAGATAATAACAGTTATCTCATACAGTTGCTGATTGGATTAGATAATCATCGTTTGAGAGAAATCTCCAAAGTTAAGCCCAGAATACAAAATTAGTTCTCGTGGGCCAGAGAGATAGTACAAAGGTTTAGGTGCTTGCTTTGCATATAGCTCACCCAGGTGTGAGCCCCAGCACCACGTATGATTCCTCCAAGCATACCAGCAGTGACCCCTGAGGTGAGAGTCAGGATTAAGCCCTGGGCACTGCCCCAGAACAAAACCCAAACCCAAACCCAAACCCGAAAATCCATTGCTGGACACTGGCTATTCTTTGTTCTCAAAGAATCAATCCAGACAGCACCCACCTGCCCTTCATCTACCAGGCTCTCTGAGGAGCACGGGAGGCTGTCCAGTCCGTGGAGATGGAGATGCTCAGGCTTCCCTCTCCAAGGGAGCTGGAGTTGCCCCAAGATAGGGCCAGCTCTAAACAAACAATGACAGCTACTGGGAAAGGACCAAGAGCTATGACTATCTAACAGAGACCCTGAGTTCTGAAAAGAGACATGTGCTGTGGCTCTGTTCCTCCATCTCATTTCAAATGAATCTTGAGAGTGGTATGGTCAAAGAGACAGCACTAGGGTTAAGGTGCTTGCCTGGCACACAGCTGATCCTGTTTGATCCCTGGCATCACAAGGAGGCACTCTCAAGTAGAGAGCTGGGAGTCCTCCCTAAGTGCCACTGGTGTGGCCCAAAAATGAAAATAAGTTTTTCTGAATTTTTATACAAGAATTTTATATAAATAAAAATCTAATATACAAATTCTAAAATTGATATATTCTTATATATATTTTTGGTAAAGACTGGTCAAATGATTTCCTACTTTATTATTATTATTATTTTTTGCTTTTTGGGTCACACCCAGCAATGCACAGGGGTTACTCCTGGCTCATGCACTCAGGAATCACCCCTGGCGGTGCTCAGGGGACCATATGGGATGCTGGGATTTGAACCCAGGTCGGCCGCGTGCAAGGCAAACGCCCTACCTGCTGTGCTATCACTCCAGCCCCCGATTTCCTACTTTAAAACCTTTAAGGAGACCAGGGGTTAGTTCACCAGGTAGGGTACTTTCCTTGCATGTGGTCAACTCGGGTTCTGGGTTCCACTCCCTGCCCCACAGAATCTGGTGAGCCCCACCAGAAATTATTTCTTAGCAGAGTTTACTTAGAAGTAAACCCTGAGCACTGCTGAGTGCTGAAGCTGCAAATTCCCTCGAAAAACTTGGAGGGACTGGCTGGGGAGATGGCTCAAAGGACTGAGCTCATGTTTTGTGTGTAGGAACCTTGGGTTCAATCTCCAGCATCATATGGTCTCCCCAGCATTACTGGGTATAGTCCCCAACCCTCACCCCCTCAAAAAAAAAAAAGACACCCAAAAAACATGATTTTTTTTTTTTAAGTTTGGGGCCTCACCAGCTGTGCTCAGGGGCTTACTCCTGCCTCTGCAATCAGATATCACTTCTGGGGGCACTCACGGGACATAGGAGGTATTGGAGATCAAACGTAGGTCAGCTGCATGCAAGGCAAATGCCTTAATCACTGTACTATCCCCCTGGACCCCCAAGTCCTTTAAGGAGCTTTCACTGCCTCCAAATTACAAGGATCCTTTTAAGGTGCCTGGAAGTCCGATGCTCCTGTCCTCCCTTGTTTCCCATCCCGGGAGCTCTCTCTTTCACTTTTGCAGTGTATGCTGCCTGTGCCCACTTCGCCTGGGAGAGGCCCAATTCTGACGCTGTCTTTGTCCTAGAGCCATCCCTGCCCTCTCTTCTCTGCTTCCAGAGCAGGTTTTACACTGGGACTCCCACAACTGCTGCTGTGCAGCTTTTTCCTTCGAGTTGGCACTGCAGTCACCGTGGGTGCTCTGGAGTCACAGCCTGGCCTGTGGCAGGTACTCCACAACTGCCTGAGAAGCCCAAACTCACTCCCTTCAAAATGCTCACGGAAGGAGCTGTAGGAATAGCCCGGCGAGGTGCCTGTGTGCTTTGTATGCAGGAGGCCAGGTTCAGCACCCAGCACTGCCAGGTCCCAGAGCACTGGTGTGGTAGCCTCGAAACCAAACCTCATGATATTCAGGGGCCCAGGTGGTGCCAGGGATTGAATCTGGGCCCACAAGATGCATGTGCTTGGCCATCTGACCTATCTCTCCAGCTTGTTTAATTTTGGGCCACTCCCAGGAGCACTCTGGGGACCATGTGAGGCCAGGGATTGAACTCAGGGCTCCCACATGCAAAGCACATGCTCTGGCTCTTTGAGCTATCTCCCTGGCCCAATATATACTTCTATAGTAAGTCAGTAATTGAGTTTTTTAAAACAGTCCTGTGCCGGGGCTGGAGCGATAGCACAGCGGGTAGGGCGTTTGCCTTGCACGCGGCCGACCCGGGTTCGATCCCCGGCATCCCATATGGTCCCCCAAGCACCGCCAGGAGTAATTCCTGAGTGCAGAGCCAGGAGTAACCCCTGAGCATCGCTGGGTGTGACCCAAAAAGCAAAAAAAAAAAAAAAAAAAAAAATAAAACAGTCCTGTGCCCTTGGGCAAGTGACTTCACCACTCAGTTTTTTTCAGCTCTTAAGATGGAGCGATAATAGTACTTCAAAGAGTCACTGTGAGGATTAAATTAATTAAGGCCCATCAAAGGAGGAATCAAAAGGCAGTAACCGGCTAAACAACGTCTGCCTGTGGCGCCCAGGGTTGTTCAACCTCTCCCGGTTCTGAAGGCCATTCAGAGGACGGCAGGCAGGACCTGGTGGCATTCCCATGCCAGACTACAGGTACCAAGCCTCGGAGTCTACCTGGTACAGCTGGGGCCAATAGCCACGAACCACAGACCACAGCACTCTCCCTTTCACGGCGCATTTCCCCACCCGACTTCCCTCTCATGGTCAAGGGCCAGTACTTGCTCTCGATCAAGATCCTCCCAGGACATGGCCACTCCTCCCCCTTCAGTACCCATCAGCATGTCTCCCGCTCCTGCTTTTCCACACCCAGTTCAGGCTTTGTGACTGGGGACCAGAATACAGAGCATCTGTGGGTTTCTCTTTGTTTTTGTTGGAGCCACACTCAGTGGTGCCTAGGGGCTACCCCCAGCTCAGTGCTTGGGGAACCATGTGGTGCTGGGGATAAAATACACACCCGCACAAGCCCTCTGAGCCATTACCCTGGCCAGACTTGTGCGTTCTTTCAGCCAAGATTTACTGTGCCTTTATGATACATTTATCAGATGCTAGGCAGCTGGGGTACACTAAATGGACTAAGGGCCTCAAGAAGCTTCCCTGATAACAAAAATACAAGAAATAAATGAAAAAGGCCAGGTAAGGCACTTGCCTTGCACGCAGATGTCTGGTTTGATCCCTAGCCCTGAAAAAAGATCCAGGAGTAAACCCTGAGCACTGCTAGGTATAGTCCCAAATGAAGCAAAAACAATGATTATTATTTGGGGGCAACACCTAGTGGTGCCCAGGGTCCTACGCAACTCCTGGTAGTGCTTGGGGACCATATGGTGCTGAGGATTAAACCCAAGCCTCCACAAGCAAAGTGTATGCTCTAGCATAGTGAAAATAGACAGAACGATTATATATGTTCCCCAACTTTCCATTTCTAAAAGAGCTAAAAACAGGGTCAATCTGGGTATCAGTCCTTGCAACAGGTGACTCTCAGAAAGTTTGAATTCTGGGGGCTGGAGCGATAGCACAGCGGGTAGGGCGTTTGCCTTGCACGCGGCCACCTTGAGTTCGATTCCCAGCATCCCATATGGTCCCGAGTACCGCCTGGGGTGATTCCTGAGTGCAGAGCCAGGAGTAACGCTTGCGCACCACCAGGTGTGACCCAATAAGCAAGAAAAAAAAAAGTTCTAATTCTTCTAATAAGCCTGCTACAGGGCCTATTTTTCTCCTTCTGTGTAAAACTGAAGTTTAGAGAAATCACCTTGACCAGGTGGAAATCAGATGCTTGCCCAGTTTTTTCCACTGTTCCCTCATGTGCCGGCCACCAGAATTGTTTTATTCCACGGTCTAGGAGAGAGCCTCACTAATGCTTTCAGCTGATTGGTCATGACCAAGTGCAAGGACTGTTTCTGGACATTAGTATGTTTTTACTTTGGAAAAATGAAAACCATGTAACTCTGTAAGATTCTTTCTGCGAGGGGGTCTCCATGGCTCCCTGAGCAATACTCAGCTCACAAGGTGGCAGTTCTGATGCTGGGGCTTGAAGATGTCATACTGCTTGAGCATGGTGGTGCCAGGGATCGCCAGTGATGCTTGGGGGTCTCCAGAGCTGTACTCCATGCTTGGGAGGCCATGCAATGCCGAGGACTGAACCCTGGTCAGGTGTGTGCTCCCTAACCCTTGTTCTATCTCCTGGTCCCTGATTCTTTCTGCTAAGAGTCCACTGAAAATGTGGTGAGAAGAGATTACAGGAGGTCAAGGAGCTTGTTGTACATGTGTCTGACCCCAGTCCAAATCCCTGGCATCAAGGACCCTGATGTGGTCCCTGAACATCACCCAGAGTACCAGGACCTCTGAGCACAGAGCCAGGAGTTAGCTCTGAGCACTGCCGGGTGTGGCTCCCAAACTAAAACATAAAATAATTCATTGAACAGACCCAGCAGGCAGAGGTGTGGCTCAGTGGCAGAGCTCATGCCTTACTTGTGTGGGGCTCTAGGCTCCATCCCTGGCACTGCAAACAAAAGTATGAACTGAACTAAGCCCAATGTGGTAACTGTTCCAATTCTGGATCTGGAAGCATTTTTCAGGGGTTGAGGGGAGGAGAATGTGGACTGGAGCTAACATAATGGCACTGAACAAGGGTCATAAATGTTTTGGCAGTTGAGCAGTAACTATGCACTTTAAAGCCATAAGAGTCAACACTATTGTAAACACGTGATCCAAACGTAAAAATTTTACAAAGTTTACTAAGGAGGCGGGGTGGGGAATGGAAGGGAACCTTGGGTCATTGGTGGAGGGAGACTGACACTGGTGGTGGGTTTGGAGTTGGAACACTGAATTCCTGAAATATATTAAAAGCTTTGTAAACCCTGGTGCCTAACATAAATAGTAATAAAAAGAAAAAAAGCACTTTTTCCCTTCAGCCTCTACATGTGGCTTCTAACATGATCCTTACTGAACTGGTGAGAGGGACTCTAAGACCCTCTATCAGCTACCAGAGTCTCACAGAGTTTAGCAGGGTTCATGTCACCTGTAAGAAAACCCTACTGAGAAGCCAGAGTGATACCCAACAGTGAGTAGTGCCTTGCATACAGCTGACCCGGCATGGATCCTCCGGCACCGCCAGGAGTTATTCCAGAGTGCAGACCTAGGAGTAATGCCTAAGCAGTGCCAGGGGTGGTCCAAAAAAGAAAACAAAAATCCTATCACAACCCCTGGCTTATACAGAATTTCCCCTCCCCCCACCCTCCCCCAAGGCTTCCCATCCTCACTGGCTGCATTTCTCACGACAGCCTGGCTGGGGCTGCCACTGCTAGGGCCATGTGAAGCTACAGACATGCCACTGATGGCTTCACTCACAACTGCTTGGACAGCTGGATGAGGCTTTGCAGGGCGCCTCTCCTCCGAGTTGTCGTCTGGCTGCCAGCTGCCAAACTCCTGCCTCCCTAGCAGATGCCCCAGGAGCCTGTCCTGGCTTCAGCTGTCTTTCCTTAGCCTCCCTCCATGGTGTTCTGGAGCCCCCAGCTAGCCACTTCTTGGACAGATGCTATTCACTTGGGTCTTATTTGGCTCAGGGCTGAGTCCCTCTACTCCATTGACTGCTTTTTTGTTTGCTTGTTTTTGGATCATACCTAGTGATGCTCAGAGATTACCTTTGGCTTTGTGTTCAGAAATTCCTCCTGGTGGTGCTCAGGTGACTATATGGGATGCTGGGATCAAACCTAGGTCTGTCATGTGCAAGGCAGGTGACCTAGCTGCTCTACTATTGCTCTGCCTCCATGGCTGCTTCTTAAACAGCAAGTTTTCCTCTTTTTGGCAACTACACCTGGCAGTACTTGGGGCTACTTGTAGTGATGCTCAGGGACTAAATCAGGGTGAGCATGAAAGTCATGCTCCAGCCCTTGGTGTTCTCTTCCTACCCTAGTCTCTTCTCAGGTTCCCAATTCAAACACATGCTGGTCATCAGATTCATGCCTGTGTTCTGGGCATTCAGCGCAGCAAGGCAGACACCCAGGGTCTCACGAAGCACATTTACAGTGTCTGTGTGTGAGAGGTGAGGCTGCACAGAGCTGGAAAGGCTGTGAGTGAGCTGGAGCAGGGCAGGTTCCCTAGTGCAGGTGTCTTGATCAGCTCCACAGTCAGACATGAACTTCTAGGAGGCTAGATGCTGGCCACTGTAGGAACCTCAGCTGTTGTTGGACCTGGCCTCAGCCTGGACACATTTTTGGTTTTTGGGCCACATCAGTGTACTCAGCCTTACCTCTGGCTGTGTACTCCTGGTGATGCTTGCAGGTATCTGTATGGAGTGATGGGGATCAAACCGGGGTCGGCCGTGTGCAAGGCAAATACCCTACCCACTGTACTGTCTATTGCTCTGGCCTCAGAACACTGTGGTTATATTGCCCCCGTTTCTGTCCAGACATGCCGTCATTTCCTGGCTGCAGGCAACGGGAAGCTCATGGGTCTGGTGTCATAGAGACTAGTTTAAATTCTTGCTCGACCACTTACTGTTACTATCTTGCTTAGGTAATGAGACTGTTTTCTTATTTGTCAGAAACAACCCTGTCTGCCTAAGGAGGATAAAGATAAGGTACCAAGGAAACAAAGTTGTGCAGGCAAAGGTTAGGGCCCAGGTCCTGGCACAAGGTACATGCTCAGTAATAGTATCAACGGGAGCTGGATTGCATCAAATATATGAAAATAAGTCTCCTCTCTTCCTTAGCAAGACACTGATGTCTTGATCCTGGTTTTGTTTTTGTTGCTGCTGAGGCCCTATGGGCCGCTGTCCAGGAAACTGCGTCTGAGCCATAGTTCCCCAGCCGAGGAAATTGTTGAATGCCTCTGAGACCTGCCATCTAGAGTCAGGCACTGCCAACACAAGAGCCTGGACCCAGATCTCTGCAGCGCCGTTCAACTTCCTGCTGGTCTCAATCCTTGGAGGACAAAGGGACACCTTGCTACATGGCCTATCAGTATTTTTATTCATTTCTTTTTTCAGTTTTTAGGCCACACCAGCTGTGCTCAGGGCTTATTCCTGGTTCTTCACTCAGGGGTCACTCCTGGCAGGGGACTGAACCCACGCTGGCTGTGCCCAAGCAAACGCCCTGCCCAACCCGTTGTACTATCGCTCTGACCCCGTCAGTAGCACATTTCCTGCTGGCAAGTGGGGCTCTGAAGTCAAGAGGTATACCTCAGTCCCCCAAGGCCCGAGGCTGCCCCTGAGGTCTTGCAGCCTCCAGGGGATGGCTGTGGAAACAGGCAGTCACCCTGCAGCTCCGGTTCCAGAGCAGCCTGCTGGCGCAACCTGCCCTCTTACCTCCTTTCTGGCCTCTGGGGCCTGGGCTGGACCTTGCCTGTGCTCTTGGCCTCTTCTCACGTCACTGCCTAGTCATGACCCCTCTCCATCTGCCCACACTCCTGAGGCAGCTCAGTCTCTCTTCTTGCTTCCTTAGTGGGGACACTGTGGTTCAGCCATGCCACTCCCAGCCCTGTGCTGGCAGTTCTCGATACTGGCCACACTGACCATTACGGACCTGTTACCCCCAGTCCCGGACTGCGCCCCTGCCTTCATCAGTCCTGCTAGGCATAAAGGAGCTGCTCCAAGTGAAACAAACTCCCCTTACATATGAAGAGTTTGTTTTATTTTTTGCTTCTCGAGTCATACCTGGCAATGCACAGGGGTTACTCCTGGCTCTGCACTCAGGAATCACCCCTGGGGGGGTGCTCAGAGGACCATATGGGATGCTGGGAATCGAACCCGGGTCAGCCACGTGCAAGGCAAACGCCCTATCCGCCGTTTTTTGCTCCAGCCCCTGAAGAGTTTTTTTCTTTTGGTTTCTGAGCCACACCCGGAGAGGCTCAGGGGTTACTCCTGGCTCAACACTCAGGGATCAATTCTGGCAGTGCTTGGGGAACCATATGGGATTCTGGGAATGGAACCTGAGTCAGATGCATGCAAGGCAAGTGCCTTACCCACTGTATTATCTCTCAGCTCCTGAAGAGTTCTTTTTTCTTTTTTTTTTTTCTTTTTTGCTTTTTGGGTCATACCCGGCGATGCACAGGGGTTGCTCCTGGCTCTGCACTCAGGAATTACCCCTGGCGGTGCTCAGGGGACCATGTGGGATGCTGGGAATCGAACCCGGGTCGGCCGCGTGCAAGGCAAACGCCCTACCCGCTGTGCTATTGCTCCAGCCCCGAGTTCTTTTTTCTTTAGAGATGAATATTTGTCTAAGTTGTGCCAGTGACTTTCTGCTCCTCTGCCTAAGGCTTAAATTTGAGGATTACCCAAGCACTGCCATGTTTTTGTAAAGATAATCAGTATTTCTGTAGCACTGTTATCCTGTTGTTCATCAATTTGCTCAAGCAGGTACCAGTAATGTCTCCATTGTGAGACCTGTTATTACTGTTTTTGGCATATTGAATATGCCATGGATAGCTTGCCAGGCTCTGCTGTGCGGATGGGATACTCTTAGTAGCTTGCCAGGCTCTCTGAGAAGGACAGAAGAATTGAACGCAGGTTGGCTGCGTGCAAGGCAAACACCCTACCCGCTGTGCTATTACTCCAGTCCATCAGTAATACATGACTCTAAAATAAAAAGAGTTGGGGCCAGAGTGATAGTATAGCGGAGAGGGCATTTGCCTTATACGCAGCCAACCTAGGTTCGATCCCTGACATCCCAAATGATCCTCTGAGCACTTCCAAGACTGGTTCCTGAGCGCAGAGCCAAGAGTATCCCCGGAGCATCTCAGGGTGTGACCCAAAAAAAAGATACACACACAAAAAGTAACAAGAGTAATGGAGTTGGTGAGATAGTACATTGGTATAGGATGCCTGCCTTGCATGTGGCTGACCTGGGTTCAATCAATCTCTTACAACTAGGAGTGATCTCTGAGTCCAGAGCAAGAAGGAAGCCTTGAGCATTACTGGGTGTGGCCTAACCCCGCCTACCCCCCAAGGGGGCGGGGGAAGGGGAGGGGGAAGTAACAACAGTAGTCTTCACAGCCATTGGCAGCTGTCAGGCCAATCCATCAAGGTCTCATTCAATAACAACCCCCTCAAATGAGGTGAACACTGCTTCATGCCCCATTCGATGACAAAAAAACAGGCTTGTTAAAGGGCTGGAAAGCTAACGCCAAGGGATAAGAGCATGTATGCATGCAGGAGGCTTGGATTCTATCTCTAGTACCACATGGTTCCCATGAGCCACTGAGAGCAACCCCGAGAACCCAGCCAGGAGTAGCCGCTGGGTGTGGCCCCCAAATCAACAAAGCCTGTCCAAGGCCATAGAGCTGACAGGAGGCAGAGCCTGCGCACAGACCAGGGCAGGGGTGCAGGCCTACTTCCTGTCAGTCTGCGGTCAGGTTTCTGCCCCCACGTGGGACATTGGGCAGCGTTTCTATGAGGCTGAGATGTAGTTCCTCCCGTGTCAGGATTCATCTAACTCCCCATCCTCTGGCAGCTCTGCCAACCCCTTCTGCCCTGGCAGCCCAACCCTTTTGCCAGCCTGGGCCCCTCCTCCTGTTCTGCCGCCAATCTGAAACAACTCTGGCAGTCAGCGCCTCAGGGGAATGTATCCCCGCCTCCTGCCCCCCATCAGGCAATGTCTGCATCTAGTCCTGCTTCCCTCACACTTCCAGTCTCAGGTAGTGCCTCAGTTGGGCCCGCCTGCCCAGGCTTCCTGGGCCCCACTTCCTCCTCACAGGCTCCCCTGACCCTGTGTCACCTGGTGTCATAGTTGTTGGAGTTCTTATCAAACTTGTAGGTAGGCGGGAAGAGTAGAGGGCCCTCCTGGAACTCTCGGAGCAGCGGGTCGCATTTCTTGGCAAGGCTGAGCTGTTGAGGAAAGCACAGTCCCGTCGCCCAGCAGCCAGTGGCCACACCGCACTCTGCACAGGGGTGAGCACACCCCTCCCCAGTGGGCCAAGAGTCCACTGGCAGCCTCAGCACCTCCCCCCCACCCCCCGCCCGGGAGAGCAGCTCAGTCTTGTCACAAACATCCCTTCACAGTCCCAAGGGAAGCAGCTGCTTATAGTCCGAGGTTTCCCAGACCTCAGACTACTGGGAAGCGGCTGTGTGGAGCTGCTAGTGATCACGTGGTCAGAGAGGAGGATGGGGGTGCTGAGATAGTAGAGCAGGTAAGGCACTTGTCTTACACATGATCAACCCTGGGTGGATCCCTGGGTTCAGAGCCAGGAGTAAGCCCTGAGCACTACCAGTGTCCTCCCCACCCCCTGCCCCCTCAAAAAAGCCAACAAACCAACAGAACAACAGAGAGGAGGCTTGGATAGGCAGGTCCCTGCCAAGGGTGGCAGTGCATCCTCCAGGAGATGAGGGAGCTGGGGGGACAGTGTGAAAGAGACAACAGGGCTGGTGCAAGGACACCGCAGGCCCTAGTCCTGTCTCCACATACTGAGCGGAAGAGGAAGCCCCAGCGCTGACCGCTGGCATGACTGGCTGTTCCGCTTGCGCTGCGAGGCACTGTGGACTCTCCCGTGATGGGGAACAGGAAAAGAAAAGAAACAGAGCTTCCCCCCATAGTCCCCTGGGCCTCCCAGTGCCCCCCAGAGCCACTATCACCACTGCATGCCCCTCACCCCCCACTTGATACCTGGTCCTTCTCCCACAGGTCACTGTAGCACTGTTTTTTAATGGCTTCTCGGACAAAGTGCAAGCCGAAGTCCTCAATCCGAAAATTCATGTCGCCAAACCAGAGAATGAGGCTTTGGGGAAAAAAAAGGCAGGCAGCCTGAGTGTGAGATGGGGGTGGGGGGCCCCGGGGGGTTGACTTGTTTCAGGGGTTACTGCAGAGCTGAAAGCTCCAGGAAGTCATAATCAGGGGTCAGGAGAAAAATCAGGTGAAGACAAGGAATGGGCTTCTTAGGACACCTACCCACCATTTCAACCCAAAAGCAGCCCCTAGGGGCCGAGGGTAAATGCTTGCTGGGCAGGTGTGACTGACCCACACCTTCTCCCCTCCATCCATACAAGGGGGGTCATCAAGAGGGCCCAGGGCTTCTTGACAGAACAGAAGGGCTAGGGCAGGAAAAGGGGACCCAGGCCATGGATAGGAGGAACTGGCTGGGAGACCAGGAAGGGCATTTAGGAAGAGGGTGAGAGAGGGATGGGGGAACAGGTTGACTGGCCAGGGCCAGGGGGCCAGGACTGAGGCCAAGGCCAAGGCTAAGAGGTGGGGATGGGGAGAGGGAAGGGCAAGAGTGCACAACTGTAAGCTCACTCATGGTCCAGGATGTTGGGGATATCAAGCCCCTGGAAATTCTGCATCTCCAGGATCCGGTCAAAGTGCTCCAGCCGCTGGTCATTGTTGGTCATGTGGGGGGGCAGGTGGCAGTTGATGATGCTGATGTAGTAGCCATAAAGCTTTAGGCAGATGTTGACACCCCCTTTATTCCCCTGGGAAGACAGGTGGCAGAAGGGAAGGAAACCCTTCTCTCTCCCCTTCCAAGGTCAGAGGCCAGTCACCCCAGCTGCCCAGAGCGACCTCTTCAGCCTCGGAGCCCAGCTCTCCCCGCCTGAGGGCTCCACCATGCCAAGCCCCTGGGAGCAGGAACACGGGCACTGGCCTGAACATGTGAGACTCAGGCTCCCCCCTTCCATCCGTCCAGCTCTAAAGCTCGTTGTCCTTCCCAGCCCAGGGCCAGGGCCTCCAGCAGCTCCCACAGAGCAGTCCTTACCCAGTAGCCAAAGAGACCGGTGGGGATGGAGTTGGTAGAGAGGATCTGGATAAAAGGCAAATGTTGATGCTTGGAAAAGACCAACAGGAGGAGCCCCAGCATGCGAACACAGGAGACCTGCAGGTCAGGGGGTCAAGGGTTACTCTTGGCCCTATGTGGGTCCAGCGTGAGTGAGGGGCTCCAGAGGGCCCTGCACTGTGTGCAAGATCCTGGCCCAGGGTTCAGAGTATTTTAGGGCTGTCTCAGAGGCTTGCTGGCCACAGCTCCAGATAATGCGTGTGGGGAGCCAAGCAAGTTTTGGTTTCTATTCCTGGACTTGGGGGTAGGGGGAGATGACAGGATATCAGAGCACTCAGGGCCACGGGGGCAGGGTACTCAGGGTCAGCACCATCAGGGTTAGACTTACTCCTGGCAGTGCTCAGGTCAGCTGAGGTACTGCCCTCATTGAGGCTCTCCTGGAGCCACGGGTAGGGGGAACAATGTTATGCAGGACAGTGGCTGAGGACACTGTTTTCTAAATGTGTGTATATATATATATACATGCATGTGTGTGTGTGTGTGTATTTGGCTTTTTGTCACATCCAGTGGTGCTTGGAGGTTATTCCTGGCTCTGCACTCAGGAATTACTCCTGGAGGTTCTTGGGGGACCATACAGGATGCAGAGGATCGAACCTGGGTTGACTGGGTGTAAGACAAACACCTGACCTGCTGTACTATCAACTCTGGCCCCTAATACATATTTTTTTTATTTTGGGAAGGAATGGGGGCTTGGAGCCAGAGTCTGTGGTGCTCAGGAAACCATATGAGATACTGGGAATCAAACAAAAGCCAGCTGTGTGCAAGGCAAGTGTTTTAATTCATGCACCCATCTCTTTGGCACCAGAGCACTGGTTTTGAAGTGAGCCAGTTCTGGGTTCAAATCCTAATTAAGGCTCTTAATATTTGCTATTATATAAGTCTCAGTTTGTTTTCTCACTGATAATGCAGGAATCTATGTCATTAATGCTAGAGGGATTAAGTAGTTATTACAGGTTTAAAGATTCTGTTTTGTTTTGCGTTTTTGGGTCACACCCAGCGGTGCTCCTGGCTGTGTGCTCAGGGATCACACCTGGCAGTGCTTAGGAGGACCATATGCAGTGCCAGGGATTGAACCAGGTCAGCGACATGTAAGGCATGTGCCCTGCATACTCTACTACCTCTCCAGCTCCTAAAGATTCTTCTTTCATATTCTGTTTTTGAGCCACAATGCTCAGGGCTTACTCCGAGCTTTGTACTCAGAGGTCACTCCTGGTGGTGGTCAAGAGACCATATGTGATGTCGGGGATCAAACCAGTGCTGGCTGTGCATTAAGTCAAATGCCTTAACTTCTGTATTATCTTTCTGGATCAGAAAGATAGTACCAAAAACATACTCTTTTTTTTCCTTGGGGGTGGGGGGAGACTGTACGAGCAGTTTTTCAGAATTGTTCCTGGCTCCTTGTTCAGGGGTCACACCCAGCAATGCTTGGGGAACCATGCGGTGCAGTGGATTGAACCCAAGATCCCTGCATACAAAGCAAGTACTCTAGTCAGGTGAGCTATCATCTCTCCGGCCCCTTTACACTTACTTTTTTTTTTGTTGTTGTTTTTTGGGTCACACCTGGTGATGCACAGGGGTTACTCCTGGCTCTGCACTTAGGAATTACTCCTGGCGGTGCTCAGGGGACCATATGGGATGCTGGGATTTGAACCCGGGTCGGCCGAGTGCAAGGCAAACGCCCTACCCGCTGTGCTATCACTCCAGCCCCTACATTTACTTTTAAAAATCTTTAACCAAGGGCTGAGGAGATGCTAGTTCAAAGAGCTTGAGTGCTGTGTGCTGAGGCCTGGGTCTGATTCTTGGACCTGCATGATTCTCAAAACTGTGCCAGGTACTGAGCTGGGAAGCATATTCCCTGCCCACCCAGTACCCCCAGTGTGGCCTCAAGGCCCCCCCCCCCACAAACATAGGGAAGGTTCCTGTGTTCAGGTTTTCTAGGGTGCTGGAAATACTCTCTATTTTTATTTGGCTGGTGTTTTCAGGTGTGTAAATATAAAAGCCCATCAAACTGTATGTTTTATTTCTCCACGAATGATAGACAACGTAAATGTGCTCCAGCCAGATAACTAGATTTGGCCTGACTGAGAACAGGATGTGTTGCCTGTAAGCTTACGAGGAGCACCAGCACCCACTGTGCCTACTCTGGCACTTCAGACCACACTCATCTTCATGCCAACTCGGAAAGAAATCAGTGCGTACAGGAGCCAGGCTGAAGGAGCCCAGGAAAGCAGGAAAGCTATGTGGGTAATGTCATCACAGGCCCAGGACTGCCGAAAAGTCAGCTCTACGGTCTTGGAGAGTGGGAGTGTGGGTGGGCTGCAAGTGACCCTCTCTCAGCCTCAGGCATCTACACCAACCACCGCCACCTGAGTAGCTGTTTCCGGAGCAAGAGGTGCAGAGGCCAAGGAGGAAATCCCCGGGTGGGGAGCACGTACTGGGGCCTTCCAGGAATTATGAAATTTGATCCCTCAGCCCAGCAGCTCTGGCACAGAGGCAGAGACAAAGCAGGAGGAACCCCAAACTCAGGACTGACTGAGGGCATGTGAACCGAGTGTGAGGCAAAGGTGGCTATAAATGTGTCCCTACAGCCACCCTCTACCTTAAGCCCCAGTCTTTCCTCTAAACACACAGTAATGTGCAAGTATGGCTCTAAACGCAGTGAAAGGAAGAAGGGCTGCAACACAGGGACGGACCTCCCTGGGGAACCACTGAGATTCTGGAGAAGCAGGTTCGAATTCCCGGGGCTTAATTACAAAGGTACCAGCCCACCCAGTGAAGGAGCAGGGAAGTGGGAGTGGAGAAAGGTTCCGACCTCCACCCCCAAGTCTCAGAATGGGAAAAAGGGTGGGGCTGTGGGAAAAACACAGGAGCTGGACAGCAGATGTTCTACCTGATGGCAACGGAGTAGGAATAGCTAAGGAGGGATCCGGGAGGAGGTGGCTGGAGCTCTGGAGCAGGCCAAGGGGGTCAGCATGCCTTTCAATATATGGCCAGCAGAGTTTTACCCCACAGATAAGGTTCAAGTTGGGATTGCCCCCCTTGCCCTCAATTCATGACTGAAGACAGGACCTTGCTGTGGGGGTCAGGTTCTCTGTCTGGCTGCCTGGGTAGAGTGGAGGCATCCAGGCCACAGGCTGAGCTAATTCCCTTGGCTCAATTCCATTTGACCAAGTCTGTGCCAGTTAGCTGCTAGTGTTGGAAGGAGTGGGTGGAAGAGAGGCAAAGGGCTCTGCCCTCGGAGACAACCTCAACTCCAAATCTGATTCTAAGAGATCAGATTTGGAATTTTGGGGGCTCTGGGGGGCTGGCATTTTCCAGTTCCTGCAGCAAACCCCCCACACACATTTTGTGCCACACCTGGAGGTGCACAGGGCTTACTACTGAATTCAGGGATACATCTGGGCAGGCTTGGGGGACCATATGGGGTGCCAGGGACCGAACCAGGGTCAGCTGCATTCAAGGCAAGAGCCTTACCCACTGTATTATCCCCTCAGCCCCAAAACCAGCACTTTTATTTCCTCCTCCTAGTTTTGTCTCTCTGTAGGGCCTCACAGCTCCTGCCTTCAGCATCAGACACACTAGGGTCACAAAATTCATAGTAACAGGGAACAAGGAACTTGCACTTCCAAGCAGCACTGCACTAGGTGGTCTGCATGGAGAGACCTTTCACCACACAACTGTGGAGAGCAGATAAATGAAGCTCCTGCAATCTAGAGACTTCCGGGCATTTGCAGGATCCACAGATTCCTCAAACACTGGTCCTTTGGACCAGAAGCTTCCTTTGTCAACTGACCTCTCATCTCCTAACCTCTGGTGAATTTGAGGGGTGGATACCCTCTGAGTAGTGGAAATCTTCTTTTTAAAAAAATTTTTTATTTTTGGGCTGGAGCGATAGCACAGCGGGTAGGGTGTCTGCCTTGCACGTGGCCGACCCGGGTTCGAATCCCAGCATCCCATATGGTCCCCTGAGCACCACCAGGGGTAATTCCTGAGTGCAGAGCCAGGAGTAACTCCTCTGCATTGCCGGGTGTGACCCAAAAAGAAAAAAAAAATTATTTTTGGGTCACATCTGGCGATGTACAGGGGTTATTCCTGGCTCTGCACTCAGGAATTATTCCTGACAGTGCTTGGGGGGACCATATGGGATGCTGGGAATTGAACCTGGGTTGGTGCATGCAAAGCAAACGCCCTATCTGCTGTGCTATCGCTCCACCCCCATGGAAACCTTCTGATCCCAAAAAGATAGCTAGGAGCCACCTATCAGCCTTACAGCTCATCAGTATAGCAATAAAGTCCTGGAGCTAAGAATGTGTGTAAAGGGGCTGGAGAAATAGTACAGCATGTAAGGGTCTGATCCCTGGCAATGCATATGATCCCCTGAACCCCACCAGGAGTGATCCCCAAGAACAGAGACAGGAGTAATCCCTGAGCACAACTGGGTATGCCCTCCCCCAAATAAAACAAACAAGTATGTGTAAAGAACTCATTTATAATGTAGAACCCCAAGTAAGCACTCAATAAACAGCAAGGATTACTATACTGAGAGGTTTCAGGCAGGCCTGTGAATACAAACTAGGGGGTGGGGGTAGGGTGAACCCTGAGGTTTAACAAGCCCAGCTACACCCCCCTCAGGAATTCTCTGAACCTGAAAAATACCAAGATGTTCACATAACCCCGGTGATTGCAGCTCAGTTCCAACAACCATGGAAAAAGTACAGAGTAGGCTCCTCTCCCCTCATTCGCCCCCCCCAGGGGGACAGGTGCAATGAGGTCCGGGGATTTAAATAAATGGACACCAGTATGAATGAATGAATGAATGGGAGGCCAGAGGGCTGGGGATGAGTGGAAGACATGAAATACATTTGCCAATAGCCCTGTACTTGTAAATTACCTTGATGAAGCCCAGAGGGGAAAGCACATCCATGAAGAAGCTGCTCCAGCTGTCCTCAAAGGCAGTATCATTAAGGAGGCTGATGATCCCACAGTTCTTCTCCTGCAAACTGCCCATCTGGGTCAGAGGCTCCTCCCTGGTGGAGGGCGCTGCCTCCAACACACGCACTGGGTTAGACAGAGCCCTGGTTCTGATGGCCATGTTTGCTTACTCCCCTACAGTGTAGGACCAGCCCCTTGCCATCTAGGACAAGGGGTCACAAATGGCCCTGCCTCAGGCTAAAGCTCTACAATGGGGTGGCCAGGCCCCCCACCGGGAATCTTGGGGCCAGCCGGGCTTACCTGATCATGATAGAGAGGCAGGGGGAGGGGCTCTGCTGATACCTACCCAATGACATACATGTCCAAATTCAGGTCCTGGTCGTTCAGCTGAAGCAGATCACTTAGGTCTAGAGGAGGTGCAGCAGAGGCCACGTTCCATGTCACCACATGTATGCTGGGGAAAGGAGGCGAAGGGGAGAGGTGGATGGAGGAGAGAATCAGGTCCAGAAAAAGAGTTCCAGGTCTAGGAGTGGCTGTACTACAGTCCATTGCAAACATCATGAGAAATGCAAATTTCTGCATCTGAGGGTGAGACAGAGGCCCTGAACTCTAAGTCCCTCATCTTTACCTTTGACTCCTGAAGCAGGAAATTCCCTCCTGGGATCGACTCCTCCATACAGGCCCACAGCTGCCCACTGCTGGCAGCTTTGGCGCTACCAATACTAGGAGAGCACAAAGGATATGGGGCGGGGAGGGGAAGGGTAGAAGATACAATGGATTCTCAGGAAAGTTATCATTTTTAATTTGGGGGCGACCCCTGGTAGTGCAAGGGATTGAAGCAGGGGTTTCCACCTGCTTGTGCTCTAGCCTCTTGAGCCATCTCTCCCGCCCTTGTCAGGAATGTTATTAACTGCACCAGCCATTCAGTCTCAGCAATCACCCCATGGCCCAGCCAGCAACCTCCCATCCCGACTCTTCAGTCCACATGTCCCTAACATCACCAGAAAAATTCTGGAGGTCTCTAGTTTCCACCCCAAGAGGTCTCAGCATTACAAGACAGGATTTTGTAAAATAACAGAGATACAACACCAAAATTCTCTCCCTCGGGCCATCCTAGCTGACCTCTGGAGCACAACTAATTCCAAGTCTTTCAGAGAGACTAAGGAAAAAGATTTTAAATATAATAGGCCTCTCAACATCTCAAGAGTCTACGTCTCTTGGGAAAAGTCATTGATTGGATAACATCTTCCACCTCTGTTTTGTATAAGCCCTAGGGAAGCAACAGAACTAGATCAGCAGCTCTTAACAACAATGGATCTTGTCAGTGACTCTGGGGAAGGAGAGACTTGCAGATCAACTAAATAGCCAAGCAGCATGCCAAGGAAATCCAGCCTGTGCTGTTAGCAGAGGGCCGGCCAGTAGGAGCTACAAAACCTGAGAAGACCAAGAAAAGTCACCCATCCTCAAGTGAGTTGAAGAGTAACCAGAGGCTTGAGACTAGAGGGGGGTTGGGAGAAAAGGACAGGATGTCCCCAAACATCTCTTCACCTAACCTTGTTCTTAGAGGTCTATGTTCTAAAAAAGCACAATTTGAAGAAATTCTTGGCCAGCTTAAAGCAACTTCCTGTCCCTCCCTATGAACAACACCAACAAAACATTGTAAAACCACCTTCCCAGGCACTCAGCCAGGGATTCTGAGCTTGGTTTGTTTACGATCTCCCCCTGCCGTTCATCCGAGGATTAAGAAGGCAACCTTTCGACACCTCCAAGGCTCCTCGCTCGCTCAGGAATTTGCTCTAAGTGGATGGAGAGCAAAAGCTGGACTTGGTACCAAGGCTCCCCTGTTTGACGATTAGCAATAAAGCCTTGCAACGTGACCACTAAGTCGGCGATTAGGGCTGTTACTCATTAAAGAGCAAGCATGGGCCCAAGCCACATCGTTCCGACCAAGGATCTTATCTAAATCTGATTTCCTATTTCAGAAGGTCACAGCAGGATCAAGCGGACCCTCTGATGCATGTGCCGATGACTCGTACAAGCAAGACTTCTCCCGAGGGCCGGGGCGGGCGGCTCTGTTCTGCCTTTGGCCGCGACAGGGCCGCCTCCTGCGGATGACAAGTGGAGCACCCGCTCGGAGGGTGCAGGTGGGAGCACGCCGGCGGGCGGGCGCGCGTGGGGGCGCGGGAACGAGCGTGGGAGCGCCGCCTTTGGACCAGAAGCCGCGCTCGCGCCCCGCCTCCCCGCCCGGCTCGGGCCGGCGGCGGTGCCTCGCTCCCGGGGCGCTGCGGCCTCCCGGCGGCGGCGGCCGCCGTCCTCACCTGAGCTTCCGGCCTCTCTGCTCCAGGGGCTTCCGCGGGTTCACGGTCGCCATCGTCCCACGTGCCGCCGGGCCGCTCCTGAGCCGGCCCCCGTCGGGAGAGTGGCCGCGAGCAGCGCTCCGGTCCGCCTGTTTTCCTTCCGGCTCCCGTCAGAGGCGGGGCTGGCGCACGGGCGGCTCTGGGGGCGCGGCTCGCAGGAAGGGGCGGGACCGGCGGCCGAGCGCGGAACGGAGCGGGGCCGCGGGCCGAGGCTGCGGGCGCCCGCGACGTTAGGCGGGCGGGGCTTCCTGCCAGCGGACTGGACGCAACACTGCCCCGCCCCGCCCCGCCCCGCCCCGCCCCGCGCTCCCAGGGTGCCCCGCGCGCGGCCGGCCCAGAGGCGCCGTCTTCCGGCGGAAGCCGACCCCGCGCGAGTTCTCCGTCCGGGCGCGTCTCGCTCGCGGCGCCGCTGCCCTTTAGTCTCTCCGGTTTCCAGACGCGGAGCCCCAGGCCCGCAGGCCGAGCGGGGGCTGCTCAGCCCCTCCCCCCCTCAGGTAACGCCCTCCCGCGTCGTTGCGCGCCCCACAGTGCCCCTCTCCCTCGTGGACGCCTTTTCGCGTCTCTAACCGCGCCTGTGGGCTTTTCCGGACTCTGGAAAGACGATCAGTGAAGGAAAAGGCCCTCCCGCTGCCTCACGACCGAACAGTCAGTCAGTCCGGGTGATTTACGGGGCCAGAGAGTCATTCCGATTCCTTTTAATGACTGGTTCTTAGGCTTTTCTGTTTTTTGAGCGGAGGGGAGGACGGGGCAGAGCATTCCTTTCAGGATCTGATGAGAGCCTGAGTCCCCCTGGAAAGTACAATTTTACAAACGAACTTCATAGGCCCGGAAGCCAACTGAACTCATACTCGGATGTTTTGCTTGTTAGTTGGGAGAGAGATACGAGAAGGGGAGACAAAAACAAAAAGTAAACACTTGCCAGTATAAACATGACCCAATTGTTTTCAGGTGTGTAATGCTGCGTAAGTAAATTAGCAAGGGCGTGTTTGACTTTGCAGAAACGCACCAGCAAAAAAAAACTTAAGCAACACCGTTTGTCCTTTTGGCTAATTCTTGCCTGGTGAAATGGGGGACACAGCAGCAAGACTGGAGGAGACCTAAATTGTAAAAAAAAACGGACATTGAGGACGTCATCAATAAGCTGGACTCCAGAAAGCTCTGTCTAGGATTTTATTAGACTGCTTTTTTCCCCCAATATACCTGTATTGGAAGATTGAGACAAAAAGGCACAAACTCACATTAAATAAACAGGTAATCTAATCAATTCTACAAAGTGTATTTTGTAAAAGTAGCACTAGGAACAAACCAAAATAATTCAGGGTGTCCCTGCAGGGACTGTGAGAGAACTTGGGAAGATATGCGCGTGCCCACAATACTGACCCTGTCCCTGACCTCTCAGTGAGGGGGCTAGAACCCAGCACCCCTCCTGTGGAGGCACTGCTACTGCCAGGGACATCATCCTGGAACTCTAATGAAAGCAGCTGGTCTGGGGGCATGGCACATCCTCAGGTACTACCCCTTGAGCTGAACCTTTCATTATAAGCCCCTGTAAGTGGTAGTAAGTTTCAGGGTGGGTGAGGAGGGAAGGGGATACTTAACAGAAGCCAATACTGTTGCCCAGCAGCAACACTGTTCATGGGGATGGAACAGATCAGGGACTCCCTTTATGTTGTTACGGGCAGGAGGCCCAGGTCCAGGCTGACCTCAGGAAATTGTAGCATCATTCATGTGGATGTTTTCAAGCTGGGGCAACAGGTAGAAGTGGGAGGAGCCAGAGAAAGGTAGACCGGAGCAGGCCTCCAGTAGAGCTGAAGTGACAGGCTGTGGATTTCAAAGGAGAGCTGGAGGAGGAGCCTAACGTCTGCTGACACTCAGAACACAAACAAATCTGCTCAGAATAGCATTTGTGCTTCCTGGGTAACTCTCCTCTGGATTTCACCTGGTTGATGAAGAAAGGAAAGCTTGAAACACAAGTATAATGATAGGTAATACAGAGTTTGTAGGAAAACATTTACATTTTTTCCCAGTGGGAACCTCACTTCAACTTTTAGTCGATTAAATGTTACCAGCAAGTTGGGATGCTAGGTTACCAACAGAACTGCCCCAGATCCATAACTATAGACCCGACAAGGCGAGCAGACTATAAGGAACGTGTGATGGGACATCTGGTTCCAACAGAACCTCCAGCAGTGATAGTCAGAACTAACTATACTGAGGGAGTTTGTGTTTGTCCACCCTTGCTTTAGAGAGGGCCACAGGGAGGGCAACTGTCCATCAGGATAAAGATACCATCCTGAGATACTCCTTTATTGCACTTTAAAATGAGTAAGGCAAAACAAATGGACAAAAACATAAGGATAAATCATTCCACCCTACTTCTCACTCCCCAGAAAAGAATTGATCTCTCCATCAGTAATATCCAGGCCAGCATAGGCTAGGATCACTGCACACTTGGCTGACAGACCTGATGAGATTTGGGGACTGTCAGGCGACAGGTAATACAGCTCAGTTCTCCCAGCAGGCCAGCATACTTGGCTAAGGCCAAATTGCAGGAAACTGACGCATCCAGCAGCTTCTATTCCCTTGGGAGCCTGTACTTTCTCACCAGCTGACTTTGGTAGAGAGTTCTTTACTACAGCCACTACTCGCATTTGATTGTCCAGGGTAGAACTCAGCAAGGGCAAGAGGAGCTGAGTCTTTGATCCCCCATATTCTTTTACAGCAACTGGAAACAAGAAGGAACATGTTCTGCTGGGAAGAAGCTTTTTGCATGCTTGTTTTGTGCAGCATGAAAAGGTCAAGACTTTTTGTGTCCTGATCAGCCTCAAAGACAGAGGACAGGATTCTAAGAAAGCACAGAGAGAAGAGGATTATTGCTGAGTGGCAGCACCAGCCCAAAAGGAATGAGGAGCATGGACATACAAGGGCTCCTCGGGGGCAGACTGATTATCTGGGGTAGTCTCACTTCTAAGGGCCATGATGGACAGGTCCCTCCAGGTAGAGAGTTGACCTGGGCATATTGACGGGCTCAGCAGAGAAATTCAGACAAGAGTGGGCAACAGGAGGGCCAAGAAGTCACAGGCAAGTTCTAAGAATAGTGACCAGAGATGCAATGCTTGGGGCAGGGTTATTTGTATATGTCAAATTTTCAACACAAACTGACCGGGCCCTGGGTACTTCCTTGGTGTTTAGAACATACTAATAATTGGTTACTGGGAACAGAAGTCAGAGTAAAGTGATACTGTGGCTATGTGGAATCAGAGTGGGGTGGTTGGGCGGGGACAGGGGATTGAACTCATCCCCTCTCCCCAGGTAAGCATTCAGAATTGCAAAGATCTGCCCAGGATGCAAAATACCTTAATTTATCCCAGGGTTGAAAACAAACAAACTTAAATCATTCAAATCACCACATCACAAAAGGCAGCTATTTTCAAAGACTAAAAATGTCACTTGGAATTAACGGCTGGGGGAGGGGGGCACAAAAATGGATGAGAACACAGTGTGAGAGGGAGAGGAGCTGTAAATACAGCAGCCTACACACCACATATCTCAGAGGAGCAGGCTCCCGCACACGCGGGCTTCATAATACCAGACGGTCTATTTGTTCACAATATTAAAGGGCATCTAGAATTAGCTACAGTGAGGGGTGGAAAGTTGCCTGAAGAATGGGCACAGAAAGGCTGCGTCCGATGATGGCCTGTCACTCGGGAGGGTGGAGCTGCTGGGCCTTCCTGTTGACCACTGTCTTGCAAAACTAAAAGAGAAATACAATTATTAAGGAAGCAACAGGGAAAAATAGAAACAAGCACACTGTAAATCATCATTGATGGAGGAGTTTCAAAAGAAGGAAGGATGCCAGTTGGTGTGGTGGGGGTTGGAGGGAGACAGGAAACTAAATTCAGGCTGTGACTGAAAAGCTGGCATTGCAATAACCTGCTCAGAACTACTGTCCCCACCCCTTGTTTGTGTTTTTGATACCCTAGCAGTGCTCAAGGGTAATCCAGGCTCTGTTCTCAGCAATTACTCCTGGCAGGTTTGGGGGACTACATGGGAGTGCCGGGATTAAACCTTGGTCAGTCATGTGGAAGGCAAATGCCCTACCTGCTCCGCCCCTCAGCATTACCCTTTTATCTGCTACTAGTTGTCAAGTACACGGGGCAGGGAAAGAGCAGAGATTTGCTGGGTGAGACCCCAGGCCTTAGGGCCTTAGTGCTAAAACATAGCCAGTTTTCCTTGATAAATAATTTCTAATAGCATAATGGAAGCAGGCTCGGTTTTACATTCCATGACCAAGTCAATTCTTGCTGGAATTACAGCAAGTCTTAAGGGCACAGGGAGGGAGTCTTAAGGACTAAGAGAAGGAAGGAAAGGGCTTGGGAGGGTGACAGCATGGAACCGGGGCCATCCCACACTGATCCTATGACCTGCATAGAAATACTTTCCAAGCATCTGAATGACGCTGCCTCTCAGGGACAACCACTCAGAATGGCATGAAGGAACACTGAGGAAGGAGATGAAGCACCGGACAACAATGAACAGAAGTAAAAGCTGTTTGGCCAGCAGAATTTCCAAGGGAGGGCCAGGGAGATGGCTCATACCTAAGGATGGTGCACATGTCGTGCAAAGTTGGAGTGTTAGGTGATTCATGGATGCTAGTAGTCCCCTGCCATCCCCCAATCCCAGTACAACCAGGTATATGGGGCAAAAAAACGAAACCAAAGAAAAAAATCTTTTTTGGTTTTTGTTTTATTGGGGCCACAACTGTTGGTGCTCAGGGCTTACTCCTGGCAGGCTGGGGGAGGGGGGATCATATGTAGTGCCGGAGACTGAACCCGGGTCAGCTGTGTGCAAGGCAAGTGCCCTGTCCACTGTCCTATGGTTCTGGCCCAAAACCAAGAACAACTTTTTTCAAGGGAGAGGTAGGGAATGCTATGGTAACTAGGAACTGGCTCCGGGGTGGGGGACAGAGGGAGAGCCCCAGAATGCCTGCTCCAGCTTGAAATGGCTCAGGTTCTCAGAGGAAATGTGTTTAGCTGATGATACTTGTGCATCCACTCATTATAACCTTAACCTCCAGCTCATACCACTGCCCTGTCCCTGCCTGGGTAGCTCTGTAGGACCCTGAATATCATAATACTTGTCATCTCTTTGACAGCAGTTGGGGAGCACGGGCAGTCAGCATCATTACTAGAGGGCAGGACAAATGCAGGTTTTCTTACTCCACTGAGCGCTGCTGAGGCCTTGAGGACCCACACTGCTTTGAGGGTCTATGACATGCACAGTGAGAATTCAGTAGTACATACAGTGCAGAGGGAAGGGGTGGCTTTAGTCATCCGCTGTCATTCCTTTCACTGGGTCCTTTTGTCTCATCTGGAACATAAAAAAGCACAAAACAGCCATTGAATCCCTTGCTGTTACACTTTAGTACAAACACATTGTCCTCTTTGGGGGGTGGGGCCAAAGTGGGTTCCAGCTCCACCTGGTGGTGTTTGGGAGTCCCAAATAGAAGTGGATACCATTTCTTGCAGATACCTTGGAGGTGATTACTCAAATCCTTAAAACCTGAAAATTCTCTTCTCTTTACAGAAAATCTATAATGTGGGTTTTGCTTCTAGGCCACACCCAGCAATGCTCAGTTCCCTATACACTGCCGGGATTTGAACCACAAGGTTGTGACCACACGCCACGCAAATGCCTGAACCTATATATATATATATATATATATATATATATATATACTTTTTGGCTTTTTGGGTCATACCCAGTGATGCACAGGGGTCACTCCTGGCTCTGCACTTAGGAATTACTCCTGGCGGTGCTCAGGGGACCAAATGGGATGCTGGGAATCGAACTCGGCAAATGCCTTGCCCGCTGTGCTATTGCTCCAGCCCCTGTACTATTTTTTTGGCCCCAGAATACGCATTTTAACTTCCCATTACGTATTACATCACTATCCATTAGTTTGTAGACTCTTTTTAATTCAACATTTTTGGTTCTGGGCAGTGCTGGAGGCAACCACGGCAACTGGCAGTGCCAAAGATTAAACCTAAGGTACTTCACATGCCAGGCATGCACAGCCCTCTGAGCTCTCTCCTATCCTTGTAACAAAATCTGAACACATAAGAGCATTATCTCTGGAATCAAACTGCCTAGATTGTATTGTCTCCATCACTGACTGATCTTCATTTTACTTCATTGATCTTTATTTTGTTTTATTTTTTGTGAAGAAAATGGGATGACAGTGATACAGTGATAGTGATTTTTGGGTCACACCCAGTGATGTTCAGGGGTTACTCCTGGCTCTGCACTCAGGAATTACTCCTGGCAGTGCTTGGGGACCATATGGGATGCCGGGGATCGAACCCAGGTCAGCCGCGTGCAAGGCAAACGCCCTATCCGCTCGCTGTACTATCACTCCGGCCCTTCATTGATCTTAAAACCTTCATTTCTTTACTTTTTTGATTTTGGGGCCACACCTGGCAATGCTCAAGGAACACTGCTGGAAGAGCTGGGGAATCATATGGTGCTGGGGATTAAACACGAATTGGCTGTATACAAGACATGAGCCGTCTCTCTGGTCTAAGCTTTCATTTCTTAGATAATAAAAGTGAAATAATAATACATCTGGGGCCAGGTCCGCTCAACACCTTTATTGCGAACCACAACACCTAATTAGAGAGAGAGAACAAAAGGGAATACCCTGCCACAGTGGTGGTGTGGGGTGGGGGGAGATGGGATCGGGGAGGGTGGGAGGGATGCTGGGTTTACTGGTGGTGGAGAATGGGCACTGGTGAAGGGATGGGTTCCCGAACTTTGTATGAGGGAAATAAGAGCACAAAGGTATGTAAATCTGTAACTGTACCCTCACGGTGATTCACTAATTAAAAATAAAGAAAAAAAAAGAAATTGACGAATAAAAAAAAATACATCTGGGGCCAGGAAGATGGCTCAAAGGGCTAAAGTACATGCTCTGCAATGTGAGGGGCGTGAATTCAATCTCTGGCACTGTGTGGTCCCCTGAGCATTGCTAGGTATAGCCCAAAACCCTAAAAACTGTATATGTATGTATGTATGTATGTATCTATCTATCTATCTATCTATCTATCTATCTATCTATCTATCTATCTATGGGCCCATAGTAAAGATAAAAGTTAGGTGTGTGTGGGGCTGGAGTGATAGTACAGCGGGGAGGGTGTTTGCCTTGCACTTGGCTGACCTGGGTTTGAATCCCAGCATCCCATATGGTCCCCTGAGCACTGCCAGGGGTAATTCCTGAGTTCATGAGCCAGGAGTGACCCCTGTGCATTGATGGGTGTGACCCAAAAGGAAAAAAAAAATAAAGTTCTTAAAAAAAAAAGTTAGATGTGTGTAGGGCAGTATTTCTAAACCAGAGGCAATTAAGGTCCCTGATGGGGCACCAGATTTTTCCGAGTAGTTGATCTCATAAATTAGGGCTGTAGCACAAGTTTAGGGCACCAACTGATAGAAAAGGTCAGAAGGAGGCCATGGTCAGAAAAAGACTGAGAAACACTGAAGTAGGAAACTTTGCATTAGAGAGTGTTGCCATGGAATTGACAACTATTTCATGTTACCAATGTTATTTCTTGTTTCAAACAAAGGGTATATGTCTACGCAGTCTCTGAAGAACATGAACTATTTATTTGTTGTTGTTGTTTGTTTTTTGGCTTTTTTGTGCCACACCCAGCAGTGAGCAGGGGGACCATAAGGAATGCTGGGGATCGAACCCAGGTTAGCTGCATCAAAGCAAACGCCCCGTTGTGCTGTCACTCCAGCCCCACATGGACTGCTTTGGTTTTGTTTCCTCAGGGATGACTCATGATGGGCCTTAGGAGATTAAACCTGAGCCAGCCACATGCAAGACAATAGCCTTACCTTATCTATCCAGCCTAGAACATTTATTCCTCCTTCCAGAGTTATGCTCTATTCACTAAGACTTTTAATTCCAACAGTTTGCAGATAACAGTTCTTCACTGAGAAACATTTTTCTATACACTTTTTACTGTATTCAAGCTGGTGTTTGTCTATTGTTCACCATCCCCAACTATATAATCAGTAAGTCTATGGTATTAGGGGTCTCAGGCAAGGCCCAGCTCCACATTTACAGAGTTCAGCAGGGTGCCGGAGAAAGCTCTGAGAAAGTGAGGCTGCCTGCATCAGGCTATTTTCCAGGGATGCTCTACCCTTGGCCCACAACTTGTTCAAAACCAAGAATCCTCTTCCAGCCCCCATCAGATCAAAATTTTCACACACACCCCCCCCCGCCCCAAGAGCTTCTGAAATTCAGTCCCTACTTACAACTATTATTGTAATCACACAAATATTTTAGCTTGTTCTTCTAAGTCAATTTCCTCAGACCTAATCAAAACAATTCCCTGGGGCACTTGTCTATTCTTGGGCCTCAGACTTGATGAATGAGAACCTACAGGAGCTGTATCATAAGTAAGTCATAAAATCAGTGTCTTACAAGCTGATTTTTCTTTGTCCCCTGCTCCAAACAGGAAGTCTCTCTTCTGACACAAAACCCATGTATACTGGCTAAAGACTAGGAAGCCTTTGCATACCTTAGCTCTATCTGGAAACTCTGACTCCTATAGAGTTTTCTTTTTTTGAGGGGGAGACTGTTTGGGCCATACCCGGAGATGTCAGGGGTTATTTCTGCCTCTGCACTCAGGAATTAACTACTGGCAGTGCTCAAGGGACCATATGGGATGCCAGGGATCGAACCCGGGTCAGCCGTATGCAAGGCAAGCTCCCTACCTAATGTACAGGTAACACTGGTTTACAAGACTAGAGATGTTGAGATATTTAGACATACAATATTACCACACAATGCCCCCAATCAGACTATCAGTATCTGTCCACCAGTTCATGGGACCCCTCCACCGTTAGCCCACTTTTCACCCCCCAGGATGATTGTCATCATTACGGTTTTTTTAAATAGCTGTACCCAGTGGTGATGTTGATCAAACTCAGCCTCAAACATACTACGCATTGCTTAACCATTCAAGCCCCAATTTCTGACCCCAATTTTAATTTTTAAATAGAATTTCACATTGGAAAATAGTTCCCAGAGGTACAGCTCAGCAGTACAGCTGTAGCCTTCCTCCCGGGGAGACCCTGGGTTCAACCACCAGTACTACAAAACAAAAAATGCTATTTGGGCTGGGCAGATGGACCATGGTTTAAGGTGGAATGCAAGGCAGGTTTCATTTCTGGTACCATGACTTCCCGAGTGCTGCACTACCACAAGGTAGCACTGCCTGGTGGAGTTCTGAAGCCCCTCAGAGCACTGCAGGGTGTGGCCCTTGGCCCTATAGCACTGTATCATCAGGCCTCAGCACTGACCTGCCAGTCATTTGGCACCTCGTGGTCCCCTGAGCACCACCAGGAGTGGCCCCTGAGCACAGAGCCAGGAGTAGCCACTGGGCAGTTGTAAGCCCTAACAACTCTTAGGGCTTATTCCTGGCTCTGCATTCAAGGATTACTCCTGGTGAGCCACATGCAAGGGAAGTGCCCTACCTGCTGTACTATCTCGGTGGCTCGAACCAGAATTTTTTAGAGGAGAAAAGAAAAGAGACAGCCAGATACCAGGCCTTACACATTTTCTAAAGGCGTCAAACATGTCCCACAATGACATGGTCTTGGTTTGCTTTTTCTTTCACTGCCAAACTACAGATTGTAATTCCAGAGGATTTCCTGCTTTCACAGCCACCTCTGAGGAAGGTGCTTAATCTAAGCTTTTGGCACACAACTCTATCGAATGCAGGAACATGGCTGCTTCACGACTAATCTCTCTCTTTTTTTTTTTTTTTTGCTTTTTTTTTGGGTCACACCCAGTGATGCACAGGGGTCACTCCTGGCTCTACACTCAGGAATCACCCCTGGCGGTGCTCAGGGGACCATATGGGATGCTGGGAATCGAACCTGGGTCAGCTGCGTGCAAGGCAAATGCCCTACCCACTGTGCTATCGTTCCAATCCCACGACTAATCTCTTTTTTTGGGGGGGGTCACACCTGACGCTGCCCAGGGGTTAACTCCTGGCTCATGCACTCAGGATTTAGTCCTAGCGGTGCTCGGGGACTATATGAGATGCTGGGAATTGAATCCAGGTCAGCCGCGTGCAAGGCAAATGCCCTACTTGCTGTGCTATAGCTCCAGGCCCATTCACAACTAATCTCGAAAGAATGCCAAGCCAGTTGTCCCTAGATCAATCTGGCTGAGAACTCTGGGGCCTTCTTAGAGTGAGGAAAGCAGATTCCCTCCATGCTAGAAGGTCCCAGAGCCCCCACCACACCCACTATCCTCCGGCATATAAACAGCCCACCTCCATGACTGAATCTCAGCAAGCTACCAAATCATCCCAGCCCTACAGCTCCTGAAGCATGTGGCCACATACTCAGTCACACAACACCTTCAAATTTCAGATTCCACAGGAGCACAGCAAACTTGATGAGAAAGTTGCATAGAAGCCCACCAAGTTCAGTGTGCAAGAATAGCACTAGTTGAGCTAGAAGGCCTTTAGCACCAGCCAGCGTAGTAAATCCTCAATGATAATGACTTTCGTGACGGGTGATTTAGAGACATGACAATGATCAAAAATTGACTTTTACTGATAATTACATTTGCCATTTTGTTGTAAAAAGCAATATGAAGTAAATTTGTGTCTGCTAAGGGGGCAGTCAGGGATGGGGGGGCCATGGGAAACTAGGGACATTGGGGAGGAAATTAGAAAACTGATGGTGAGACTGGTGTTGTAACACTGAATGCCTGAAATAACTGTATTATGATCAACTTTGTAAATCCAGGGTTTTTTTTTGCTTTTTGGGTCACACCGGTGATGCACAGGGGTTACTCCTGGCTCTGCACTCAGGAATTACACCTGGTGGTGTTCAGGGGACCATATGGGATCATGGGAATTGAACCCGGGTTGGCCTCCTGCAAGGCAAATGCCCTACCTGGTGTGCTATCACTCCAGCCCCTAAATCCAGGTATTTTTTTAAAAAATGCAGGAACAAGCAAAAACATGGGCTTGGGACTAAAATGAATCCTTAACTATGAGGATGCTCAAACTCAAATCTGAGAGAGACAGATCCAGATTTTCTGGAGAGTTCTCTTGATTCAAAAGTTCAGATTCTGGGGCTGGAGCAATAGTACAGTGGGCAGCTTCTTGCCTTGCATACATCCAACCTGGGTTCAATCCCCAGCACCCCATATGATCTTCTGAGCCTTGCCAGTGGTGGCCCTGAGCACAGTCAGGAGTAAGCCCTCTGGTGTGACCCAAAAACAAGGAAAAAAAAAATCATTCTGGGGCCGGAGGGATAGTATAGGGAATTAAGGTTGTACTGCATCCCAACAATCCTGGCTCAAGTCCCTGGCATCCTATATGGTCCCGGAGCACTGCCAGGGGTTACTTCTGGACATAGAACCAGGAATAGCCCCTGAGCACCACTAAGTGTGCCCTCTCCCCAAAAATAATTCAGGTTCTACCTACAGAGTAAAAGGGTTTCAGCAACCATGACCATATGCAGGATACTTTAGGTTGGCCTGTGCCAGGCAGCCAGTGGATGGAGCTCTAGCTTTAACCCTGAAACCTGTCTACACTTAGAAACTTTGTTGGTTTCTAACAAAGTTTAGACCAGAGTGTAGACCAGAGTGTAGACCAAAGTGTAGACCAGAGTGATTAATCAAAAGACTCAGGCCTCTCTCTGTATCTTTCTAATTCCCCTCTCCCCCAGTGTTGGGGCTGGGCAAAGCTTGCTTTCCACTCATACTATAACCCAGTCCCGGGTCTCAATCAACAGAACCCTGGACATTAAGATCTACCACTTCCTGGGCTTGATATCATGGCTTAAGTGGTAAAGCATATGTCTAGCACACGCAAGGGCCAGTATTCAAACCCCAAAGCATGGGACCCCAGGCACTGCTGGGTGTACTCCGAGTGGGCCGCCCCCAACCCAGCACTGGACCATCACCAGAAGCAGCTGCAGACCCTAAGCACTGCTGGGTGTGGCCCTTCAAAAATAAAATAACGGGGCTGGAGAGAGACTACAGCACTGGTAGGGTGCTTGTGTTGCACACCTCCGACCCAGACTCGTTCCCTGGCATCCCATAAGGTCACCCAAGCACTGCCAGAAGTGGTCCCTGAGTGCAGAGCCATGAGAAAGCCCTAAGCATTACCAGGTGTGGCCCCCAAACCAAAACTAAATGAAATAGCAAAATGTACCACTCGCTATAGATTCTGAGCAGAAGTACCAGGAATTGTGTCCCCAATCCTATCACTTCCCTGCCAAATGGAGCTTAATGAGTAACCCAAACATCTGCCTTCAATAGGAACTAAGTCAGCACACCACTTAACCAATGAGTCAGCCCAGGAAATATCTTCCGCGGGGGTGGTTAATAGCAATTCCCCATGTGATTCCAGGGGAAGGAAAAGCTCCTGCGCCCAATTCCCACTGGGGACCAGCCTAGTGTAGTGGGGAGCATCTGCGTACTATGGAGGCACCAGGGGCCCCAGGCCTGGCTCTCACCTGTGACTGTTCTGGAAAGCTGGCAGGGCTGAGCAGAGCACTGCCTGCTGACTCCAGCATAAGGACGGAGGAATGGATGACAGTTCTTTCGAAACGGCTTCCTGTCTTATTTTTAGCCCTGGGAGGACGGGAGGGGCCCCAAACAACACTGAATGGGAGAAGGGGCTGAGTGAGGAAGCACTTGGGCTCCTACCCTGTGTTGCCAGCAGGTAAGCTGACCTGGGCCCATGGCCTGCACTCTCAGCAACTCTTTTTCCTTTAAATGGGGGGACCAGTGGCACCTCCTCACAGATGTGAGGCTCACAGGGAGTCTGTAACAGCCCTGAGAGCAGTGCTTCACACAGTTACTGCAAGGTTATTTACTGACCATTTCCTCAGAATGGGCCTCACAGTTCCGAATGAGGCAGAAGACTACTGGGCCTTGGGTTCCTGCGGAGCAAACAGCTCTCTCTCTAGTCCTGAAAATACTATTTTTTTTTTTGCTTTTTGGCTTACACCTAATGATGCTCAGGGGTTATTCCTGGCGATGCTCGGGAGACCAGATGGGATGCCGAGGATCGAATCTGGGTCAACCATGTGCAAGGAAAAGCCCACTCACTGTACTATCACTCTGGCGCTAGACTTCAAATTCTTTATTTAAAAAAAATACCAAAACCTGGGGGCCAGAAAGAGAGAGCAGAGGGGCCTTGACTTGCCTCCTGGGTTTGATGCTAATCCCCCAAGTCCCGCCAGGAGATCCCTGAAAACACAGGAGTAAGCCGTGAGCACCTCCCACTGTGGCCCAATAACAGAAATCACTGAAAACCACCTTCTAGAGGAGTCTATTGTGTATGTGCTTTAGTTGTCCTGCCAGTTCCGTGCACGGGATTCCTGCATCAGCCCTGCCAGCCACTTCTCAGAGTCCCCTCCAGGTCTCCAGCCAGCACCACTAAAGGCCTCTGCTGGCTTGGAGAACCACTAAGGCAGCCGCCTTCCTCACTGGCCCTGTGGCATGTCCTTCAGCTGGGAGTCTCAGGGTAGGCCTCGACCTCAACTAGATGGCAAATTCAGGAGCACAGGCTGTTTTCTCCAGCGCTCACGTACTGTCACAATTAGAATGGACTTACTAGACATGGACACTTTCCAAGACCAGTGCCCTTGGGGAAGTGCCTGACAGTCTGACATTCCTGTTTACCTTGAAGAACGCCCCAGTTTTCTCTGGGGTCCCACTTACCTCATCTAGCTGTCTCTTCGTCTCATCTTCCATCCTTCGAATGTCATCCATAGTCAGGTCAACCCACTTATCAAGCCAACAGAACAGCTGCCTGTGGAAGTTTGTAAACAGACGCTTCTCTTGCTATAAAAAGGATGGACCCAAGTTAAGAGGCCAGAAGGCAGAAGCCACCAACGTAGTCCCCAGCCTGACTCCCCCAGGATCTCTGGGACAGTACCCCCAAATACTCCTGATGTGGGGGAGGGATGATGCCTGGCTGACTTATCTGCTTCAGCCTTCAGGTCCAGAGTGACTTGCCTTCACATGTATGGCTTCAAGTAAGAGAAAGGCCCTAAGAGACAGTGGGTGCCTACCTCACAGCTAGGTCCTGTGCTCAAAATAGTACAACAGGGGCTGCCCATGAGCTCCTGGCTAAGCAAAGACTCTCAAAGAACGAGGCCGGTTTCCTCCTTGTCTCTGGAGCCTAAAGTTAGGTTAAAACTGGTAACTGCTCAGCAGTTACTGTGCTGAATGTGGTTAGTGAGAAGGAGAGGGACAGACAGATGAGCTTTCTCACACGTGGGATATAAAGAGACATAAACAGGAAATAAAAAATGCCAAGAGGGTGGAGTGGAGAGTCAGGTATAGGGGCTGGAGTGATAGCACAGCAGGTAGGGCGTTTGCCTTGCATGCAGCCGACCCGGGTTCGATTCCCAGCATCCCATATGGTCCCCTGAGCACAGCCAGGGGTAATTCCTGAGTGCAGAGCCAGGATTAACCCCTGTGCATTGCCAGGTGTGACCCAAAAAGAAAAAAAAAAAAGAGTCAGGTATAGAATGGAGGGGACAGTGGTAGCAGGGAGCTGACACTCGAGTGGACGGTAGAGTGCTGGAATGTTTTATGCATGCAACTCTACCATTAAGTTTTTTTAAAACCACGGTGCCTTACATTTAAAAACAAGAAACAAAACTGGCCAACAGTGGGCTAAAGATAGAACAGGCTGAGCTAGCTGGCCATGCCACATATGATCTCCCAGGCACCACCAGGGGTCACTGCTGAGCACAGAGCCAGAATAGCCCCTGAGCACCACTGGGCGTTGCCATACCCCCTCCCGCCCCCCCCAGGAAATAAAAAAATAACTGACCGGCAGCTATGAAATATAGCCTAAGAATGTGGCTCTAAAACATGTAAAAGATAAAAATTCCTTAGATCCAGTGATTCAGGGCCCTGAAGAACTTGGGCTAAAAAAAACCCCTCTTGCTTTTAGCTTCAAGAAAAGAGAGATTCTATTTTAACTGTTCATAGAAAGCCCCCTCCTGAGTCCTCCCTTTGCTTAGCTTCCTTCCCTGTCACAGGGGATGCCCTTGGATGGAGGCTTCAACTGTAAGACAGGTGCAAGGGCCTGGGCAATCAAACTAGATCATTCTAGTGATGGCCATCTTCCCATGCACCCCATGTTCCTGACCTGGGGCGCACAGAGCCTGCATCACCTGGGGCGTGAGATCTCTTACTGGGCAGAACACCACCACCAACACACTCTTGGAAGGCCTCATGCTCTCACTTACCTTATGTATAAAGTTTTCCACTTTGTTCTGCAGGCCCCACCACTTGAACTTGACAGTGACCAGTTTGTACGCACACATGTAGGGGCAGTCTTTCTTATTTCCAAGTTCTTGCTGTATTAGAAAGAATGCAGAGACAGTCAGGTAACTCTAACAGGGCAGACATCTGACTCTTAGCCCAGTCCTTGTCAGCCCCCTTGCCCGCAGGAGAGATCACACCACACGGAGCCCCGCCCCCTAGTGGTGAGAGTGGGAACTACTGTACCTTCCAATTGGGGCCCAAGGGTCCTCGTCCTGTTTTAACAGATTTAAATTTTGCTGGATCTTCCTCTGCCTTATAATCCTGAAGGGAATGGTAGAATTGGAAAAAAAGAGAGGAAGAGAAAGAGATCATATTTTTCATCAGAGAAAACTTACAAGTTCTTCTTACTGCTGGCACACCAAAAATACAGAGAAATGTTACAAGCAAAATGGAAAAACATACATATGGAAAAATCTGGTATTCTCAGGGATTGGGAGTCAAACCCAGGGTCTGACACATGAGCGGCATGAGCTCTGTTGCTGAGCTGTATCCCCCTGCACCGATTTGTTTTTGGGCCACACCCAGCAGTGCTCAGAGGTTATTCCTGGCTTTGCATTCAGGAATTATTCCTGGTGGCACTTGGGGGACCACACAGGATGCCATGGGTCAAACCCGGGGTGGCTGCATGGGAGGCAAACACCTTACCTGCTGTACTATCACGCTGGCCGTGCATTGATTGTTTGAAGAATAAAAACAAGGGCCTGGCAAATAATACAATGAGTAGGGCCTTTGTGGTGCCCTGGACACATCTGACTTGGATTAGATCCCTGGCACCCCCATGGTCCTCCAAGCACCGCCAGGAGTAAGCCCTGAGCGCAGAGAGGCATGCCAGCCCTAGCCCCATTAAATAAAAATACAAAACTGGGCCTGCTTTAATAAAATCATTACTGGGAATGTTCAATGAATAGAGTATTTTCTCTAGTCATGCTATTGTCAGTCTCACCTCACTGAATTATAAAGGAGGCATTGCTGTGTTAACTAACAGAAATTTAGTCAGGGACTCTTTCTCTTCATAGATTCATGTGGACTCAGGAAACTCATCAGACCATCTATTTACTATAATAAATTGCAAACATGTGGAAATATTTCCTAGCAGTAAAGAGATTATGTGGGGGGGGGGGGCTGGAGAGATAGCACAGCGGGTAGGGCGTTTGCCTTGCACGCAGCCGACCCGGGTTCGAATCCCAGCATCCCATATGGTCCCCTGAGCACCGCCAGGAGTAATTCCTGAGTGCAAAGCCAGGAGTAACCCCTGTGCATTGCCGGGTGTGACCCAAAAAGCAAAAAAAAAAAAAAAAAGATTATGCAGGGCTGGAATGATAGCACAGCGGGTAGGGCATTTGCCTTGCACTCGGCCGACCCGGGTTTGATTCCCAGCATCCCATATGGTCTCCCAAGCACTGCCAGGAGTAATTTCTGAGTACATGAGCCAGGAGTGATCCCTGTGCATCGCCGGGTGTGACCCAAAAAGAAAAAAAAAAAAGATTATGTGTGCTTAAAAAAACTTCCAGGCTGAAAGATGGCTTACTGAGCTGGAGCACACATTTTGCATGCAGGGTGAGGTGATTCCCCAGCATCGAAGGGTCCCCCAGACACTACCATGAGCAACCCCAGGCGCCAAGCTAGGAAACCTGAAACACAGCTACATGGAGTCCAAAAGCTAAAAGAAAATTCAGTGCTGGAGGGATAGTACAGTGTGTAGGACACTTGCCTTGCACTAACCTGGGTTCAACCCTGGCACCACATATAGCCCCAGAGTACAACCAGGAGAGATCCTGAGCACAAATTCCCCAATCTGTGTGGGTCAAAAACAAAAAACAAACAAACAAAAAACACCTCCCATGTCTGTTTTCCACTCAAATACTCTGCTAATTATTTGGGTATAGTTAGTCTCAGAAAAATTCATCAAGCTGAACACTTATATTACCTTTGGTTTTTTTTTAAATTATGCTTTGCATTTCAATAAAAATAAAAGTTTTGGTTTCTGAGCCATTCTAAACACCTGGAGATGTTTATTTTTATTGACTTATTTATTTTTGCTTTTTGGGTCACACCCGGCATTGCACATGGGTTACTCCTGGCTCATGCACTATGCACTCAGGAATTAACTCCTGGTGGTGCTCAGGGGACTATATGGGATGCTGGGAATTGAACCTGGGTTGGCCGCGTGCAAGGCAAACGCCCTACCCACTGTGCTATTGCTCCCACCCCGGCAGCTGCCTTATAAAGAGCCAACCTTGTTTCAGTCCCTGGCACTGCATATGGGTGTGCTAAGCATTGTTGGATGTGCCCTTCCAGCCCAGCTCCCCCACAATAGAAGTCACTTTTTTTTTTTTTTTTTTGCTTTTTGGGTCACACCCGGCGATGCACAGGGGTTACTCCTGGTTCTACACTCAGGAATTACTCCTGGCAGTGCTCAGGGGACCATATGGGATGCTGGGATTCGAACCCGGGTTGGCCGCGTGCAAGGCAAACGCCCTACCTGCTGTGCTATCGCTCCAGCCCCCTAGAAGTCACTTTTGCATATTAAAGTTGACCCATACTTTTTGTTTGTTTGGGGGCTACACCTGTCAATGTTCGGGCTCTGCACTCAGAAATTATTCTAACAGTGCTTAGGGAACCATACGGGATGCCAGGGATTGATTCTAGATCAGCTGTGTGCAAGCAGGCACCCTATCCACTGAACTCTCTCCAGCCCTGTAACCCACATTTTTTTGCTTTTTTTTTTTCTTCAGTGCTGGGGATTGAACCCAGGGCCTCACAGATGCAAGGCTAATGCTCTACTGCTGAGCTACATCCTCAGTGTGGCCCACATTTCTCTTAGTTTTGGGTGACTCCAAGGGGCTCAGGGATGGAATATGGGGCTTCAGCATGCAAGGCATGTGCTACAGCCCTCTCAGGCAAGCTTTTGGGCCCTTGGCCCATGATTCACATTCTAAACAGTTCCTACCTTGCTAAGTACTTGGCTTCGATCTGCAATGTCTATATATATGACTTCCACATGTTTCCACGTCTCAGACTCCAGCTTATGCACCTGCAGGAAGAAGGGAAATTGCTGTCATGTTTATCACCAATCTGTCCAACCCAGAAAACAAAGTGCCTTGTTTTGTTTTGTTTCTTTTTGGGTCACACCTGGTGATGCACAGGGGTTACTCCTGGCTCATGCACTCAGGAATCACCCCTGGCGGTGCTCAGGGGACCATATGGGATGCTGGGATTCGAACCCGGGTCGGCTGCGTGCAAGGCAAACGCCCTACCCGCTGTGCTATCGCTCCAGCCCCCTTGTTTTGTTTTTTGGACCACACCTGGCAGTGCTCAGGGCTTCCTCCTGGCTCTGCACTTAGGGATCACTCCTTGTGAGCTTGGAGGACTATTTGGGATGCTGGGGATTAAACCTGGGTTGGCAGCATGCAAGGTAAGTGCCTTTCCCACTGTATTAGCGCTCTGGTGATAGGCTCTGGACTACAAAAAGGACAAAGAAATGACAGTAGACTCTGGACTCTAGGAAGGACAAAGAAATGTCCTTTACTTAGTGTGGGAAAAAAACCCTTAAAACAGCTATTCCTGTAGCTGCAGATGTGAGATTTCTACTGGTAAAGAATTACATACAGGGATCAGAGCCATAGTAAAGTGGGTAAGGTTTGCCTTACAAGCAGCCAACCTGGGCGTGATCCCTGGCATCCCAAAGAGTCCATCACCAATGAGTGATCCCTGAGCACCATTGGGTGTGGCCCAAAAACAAACACAAAAATGAATTATATACAAAATTATCCAGAGAAAGGGCTGGAGAAATAGTACAGCAGGTAGGGCCTTGCATGCAGCTAACCTAGGTTAGATCCCCAGCATCCCATAAGGTCCCCAGACAATGGCCAGAAATAATTCCTGAGCACAGAGCCAGGACGAACACCTGAGCAATGCCAGGTGTGGCCCCCAAACAAACAAACAAACAAACAAAAACAAACAACAAATACTCAAAACCAAAATTATCCAAAGGACTGAGGAGAGATTTAAAATTGTATTAATTTTTTTGTTGGGGCCAGAGCAAAAGAACAGAGGTAGTGCACTTGCCTTGGACACGGTCTACTGGGTTCAATCTGAGACAGGAGTGATCCCTGGGCGAAGAGCCCATGAATAAGTTCTGAGCACCGTTGGGTATAGCCCAAACCCTTCTCAATCTGTCCCCCAATTTGTGTGTGTGTGGTACAGTAGTGCTATCTCAGTGCTTCATATGCAAGGCATGTGTTCTACTGCTGCACCACATTTCTAGTCTCAGAGGATGGATTGTAAGAGGTCACACATTTGAAAGCTAACGCTTTAGTATTTTTCGATTAGTTACCAGTCAGCATGTGAAACATTTTCAGACCTGGGGTCAGAGAGAGAGAGAAGACAGTAGGTAGAGCACCTGCCTTGCATGTAGCCAATTCTGTTTCAATGTCTAGCAGTAAACATGGTCCCCCAGCCCTGTAGGAGTGATCCCTGAGCCCACAGCCAGAAGCCCTAAGCACAGCTGGGTGTGGCCCCAAAACATTAATAACAGGGCCAGAAAGATAGCACAGTGGGTAGGGTGCTTGCCTTGCATGCAGCCAACCTGAGTTTGACAGCCAGCACCTCATATGGTCCCCTAAGCCCCATCAGGAGGGAGCCCTGAGCATCGCTGGTTGTAGCCCCCAAACAAACAAAATAATAATAATAAAAAAAAAAACATTGCCAGGTCTACAGAGAGCCTGAATGCTGCTTTTGTTTTACCTTGTTGGGCCACACCTGGAAATGCTCTGGAATTACTCCTGCTGGTCCTTGGGGGACCATATGGGGTGCCAGAGATCGAATCTGTGTCAGTCGTGTGCAAGGCAAGCACCCTACCTGCTGTAGTGTTGCTCCAGCCTCAGGTGTTGCTTTTTACTCCTGGCTTTGCACTCAGGAATTACTCCTGGCGGTGCTTGGGGGACCATATGGGATGCCGGGGATCGAACCCGGGTTGGCTGCGTGCAAGGCAAACGCCCTACCCACTGTGCTATCGCTCCGGCCCCAGGTGTTGCTTTTTAGACAGATCATTGCAGCATCATTATGAGAAGGCTTGATGAGGAGACTGGGAGATGCCAGTAAGAAGGACAGCAGTCCCATGCAAACAGGACAGGTATAGGGACAGGCTGTTGCTTTCTTAGGAAAAAGGAGACCCCAGGAGTGAGAGGACTAGTACAGGGGGTCAGGCACTTGCTGTCGACCCCTGGTTTGATCCCCAGCATGGCAGATGGTCCTGTGAGTACTGTCTGAGGACACAGCCAGGCATGGCCCCAAACTCCCCTTCCCCACTAACAACAAACCAGACAAGACCAGGGCAGGGGTAGAAATGTTACAGGGCAGAATATCAACACCCCACCCCAAAGCCTGGAAATCTACTTACATTCTCCAGGGTGCCAAGGTCTGGTTTGTGCCAGGTTTCAATTTTAATCAGAAAGTCTTCTTTCATGTATTCATTCTGGAATGGGGGTGGGTGGGTAAGAAAAACACCTTACAATCACCAAAACTGTAGAGTGACCATCCCCACTAACCGATCACCCTCTGCCTCCTATCACCGCTGTAGGGACCACAATATGCTAGGCCTGAGCGATCTCATTCAGTGCTCACAGTGGTCTGCGAGCCCTGGAGGATGACTGCCCATATTTCATGGATGAGGTCAAGCCCAAAGGGGTCAGGTCAGGTAACAGAGATTATACAGAGCTGGTGTCGAAAACAGTTCTGACTTCAAAATCCATGTGTTTAACCACTCCACCACCCTACTTTAACCACAGGGTGCAACGGTTAGTGGGCAGCACAGGAAGACTGCCTCGCTGACACGACTGACTCCTGCCCCACTCCCTCCAGCCAGCCTTCTGCTGAGGCCTGCGGTTCTCTTCTCAGCAGTTTAACCCTTCACACTTAATGTCTTCTGACCGCTTCTTAGAAATCAGAAGTCCTCAGAAGAACAGCACATTAACCCCTCAGCCCTTTGCAGGAAGAGTCGGGGCCCCAGACGCTGGTACAGTGGCTAGGGTGCTTGTCTTGCATGTCGCAGACCAGGGTTGGATCCTGGCATTTGGTATGGTTCCCCAAGGACCTCCAGGAGTGATTCCTCAGTGCAGGGGCAGGAGTAACCCATGAGCATCACTGGGTACAGCCCCAAAACAAAAAAACACCAAAAACCAAAAACTGCCTCCATTTAACCCACCGAGACAAGGCATGTGGACGAGGATTCTGGAGGGAGGAAAGACAGGGCAGTGGTAGAGGGGATGGACGGTCACGGGATGTGAAGTCTTCCTGACTTCACAGTTGTGACTAGGGTCAGTGTTCATTGGGGTCAACAGATCCCCTAGAGTTGGAAAGGCACAATCAGGCCAGCAACCTGAGGTTTCCACATAGTGCCAAGGAAGGCAAGGGAAGAGGAGAGAGAACCTGGGGTGATTCATTTCATTTGGGGTGAGGTACCTGACAAAGGCACAGGCCAGTTCATCTCAAGAGGATGGGACAAAGCACAGGGGTAAGGCACCTGCCTTGCACATGGTGGACCAGTTTGTTCCCAGCACCACAAATGGTCCCCCGAGCACCACCAGGAGTGATCCCTGAGCTCAGAGGCAGGAGTAAGCCCTGAGCACTTGAGGTGTGGCCCCTAAACCAAAGAAAACAAACGAGCTCCCTTGGCCAATTAACAAGTTCCAAATTGGGACCAGAAAGATGGCTCACCTAGCTGGAGCACTTGCTTTCAGGAGACCCGGATTCAATCCCAGGCTCTGCCTACAGCCCAAGTTCCTCTGGGACTAATCCCTAAACACAGAGCTGGGAGTAGCCCCAGAGCATTCCCCGGGTGTGGCCCGAAAACCAAAAGGAAAAAACAAAGTAAGTTCCTCATTGGGATGGAAAGAATTATGCCTCACTTAACTAGCTTCCAAGTCACCGAGAAAGAGAGGAATACCCAGAATTTTAAGTATAGCTATATTTTTTATTTTTTCTCTTATAAATCATCTATATTTGAAAACCCCCTGAAAATACTTACTGTAATAACTGCTCCAAGTCAGGACATGGAAAGAAGAGAGAAAGAGATTAATGAGGAATTAAAATCTGCCTCTCGCCACCCGCCCAGGGGCTCTGGCAGCAAAGGGCTCTCCGTGCCCAGCAGCTTACCCCAGGGCTGCCCTCCAATGCAGCAGCCCTCAAGTGCCACCCAGTACAAGTCCCCAATGACCGAATCTGGCAATTAATTAAGGGGATGCCACTATCGGTCCCTCGGGACTTTCTGGCTGGCCTAGGAATGGGACTGGCTCTGTGGAGCTGAAGCACTGAGCCCCAGCACTCTGCACTCAGTTTCAGCTGGTGTCCCCCACTTCCTGGGGGTGTGTGGGGGGCACTTTAGGCCAGGCCCTTTATATCTGCCTTCTGTGTCCTCTGTCTCGCTGTAACCAAACCTCTCACCTCTATTCTCTCGGCTCATTGTAATGAGACCCCCTTGGAAAGCACAGATCAATTATTCATAGGCGAGAATGACCAGCTCTGATGTCACTGCACAACCAACTACCTCTCCTGACAGCAGCCCAGTTCATTCTGTACCCTCTGAATTTAGGAGTTATCTTGGTTTCTGCTGGAAGTCACACTGCCACATGTGGACAGTTGTTATTTGGTGCTAATAGTTAAATTCTGTAATTCTAGAACTGAAATCAAGATATCTAACTCTGAAATGGAAGTACCAGGTACAGAAATAAAGAGATCATGAGTAATTTCCCTGAATCCAGTGAAAGAAAGATACTTGCAAGACAGTATTAAGACTAAAAGGTCCACACTGAAAAAATTCACCTGTCAATAATAGCTCAATGAAAATTAAGTTAGTAAAAGGAAAATCAAACAGTTCAAAGGGAAACAGTTCAACAGGTTGAGGACACGCTTTGTATACAGGAAGGAGGTCAGGGAGTTCTTCATTTATCCCTGCCATTGCTGGTCTCCCAAGCCCCATGAGTGACTCTTAAACACAGAACAGGGAGTAGCCTCTGATCACTGCTGAAGTGGCTGAAAAACCACACACACAGACACACACAAAGCATGAATGTGCATGCACAGAAGTGATAGGGTCATATAAGTGGAAATGATAGGTGCACACACACACACACACACACATAGAAATGGTAGGTACACCCATACCTGAGTGGAAATAAACACACAAACATAGAAATGATAAGTATACACATATATACATGGACATGATAAGTGCACATACATGCACAGAAATGACAGGTACACACATATATAAATGACAAATACACACATGGAAATGAAAGAACACACATGCACAGCAATTATACCTATACATACATGGAAGTTATAGCTACACACACATGGAAGTACACATACAAGAAAATGATAGCTATACACACACAGAAATGATTAGGTACATACACACATGAAAATGACAGTTACACATAAATGGAAGTCATAGGTACATATGGAAATGATAGGTACACATACACATACACATGAAAATGGTAGGTACATACAGATATGATAGGTACACACAAACACACACAGGAATGATACACACACAGAAATGATAGGTATAAGTATACAAAACCACACACACACGCACGCACGCATGCGCACACACACACACATGCGCACACGCGCACACATGGAGGGTATACTATCCACCAGCAGAAGTCCCAGGAGGCCGTTTGGCAGGGAGTCTTCAGTGCTGTTCAAAGAGTGGGAGTCTCAGGTGCTGCAGGGAGCCTGGAGCAGAATGGGCCAGGTCCGATGACCCTGGGCATTAAGCTGCTACAAGCCCCCTGATTTTGAACCCATGTCTCCAAGCAACCTTCTTTTTAAAGTTTTTGGTTTCGGGGCCACACCCGGCGATGCCCAGGGCTTACTCCTGGCTCTGTACTCAGGAATGCTGGTGGTACCCAGGGTCCATATGGGGATTACCCTACCCGCTGTGCTACTGCTCCACCCTGAAGTAACCTTCTAGCTTGGCTTCTGAGGGACGTACTAGCTTTTTGTTTTGTCTGCTTCTTCTTTGAGTCATTCCCCAGAGTCCTCAGGGGGTATTTTTGGCTGACTGCCCAGGGGTGGCTCCCAGCAGTGCTTGGGGAACCATGTGGTACGGGACCAAACCCAGTTTTCTCCAGCCCTGTGAGCCAGATCGCCACCCACAAATCAACATGATTGTAATCTGGTTTCCCATGTGGAAGTGTCCACAAAACAGCAATGCCTTAATCAGCAAACAAGCATATCTAGTTTCATTAGTGATTTTCTTTTGTTTTCACTGTCGTTGTTATGGCCACACCTAGTGGGTACTTGGGGTGCCAGGGATCAAATCCGGAACCTCATATACAAGGCATATACTCAGCCATCTGGATCACATTCCTGGCTCAGTAAATTCTGTATTTCACTATCACTCTATATAGACACCGGGGTTTCTATTAGTCTTTGTGAGACTCTGGAAGTAGATCCCCACAGTTTTTACAACCCCCTTCCTGACCTCTAATGCCAATTTGATGGCCAAATAATCTCCCCCACTCTTTCCCAGCCCTTCCTGCTCCTCCATGCACTCAGCACAGCACGCTTCAAATGGTAACCCTCGCCACACCGCTAATACCCCGGGAAACCTGCGCAGCTGGAGAACAGGGCTCTTCAGTGAGACCAAAGGAGCCTTAAAACCATGTCTTGTGAGGACTGTATGTGGCTGGGGGTTAAAGTTAGAGAGGGAAACATTAATTTGCTGCTTTTCATCCAGGCGAGATGAGACAGAGAGAAACAAAATGAGAGGAAAAGAAAGCTGACAAGGAGTGGAGTCTTTAAAGTTCATTTTTTGTTCACCTCAAAATAGGGTTAGAGCCTTCCCAAAGGTATGGAGGTTGTTCCACATTCCTCTATCTATCTCTGCCTATGTAGACATGGCCTTTTATCCACTTAGGCCAAGCTAAAAAGTTTGAATAATCTTTCTCCCATGAACTCTGGGGAGAGGGGTGCGAAAAGTAGCCTTCCTTAATTCTTATTTTTTGGGAGGGTCTACCCAGTTGTGCCTGAAGGCCTGGGGGCCATTACCAGGAATATCTGGTCCAGTGATGTGGGCCTGAGAGTTGAATAGTTGAATAATCCAGCGATACAGGGTTATTCAGGTCTGGCAGTGGTAGGGGGCCCCAGTGCCTCCCAGAGGTGCTGAAAGTGGGGGTGGGGGATGGGTGGGCTTTGGACATGTGGTACAGGGAACTAAGTGGGGCTTCTAGCATTCGAGGCTTATGCTTTATTTACCCTTCTGAGAGCTCTCCCCCCAATCCCGAGATCTTTGTTATTCATGTATCTGTTTATTTCTGGTTTGGGGGTCATATCCAGTGATTTTCAGATGTACTCCTGGCTCCATAATCAGGGACCACCCTGGTGGTGCTCAGGGGACTATATAGGGTGCTGAGGTTTGAACCTGGTCGGCAGCATATATGGCTAAGCTGTATATCGCTCTGACCTATTTTTATTTTTTTGTGGTGCTAGGATTGAACCCAGGGCTTCACACATATAAGGTAAGTACTCCACTGCTGGGCTCTATCCCTGGTTAGGATATATTTTATTCTAATTAAAAAATTCTTTCGGGGCTGGAGTGATAGCACAGCGGATAGGGCGTTTGCCTTGCACGCGGCCGACCCAGGTTCAAGTCCCAGCATCCCATATGGTCCCCTGAGCACAGCCAGGGGTAATTCCTGAGTGCAGAGCCAGGAGTAACCCCTGTGCATTGCCAGGTGTGACCCCCCCCCCAAAAAAAAATTCTTTCTTGGGACTGGAGTGATAGCACAATAGGTAGGGCGTTTGCCTTGCATGCGGCCGACCCGGTTCGATTCCCAGCATCCCATATGGTCCCCCAAGCACCGCCAGGAGTAATTCCTAAATGCAGAGCCAGGAGTAACCCCTGAGTATCACTGGGTGTGACCCAAAAAGAAAAAAAAAATTCTTTCTTATTGAGGCATTGTGATTTACAAAGTTATTATATTTGGGTTTCAGGTATAAGATTTTCCAATATCAACCCCATCACGATTGTCAGGGATCACTCCTGATGGGCTTCAGGGGACCATGTGTGGTACTGGGGATTGAAGCTGGGTCAGTAACATGCAAGGCAAGTGCCCTGCTCACTGTACTATCTCTGACTCCAAGGGTACATTTTATTTTATTTTATTTTTTTTTTTTTTTTTTTTTTTTTTTTGCTTTTTGGGTCACACCCAGCGATGCTCAGGGGTTACTCCTGGCTCTGCACTCAGGAATTGCTCCTGGCAGTGCTTGGGGGACCATATGGGATGCCGGGGATCGAACCCAGGTCGGCTGCGTGCAAGGCAAACGCCCTACCCGCTGTGCTATCGCTCCGGCCCCCCGGGTACATTTTATTTTAGAAGACCAAATATATAGCTGAACAGATCTAAGAAAGAGCATCTCTATTGAGAGAGTGGATCCTAACTGCATTCTGCAACCACTGAAGAGACCAATCTTCTCTCCCTGCAACTTCCTGGCTTTCCCATGTATAAGTAGTTAGAAATTACTGTTTTCCCCCCTTTTTTTTAGGGGATTAGGATAAGATGTGACTGAATATTTGGTGTCTAGAAAAATGCTCATGTTAGCTGAAAAACACTCCAAAGAATTACAGAGACAGAGGCTTGGCCCTGGGTTGGCCCAAGCTGTGTACCCAGAGCCCTGCTTAAGGCATGGAAGAGTCCAGGCTATCTGTTTGCCTCCTTGATGCCAAGTCAGCTCAGTTTCTCATCACTCGTGCTCATTCCTGCAATTCTCTTAGACAAGAAAATTCACCTTTGGCCCTAAACCAGACACACCCAGTGGAGATGCACTATCTCCCCAGACCCCCCCTTTTGGGTCACACCCAGCACTGCTCAGGGGCCGCACCCAGTAGAGCTCCAAGGAGGACCTTATGCAAGGCCAGGATTGGAACCACTGTCTCAGCTGTAGCCATATGCAAGGCAAGTCCCTTAACCACCGCATGATCTCTCGGCTACTCTAGTTCACAGTGCACTGTCTTTTAAGAAAGTGTCAGCATACAGCAATAAAACTACAATGTCGCACACTTCAGGTCACATCAATGACTGCTCAGCTCTGATACCGGGATCCTGAATCAATGTAAGGCCACTCAGAACTGGAGAGAGCAATGACTCTGTGTGCTAAGCTTTAATCATTTTTGATCTTCAGAGGATAAAGGTCGCCAAAGTCAAGTATCATCATTCTATTCAATATAGAAGAGTACTGGGGCCCACAAGTTGAGGCTGACAGGAGAGCCCAGAAACCAGAATGACTGTGCGAACAAAGGTAAGTTGGCTGGGGGAAAAGCCCCTCACTGCACAGGTAAGTTCAAGGGAACTTCCAGTTCTTAGCAGACAGATCATTACCAAAGAGTTCTAGGCTAAATGGCCTAGAACTAGATAGCACTTAGGAGTCAGGAATTCTGGAAAGCAAAGAATCTGAAACAGTCAAAGCGGAATTCCAGAATATTGAGCACAGCAAGTTCTCTGTGAAGATTCAGTTCTATCCATTCCGGAAATAAAGACAGGAGACTGACCAATATTAAGAAGGTGATTTCCGCTCTATTTCCATCTCAACTATAAAACGTGCTGGAGAGACAGTACAGCAGGTAGGGTGTTTTATCTTGAATGCAGCCACCCTGGATTCAATCCCTGGCTCTGTATGTAGTTCCCCAAGCCCTGTCAGGAGTGATCGCTGAGTGCAGAGCCAGAAGTAAGCCCTGAGAACTGCCAAGTGTGGCCCCAAACCAAAAAGACACAAACATCATGCTGGTTTAGGGTTGTTAGGGTTGTTACCAGTTCAGAGCTCTAGCAATGACCCACCTTGACCTTAACCTCCCAACTCCAGCATGCATACTCCATGTTAGATAACACTTAGGGAAACTACTTCTAAGTCCTTTAGCAAAAGAGAAAAGAAAAAAATAGGGGTCTGGAGAGAGATTACAATGGGCAGGGCCCTTGCCTTGCACTTAGCTGACCTGGGTTTGATCCCCAGCAGCCCATATGGTTCCCCGAGCCTCACCAGGAGTGATCCCTGAGCACAAGGCCAGGACTAAACCCTGGGCATTTGCTGGATGTGGCCCCCAAATAAGCAAACAAACAAAACAGGTCTAATTTTTCTTTTTTTGCAGCGGTCACTGTCACTGTCATCCCGTTGCTCATCGATTTGTTCGAGCGGGCACCGGTAACGTCTCTCATTGTGAGACTTATTGTTACTGTTTTTGGCATATCCAATATGCCAGGGCCTCACATACACAAGGTAAGTGCTCTACTGGGACATTCCCAGACCTCTAACCACTTTAGTCTTTCCTTTGCTATTTTCTTGGTGTCTAGGCCTGGCCTTCTGCAGGGCAGAAAAGTTCCCCTACAGGTTCTTTCCTACAGTTTTTTCTCTTGAAAGTCAATGGACCGGGGCTGTAGTGATAGCACAAGCGAGCACAGCGTTTGCCTTGCATGCGGCTGACCCAGGTTCGATTCCCAGCACCCCATATGGTCCCCTGAGCACCAACAGGGGTAATTCCTGAGTGCAGAGCCAGGAGTGACCCTTGTGCATCACCGGGTGTGACCCCCCCCCAAAAAAAAAAAACAAGAAAAAAAAAATCCACGGACCTTGGGGGCAGAGAGCACAGAAGATAGGATGCTTGCATTGCACACAGCCAATCTGTAGTTCGATCTCTGGCACCCCTCGTCATCCCCCAAGTCTGCCAGGAGTAAGCCCTGAGCATCACTGGGTATAATCCAAAAATCCTGCCCACCTTCCCCTCCCCCTCCCCCCTCAAAAAAAAAATCCATGGGCCTCAACACTGCCATTTTTTGTTTTGAACCCAGGGCCACATTCATGCAAAGCACATGCTCTACCACTCAGCTATATCAAGCCAAATACAAATATACCATATTAAAATGAGAAATTTCAGAGCCGGAAAAGAGCTCAGAGGTCAGAGGGCTGGGGTTCACACTTTGCATGCTGGGTTTTATCCCCAGCACTGTATGGTCCACAAAGTCCTTCTGAGCACTTCTGGAGGGACCCTCAAGCAGTGCTTAGTATGACCCAAAAACCAAACAAAAAAACAAAAATTTTAGGGCTGGGATTGTAACTCAGTGATAAAAGCATCTGCCTGTATGTGTGAGGCCCTGGGTTCAATCCCTAGCACTGTAAACAAGCAAAGAAAAACACTGGAAATTTCACTATTTAGCAATAAGGAAATGGTTTGTTGGTTTGGGTTTTTTTTTTTCCTTTTTTTGGGTCACACCCAGCTACTCCTGGCTTTGCACTTAGGAATTACTACTGGCGGTGCTTGGGGGACCATATGGGATGCTGGGGATCGAACCAAGGTCGGCCGAGTGCAAGGCAAATGACCTACCCGCTGTGCTATCGCTCCGGCCCTGGTTTGGGTTTGTTTTTTTTTTAAATGGTTTTTGAGCCATATACGGCAATATTCAGAGGATACTACTGGATCTGCACTCAGGAATCAATACGGGTGGTGTTTGTGAGACCAAAAACATAGATGACAGTAATAACAGTATCACGATACCTTCGGATGGTGGAGTACTATGCAACCATTACTATTTCTGTAGACATTACTATTTAAATGAGGAGTTGATAAGAGGGGCTAGAGTGACAGTATAGCAGGGAGGATGCTTGTCTTGCATACAGTGAACCTAGGTTTTATCCCTGGCAACACATATGGTCTCCTGAGCAATGCCAGCAGTGGTCCCTGAGCAGAGACAGGAATAAGCCCTGAGCACCACTGGATATATTCCCCAAACAAAACAAAATAAAGTTGATTCGGGCCAGGGATGTTGCTCAGTGGTCAGGGATGTGGCTCAAGGTAGAGCATTTGCCTTGCATGTGTGAGGCTATGAGGTCCTTGGGTTTGAGTCCTGGCACTGCAAAAACAAACAAAAAGCAGGCTACCTAGTATCGGGGAAAGGTATCTATCTTCAAGCTATTTAGCAGTTTTTCTTTTCTTTTCCTTTTCTGGGCCATACCTGGCAATGCTCAGGAGAGTTACTCCTGGCTCTGCACTTAGAAATTACTCCTGGCAGTGCTCGGAGGATCATATGGGAAGCCAGGGACTGAACCCAGGTAGGCTGCGTGCAAAGCAAACACCCTACCCACTGTACTACTGCTCCGGCTCTATTTAGCAATTAGAATGATACAATGTGAAATATGTCTAGAAAATGTGTCTGGAGATTATATGTGTATATGGTATTAAAAAAACACTACCAGGGGCTGGAGCAATAGCACAGCAGGTAGGGCATTTGCCTTGCACGCGGCCGACCCGGATTCGATTCCCAGCATCCCATATGGTCCCCTGAGCACCGCCAGGAGTAATTCCTGAGTGCATGAGCCAGGAGTAATCCCTGTGCAACGCCGGGTGTGACCCAAAAAGAAAAAAAAAAAAAACAAAACACTACCATTAAAAAATTTAAAAACCCACTAGACTGTTAAGAGTAACTATCAGGAGATGGAAGAGATATAGATGGCTATTTTCTTCTGTTTGTATTTTCAAAATTCCTACAGAAAAACATTTTTGTTGTATTTTGGACGGAGGTGAGAAGGGGCCATACGAGGCAATGTGGGTACTGGATCACGTGAGACTCAAACCCAGGGCTCCCACATACAAATATAGCTCCTACCATCATAGACATCTCCCTGGCCCAAGAATATACCTTTTATAATCAAGCAAAAACAATAAAAATTATCATGCAAGTAATATATCCTCAAATAAGAGGGTTTTTTTGTTTGTTTGTTTTGTTTTTGTTTTTGAGGGATGGCAGGATGGAGCCATACCTGGCAAGGGCTCCGGGGCAGTTCCTGGTTCTGTGCTCAGGGGTGACCAGCTACGCTTGGGCAACCGTATGTGGAGTCACAATTCAAACTGGAGTTGGCCATCTGCAACACAAGTGCCTTAGCCCCTGTCCCGTCTCTGTAGCCCAGAGCGGTGGTTTCTACACTCTCTCCTGTCGTGTCCACATTGTGGTGCCCACCTGGCTGGCTACCAAACTGTACTAGACAAGTGACACTAATTGCTTAGAAGGGGGTACCCCCCAAGCTCATCCTCTAACCACTCAATGGAAAACGAAGGTGGAACACCAAGCCCCAATACAGCCCTACCTGCAGGTCTACTCGGCACACCCTCTGTCTGCATTAGAGCCCAATAAACTCAAGCCTCCGTAAGGACTTCACTCACCTGTTCTGCAGTAAGGATAGGCGTTCCATGCCTTTTCATGGATATTCAAGGCTCCCTCTGGGGCCAGCATTCGAACAAACGTGGGGACTTTGCTAAGGAAGAGAGAAGGAATAATTAGAAGACAATGGGCTTACACATCACATTCCTCAGGCCACAGCTTCTGCTGGGGAGTTGACAAGCAAGTCTCCGTGAGGTAAACAGATTACTCTTACGTCTGAGTTGCCACCCATTAGAGCCTGACCCTCTAGCTGAGCTGGCTACTATTATCCACCCACACCGGGAATGGGACAGCCCATCAGTCATTACATTATCCTTACACATTTTTCCAGAGCTCACCGGCCCAGGGCATTCCACTACACACTGCACACATTAGACAACAGATACAGGCACTGAAGAGATGGCACAAATAAGTATGGTGCTTGCCTTGCGAGTAGCCCATCTGGGTTCAAGCCCCAGCACCACCTGAGGTCTCAGAAATCAGCTGAGTGTGGCCCCCAAGCCAACAATACGCTGTGGGGAGAGCATGTCTGGAGCCCTATTCTAACCCACTGTGACTGTGGGTGGCTGGGCAGCTGAGTCAGAGTACAGAGAGAAGATGACACAGGAAGCACGGAGAGCACAGAGGAGAGCGCACAGCAAGGAGGCAGAGGAGAGAACAGAGGAGCGTGCACGGACAAGGAGGCAGAGGAGAGAACAGAGGAGCGTGCACGGACAAGGAGGCAGAGGAGAGAACAGAGGAGCGTGCACGGACAAGGAGGCAGAGGAGAGAACAGAGGAGCGTGCACGGACAAGGAGGCAGAGGAGAGAACATGGAGGAGAGAACAGGGGCAAGGAGACGGAGGAAACACGGAGCAGAGAACATAAAGGAGAGAACACGGAGGAGAGAACACAGAGGAAAGCGCACGGACAAGGAGAGAGAACACGGAGGAGAGAACACTGAGGAGAGAGCACGGACTAGGAGACGGGCAGACTCCAACCAGCCGTGCTCAGTGTCTCGACCTCTCCGGGTCTCTCAAGCACTCACACCACCTCCAGCCTCTCTGCCAGCACGTCTGTACCTTCAGACTGCCAGAGGACTTTAAACTAGGGATTCTACCAAATGAAAATAAAACTGGTTTCAATGTGATTCTAGAGACTCAAAGGAAGATTCAGGTTTCTATGTTGCAGTAATGTGGATATACTTAATGCTGAACACTTCAAAATGGCAGAAATGGTGGCCTTTGTGTGATGTGTATTTTATCACTTTAAAAAAAATCAGGTTTGGGGCTGGAGTGATAGCATAGCGGGTAGGGTGTTTGCCTTGCACGCGGCCGACCCGGGTTCAAATCCCAGCATCCCATATGGTCCCCTGAGCACTGCCAGGAGTAATTCCTGAGTGCAGAGTCAGGAGTAACCCCTGTGCATCGCCAGGTGTGACCCAAAAACAAACAAACAAACAAAAAAATCAGGTTCATTTTCCCTAGTTCTCAGTTCTGGATGTTTATAAAACTAGTCAGCTTCAACTTCCAGTCATAGCTATTTACATGTACTAGGGCTTGCAATGTCCCAAGGGTCAGCCCACAGTTTACTGAAAAATTACTGTTTTGGTTGGAGAGTCAACAAATTTGTGTGGTTTGCTATAGATTTTGGGCACACAAATCGTTGTGTTCCTTTTTTTCTTCAGTACCAGGGATCAAAGCCAGGATGTCACATATGTACTACATTGAGCCAGATCTTCAGAACACAAGTTTTTTGTCTTAAATTTTTATGTCCCGAACCAAAAGAGATGCCAAAATTTCTCAAATAACTGATTTCCTAATACCTGGTCCAGCAACTCCACTTTAAGGTTCATTTTTGTAGATCCACTTGAGTGAATATACATGAGTATACCAAAATGTGAGCAGGGGCTGGGGTGGGCGACAGTACAGTGGGTGAGGCGTTTCCTTGCACAAGGCCAACTCATGTTCAATCCCCAGCATCACGTATAGTCTCCCGAGCACTGCCAAGAGTAATTCCTGATCACAAAGCCAGGAGTAAACCCTGAACATTGCCGGGTATGGCATCAAACAAGCAAAAAAAAAAAAAAAAAAAAAACAGTGTGCAGAAGGCATTTTATGGAATTCCTGTATACAAATTTCTGGAAGCTATTATAAACTTCCATCTAAACCACTCCCAGCACATTAGCACAACATAATGCTATGTGTGCTTCAAAAGAATGAGGTCAAATATGCAGAGAGTGAAAGACAGCTATGACAGTAACAAGAGCTAAGTCAAGAATAGTCTGTGTGGGGCTGCAGTGACAGCACAGCGGGGAGGGCATTTGCCTTGCATGTGGCCTACCCGGGTTCGAATCCCAGCATCCCATATGGTCCCCCGAGCACCGCCAGGGGTAATTCCTGAGTGCATGAGGTAGGAGTAAGCCCTGTGCATTGCCGGGTGTGACCCAAAAAGCAATTAAAAAAAAGTCTGTATGATACCATCAATGTAAGCCAATGATTAAAAAAAATTCACACACCCGCTCTGCTCCTATACTCAGGCCACTGAAGAACCCTCAAGACACTAAACTCTACCACTCCTGGGGACTAGAGTCTAGTGAGCAAATATTCCACTTAAAAAATACCTTCAAGTAAGGAAACAGGCACCACGCCTACTCCCACAGGTGAAACAACTTGAGCAACCTCCTAATATCCAAAAACACCCCCAATTATCCATTATCTCTACTTCAGAACCAGCCAGCCCCATGGCTCCGTGCGCAGTCACATACCTCTGTAAGTGGTAGATCTTGTGTGTGTACTGGCCTTTCTCACCATCCTTCTCATAAGGTTCATTCACCAGGACCTCCACGCCTTCACCACCGCCTGTTTCATTTTTGCTGGCCTCAGCCACGGAATATAGCTGCCCTACCTGATACTACAGGAACAGAGAGAATGAGTTATTGTTAACACAGAATCTTCTCGACAGTTACACGCCATTGAGCTGCTGATAACTATCTTGTGAGATCACGCTGGGACCCCCCCCCCGCCCCCGCCTTGCCTGGGACCTTATTCTCAGGTTTCACAGGGGGACCTTGTTCAAATCCACCCAAAACAACTGCGGATGTTGCTCCATGCGCCTCCCCCTCCCCAGTCTGTTTCATTTCACCTGCTTCCCACTGTCCCTGATACTCCAGACTTAAGGAGGCATTCCACCCCACGCCAGCCCCTCCCCCACCCTTACCAAAAAATGGATTACAGATTTCCCAGTAGCTTTCACCCTGGATTTGCCTCTGGTATTAAGACCCCCCAAACAAGACCTGGGTTGCCTGCTAGAAGTCTGTTTATCCTACCTTTGAAGATATCCTAAGACCTGACTTTTTTTTTTTTGTCTTTTGGGTTCTTTTGTTTTTTGGGCAACACCCAGCAGTGCTCACGGGTTACTCCTGGCTCTGCAATCAGGAATCACTCCTGGCGGTGCTCAGGGGACCATGTAGGATGCTGAACTCGGGCCAGCCACGTGCAGGTACAGCCCTACCTGCTGTACTATGGCCATGGCAAGACATCCTGTGAAAGAAAATCATCCCGTGCCCTGCAAATCTCACAGCCTCGGCTGTAAAACTGGCTCATCGTACAGCTCCTTCTCAAGTGCTGGACTCATTCTCTCCCTGCCTGCAGCTCAGAAGCCCCACGGACGGACACCCACCTGCGGGGGCTTCCCAGGTTCCGTGTGGGGCTGAAGCAAGGGCTCTGTTTCCGTGTCAGAGAGCACAGCCCACGCTCTGTGCTGGCGGGGAGCACCTTCGCTGCTGGCGCTTACTAGAGGGCAAAAGCCTGGTTTTCTTTTATTTGGGTCACATGCCACCCTATCAAGTCACCAGTCAAGATCACTGGCCTCCTCTGACCTCCCGGGACAACTCAGTGTAAGGGCCAGGGACTTGGCCGGCACCCAGGCCTGGCCCATCTGCCGCCTCCTCTCTGCGGGAAGTTGTCCAGAGGAAGAATGAAGATGAAGAAGAATGGAAAGCAACAAAGAGCACAGGGAGTTACCCTCCAATCACTACCAGTGATGAGAAACATAGTTGGTTTCCGGTTCATGTTGAGGGGTGGATAAAATTCTCCTCACCCCCTCACCCCTGTGCCTTTTTTTTTCTTTCTTTTTTTTTTTTTTGCTTTTGGGGTCACACCCACTGTTGCACAGAGGGTTACTCCTGGCTCGTGCACTCAGGAATTACTCCTGGCGGTGCTCGGGGGGACCATATGGGATACTGGGAATCGAACCCGGGTTGGCTGCGTGCAAGGCAAACACCCTACCCGCTGTGCTATCACTCCAGCCCCTCCCCTGTGCCTTTTCTCCAGTCCGGTCTCCCAGGGGCAACACCGTTCCCTTCTGAGGAGCAGAGACTGAGCTCTGGGCAGCTGCCCCTTATGCCACCGCCTGCACCAGCGGGGAACAGAGGCAGTTTCCAGGACTTTTCCCTCTCCAACCTCCAAGCCTGCTCTACCAGCAGCCTCCTAGGTACAGAGGGGGATTCTGGGGCAAAATCTGGAAGGTAGCAGAACATGGCAACTCAAGCTCAAGATTCTCAAAGGATCAACTTCCAAAGCAAACACCCAATATAAAATGCCAAGGGGAACAGGAAAAGGAAAAGAGCTAAGAGGCTGGAGTGCGTGTGTAGCATGTGGTGGCCTGGGATGTGTCCCACCCCCTTTCCCCAGCACTGCTTGGGGTGTCCCTCAAGCAAACAAACAAAAACAGCCAAGCAAAGGCCTAGGCGAGTGACCAAGGCTCAGCTAATCCCAGGAAGAGGAACATCTGGATGAGAGCCAGTCACCTTGACCTTGCTAAGCCCGGCACCATCAGTGCTACCTCAGTGGCCCTGTGGGACCTCGAGCTGCTCCTGTGCCTCTCCAAGTGCAACCTCCTGCTGAGGCCCCTGTGAAAACCCTAGAGTGGGTCAGGGTTTGGGCGCGTCAGGGGCTCCTGGCAAAGCCCAGTCGCTGTTTCAGAGGAGTCCCGAGGGCACCTAAGCACTGACTCAGCAATCCTCACGGGCAGGTGGGGGAAAGAGCTTGGTGCAGGGGACAGGGTTTCAGGGTTTCCGGTGGTGACAGGGCCCAGGGAAGGGGCCCCCAGGCAGAAACTAATCCCCTTCATTTGTTTCCTCTCCAGCAGCCAGGAATCAGAGGGCAAGCTCTAAGAGGATCAGTGGTCGGGCTGGCATCTTCACCCTCTAATCTCTCTTGATATTCTGATCCTTTAATTCCAAAGAGACAAGTGAAGGCAGCTTTGTTAATCCAAAAGGGTAAGTAAGGCTGGCCTCCTCCAGTTGGAAGTGAGGGACGCTTCCTGTCAGAGGGTTCCCTATGGCTTACAGGCTCTGCAGCCCGGAAGGCAAAGGAGCTGAGGAATCAGAGAGCTGGGGAATAGTGAGGTGAGAACATCCCACCAAAGGGCCCTAAGTGAGCAGATTCCAGCCTCACAGGTCTCAGACAGTGAGCCCCGCCCTTGAGATCTGTTCCCTGTTCCGAAGAGCAAGACATTCGGCTAAGAAAGACAGACTCCAGGGGCTGGAGATGTCCAGGGGGCAGGGCACCTTGCACACGGCTGACCCGAGTCCGACCCCTGGCACTACGTATGGTCCCTGAGCCTCACCAGGAGTAAGCACAGAGCCAGGAGTGAGCCCTGAGCACCACTGGATATGGCCCCCCCCCAAAAAAAAAAAAGAAGAAAAGAAAAACAGACTCAAAGATAATACAGTGGGGAGGGGTTTTGCCTTGGATACGGCCAATATAGGTTGAGTCCCCAGCACCCCATATGATCTCCCAGAATAACCACGTGCAAACCCAGGAGTAAGTCCTGAGCCGGGCTAGGTGTGGTTCCAATACTTTGGTGAGCTGTGACTCGGGGACCAGGAAGATGTGGCTGTGGTCCTGAAATGCTGACACATGGGGACAGGCGAGAAGCTCAGAGGCCTGGAGCAAAGGCTTTGCAAGCAGCAGCCCCAGGTTCAATACCCAGAACTGCATGGTCTACCAGCACACCATGTGCACTGTCCCCCCACCCCGGCCCCAAATAAAATCCCCAGGAGATCCCCCAGGGGCCGAGGAGATGGCTCAGAGGGCTGGAGGGTGTACTCTGTGTGAGGGGGATCTGACTCTGACCCCCAGCACCGTCAGGCGTCACTCCTGAGCACTGAGTGAGCACATCTGCCTTTGGGGGCATACGTGGAGCACCACTGGGTGAGCACAAAACAAAACAAAGAGGAAGGAAGAAGCACTGACATCAAGAAGGTGCAGTCGGTCCCACCCACGCGCTCCTGGCAGCCCAGTACTCAATACCTCCCCGCAGCGAGGAAACTGCCCAGCCACGACACAGTGTGGGGGAAAGGGTGAGCCGCCCTGAGCTAGGACATGAGTGGACGTACCCATACATCCAACAGTCAAGCATGCGCTCTGCTGCAGGACGCCCACAAAGCCTGGCTACTCGGCCGCTAGGGTCACCCCCAGAACACTGACTCAGGCCAGCAGGTGGGAAAGCTAGACTGCTTCTCTTCTCCCCACACATCAGAGAACTCACCAGGGCCTCAAATCATGACTTTCAAACAGGAAGTGAAACCCACCGCGTCACAGGTACTGGGCTGTTCCCATGCGATCAAGGAGTCAGCATGGGGTTACGGACAGGCTCTGGGAGGGTCGAGCAGCACTTGTTACTTCTGATCTTGGGCGGGAGAGGCAGCTCAAAGCGCTGGAGCACATGCTCTGTATGCGGAGGACCGGGTCCACCCCAGCATCGCATGGTCCACTATGCAACCTACAGAGAGTGACCCCTGAGAACCAGTAAGGCCCCCAAACTACAGATAAATTTAAAAATAAGATTTTAATGGAGCTGGAGAGATAGTTTGTGGGTAGGGTACTTGCTTTGCATGTGGCCAACCCAGCTCCACATAAGGTTCTCAGAACCCCATCAAGAGTGATCCCTGGGTACATAGCACGAAGCCTGGGGCCCAAAAGTGAATGAATGAATGAATGAATGAATAAAAAGTAGTATTTTCAGTTCTTCTGGAACTCTTAAGGTTCAAGCTATCAAAAGAGAAGCTTCTGGGGCTGGATCAATAGCACAGCGGGCAGGGCATTTGCCTTGCACGCGGCCAACCCAGGTTCGATTCCCACCACCCCATATGATCCCCTGAGCACTGCCAGGAGTAATTCCTGAGTGCAGAGCCAGGAGTAACCCCTGTGCATCGCTGGGTGTGACCCAAAAAGTAAAAAATAAATAAATAAATAAACAACAAAACAAAAGAAAAGCTTCTACTTCAGGGGACTGGAGCGATAGTACAGTGGGTAAGGGGTTTGCATTGGACACGGCCGACCTGGGTTCGATTCCCAGCATCCCATATGGTCCCCTGAGCACTGTCAGGAGTTAATTCCTGAGTGCAAAGCCAGGAGTAGCCCCTGTGTATCTCCAGGTATGACCCCAAAAAGCAGAAAAAAAAAAAAAAGAGAAGCTTCTACTTCAGCCTTACCCAACCCATGCACTGCTTTCTCATCAGCAGTTTCTGGCTGCCAAAGGGTGAAATGAATTCTAACTAGCATTTACTTCCCAAGTTTTTGCTTAGACTTTCAGTTCTGTTTGCCCCACCCCGTCACTTCCTCAATACTTGGGGGCAAAGAAAAATCACTACCGAGAAACTCCCCATCGCTGGCTGACGCTCTCCAGACGAGTTCCCCTTTTCCTTAGTCAGGCCCCACTGTAAGTCATCAGCATTTGCTGCTGTGCAATCCGAACTACAGAACAGTCAAGGGGGGACTCAGGGCAGTGCTGGACCCTGAGTACTGGAAAAGGGCTAGCAGCACTTCGCAAAGACACCCCTACCCTCCAGTGCCCGGAGACACTCCCTAGATTGGGAAAGGCATTGGCACTAAGATTACAGAAATGACACCACCAGGGAAGGAGGGAAACAGAGGGGGCAAGCAGGAAGACAACACTGGGGCAAGGGTCAGGGGCCTGGGGCTGTCTCTATGTAGAGTTGAGGTACCTCTGCGTCTCTTAACCAACACCACGGGCAGCAAGGGACCCAAATCACAATAAATAAAACTTAAAAATGTGTCTGCTGGGGCCAGAGCAATAGCACAATGGGTAGGGCACTTGCCGTGCATGCAGCCCAGGTCTGACCCCCAGCACAGCCTGTGCTCCCCCAGCACCACCGGGATGGGTACCTAAGCATAGAGCCAGGAGTAAGCCCTGGGCACCACTGGGTGTGGCCCCCAAACAAAGGAACAATAAAACAAAATGTGTCAAGGCTGGATGACAGCACAGAGGGTAGGGCGTTTGCCTTGCAAGCGGCCAACCCAGGTTCGATTCCCAGAGACCCATATGGTCCCCTGAGCACTGCCAGGGGTAATTCCTGAGTACGGAGCCAGGAGTAACCCCTGTGCATCGCTGGGTGTGACCCAAGAAGGGGAAAAAAAAGTATCTGTCAAGGGGACAGGTTGCAGGTGGGAGGGAATCTGGGGTCTCTGGTGGAGGGATATGAGCAATAGCAGTGGGATTAGAGTTGGAATACTGTATGCCTGAAACCCTATTGTCAACATGCTGGTAAATCAGTGTCTAAATAAAAAGGGAGAGAGGGAGAGAGTAAGAGAAGGAGGAAGAAGGGAGGCAGGCCCTATAAAAAAATCCATCTAGGGGCCCAATTCAGGTTCAATCCCCAGCATCCTATGTGGTCTCCCAGGAATGATCCGAGAGAAGAGCCAGGAGTCAGCCCTGGGCACCACTGGGTAGGATTCAACCACCACCACCACCATCCTGCCCCAAATCCATTCACCCCTGGACACCACAGACACTAATCACCCAGTAACTATTCCTGAGTTCCTGGGACACGTCTTCCTGACTAAGGAGGGGGAGGGACCTGGCATAGCAGCGTCATCATATAATGTATGATTCAGAATTTACTTGTATGTCCTGTTAAGTATGCAAAAAGCCTAAGATCCCCTAACTTCAGGGTAACAACCTTGCCCAGCTTCCCTTGATGTAACCATGATGGTACCCTTATCTTATGATATTCTTGCTGTGCTGTAATCCCAACGTCATTTCTGCACGTGATGTCATGATGTAACCCCAATGTTGTTTCTGCACTCGATGCCCATGACTGTACTGTCTGTCTCATGCTAGATTAAAAAGTCACATGCCTCACAGATGCTCCATACAAGTGCTTTTAGAACCCCTGATTCCCAGGCCAATAGTTTCAGGTGCTTTGCCTAGCTATGGTCCCGGCCCAGCTAGCCAGGGTAAAGAAAGACCTCCTCGTTTTACTACCAAATCTCTGTCTTGGCGTGCCTGGTTAAGTGAAGTTTGGTTATAACAAGCAGACCCCCAGGAGTGGAGTTTCAAAGCTAAGGACGTGCTGGGCCTTCCCGCTTGGTGTCCTGGTTTAGCGGATCTTCACTGGCGTTTTCATAACCTATTGTTTTCGTAACCAGGGCTTGGGGCTGGAGATATAGTACAGTGGGCAGAGCGCCTGCCTTGTACAAAGCCAGCCCAGATTTGATTTCTGGCTCTCCTGGTCCCCTGAGCTTGACAGGAGTGATCCCTGAGTGCAAAGTCAGGAGTAAGTGCTGAGCACAGCTGGGTGTGACCCCCGACACACCCTACCTCAAAAAAAAAAAAAAAAAAAAAAGATGGCAGGTGACAGGACTGGAGAGGGGAAAAACAGCAATTAAGGCACTTGTTTTGCATGTTACTGACTCTGGTTTCCAGGAATGACCTCCAAACACAGAGCCAAGAATACCTCCCTGAGCACTACTGGCCCAACCATCCCCCCAAACCCCCCCCCAAATAATAGAAAAATTCCCCAAATGATGACCCACACCTAGGAAGGTGTGAGTTAGCAAAGTTCCCCAAAACAACAGTCGCCAGCACAAGCACATGGTTCCCATGCAGCAGCTCCACTCTCCTGCTCCAGGCCCTCTCCTGGAACCCTCGAGGCAATCCCACAGTCCCTTCCTCCCCGACCTTGGTCCTCTCTCTCATCCCCCTTCTGGGGCTTCCTGCTCATGCTGGAGGTTCACCTGTGGCTCCCTCCACCATCCCCATAGCTCGTCTTAGATGTCCAGCCCACCAGCATCAGGAGATCCTCTACAGGACTAACGCCTGCTCGCCCTCTCCGGGGAGCACTGCTCTGGGAGAACTGTCTCACTCACAGTGTGCTGCAGGAACCAGCAACATAGATCAAAGGCCTGGAGCATGTTTCAATCCCCAGCACCTGTGGTCCCCAAGCACCCCTGAGCACTGAGTCAGGAGTATCCCTCAAGCACTGCCAGGTGTGGAGCAAAATCCCAAAATGAAAAAAATAAATAAATAAATAAAGTGTGTGCAGGCTCCGCTGGCCTGATTTCATTTTTCAGAGGCCCACTTCATGTTGGGACCAGAGTGTAAGGTATTTCAGGAGCTTCGTGCTGGTGATGCAGGGACGAGAGTGTCTGAGGGCACTGTCCAGCTGATGGACATCACCCCAAACCAAGCCTGAGTGGAAGCTGGGGGCAGGGGAGGGCAGGCAACGGTGAAGGAAGCAAAGCACAAGTCTCCGAGAGAGGACATGGAAGGAAGTTCAGAGAAAGGGTGGGTCCTGGGAGACGGACAGCTTTCTGCTCTCTAAGAGACCAACTCTGAGTCAGCACGACCTCTGAACCTCCTGGTGGCAAATCGTGCCAGAAACCCGTACACAGGGAGGAGACGTCAGGCTCAGGAACCATAAAAGGACCGCGGGCGAGCCAAGCCCATTCGTTACTCCCTGCCCTCCGTAAAAGGAGGCTTCTGGGCCTCGGCCTTCCCCACAGCACCCAGAATGTGGCTGGGGCAGGCTGTGGAGACTTCCTGTCCCGCTGGTTCGTTGCACAACTAGAGCGAGCCATGCACACTCCTCAGCCCAGTCACGGAGGGCCACAGACACATGCACTTAATCCCTGAATGACGCGTCCTGAACAGGCACGGGCCCAGGAGGTAAAAGGGGCTGCTTTAATCTCGATTCAGTCATCTCGTGTGCCAAGAGCTCGAGGCAGTCTGCCCAGCTCCCCAGATATACAAAGTGGGTGCCTTCCATCACAGACTGATGATCTGTCAGGACAAACAGAAAAACAATCCCGAATGGGGGCCACTCAGAGTCCAACTCGGCCCATGGCCACAGGCAGTGCTACGGAGCTATGGGTTAAGAGAAAGGAAAGGGACTTACCTCGTCCACAGACACAGGCAGGATGACACGACTGCAAGAGAAGGAAAACAGTATCACCTTCAGGCTCTGAAACCTGCCCATGGCTCTTAAGGCAGAGTGTCAACATAGTGTCAAACATTTTGTTGCGGATGACACTTTGTTCACCATCAAAACCCAGCAGAAAATGACCCCCTCAGTGCTTTGAGGCCAAGACCTTCTGTGCCCTGCTGGCATCCTGTTTAGAGCCCTGTGACACAATGCACACCTGTCCCCTCACCACCAGAGATTTCCCAGGTCTCACACTGGAGTCATCTCCTCAAGTAATATTTTGAAGAAAACTATCGTAAAGCAGGAGGGGAACTGAACCGCGTGTAGCTGACCCAGGTCCAATCCCTGCACCATGTCCTCGATGGAGCCCCCTGACACATGCTAGCAGTGACCCCTGAGTGCAGAGCCACAGCCTCGCCTGAGCATAGCCGGGTACGGTCCCAAAACAATCAAACAAAAAACTTGCCGGGGAGGAGCAGACAGTACAGCAGGGCGGGGCACTTGCCTTGCACACAGTCAACCAGTGCCATCCCCAGCACCCCAAGTGGTCCCGCAGCTGTGCCAGGACTAATCCCTGTGCACAGAGCCAGGAGTAAGCCCTGGGCACCACTGAGTGTGCCCTCCTAGAAAACAAACGAAGAAACCTCGTCAATGAGTCTGGTGACACAGGCCGACACAGGAAGACCGAGCCCCACAAACACTGAAACCAAGATGAGGTTTGGGACTCAGAGAGTCAGAGCAGGGGGTGACTCACATCTCTGTGGACACAACCTCCCAACAACAGCCTTTCTCAAGGTGAAAGACTAGGAAGCAGTATAGCTCCTAGAAGGATGAATCACCTTACAGGCAAACAGCAGCAATCTCTGTACAGGCAGGGAACGTCACGTAAGCCACTACCATAAAGCCACAGGGCGGGAACACTCAACTTAGACCCTGATCCCCAGAAGCAGACTAGCAGCGCCCTAACTGGGGCAGGAGAGATAGTACTAGAGTTATGGCATTTGCGTACATGAGGTCAAGCCCAGTTCAAATACCAGACACCATATCAGGTCCCCTGAGGACCTCCAGGAGGGATCCCTGAGCACAGAGCCAGGAGTGAGTCCTGAGCACCGCTGAGTATAGGGCAGTGCCCCACTCACCTGCAAACAAACAAAAGCACCCCAACCCATCACCATCACTTTTCCTCCTTTATTTTTCTTTTTTTGGCTTTTGGCCCCCAGTGGTGCTCAGGGCTTACTCCTGGCTCTGCACTCAGGGATCACTCCTGGCAGGCTCTGGGGGCCATATGGGATGCCAAGGATCGAACTTGAGTGGGCTGCATGCAAGGAAAGTGCCCTACCCACTATGCTATCCCTCCTGCCCCTCTTCCTCCTTAATTTCAGTGACCACTGACTATTGGTGGTACCACCAGGAGTGTGACAGAGAAGCCCTGGCAAGCAAAGTTTCCACAGAGGTATAAGGGCATGTGGCACTTCTCTAGGTGGCTTGCATTTGTAACAGAGCAACAGCCATCATCCACCCCCATCCCGCCGCTCCCTGCCCCCCCCCCCCCCACACACACACACACTCAAGGCTGTAAGGCCCAAGAGCTGAAACAAAAAAGGCCTGGTTGAGTTCAGGCAAATGAACCAAGTCCCAAGCTGAGCAACTCAATTCCCAGGCCCCGGGCTGGCACCCGCTAGAGAACCTTCTGCATTTCGAATCTGTGGGTCCACCAGTCATGATCCTGGCTCAGCCTGGTACACAGTCCACTCATTACTTTCTAATTCCACAAGGATCCCCCACGTAGAAAAAGCACCAGGAGGGGGGGTCTGAGAAAAAAACATGCTAACGGGAAGCTGCCATGCAGAAAGTAACAGGAAAAACAAAATGGGCTCCAAGTATTTACTGCCTGCTAACTTCCCTCCTCCAAAACGACTCAAATAACGGAAATCCTGCAGGTTATTGGATGCTGTCACCAATGCTCCCCTGCCATTAGAGAAAGCCGACGGTGCAGAAAAATACTTCTAACTCGGAGGCCAGAATTTCTGCACCCTCAGAAGAAACTTCCTCGAAAACAATAAGCCTTTCATCTTCAAGAGCAGCTGCAAAAAAAAAAATAATAATAATCACATCCAAGAATTTTCAGAAATCAAGGAGAACCCTGTTTAAGGAAATGTCAGAAAAATCAACAGGGACTACCTTCAGATCCTGGGTGGGTACCCATCTCCCCTGAAAAGAGCCAGGAGACATCAGCCAGTTCTTGACAGGATGCTGAGAGGATGTTGACCTTACAGCTGCACACCCAGCTGCCTCTCCCTGGATCCTTGGGAGCCAAAATGCTCCAGCAGTGAGAGAGGACAGGGCCACAGAGATAGCGCTGGGCCACAGCAGGAGCTGGGCTCACCTCAGCATGACCTTCAGTCGCACCCTCCTCAGCGCTGCAGCGCTGCAGCCTCATACTAATACCTCAGAGCCCCCCCCCCGACCCCCACCCAGAGAAGCACACACACTGCACAGGTTGGGTAGGACGAGGGTGCAGATGCCAGGCGGACTCTGCAGCCCCAGAACTGAGGATCGTTCCCCTGCAGACTTCAAGAGAACAAAGGACGGAAAGGGAGGCTCTCACTTCAAAACTCACTCAGATCTCTTCTCAAGGTCTCTCCTTCCCTGCCTGCCCTGCCTCAAAAACTACAGATCTCCACGGGGGCTTGGATGCCTCTGGGAGTGGGCACAAGGACAGGAGATGGGAAAAGCCCATCAACGGCACACAAGGCTGGCAACACACCATGCTCTCCTCTTGTCAACATCCCAGGCTTCCCCCTCGCCATGGAGCCCCGAGCTCCGGATCAACATCAGACTGGGTGGTGGCCAGAAATAGAGGTGGAGGCACCTCAAATACGCTCTTCAGATGAGGTGTCAAGCTGGGATGACACTTGGATTAGTGCTTCTTTTGTTAGCCCAAGTGCCACATTATGCCCTAAATGTCCTAAAACCCTTTACAGAGCAAATTGAGGAGAAAGGGAACGTCCCTGCGCGGACAGCCTGGAGCCGGCCTGGCGCCAGCCCCACAAATATCCACCTGGGTACCCGGCAGGACCCACTAGTTGCTACCTTGTCAGACAGCTCCCACTTCCAGAGCACCCGAACTGCTTCCCAGCACTGCCCACCCACACCTCTCCACCTCCAACCCTTGCCCGGGAAGCCGAGATCCCCTGTAAACGCAGCCGCCTTGGACAAACCACCCTTTTCTGGGCTGGAAAGCTAGCACAGTGGCTAGGGTGACAGCCCTGCACACAGCCTCCAGGGCTGGATGGAGCCTCAGGACCCCAGGTGATCCTCCAAAGCCTGCGGGGAGTGAGTAAGCCCTGAGAAAAGTCAGGTATGGCCCCCCACCTCCTCCCCAAATTATCACTCCTCCGCAGGTGGGGAGGGTCCACAAAAACCCTAGATGTTTCCTGGAGTGTTTCCAGGAGCTTCAGAGACTGTCTCTGTACTGCAACATTTCAGGAGCCTGAACATCTCCACCTGCCTTCAGGAGAGCCCATCTCCCTGCAAGTTCCACCTAAGTTTCCCACCACCGCCCGCTCCCCAACACCCCTCCTCCCGTCTTCGCACTCTTTCCTCAATGAATGGCTGAGTGGGACCGCCTGCAATTCCTCCAAGCCATTTCCCCAACTCTCTGCCAACGGGCAGGAGCATCCCCTGGAGAGGCCGCCCCAGCCCGCCCGCCTCCAGTCGCGATGGGATGGATGTCCATTCCCCGCTCCGCGACAGCCTCCTTCCAGGCGGGCTCTGCCCCATCCCGTCCTACGCGGGCAGCCCGGCCTCCTCACCTGCCCACTGCCCCCGCTCCTCCCGCAGCCTCGGCCCTGCTCTTCCTCCCGCCCTGCCCGGGCGCCGGCGGCAGCCCGCACCCCCGCGCGGTCCGCGCCCTGCTCTCCCCGACCCTTCCCCTGTCACTCAAGGCCTCTCCTCCCGCGGCCCGAGATGTCCACGCCCAGGACCCAGGCCGTCCTCGCCGGCCTCCGCTCCCCTCTGGGCGGGAAGCCCCTCGCGGGGTCGGGCGCCCCGGCCCCTCCCCGGCCCCGCGGGCCTGCGTGCCCTTGTCCAACTGCCCCTCGCCCCACTCCTCGGGCTCCCGCAGCCCCCGCGGCGGCCCGCTGCAACTCTCCGTCCGCGCGCTCGGCCCTTCCCCGCGCCCTGCCCGCGCTCGCCGCGGTCTCCTTGACCGCGCCTCGGGCCCAGCTCGGCCCTCCCGGTGCCGTCCGCCTCCCCTCCGGCCTGCGCGGCCCTCCCGGCCCCCGGGGCCGCGCCGCAGGTGCTGTCCGCGCCCGACCCCGCGGCGCCTCCGCGCCCAGGCCCGGGCCGAGCCTCGCCGCGCTCCCCGCGGACGCTGCCCATCCCCTCGCGCGCCGTCCTCCCGCTGCATCCCCTCCGAGGTCGTCCTCCCCGGCCGTCCCTGCCTCCTCGCGGCCGCGCGGCCCGGGGACACTCACTACTCCTTGAGCAGCACCATGTCGCCCGGCGGCTCGGCGGCTGCCCGCCCGCGTCCCGGCGGCCGCTGTGCCCGCGGTCTGCTCCGTCCCCGCCGCCCCGCTGCGTGGCCGCGCCGGCTGCCGCCCCCCGGCCCCGCCGCCTCTCGCGCCGCCGCCTCTCGCGCCGCCGCCGCCGCCGCCGCCCGGACTCTGGTTCCGCAGCGCCGCGCGGGGCGGGGCGTCTCTGCGGCAACCGGGGCGTCACACGCCGCGGGCGCGCTGACGTCACGCGGGCCCGCGCGGAGCCCCGCCCCGCCTCACGCCCCGCGGGGGAGTGCCCCGCGCGCGCCGGGTCCCGGTGGCCTCCAGGACCCTCGCCGCGACTGTTTCTCTGCATCCGGGATAGAAGTACCTGTACGCAGAGTCCGTCCGGGTGGGATGGGTTGAAAACCAAGAAACGGTTTTGTGCAGCGGTGGAGGATAGTACAGTGGGTAGGGCCTTCGCTTTGCACGCAGCTGAGCCGAGCCGGGCTCCATCTCCAGCATCCCAGAATCTCCCGCATCTCAGATCGCTGCCATCCTGTGTGGTCCCGCCACGAGTGACCCTTGAGCCCAGAGCCAGGAGCACCGCAGGGTTCCCAAACAACACTATCTCCACTAAGATTTCTTTGCAGGCTCTTGGTGTAGTCATTTCATTCCATGCACATTTGCTAAGCGGCTGCTACCTAGTTCACAACCCTGTACGTTTGCTAAGAAGGGAACAAGGCAAAAAAAAAAAAAGTGGAAAAATTAAAAATAAAAGAAGGGAGGGGACAAGGGACAAGGCAGATAAGATCTAACCCTGAGGAACTCCAGGCCAAAGTGTATCTGGGGGTTACATGGGAAGGGGATTGCACAGCAAAGGCATCTCTGCCTCTTCTAAGCTGAGACCTGCAGGGTCGGCCTCAGCAGCATTGGTCAGGGGCAGAACACAGAGGGCAGAGGGCAGTGAAGAGCTTACAGCAAGAAGGGACCCAAGTTTGGGGGCTGAGGAGCTTAAGGGATAGGAAGGCGATTTCAGTTCAGATTGTGCAGTTTCTAGCAGGTGAACATAAGGTGTTTGGGCTCCATCCTAGCATGGGGAAATGGGAGCTGAAGAGTCCTTCTAGGTTAAGAGTTTGGGGTGTTTGTTTTTTGCAGTGCCACACACTGTACTCAGAGCCTCACATACAGGAGGCAAGTGCTCTGTCACTGAGTTACAAGCCTGACCTAAGAGACTAAGTGTGTTAAAGAATTCTGATCCAGGGGCTGGAGCAATAGTGCAGCGGGTAGGGCTTTTGCTTTGCACGCGGCTGACCCGGGTTTGATTCTGGGCATCCCATATGGTTCCCTGAGCACTGCCAGGAGTAATTCCTGAGTGCATGAGCCAGGAGTAAGCCCTGTGCATCACTGGGTGTGACCCAAAATGCAAAAAAAGAAAAAAGAATTCTGATCTGATCCAGGCAGCACCTGAGAAGTCTGGCCAATGGTATTTAGCTGAATCAAACTGGCTATCACCAAAAAAAGGTCTAGGTTCAAATACAGTTCACAAAGAGTTTTTATAGGCTATAGCAATAGGTTATATGTTTCTAGGGAAAACTCCTTTTTGGGGGTTTTGGGTCACACCTGGCAGTGCTCAGGGATTACTCCTGGTTCTGCACTCATGAATTACTCCTGGGCTTAGGGGACCATATGGGATGCCAAAGATCATGCCGGGGTTGGCCTTGTGCAAGGTAAGTGCCCTATCTGCTGTACTATCACTCTGACCCCTAGGAAAAACATTTTTTATTCAACATATATGGTGGTTGCTAACAGAGTTGCTAAAACATACAATAATTAGTATGATCAGTGATTAGTGCAATTTACTTTAAGTTACATATAGATTAATTATCTGTGACCTGTTTCTTGTTCCAGCAACTTGATTAGACTTGCTCTGTTGCTCCCTTGTGCTGTTCTTGTCATTTTGTGACTTATCACCCATTCATCTTTCTGTTTGTTTTGGGGCCACATCCAGCAGTGCTTAGGGGCTCAGGGATCACTCCCGTTGGGGCTTGGAGGACCCTATGAGGTGCCAGGGATTAAGCCTGGGATCAAGGTAGGGCATGTGCAAGGCCAGGCACATGCCCTACCTGCTGTACTATATCTCTCTTGCCCCAAATGATTCATGCACCTTTGCTCAGCTTCTAGTATGTGTCACTCAGAGGTCCTGCCTCTAATTTTCCCACTTCAGGTGAAGACTTATTCTGACTGCTGAGCAGAACTGGAAACCAGTAAGTTTCTGCAGAAACAGAGGTGGACATGGGCTAGGTCTAGGTCTGTTGTGGGAAATGGGGGGAAGGAATGGATTCAGTAGCAACAGGGATGGTAAATTCAGCAAGATGGGCTTATTTTCAGTCTGATTTGGTTCTTGAGCCGTACCCAGCATGAATTGCTCCCAACTCAGTGCTGAATAACTCTTGGTGGTGCTTGGGGGACAAAGTGGTGCTACTGTAGGATGCAAAACAGGTCCTCCAGCCCTTGAGCTTTCTCTTTGGCTCTGCAGGACTTGTTCATTAAATGGCTGAGAGGGTGAGAGGAGAGAGGGAGGAGGGGAGGAACCACCTTGGCTTCTGGCCTGGGTTCCCGGGAGGACATTCCTGCCCTTAGGAGGACACAGGAATGAGGTTTGCACTGGGGCCAAGAAAGTGACTGAAGGGACAGGAGAGAGAGAGAGAGAGAGAGAGAGAGAGAGAGAGAGAGAGAGAGAGAGAGAGAGAGAGAGAAGTCAGAAGGCTGAGCGCATGCCTGGACTGCACTAGGCCTCTGAGTTCAATCCTGGATACTGCCCAATGCTGGGTATAGCCCTGTAAGTCCCTGGCACTGGGTATGGCCTTGGCAGCCCCCAACGCTGACAAACCTGAGCAACCTAGCATAATGAGCTCTTACCCTTGAACATCTGGCCAAATTCCTGGGAGTTCCCTCTCCCTGCAAAAGAGATAGAGAAGAGAGAATGACGCAGGTGACCACATAGCTGCTCAGTGTGACTGCGCCCTAGGACAGCTCAGCTATTACACCTGTGGGCCATTCATTCATAAAATCCCAGGGTGGCAGCATGAATTGCCCCAGAAATTTAACACTGTTGAGGCTGGAGTGATAGCACAGCGGGTAGGGCGTTTGCCTTGCGCGCGGCTGACCTGGGTTTGATTCCCAGCATCCCATATGGTCCCCTGAGTACCGCCAGGGGTAATTCCTGAGTGAAGAGCCAGGAGTGACCCCTGTGCATCTTTTGCTTTTTGGGTCATGCCTGGCGATGCACGGCAAACACCCTACCCGCTGTGCTATCGCTTCAGCCCCTAATTAATTAATTTCTAAAAAAAGAAATCTAACGCAGTTCTCTCTTATCTCTCTCTCTCTTTTTTTTTGCAGGAGGTGGGGGTTGGGGGCCATACCCTCAAAGATATGTTTCTGGTTCTGTGCTCAGGAGTAACTCCTGGCTGTAGTCACGGGACTATAGGTGGTGCTAGGGATTTGAACTGAGGTCTGTAGGATGCGAGGCAAGTACCTTAATCCCTGTACTATCTCTTTGGCCTCAAACCCAGGTCTCTTGAGAGCAGACCACAAGAAGAGACAGTCTGACCCCAAAGTCTATGATTCGGTAAGTGGCCTGGACCCTGGTCCCCAAGTTCCTAACTTTGGGCCTTCTCTCCTACCTATCAGTGAGCAGTCACTTAACAATAGCCCTGTGCTGGCTCTCCAGGAAGTAACCAAACCCAGACTTCTGGGAGCTTGCAGTCTAGTTGGGAAAACTACATTTTTACTCATCCACTCAATAAATATTGATTGAGCTCCTGGCCCTGTCCTGGGCCTTTCTCTAGGAACTCAGGATACAGAGGTAACCAAGAAAAGTGAGGACCTTCCATTATTCAGAGAGAGGGGAAGCACGGATACAGAAGTAACTTTGAGGGGTGTAAATGTGTTAGAAGAGGCGGTCAGCAGGAGGGGAGGTCCTGGCGCAGTGTGAATTGGGTGGGCTAGAAAGACTCAAAGGAGGCAAAGTGGAGACTGAGATCTGAGCAGAGATGAATGATTGACAAGCTGGTTAGCATAGCAGTTAAGGTGCTTGCCTGGCGCACAGTTGACCTAGGTTTGATCTGTAGCACACCACATGATCCCCCTAGTTCCACCAGGAGTGCTCCCTCAGCAGAGAGCCAGGAGTAATCCCTGAGCACCATCTGGTGTGGTCCCCAAATGGAGAAAATGCCATAAAACAGTTGTTCTGCTTCTTGCTTCTTATGGTCCACACTGGGTGGTGCTCAGGGATCACTCCTGGTGGGGCTTGGGGGACCATTTGGGGTGTGGGATCAAACCCAGGTCATCCATGTGCTAGGCAAGAGCCCTTCCCACTGGGGCTGGAGCAATAGCACAGCATGTAGGGCGTTTGTCTTGCACGCGCCCGACCCGGGTTCTATTCCCAGCATCTCATATGGTCCCTCCCTGTGCATCACCAGGTGTGACCTAAAAAGCAAAAAAAAAAAAAAAAAAAAAAAAGAGCCCTTCCCACTTCACGATCTCTCCAGCCCCTTGTTCTGTTTTGTTCATCTATTACTCTGGCAGACTTTGCTTCAGCTTTGCATGGGCCCCACTGTGAGCCAAGGTCCCACTTGTGGAACCAGATACCCTGGTGCCTAGTGCTTTGGAGTCCCACCAGCCCAACAACTTTTTACCTGTGTGATTTTGTGTCAGTTACTTAACCTCTCTGTGCTCAGTCAGCTTCTTCATTTATAAAATAGGGCACTGCCCAGTGCCTGCCTAGCAAGACTCTGGGAATCATTAGATGCCACAGTGCAAATCCTGGTTTGGGGCAATACATGGCACATTTTCATATTACTGGGGGAACGGGGAACTGGGAGGAGAAAGAGGGACATTACTGCCCCTCAATGCTGCTTCTCCAGGGCACAAGAGATACCACAGGGGCCAGGGATGCATGCTTCGCATGTGTGTGGAACCCGTTTGTTCCCCAATGCTGATTGCCCTCTGACCACTGCCAGATGTAACCCTGAAGGTGCCCCAAGCTCTGCCAGTATGCCATCGTGGTCTTCAGCTCTGCAGGCCAGAGCATTGGACCTCCCCAGCTTTTGAGTAGAATATAGAGGTGTGCCCCCAGCCCTACTCTTTGAACTCTGAAGGCCTGAAAACAAAAGAAATGAAAGAGCTCTTTCAGGAACTCAGCTTAAAGGCAGAAGAAGGGTCAGAGAACTAGTACAGAGGTAAGACACTGGCCTTCCTTGTGGTTGACCCGTTTCAATCCCTAGTACCCAGTATGTTCCCCTGAGCATCATCAGGGGTGACCCATGAAAAATAAAATTTAAGTTTTTTAAAAGGAGTGGGAAAAGTGAATCTTTAATGTTGCTGCAATATTTATACAAATAGATAAATTGATTGACTGATTGATTGATTGATTGGAGGTTGCACCCAGTGGTGCTCAGGGTTTACTCCTGGCTCTGTGCTGAGGGATAACGCCTCGCAGGCTTATGGGACCATGTGGGATGCTAGGGATAGAACCTGGGTCTGCATGTGCAAGACAAATATCCTACCCACTGTTCAATTGCTCCAGCCCCAAGAGAGAAGCTTTTGTCGGGAGGAGGTACACCCAGTGATGCTCAAGGGTTACTCCTGGCTCTGTATTCAGCAATTACTCCTGTTGGTGCTTGGAAGAACATACAGGATTCCAGGGATTAATCTTGGGTCAGCTGCATGGAAGCAAAGCGCCCTACCCACTGTACTATCTCTCTGGCCCCAAGTGCTGCTGCAATCTTTGCATATCTTTTCTCTTTGTCTTTCTTCATCTCCCCTATATTTCTTCACCTTCACTCCATCTCTCTAGCCTCTCTGACACTCTCCTCCTTTTTTTTTTCTTTTGACTTTTTGGGTCACACCCAGCGATGCACAGGGCTTACTCCTGGCTCATGCACTCAGGAATTACTCCTGGTGGTGCTCAGGGGACCATATGGGATGCTGGGAATCAAACCCAGGTTGGCCACGTGCAAGGCAAACGCCCTACCCGCTGTGCTATCGCTCCAGTCCTGACACTCTCCTCTTGCCTCTCTGTTTCTCCCTTCTAGCTCTCTTTACATTGCCTTCCCACATTTCTCTCCTCTCTGTCTCTCTTCCATCTCTCATTATGCTTCTGTCATTGCCTCCATCCTGCCTTTGGACCACTCCCTGCCTCCCATTTTCTTCCTCTCCTTGTCTCCCTGCATCCCTGCTGTCTCAGACTGATTCCCTAAGTAGCGCACCTTTGATCAGTTTCTCTCGTCTCACAGCTGCTGCCTCCCTTCCCCGTAGCTGTCTGCTCTGTTCTGCCTTAGCCTCTGTCCCTCCTTTGTTCCACACAGCTCACCATTCTGGCCTCCACAGTCTTCATCACTGCCATGCTGTAACCCATCTCCGGGTATCTCGGGGAGACTGTGTTTCAGTGTTTCCATCTTCTGCACTGCCCTTGCAGGCTGCTGAGAGCATGTTCTTCCCACAGCCTGTCTCTGTGCGCTGCAGCTTCTTTTGGGTTTATTTCTGTCTCTGCGTGCATGCGTGTACGTGCATGCGTGTGTGTGCGCGTGTGTGCATGTGTCTCTCTGCCTAAGGATTCAGCCCAGGACCACCCTATACATAGCCGGTACTCTTCCATTGAGCCTGCTCCCCAACCCTCTCCCTCTTTTTATGCATCATCGTCCAGCTGCGGACTCAGCAGTTATTCCCCACTGACCCCATTCTTGGCACCGCGGTGTCGCAGTGACCAGGGGATTGCACCAGGGGACAGTATGTGCCAGCTCAGGGAGCTTTCCTCCTAGTGGGAGACGGATAACCAGGCAAAGAGCGGACAAACACATGACCACAGCTGTCCGCTCGTCCCACAGAAGAGAGCGTGTGCCGGTCACAGCAGGCCTGTGAGGACAAGTCAGCTCTGCCCTGTACTTTGTCCGATGATTCCCTATTCCTGTTTGGGGTCTGTGGTTCACGCGAGAAGCCAGACTAGAGCATTTGTTCCATTTGTCATTCCATCTCTCACCAGGAACCAGGCTGGGGGTTACAGGGGGGAGAGGAGAGAAATCCCAGCCTACACAGGATCATCATTTAAAGCAAGACAAGTTTTTCTGCTAGAGTCAGGAATGAGCCATCACCTGACACCCCAAAAAGGTTAAGGAAGTCCCCCACCTCCCCTCTTCTACCTCTGCTTGTGTTTGGCATGCACAGAGTCAAAAGCTAGGATCGGGTGAAAAGCTATGCAACCCTTATGTTTAAAAAAAATTTTTTTAAGGGACTGGAGAGATAGCACAGCCAGTAGGGCGTTTGCCTTGCATGCAGCTGGGTTTGAGTCCCAGCATCCCATATGGTCCCCAAGCACCTCCAGGAGTAATTCCTGAGTGCAAAGCCAGGAGTAACCCCTGAGCATCACCGGGTGTGACCCAAAACACACACAAAAAAATTTTAAATGGGGACATTGGTGAGGCTGGCATGATAGTATAGTGGGTAGGGCACTTGACTTGCATGCAGCTGACCTGGATTCAGTCCACCATATTCAGCACCTCATATGGTCCCCAAGCACTGCCAGGAGTGATCCCTGAATGCAGAACTAGGAATTAACCCTTAGCATCATTGGGTGTGGCAAAAAAAAAACGAAACAAAAATGGGCACCCTAGGGGAACTAAAGAGATTGTAGAGCAAGTAGGGTACTTGACTTGTATGCGGCCAACCCAGGTTTGATCACTGGAAACCCATATGGCTCTCTGAACCTCACCAGGAATAGGTCTTGAGCACTGCCAGGTGTGGTTCAAAATTAAAAATAATAATAGGGCCAGAGAGATTGTATAGCAGGTAGGGTGTTTGCCTTGCATGCAGCTGACCTGAGTTTGATCCCAGGCACAGAGGCAGGAGTAAGCCCTGAGCACTGCCAGGTGAAACCCCAATCCCTGCTTCCACCAAATGGGAATAGCACTGTTGTCCCATTGTTCATTGATTTGCTCGAGCTGGCACCAGTAACATCCCCATTGTGAGACTTGTTGTTACTATTTTTGGCATATCGAATATGCCACGGGTAGCTTGCCAGACTCTGCCGTGTGGGCGGGATACTCTCGATAGCTTGCTGGGCTCTCCAAGAGGGACAGAAGAATTGAATCTGGGTCGGCCACGTGCAAGGCAAATGCCCTACCCACCATGCTATCACTCCAGTTCAACAAATGGGAATATTTTTTTTTAATTTATTTATTTTTAATTAGAGAATCACCGTGAGGGTACAGTTACAGATTTATACACTTTTGTGCTCATACTTCCCTCATACAAAGTTTGGGAACCCATCCCTTCACCAGTGCCCATTCTCCACCACCCGTAAACCCAGTGTCCCTCCCACCCTCCCCAATCCCATCTCCCCCCCACCCCACCCTGCCACTGTGGCAAGGCATTCCCTTCTGTTTTCTCTCTCTAATTAGCTGTTGTGGTTTGCAATAAAGGTGTTGAGTGGCCGCTGTGCTCAGTCTCTAGCCCTCATTCAGCCCGCAACTCCCTTCCCCCACATGGCCTTCGACTACAATGTAGTTGGTGATCGCTTCTCTGAGTTGACCTTTCCCCGGAACGTGAGGCCAGCCTCGAAGCCATGGAGTCAACCTCCTGGTACTTATTTCTACAGTTCTTGGGTGTTAGTCTCCCACTCTGTTATTCTATATACCATAGATGAGTGCAATCTTTCTATGTCTGTCTCTCTCTTTCTGACTCATTTCACTCAGCATGAAACTTTTCATGCCCATCCACTTGACTACAAAATTCTTGACCTCCTTTTTTCTAACAGCTGCATAGTATTCCATTGTATAGATGTACCAAAGTTTCCTCAACCAGTCATCCGTTCTGGGGCATTCGGGTTTTTTCCAGATTCTGGCTATTGTAAACAGTGCTGCGATGAACATACATGTGCAGATGTTGTTTCGATTGTACTTTTTTGCCTCTCTGGGATATATTCCCAGCAGTGGTATTGCTGGGTCAAATGGGAATTCAATATCTAATTTTTTGAGAGTCGTCCAAATTGTTTTCCAGAAGGGCTGAACCAGTCGGCATTCCCACCAGCAGTGAAGAAGGGTCCCTTTCTCCCCACATCCTCTCCAACAGCGGTTGCTTTTGTTCTTTTGGATGTGTGCTAGTCTCTGTGGTGTGAGGTGGTATCTCAAAGTTGTTTTGATCTGCATCTCTCTGATGATTAGTGATGCAGAGCACTTTTTCATGTGCCTTTTGGCCATTCGTATTTCTTCCTTGGTAAAGTTTCTGTTCATTTCTTCGCCCCATTTTTTGATGGGGTTGGATGTTTTCTTCTTGTAGAGTTCAACCAGTGCTTTATATACCATTGATATCAACCCCTTATCTGATGGGTATTGTGTAAATATCCTTTCCCATTCTGTGGATAGTCTTTGTATTCTGGTCACTGTATCTCTTGCGGTGCAGAAGCTTTTTAGTTTAATGTAGTCCCATTTGTTGATCTCTGTTTTTACTAGATTGCTTAGTTCCGTGTCACCTTTGAAGATACCTTTATCTTCAATATCGTGGAGGGTTTCGCCGACCTTGTCTTCAATGTACCTTATGGTTTGTGGTCTAATGTTGAGGTCTTTAATCCATTTGGATCTGACTTTTGTGCATGGTGTCAGGTCAAGGTCTAAACCCATTTTTTTGCATGTGGTTGTCCAGTTGTGCCAGCACCAACAAATGGGAATATTTAATATAAATCATAGGGGCCAATGAGATAGCTTAAAGGGTTAGTTTGCATGTTTTGCATGTGGGAGACCTGAATCTCATCCCTGGCATTGTGACCCCAAAACCAGAAAAAAAAAAGAAAAGAAAACTCAGAGTGTTCAACTTTGTTCTCTCACTTTTTCTGCTGGGCTAGGATCAAACTCCTGTCTCACACAGCTAAGATGTGCTTTATTGCTGAACCCATTCCAGCCCTGCAGCCTCTTCTCTCTCTCTCTCTCTCTCTCTCTCTCTCTCTCTCTCTCTCTCTCTCTCTCTCTCTCTCTCTCTCTCTGGTATTTCAGCCACACCTGGCTGTGCTCAGGGCTTGTTCCTGACTCTGTACTCAGGGATCGCTCTTGGCAGGGCTCAGAGGACCATGAGGGATGCTAGGGTTGAACCGTGTGGGTTGTGTGCAAGGCAAGTACCTTAGCTGCTGTACTCTCTCCAGCCCCTGTCCACCTTCTTTTGAAAGAGAGGAAATAGTCATAACTTGACGAGCTGGTGCCACTGGGCTTGTTCCCACACAGCGGGCTAGAGCTAAGTCCATGCTGTCCCCCTCGATGGGGTTTTTGCCTTTAGGGCCCCTAGGCCCCTCGAGATCCTTCTTGTCCCTGCATGAAGGCCAACATCAAGCTGCCCCATGGCACTGCAGAGCTGAGATTGGGGAGCTGTTGTACTGACACTACCAAGAGCAGGAGGAAAGACACAGCAACGGAGCTGGCTATGAGTTTTCTGTCCTTGCGTCCCTGTAACGGGAGCCCACACATGGAGCCGCGCACACATGCCCAGCCCGCATCTCCTCCCTGCCTGCTGGATGCTGCCCGCTCCTTAGCCCTTTCCCAGTGGGGCCCCAAGGCCATCACCATGCTGCCCCTGCACCCCCCACACCCCAAGTCCCTTCCTCCCGGGGTCAAGGGCCAGCTCCCTGCTAGTCCACCCCCTTCTCTGCTAGCAGTGGGGAGCTCCCTGCAGCTTCTCTGAGGGAGCCCAGTGACCATCTCTCTCTTGCTGTTATTTCCCGTTGTCCCAGAGCGGGGGTTGGAAATCTAGTAGGAGCAGCAAGCCATGCTGTGACCCCCACCTGGACGCAGAGGAAAGGGCGAAGTCAGTCCCCCTGCTTGAGAACCAGGTTCCACTGGCAGCCTAGGCCCACACACCTGGAGGCCAGGACAGAAGGCCAAGTCAGCCCAGTGGGGCCAGCATAGGGGATTGAGGGGCAGGAACATTTAGGACAAGTGACCCGAGCAAGAGACAAGGATCCAGGTGTTGTTGTATGACTCAGAGACACAGGAGGAGGCAGTTCTCGGTCATTCTCACAGACTTTTACTGGTGCTTGCTGAGTGGCGGGAAGAAAGGCAGGTGGGAGAGAGGGTGAGAGGTGGGAAGTGGCAGGCAGCAGCCGAGCGTGGATGACTCTAGACTCATGCTGGCTGAGGTGCGAGCAGAAGGACCTGCAGGCCCCACTCTGGGCACCTGCCTTGGGCCTGCCAAGACCCTTCGGCCATGGGCAGGGGGTCAGCCAGGCAGGACCCCTGCCTGTTCTCTGTTGAGCATGGACAAGCTCTGCACACATCTCTCATGTTCACGCCGACACCCTGGAACACAGTTCCCACTTCCATACCGCATGGGCACGCACCATGCTTCAGGCACACAGGCCCGACCCCGAGATCCGCTGGGAGCTGGTGGGGGTGCGGCCCGCATCCGGTTCTCACTCGCCCCACTCGACAGAGACCGGGAAGAGCCGCTGGCAACCTTCAGAGGGTTCTGGGCAGCGGGTTAGGTCAATCTCTTCCCACAGGAGAAAGATATAAAAGCAAACAGAACACTTTTTATTTGGGTTTGGGGGCCACACCTGGCGGTGCTTGGGGGCTCCTCCTGGCAGTACTCAGGGACCCGTGAGGTGCAGGGGACCAGACCCCGGCCCCCGCATACAGAGTATGTGCTTGGGTTCTCTGAGCTCTTTCTCTGGCTCAAAGGGACATTTCTTTTTTTTCTTTTTGGGTCACACCCGGTGATGCACAGGGGTCAGCAAGGGTCACTCCTGGCTCTGCACTCAGGAATTACCCCTGGCGGTGCTCAGGGGACCATATGGGATGCTGGGAATTGAACCCAGGTTGGTCGTGTGCAAGGCAAATGCCCGCTCCGCTGTGCTATCGCTCCAGCCCCAAGGGGACATTTCTTATGGCTTTTGCTTCAGAACCTCGAAGGGGCTCTCTGAGGGGAAGGGCCAGTGAGGCAGACCTCACCTCCTTGACTTGGCCACACGAGTACTGGCAGAGCTGCCTGGGCTAAGGGTCCTACTTAAGCTTGGGGGCGGCCCTTTTTCACTGTGTGATCTGCACCGTTTCATGGCCGCACCCTCATGATTAAGTAACTCTAAGTGGCAGGGGCTGTTACTGCCCACGTGGCCCAAACTCAGGCATCATCACCTTTATCGTCCAGATAAAGTGTGTGTGTGTGTGTGTGTGTGTGTGTGTGTGTGTATGTGTGTGTGTAAAGCGGTGGGGGTGTTGGGGGCTCTAAGTTCTGTTCTTCCCCTCCAGACCTCCCTGCTACAGGGAATTTGAGACTCTGGGAACTCAGGGTAGGTAGGGGGTCAGGAGATCGTTGGAAGCCTCAGTTTCTCAGGGGGAGCTCTGGGGCCCCACTTCCGTTGGGATCCGCACAGGTGGCTGGGAGTGACTCAGTCCAGAGGTCGCCGTGCTGTCTGGGCCTGAGGGGTGCAGCTGGTGGCCCTGTGCTTGCAGGAGAGGCTCCGGCTTGCCCAGGACAAATAGAGGTGCCTAGAGGCTGCATCCATCCCCGTGGGAGACACACTCAGGATCTTTACTGGGGGACATGGCTGTCCCCATCCTCACGGCCCCAGAGCCCCGAGTACCCACCGATTACTTCTCAGAGCCTGGGGACACTGGGAACAGCCGCAAAGCAGGGCTGGGACTTAGCGGGAGAGCATTTGCCCTGCACCTCTGAGGCCCAGGGTTCCAGCCCTGGCACCACAAAATAAAAGCCCCCAAATCTTTTTTTAAAAAAAATTTGGGCCACACCTGGCAATGCTCAGGGGCTACTCCTGGCTCTGTGTTCAGTAATCACTCCTGGTGAGCTCGGGGGAACCACATGCGGCACCGGGGATCGAACCCTGGTCGGTCATATGCAGAGCAAGCACCCGCCCCACTGTCCTGTGGCTCCAGCCCTGAATGCTGACCCAGTTGAGAAGACGAGCAAGACCTCCTGCTAGAACCCTGCCCCGCAGGGCTCCCTGGCCTGTTCCTCCCCGCCTCGGCCCTGCTAAGGGCCCTGGAGACTGTCCCCAGCTCCCACAGTAGCCGTCGGGGACAGTTCTAATGGCCCCTTTCCGTGTCCTGGGGGCCTGGAGCAGCACGATCGGCACGGTTGAGGAGGGCTTGAGTTTTTTTGGTCAGGTCATAAACAGAGAAGGAGAGAGAGGGGGCAGAATGGAGACACCCATGGGGCCGGCACCCCAGTTTTGCCGTCCTTGGGGGTTGGACCTTCCCTAACAGACGCAGGTGGTGGAGCTGCAGGCAGAGGCCGGGAGGTCTGGTGGGAAGGCTGTCCATTACCAGGGAGATCTAGTGCAGTCCTGGAAGGCTGCAGGGGGCACTGGACAAGGGCACACACCCCAGGTGACAGTGAGGGCAAGATATCACTTCCTGCCCCACCTCGAGGAGCCCAGACGATAAGCAGAAAGAGGCTACTTGGTGTCCCTCCCCAGAGGCTCTTCTCTCAGGGTCGCAGAAAATTGCTGCCCACCAGTGTCCAGGGCCAAGAGGCTCTTGGCCTCAGAGCAGCTTCCTGGCTTCCCTTCCTCCAGCAGGGACCACCCCCGTCCCAGGCGGGGCCACTCTAGGACAGGATTCAGGCGAGTCCTGATTTATTGTCTGTGAATCTACTTCCTGGGGCCTCCATCTGCCGCTCTGGACTAAAGGTAGGGCTGGCAGAGAGCGCAGCAGGCAGGATCACCTTGCTTGCAACCCACCTGGATCCCCAGCACCACATAGGGTCCCTTGCGTCCCACCAGTTGTGACCCCAGAGCACAGCTGAATGTGACATCAAGGATGACAGCAACTACCAAACTCCTGGGTTGTCATTTCATGACAATGGAAAGCAACGGGCCATGCTATGGAGCCAGAATGGCAGGGCGTGAGCAGGCAGCGGGGGAGGGTGGTGGTGGTGGTGGAGGGTGCTGGGCCCCACCCAGGGGGCACCCTGCTCCCATTCATGCCTTTCATCCTTATACAACTGACCCTCACAGCGTGCCCATCGGAGCTCTAATTCCCAGGGAGGCTGCACCCCATAGGCTCCATCACCTCCAGACTACAGGAGGGAAGCAGCAGCGCCCTCTTGGGCTGGTGTGGGGGACAACACGGGCTCTGAGCCAGCAACCTCAACAACGTGGCCGGCTCTCTGTAGGGTGCTTGCTAGCCTCTTCACCACTGTGTTCCTCGTTATCAGCGGGCGTAAGACCCTTTTTTTTTTTTGTGGGCGGGATTGGGGGGAAGAAGGGGGAAGTTTACCAGACAAGATTTATTGGTTTTTGGGGCTGGAGCGATAGCACAGTGGGCTAAGCATTTATTTGCCTTGCAGGCGGCCAACCTGGATTTGATTTCCACAATCCCATATGGTCCCCGAGCACCTCCAGGAGTAATTGCTGACTGCAGAGCCAGGAGTAACTCCTGAGCATCGCCGGGTGTGACCCAAAAAGAAAAAAAATTAGTTTTTTTTTTTTTTCCTGGTTTGGGGGCCATATTTAGCAGTGCAGGGGTTACTCCTGGTTCTGTGCTCAGCAATTATTCCTGGTGCCCTGGTGCTGTTTGGGAGACCATATGGGATGCCAGGGATCAAACCTGGGCCAGCCGTGTGCAAGGCAAATGCCCTACCTGCTGTACATATTGCTCCAGCCCACCAGGTGAGGTTTGAACAAAATGAAGACCCCTGCTCCCCTCAAGGTCAGAGAGAAGACCTGGAGTCCTTGTGCTTAGCAGGCACTCAGCCCCTGGAAGCCACTGAGGGCCTCCACTCCTCCCCCCACATACCAGCTGCTCAGTGGGCACTGAGGCCCGCTGTGGGTACCTGCCTTTCCCCAAATTTCACTGTAAAACTCTTTGGTTTTGGGGCCACACCCGGTGATGCTCAGGGCTTACTCCTGGTGGTCCTCTGGGGACCTTATGAGATTCTGCAGACTGAACCTGGGTCTGCTGCTTGCAAGAAGCACCCTACCTGCTACACTATTACTCTGGTTTCTTACTATAAAAATTTCTAGTGAAGAGAAATAGTTGTGTATACTTTTAAAAAAAAAAATGTTTCTTGGGGCTTGGGAGATGGCTCAAAGCCCTGGCAGCTAGGCCTGACCCCCAGCACTACACGGTTCGCTTGTTTGCTTTCCAATATCTGAATGCTGCAGAGTCCTGGGAGAGGAGGTGTGCGGGTGGTGCTCACTGATGCGTGGAAAGCTGGAACCTGGGCCTGGGCCCGCCCCTTCCCGTCCTCCGTAGTTGATTCCCAAATCCTGGATCTGACTTGGGGCCCGAGGGGCTCTGGGGAATCACCTTGAGTCCTGAACTCCGGAGAGACCCTCACAGTGGGGTGCTGGGGGGCAGAGGCTCAGAGTGGGGGCTAGGAGAAGGTCAGGATCAGATAAACAGAAGGGAGGAGGCCCGCTTCCAGGTGTCGTACAGAACCCAACTATTTGCCGGGAGCCGAGGGAGCTTTCCCTGGCCCTCTGCCCCTCCCAACACATCACTCAGAAGAGTAAGGTGGGGTCCTGGATGTGGCAGAAACTCCGTCCTGCCTCTTCTGAAGCTCAAAGCAGGCGCATGGAGCTACGACTGACATGCTAGAAGGGGCATCCCCCTGCCAGGAGGAAAATGGATTTATTGCTTTATAAAAAGTCTGGAAACAAAAAAAACCACCATCAACCTAAAAAATAGACCGTCCCCACTCAGGGCTCCTGAGAAGTCCGGGTGGGGTTCTGTGGGTGGTGGGGGTGTGTAGGGGCAGACGGAGGAGGGGGCCTCTCCCCTGTAAACAGCCCCGGTGTGCTGGCGGGACCAGGCAGCAGGGGGCGCTGTGGCCCTACAGCTGGGACCCTCTGCGTGACGCAAGCCCGCCGCAGGCCTGGCTGGCTCCGGGGCGTCTCCCAAGAATACAGACAGGCACCCAGAGCCCACATCCGACCCCGACCCACCCCACACACGTCACGCGCACACACACTCGCTCCCTTTCTCTCCTAGGTCCTGACACACCCGCCCCGGCCTGAACTTCCCCTTCTCTCAGCCGCCACCTTCTTTGCACCCGCCAAAAACATCTGTGTGTGAGGGTCGCCCTGTTGGTGCCCTTTAATTCCCTTCAGGTCACAAAGCTGGCGAGCATGGCAGTGGGGACTGGGCCCTCCTCTGGCTGTGCGGGGAGGCCTGGGGGTGCTGCCCAGCTTGGCCCAGGCCTCCTGGGCCCTGTGAGTGACCACCCAACCCGGGCTCCCTTCCCCTCGCAGGCCCCCGGGGTCTTCTCCATAGTCCCTGTGGGAGAGGCCCCAGACACAGGAATGACAAAGGAGTTAGCACCAACGGCAGGAAGCAGGGCCTTCCTTCCTCAGCAAACTCCTCCACGGGGCAGGGGAGGAGGCGAGGGGCCAGGCCAGGGGGTGCAGACAGTACAGGCCTTTGTCCTCAAGCAGGCGTGGCTGGAGGGCATGCAGCTGAGGGACAGGTGGCAGCACCCGGGCCCTGGAGGGGCAGGACCTGCCTGCTGGGCGCCTCTAGCTCCTCCCGCAGGTACCGGGGAGGCATCCCAAGGACCCTGAGGGTGCCAGGGCACAGCCCGGGGCTGCTCCGTCCACGCTCTGTCCAGGCCTCTCCCTGTCCTTCCAACGCAGAGCTCCCAGGCAAGGCTGGGGGCCAGGGAGGGAGCGCGGACACCCCCTCGGTGAAGGAAAGTCCCTGGAGGTGCGTGTGGGGTCCTCTGAGGTGGGGCGGAGGACCAGAGTCAGTCACCGGAGCAGGGTGGGAGGCCCCGGCGCGGAGTGCTGGGCGCTACACGAAGGCCTCCTGGTTGGATGAACCGTTGATCTTCATGAAGAGCTTGTCGTTCTCCCTCTTCTGCTGCAGCTGCCTCTCCAGCTGGCGCCGGTAGCAGATGAGGTAGAGGGGGAGGCAGAAGCCCAGCAAGCTCAGGCCCAGCAGCCCCACGTTGACCTGGGGGAGAGCAGGGCTGAGAAACCAGGCCGGGAGGGGGCCAGCGCAGGGCAGCGGCACCTCACGCTCAGGGTCAGGGGGAAGGAAGGTGACAGGGCAGGAGAGGGTCCAACAGGAAGTTCCCAACAGTCCCCCAGGCCCCGGAGTCAACATTCCAGCGGCAGAATTCCCCTGTCCCCGCCACCCTCGGGGCTGGGCCCTCAGCCCCACTGATCTGAATCTAAAGGGTGGAGCGGGAGGGCGCCGCCTCTGCTGTTGACCCTGCAGACAGGTGGCTGAGTGGACCCTCCTGGGGCCGCCGCCCCCCGACCACTCTAGCTGTGCGCCCCCGGGGCCCTAGCTGCCAGCGTGCCCTCCCACAGCCATCCCTTCTTACCCACAGAGGGTCTCCCTGGAGGGGACCCATCATGGCCAGAAACAGGGGCTGCTGCAGGAGGGCGAAGAGCGCACTGACCAGAGACTGCAGACCTGTGAGACTGCCGAACTGCGTGGAGGGGTACCTGCGGGCGGGAGAGGACCATGGCTACACTCTGCTCCCCTGCCTCAGCCCGGCCCGAGGGGAGGGACGGACCCAAACACGCCCTTGGAGGACTTCCAGTGCTGCAAAATGACTTTCCTCTGTGGGCCCGTAAGAGGGCGGGGGAGGGGGAAGCCACAGATCAGGTGTGCCCAGGACCCAGGGGTGCCTGGCCAAGCTGGGTGGGAGATCGGGGTCTGCAGCTCGTGGAACAGGCCCCGGGAGCAGGTGGGAGGCTGGGCCCTGGTTCCACTGAGCGGTCCATGGAGCACATTGTGTAATCCCGGAAACTCAGCATCACACTCTCTCTCGGCCAACTCCCCCAAACCCTGCCAGAGCAGCCGCCACTTCCTCCAGGCAGGCGGGTGTGGTGGTGGTGGGGGGGAAAAGGGGCCAGGCAGACCTAAGATGAACCCCACGCAGGCGATGCGGCTGGAGGGGCACAGAGTTTTAGCAAAATCTCCGCCAGCAACTCCCGGGCATTGCCCCCCAGCTGGGCGACACACTGACTGGCAGGTCAGCCAGAGAGACTGAGGCGGGGTCTGGGTCCTGGCAGGGGAGCTGAGACCCGGCAAGGGAAGGAGGAACGGCTAGGTTTCCCCCGAGGCCTCTGAGACGGAGGCAGGGGCTGAGATGGTCGGAAAAACCACACTGTGAGTGCGCCGTCCCGTCCCTCCTGGGCCCAGGCTGAGCACACGTGGGTGAACCCTACACTGAGCTCTGGTAGCTGAGCTTCCGGGCGGCTGGGGGCGGGGCTGGGACACGGCTCAGCAGCTGCCCCGGAACCTAATGAACTGCATGAACTGCGCAGGGCACTAATGTGGCTGGGGGAGCTGACTTCGTGCTCAACGCCAAGGCTGTGGGCACCCAACTGTTGAACCCCGGCCCGGAGGGCCGCCCGCCTCCCAGAAGTTCCCCATGTGAGAAAATGAACCGGAAGAGGGCAGGTAGCTGGGCCCCCAGCCCCACCCCTACCCGTCATTCCCTTGCCCGCCCCCAGCTGTGGCCACGCCACACCCGGACTTACACAGCAGCATACAGGCCTCCGATGGAGGAGTGGATGAAGCCTCGCACGATGGTGTGCAGGATGAAGGAGAGGATCTGGGGGGGCAGAGAGGACTATGAGGCCCCTTCCCTGGTGTCCCTGTCCCCGCTTCCTGGGCCCCAAGCATCATGCACTGGAGACCCGTGACTGGCTCTACCAGCCCCCACAGGCCAACTCCTAAATTTCCAGGAACACTGTAAACCTTTGTCCTCACCCAAAGGAACTCTGATCTGTGGCTTTGCCAAAAGAGACACAAGCTATGGCAGCCAGCCACCAAGTGTCCTTGTATTGGGACTTGCGTTTCCTGAATCTAACCATACCTCTGGGCACTAGTTCTGCATGTCAACACAAACTCATCAGGGCCCGGGGCTCCACACGGTTTTGTGCCTGTAATTTATCCCGCGGGGGCCAGGCGCAATGCTCGGCACACACGAGTGGTGGGTCTGATCCTGGCATCACCGAGTTCCCCGAGCACTGCTGGGAGCGACCCCAAGCCGCCAACCCAAACAAATACATCCAACGAGAAATCACACCCCAGCTTTCAATAGTGAGTGCCAAAACAGAGCTCAAGTCAAATTTCTTGGGTGGGTGCGTGCATGCGTTGTGTGTGTGCGTGTGTGTGCACACACATGCGCTTAAGGCAAGTGCTCTACTGCTGAGCCCTCCCTGGCCCGAGTCAGAGTTCTCTGCAGTAACAGGAGCAGAAGATGCCCAGGCCCACAGTGGAGTCTCTCCAGCCGTGCTTATGGTTTTCTGGGTAGCAAGTATATGGTGAAAATAACCCGCAGATGGTGTGTGGCAATGCATCTCTTTCACACTGGCATCACCCTCAGTGGCATCACCCGGGCTGCAATTTTCACAACAAGAGCCTTTACACCAGGGAAATGGGTGAACACCGAAAACCAGGTCTCCCTTCCGACCCCAAGCCCGCCCCTGTCCTTCCCCGGCCCCCAGCTGCCAAAGAAGTGTCTGCGGAGCGTTGGTAGGAGGCCACGCTCTGTGACCCTGTCTGCTCTTGCTAAGGGAGCGCTGTGCCCAGAGGTCCCCCTGCCAGGTTCCCTGGGGCGCACGGGCAGTGGCGGTCCTTCCTTGCCCCCGCTCTCAAGGGCGGAAGTCTCCGGTCTCTTGAGAAGGCTGGTGTGGCTGCTCAGAAAGCCGAGACGCAAATGCTGAGGGTTCCTGAGAGGCTCAAGAGCAGCTGCTTGGCCACAGGCCCCTCTGCCTTCTGCAAACAGGCCTGCCTCCTGCTCAGTGGCTGGACCCACTCCCAAGAATGTGGGCAGCGGCGGGCCCTGGGCTCCACTCCCTGGTGGTGAAGGAGGGCTGGGCCCGGGCGTGCGTGCTCGCATCGTAGGCCCCTGCCCTTCCAGCACGGGCCCCGCTGCCTGTCCACAGCTTTGCTTTCTATGTGAACTGAAAACAAAACAGCAATTGACAACGCTGCCGGAGCATTGTTCCTCAACCGCCCAGCAGGGTCAGGACAGGGAGGAGCAAGGCACCAGGGATGCAAGATCACTCCCAGCTGGCACGTGGGTAGGCCCAGTGGTTTTCTCAGGTCTGCATACAATCACGAGAGTGCTGTGCTGGGAAACATCCGGGTTTGAACATTCGTCAGCACGTGGCCACTTGGGAAAGCACAAGGGCTCTCGCTTTCCTCCTTGACCTGGCTCAAGATATGGTCGGCTGGGGATGCAACCCAGGACTCACACGTACAAGGCGTGTGGCACCACTGAGTCACATGCCTGGCCTCCCCAGACACCCTAATAGACTTGAGCAACACCCATCTGGAAGTGGGTCCCTCCTAAGCTTGGAGACTCAGAACAGTTTTATGACCCTAAGGATGGAGCCAGGCAGGTAACAAAAATTTGCCTTGCTTGTAATGTCGTTTCCAAAGCCTCAAGTCTGGCACCGAGCGAGCAGGCTTTGAACCCACACACCAAGCACGCGTCACGGTCTCTCCCCAGTCTCTGACAGAGCGACATTCTGGGAACCGAGAGGCTGAGAGTCCCAGCAACAGCGCAGACTGGCCCAATCTCTGGGCACTACCTCGCTTAGCTATCTGACTCAATGTCAATCAAGCAGCCACATGACTAGCCCAAAGGGTCGTCCTGGAAATGATTTGATGCTGGTGTTCACAGTATAGAAGATGTTTGAAAGACCAAGAAGAATCTGCCTTCAGATTGTCTTCACAGTCATAGTCCTTTTTTTTTTTTTTACTTTTGGGCCACACCCAGTGGTGCTCAGGGTTTTTACTCTGGGCTCTGCCCTCAGGGATCATTCCCGGCAGTGCTCAGGGGACCCACCATATGGGATGCCAGGGACTGAACTTAGTCTAGTCACCTACATGCAAGGCAAGTTTTCTTTCTTTCTCTTTCTCTTTCTCTTTCTCTTTCTCTCTCCTCTCTCTCCTCTCTCTCTCTCCTCTCCCCCCTCTCTCTCTCTCCCCCCCCCCCTCTCTCTCTCTCTCTCTCTCTCCTCTCTCTCTCTCTCTCTCTCTCTCTCTCTGATTGGCTCCCAGGATAAACACATCAGGCCTCGAGTTCATTTGTCCCCCAGCTGAACTCTTCCTCTCCCATACCCACCTGGAGAGGCAGGTTGGGAATGAGACAGGTCACCCCAAAGCCCACAAGCAGCACATTCGTGAAGGCGAAGGCGCGCATGGCGTTGGTGACCTTCTGGATCTGCCGGTCCCGCTTCTTCTTCTCTGGGTTTCTGTGGAGACACATCACACGCTGGAGCCGGGGGTGTGGATGGGCTCATGGAGCATCCGGTCCTCAGCAGCACAGCCGGAGGAAGGAGGGGGCACACTCAGACTGCCCAAGCACACTGGAAGGGTGTTACGGCCTAGGCAGCACCGGTCCACCCCCCACCCCACCCCTGCCAAGTGTTGGGCGTGAGTCTCACAAGGGGCCCATCTCTCCAGCAGAAGGCGGGATCCGCGCACTGCAGGGAGGAGCGAGCTCAGAGCAGAGGGAAGGGGCCGGAGCAGGCCTGAGCCAGGACATGGCAGAGCCTGGCTTCACTTTTGGCTCTGGCTACACCTACATCCTGCAGGGAGCTGACAAGATGCCCGATCAGGGAGTGGGGGCTTCTCCCCTCGGGCAGCGGGGCTCTGGTGGCAGGGGAGGAGGGAAGAGTATGCAGCAGATGGAAACGGAACTGGGATGGGCACAAATAACCTCCCGGTGGCAGGACCTGACCTAGATAACAGAGTATTCACTGTAATTATTTCCTTGTGAATTCACTACTACTGATTCTAGTCTCACCACCCACATCGACACCCCACAGACAACTGTAGGACACCCAAGAACGAACGCCAAGTGTTGGGAAGTGAGCAGATAGCCCGAGGCCCACGGCTTTCTCCCCAGCGATTGCAGGCAAGCCACTGAAAGGCCAAGGGTCAGTTTCCTCGCCTGGAAAATGGGTACATTGACATGCGCCCCATCAGGGAGTGAGGAGGCTGAAGTGAGGTACTGTGCACGGGACATCTGAAGCGCTTGGAGCGACGCCTCACACAAACAACAGAAGCTCATTAGATGGGGTGGGGTCAGAGAGGACGGCTCTGGAGTCATCCTCTGATCTGAGCCCAGCCCTGACATCCTGGAGGACTCAGGGCCTTGAAGACGCCTCAGAATCCTGAGCAGAGCTGGGAGGATACCGGATGCACGGTTAGAGCAGCTTATCACACACAAGGCCGGGAGCCAACCCCCAAGGGATTTCACACCCCTTGTGCCGCCACCGTGCTGAGAGCCTGTGTGTGGTCCTGCAGGATGGCCCCTGGCCGGGTGGCCGCACACACACCTTGCCCTGCTTTCTCTTTTCTCCCCTCTAGTCTAGGCACTCCAGGGACCTTCCACGGAGAAACAGCGGCCCCTGACCTTGGCTGGAGGCCAGCGGCAGTGTACATGCTTCTCATGCATGAGGCGGTGGTTTAACCCCCGACTCCAAAATCACAAACAAAAAGGAAACGGCCGCCCTGTCTGCTGAGCTCAGGAGGGGGTACTGGGGAGTCCCCTGAGCAGTGCAGGCCACCTGGCTCAACGCCAGGGCTCAGGGACGGGGAGAAGGCCCAAAGGGCTGGAGCGCTGGGTTCAAGCCTGACCCAAATGGTCCCCGTGCATGGCCAGGTATGACCCAAAATAGAAAACAAACAAGAGACAAAGCTGGGCCTGGCAATGCTGCCTACTGGGCAGAGTCGGGGCCACTATGGCCATATCCAGTGACGACTACAGCTGGCAGTACTGAGGGCCAAGGTGGGGTGGAAGTTAAACCTGAGGCCTTGAGCATGTCCATGAGCCTTCTCCACTTGACATTTCATTGATGTTTCAAGCTTTGGGTCACACCCAGTGATGCTCCTGGCTCTGGACTCAGGAATCACTTCTGGCGCTGCTCAGGGGACCATATGGGATGCCAGGGATCGATCCCAGGTCAGCCTTGGGCAAGGCAAATGCCCTATCCGCTATGCTATCACCCCACCCACCCAGTCTCTGCCTGACGGCTCATTTGAGGAACCTGTTTCGCAGGGGGCTGGGGCACGGGCCCTGGCTACGCACTGGTTAGTGTCCTTCTCTTCAGGCTCTTCAGAGCCATCTTCACATTCCTTCATTCTCCAGTCCATGATGTACCCGATGATGGGGGCCGTCAGCAGACACAGCAGCTGGAGCACGCCGAAGATGGACGTGTAGAGGCCAACTGGGGAGGAAGATGGTGTCACGGAGGTGGCCAGGGCTGCGGCGGGCACCGCACTCAGTCTGAGACCCCACGGGTCCCCCCCTGGGCGGGAGTGGCTCCCGCTCTTGACACTATGGGTGATGAGGGGCGCCGTGAGCTTAGTGGTGAAGTCAGCCCCCGAGTCAGGGACAGGCCCCCATTCTCCAAGTCCCTGGCTTGTTTTTATGCCCTGTCTGCCACAGTGGCCTTGCCCGGAAGCTGCAGAAGTCAGGGCCCGGGAATCACCCGGCTCGCAGTGTCTGTGTGGGGTCTGGGCACAATGGGCCATCAGAAGCTGCCTCTGGAAATAGATCTGCAGGGCCCTGTTCCGAGGGGTGCTGACGTAAGGGCTCCCATCTTCAAAGAGCCAGACAATTAGGAAGGGATTTTTCAGGAAAAGAGAAGCTGCAAGCCGACCGCCCCACCCCGTCCGCAGAGGGGAAGAGTGTATGGCGCTCAGGGCATGGCGCCTTCTGGAGGAACAGAGCTGGGCTTGGGGACTGTGTCGCAACATTCCCGGCCATCCCCCGCCCCTGCTTACCAGTGGCCATCACTGCGTCCCGAGAGCCAGGGTGAGAGAGTGGAGAGGAGAAAGGTTAGCAGCAGAGATGGGGAGGCAGGGGACAGAGCAGGAGTGTGGGGCAGCTAGCTCTGGGCCCAGTACACGGGCCTGGTCCCACCAGGATCGACTCAGAGTCCCCAGCCCGCCTGGGGAGGGGGAGCTCCCGGCTTCCGGAGCGGAGGCCCGGGTGCGTCTGCTGTCCTTTTCCTGTCTGCTGGGGCTGCGTCCCAGGAGGGCTGGTGAATCAGACTGAGTGTGGGCTGGGGCTGTGACAGGGAAGCAGTGAGGGTGCAGAGGATCCTGCAAAACCAGAGTGTGCAAGTGTGAGGAAGAGAGAGTGTGTGTGTGTGTATGTATGTGTGTTTGTGGGAGGCGGGGGGACAAAATGACAGTATAGCGGGGAGGGCACCTGCCTTGCACGGGCCTGACCTAGGCTCAATCTCCCGCACCACACATGGCACCATGAACCCTGAGTGCAGGGCCAGGAGGAAACCCTGAGCACTGCTGGATGTGGCCCCAAAACATAGACAAACAAAAAATTGTGTGTGTGTACACACACTGTGTGTTCGTGTGTATGTGTAAGAGTGTGTGTGCTGAATGTGAGTCCCGTCCCAGAAACACTGTCTCTTTCTGCCTTTTTTTTTGGTTTGGTTTTTGGGCCACAGTGGGTGATGCACAGGGTTTACTCCTGACTCTGTGCTCAGGGGACCTTACTGTGGTGCTGGGGATTGGACCCAGGTTGGAGGCACAGATGGCAAGCTCCTTACCCGCTGTACCATCCCTCTGGTCCTCCTCCTGCCACCTCTGAGTGCAGGAGGAACCAAAGCATCTGACAACGTGCCCCCACCCCGGGCCCCATCCCCCAAGGCAGTCTCCCTTCTGTGCCCCCAGCTGAACCCAAAGCACGCGCACTGGGCAGAGGGGCCTCGGTGCTGGCGCAACTATGCAGGATGGGGAAGACCAGTGTCCTGTCAACTGTGAGCTGAAGCTCCTGGGCCTACTTCCTCTATTTCCTCAAAATGACTTTATGAATGTGGGAAACAGTCATAAAAATTCGTCTTAGGTAGCAGAAGATGTTTTTGGAGAACTTGAGTCAAGGTCACGCACGACTCAGTAGCAGTAAATGAGCCGTCCTGAGGTTAGCGACGGCCTCTTTGGGCTTGAGATTTCTTTTCCCTTGAGTTTTGGGGGGAGGCAGCCCATACTCGGTGGTGCTCAGGATCACTCCTGGCGGGGCATTGAGGGACCATATGTGGAACCAGGGAGCAAAGCCAGGTTGGCTGCGTGCAGGCCAAGTGCCTAACCCACTGGATTATCACTGGCCCAGATTCTTTTCCTTTTGAGAAAGCCCTGGCAAAGGAGGCTCTCCTGGCACTGTGTGCCTGGCAGTGCTGGGGGTCAAACCTGTGCTCCGTTAAGCCATCTCCCTGAGATGCTTTTCCCTTTCTGAATCCTATGCTGTGCTCAGGGGGGGCCCAGGTCTCCTCCCAGGGACATGTGGGCCAGACTGTTCAGTGCTACAGGGCCTGAGGATGAAGTGCAACTTGGGTCAATGGCCCCCACAGGACTCCTCAGTGGAGTTCAGGGGCCATCAGGGCTACACCTGGCTCTGCTCGAGGGGCCACGCAGTCCCTGCCACTGAACCAGAGTCCTACACATGCAAAGCATATGCCTCTGTGCTATTTCCCCCGCTCTAGGGCCTGTGGTTTTAATATGCTGCACTGCAGCACATCAGAGCTGCTTTCTGCACAGGATGGTGCTCAGACACTCATAAAAGTTTATTGTTTGTTTTTGCTTTGGGCCACACCCAGCAGGGCTCGGGCCTTACTCCTGGCAGTGCTGGGGGGTTCTATGGGGTGCCGGGGATCAAACTCAGGTCAGCCTTGTGCAAAGCAAATGTCCTACCTCCTATACTATCTCTCCAGCTGCTAAAAAAAAAAGGGGGGGAGGGGGCTGGAGCGATAGCACAGGGGGTAGAGCGTTTGCCTTGCATGCAGTCGACCTGGGTTTGATTCCCAGCATCCCATATGGTCCCCTGAGCACCGCCAAGAGTAATTCCTGAATGCAGAGCCAGGAGTAACCGCTGAGCAACGCCGTGTGACCCAAAAAGCAAAAAAAAAAAAAAAAAAAAAAAAAAAAAAAAAAAAAAAAAAAATTTGTTCTAAAAGGTTTCCCATGGCAGAAAAGTGAGGGTGCTCCACCAGGCTAACTTTGCCCTGGAAGGCTCCCTGGGCCTTCACCATGTCAGAGCTCACTCGGCATTGTGCAAGGCTGGGAGATTCTATCTGCCCGTGTCACAGAGGAGCCGTGCTGCCTGCTTCCTCTATCTGGGTGCTGTCCTGTTTGGGGTTGTCCCTTTAAAGACCGCCTTTGATTTCTCACCATGCTACGGTGCCATTCCCGAGGGGAAAAATAAGCCAACAGGAGAGCGGCACAGCGCAGAGCCTGCCAATAAAAGGGATTTACCGAAAGTGTTTGTCCCGCGCGGGGATGACTAAAGCTGACTCAGGCCAGGCCCTGAGGAAGTACTGACTTTCTTTGTTGAATCAAAACCTCTAATCAGCTGAAGACCTTCCGTGCTGCTCTAGAAAAGCGGCGTGTGGTTTATCAGTTCTGTTTACCCACGCACAAGCCTGGACTGGGGGGCTGCAGAGGAAGGCTCGGCCTTGCCCGCTTCCCGGTCCCGCGGCCGAGGCTCTGCTGGGACGTCCCGCCTCCCGCCCCCCCTCAGGCCAGCCTCCCGTGGGGTTCGTGGTGCCGTCTTTCAACATGCTCTCAGGGGCAGCCTGTCTCGTTCAGTGTTGCTTACCCACACACGTCAGCTGTCCCCTCCGGGCAATGAAACACAGGCACCCGCACCCCAAACACACAGACTCGAGTTCCTCCTCCCCACCCTCGCCAACCGGGAAACAGCGGCCAGGAGAGCCCCGTCCGTCGCGGCCAGGAGGAAACGGCCCCAAACCGTAACTGCTGCCTGAGCTTTGGCCATTTCACGGCCTCCTTCCAGTCAGCAGCCAGTGGACCTGGCCTGGGGCGAGCGGGAGTGACCGCTGTTCTGTTCAAGGGCGGCGCCCTTCCAGGACCGGGGCTCACCTACCTACGTCCTGGTCGCCGCTGACCAGAAACTTGAGGATGTTGTTCATGGCACCCATGTAGAAGATGAGCCGCAGCTGCGTGACGCACATGGTGACGAGGCTGAGCAGCAGGATGGGGCTGAACACGCTGTGCATGAACGAGGGGGCCGCTGTGGGGGTGGGGGGGTGCTCAGCTCAGAGAGGACAGGGGCTGCAACCCACATTGGGCCCCCCCTCCAGACGCCAGGGGCCTGGGTAGAGAAGTCCCGACTTCACCCACGAGATGCCCACATGCTGGGGTGGGCCTGGGCCAGGGGGGTGGTGCGGGTGCTGGCGCTGGGCACCCAGTTGTGGGGAGTGGGTGGGATGTGGGCCCCCAGCCCCCTCAGAGCTCTTGTCCTCCTGTGTGCCCCAGGATGGCTGGTGCCCCTCTGATTTGGGGGTGAAGGGAGCTGATGCCCGTGTGCCCTTCCGCTGGTCCTAGTCCCCCATGAGGCACGGCGGAGGCCAGGGCCATGGAACCCAGCGAGGCTGCTCTGGTCAGCAGGGGTGAGCTGTGTCGGGGCCTGGGAGGGGCGGGTGGCAGAGCGGGTACCTGCGGCGTCGGGCTGGCACTTCACCTCCAGGTCCACAGTGGACAGGCACAGCTTGTGGCCGTCCTGCAGCGACGCCTGCTCCTTGGCGCCCCGCATGGAGCTGCCCACGCTGAGGCGCCGGCCCACCGTGGTCACCTGCTTGTAGAACTGCTTCCCGGTGATCTTGTGGTCAAAGCCCAGCCAGCTGAATTTGATCTTCACCCTGTGGGGGGAGTGGCCGTGAGCTGCTGCCCAGGACCCCGGTGGGCCGCGAGGGGCTGAGGGCTGGGCGCGTGTGCACTCACGTGTAGTCCATGTCTTCCGGCCCCGGGAAGGGCTCCAGGGGCCAGTTAAAGAAGCAATTGAAGAAAACTAGTCCGGAGCAGCTGGCCCAGACCACGAGGATGATGATGAAGGAGACCCCGAAATCGTAGATGACCTATTGGGGGCAAGGTGGGAGTGCAGTTGGCAGCAGGCCACCCCGTTTCCCCGGGCTGAGGTGTGACGGGCCACAGCCTGCCAGTCTGGCTGGGGGCTCCCCAGACATTTGAGGCATTTGCTGTGCGTGAGGCTGACCGCAGAGCCAGGAGGAAGCCCTGAGCACAGTCGGGGCGGGGTGTGGCCCCACCCCACCCCCATCAAAATAAACAAGCAAGCAAGCTAGCAGTTACTGTCACTCTTGCTGTTTTAATTTCTTTTCCTGTTGGTTTCTGGCCATGCCCAGCGATGCTCAAGGGTTACTCCTGGCTCTGCACTCAGGAATTCTGCACTCCTGGTGATGTTCGGGGGACCATATGGGATGCTGAAGATTGAACTCAGGTCAGGCATATGCACAAGGCAGGCGCCTTACACGCTGTATACTCTCTCCAGCCTTTTTAATTTCTATTTTGTTGTTGTCTGGGGGGCCACAACCGGTAATGTCCAGGGTTTACTTCTGCCTCTGCACTCAGGAATAAATACTCTTGGCGAGCTCAGGGTACCATATGTGGTGCTGGGGACGGAACCCAGGTCAGCAGCGTGCAAGGCAAGTGCCCTACCAGCTCTAATATCACCCGGGCCCTTGCTGTTTATCTCCAGCACGAGTTCGGCACTGGCAGACAGCGGCCCTGGAAGGAGAACGTGGTCAAACAGGACAAGCAGGGGAGAAACTTCTGGCTCCTCGCACTCAGGGGGCGAGAATCCTCACTGTCTCTGGAAGGGAGGGCCCAGGATGCCTCAAGCACCTTGATGCTGGTGCTTGCCCACCTGAGGCCTCCTCCTCTCCCTGGGCCTCCCCCCATGGAACTCAGGAAAGGGATTTGGGGGGGCAGGGGCGGGGGAATTGGAGCTGGAGCCAGAGGGGTGAGCAGCCCCTCTGCCGGCCTGGCAGCAGCAGCGGCAATGGAAGTGGGAATTGTGTTTGCTTCAGCCTGACCCTTCGTGACTTCCATGCACTCTAAGTCCTGTCTGGGAGGGAAACAGCTGAACCAACTTGGCTGTGAGCAGCGCTTTGGCCCATGACAGCGCTGCCGTGGGGGAGCCAGGAGTCAGGCTCTGGACCCCAGCAAGCCCGCCCCCACCCCATTCTCCACGGCAGCCCAGCAAAGCAGAGGCTTTTGCGGTAACACCCTGCAGAGATCTGCTAGTATTTTCCAACCCCCCCCCCCCAGCCCCCATGGCTCAGTGGTTTGCTTTTCTCGCTCCTCTGGGGCCCAGGTGCATCCTCCCAGGTGTGGGTGGCAGGGAGGGGCCCAGCTTGGCACCCACAAAGACTTCCCGCTGAAGAAGCCTTTTGGAGAGGCCTCTGTTCAGACACCAACGCAAAATAAACAAGCTGGAAACCGCCGGCCCCACCCTCACCTTGATTCCTGGGAAGGTGACGGCTGAAGAGGCATAGGAGCCAATCATCAGGGAAATAAAGGTGGAGCGAAGGTCGCCGAACATGTTGGGCAGCTGGAAGACAAGAATCAGGGAGTTGAGCACTGACTAAGGAGGAGAGAGGCGATAGCTAGGTGGAGCCAATGGCTGCTAATCCAGAGATTTTTCTTTCCTGGTCCGAGTTTGAGAAGGGCGAGACAGCAGCAAAGCAAAAGCACTCCAGATGTTCAGGCCGGCTTGCCGGACCTCCTGGCCAGCCAGAGCCCTGCAGTGTCCCCTGCTCTCGCCAGGGGTGTCCCCGGGGTGGCGGAGGCTTCCCCTGAGATGTCCCCAGAGCAAAGTTGGGAGGCTCAGGCTTTGTTCAAAGGGAGCAAGTCTATTAAAAAGAAGAGTTTATTTGGAGATGAGGGTGTCATTTCGTAAATAAAAATAACAGCATCCCAGAGAGACCAGATGCCAGCTGAAGCTGCCAACCCCAGTGCCATGGTTCCCTCGGCTTCCTGCTCCCGGGCATCTGAGAGCAAAAGGGTTTTCCCTTCCGCTTGGCTGGAACCCAGCACCCAGCACCTGGGACAACGAACAGCCAGTCAGGCTTGCTTTCCTCCGGCTGAGACCACCCCCCCCACCCCCCCGCATTCCTCTTAGAGCATTCTGGGCCCAGCGTGACCTTGAAGCCCACACCCAGGGCAATGCCTGGTGGAAAATGACAACCAGCCAGGGGTTCACACAGACACGGAGCAAAGAACATCCTCCCAAAGGGCCAGCCAGGGAGGGCCTCCCCTGCACATACACAGTGCCTGGACACCCACTGCTCCCGGGTGACCCAGCCCACCAGCTCCCGCACTCAGCTCACATGGGGCCTCCCTTACTTGCCTCCAAACACATGCGGGGAGCAAGAGATGGCTCAGTGGCTAAAGCACTTGCCCTGCAAGCCAAGATCCCTGAGTGCACTCCCCAGTGTCACCACATGGGTCAATACACAATCTTGGCCTCTCTGCTGCATGTGGTTCACGGGAACACCAGTGATTCCCAGCCACACCACAGCCAGGATCATGACTCCCAGCGAGCACCACTCCCAGACTGTGCATGAGCACCAGGGCTGAAAGAGCACAAGTCCCAGGGGGCACTGTGAGCACCACGATGACATGTGTGCAGCCTCCAGCATCATAGGTGTTATCCACAGACGTGAAAGGGCTTCGGGAGAAATGCATGACGGGCAGCAAGCTAACCTGCCTGGTGTCATTTTTGTCCATTCTGCTCACAACTGAGAATAAGGAAAGGGACACTGAGAGTGGAGCTCAGTGGTGGGGGCTGTATCTAACAGGGGAGAGGCCCTAGGTTTGGCCTTCATAGAATCAGCCTGTTGTAACCTAATATGAAAACAGCATTCATGTCAGTTATATCTCAATTGTCACACTGTCGTCCGGTGTTCATCGATTTGCTCGAGTGGGCACCAGTAACATTTCCATTGTGAGACTTGTTGTTATGGTTTTTGGCATATCAAATATCAAATAAGCCACAGGTAGCTTTCCAGGCTCTGCCATGCTGGTGGGATACTCTCGGTAGCTTGCCAGGCTCTCCGAGAGGGATGGAGGAATCGAACCCAGGTTGGCTGTGTGCAAGGCTGTGCTATCGCTCCTGGAGTGATATATCTCAATAATAATAATATAAAAAAGGGACATCAGGGCCGGAGCGATAGCACAGCGGGTAGGGCGTTTGCCTTGCATGCGGCCGACCTGGGTTCGATCCCCGGCATCCCATATGGTCCCCCAAGCACCGCCAGGAGTAATTCCTGAGTGCAAAGCCAGGAGTAACCCCTGAGCATCGCTGGGTGTGACCCAAAAAGCAAAATAAAAAAAAAAAAAAAGGGACATCATTAAAATAAAAATTTTTGTGCTTCAAAACAGTGAAAAGTTGCCAGGGACGTGGCAGAGTGCCTGGGTGGGTGCCTGGTAGGTGTGCAGTCCTGGGAAGGAAGCACCATGAGAAAAGGGGAGGAAGGGGCCGAGCCCTATTACAGCAGGTCGGGAGCCTGCCGTGCATGCTGCCAACCCAGGCTCCATCCCTGGCATCCCATATGGTCCCCTGAACCCACCAGGAGTGATTAATGAGCACAGAGCCAGGAGTAACTTTGCGCAGTGCCAGATGCGGCCCAAAATTGAAACAAAAAAGCAGCAGGGGAGCAGAAAGATAAGTGGGGTTACAATACCTGCCTTGCGTGTGGCCAACCCAGGTTTGATCTATGTGGGTAATCTCTGAGCCCTTGCACTGAACCATGGCCCAGATGGCTGAGAATAGCAGCAGAGGCCTGTTAGCACTGCTTGGGGAACAGCCCCAAAAAAGAAAAAAAAGTGCAAATATACATTATAACATGGATAAACTTGAAAATTTGCTGAGTGGAAGAAATCAGTCACAAAGACCACGTATTATTGCATGAGTCTATTGTTGTGAAAGTCCAAAACAGGCAATTCTAGGCAGAAAATAGATTCACGGTTGCCTTAGGCTGGGGAAGAGGAAGCTGGGAGTGAACGGGGAAGAATAGTTGATGGGGACAGGGCTTCCTTTTGAGGTGATCTAATTGATTCTGGGGCTGAAGGCACAATTCTGTGAACATACTGAAATTCACTGAAATTCAATATGGTAAGTTGTAAGGTCCACAAAGTATGTTTTGCCATCGCCCTTTAAAAGGGCGCAAGTGGCTGAGAGATAGTCCAGTGGGTAGGGCACTTGGCATGTACACATCTGACCCAGGTTAGATTCTCGGCAGCTCATGTAGTCCCCAAGCACTGCCTGGTGTGATTGAGTGCAGAGCCAGGAGTAAGCCCGGAGCACTGCCAGGTGTGGCTCCAAACCCAAAACCAACACACACAAGTCTGGAATTTAAGATGTTTAAGAATCCCAAGATTTAAAAGGAACTTAATAAAAATTAATGTTACCTCAATTTAAAAAATTAAATAGTTCCCCAGTGAAGGGGTACCATTGCCTTGAAAAGGCACAGGAAAGCTGCCTAGAGCATAAGCCGGAAGTGCTCGCCTAGGCCACCTATACCTCTCTGAAGAATCTGCCCCCAAGAAATTCTCAGCACACAAACAGCTCTTCTGTTGGCCCCTTCCCCTTCCCCCAAGAGTGAACCTTCTGTCCACTCAGGTTTCTCAGGAGGGTCTGCGGGAGATCTGGGACATCTGGAAAGGTCCCCCCGCAGGAAAGGAGGAAACGGGAAGTGTCCGTGTGCGGCGTGCCATGAAGCCATGAAGGGCACTCAGGCTTCCTCTTTGCACACCTGCTTCTCAGCTATGCTGTGCACAGTGCCCAGGACACGCCTGGGATCCTGAACTCACATATTTGGGCTGCTCCGGCAGGCAGCCCCGTGGGGAGGCAGAGCTGGGCCCGATGTGCTCCAGGGAGAACGCAGAGATTAGTTCTGCTTTCATGGAAGCAGGGAACTGCTCCCACCCCGGAGGCCACACCAGCCGGGCAGGTTAAGGGAAGGGAGAGATCAAAGAGGCTTAGAAAAACCCAACCAGAAGAACAGGGAGAGAGGAAGAGCCTGGGGTCCAAAACGCCGCTTGTTCTGTACAGTGCCAAGCCCAGACTGCTGTTCTACAGGGACCTTTGCAAGGGCCCCTAACTTGGCAACAAGGTTTGGGGGCTTCTCCAGGAAAGCAGGCAGCTTGCTTCCAACTAGCCCTAACTACCTTCTTACCCTGCTCAAACTGCCTTAACTTGAACCCAAGCTAGAGGCCAACAGAACAGGTGTCTGGGGCCCGCAGACTACAGTAGGCTGGGGTTAGGCCCTCCCCAGAGCTGCCGGGAGTGAGAGGAAACACCCTGGGGGGCCCGGCTCAGAGGCAGGGGGCCCTGGGGCCCAACAGCCCTGCTTGCTATCCTCTGCCTTTACTGAGAACATTTCCTCCCGAGAAAATTCTGCTCCCCAGAAAGTTATTTTGGTCAGCAGGGCCATTCCCAGTGGGTTCTGGAGCCTCAAGCCATACAGACAGCTTTCCCACCAACACCTACCTGTACCTAGTATTTTAAGTTATGATTAATTTTCCTTTATTAGAAAAAGCAAATTAAGCCCATTAGAAAATAGCTGAGCAAGGATATATAAACAGAACCCATGCTGGTTATCCCTGTTACAATTTTGGGTTTTTTAAATTATTATTGTTGTTGTTGTGTTGTTTTTTTTTAATTGAATCACTGTGAGATACAGAGTTACAAAGTTGTTCCTGACTGGGTTTCAGTTATACAATGTTTCAACACCCAATCCTCCACCATTGTAAATTTCCCACCACCATTTCTTTGTTTTTGGGTCACACCTGGTGATACTCAGAGGTCACTCCTGGCTCTGCACTCAGGAATTATTCCTAGTGGTGCTAAGGGGCCATATAGGATGCTAGGATGGAACCCAGGTCCACCAAGTTCAAGGCAAGCCTGTATACAGTAGGTAAGACACTTGCCTTGCATGCAGCCAACCCTGTCACTGCATATGGTTCCCTGAGCACTGCAGGGAGTGATCCCTGAGTACAGAGCCAGGAATAAACCCAGAGAGGCCCAAACTCCTGCATCCCATAAAACGTTGTTTTAGAGAAGATTAGCATTGATCACGGTAGCACTGTTGAGCCACTGTTCATCGATCTGCTGGAGTGAACACCAGTAATGTCTCCATTGTGAGACTTGTTACTGTTTTTGGAATATGCCATGGGTAGCCTGCCAGGCTCTCTGAGAGGGACGGAGGAATTGAACCTGGGTCAGCCACGTGCAAGGCAAACAAACGTCCTAACCTCTGTGCTATGGCTCCAGTCCTTAGAGAAGATTAAAGGGAAATATACTAAAACTAACAGAGTTGTGGGGTTGGTCCTAAACTATCCCTTCACTGACACTCCTGCTTTCTTTTCCTCTGATTATTATTTTTTAATAGGGCTTCCCCTGCAGGCTGTGGCTGCAACACCTGGGGTTCAGCAGAGCTGGAGGCCATCAGGACTATTCCTGGAGGTGCCTGGGGTGCCTTGGGGTGCTGGAGACTGAATCTAGGCACAAGGCCCACCCCTTGGGGCCACTGCATCTTTCGATCCTCTGAAAGCCTATTCTTTCTGTATATGGAGAAAATGAGTCAGTGATTGATACTTGTGTTACAATGAGCTGATTATGCCAGAGGGGGGAAATTCAACAAGACTGATCATGAATTGATAACTGTTTAAGTTACAGATAGGGAGATTAGGTGAGTTACACTATTCCCTCTAGTAATGCTACCTATGTTTACATTTTTCAGTAATTAAAATGGGAAAAGCTTACACTGAACAGATTACAAAGAACTGAAGAAATGTCTGAAATTTTTTTTGCTTCCTTTGTTTATGGGTCACACTCATCAGTGCTCAGAGCTTATTCCTGGCTCTGCACTCAGGGATCAGACCTGGCGGGGCTCCTAGGAACCAACTGGAGTACCAGGATCAAACCTGAGTCGGTCATGTGTAAGGCCAGTGCCTTACCTCCTGTACTATCTCTCGGGTCTCATTTTCGGCAATTTTCAAATCAGTAATTTACAATCATCACTTATCTTTTTTTTTTTTGGACCACACCTACTGGTGTCCTGGGTTACTCTTGGTTTTGCACTGAGGAATCACTCCTGGCAGGGTTCGTGGAGAACCATATGGGATGCCAGGGATTGAACCCAAGTTGACCACATGCAAGGCAAGTACCCTACCTGCTGTACAATCATTCATACTCTTTTCTGCTTATTTTGGTTTGGGGCCACATTTAGGGGATCAAATGGTGCTGGGGGTAGGGATAGGGGTTCCACACACAAAGCACATGCTCAGTCTGTTGAGCTATCTCTCCAGTACTGGACATTAAAAAAAAAATTCCCCCTTGCTTTTTGGGTAACACCTAGCAGTGCTTAGGGCTTACACCTGGCTCTGAGCTCAGGAATCACTCCTGGCAGACTTGGGGGCCCATCAGGGGGCTAGAGACCAAATCCAGGCTGGCTGTGTACAAGGAAAGTACCCTACCATCGCTCCAGTCCCAGAATAGTTTTATTTAAAAAATGTTGGTTGGTAAAGGGATGTAGGGAGAGGGAGAGAGAGAGAAAGAGAGAGAAGAAAAATGATTGCCCTAGTGGGGGAGTGGGGGAGGGTCGGGGGAGGGAAACTGGGGGCATTGGAGGTGGGAACGTACACTGTGAAGGGATGGGTGTTGAAACATTGTATGCCTGACACCCAATAGTGAAAAACTTTGTAACTGTATCTCATGGTGATTCAATAAATAAATATATAGCACTGTCGTCTAGTTGTTCATTGATTTTCTTAAGCAGGCACCAGTAACGTCTCCATTGTGAGATTTGTTGTTACTGTTTTTGTCATACTGAATACGCCACGGGTAGCTTGCCAGGCTCTGCCATGTGGGCGGGATACTCTCCGTAGCTTGCGGGCTCTCTGAGAAGGATGGAGGAATCGAACCTGAGTCAGCCGTGTGCAAGGCAAACGCCCTACCTGCTGTAATAAATCTTTTTAAATAATGGATTACTGTGGGAAAATAAATGAGAGATAATATCACTCTGGCCAAAGGAAGTAAAAACATTTTAATGCAGATTTTGTAAAAGCTCTTTATATATTAAAGTCAGGTTAGTCTCGATGGAGCAAGTAGTTTCATGTCTTGGCTTAGTGTTTTGGAACCAATGGGTGTGTCAGAGAAGGGACGCAGTTCAGTGGCAAAGAACATGCTGTCCATGTATGAGGCTTTGGGTCTGATCCCCAGCTCCCCCAATGCTCCCCCTAAAAGAGGAAGTCAAAATACACTAAATCTTTTATGGAATACCTGGAACATGTCATAGGTTGAAATCTCTCTGAAAAGAACAAGGGGCAGAAGTGCCTCGGGGGAATACTCTAGCTACTACAGTGTTTGACTTGCCTGCAGTCAGCTCGGGTTTGCTGTCTGCCTCTGCATATAGTCCCCCCAGTACCACCAGGGCTGATTCCTGAGCACAGAGCCAAAGTAAGCTCTGAGTGCTACCAGGTATGGCCCCAAACCAAAAAATTAAAAATTAAAAAAAAATTCGGGCTGGAGCCATAGTATAGCAGGTAGGGCTCTTGCCTTGCACACAGCCGACCCAGGAATCTGGGCGCAGGGTCACAAATGAGTAGTTCACAACAGGAGGACAAGTGGGTTTCCCCATGGGCATCTACTATTCCTCAAGCAAGCGCTGACAGTGCGTTTCACCCTCTGAGCCTTTCCCGCACCCCCTCCCAAAGCTAGCATACCTGCTAGAGGTGTCTCCCGTTTGCTATACCCAGGAGCAACTTGATCAGAGGACTGCCATCATTAAGTAGCGATACGTGCATTATTCTATTAGTCTGGCATTATTATAATAGCATACAGACAAAGAGCAGCTCTGTTTTAATAGCCTACTGTACATTATCTTAAGCACCTTCAAAGCAACCTTACGAGGCAAGTGCCACAGTGACTGCCCTCACTCCCATGCTGGACAGGGTCAATTTAGGCTGGCAGCAAGTCAGGCTCACAGGCTGTGAGGCACTGGGAATGCTGCCCCACCCCCAAACCTCAGGTGGCTCCCACTGGGCCCACATAAAGTTCCGGCCCCAGGCAGTCACCCTCACTTCTCTTGTTCCCCATCCTTAGCGCATTTGTCTGCTCTCCACTGGTTTCCTACATCCCTTTCTTTAATCTTTTTTTTTTTTTTTTTTTTTTTATCTTTTTGAAGTAAAAGAGGCTTGGCTGAGGGAGGTTACTTACTGCCAGGAGAGACAGTCGCACAGCAGAAAGGAAGTCAAGCATCAGGGCTCTGCACGCCCCTGAGGCTTCTAGATCTGCCCCCATCCGCCCCCACTCCTGTAGGCCCAGGGCCACCCGGCCAGGTGGCTTCTCCAGCCCCTTCTGGACGCTGAACCTCATGCCCTGGCCGCTGGCTCGGCCGCACAGGAAGGCTTCTCAGAAGCCCCCGACGTGAAGGCTCTGTGCTGAGCGCAGCGTCTGCGAGGGCCTCCAGGGCCAGGTGGCGGCGAGAGGACAGCCTGCTGCCAAGTCGGAAGCAGGAGTCGTGCTGGGATGCCTAGTGCTGGGGAAACACTCGGCAGAGGCTGTTTCCTGGCTCCCAGGCACCCCTGCACTCACAGGCGCCGCATGCGGCACCCACCCCCGCGTGGGGGCTCATCAGGGGCTGGGTGTGCGGCGCGTACTCCCCTCCCGGCTGGGCTGCCCAGCCTCCACGCCGCGGCTTGCTCCTCTGGCTTGCTCCTCTCGCAGGATGCAGTGCTGACTCACCCCGCCCAGCCCTGCACAGCGAGCAGGATCCAGCAGACTGACCTTCAGGACGACCTTCCCGAGGGGGAGCAGCTGCAGGCGGCCCTCCAGGGGGTCTGGCCTCTGAACTCCACCCCACCCCCAGGACACTGAGCTGGCTGTCCTCAGGGACCCTCTCTAGGAGGCCTGATGGTGGGCTTCTCTGCCCAGAGACCCCCAAGACAGGTAGTGGGGTATGGACAGGCAGGAACTGATGGGCCATTGGGTCTGGGTCATCCGGCACTGACTTTCCAAACCTCTCATCTGCAGCCTCCCAGTCGGTTTCAGACCAGTGGGCTCCAGAGGGTGGGGGCTACATCCTGGTCCTTAAAGGTGAGCGTTGCTGGCAAAAGGCAGCTGGATACGCCCAGGGTTCCCTAGACCTGGTGCAGCAGCTGCCAGTCTGTTCCAGCCTCGGCAGAGCCAGGCTGTGCCCGACCCCACACAGCAGTGGCTCCAAGCACTTCACACCAGGTCCTTGCGGTCACCTTCCCGCTCCACTGCTGAGGTGGGGAGGGACTCCACTCCCTCCGGCCACCCCATTCGCTGTCTCAAACAGGTTCAGCTGCCGAGGTCCCCCCAGGACATTTTGTGTCCATCCCTACAGGTGTCACATGCTGGAGGAAATTCACAAGGGGGAACCCTGGTAGGTGGGATATGCTTCCCAGACCAGAGCACTGAGCTGATCGTTCTGGATGGGCTAGTCACAGGTCAGGGACTGGATTCTGGGCACAGGGGGAGGCAGTCCTACTCCCCGAGCCTGTGGCTCCTGTGGAGCTGGCTGGTGGCACCATGGGGACTCTTTCGGTTGTGGTTGCGGGAATGGCTCAGAGAAGCAGGAATGCTAAACTCACAGACTCCAGCCCCAGGGAAACTGCCTCATTGTTGAACCCTGGATCTATTCCTTCTCTCTCAAGCGTCTTCACAGGGGGATGCTTATTTTGTTCTCTGCAAACTCTGACCTCCAAACTCCGCACAGGTTCCTTTCTCCTTCAGGGTGAAAGCCAGCCTTCAAGGGGGCTGGAGAGCTAGTACAGTGGGTAAGGTGCTTACTTTGCATGCAGTAAGCCCAAATTCAATCCCCAGCACCCCACAGGGTCCCCTGAGCCCCGCTAGGAGCTGAGCACAGAGCCTGGAGTAATCCCTGAGTCCAGCTGGCTGGGATCCCCAAACCAAATGCAAACAAGTAAATAAAGTCAGACTTCAAGGCATCACATAGGACAAGTCCACAGAGAAATGTTTCCTTAAAGAATGGGGCTGCACCCTAGAGCCTGAGCTTCTGTCAAAGTCTTAGCTCAGAACTCTGTGTCTCATCCACATGAAGGGGGTCAGAGTAATGAGCTGGAAAAGTGACACTCAGGATGTTGGCCACAGCTGCTGCCATCTCTAAGCAACCTGGGCCGGGTGGTGGGGTGGTGACCAGAGACGTAGCTGCGGCTGTCGCCTGGGTCCACGTTCCAGCCACTGAAGCGAGTGTAAGGGGTGAACAAACAGACCAATGTGCACTGTCCAGATGTCCGGGGGAGGAGCGGGGAGGCTGAGACACACCTCGGGTGTGTTCCGCTTCCCTCAAGTGACCCAGCGCCCTTCCTCCCAAGGATGCCACTACCTGGCCCAGGTCAGCTGCTGGGGTTGCCCCCACCCTTCAGAGCCCCTATCTCACCACAAGTACTAACCCACAGGGAGGCCCCCTGGCCAGTGGGGAAAGGACTTCTGCCAGCATGGGGCCCCTTCCCTGCCACTGGGAACAGCAGTGCCTAACCGTTCCCTCTTCTTCCTTATCATCATCATCATCATCATCATCATCATCATCATTTTTATTTCCCCCACAGTCAAAGCAACACAAAACCCCTTGGGGCACACAAAGCCCCAAAACTGAGGTTTCTCTGGCAACCCTTTTCCAAGATCCCTGGACTAGCTACCACAGGAAGGTACTGGACCACTCCCGTGGCCCCAGAGCACTTGGGGGACATTTGGCTTTGGAAGCTCCTAAAGGCGACCCTGAGGACTCCTCAGAGTATGGTGTGGGCCACCAACAAGTACCACTGTGCGGCAAACTCGGCGTCTGCGGGAGCCGAGCCAGAAAGTTCTGCTCTTGAAAGGCCTGGGCTGTCACACGAGATCCGGCTCGGCTCAGCAGCCACCCGGCGTGGGAACACTGCTCAAGTGTCAGGCGAAGGCCTGTGCAGAGACGCAGCCGGCACGCAGACCGGGAAGGAGCTGCCCAGGAGCCCTCACTGGGGCCATGGGGCAGCGGAGGAGTCAAAAGGCTTTGCAAAGTGCGCGGGTAGTTGATATGTAACCAGAAGGGGCAGGATGTGGGGGCGAGGGGGTGCGGTTCTGTCCCCCCCACTGCAGACAGGGAAGAGTGAGGGAGCAGCTTGGCGCCTCCTGGCCAGAGGCTGTCAACCTCTTTCTGTGAAGGGCCAGAAAGTAAATATTTCAGGCTGTACAGGCCATATGGTCTCTGTCACGGCCTCCTTCCCTTTAGCCTGCTGACAGGGAGTAGAGCCAGGGAGTAAACAACGGGGTGTTGCTAGGTGCCAATAAAACTTTGTTTGCAAACTCTCCCCACTTGCAGTGGTCTGTGTTTGGCCTGTGGGCGGCAGTTTGTTGACCCAGCTCTTGACCAAGAGCGGGGTCCTTAGGGCAGGTCATCAAGCCCCTTTAAAGGGGTCCCTGCTAGGCAAACACGAGCGAGGGCTGCTTTTCTGCCTGCTCCTCACCTAGCCGGGGTCTGGCCTCTTTCCTCCTGGAAGAGGAGAAGCTAACAGAACATTCCTCGCGCAGGCCTTTGGGCACCCCACAAACCTACCAGTGGGTGATGAAAGCCGTGACCCTCGCCCCCTCTCAGAACCCGCAGCGCAGGGCGCACCCCATTGGCTGCTTCTGCCCCTGAGGGTTGCAGAGTCCTGTAGCTCGTCCAGGGACCACTGAGAGGCCTGAACACTCGGGGAAAGAAGCCTCGCTCACTGGCTTAAGAGAGCTAATTGCTTTGTTTATGAAAGGGCTCTTACAAAGCACTGAAAAAAGATGACTCTTCAGGAAAATAGACAAATGACACAAAGGAGCGATTCATAGAAGAAATACAAATGACCTCTGGGAGGGGCGAAAACATGTTGCATCTCACTAATAATTAAAGGAATTAAACAAAACAAAACAAAACAACATGGTGCAGGAGACAGCTCTGTGGGCTGGGGTCCATGCGGGCATGACTGACCTCTGCGTATCTCCCCACCCAGCACTGCAGAGGGCCCTGGTGGCCCACAGTACCATGAGGCCCAAGCACGGGACCTTGAAGTCTGCGTTGCTGAGCCGAGTATCACAAGAACTGAAGGCCCCCGAGCACTACGGCAAAAAGAAAATCACAGAATGTTTTTTTCCACTGGCTGTGGTTAGCTAATGTTTAAGTGCCGAATGGCGGGGCTGGGAGTGGGGAGGAAGGGGCCTCCTCCAGGCTGGTGGTACCACACTGCTGGGGAACTAGGGAGGAACATTTGACAATATATATTAAATTTTAAAACACACTGATCCTGTGGCTCAGATATTCCACTTCCAGGAATTTCTTTTACAGAAATATACGTCCAGGGCCTTCATTTTAGCAGCATCATAAATCAGAAAAATTGGAACCCTACCCAAATGTCCATTAGTAGGCAAGTGACTAAATAAATTATGGTACTTCTATATTCTAGAATAACATGGAACTGTTTAATAATGAGAAAGGACTCCAGGTTTAAAAATAATCCAGTAGATTTCTAAGTATTGCCAGGAAAAAAAAGAAATGTAAAAGATATACTGCCACCTAAGAAAGGGGAGTGGCAACAGTACTAAAAAAAAAATTAGCACCAAGAGAGAAGCTGGAGATAACGCAGGGAAGTCGGGCTCTTGCCTTGGTCACTGCTGACCCGGTTTCAACCCCCAGCAGCACACAAGGTCCCCTAGCACAGAACCAGGACTAAGCCCCAAGCACTGCTGGGTGTGGCCCCCAAAACCAAACCAAACATGAGTATATGTAGATTTCTTTTCAGGAGGAGCCTTTCAGGTACTTCTCAAGGTGGGGAGGGCTTCGGGGTGTCACTCATAGGGATACAGGACCATGCGGGGCAACACCCTGCCATTTCAGTGCTTGGGCACGGTGACCTGCGGCTACTTGGGCCCAGCAGAGCTCAGGGGCCATCGGAGCAACACCCCAGTGCTGCTGGGGAGGGGGTGGGTCACTCAGGTCCACCACTCAGTCATGCAGAGCATTCCAGCCCTCTGAGCTATCTCTCTGGCTCTTGGTATAAGCAGATTATTTTATGATGAAGAAAGCTTTATAGAATTTTACTGTCTACACTGGGGGGGGCAGGGCTGGGTCACACCTGGAGGTGCTCTGGTCTCACTCCTGGATCTGTGTTCAAGGATCTTTCCTGGCGGGGCTCAGGGGACCATATGTGACAGAGAGATTCAAACGAGGGTTCACTGCACACAGAGCAAGCACATTACCCTCTGTGCTATCCCTCGAGCCCTGAGTTTTGATTTTTATTTCTTTTTTCGGGGTTTGGGGCCACACCTGGCAGTGGATGGAGGATGGTACTGGCAGTGCTCAGGGAACCACATGATGCCAAGGATTGAACCAGGGTTGGCAGTTTGCAAACACCTTAACCTCCATACTACCTCTCTAGCCAAATACTGAGGGATTTTTGTTGTTGTTGGGGTCACACCTTGCAGTGCTCAGGGCTTACCTCTGGCTTTGTGCTCAGGGATCACGCCTCCTGGGACTTGGGGACCACATGGGATGCTGAAAACAACCCGGGTTGGCCAAATGCAGGCAAGTGCCCTCCCTGCTGTATTATCACTCCAGTCCCAGTACTGAATTTTAAAATAAAAACATTTATGTTTAGGATAATAGAAAGAAGATAAAACAAATTCTCGTGGACTTACTAGCCTCCTCTAAAGGCTTATTTGAGAACAGTGAATTCATTTTGTTTGTTTCTTTCCTTGCTGGGGATCCCCAGACCATGAGGCTGCCAGGATTGCCACGTGCTTGGATGAGCTCACAGCCTCACACTTGCCCTGGGCGCTTTTTTTTTTTTTTTTTTTTTTTTGCTTTTTGGGTCACACCCGGCAATGCACAGGGGTCATTCCTGGCTCATGCACTCAGGAATTACCCCTGGCGGTGCTCAGGGGACCATATGGGATGCTGGGATTCGAACCCGGGTCGGCCGCGTGCAAGGCAAACGCCCTACCCGCTGTGCTATCACTCCAGCCCCGCCCTGGGCGCTTTTAAGCCATCCAGACTCTTCTAGGTCCAGTGTTCATTTTATTCTATTTATTATTTTTGGTGTGGGGGCCCACAGCCAGCTGTGCTTAGAACTTACTCCTGACACTGCACTCAGGAATCATACCTACCATAGACCAGGGGACTATATGGGGTGCCAGCGATCAAAACCAGGTGGGCTGGGTACAAGGAAAGTGCTCTACCTGCTGAGCTCTCTCTCTCTCTCTCTTTAGGTTCATTTTCAGTTTCATTTTAAAGCCTATTTATGGGAGCGGGGTTGGGGGGCCAATTGGCAATGCTCAGGGGTTACTCCTGGCTTTACACTCAGGAATTATTCCTGGCGGTGCTCTGGGGACCATATGGGATGCCAAAGATCAAACTCAAGTTGGCTGTATGCAAGGCAAACGCCCTACCTGCTATACTATATCTCTGGCCCCTCAAAGGTTTTCTTAAATGGGGATTCATTGTGAGATGAAAATTTAAGACAAATTTTTTTTCTTTTTTTTAAACCTGGACTTTTAAAAAAAAACTATTTGTCAGGGGCGAGAGATAGCACAGTGAGTAGGGTGCTTGCCTTGCACACAGCAAACCCAGACTTGATCCTGGGCACCCTATAAGGTCCCCAAACTTGAGCCCCACTGAGCACAAGAGGAATTCCTAAGCACAGAGAGCTACGACGAGTAAGCCCTGAGCAGGGTACGACTACAAAACAAAACAAAATAGTATCTATTTGTCTTAAGCTTTCATCTTTTTATATCCTAGAGTATAAATTCCTCAAAGTTCTTGCACCATCACCGTTTACCCTAAAATTCAGAACTGCTATGACACAGGCATTACGTGAATAAAATAAGGAGAAGCTAAGTCTTGGTTTTTCATTTTGATAAAATTGATCACTTTCATGCTGCATACAATCAACTTCCACTTTGCAATTCACATAACTTAGTGGGATATGTAAATTTCTGACAGTTCTAATGTGTCTCTTACTATTTTCTTTTTTTTTTTTTTTGGTTTTTGGGTCACACCCGGCGATGCACAGGGGTTACTCCTGGCTTAATTACTCAGGAATCACTCCTGGCGGTGCTTGGGGGACCATATGGGATGCTGGAAATCGAACCTGGGTCGGGCCGCATGCAAGGCAAACGCCCTACCCGCTGTGCTATTGCTCCAGCCCCCTGTCTCTTACTATTTTCATATTTGTTTGCCCTGGGCACTTGAGAGGGGAGAGGACTAGTCCATTCTCTATATATTTCTACTTGGTTAAACAAAATAAAAATAGGGGCCAGAGTGATAGTACAGTGGGCACGGTGCTTGCCGACCTGGGTTCAATTCCCAAAATCCCATATGGTCCCCCAAACCCTGACAAGAGTGATCCCTGAATATAGAGCCAGGAGTAAGCTCGGAGCACTTCTGGGTGTGGCCCTCCCCCCACAAAAAATTGGGGGGCCACACACTCTACTCAGGGATTACTCCAGGCTCTGTACTCAGGGATCTCTCCTGGCAGTGCTTGTGGGACTACATGCAATGCTGGGTATTGAACCTGGGTCAGTCACATGCAAGGCAAGTGCCCTACCCACTGTACTACTGCTCTAGCCCCCAAACAAAACTTTTACATGGGAAAATAGACAGGTCAGACGGTCTTTGGTGAAATCTCTTTCGCTCGGGCCTTCCTGGTGAAGACTGTCTTGACTCCACTCTCTCTTCTTTAGTCTGTACCTTCTTGTGACTCTTTGGGAGACCACTTGCCTTGAATGTGTCGGGCTCTGGGTTCAATGCCCAGCACCATCAAAAAAAAAAAGAATATCAGCCTAAACCAACCTGAACCTTCCTGTAGACTCTCCTAGTACAAAGAGCAACATGTTCTATGGTGTTCTGGTGCAACCAATAAGGGGTGATTTGCATCCCTAGAAAATGTCTCCCTATTCATAACGGTTCTCTGGGTCTCAGCACTTAGAAAAGCAAGATGGGGCCTGCAAGTCACCAAGTGGCAAAGCACCTGCCTAGCAAACGTGAGCTATGCATTCAATCCTCAGCACCGCCCACGAGCACTGAGCACAACCCTCAAAGCACCATCATTTGGAACACCTGATGCCACAACCAAGAGTGAGTGCACAAGCACACACACACACACACACACACACACGCACGTACACATGAACACATGACGCACAAGCATAAAAATATGCACACACACACACCACCCCTAGTCACTGGAACTTATAATAACAATAAAGACAGGGAAGGATGAGGAATACATTTTTTAAAAAAGAAATCAAGAAGAGAGTCCGCATCCGTGTTCCCCTGAGTTTCTCATTCAGTTCTGGCCCAGAGGCGCTGTGGGGGCAAAGGTGAATCTGAGGGAGGTTTGTTTTTAGGTTGCACTGTTAGCCAGAGCTGTCATGGAGAACAAGAGAAAAGAAACTGGGCCACAGCTCTTTTCTCCCTGTCTTGGTCTTCCTTGGCACATGGCGGGGGAACTGGCTTCCCCAGCACCTGTGCCAAGCTTCACCTCTTCAGAGGGACCCATTCCGGAGTCCTGCTTGGCACCTTCAGACTTGCCCACAGACCTTGCTGCTGGGCCACTCCCCAGCAATCTCTGTGGCCTGGAATGTCCAGGCGACGAAGGTGAATGAGACACAAGGCACTGACAGCAAGTAAAAGTGGCTTCCTCAAGTTCACAAGGAGATTGTAGCACAGAAAGGCTCTGCAGAGCCTGGGACTTACCGTCAGCGAGGTGAAAGTCATGCACATCCCACCAAAGCCATTCAGAGACAGGGCGATGAAGATGAGCACAGACAGGGCTGGAAGCAAACAAGAAGCTTGTAAGTTGGGAGCCAGAGCAGAGCTTTGCGGAGGCCAGAGCCACACAGGGTGCAGACTACTAACAAACAGTTGCATGAGGGACGATCCACTGATTAGTGTGGACCAGCCTCTCTGTACCCCTCTTATTTTATGGAACTCAGGTTCTTTGAAGAAATGTACCCTCCACCCTTCTTTCTCCACCAACACAAGCAAGAAGGGAGCTACTTTACTGAAACTCTAACTACAGGTACCCCAAATCAACAGATGAGCCTGGCTAAGGTTTTGGTGCACCTTGAGTCTTACTTTGGTGTTTGCATAAAAAGTTTCCTCCCCAGAACCCCGTGGGTTCTTTGAGTCTGCCAGAAGTGATTCCTGGTGCAAAGCCAGAAGTAAGCCCTGAGCACTGCCACAGGTGGCCCCCCCAAAAAAAAGAAAAGAAAGGGAAGGGGGAGGGGGAAGGGAAAGGAAAAATAAAACGATGGGGCCAGAGTGATACTACTATAAGGTTTGTGTTGCATGTGGCCAATGGTGTTCAATCCCCAGTCCCATATGGCCCCCAGAGCATTGGAGTAATTACTGGAATAATTCCTGAGTGCAGAGCCAGGAATAACCTCTGAGTATTGCCTGCTGTGATCCCAAAACAAAAGAAAAGACAAAAAAAAGAGAAAGAAAAGAAAAGAAAGTGTGAGCCTGCCAAGGAGATGGCTCAAAGGACAGGAGCAAATGGCTGGCATGCAGTGGGTTACAGGTTTAGTCCTTGGCCCCACATGGCCTTCCAAGCACCACTGGGTATAGTCCTGGTGGCATTTAATGCCAGTGGGGACTATGCTCCTTTTCCCAATAAAGTGCTAGCTGGGACAGGTGGAGGGGACCAGCATGCAGCTTCCACACGAACTCCTGCAGCTGAACTGGTTCCTGGAACTTGGCTCCATCTCTTACCAATTACCCATCTAAGACCAGTGCTTGGAGAACAGTTTAACAAATCCATGTTCCACAAACCAGCAGTGAGCTCAAGGCTGCAGAGCTTCCCAACGATTTCCTGGGCACCCCTCCCCAAGTCCCCAACAAAAGGGCGGAGGAAAGGCATACTCACAGTCCGGGTTACTGGCGCCATAGGCAATCATCAAGCAGGAGACAGCGAAGCAGGCACTAAAAATAAGCAGAATAGCATATTATTTGAGATTATTACATAATTTCTTGCTATTGTTAATATTGTTATCATCGGAGGGTATTTACTAGGCACCTAAAGCTTTCAGGAAATTTACATACATGAGTTCCTTTCATTTAGCGACGATTCTAAGGCATTTAATTGGCTCCCTTGGACTGCTAAGAAAATAAAAGTCTGATGAAGAATGAACTTAAATTTGCCAAGGTCTCTGGAGCTCCTAGACAGTCAGGCTGGGATGGGGGCCCTGAAGCCAGATCTGGTAAATACTACACTGTACTGCCCCCTCCCCTTGGCCCAGACTGGAGAGGGTCAGGGTGCTGAGGCCAGAGGGCATAATCCATTCGCCAGATTCCTATAACTACTTGGCATTGGGGAGATGAGTGGCAGCTCCTGAATGCCTCCACTACATGGGCTAAGAAGCAGGCCCCTTGATCACAGAGCTCAGGAGCCCCGACACTCCCCATCCCCTTCTCTGTTCACAGGTTCCCACAGCAAACCTCCATCGGATCACTCCCCACAGGACTGGGCGTGGCGGATCCTGGTGAGCTAAGAGGTCAGCTGCCAGGGAACTCACTCACGCTGAGGCTGGGCAGAGGAGCTTTATCGGGAGGCAGCTATGAAATGATCTGCTCGGGTGCAGGGGTAGGGAAAAGATCGAAAGCCTTACAATGTGTAATTCTCCGTCACTTTACTTGATGTTTTGTATGGGGAACCTAATACGTGAAATGTTAAGAATGTATACGTAATTGATAATTCCATGAGCTTCTATTGGACATTGGGTATTATGTGTCCAAAATCAGTATTTTTTTTTCTCCTGGAATTATGAGGCCCCAAACACTGAAAACCAGCAAGGGTATTAGTACAGTGGTGGTGTGCTTGCCTTACATGTGTGAGATACTGGATTCCAGAAAAAAAAAAAAGGGGGTAGAAGGAAAGGGAAAAAACCCCTATACCTGAAAACTGTGTGTGTGTGTGTGTGTGTGTGTGTGTGTGTGTGTGTGTGTGTGTGTGTGTGTGTGTGTACACATGACCCAGGTCTTACATATGTGAGGTCTGTGAAAGCCAGTCCGTGTTTTTTTTTTTTTTTGGTTTCTTTTTTGTTTTTTTTTGGGGGGGTTATACTCAGCAATGCTCAGATCTTAGTTCTGAATCTTTGCTCAGGGATCATCCCTCACAGGGCTCAGGGAGCACCTTATGTGCTGCCACAGATCAAACCTGGGTCAGCCATGTGCAGGGCAAGTGTTCTGTCCTACTCACTGTATTATCTCTCCAGTCCTTTTTTTTTTTTTTTTTGAGTGAGGTCACACCCAGCAGTACTCAGAGGTCACTTCCAGCCAGTGGCGTCAGAGGCACTAGGTGGTGCTGGGGATCAAATTGGGGTCAGCTGCATGCAAGGCAAATGTATTAACCTCCGTACTATCTCCCTGGGCCACAAAACCAGTTTTCTTAATGACAAACAACTCCAGACTGTCCCAGGCAGATGGTCTCGGCACAGTGCAAAGATCCCAGTATCTGCTGGTCCAGCAGCAGATGGGGCAAAAACCCGGCCTTGGGAGCGGGCGGCGTTTTTAGGCCTCCGAGTGCACCAGTAGCAGGTCCCAAGATTCACTACTGAATAGAGGGCTCATCCCAGAGGTACCACTGCGCGCCCCCGCCCCTGTACTGACCTGCCCAGCAGCCTGAGCTTCCTGGGGCCGTATTTGTCCATGACGATGCCCAGGGGAAGGGTGATGGCGCTGAGCAGGAAGGAGCCCACGGTGAAAGCCAAGTTCAGCATCTCGTCCTGGGCCTGGCAGCTGAGCCAGCCATTTATCCAGCTCACTTCCTCTAGCTCCGGCATCGCTGTGCCCCCCTCTGAGCTGTTGGTGACATTCTCTGTGGAGAGGGAGGGAGACCTGATCACAGGGACTTGGCAGGGAGGCCTGCGCGCACTCTGAGTGCTCCCACAGAGAAAGGCAGAGCTGGCTCACGGCCCCTGCAGGGCTCCAGTGATCCCACCCCGCCCCCCAGGAGGCCCAGAAATCTGCTCCCAGCCCCTGAGAGTGATAATGCAAAGATTGTTATTCTTTTTTTTCCAGAGGGGAGGGGGGTCACACTCGGCAATGCTCAAGGGTTATTCCTGGCTCTGTGCTCAGGAATTACTCCTGGTGGTGAGTTGGGGGGCCATATGGGATGCTGGGGATCAAGCCCTGGTCAACCAAATGCAAGGCAAACGCCCTATCCGCTGGACTATCACTCTGGCCTCCAGCTTCTTAACTTTTGTGGGAATTATGGAGACTTTCTTGAAACTGATAAGCTCTACTCCTGCTCCCCAGAAAAAAATATACATCGACTTGTCCATGATCCTAGGAGTTTCCTGTGTTCTCTGAAGCACACCTGAGCTAAGCTGAGATTCCCAGTCTGCACTGGAGAATACCCTAGAACAGAGGCATCGGCATGCAGCCCCTGTTGCAGGGGCCCGGCTAGCCAGAACCTTCTTGGCAGCTCTGGCCATGATAATGGATCGAGGCTAGCAGACAGGAGGCAGAGACAGGGCCAGCGGGGAAGGTGAGCAGCCACCCCCTAGCGAGGCTTGGGCCTCGGCGCAGGGCAGGAGAGCTGGCCTTCTTCCCTCAGAGTCTGCTAGGTGTCCCCCACAGCTCCTATGCCACCTCCTCCCTGGCACATCCATCACACTGACCCCACCACACACACTGTCCCTCAGAATTCCTGCTTGGCCTTTTTTTTTTTTCCTCTTTTTGTAAGGTTTTGGCCCATACCCATCAGTGCTCGGCTCATTCCTGGAGGGTCTTGGAGGATCATATGGGATGCCAAGGATCAGACCTGTTTCAGCCACATGAGGCCAGCACCTAAACCCCTGTATTATGGCTCCAGCCCCTCCTGTTTGTTTTACTAGTGATTCCTCACTTCCTGCTTTGGACGGGGCGGAGAGGAGGTGGGGGTTACACCTGGCAGTGCTCAGGGAATATTCCTGAATCTGTGCTCAGGGATCACTCCTGGCAGGACTTGGGGCCCACAGGTGATGCCACGGATCAGGCTGGGGTTGGCCTGGTGCAAGGCAAGTGCCTTAACCCCTGTACCCCCTCTCTTGGCCCCAAAATGATTTGCTTTCACTTGTGGCAGGTACAGCGCTCTTCCTTTCCTCACTAGGGTCAGCGTGTGGCTGTCCTCTGTGGCCACGCCTGTGCTATAACCCAGCCTTTAACGGCCCCTCCAAAGTCCAGCCAGCACCCAGGGAGACAAAGTGCTGTGACAGCTGTGGGTGAGAGGGTGGGGGACACCCAGCTGCCAAGGAGCTGTCTCCTCGTGGGCTGGCTACGTGAAAGATGCTGAGTAATCCTGAAGGAAGCCTGATTAGATGCGAGGTCACCCCCGAGAGGCGGGAAATACCGCTCGGCAGATAGCCCTGTGCCTGCCCCGTGCAGCCTTGTGGCGCCGACACCATCAAGCTGAGGTCTGCAAAGGGCTGCCTCAAGGTCACAGAGAAGCATGCCCTTGGGGTGAATCATGCTCAGACCAACCTTTAATCACCAAACCCCACCGGGGCACGCTGATGAGAGTAAGGTGTGAGGCCCTGGTCTCCGGGTTGCAATTTTCCAACCTCAACTTCCTATTTTGGGGAACCTTAAAGCATTGACTTCATCTCACTCTAGCTCAGTTTCTTTAGCTGTCAAATGGACATAACAGACTAGGACCTATTCCCTAGAGCTTTGGGAGATGAATGAGAAAATCCAGGTAATACCCTGGAGCTCACACAAGCATAGAAAGTGACTGATAGGGGCCCGAAAAGACAGTACAAAGGTTAGGTCGCTTGACTCGCATGCAGCTAAAACAGCCCTGAGTCTCTGGCACCATATAAGATCTCCAAGCACTGCCAGGGATCACCCCTGAGCACAGTGCCAGGAACAGCTTCCGAGTATACCACTGGGTGTTGTCACAGTCCACGCACCCCCAAAAGGAGATAGAGAGACAAGAAGGAAGAGAGGGCGGGACCTATAAAGAACAGCTAGAACTTTACAATGATGACTCCTGTCCTTGGAGGCTGGGGATGGGGGTATTGGGGCCACTGGCCAGCTGCAGAGCTGGAGGTAGTACCCAGGGGTGGGTTTTTTTTTTTAAGAACTATGACAGCATGACCTCATGTCCCGTCCCAATGGGGCTGGGGGCCCTGACAGGCAGCACTGTGTTCCCACTCACTTGGGACCAACACCCCAGTTTACTAAAGGAACTTCAGCAAAGGAATCAGAGCACAAAGGTCAAAGGGCGATGAGAAGATAGGAAAGAAGATATCTGCAGCCAAGCCGTGTAGCCACGCTGAAGATGGGGCCGTTTAAGGAAAGGATAGCAAGGTTCAGGTCTAGAGGTCATGGAAACAAAATCCAACAAGTCCGACGCCTCCCACCCCCACCCCCACCCCCTCTCCTGGAAAACTGACTTCCAAAGAAGCCCCGCCACACTGCTACTCCAAGGATGAGACAGACGGGGCTTGGGGGGCGCCTCCTCCGTGGCACAGCTCCCGGGAAGGCACAGGTGCTTCCGACGGCCCGGTACAGGGCAAGGCGGCTGCTGGGGTCTCCACATGGCACCAGCCTGTCCACACCGGCGCACGGACAGGAGCAGCAGGTGCGAGGCCAGGGCCGGGCGAAGCAGCTCCGGAGGCCTCTGCTCAGTGGGGGCCACTCTCAGAGAGCCGCAGCGGGGCCCCTACATCACTGCCGGTGCTCACCCAGAGGAAGAAGGAAAACCCTGGGCAAGGTCTACAACAGGGTCACAGACACCACACTGTTTCCAGATCAAGCACCCCCAAAGCTAGACAGTGGCAGGGAGCTCATGAGGCGCCGCGCGGAGGACGAGGGAAGGGCTCCTGTCTGTCTGCCTTCCCCGGAGAATGCCAGAGTAAATTCCTGCCACGCCGTTCCCCCTCCGGGCAGGGATGTCCGGGGCATGAAGCCCAGCATGGGGTCTGAGTGACCTCAGAGAGCAATGTCAGAGTGTCCTGCTCCCCTCCAGGGACTGGAACCTTCTGTGAGGCAGAGCTCTGTTGGCAGTAAACAGCTGTGTCAGTGACCCCACCGCCGCCAGCCAGCCGGGGCCCCAGACGCTCCCGCCCTGGCTCCCCTCCCACTCTCCTCACCTGGGCCACCCTGGGCCAAGACAGACATAAGCAGAGAAGCATCCAGGAAGTGTCAAGCCCGGGGAAGCCCCCGGCTTCACCTCAGCCCTCACTCTGCCCGTCTGCGCTGGACCACACCTGCACCTGTTTATGAAACAGATGCGGTCGCAGTGGGCACCTGGAGTGGCCTGGCCAGGTCCAGCCTGATGGGGAAGCTGAAGCCCTGCAAGGAGCTGGTGAGGCCCCAGGCTGGGAGCAGGCGAGGGGCTGCTGAGGAGACCCCGGGGCACGGGAGAGAACAATGCTGCACTGTTGGGCCCGCACACAGAGGGCTCAAACACAAGGTCTGGACGGGAAACCCGGGAGGAAAGAGTGCTGTGACCCCAGTCAGGCTCTGACACCCAGGGTCAGAGGGGGGGGTTCCCCCTCCCCAGGGAAACAAGGGAAGCAGAGTCCCGATGCTTGAGGAAGCACAGGGGCACCTGGCAGGAGGCCCCTCTAAATTCCTGAGCAGACTCCTACCCCTGGGCCTCCCTGCTAACTAACGGGACCTCCTGTCTCTCAATCCTTGTCTATCCGGCAACAGGAAGCAGAATCTCGGTCCAGCAGGGGGGATGTAGGTAAGAGGTCAGCGCAGAGAAGAGCAAACAGGAGGCGGGACACAGGCACTCCCAGGGCAGGCCTAGGTAGGCTGGCCTGCCCACCCTGCGGTCAGTCCCTTGGTCCCTCGGTACCCTGCCCCCTCCTGGGCCTCCACCACAGCACTGTCAGAGCAGGTGAGCTGCTGGGTCAAGGTCTGAGAGATGGCCCAGGGCTCAGGTGAACCCGGATCCAGGCTGTCTGGGCATCAAGGTTCCTGCTTTTCACCTTCAGGCTGCACTGACCTTTGTTACCTGGAGAGAGGTATTGCATTCTTTTCCTTTTTTTTTTTTTTTTTTTTTTGCTTTTTTGGGTCACACCTGGCGATGCACAGGGGTTACTCCTGGCTCTGCACTCAGGAATCACCCTTGGCGGTGGTCAGGGGACCATATGGGATGCTGGGATTTGAACCCGGGTCGGCCGCGTGCAAAGCAAACGCCCTACCCGCTGTGCTATCTCTCCAGCCCTGCATTCTTTTCCTTTTTATCCTTCAGTTTGGCCACATCTGGCTATGCTCTTGGCTTACTCCTGGGTCTGTACTCAGCTCCATGAGAGGCAAGCACCTCACCTGCTGTACTATCAGTAGCATTTCAGAGAGAAAACATCAAGACTGGTTGTCACTGTGTCAAGGGCAATACTCAGTGGCCTTTAATGTCCTAGTGAGATGGAACTGCCCCAAACCCTCAAGTGAGATCCGGAAAGCCAATCTAATCTGAATGGAATCCTATTTATTTGGGAATTTTTTTTTTTTTTTTTTTTTTGGTTTGGGGGCCACAGTCGGCAGTGCTCAAGACTTACTCCTGCTCCGCAATCAGAGATCACTCCTGGTGGGGTTTGGGGGATTCTGTAGAGTGCTGGGGATTGAACCCAGGTTGGCTGCATGCAAGGTAAGTGCTCTACCCACTAACGTATCTCTTAATGGGCCACCAAGACCCACGTGGGAACAGTGGATCTGAGGTGGGAAATCAGGCCATGAGTTGGGAAGGAGGGAGAGAAGGGCAGGCGGAGAGGGAGATGGAGCCAGCTCTCCCTGTGATACTTCCTGAGGCTGTGGGCACCAGCTCTTAGACCCCCTTACCCATGACCACACGAATCAGTGAGCTGAGCACATGCATCACAAGTGGGGAATCCTGGATTTCATCTCCAGCACCACACACTCTCCTTTTACCTCCACCCCGATCCCCCAAAAAAGATCCCTTTCCAACAGTATTTTCTTTTTTTTTTTTTTTTTTTTGCTTTTTGGGTCACACCTGGCAATGCACAGGGGTTACTCCTGGCTCTGCACTCAGGAATCACCCCTGGCCATGCTCAGGGGACCATATGGGATGCTGGGATTTGAACCCGGGTTGGCCGCGTGCAAGGCAAACGCCCTACCCGCTGTGCTATCTCTCCAGCCCCAGTATTTTCTTTTTGTTTGCTTTTGGCCACACCTGGCAGTGCTCAGGGCTTACTCCTGGCTGCATGCTCAGGGATCACTCCTAGAGGGACTTGAGGCACCTTATGTGGTCTTGGGGGTCAACGCTGGGCCAGCTGCATGCCAGGCAAGTGCCCTCTCTACCTGTATAATGGCTCCAGCTCCCTTTTCTTTTCCTATTAAATCTCAAATAAACCAGGGTAGAGGGAATAAAAACTCACAATCACAGCAATAAAAGCGAAAGATGGGTTCTCAGACGCTGTCTAACCTTTACATGCGGGAGATCGTAAAAAAGGGAAGGTCCTGAGCAACAGGGACCATTCTGTCCTCATCTGCGCCCTTTTCCCCACACAGCAGCAGCTGGGCCTAGCCCTGTGGCCTCGGTTCTCTCTCTGCTCCCTCAGGACTCAGGGCCCATCTTTTGGCTGTGCTTCAGAATTGGGGGGAGGGTCCAACTTCCCCACACGGCTCTTGTCCCCACCACAAGCAGAGCAACCACAGAGTAACGTGATGTGAGAGCACAGAACCACAGTCTGCCTTAGTGTTTTAGTGGGGCTGGCTGTGACTTCCCTAGGTTGGGGCCACCCTTCTAGGCACAGAATCCCACCCTGCGCCGTGCCTGACCTGGGAAGCCCGCTCAGCACCACTGTCCTCCTCTGATCCCATCACTTCTTCCTGCCTCAAGAATAAAATTGTCTCTATGAGGCACAGGCCCCTTCCTGCCTCGCCCAGCCCTTCTTTCCTCCCCACAATGTCCCTGGGGCCCCAGATTCTTAACTCCTGACCTATCCCTGCTATACTTCTTTTTTGATGTTGTTGTTTTACTTTGGGGATCACACCCGGCGATGCTCAGGGGTTACTCCTGGCTCTGCACTCAGGAGTCACTCCTGGTGGTGCTTGGGGGGCCATATAGGATACCAGAGATCAAACCTGGGTCAGTTGCATGCAAGGCAAATACCCTACCCACTGTACTATGTTGCCCTGGCCCCGAACACCTGCTACACTTCTGCCTCAAGAGCAGAGAGGCCCGCCTACCCACCCAGGTGGTGCCAGGACCCCACTGTTATCTCTCCCGTTCCTGGCACCCTGCTCTCCACTGAAGCGCTGGCCACCTCCTCCTGAAATTAGATAGAACTGTATGGGATCACTGGTTTGGGTGCCGGCAAACTGTAGACTAAGGCGCCTGCACGGTTATTGAACGCGGGACATCAAAGAGGAGATGCAACAGCCCAGGGAACCCCCGCCCCTAAGCAGAACCTGTCCAATTAGGCCACTGGATGACAGAGAGCATGAAGAAAGAGGTCAGATGTGGGTGTGACACTGGCCACCCAGAGGCCAAAAGGACAGAGTACCAGAAAAGCCCCTATTCCTCCCTGGCTAGGAACCCAGTTGACCTTCCTGTCATGGGGGGGGTCGGTTGGGAGGGTGAAGCCCAAATGTGCAGCCCTGGATCCCCTGTCCCAGCCACCAATCCTGACTGTCCAGTACACCGGGCATGATCCACAGAGGGGCCATGGAGAAACAGGCTATTCTTTCCTGCTCCCACCTCATCACACTGGAACATGAAACTGTGTCTGTGGCCAGCTCCTGGCTGGAGTCCCAAGAAAAGAGTTCTGAGAACCTTTCAACAGGTTCAGGCAAATTTCCTTTAGAGGACAAACCAAAGCATCAGTCCTTAAAGCAACAACAACAAAAAAGCTGACATGTTCGAGTCCCAGTCAGCTGTAAACTGCTCAGCTTTTCTCAACTCTGATTCAATCCGTTTCATAAGCCGCTTCCCAACTGCTTCTCTGCAATTCAGCTGTTCACCAAGCTTGAAAATGTGAGGTTTAAGAAGAACCCTGACTATAAAATCCTCCTCACCCACCCAGTGAGACAAAACTCTTAGGGTTTCTGGACCCGAAAGGCAACAGGTTACGTAGGCTCCAAGAAGCAAGGAGCAGAGTGGCCAGAGAGATAAGATGCGTGGAATCAGCAGCCCTGAGAGAACCGTTGCTGGCTCAGCGGGTTTGCCTGATAGGCAGAAAACCCAAAATCAGAGGCAGGAGCAAAGGCATGTGATAAGAAGTTGATATTCAACCCACAATCCTGACCCTTCACCTTCACTTTGGTTTATGGGAAGGACTGGCAAGCCTCTCAAGGAATTAAAGACCAGCTCAGCACTGTGTTGGCACAATTTCTGGGACTCCTCCCACTTACAAGAGAGAAAACGCCAAGGCTGAGGCGGCACCAAAGTGACCAGCCCCAATCCTGCCAATACTAGAAAGGAAATCAAACCAGTGGACAATCTGGGAGCACACCTTGAGAATCTGGTCTTCCCGTGCCACTGTGGGGGTTCCTCCCCCACAAAGAAATCAGACTGCAATAGTCCTCCAGACTACGTCATGATGTTAAAAGCTTCCTTTGGGGAGGATACTCCTTTTTATTTGTAAACTCTCTGTTTGTAAACCCTCTGTAGCTTCAAAGAGCCCCTTGGGAAGACAAGTAGGAAGGGTCTAGATGTACATGGGAGGTGGGGCTTGAGTGACAGTAGTGGAGAAGGTGTCTGCCTTGCACACAGTGGCCAACCCAGGTTCAATCCCCAGCATCCCATAGGGTCCCTGGAACCAGCCAGGAGAGAATCCTTGGTAGAGAGACAGAAATAAGCCCTAGCACTGCTGGGTGTTCCACCCATAACAGAAAAGAAATATGTAAGAGAGAGAGGGCTGGAGGGAAGCGGTCAAACTCTCAATATGCTCCTTCCAGAGTCATTAATCTTCTAACATCTGTGGAGCAAAGAAAAACTCATTCAGGGAACAAGGTCTGCGGGATGTTCTCCTCTCCCAAGATTTCTTGCTGATGTGGGGAAAGGTCTGCCAACTACCTGAGAGTCTATTAGGAAGCATTTCTGAGAGGCTAAAGGCTAAAGGCTATAAATGATATGCTCTGTGCCCTCTCCACGTGCACTTCTTTCTCTGTCCCTTCACCTCCCCCACGAGGCTGTCCGCAAGACCTAAGCATCCAGGGAATCTCTGGGGATGAGCAGAGCAGGGCAACAGAGAGGAGACTAAGTGGGGTTACAGACAGCCAGGGTGGGTCCGCAGCTTTCTCTTCCCCCAAAGAATTCTAGGAAGAAAGGTCCGTGGTGATGCTCCAAGACATCAAACTCAGGCAACCTCCACCATAAGGCGCGGGTGAGGGGGGCGCGTTGGCTGACAAAGGTGCAGAGGTTGTGCCATTAAAGGGTTTTGGGTCTGAGCTGGCTGGGATGCAGCAGTTAGGATTAGTCTTCTCAAACAGGATGAGTGCGAGCCCATCTCTGCACTAAGCAACCGACTAGCTCAAGCATTCCCATCAACGTCCCCAGAGCCGCTCCCCACCCCCCCAGCCTGAAAGCCACTGAGAGGCCCCCACAGCCTGCAAGAGGAAAATCATAAAGCAGCAAAAATAGACAAATTGTCTCCGACAGGTCCGGAAGAGACCCGTAACAGCCTAACTGAAAAACATCTAAGATGAACGGTCTGCAGGGTGGAGACCAAGTCACTCACTCAGGAGTTCCTCTTTCTTACAGCATGTTTACTGCAGGCAAAGGATGTGCCAGGCAGCAGCATGTTTACTGCAAAGCAAGGGATGTGCCAGGCGCTGGGAGGAGTTCGGCAACGTTCCTGGGCAGTGGAAAGAACACTCCAGGCTTGGGGTTTCTGGATCAGGCACAGCCCCAGTTCTATGGCTCCAGGGCAAGTCTGATCTGTCTGGGGCTCAGTTTCCTCATCCGTGAAATGGGGAACAGTGCTAGGCTACACTGCAGAGCTGGGAGGCCTTTTGGGGAGGCGCGTCTGGTTGTGGGGGTACCGCTGCGCAGCGAGGTAGTGCTGTTGGTTCGGTCTCGAGCCATCGCACCCTCTCCCAAGCCCACTCCAAGCCCCACCGCGAGTCCCAAGCGCCCGACTCACCTGGCTCAGTACACAGGTAGGAGTAAAAGCCCTCTGACTTGAGCATGATCAGCAGCGAGCCCCAGCCCAGGAGGACTGCTGAGAAGAGGAGGTTTTCCAACACGGCAGTGCAGGCCATCCACCAGCGGCGCCGATGGGCAGTGGCCAGGGTGGGCGCCATGGCGCGGCGCGACGCGGTGGCCCGGCTCTGGCTCCCGCTCTGCAGCCACCTGCGCACAGAGCGAGACGTCAGCCCGGCCGCCGCCGCCGCCGCCGCCGCCGCAGCGCGCGCGCAACCCGGGCAGGAGCCTCAGCCCTGCCTCGGACCCGGCCGGCCCTCACCGCCACCCGCGCGGGCAGCGGCCGCGGCCAGGCGGGAGCCCTCTCCCCGAGCCGAGGCAGAGGTAAACTGAGGCACGCGAGCAGGACGGGCACTAGGCATGCTCCGGGGACGCGGAGCCGGTCCCGGCCCCCGGTCCCGCGGCCGGAGCCCGGGAGCTGCGCTCGCGACGCGGGCGAGGGGCGTACCTGTGGGCCTGTCACCGCCCGGGACCCCGACAGCGCGGCCCCCGACCCCCGGCGCAGGTGGCTTCCACCACCGGCCCCCCGCCCCGAGCCCCGGCACGGCCCGCCCACGGCCCGCTCATTGGCCTGGACGCGCAGGAACTGCGGCCCCATTGGCCGCCGCGCAGGTCGCTAGGCGCTGCGGCCACGCGAACCCCGCATGGGAGAGGCGAAGCCGGTTCAAACCGGCGGCGCGGGCCGCCCGAGTGACCCCCCATGCAGGGCCATTACCTCAGCAGTCAGCCCGTCTCCATGGAAGCCTTCCCGCTCCCGCCACCTCCCAGCTCCCGCCTCGAGCCGTCATCCTCGCCCCGAGGACCCCCCCCCCATCCATCCCGTCCCTGCCCGCCCCGGCCCACGCATCCCGCCGCGGCCCGCGACGCCGGGGCCCCGCTCACCCCGCGGCTGCTGCTGCTGCGTGTCGGGCCCGGCCGGCGCCGTCGCTGCCCCCTTTTATTCCAGCCCTTTTATTTCGACCCCGAGATGAAAACACTGCCGCGCGCTGATTGGCTGAGCGGGGCTGGAAACAGGCGTCGGCCAATCCACGGCCGCCCGCCCGCCCGGCGGCGAGCAGAAGCCGGTTCCGGCCGGACTGGGGAGACAAACAAGAGAGTTGGGGGGGCCCGGGGCAGCCGCGGGCCGTGGCTGGGCTCCGCCGCCCGAGATCGGGAGCCCCCCGGGCACTGCCCCCCGCCCCGCTGGGAGTCGCAGCCGCGTCTCGGCCTGCGCAGCTGCGCCGCGGCTCTCCCTGCCCCGCTGTGCTCGGGGCGGGCCACGCGACCCCCGCTTGCCCTCTGCCCTGGGCGCGCGCCCCCCGGTTCTCGGGCTCCCGTGGGTGGTTCCGTTCCCGCCGCCTCCAGTGCCTTCTCCCCACGCAGCGCTGCCATCCGGGCAAGCTCGCGCTTTGTGTGTCCTCCCCTTCGGGCACCCGGCGGGGAGAAGGGACCCCTGTCCCCGCTCCTGTAATTCACCAGCGCCTTTCCGGGAGGGTGGGAGTTTGAGACTCCTCTGGAACGGCTCTGACACCCCACTGGCCCCTGTCCCGGATCCGTTCTCCGTGGCTCCCCCCGGGACCTCTCCCCAGATTGGTCTTCGTGGTGCTCCCGACCCGCTGTGACCACCCGCGATCCAGCCCCCGACTCCCGGTTCCCGGGCGCCTCCCCGGGCGAGGCTGATGCGGGAGGCAACGCCGCGCCGCGAGAACGAATCTGGCCTCTCGGTCTGGGCTCCCAGTCACATAAACGGAGCGGACCTGCCGTGAGAAACGGCCGGGGCCGGGGAGCTGAAGGCCAGGCTCTGCCCGTGTCCGCAGTCCGAGGCACCGGCCCGCGCGACCAGGACCAGGGATGGTCTCCCCGGGCACGCTCTGGGAGATGATGCCGGTGCGTCCTGGCGGCCGACGGCTCCCCCGGTCCGAGGGCGCCCCCTGCCGCCCAGAACGCAGCTCTGGCCAGATCGCACAGGAGCCGGGAGCTGTGCGAGGCTCTTTGCTGGTTGAGTCCCTGTGTAGAATGTCACCCACTTGAGAAGCTGTGACTGTCTTCCCTCATCCTAGAGCCCCTGCCTGAGTGCTGTCTTCCAGGTCACTACTTCACGCATAATCTACGGCTTCAAATATATCTTTTATCCCCCACCCCCACCCCTCATATACAGCACCTCTGTCTACAGAGGTTCATACTGTGAACCATCCTTTCTTTTTTATTCATTCATTTTTGCGTGTGTGCGTGCGTGTGTGTATGTGTGCGTGTGTGTATACCATCCTTCCAACAAATGTTTACTGGGTACCGTGCTGTTGGGGGCTGGTACCTCTCTCCACCTCACTAATAAAGCTGTATCTCCTCTAAGATTTTTCTGATTTTCTCTGTTGTGTTCATTCAATCCCTCCAACTTCAGCCCCTTCGGTTCATTTCTCTCTGTCCCAGTGAGCCATGGGAAATGTAAATCTGACGGGCAAAGCTGACTACTCCTATAAAATCTTTCAGAAACTTTACCCTTTGTCCTGTGGGTTTAAGGTCCAGTTCCCCACTTGATCCACAAGGGTTCCTCCCCAGCAGTTCCTTCCTGCCCTGGAGACTGGTTGACGTGCACCATCCTCGGTGCAGGTCTTATGGGATTGCTTATGATTCCTGTACATACTGTTCTTTCACCTCTGACCCTCATGTTCTTCTTTTTTCTTTTCTTTTCAGGCCACACCCAGCTGTGCACAGGGTTTAATCCTGGATTTACACTCAGGAATCACTCCTGATAGGAACTTGGGGGACCATATGGGTGCCAGGGATTGAACCCAGGTCAGCTGCATTCAAGCAAATGCCCTGCCCATTGTACTATCTCTCTGGACCCTGACCCTTAGATTCCTAGACGGCAGCTCCTCCAGGGAACCTTCCCTAAACACTCCTCTAGCACTCTCTGCCATCTTTATTTTTGGATTGCATTTATAAGTGTCTATTCATCTGTTTCTCACTCTTTTCCCAATTCCTATGTACTACATGGGTGTATGAATTATATCATCTTTGCATTTCCTGGATTTCAGGTCACACCCAGCAGTGCTCAGGGGCCATGCCAGGCAGTGTTTGGGGAACCATATGAGGTACCTGGATTTGAACCAGAGTCATGGCCACAGTCAATGGTAGGTAAATGCCTTGGCCTTTGTACTGTATCTCTGGCCCTGAACTATAATTTTTGATTTAATTTTATGGGATGGAGGAATAGAATAATCAGTAGGGCACTTGCCTTGCATGCAGTTAACCTGGGTTTAATCTCTGGCACCCATATAGCCTACTTCCACCAGGAGTGATCCCTGAGTACAGAACTATACTCAGGAGTAAACCCCAAGCACAGCTGGTTATGGACCCCCAAACCAAAACAACCAAAAAAATAAAACTTTGTATAAACCATTTTTTTTTCTTACTTTTTGGGTCACACTCAGCGATGCACAGGGGTCACTCCTGGCTCTGCACTCAGGAATTATCCCTGAGTGCTCAGGGGACCATATGGGATGCTGGAAATGAACCCGAGTCGGCCGCATGCAAGGCAAACGCCCTACCCACTGTGCTATTTCTCCAGCCCCTAAACCATTTCTTAATAACAGAAATAATTACAAAGCAGAGGATGAGTTTGTCAAATGAAAAGAGGATCAAGGGAAATGTGATTAGAGGTATCAACTTGTAGGGACAAAGAATTCAAAGCTGAAAGAAGGATACTGGACCAAGGATGCCATGCAGAGGTAGAACACTTGCCTTGCATGTGTGACGCTCTGGGGTGAGCCTCCAGCATTGCCAAAAAGTTGATAGTACTCACTCTTTCCAAGAGCATTTTCCTTTTTTGTAGTATTTTCAGTGGTTTTTCATAACTAACAATACAAAATATATTATTTTGGTTCTGCTTTGGCAGGAACTGGGTTCAGGATGAAAACATCCAAAATATGATGGTGGGGGGCTGGAGTGATAGCACAGCGGGTAGGGCGTTTGCCTTGCACGCAGCCAGCCGACCCGGGTTCGATTCCCAGCATCCCATATGGTCCCCCAGCACCGCCAGCAGTAATTCCTGAGTGTAGAGCCAGGAGTAAACCCTGTGCATCACTGGGTGTGACCCGAAAAGCAAAAAAAAAAAACAAAAAAAAAAAAAACGAAATATGATGGTGGGAAGGTGTAATAGTGGTGGAATTGGTGCTTGAATATTAAATGTAATGAAATATTGTGAACTACTTTATAAAATAAAAATTTTAAATTAAAAAATAAAATCACAATGTGAAAACAAAATATAATGAAATAAAAAGAGCTAAACATTTTCTTTTTTTTTTAATTTTTTAATTTTTTGTAGTGAGTCACAGTGAGGGTACAGTTACAGATTCACACCTTTTCGTGCTTGTTCGAGAGCCCATCCCTCCACCAGTGTCCATTCTCCACCACCAATGAACCCAGTATCCCTCCCACTCCCCGATCCCATCCCCCACCCCACCCGGCCTCTGTGGCGGGGCATTCCAATTTGTTCTCTCTCTCTCCTTTGGGGTGTTGTGGTTTGCAGTAGGGGCACTGAGTGGCCATCGTGTTCAGTCTCTAGTCTACTTTCAACATGAATCTCCCCCACGCCGCGCAGGATCTCCAATCACATTTTACTTGGTGTTCCCTTCTCTATCTGGGATGACTTTCCCCGAGCATGTGAGGCCAGCCAGCTTCCAAGCTATGGATCCAACCTCCTGGTATTATATACTACTATTCTTGGGTATTAGTCTCCTACTCTGTTTTATATTCCTTAGATGAGTGCAATCTTTCTATGCCTGTCCCTCTCTTTCTGGCTCATTTCACTTAGTGGCATGATACTTTTCATGTTGATCCACTTATATGCAAAGTTCATGACTTCATCTTTTCTAACAAAGAGCTAAACATTTTCTAGGTACTTTACATAATTTGTCTCATTTAAAATCCTTGATAGGGGCTGAAGCAATAGCACAGCGAGTAGAGCATTTGCTTTGCATGCTGCCGACCTGGGTTCAATTCCCAGCATCCCATATGGTCCCCTGAGTACCGCCAGGAGTAATTCCTGAGTGCAGAGCCAGGAGTAACCCCTGTGCATCACCAGGTGTGACCCAAAATGAAAAAAAATTTTTTTTAATAAAAAAATAAATAAAATAAAATCCTTGATAATCCTGAGATGGAGGCCCAGAAATGGCTCAGTAGCTAAAAGCACGTGCTTTGCAAGCATGAGTCTTTGATCCCTAATGCCACCTACGTGCGCAGGGAGGCCCCACCATCTGCTGTCTGCAACATCTGGTGCTGCCTCCAGAATGTGCTATCTACAGCACACCACAGCCATATGTGTTCGTGCACCACAACAGTATGTAGCTCCTGGCAAGGACCATGATCAAGTGTGTGAGCATCACAACCACACACTAGAACCACCGCTGTCAAAACAATAGCAGCAAATGGAAGGGCAAATGCAGTGATAGCAGGAGACGGGCGTTATCTCCCTTTATCAGATGAAGGTCTGAGGCTTCAAGCCATGTTCCCAAAATCAGAAAACAACTATGTCAGAACAGATATTTGAACTATTTGAATCAAAATTCCATTTTTATAGACTTTTTCAGGAGTGTTGTCAGCACTCAACAGATTATAAAAACATATACATATAAACTGGGACTGGAGAGACAGCACAGTGGGTAGGGAGCTTCCTTTGCATGCAGCTGACCTAGATTTGATGCCCAGCATCCCATATGGTCCCCCCAGCACCACCAGGAGAAATTTCTAAGCAAAGAGCCGGAAATAAGCCCTGAGCATTGACGGGTGTGGCCTGAAAAACAAAAACCAACAATCCTGAAGACCAGATAGAGCATTTCTGCTGGGTGCAGATCTGGAGGCTTCTGAGCACCGGTGGGACAACCCCGCAGGGCCTGAGCAGCACCACGCCTTCAAGCCCTGTTCAAGCATTGAACCTCCAGCCCTGTCAGCTGAGACGTGCCAGGAGGGAGCCACAGAGTTTCTGAGAACCTCTCAGACCCCCTCCTCAGAAAAATAAAAAATAAAATAATTTAAGTACTAGGGGAAAAAATTAAGATTGTGTGTGTGTGTGTGTGTGTGTGTGTGTGTGTGTGTGTGTGTGTGTGTGTGTGTGTGTGTGTGTGTGTAGGCATATCCAGGGATACTCAGGTATTACTCCTGGTTATGTGATCATGAATTACTCCTTACAGGCTTGGGACCTTATATGGTGCCTAGGATTCAACCTGGTTTGCTGCATGCAAGGCAAACATCTTACTCACAGTACACTCATTCCAGGCCCAAATTTGTGCAGAAATTTTAACTTTTGTTACTGTTTTGGTTATGAGGCCACACCTGGCAGTACTGGGAGCTACTCCAAGTTTTTCTGGGACTTGGACCTGAAACTTCTGCACGCAAAGATATATTTTTCTTCATAGTGCCAGGGATTGACCCCAGGTCTCATGCACGAAAGACAGGCAGGCACTCTCCCACTGAGTCACATCCCAGCCTAGTAGAGTTTAACCTCTTAAGAGGTTTAACATCTATTACTTTGTTTTGATTAAAGCACCTTGTTTTTATGCTCAGAGCTTAGATCTGACTCTGCCCCCAAGGATCGCTCCTAGTGGGAATCAGGGAATCATATGGGAAGCCAGGGATCAAACCACTTGGTTGCATGCAAGGCAAGCACCCTCCTCTTTGTACTATCCATCTCTCCAGTCCCTTAAAATATCTTCTCTTTTCCTTTTCTTTTTCTTTCTTTCCTTCCTTCCTTCCTTCCTTCCTTCCTTCCTTCCTTCCTTCCTTCCTTCCTTCCTTCCTTTCTTTCTTTCTTTCTTTCTTTCTTTCTTTCTTTCTTTCTTTCTTTCTTTCTTTTCTTTCTTTCTTTCTCTCTTTCCTCCTTTCTTCCTTTCTTTCTTTCTTTCCTTCTTTCTTTCTCTCTTTCTTTTTTTTTTTGGTGCTGAGAATTGAACCCAGGTTTTCATATATGAAAAACATGTGCCTTATACAATACTATTGGGGCGCACTTCTGGCACTGCACTTGGAGGACCATGTAGTTGTCAGGAATCAAGCCCAGAGTTTCTGCTTGCAAAGCAAAGCACCTGCTCCAGCCCTTTATGCCATACCACTGGCCTGAAATACCACTTTGATTTTGTTTTCATTTTTCTTTACTTTTTATTCCTTATGTAGCTAATCTGAAATACCATTTTTAAAATCATTTATGTGAGGTACATCTTGTTTTTGAGAAATTTGAAGTGCAGAACTTTTTTTTGCTTTGCTTTTTTTTTGGGGGGGGGGGTCACACCTGGAGATGCACAGGGGTTACTCCTGGCTCTGCACTCAGGAATTACCCCTGGCCGTGCTCAGGGGACCATATGGGATGCTGGGATTTGAACCCGGGTCGGCCGCGTGCAAGGCAAACGCCCTACCCGCTGTGCTATCTCTCCAGCCCCGAACTTTTTTTTTTAATAATGTTGGAGCACTGCTATTTGTTCAGCCATTGATTAAGCTGATTGAATTGGGCATGAGCTCCACATCACTTTTTATTTATTTATTTTCAGCAGAGCCTGGTAAGCTACCCGTGGTGTATTTGATATGCCAAAAAACAGTAACAAGTCTCACAATGGAGACATTACTGATGCCCGCTTAAGCAAATCAATGAACAACAGGACGACAGTACTACAGTACAGTCCTATTTTTTTTCTTTTTGGGTCACACCCAGTAATGCACAGGGGTTACTCCTGGCTCTACACTCAGGAATTACTCCTGGTGGTGTTCAGGGGACCATACGGGATGCTGGGAATCGAACCCAGGTCGGCCGCGTGCAAGGCAAACACCCTACCCGCTATGCTATTGGTCCAGCCCCTATATTACTTTAAAAAAAAATTTATTGTTTCACAGTGAGATAGATAGAGTTGCAAGCTTTGATATTTGAGATTCAGCCATATAATGATGGAACACCCATCCCTCTACTAGTGCTCATTTTCCACCACCAGTGTCCCCAGTATCCCCACCCCCCACCACACACACACACACACATCCCAGTCCTCACCCTGCCTCTATGGCAGACAATTTTCCCAATACTCTCTAATTTTGGGCATTATGTTTTGCTCGGGCTGGAGTAATAGCACAGCAGTAGGACGTACCTTGCATCCAGCTGACCCGGGTTTGATTCCTCCGTCCCTCTCAGAGAGCCTGGCAAGCTATCAAGAGTATCCTGCCTACACAGCAGGTCCTGGCAAACTACCTGTGGTATATTTGATATGCAAAAAACTGTAACAACAAGTCTCATAATGGAGATATTACTGTTGCCCACTCGAGCAGATCAATGAACAAGACGACAGTGCTACAGTGCTATGTTTTGCTCAAATTTTCCCACCCCCATTCAGGCCTACCTGCCAGGGGCAGACACCAGATAATTTATTTTCCATTGCTCCTTTTGAATATCATGAGAGCTCGCGCGGCCGCTATTGTAAATGTAAATTCTAGACTGTAAATGGTTGGGTTCTGAAGACATCTCTGTGTGGCACTAATCCACTTTGGGATTCAACTGGGAGTCTCTGGGCCAGGGCTGTTGGTGCGCAAAGATGGCACCCGGAGGCAAATTGTGGCCTTGACAGCCAGTCCGAAGTGCAGAACTTTTTTGTTGGGCAGGATGTTATTTCTTTGTTTGGAGTCACACACAGTAGTGCTCAGGGATCACACCTGGTGGGGACTGAGGGACCATGTGGGATACTGAGGATTAAACCGGATCAGCTGGGTACCAGGGCCCTACCTGCTGTACTGTTTCTTTAGCCCCTTCCCCTTAGTACAGAAATGTTTGATGCTTTCACTCCACTATCCAGAAATCCCACTTCTAGGAATCTCTTCTACAGGAAAACCTACACAAATGCAAAAGAAAATATGGACAAAGTTGGACATAGCATTATTTGTTGTTTCAAAACAATTAGAAACAACCCAAATCCCCATAGGTAGAGTTAAATCCCCTTAGGAAATAACTTGTGTTATTTCCACATGATGATCTTATTAGCCATATTTTTAATATAAAAGAGGTATCTTTTGGACATCAAAAGATATCCATGATAGGGGCTGGAGCGATAGCACAGCGGGTAGGGCGTTTGCCTTGCACGCGGCCGACCCGGGTTCTAATCCCAGCGTCCCATATGGTCCCCTGAGCACCACCAGGGGTAATTCCTGAGTGAAGAGCCAGGAGTGACCCCTGTGCATCGCCGGGTGTGACCCAAAAATTAAAAAAAAAAAGATATCCATGATATTAGCTTAGTAAAATAGAATTTTATTTTATTTTATTATTGAATCACCGTGAGACAAAGTTACAGACTTACAGGTTTTCATGCTTACATTTCAGTCATACAATGATCGAGTGCCCATCCCTCCACCAGTGCCCATTTTCCACCACCAATGGTCCCAGCATCCCTCCCACCACCCCCACCCTGTCCCCTTCACCCCACCCCGCCTCTGTGGTCCCATTAATGGGATTCTCTGAAGCCTGGGATAGAAGGGAATCCATTCTTTCTTTCCTGACTGGATAATAAAAGTATGTGAGGAAAGAATTCAGAATAAGACCAACAAATGGGAGTTGGAGTGGTATTACAACAGGTAGGGCATTCGCCTTCCACACGACTGACCCAGCTTCCATCCCTGGCACCCCATATGGTCCCCTGAGCATCACCAGGAGTAATTCCTGAGTGCAGAGCCAGGAGTAAACCCTAAGCATTGCCAAGTATGGCCCCAAAACAAAACAAAAAGAAAGAAAAAGAAAGGCCAGAAGATATTCTGTGAAAAATAAAGTCTGGTACAGGGGTCAGACAGTATAGTCAGTAGGGCACTTGCCTAGCACACGACCCACCCAGGTTCAATCCCAGGCATATGGTCCACCAGGATCCCTGAGCAAACCCTGAGCACTTCCGGGTGTGGTCCAAAAATTAAAAATAAAAGATTAAAAAATGAATATAAGTCTGGTCCCTTCCTAAGGAGTCCCCAGACTCTTCTAGGAAGAAGGGAAATCTCATTTTCACTTTTGTGTGTCTGAACTTTAATACAGTTTTCTTCTTTTTTAATTTTGGTTTGGAGGCTATAGCCAGTGGTGGCCAAGGCTTGCTCCTCACTCTGCACTCAAGGGTCACTCCTGGTGGTCCTTAGGAGACCATATGGGGTGCTTGGAATAGAATTGGGGCCCGGGGTTGCAGAAATAGTACAGCAGGTAGGGCTTTTGCTCTGCATGCATCCAATCCGAGTTCGATCCCCGAATGTCATATAGTCCCCTGAGCACCACCAGGAGTGATCCCTGTGTGCAGAACCAGGAACAACCCCTGAGCATTGCCAGGTGTGGCCCAAAAATGAAAACAGAAGAAAACAAAACAAACAAGAGAAAAAACAAAACAAAACACTGGGTTAGCTGTACTGTACACAAGGCAAACACCTTAACCCCCATACTATCTTTCCAGGCCTTTTGTACCTTTTTTGCCACACCCAGCAGTGCTCAGAGCTTACTCATGGCTTCTGCCTCAGGAATCACTCCTGGAGGGCTTCGGGGGACCTGTAGGGTGGGGAACTGAACTCACGTCAGCCATGTGCAAGGTAAGAACATTATCTACTGTTCTATCGCTCCAGCCCCTTTTAGTACTTTTTAACAGAAGAAAAAAGATTTCTTTTTGTAATTTTTATTCAGTTCTAGGGATCAAACCCAGTGAAGCATATATTTCGCTACTGAACTACATACTGGGCCTTTATCATTGTCTTAAACTTTCAGTCTAGAGAGTTGTGGTGTCGTGGTAAGGGAAATGCGCGCTGAAAGTGGACTAGTGTCCAACATGATGGCCACTCAATACCCCTATTGCAGACCACAACACCCAAAAGGAGAGAGAGAGAACAAATTGGAGTGCCCTGCCACAGAGGCAGGGTGGGGTGGGGGGATGGTATTGGGGGTGGGAGGGATACTAGGTTCATCGGTGGTGGAGGATGGACACTGGTGGAGGGATGGGCTCCTGAACACTGCATGAGGGAAAAACAAGCACGAAATGTTTGAATCTGTAACTGTACCCTCACTGTGACTCACTAATTTGAAAAAAAAAAAAAATAGAGAGTTGTGGTGATTTCCCACAGGTTAAGTGCACACTTTGCATGTGAGAGACCCGGGTTTGATTCCCAGCTCTGCTACATACGGTCTCCTTAACATCACCAGAACAGCTCCAGAGCACTGAGCAGGGAGCAGCCCCTGACACCACTAGTGTTGCCAAAAACAATATTTTTTTTGCTTTTTGGATCACACCCAGCAATGCACAGGGGTTACTCCTGGCTCTGCACTTAGGAATTACCCCTGGCGGTGCTCAGGGGACCATATGGGATGCTGGGATTCGAACCCTGGTCGGCCGCGTGCAAGGCAAACGCCCTACCCGCTGTACTATCACTCCAGCCCCCAAAACAATTTTTAATAAAGAAATAAAATAAAAAATCCAGTTTAGGGGCTGGAGAGATAGCTCAAAGGGTTGGGCACAGATTCTGCCTGCAGGAGGCCAGGGGGCTTCATCCTGGCACTGCTTGGCATGATCCCGCAGCCTCCTGAGGGGACAAATCCCTGAGCACCACCAAACCCCTCTTTTGAGAAATGTTTAAAAAAAAATAAAAGAAAGGAATTGTCACTAAATTGGCAAACTGTATGAAAATCTAGGAGGAAAATTAGTATCAGACACAATGTCATCTTCACTGTATCACTGTCATCCCGTTGCTCATTGATTTGCTCGAGCGGGGACCAGTAACGTCTCCATTGTGAGACTTCTTATTACTGTTTTTGGCATATCGAATACGCCACGGGTAACTTGCCAGGCTCTGGCATGCGGGCGAGATACTCTCGGTAGCTTGCCAGGCTCTCTGAGAGGGACGGAGGAATTGAACCCAGGTCGGCGGCGTGCAAGGCAAACGCCCTAACCTCTGTGCTATCGCTCCAGAAATATATAATAAAGTGTGTATAATACAGATACAGAAGGAAACAGAAGGGAGGGCTGTGAAGATGTTCATGTCCTTTTTTTTCTGTGCTTGTTTTTGTGCTATACCAGGCAGTGCTCAGGGCTTACTCCTGACTCTGTGCTCATGGATCACTCCTGGTGGGGCTCAGGGGACCGTATCACTCCAGTTCTAACATGTCTTGTCTGCAGGAAGCCTGGGCTTAATCCCCAGCCCTTCATGGTCCCCTAGCACCACCAGGAAGGACTCCTGAGCACTGAGCTGGAGTAGAGCCTGAGCACTGATGAGGCTGACTCTGACTTGAAAACTAAAAAAGGAAAAAAAGAGGAAAATGAAAAAGCAAGTATGAGCACCCAGGAAGCGGCATCTGCGGGGCCTGGAGCCCGACCCTGACCTTCTCCAGCCTGGCATTTGGGCACACAGTGGCCAGCTCGGGTGGCCATGTCCAGCTGGGAAGATCCCACCCCCCACGTGGTGGAAGCCACAGCCCTCAGGGGCCTTTTTCCAAGACAAGTCAAGTGGGAATTCGGGGTCACCTCATGACTCAGGAGCCAGCTGGTCAGGGCGGCGCTGCAGCTGGGTGCAGCCTCTGCCCCTCCAATGTGGCTCTGGGCCTTCTCTGGGCCGTGGGCACCACACACCTCCAGCACCACCACCCTGCACCCCTGCACTGAGAGCAAAGGAGCGAAGCCAGAGGGCTCGCACCTGTGGCCACTTCCTGGGGGCTCTATCGCAGCCAGTCCTGGCACACAGTGGTGGGCTCTGCTGCTGACCTAATGTACGTAGGCCTCAGTTTTCCCCTCTGGAAACTGGGAATGACCGCCTCTGGTTCCTAGTCATGGGGGGTACCCCCAGCTCGGCACCCTGAGGTTTACCCCCACTGTTACATGCTGGTGGGCACCAGGAGGGCCACTCCAGGTCTGAGGCTTCTGAAGCAGTGCCTGCTCCTGGCCTAACCCACGCTGTGTGCAGCCCAGCCACCCACCCCCACTCCGTCGCGGCCTCACGGCCTGGACTGGCAGGAGACAGCACAGTGCCACGGATGAGTCCTCAGACCCTTCTGGGGAGGCCAGGCAGGCAGGGGTCCCCGAGACCTCCCTGCAGGCCAGAACAGGGCGTTGGGGAAGGGGACTGAAGAGCTCTGATCACATGGCAGGTGGGGGTGGGGTTCTGCTTTCCCGCCATGGGCTCCCAACGGGACCCGCAGTATGTGTGTGTGTGAGTTCCTAGGCAGGCCCCTTCCCTAGCTGCTCCACACACGCCCATTCCATACCGCGGGTCCTGCTGGGAATGTCATCTCAAAGAAAAATAATATTAATAAAAAATAATTTTTTTATAGTTTGCTGCAGGTTGACTTTAGTTGGCTGGAGCGATAGCACAGCGGTAGGGCGTCTCCTTTCACGCGGCCGACCCATGTTCGATTCCTCCGCCCCTCTCGGAGAGCCGGCAAGCAAACGAGAGTATCGCGCCCACAAAGCAGAGCCTGGTAAGCTACCCGTGGCGTATTGGATATGCCAAAAACAGTAACAATAAGTCTCTCAATGGAGACGTTACTGGTGCCCGCTCGAACAAATCGATGAGCAACGAGATAACCGTGACAGTGACAGTGAATAAAAATAATAAATACTTTGAAAGGAAGTTTATAGGCAGGGGCCAGAGATAGCACAGGGGTTAAGGCACTTGCCTTGAGTGTGGCCAGCATCTGTTCAAATCCCCAGCACCAAAGTTTTTCTTCTCTTTACCTCCCAACCACTGAGCATGGCTGGGTGTGATCCACCCCCCTCAAAAATAAATAAATAAATAAATAAACTGTAGGCTGGAGATGTGGCTCAGTGGCAAAGCACTGCTTTACATATGTGAGTCCCTGGGTTAAACCCTTAGCGCACACACACACACACACACACACACACACACACAGAGACATCACAGAGTTTAAGAAGAAATCACAAAATATACAAGAAAAAGGGAGAATTCTTTGATGGGGAGCAAGCTCAAAGGGTTGGAGCACTTTGTTTGCCTTGTGTGTGCAAGTCTGAGTTTGATCCCGAGCACTGCGTGCTCCCCTGAGCACCACCAGGACTGACCCCTGAGCATGGGGGCAGCCTCTGGAGTAGCCTCTGAACACCGCTGGGTATGGCCTAAAGCTGAGAAATGTGTGTGCATGGAGGGAATTGCTTTCCCTCTTCCCCTGCCCTTCAGTTATTACTGTAATGACAGGGGCCGCACACACTTGGTGCTGGCCTGCCGGAAGTCGGCTGCAGCAAGCAGCACTCTCATACTTTGTGTCCTCAGGGATCCAGGCTTGTGGGGTGGTGCCTGGGATTGTACTGGGGCCGCATGCCTGCAAGGCAGGCGCTCCACCAAGGGCCACAGAGCAGAGAATTCCAAACATGTATCCCGAGGCAAAAAAAAAAAAAAAAGCCTGAAATGTATAAAAGGAAAAACTTACTTTTTACCCTGAACAGTAGAGCATGAACATTCTCTCATGTCACGTTCTTGGACAACATAATTTTTAGGCTTGCTTAGAAACCCATCGTAAGAAATATTTATTTAACCCATCTTTTTTTTTTTTATCATCAAACATTTAGGTTATTTCCCATTTCAGGAAAATGTTTTGCAGATGAAGGAAAGCATACCCTTTGGGGGCAAACAGAAGAAAAGTCCCTGAAGCCGCCTCTTGCTTTCCTGACCCCCCTCCCTCGGGGTCTCTGCCAGGCCTTCCAGAACACCCCCAGAACGCTGTGGGGTGCACAGCCAACTGGCCTCCAGCACCGATTCTCCCTGGGAGAGGACAGTCTCTGGCACACCTTCCCTGCGCCTGGCATCTTCTCCAGCATGCGGCGCCGTCTGACCCAGTTTGGACGCACGCCCGTCCACAGTCTTTCACTCCCCAGAGTCAAAGTCCTCAAGGGTCTGGAGGCCCACAGACAGGCGCTACGTTTTCATACTGGGGCTCCTCCTTCCCTTCTTCTCCACCCAGCCCCTGCACCTCCTGTCCCAGGGGGCCGCCCTGGGGAGCTGGCTCCTGCTCCTTCCCGGACCCCCTGACGCCATCGCCCGGATCTCTGGTCACTTCCTCTGCTCTGGCTCCTGCAGGTTCCACAGCCCCAGGGAGCTCCTCACTCAGGAAGGCTGAGCCCGGGCTCGGACCGTCAGAGACAGAGGCCAGCCCAGGGCCACCCTTGTTCCGACTCAGAGCCCGGCGGGGGGGCTTGGGGATGGTGCTCCTGATCTTGGGCTCTGTCTGCCCTTTCTGGAAACTACCAAAGCGGCGGAGGACTGACCGTACCGAGCCCTCTGCTCCCCGGGGAGTCCCTGCCAGCATGTAGATTGTGGTCACTGAGCCTGAGCTCTCCTGGACGTTGCCCTCGATGGCTTCCACACGCTCTGCCACCATCCGGCCACCAAGTGGGAGGCGGCGGCGGCCGGCGGCTGAGTCCCGGGGGCTGGCAGTGCCAGGAGGTGCCTCGCCGTCCCTTTCTGCTTGCTCTGGGGCTGTGCCCTCCTCAGCCTCCTGTTCTTCAGAACCTTGTTGGGCCCCCCGGGAGAGCCTCTTGGGCTTTCGGAGTGGGCTGGAGAGTTCCCCTGAGCTTCGGTGACTCTGTGGAGCAAACTTGGTGCCTTCAGCAAAAGAGACAGACGGCCGCTTGGCTCGGGCCAGGCTGGAGGTACGTGGGATGGCAAAAGGCGTGGAGGCGTCCTCGGGGGGAGGGAAGGGGCCCCCAGCCAGGCTGGACTCTGGGGACTCTGCTTGTACCACAGGAACCATTATTCCTGGCAGAGGAGACGCAAGAGTTCGGTGAGAGCTGGACTGGCCACCTCAAATCCTTCATACCCTCCCGGCCTCTTTTGGGAGGTCCCAAAAACGGGGCAAGGAAAAGCAGGGATGCAGGGCGGCTGGGACAGGGCGCTGGAGGCTTGCGTGACTCCGCTGTGCTCGTTTCTCCCTGCCACTTCTTCCTCTGAGCAAATGTCATTGCCATTTTCTTTTTTTTTTTTCCTTTTTGGGTGATACCCAGCGATGCACAGGGGTTACTCCTGGCTGTACACTCAGGAATTACTTCTGGCGGTGCTCAGGGGGATCATATGGGATGCTGGGAATCGAACCCTGGTTGGCCACACGCAAGGCAAGTGCCGTACCCACTGTGCTATTGCTCCAGCCTCGCCTTTTTCTTTTTCTTTTCTTGTTTTTGGGTCACACCCAGCAGTGCTCAGGGGTTACTCCTGGCTCCGTGCTCAACTGCACCTATCCATTGTACTATTCCTCCAGCCCCTCTAATGCCTTTTCTTTTTTTTTTTCCTTTTTGGGTCACACCCAGCAATGCACAGGGGTTTCTTCCTGGCTCTGCACTCAGGAATCACCCCTGGCAGTGCTCAGGGGACTATATGGGATGCTGGGAATCGAACCCAGGTCGGCCGCATGCAAGGCAAACGCCCTACCCACTGTGCTATTGCTCCAGCCCTTCTAATGCCTTTTCTAACCAAGTTCTAACTCTTTATTTTGGAGGCCGGAGAGACAGCATAGGAGGGAAGGAACATGCCTTGCAAGTGCTGCTTCAGTTCACCCTGGTTGATCCCCAGCTCTGCATCTAGTCCCCAAGCACCACCAGGGATCATCTCTGAGTAAAAAGCCAGGAACAGTCCCTGGGCACTGCTGGGTGTTGCCCAAATACCCCATCTCGGGGGCTGGAGTGATAGGACAGTGGGTAGGGTGGTTGCCTTGCACATGGCCGACTCATACTCAACCATTAGCATCGCATGTGGTCCCCCGAGCACCACCAGGAGTATTTCCTGAGTGCAGAGCCCCTGAGCATTACCAGGTGTAAAAAACAAAACAAAACAAAATGACCCGCCTCCTTCCACCCTTCCACAAACAAACAATTTTGTTTGTTTTGCAGAAGCCGGGGGTCACAACCAGCAGTGTCCAGAGGCCACTACTGGTTCTGTGCGGTGCCTGGAGGACCATGTGGTACTGGGGTAATATGGGATCAGCTGCATGCAAGGCAAGTGCTTTAATCTATGTCACATCTCTCAGGCCCAAACCAAGTTCAAACTCTTTTGTCCCTTTATTTGGTTTTGGGGTCACTCCCAACAGTGCTCAGGAGACAATGTGGAGCTGGGCTGGAATGCAGCAAGGGTCTGGCGCCCTGACCTATCTCTCTGGCCTCATATGCCACCACACAGACCCCTCTCACACCTCTGAGCCTGCGTGACTCTATTCCTCTCCTGAACTGCTACTGCCACCCCCCACCGCTCTCTCTTGGCCAGAGCCTGTAGATCCTGCAGGACTCGAAGCCAACCTCACTGGCACTGAGTCCCCTTTCCTGTGCCCGGTCACCCCAGCAGGCTGGGAAGATGGGCCTCTCAGCGGAGCCTGCGGCGCGGTTCAGTGAGGAATTCTTGCCCATGGGGGAGGACACAGATCTACCTTGTCCCTTCCGTGCCCCTTCGCCAGGAAGCGTGACCGGCACAGAAAGATACTGGCACACATTTGCTGAGGGGGCAGAGGGGAGAGTGCGGGGCCAGGGTCATGCTCCGCAGCAGAGCGTGAGCCTCCCACGCCTGAGGCTCTGGGTTCAAGCCCTGGTACGTGCACATACGCGCGCACACACACAAGAGAAGGTTGTGGCGGGCAGGGCTGCTGCTTGGGGGAGGAGCTGGGGGGGCGGGGTGGTTAACTACCTTCTGCGGGGGGCACGCAGTAGGTTGGGCCCTCGTCTTCCTCTCCAGACTCGGGGTCCGAAGAGAAGGAGTCGTCGGAGGCCCAGCCCGTGGATGGCTGCTCGATGAAGCTGTGGTTGAAGGGGATCTCCGGGTCGTGGTGTGAGACTGTCGGGAGTCCAGGTCAGCCACAGAGCCCCGGGAGGCCTTGGCCACTCCACCCAGCACTCCCTGCGCTCACTTACCTGTCACCCAGGGAAGCTTGTGGCTGCTGAGGGACCCACAGGGGAGCGCTGAGCCCAGGCTGCTCAGTGCTCCCCACACCTGCAGCTTCATCCTGGACACGGCAGCTCCATCTCTCACTGGCCTGAAGGTGGAGAAAGATGGTCAGTGCAGAGGCCTCTGGGGAGACAGGACCTTTCTGGCCCAGCATTAGGATAAAGGAGATGGTGACACAGTGCCTGGGCCCACAACTGAAAGGTAAATCAAATCCACCACACCTGGGGCAGTAATTGGCTCACACAGTGTCTCTATGGGCCTCAGTCTCCTCATCTGTAAAATGGGGATATCTTCTGTCTAGCAGAGCTGTTTTTAGAACCCAGCATGGGCCTGGACACTGGCACAGACCCCTCAGGTGCCGCTGAGTGCTATCACTGTCAAGTATCCAGCACCATGAGCTCAAGAGGCTCCTCTACCCACTCCCTGCCCCCCACCCTCCCACTCTGCCACAGCAGGGAATAACAGCTCAACTCAACCCTTTCCACTGATGGTCTGTGCACAAATGCTCATTTCAAGGGTATTTCCCCATCCCAGGCTCTAGGGGGCAGCCCAGGGCAGCTCATCTGTGAGCGGGTGTAGTTCCAACAAGCAAAATGAAGAAAAAGGAAAAGAAATTTTGGGGCCAGAGTGATAGTACAGCAGGTAGGGTGTTTGCTTTACATGCAGCTGACTCGGGTTCAATCCCTGGCATCCCATATGGTCCCCTGAGCACCACCAGGAGTAATTCCTGAGTGCAGAGCCAGGAGTAACCCCTGAGCATTGCCAGGTGTGAACCAAAAAGCAAAACAAGGAAGGAAAGAAAGAAAGAAAGAAAGAAAGAAAGAAAGAAAGAAAGAAAGAAAGAAAGAAAGAAAGAAAGAAAGAAAGAAAGAGAAATTCTTTTTAGCTCCCTACTCCGAATTTCTAGTGGGCAAGAAAGACAGTATATCGGTAAGCTGTCCGCCTTGAATGCAGCTACCCAGGTTCATCCCTGAGACCACAGATGGTTTCCCGAGCCCCACCAGGAGTGATCCCTGAGCAGTCTGGAGTAAGCTCAAAAAAGAAAATCCACGCAAAACAAAACACCCCCCTTGCCTGCTCCACCACTGCTCGCACTTGCACGGCACCCTGAGCTGTTCAGGGCCTGGCCTCCTCCTCCCCTCCCACAGTGGCCGTCTGTGACTGTCCTCCCGACCGGGTGCATCACCAAAGCAGAGTGCGCAGGATGGGCAGAAGAAGGCCATGGCAGTCTTTTCTTTCTGCCCCACCTTTCTGCCAGCCTGGTCCTGGGGTCCTCCTGCTCATGCCCCTTTATGGCTTCCCAGGAAGCTTCCGGAAGGCAGGTGGCTGCCCTGGCGACTGCCGAGTCAGACCACTGCCAACCACTTCCTTTCCCTCGGCCCTAGTGTGCGCAAGGCCAGGTTGCCCCCTGCCCCTGCCAGATGCCACCTGACTTCCTTCCACATGGGCCAGGAGGGCCAGGCTGGTGCTCACCTGTCCTTGGGGGCCAAGCGGGCCGCCCAGCAGCAGCAGGCACAGCAGGCGATGCCCAGGAGCAGCAGCAGCAGCGGCACCAGGATGCCCACGATGAGGACGGCATCCTGACTGCGAGAGCCTGGGGGCAGAAAGGGGCAGAGTCGGAGCCTCCCCCACGGCACACACTGACAGCTCCAGCCTAGCTCTGAGTTGCTTCTGCCCAGAATGTTCCACCCAAGGGTCCCTCCCCACTCTGCCCAGTCTGAAGTCCCCTTCCTCCAGGCAGACCTCCTGCTGCCCTGTTCCCTCCCAATGGTTCCTGGTCGGTGCTACAAACTCCTGTCCCCAGTTCTGGGCCCGGACTCAACCCAAGGTCAACCCCACCCTCTCATGTCCTGGACTCTGCTGTGTGTCTCAGGGAGCCTGGGCTTGGCTGCATCCTTGGGGCTCTAAAACATCCCAGTCAGTTTCAGGCATTCATTCAGAGAATGTCTTTGACAGGGCGTCTGCCTCCCTCACCAGAGCTGGGCCCCTGCAGTCCCTGCCAAGGTACCCTGGTTTCCGCATCCCACACCCTCCTTCTCCCTTACCCAGCTGGCAGGCCCCAGAGACAGGGTGGCAGGGCCCCTCTGGACACTCGCAGGGCACAGAGCAGTTGTTGCCATGGAAGCCAGATGGACACGAGGTGTTGCAGCTATGGGATGGCAGGGAGAGACAGGCAGAGGCTGGTGAGAAGGGACAGGGGTGGGGGGCAGGGAGCTTTCTGGGCACTGCGCCCGATCCCCCGCTGGGCCGGCTTCCCGGGTGCTGCCCTAGCACAGTCCTGCTGCTCCAAGCCACAGACTATGGCCCTGACAGCATTGGGAGAACCTCTCAGCCCCAAAGCTGGTTTTCTAGAAGTTTCCAATATCCGGGACCCCGGGCTCTTAAAATACAATTTGGTACAAGGCCCACCTCTCATTGTGCACATCCCTTGCCCACCCAGCACAACTGTGAGAACAGCAAGATGCCCAGGGCCACCTGAGGGCGTCTGGGGAACACCCTCGGGGTCCAGAGGCCTGAGCAGGGCCAGCCCAGCCTCCCCTCAGCCTCCACTTCTCCCCTCTCACAACACTGTCCCGTGTGCCAGGGGTGTCGCCCCACCTGGGAGACACAGCATCTCCGTTCTACAGCTGGAGGCCCCTGGGAGACAAGTGTGGGGTCTGGCGCACACCCCAGGTCACTCTCCCCACTAGTGAGGGGCATGGTCAGTTTAGTCCAGCATCACTCAGACCCTCTTTAGAAGGCCCCAGAAAAGGAGGTATCAGTCCTTAGGGGGCCCCTGGGTGGGTTTGAGGGAGATGAAGAAGCCAGGAAGGGAAGTCCGCACCAAGGCCTGACAAGGCCCTGGTGTCCCTTCTGGCCGCCCTCACCTGGGTCCCCAGTAGCCAGCGCTGCAGATACACTCCCCAGTCACCGCGTCACAGGCCCCTTGGACACAGGGGGGGCAGGGGGAGTTACAGGCCTCCCCAAAGGTGCCAGCTGGGCAGGGGTCCTCACACCTGAGGGAAGGCGAGGTGAGCAGAGAGGAGCCCCACCATCGACCCCCAGTGAAGTTGGGCTGCGAACAGGGCCCTGACTTGGGTCCCCAGAGGAGGCAAAGGGCAGGAAGTGGGGTGGGGTGGGGCTGCTGACAGAAACCTCTCACAGCAGCCCTGGAGACAGACGAGGGACCCAGAGGAAAGGAGGGAAGGTCCTGAAGAAGGTGCGCCCCGCCCCCAAGCAGGCCAGTCCCTCACCTGGGCCCCAGCCAGCCAGGGTCACAGTGCTGGCAGTGGCCAGAGTCAGGCTGACAGGCCTCCCCAAGCCGGCAGTGGGGGCACTGATGCCGGCAGCTCTCACCAAAGGTACCAGCTGGGCAGGGCTGGTGGCACTGGGTCCCGTTCCAGCCTGGCTCGCAGGACGGACAGCTGCCTGTGTCTGCAGAGCAGGCTTCCTTGGGCCTGCAGTGGCCACAGCTGGAAGAGAAGAAGTGGTTCCTGGGCACCTGGGAGCGGAGGGCTGAAGTGCCCACCCGGGCATCCAGGGGGCGCTGGAGAGCAGCGAGACCCGCTCAGAGCCTCAGTTTCCTCTGCCACTGCTCTCACCTGTTATCTGCAGGTTCTGCAAGGATTCCAGCCTTTCCCTTCTAGAAAGTCCCACCCTCCCTCCTGGGGGTCCAAGGCCACACCAGGAGCCGGCAGCCTGGTCACAGCAACCAAATGGCAGTCCAGACTGCTCCTCTGCCCCTCCCCCCTCCCTCTCTCCCACCCACCGCAGTGGTCCCTGACATCTGGCACTTTGGAGACTCGGTAGTTTTTACCTCCTACTCCCTAACACTGAAATGTACAAAAATGAAACATTTCTGGTGGGAATGATAGTACAGAAGGTAGGACGCTTGCCTTGCACGCAACTGACCCAGGTTTGGCTCCCGGCATCCCATATGGTCTCACCAGGAGAGTTTCCTGAATGCATATCCAGGAGTAACTCCTGAGCACTGCCAGGTATGACCCCCAAACAAAACAATTTTTCCAGTTTTACTGGGATGTAACTGACACCCAGTGATGCTCAGGGCTTTCTCCTGGCTCTGTGCTCAGGGATTGCTCCTGACAGTACTCGGGGTCCAGATGAAGTGCCAAGGTTGGAACCAGGATTGGCAGTGTTCAAGGCAAGTGCCTGAACGCCTGGACTATCTCTCTGGCCCACAGAATAGAATTCTTTATCAGTTTCTCTTTTGGCCCGTGAATACTGGAGGTAGGGTGCTAGGGATCTCCCAGGAGGTGCTCAGAAGGTCTGGAGCTCCTGGTTCAACGGTGGGCCCGAGGATGCAGAGCTGGGGTCTTCCCTGCAGTGTTGAGGGTCCCAGGACTGCACCCAGTGGTTCCTGGGGGACCCTGTGATGCCAGGGACGAGAGTGGGGCATGCAGCAGGCAAGGCTCACACCTTAACCTCCGTACTATCATCTCCCGACCCAAGGCTGTCAGTGTTTGTTTTTGTTTGTTTGTTTGTGGCTTTTTGGGTCACACCTGGCGTTGCACAGGGGTTACTCCTGGCTCTGCACTCAGGAATTATTCCTGGCGGTGCTCAGGGGACCATATGGGATGCTGGGAATCAAACCTGGGTCGGCCGCGTGCAAGGCAAACGCCCTACCCGCTGTGCTATTGCTCCAGCCCCTGTCAGTGTTTGTTTAACGGGGATGAGACGAAAGAGTGGCAGAACAGATGAAGCCTGATCTTGGGGGCACCCAGCGTCTTGCGCACACCCCTCCAGACACACCCCGTGGGCCCGCGCCACTGTATCTTGGTGGAAAGCGCCGCGCCCCTCCCCGCGCGCCCCAGCCCAGCCCCTCCGCGCTCTCCGGGCCGCCCCGCGCTCTCCGGGCCGCCCCGCGGCTCACCTCTCGCGGCACTGCGGCCCGTAGGTGCCGGGCGGGCAGGGCAGCTCGCAGCGGGCGCCGCGGAAGCCGGCGGGGCAGCTGCACTGGCCGGTGGCGGCGCTGCAGCGGCCGCGCACGCACTCGCACTGCTGCCGGCACTCGGGGCCCCACCAGCCCGGCCGGCAGGCGCAGCGGCCCGAGTCCTGCGCGCACGGCGAGCCGTGGCAGGCGCAGCGGAAGCTGCAGCGGCGGCCCCACCAGCCCGGCTCGCACACGCACGCGCCGCTGGCCGGGTCGCAGCGCGCCGCCGCCAGGTTGCACTGGCACGGACGGCGGCACGTGGGCGACCACCAGCCGGGCTCGCAGCGGCACGTGCCCGTCGCGGGGTCGCAGCGCCCGTGCGGGCCGCAGGGGCACGGGAATTCGCAGCGCTCGCCCCAGCGGTCGGCTTGGCAGTGGCACACGCCGGTGTCCGGCTCGCACTGGCCGTGCGGGTGGCAGGTGCAGATCTCACGGCAGTCGGGGCCCCAGTACTGGCCCGGGCAGCCTGCGGTAGGGCGGGGGAAGAAGGGGTGCGGGCGGAGTGAGGAGAAGGAATGGAGGGGGTCCCCCGTCGTTTACACGAGAAACAGGGGGGCCGGCCCGCCCTCCAAGAGCCAGGGACAGACCCTCTCCCCCTGGGGCCCAGCTTACTTCCTGCCCCAGACAAAGCCTGAGCAGTGACCCCAGCCCCGCCCCCCCCCCCCCCCCCCCCGCCTTAAAAGCCCCAGTCTCTCTCAAAGGCTGGAGGGACCCCAACAGCCAGCACTGGGGGACATTTCCTCTCTACCCTGACTCCGGGTGTCCAACCTCTGGCCATCCGTCCATCAGCCCTCTCCCACCCCTCCCCCCTTTCTTCTAAAGAGAGCAGACAGTCCCCCACCCTGGGCCTTCTTCACTGGAAGAGGATGATGGAGAATTGTCCGTTTTGTAATTTTGAGGAGTGCCCCCCCCATCTTTCCTGAGAAGTTGGAAAGGAAGGTGAAGAGCCCCGAGCCTGTGGGTGGGGCTTTGTGGCGCAGGTCACTTCACAGATGACTCAGGACATCTAGGAATGCGTCACTTCCTGCCCCTGGACCTGAACACGGACACTGCCCCCGGCGGCTTGGGAGTGCCCCCCTCCCCCAGTCCCGTCCCCTTCACCCTCCTGCAGACGCAGGACTCACTCACGGGAGTCGCAGCGGGCCCCGAAGAATCCGGGCTTGCACCGACAGAGGCCTGGCTTCACGCACACTTCCTCATCCCGGCAGGCGTCGAGCCCCTCGCAGATGGCTGGAAACCCCCCACCCAGGTTGGAAGGATTCGGGAGTGCTCCCAGGAGACACTCTGCCCCCCCCCCCCCCCCCCGGCTCCCAGTTGCCTCTGGTGGAGGGGCGGGGTTGTCGCAGGAGGGAGAGGAAAGGGGCCCCAAGAGGCTAGGAAGGAAGGGGTCCAGACGCGGCCTTCCCGTCCCCGAGGGGGTCTGTCCCAGCTACTCACGGATGCTGCATTCTTGATCTTTCTGCTGCCAGCCTGGGCAGCACTGGAGCTCGGCCGAGGGGCTGTGGGGCAGTGTGGGGTCAAGTGAGGGCAGCCTGGCTCAGCCGCTCCGTCTCACGGTCCGGGGCTGGTATCAGGGCAGCTGCCTCGCCCCTCTCAGACTGCCTTAGCCCAGGTCAAAGCCCGGGTCCCCAAGCCCTTCTCTGGTTTCCCACCATTGGACCTCCCCACTGCCCTCAGCCTGTCCCTCTAGCGGAACCCCCACACCCTCTCTCCCCCCCAGCACCTCATCACCAGTTTAGTCACTCCACCCCCACCACGCTCCCTCCAGACCCACCTACTGGCCCTGCAGACGTGCTGCCCTGTGGGGTCCAGCTCGGACCCCGGGGCACCCTCGGCCAGGAGCAGCAGCAGCGACAGCAGCCCCGGTGCCATGGCGGCCCGAGCAGCGGGAGGGCCAGGCTGGTCTGGCCCCCACTGCCCACAACCCCCTCCCTGCTTCCTTCCAAGGCTTTTCCTGAGGAAACCAGGCCGGAGGGGCGGGCTGCCATGAGGCACCTCCCTGAGAGGGCGGGCGGACACTGCAGAATTGAAAGGAAACGAAGGCCCATGGCCAGGCCGGACTGGGGGCTAGCGGGGCTGGCCTGGGTCTGGAGGGCCAGGAAGAGTGAAGCCGTTCCAGGGTAACGGGAACAGGCAGAGAGCTGGGGGGAGGGGGGCAGGGGACACAGGGGAGCCCTGGCTTCCCAGCAGGTCATGTTCCCAAAGGGAGGCTGGAGCCAGGAGGACTCAGTGACAACCAACCGAGGCAGTACTCAGGACACCGGCGCCCTATGGCTGGAGGAGGCGGACAGACAGACGCAGAGCTGTTTCTGGGTTTCACGGGCTTTATTAGGATAGCTCAGACCATTGGCTGAAGAGTGGCAGGTGATGGTTCTCAGTTCCACGGGGAAGAGAGAGGAAGAGCTTTCATCTGCACTGGGGGCTGGGCCCGAGGCGTGGGAAGGCAGGTCGCTTCCCTCCTGTCCTGCCTTCCATGGCCCAGTCTAGGGTAAGTGTGCGGTTAAAACAAAGCCCTGTGTTTGCCTTGCACGCGGCCGACCTGGGTTCAATCCTCGGCACCCCATATGGTCCCCCAGGCACTGCCGGGAGTAATTCCTGAGTGCAGAGCCAGGAGTAACCCCTGAGCATCGCTGGGTGTGACCCCAAAACAAACAAACAAACAAAAAAACAGAGCTCTGTCCTCATTTGAGATCACACATCCATCCGTGGCCAGGTTCCAGTGTCTGGCCTTGGGGGCAGCTGAGACCCCCAGCCCCCTCAAATGTTCACGGAAACCGTTACAAGGCCGATCAGGAGTTGGGGGTTGCGGGGCTGCCCACAGGTGCCAGAGCGGGTGGCTGTGTGGCCTCCTCTTCTGCCCCTTGAGTGCAGGCGGCTTTGCTGCTGGTCTCAGCCTCCGGGGCCTCTGCCGTGCCACGATACCATAGGCCGAAGCTGCAGGGACAGCCACGAGAGTCTGAGCCTGTGGCCCGAGCCGTGGAGCACGGGGCCGAGGGTAGAAGCGGCGGGAAGGGGACATTCCAGCAGAAAGGGCGACGTGAGCAGGGACCCAGGTATCAGGGAGCAGAAAGGGCAGGAAAGAGAGGGGAAGAACCAGTGCAGCCCCTCCCGCACCCCACCACCTCACTGTCTCCTCCCCCAACATACAAATTCTGGATTCTGGACTCGGGGGCTGGGGGATCTTCCTTATCGTTGGAGATCAGGAGCCATGAGTCATCTTCATCATCGCTGAGGCAGAGAGAGGAGATGTGGGAGCCATTCATCAAAGGACAGCGGGGCTCCGGCTTCGGTACAGCCCCAGGGACCGGCACAGGAGGGCAGGCTGACTAAGCGGCCCCCAGACTGGAGAGAAGATGAAGCTGGGCATAGGAAGGATGTCTTGAGGCTTTGGTGTCAGGCCCAACATAGGCCTTGGCAAAGGTGCAGCACAGTTGCAGAAAACACAGATCCAGCCAAGATGGGGAACGGGAAAATGAGCATAGAGAAACAGCATCTGCATACAAGCATAGCCAGTGGGGGGGCAGTGGAACCCAGAAAGAAGGGTGCCAGGCTCAGGACAGCAAGCTCAGAAGGTGACCAGCCCACATCAGTAAGCCAAGACGTGATTCAAGACGGATAGAGGGCTGGAGCGATAGTACAGCGGGGAGGGCATTTGCCTTGCATCCCATATGGTTCCCTGAGCACCGCCAGGAGTAATTCCTGAGTGCAGAGCCAGGAATAGCCCCTGAGCATTGGCGGGTGTGACCCAAAAAGCAAAAACAAACAAACAAAAAAACCCAAAAAACAAAACAAAACAAAAAAGAGACAGAATAGAAAGTTGAATCAAACCAAAACAGGCTTCCCTGCAGGAGGGGCAGGCCAGAGTGGCAGGCTCTGCACAGTCCTGGGGGTGACCGGGATGGCTTTGCAGGCTCCAGAAGTGGCAAGGTTAGGAGACAGTCTCAGTGTGTGAGTAGGCTAGATGAATAGGTCCCGGGGTGACAGGCTTGAAATGATTCAGCAGATGACCAGGAAGGTCCAGGAGGAAAAAGGGGTCAGCACACTCAATAGGTGTTGAGGCTGAGTTCAGGAGGACCAGGCCAGGTTAGTGGGTTCAGCAGGAGGAAGGCAGGTGGACCCATGGGAACTGGAACCCAGGACTGACCTGCTCTCCATTTCCTCTGGGGTTCCCAACATCTTGGCCTTGATCTTCTTCCGCTGCTTCCTGACAGCCACCTTCATGGCTTCCAGCAGAAGCCCAGGAACCCGGGCATCTGTGAGCAGCTCCCTGCAGAAGAGGGGGAAAGGAGGGAGCAGGGGCTGTCAATAGGAGGTCTCACCTCAAGTACATCTATGAGTTGTCTCCCTCTCGTTTTTGCTTTTGCTTTGGAGGCCACACCCAGTGGTGATCAGGATTAATCACAGATAGGTCGTGTTCTATTACTTTATACTCTCTTCTATCTCTCTGGTGCCCTCCTTTTTTGTTTGTTTTTGGGCCACACCAGGCGGTGCTCAGGGGTTCCTGCTGGCTCTGCAATCAGAAATCACTCCTACTGGTGCTCAGGAGTCCATATGGGATGCCGGGAGTTGAACTAGGGTTGGCTGCGTGCAAGGCAAGCACCCTATCCTGTACTATCACTCCAGCACATCCATCCAACTCTCTCTCTCTCTTAAATACTAACGTTCCCTCAGATCTTGCTCAGCTATCAGCCTTCCTAGGAACACTTCTTTGGTTTTGGGGCCACACTTGGCAGTGCTCGAAGGCCATTCCCAGCTCTGTGCCTTGAGGTTGCTCCCAATGATATATCAGGGACCAGGAGGTGCCGGGATGGAACCTGGGCCTCCTGCATGTAAAGTCTGTGTTCAGCCCATTGAGCTCTCTGTAGCCCAGGAACACTTCTTTATTGGCACCACTGAGAACCCTGCATGGTACTGCTCCATGGCCCCAGTCCCTGATCTGGATGAAACCCCAGGGGCCAGGGGCTATATGATGCATGTATTCCCAGGGCCTGGTACATGTCACTGCCCATACATGAGTGAAGCAAAGAAGGAGGAGGGACCCTGGGGCCCCAGAGCTGGTGTGAGTGGAGCCCAGCTGGGGTATTCACCGTTGGAAATAGGCCAATTCCTCCTTCAGCAGGAAAACGTTGGCTTTGAGTTCATTCCGCTCCTTGAGTATCTGTTCAACCTCTTCTCGACTGAAGCCGGCGCATGGCTCTGCCTTGGAAGAGGAGCCTGGTTTCTGGGAAGCATCCACCTGCGCAAGGACAAGCATGGTCATAGGGTCCTCTCCATGAGGGAGATGGCTCAGCACAGCTTCTGCTTTGCCTGCAGTGGTTCAGGTCTATCCGCAGCATCGTGGTCCTCTAAGCACTAAGTGACTTCTCTTTTCCCCTTAATTGTTTTCTGGGTCACACCGGCCATGCTCAGGGGTTATTTCTGGCTCTGCTTTCAAGAATCATTCATGAATGTTCTCAGGGGACCGTATGGGATGCTGGGATGGAACCCGGGTCAAACTACCTGCTGTACTATGCCAGAGTGACCTGCATCGAGCAAAGAGTAGACTCAGCATCATTAGGTGTGTCCCTCCATTCCCATCCTCCCCCCAAAAAAACATACACACAGGGTGTCACCCCAGTTAGATCTCCCCGCCCGCAGGCCACCACAGCAGGGTTAGAGGAAGTGACTGGGCAAGGGCCCTGCAACAGACACCCCACCAGTTCCCGGGCTGAGATTGGGGCAGAGAGGGGCTGGAGGCCCCTTCCAAATTTACTGGAGAGCCAGTTAAGCAGTGCATCAAACTCTGGGTCCCTCACCAGGCACTCACCGGCGCGTCAGGAGACCCCGCGGGTCCCGCACCCGCAGACTCCCGCCCCGACTCCGGCGCGGGCTCCGGGACGGGCTGCCGCTCCCTCTCGCGGTCACGTGCCGAGCGCAGCTGGGTCTCTACGACCGCCAGTTTGTGCCGCAGCTCCGCGTTCACCAGCAGGAGGCGCTGGAGCTGCTCCTGCAGCTGGGGGCGGAGCGGAAGCGGGTGGGCGGGGCGCCGCGGGCCCCGGGAAGCCCCGCCCCGCCGCCGGCTCGCGCAGCCCCGCCCTCACGGCCTCGGTCTCCTGGCTGCGCTGCAGCAGGTCCCGGCTGTGCGCTCGCAGCTCGTCCCGCTGCCGGTCCGTCACCTCCTTGAGTCTCCGCAGCAGAGCGCGCTCCTCTGGGGGAGGGGCGATCTTAGGAGAGCAGGGAGGCGGTCCCCGCGCCGCCCCCGCCCCCCGCGCGGCCCGGGCCCGCACTCTCACCCTGGGGCCCGGCGCGCAGCTCGGCGCGGAGCTGCTCGTTCTCCTCCCGCAGCCGCCGCAGCTCCAGCTCGGCCTGCTGCGCCGACACCTGCAGCTGGGGACGCGGGGCGGTCAGGGGTCGGGGCTCTCGGCTCCCAGAAGCCGCGCGGCCCGGGGGCGCCACTCACCGAGTCCGGGCTCGGCCCCACGGCAGCCTTTTCCAGGAGCTCCAGAGCCCGCACCACGAGCGGCACCAGCCCCGCGGCCGCCTCGGGCCCGCAGCGGCGCGCCAGCTCCTGCAGCTCGGTGCCCAGGGCCCCCGCGAGGTGGTACACGAGCTCCGCGGCCGTCCCCGACCCCCGCCCCGCCGCCGCCGCCGCCCCCTGAGGCCCCCAGCCCTGGGCGACCGGGGCCTCCGGCCTGGGCTCCATGTCCCCACAAGGCCCGCGACGGCTCCCCACCCCCACGCGGGACAGGAAAGAACCCAGCAGCCCAGGCCCAGGAAGCAGATCGGGGCAGCTAGAGGGCGGGGTGGCAGGCAGGGGAGGAGCAAACAAGGGAAAGCAGGGCCTGGGCAAGGACCAAGGGCCCCACGCCCTGGGCCGACTAGCCCCCAAGGTCACAGGAAGTGGGACTGTGGGCCAGGCCCTCCTAGAGGTTATTTTCAAGCCTCCCCACAGGGTGCCCAGTTCAGGCTCCGCCCCCGTGTCTGGAGTTACCGTCACACAGTGACTGCCAAGCACACCAGGCAAAAGGTGAGTGGACAGCAGGCTGCTGTCCAGTCCTGGTGCCTGTCCCCTACCAGGCAGACCACAAAGCCTGGCACTGCAGCTCCAGAAAACCTGCTCCAGGTACTGCAAGGCTCAAAACTTGCCAAAGGCTCCAAGAAATGTTTAAAGGGAAATTAACCAAAGCCGGTCTGCAGCTCAGCCCTGCAGCCCCTGGACAGGGAAGTCTTCCTGCATCTTCAAGGCTGAGAATAAGCCTCACATATAAACTCATCCCTGAAATTTGCACTTCTGGGGGGAAAAAAAAAACCTCAAGCACTCCTATTTATACAAAATTTATTATTATACTTCGTTCAGGGTTACAAGACACCAGGAGATCAATACAACACAGTAAGCACAAAATAGAGGGGGAAAGAGGCCAAGCTGCTGAATGTCACCAGCTTGTCTGTGGGGGCCAAAGGCCCCAGCCTTTGGGGGTTCTGTGGTAGGGGGCAGTGAGGCATCGTCTAGGCATACAAGTCCTCCCGGTCTGCAGAGTAGACCTCGCCCTCCTGCAGGAGTGCAAAGTTGAGGAAGTGGGAGGGCCTGTGCACCTCGTGGTAGAACTCCTTGGGGTTTGCCAGCTGCAGTTCATACTTCATGTTAGGATCATGCCGGACACCTTGAGGCGGAAGAAAAAGCCAGAGTTAATGAGGCTCCATGACTCACCCTGCCTGGGCCCTGGGATCCAAACCAGGTCAGACCTAAGCATGAAGGTTCAGGTGAGGGCTTAACCCTAGCCTGACTCCTATGCTCCCACCCTCCTTCTCTAGGGTATGTGAGCTGCCACTGAGCCATATCCCTGGCCCCATCCCCACTTCCGGTGCTCCTGCACTTACCCATAAAGTTGTAGTTCCACGAGGACTGAGCAGGGACCATGAAGAAGCCGAGGAAGCGGTCTGAGAGCAGCATCTGGACCCTCTCATAATGGGAGGGCAGGTAGCCCTTGGGGTTGTTGCCCTTGTCTGTGTTCTGGCGGCCCCACTCATAGCCACTGGGGGTCAGCTTGTAGGCGGTCAGCGTGCAGGAGCCCGGGGTGAAGCTGGAGAGGAAGAAGGGCAGTCCAAGCTCAGACCACCCTTTTGGGCCTTGTCTGAAAGCCTGTCCTGGCCCCCAATACTTCCTCCCAAGGGAGCCAGCCTACCTGCAGGTGATAATAATGGTCTTCTCGCCATCCCAAGATGGATTGTCAGCCATGATTTTAGCGTGGGTGGTGACATCCTGGGGTGAAAGCTGAGGGGACTCATTGGGCTGAGTGTGGATCCAACCCAGTGGTTCCATCTCCTATAGGCAAAGAGCAGATGACAAGCTAGTTGGCCGGCAGCCCTCTACAGACACAATCCCACACTGCCGAGTACGGTGTCTAACGCCCCCACGCCCTGAGAACAGAGCCTGCCACCTCCCCCACCACTGACCTTGAGGTACTCATGCTGGGGCAGCTGGCCAGGCAGGTGCACAGTCTGGTGAGTGCCCCACTGCGGCACCATCACAATGCAGCGGATCTCCTTCACCTGAGGGTTATCCGGCGGACTCACCCCATACAGGTATCCTGCAATCTGAAGAGAAGAGGGTCAAGGCCATCCTGGCTGTGCTCAGGGATCATTCCTGACAGGGCTCAGGGGAGCATATGGGGTGCTGGGAATCGGACCCAGTTGGGTGTGTGCAAGGTAAGCAAGCACCTGCTGTATCACCCCTCCGTCCTTTTCTAAATTACCTTCGTATTATGGAGGGGGATGATGACTCTCAGTGATGGTCAGGCCAGCAGAGCTTGGGGCTACCAGTGCCATTACTCCTGGTTGTGCCATAAGGTGCCAGGGATCACATGACAGCTGAGCATGCCTTCGGTATATGCCCTACTACGTGAGTGACATCCCAATCCCTACCTTGATAGTTTTTGCCATTATCTACAGTTTTGTTTTGGAGGGATCATACCCACTTGCAAAGCACATATTTCAGCCCTTTGAGACATCTCCCCAGCCCCCAACAGTTATTTTAAATTCAGTATCCATGAATTTCTTATTTCTAGATGCTAATCCATTATATGAGTTATGCTAAAACTTTTCCCTGGGGAGGTCTCCTGAGCAGAGCAGGGGACGCCAGAGCCACACCTGGCAGTGCTCAGGGCTCTCCCATGATGTGCTTGGAATTGAACCTAGATCCCTGTGCCTGACAAGCATGCACCCCTAACCCTTTCTCCTTAAGTCCCAAGTTGTGTAAATATTTTCTGTTAAAGTTTTTAAAAATTAATTAGGGGGCGGGGTTGGGTTCATATCCAGCAGTGCTCAAGAGACCCTGGTATGATGGCAGGGATCAAACTCTGGTTCAGCCATGTGCAAGACAAACACCCTTTAAAAAGAAAAAAAAAAAAAAAAAAAAAGGAAAAGCACCCTACTGCTCTGTACCATCTCTCTGACTCTCAAATTTTAAAAAAATTATCTTTCAATTTTTTTTTGGGGGGGAGCGAGCATACCTGGCAGTGCTCAGACTTATTCCTGGCTCACTGCTCACTCCTGGAGGGGCTCAAGGGACCATATGTGGAGCTGGGGATCAAATTGGGGTCAGCCATGAACAAATGCCTTGACTCACTGTTCTATCTTCTATGCCCCAAGTTTTTGTTGTTTTTGGGTTTTGTACATACCTGGAAGTACTCAGGGGTAATCCTGCCTCAGTGACAGTGTGTGTGTGTGTGTGTGTGTGTGTGTGTCTCTCTCTGGGATGGGGTAGGGAGAGGGGGTCGACTGGGGAGGGAAAAGCGGGTAACAATGATGTAACATGATACTGGGGATTAAACCTGGGTCTCCTGCATACAAAGCACACATCTCAGCCTCCATCTCTCTGACCCTTAAACCCTTTTTAATTACATATTAACAAACCTGTTTCCAACTATCTGCCACTCCCTTCCAGTAACTGCTAGATGTGTAAGACACCATTCACTGTTCTTTCATTTTTGGGCCACAGCAATGTTGGCAGGGGTTAAGTGGGGTGTGCATTACACCCAGCTCTGTGCCAAGGAGAGCATCACCCTGGACCCCCAAATCATTTTCTTAATTGCCACAGCTTGATAATGTTTGATGCCAAACCTCATTGTGTTGGCAAAATTTGTATCTGCCTTTATCCATGCAGCTTGCAACCAGCATCCCAAGCTCCAGGAACTCTCAGATGAGCTTTGGGCACACATGGCTGGAGAGGTGACTTAACAGGCCCGAGGACATGCACTGCATGCAGAAGGCCCAGATTCAATCCCCCACCACATAGTCCCTTGAGCACCACCAGATGCAACCCCAAGTGGAGGTAGGAGTGGGGTCCACCCCCCAGAACGAAATAAACCCAAAACAACCCTGGCCATTTGCACTGTGGCCTGGCCGAGCACATGACTCACTTGGGCCCGAAGGTCAGATATGCAGATGAACTTCTTAAGCACGTTCTTGGGGAGGATGTAAGTGTAGCCAGTCTCCTTGATGTCATCAGACGAGACGTAGATGTGATTGGTCCGCAGGTGCAGATTGGCAGCGGAGATGGCCCTGAAAACAGGTGGGGAAGGTCAGTACTTCTCTAGTGCAGTATCTCAAGGACCTCCGAAGCACCCTCCATGGCTCTGCTGTGGCCCTGCCCGTACCTGACCCTCCACTCAGTCTTAGAGGAGAAAGTCTGGGTCTCATAGTTGCTGGTGGTGGAGGTGATGATCTCGTCTCCATGCTTGTTGACAGTGCGCGTCTGCGTCGCTGTCAGCTGTGACTGCTCCTTGGTCTGTTTCTCAATCTCAGCAATCTGCTGCCGCTGCTGTGACGGCGCCGAGATCTCCATGCCCAGGATGATGTCCCGGATTTCTGACTGTGTCAGTGACGCTACATTCACACTGTGGGAATAGTGGACAGTAGGTGTCATCCCAAAGGATCCCTCCTCCTCAGTCATTAAGCCTCAGGACCAAGTGTGAAACTTGGTGAGACAGGTAAGCCTATACTCATGCCTCAGACAACCCTCTAGAGACATGCGTGAGGGAAGTGAAAAGCAGAGAAGCCTTCAGGAGACCCGACCCCTCCCACTGCTCCCCACAGCAGCGCCCAGATCAGCCTGGCCTCTGCACTCCCCCAGAATACTGCTCTTCATCACAGCTGGTACCAGCAACACTGAGGGGACACTGGCAGCTCTGCAGGTGTTTCTTGTGACAATGACAGGGAGGAAGGGGAGGATAGGTATGTGTACGATTAGCAGGGGTATCTGGACTCCAGATACTGAAACTTCTTTTCTGTTCAGTTTTGTTTTGGGGTCACACCTAGTGGTGTTCAGGGTTGACCCCTGGCTCTGCACTCAGGAATCACCTCTAGCTATGGTCAGGGGATCACGTAGGATGCTAGAGATTGAACATGGACCAACCATGTGCAACTTTGTGAAACCAAGGGCAGAGCAGAAGTAGCTCTGCCCTTAGTTTCATTCAGTAAGGCCCAGGGCGGGGGGAGGAGACGGTGGCACACAGGCAGGGACACACCCAGAAGTGCTCAGGGTTTACTCCTGGTTCTGCACTCAGGGATTACTCCTGGTGGACCCAGGGGACCATATGGGATGCAGGGGATCAAACCCGGGTTGCCTGCATACAAGGCCAGCGCTAAATTCACTGCACTATCACTCCTGCCCCTTTTGCTCTTTTGGCAACTTCTGTCTATCCGTCCTACCACTCACTTGTTTTTCTTGCCATAGTCAGCCAAGATAAGGTCCTTTAGCTGCACCTCCACCTTGATCCACTCCTCGTCAGTGAGAGTGGGCCAGATGTGGTGTGGCTCTGTGATGGTCGTCTTATCTGGCTTCAGGATCACCTTGGCCCGGTCATTGTTCACATGCAGGGCACGAAGGATCAGGATGAGGCGGGAGAAAGCCTGGGGAGAGACACAGGAGCATGGGGGTTAGGTTGGAACCTGAGTGTTCCCATTCTCTGAGACAGTCTGTTCACCCTTCAGGGAGCCCAAGGACTGTTTCTGACTCCGAGGGTGTTGCAGCCGCCTTCCCCGAGAGACAAGCTGATGTGCAGAGACTAGCACTGCTGTCCCCTCTAAAGGCTGAAGCGAAGCAGAGGGCCCCTCGTGGGAAATGCTATGGTGCAGGGTCCACTCAGGTCCCCAAGCCCACACTTCCGAGTGACCCTCTTCCCATGACAGTTTCGTACCGTGTACGAGGAAATGGTCTTTAGCCAGTCATCGTAGAGATTGAAGAGAACCATCTGGGGCTCCGTGGCTTTCAGGATGAGGTCCCCAAACTTTTCCACCTTGAGACAAGCTTGGAAGGGGAGCTGGAGTTCTGACCCTTTGATCACGATATTGGGGAAGTCCAGCAAGTGCACCTGAGACAAGATTAGGCGAGTGATGAGCAAGGGCTCCTGCAGGTCTCAGCATGGCCCGCCCCGACCCTGGGCTCAGCCTCACCTCCAGCGGGTCCAGCATGCCCTTCCTGGTGACGATGATCTGCTTGGGCTGCTCCTCCACGGGCAGGGAGCGGATCAGAGCAGCTACCTCCTCGGCTGTCTTCCACTTCGCTAGCTACAGGGCAAGCAAGAGGGAGAGAAATGAGCATCCACGCAGGCGCATCAACTCAGACAGAGGAGCCAATCCTGCTCCAGTCCAAGTGCGTCTCTGCCATTTGCCACTTGTGTGCAGTGCTTGTTTGAACATTTTGTTTTTTCTTATTGTAGATGTTCTGTTGTGTTTATTTTTATTTTTTTTTTGCCACACCTGGTGGTGATCAGGGGACCATACGGGATGCTGATAATTGAGCCCGGCCTGGCTGTGTGAAAGGCAAGCACCCTACACTCTGCATTATTGCTCCGGCTTCCAGTGCTTCTATGGACTACCCTTACTGAATGTTATGCTACTTCACTAGTTGAGAAATGGTGTCAAATGGCCTTGTCCCAATAGGAGGAGCTCATACAATACTAACAGCCGTCTCTACAATTATATACCACATACACTGAATTAAAAAAATTAAAGATCACAAGAAAAGAACCGGGGGGGTCAGAGGCAAGCGAGATGGCACAGAAATTTAAGGCATGACCTTGCCTGCAGCTGTGGCATCCCCATATGGTCCCCTGAGCACCATGCCTATGGGCCAACACTCCCTACCCCCAACAACATCCTCTTCCTCCCCTGCAAAAAAGGGCCTGAGATATGGCTCAGAGCAGGGCACCTGCTTTGCATGGGTGAGGTTCTGGGCTCAATCACTGGCACTACTGAGAGAGGGCAAAAAGGACACTCACTCTGGAGAAAGCTCTATGAGGAAATTCACTGAGGTGGAGATGAGCATTAAGGTTTCAAGCTCTGGAATCCTGACCTGACCTCAAAAGAAACCTGCTGTGAAGGAAGAGAAGGCGGCTGGACTGGTCCCACCCAGCCAGAGACTGTCTAATCTAAAAAGCTGAGGAAATGTGCCTAGGCTGAAGGAGAGACACGGTCAGAGTGACACCCTAAGAATGTCTATTGCCTGCAGAAAGACGATGTTTAGTAGCCTGATCAAGAGAACTAAGAGGGCTGAGGAGACAGCTCAAAGCAGGAGTGTTTGCCTGGTATGCGGAGCCTCTGGCCAGTGCCACCAAGCACAGAGCCAGGAGAAGCCCCTGAGCACTACCAGTTATGACCCCAAAGCAACTAAAATGTTACCAAAACAAGCCTGTGCTCAGGTTCCCTAAATGTAGTCACACAAAGGCATAAATACCCAGCACTGCAGGGCTTAGGGGTCAATACCCAGCATCACAGGGCTTTGGGTCAGTACCCAGCACCACAAGGCTTAGGGGTCAGGACCCAGCATCACAGAGCTTCCCAAACACTGTTGGGTGTAGCCCGAAGGCCCAAACACTGCTGGCCCAGGTAAACAAACAAAAAAACAATATACCCATGCTCTAAAAAATAGGAGGTTACTAGTTTCCACGGTCTCTTTCCCTACTCACCTGCCCCAAACGCTTCTGTCCAGCCCACACCGATGTGTGGATTATCTTGAGGAACAGCTGCCCCGTGCGTGGATTGAAGATGAAAATGGCCCCATTGATGGGTTTGGTAGTCAAGTTCCCTTCAAAGGTCTAAAGAAAGATCACGTTAGTCAGCATGGCCTGGGCGTGACCATCCTGCCCTCAGAGATGTAATCCTATTTACCCGCTTACTCCCCCACACCCTCACCTTATGGATAGTAACTCTGTAGACATTGGTGTCGTCCACAAACCAGATGATCTGGTTGGAGAAGAGTTCACCGTAGTTCTGCGAGGACAGGTAAGGCTCGGTGGGCTCAGATGAGTAGAGCTGCAGCCCCTTGCGGATCCGCTCACGTAACACATACAAGGCAGGGTTTGCCTTCATGATCTTGGCCATGGCCTGCTGGATGAGAGGCTTGCTGCCTGGGAACCAGTTTCCATAGGCACTGTGGGGGCCAAGAGACAAGAAATATAAGGGGCCAGAGAAATCGTATAGTGGGTAAAGCACTTGTCTTGCACATGGCCAACCAAGGTTCAACCCCCAGCATCCCAAAAGGTCCCCTCAGCACTGCCAGGAGTCATTCCTGAGTGCAAAGACAGGGTGTGCCACTCCCCCCCAAAAAACACAAAACAAATGGGGAGGGGGTGTTCTAGAGAAATCATATAGAGGCTAAAGTGCTTGCCTCACATGCACCCAACCCAGATTTGATCCCTGGCACCATATGGCCCCAGAGCATAAAGCCAAGAGGAAACCTTGAACACAGCTGTGTGTGGCCCAATGCCCCACTACACCCGCCCCCCCGCCAAAAAAAAAGACAAGAAAAATCAAGATTACGTTAACAACTTAAAAATCAGGCAGACCATAGCTTGGCAGAGAAAGAAAGATTATTTCAGGAGCTCAATGGGCTGCCGCACATTTTCAAGTGGGAGACTCAGAATTAACTCCCAGCATCCAAAGTATCCTAAGCACAGCTGGGAGGGAGTCGAACAGCTCCTGGCGTAGCTCCGCACAAAAAATAGACAATTAGGGGCCAGAGAGACAGTACAGTGGGTAAGGGGCTTGCTCTGTATGCGGCCGACCGGGGATCAGTTCCCAGCACCCCATATCTCTGAGCACCATAACAAGTGATTAGTGCAGGAGGAATCCCTGAGACTGCGAGGGGTGGCCCAAAAACCAAGATTATAAAACAAAAAAAGAACAAACCTAAAAATAAATAAGACAATTGGCCAGTCTGGCGTGAATCTGCCTATGTACAAAGAGGCAGGGAAGAGTGAATAATCCAGAGAAGAGAAGAGCCAAAGCTCACCTCACACAGACGAACCAAAACTCACATGGACATTAAGCTAAGGGACTGATGGAAAATACAAGCCCATGTGTCCCCCTTACCTGTGCAGGTTATAGGCCAGGTCGATGGCGATGAGCACACCTGTGGGTGAAGGGTAGATACTCATGTTGTCTGTGGTATAGTCCAAAAACTTTGCCCGGGCGTAGCGTTCAATGTCATGGGAATCGTAGTCCCCCCAGCGCAACTGGATGTCGATCCAATACTTCTGAGTGGTGGTGCTGTCCATCACATCCCTGTGGGGGGTACAGGAGTCAGAACTCCAGTCTTCAGAAAGCCACTAGCACAACTGACATTTCCAGAACCACAACTCTCTCCAAGCAACTGGTGAGATGGTTCAGGGGAGTGCAAGCTTTGCACACATAAGGCCTGTGCCCATCCCTGCCACATAATGGTCCCAAGCACCACTGGGCATGACACCCCAAATAAAAGCAGTCAGGGGGAGTGGCAGGGGGACCAGGAGAGAGCTTAAGGGGCTGGAGCACATGCTTTGTAGGTTAAATGCCTGGGTTTGATCCTTAGCACTGCAAGGTCCCTCAAACACAAACACAGAGAACAAGATTTCCCCCAAACACTACATTCAAACTATGACCTCTGCTTATTCCAAATAAGCAAAACCTCCCAGGGAATCCGCAGACCAGCTGCGGTTTGGGCAGTTAACAATAGCCCCGTGTTTGAAAGAGCAGACAGGGCAGGTTCTAAAGCAGCAGCTCTAGAACAGCAAGGAAACTGGGGTTCTCGAGTGTCAAGGCTGGTCCTGAGGCACTTACTTGGAATCTGCCAGCAAGGAGGGCCGAGAGACATTCCATTTATAGGAGGCAAAGAGCAGGATATCTGCACAAGAGGAGTTCATCTTATAGGACTTTCGGGGGTGGATTGTCTCCTTCTGTACTGTCTCAATTTCCAGTGCATCCAGTTCCTGGTCGAACACCTGGAGACAGAGATGGCCAAGTCAGGATTGGTTCTGCAAGTTCACCTGGAATACGGACTTGGGGAGTTAAGATTACACAGCACCAGGCTCCACTCTCGTGCTCAGAGCGCCCAAAAGAATGAGAAGACTGGTTTCACAGGCACCCTCAGCCCTCAACTCTAGCTCACCTGACACAAGTCCATCACTATGCTCTCGTGGATCTTCTGCCACAAGTGAGCTCGGAAGATCTGGATGAGGGAGATCTTCAGCGTGGGGATCTTGCCATGCATGAAGATGCCGGTGAGGTCCAGCTGTACCTGAAAGCCCACGTACACCTGGCGGAGGAGAGAGAGAGAGAGAGAGGGACTTCGGTTTTCTGGGCATAATCAAGGATGGGGAACCCATCTCCCCAGTCTCCCCGTCACACTCACATTGGCCCGATTGATGGTGGGGGACCACCAGAGGGTGAATCGACGATTGGGGATCTGGTTCAAACCGGATCGCTGAGCGTTGGTTAGCTTCTTCCATTTCATAGATTCCTCAAACCCACTGGCCTTCTCCCTGGGAAGCACAAGAGAGTAGTGAGGCCTGTTACTTCCCGGAGCAACTACTCCCTCCTGGGCGTGCCTGACCGCCAGCACAAAGGCACAGAAGGACTCCCCGAGGGGTCCTCAGGAGGGGAAGAGAATCCTCACCAGAACAGCCCCTCCCAGGTGGGGAAGTAAGTGCCCTTGAACAGCGTGTGTTCCAGGATGCCCTCTACACCACCCAGGGCCTGAATCATGTCCGTCCGGTAGTTGTTCAGGTTCCAGAGCTTCCCGTCGTGACGCTGGTGGGTCCACCAGAAAGGGTTCTGCTTCAGGACCTAGAAGGCAAAGCAGGTGTGGTCAAGCTTTGGAAAATGTACTACCCAGGTCCCCAGCATGGCCATAAATTTTAAGTGAGAGGCAATCTCTGCCCTGCCCCGCCCAGTCCAAATACCTGGTACTGCTTAAAATCAGTTCGAACACGCCAGCCCTTATCATAAGCCAATGTATGTCGGTCCTTCTGGAAGAGAGTGTTGATTCGAGGAATACCACGATCCCAAGAGTCTTCGAGATCTTCTAAAGTCAATCGTCTGCCAAAGAGGGAAGAGGGAAAAATAAAGATTTAAATTAAACATGTTCACAATGAGTTCGCTTGTCCCTGGCCAACAACGATCATCAGGATCACACAGAACCCACTTTCCTCTATAAATGGGGTTCAACACCAGCCCTCACGACACACACACACAGACACAGACCTAGAGACACACACACACACACATGCGCGCGCCAGCTCCGATTTCCTGGGTGTACACACCTGTTCTGAGCAATGGCCTCTTGTCTCTTGAGTGCATACTCAGCCCAGACCCGCTGAGAATCAATGAATTCACTTTCCCATGGCTGTATGTAGCGGTACAAATTGGGAATTAGCTGATCTTCTTCGTGGCTCATTCCTGAACGAAAGTGTGTGATACCCACATCTGTCTGCTTGGACCACCTGTTTTGGAACACAACCGAGATTATAGGACAAAAGGTGAAACCTGAAGTCGAGAAGCAGCTCTTCCCACAGGATCTGGCAAGACTCCCAGCATGGTCCTACCTGAGGTCAGACTGGGGGATGAGCACGTGGCCCATGGAGAGCATGCCCAGTCCGCCCAGTTCCTTGGGGGTATAGAACACGACAGGGGGGAACCGACTCGGCATCTTAGAGTTGAGACCAATCTTGATACGTGTCTGGATCTTGTTCTCACACTTGACCAGGAGGTCCAATAGTTCCTGAGTGTTTACCACAGCCTCCCGAAAGTAGGTCATCAGTCCAATGAGAGCTGTGTTCCACTTATTCACGATCTGAAAATAGAGAACAAGAAGTAAATATAATGGAGGCTAAGGGTGAAGGGCTAGGGACCATCGATCTAGTTATATTCTCCCTAGTTCTTCTTTTTTCTCTTTTTGGGTCACACCCGGCAATGCACAGGGGTTACTCCTGGCTCTGCATGCAGGAATTACCCCCGGTGGTGCTCAGGGGACCATATGGGATGCTGAGAATCGAACCTGTTTCGGCCGCGTGCAAGGCCAACGCCCTACCTGCTGTGCTATTGCTCCAGCCACACAAACTCCCTAGTTCTTAAGGTAGGTTTGAGCTCCATGTAACCAAATCCACTGTAAATGGCACCTCAACTCCACTGCAATGGTTACAGACAAAAGATAGCAACAAGCAGAGTTAATGAGAATATGGAGAAAATAGAATTTATATACGCTGAAATGCTACAGCACCTTTGAAATAGCCTGCCAGTTACTCAGAAGGTCAGAGATCTTATAACTCTACTCCTAGATAGGTCATCCCGTTGCTCAATTTACTCATACCAGTAATGTCTCCATTGTGAGTATTGTTACTGTTTTTGGCATATTGAATACGGCACAGGTAGCTTGCCAGCGGGGGAGATGCTCTCAGTAGCTATTGAAAGAAATATGAAACCTATGTCCAAACAAAAATATACACACTAGGGGCTGGAGTGATAGTACAGCGGGTAGGGCGTTTGCCTTGCACGCGGCCGACCTGGGTTCGAATCCCAGCATCCCATATGGTCCCCTGAGCACCGCCAGGAGTAATTCCTGAGTGCATGAGCCAGGAGTAACCCCTGTGCATCGCTGGGTGTGACCCAAAAAGCAAAAATATATATATATATACACACTAATATTCACAGAATTACTAGTCACAAGCACCAGAGAAGGTAAAAAGCTGTAAGTGACCTTCAACTTGACAAATGAAGAAACTAAATGTAGAACTTAGCTATTTTATAAGAGTATTACTCATCCATTAAAAAAAAAAAAATTTGAAGGGTGGGGCTGGAGCAACGCACAGCAGGTAGGGTGTTTGCCTTGAACGTGGTTGACCCAGGTTCGATTCCCACCAACCCATATGGCCCCCTGAGCACTGCCAGAAGTAATTCCTGAGTGCATGAGCCAGGAGTAACCCCGTGCATTGCCGGGTGTGACCCAAAAAGTAAAAAATCCAACAAACAAACAACAACAACAAAAAAAACAATTGAACGGTACTAATAATACAACGTGGATAATTCTTAATTCTAATTGAGACTAAAGAGGTTAAATGTTATATAAATCCATACACATAAAATATCCAGATTAGGCAAATTCATACGGACACGATTGGATGAGCAATTTTCAGGTGCTAGATAAACGGGACGGGAGGTGGGGGGGTTGGGGGAAGGGTCGCAATAGGGTGATTGATAGCTAAAGTGTACACTGTTTCTTTTTGGGATAAGAAAATGTAGTGGGCCCGAGAGATAGTAGAGCAGAGCACATGCTTTGCATGTGGCTGACTAGATTCAATCCCTGGCATCCTACATAGTCTCCCTCACCCCCCGCTCACTCTATGCATTTAGGAGTGATCCCTAAATGCAAAGTGTACCCTAAGGTATGGCCCCACCAAAAATGGCTGGAGAAATAGTACAGCAGGTAGGGCTCTTGCTTTGCATGTTGCTGTCTGGATTCAGTCCCTGGCACCACACAGGGCCCCACCAGGACTGATCACTCAGTGCAGAGCCAGTAGGAAGCACGCCCTAAGCACAAAAACAAGCACCAAGCAGGAAGGGGGAGGAGACATAGAGACAGTACTAGGGGTAAGGTCATATGCAAGGCAGGCATCTTAACCCCTGAATAACTGAAAATCTGTGTGTGCCACCACATGTATGGACAAGCGTATTATCATACACACACACACACACACACACACACACACACACACACACACACACACACACAGATATCAAACAACAATGGGAAAAGCTGGAGGGCTTAAAAAAAATACAGCAGAAGTGGCCAGGAATGAGGCTCAAGTGAAGAGCACATTCCTCACAGCACCCCACCACTGCCAACAGTGGTCCTGGGGTCCACAGCATTGCTGGCAGTGCTCCCCATCAAGACCAAAAAAGTGGGGCCAGGGCGATAAGATAGTACACTGGCTAAGGCATTTGCCTTACAAGCGGTCAACACACCCCCATGGCCCCCAAGCCCCATCAGGAGTGATTCCCGAGTACAGAGCCAAGGGTAACTAACCCCTGAGCATCACTGGATGTGATCCAAAAACAAACGACAGAAAAAGTTCCAAATAAATAAAAAACAGAAGAAGCTGACAGTACTAAAAGTGGTGGCAGCAAGGATAACACAAGACAAGGGGAGGACAAAAACAGCTACAATTGCCTCTAGCCTTGGAGACTTCCCGCTATTATCAATATTGGGAGACCAAGAAATTTTACTGTAAGAACTATACCTAATGCCACCTCAGGTACAGTTGCAATTTGTATGATAAACTGCACTGTTCTCTTATATGAGTAGATCCTCTCACTCTATAATTAATGAGCAAACAATTAAGCAATCCATAAAAATATATATAGCCTATTATATGTCACCTTTCTTAATAAGGCTCATTGTGCTAGATAATTAACATATCAGTAGCTCCGCTTTATGAATGACTGAACTGAGGTCCAACTGGGATCTTTCCCAAGACCCCACTAGTAGTAGACAGAGCTGAGTCAACCCAGTTTGAATACTGTTAAACCCACTATCCACTACATGTCTCCCTGATCAGACACGCCTCCATTACTCGGGCTCTTACTCTCATATATCTATTTCCTTTGCTCCACGCTATTTCCCAGGATGTGTGGCCTGTTTTACACTCTTCCGTATCACCCTTTCCCATCATCCAGAATTCCAATGGCTCTAAAACACTTGATTCCTCTGCATTCTATCCTTACTGCTCCATACAGGTGGTCTTTGCCAAAAGTTCAATCCCAGGACAGAGAAATAGCTCAATGGGGTGGAACACAGGCTCTGCATGCAAGAAGCCAACATCAGATGCCCAGCACCCCATCTGAGCACCCCCAGGTGCTCAGATGGGGTGCTGCCAAATTCAATGGGTGCTGCCAAATTCAATGGATGCTTTTAGGGTTGTCTTTAACCAAAATGTTCTTAGGCAAGGACACTGTGCTCCTATGCCGCACTCCCTCCAATCTGCCCATGTGAGTTCTGGGGGTCCTCTGAGCACCCCCAGGAGCAACCCTAAGCACTGACTCAGGAGTAACCCAAGTACTGCCAGGTGTGGCTCCAAAACCAAACACACACAAAAGGCCACTCCTAACCCACTGCAATCTCTCCCACCCAACACTAATTGAATACTTCTAGAAGACTCATGTTTACTGACAGCTATCTTCCTCTCCTTGAAATCTACCCACACCCTTACTCTCAGCAACTCAGATCCCACCAATAATTATGCCCAACATTCCAACCCTCACTTCAGTTTGAGTCAACATCATATTTTTAAACATTTTATTAATTTTGGTTTTTGGTCCACTCCCCAAAACCACCCACATTCTGCACTCCTGAAGGTGCGTTGGGGGACCATATGGTATGCTGGGGATAGAATCGGGATCAGCTGTGTGCAGGGCAAATGTCTTACCTACCGTACTCTCTAGCCCCTCAAGATTATTTCTCATAACTTTCCAGTTATACCCATGTTCACATCAGCCCACACCTTTTTTGTTATGCTCAGAGGATACTGCCCTTTCATTCTCTAAAACTGCTCAACTCCTCTGGATCGCTGCACCATCAATTTTTGTATTTCTCCCTTATACGTATATTCCAACAAGCTCCTTCTAAGTGGAAGGCATCTGAAAGATGTGCTGACTCTACCTCCCTCTAGGTGGCAGCCTTCCTCCTCCTCCAGCTCGGCCACACCCTCACTTCTTATAAGCTTCGCCCATGGCAATCTGGCTTTTATCCCCATTATTTCTGTAGTTCTTGCTAAGGTCATCCATGACGTCTGCCAAATTCAATGGATGCTTTTAGTGTTGTCTTTAACCAAAATGCTCTTAGGCAAGGACACTGTGCTCCTATGCCGCACTCCCTCCAATCTGCTCACGTGGGTTCTGTGTTCTTTACAGTCCTCAGAAATCCTCACTCTACATCATGTCCAATCCAGTAAACTTCTGGGTTTTCAACCTGTCTTTGACATGGACAGATTCCTAAATATGTATTTATAAGCCACACCTTCCTTCCACCTTCAATGTATGAATTATCTCTGCTTGGACATCCTACAAGGAACCTTTAAGTAACTCTTGAGGGCTAGAGATGTGGGGACCAAGGATAAGGCTCAGTGCTAAGCACTTGCCTTACACATGTGAGGCCCTGGATTTGATCCTGGCACTGCAAAACACATACATAATTTACTCCTATTTGTTATGGGGCTATACCTGGCTGTGCTCAAGATTTACTCCTGGCTCTGTGCTCAGGGGACACTCCTGATGGTGCTCAGGGGGCCATACGGGGGGCCAGGAATTGAACTCAGTGGGCCACACACAAGGCAAGCACACTGTTCCCTCCTAAACCTGCTGTACTTCCTACAGTATTTCAGTTGAGGACACCAATATCTACCTAGACACCCCGGACAAAAACAAGTGGGGGGCAATAACTGGAAGTACTCAGGGGACCATATGTGGGGCCACAAATTTGAACCAGCGTCACAGCTGTCACAGCATTACCTTTTGTACTCTCCCTTGGCCCCGAGTGCTACTGATATTCACAAGAAGCAATAGAAAATAAATTATCTAGCATCTGCCCCTGGCAGGCAGGCCTTGAATGATGGTGGGAAAATTCAATCAAACCATAATGCCCAAAAGTAGAGAGAGTATGGGGGAAATTGTCTGTCATAGAGGCAGGGGGAAGGCTTGGACTTTGTGTGTGTGTGTGTGTCGGGGGGGGGTGATACTGGGGATACTGGTGGATACTGGAGATGCCTGCCCCCACGGCAGAGTCTGGCAAGTTACTGTGGCATATTCGATATGCCAAAAACAGTAATAACAAGTCTCACAATGGAGATGTTACTGGTGCCCACTTGAGCAAATCAATGAACAATGATGGAACAACAGTGCTATAGTGTATTGGTGGTGGAAAATGTACACTGGCGGAGGGATGGGTGTTCGATCATTGTATGACTGAAACTCAAACATGAAAGCTTTGTAACTATATCTCACGGTGACTCAATTAAAAAAAAAATGGAGGGAAGTGGGGCTAACTGCCCCCTTACCTTGGTGAAGGTGGTGGAACCAGAGGCCATCAGAATCTGACGCACGCGGTTGTGGAAGCGCTGCATTGACTCATCATCCACACGCAGGAAGCACTGAGCTGTTCGTTCCTTGGTCACCTAAGCCACAAAGTCAAGGTCACCTTGCCTCGGAAGTGGTCCTGGCCGCAAGGACCAACTCTGAGCACCATTAATCGCACACCACCCACCAAGGCTCGGCTGCCTTGACAGTGAAAGTGTGGCAGCCTTCGCCTGCCCGCCTCGTACCACTGCTCCCCACCCCGCGCCCGTCCCTCCTCCAGGTGCTACCTCGTTCTGCAGGTTCCAGACCCCGTCCTTGTGGGTGAACTCCTCATAGCTGGTGCGGCACTTAGGCAGGATGCGGCACTCAAAGCCACACATGTTGAACAGCAGGTTGGGGTTATCCTTGCTGTACACGGAGACGAAACTGTTCTCCCACTGAACTGTAGTCACTGACCGTGGCAGCCGGTTCTTGATGTCCCAGAACACTGCCCGGCCCCTGCCCACAAAGAACAAACGGTCACTTCAGTCTCCTGGAAGAAACTGCCCTTCAAAGGCCACAACGGCACTCCCCGAGCACACGTACTCCTCCCACCCAGGACACAATCTCATCCCTGGAGGCACAAGTCGAGACCTGTCCTCTGGGTCCCGCAGGCTGGTGTCTGTCCAGCTCCCACAGACCCAACTCACAAGTTGACGTCATGCTTCATGAGGCGCATGCGGGCATCACGGGGCCAGCACTTCTTGTTGTTATAGCCAACGATGTTCTCATTATTGGGGTCCGGGTGTTCTGTCAGGTACCGCTGGATCAGGTCCCGAGCCTCATCTGCTGTGAACCTATGACAGAAAAGGTACACACACTATTAAGGCCCCCAGGTACCATGATCACAACCAATCCACAGCACCTAGGCAAAGAACCCCCGACTGCCTCCCACAGAATTTCATTCCATTACAGAACTATAATTCAGCGGCAATATAACTAAGGTTCAAGAGCTACTTCCAGAGGCAGGGCCAATACCAATGACCACAGGGGTGACAGTATAGCAAGGGCGAGAGAAGGGGCTCAAAGAACTGGAGGGCATGTCCTGGGCTTGATCCACATCACCACCCCCAAGCACCACCAGGCATGACCCTAAAACAAAAAAGAACCCAGGCAAACCCTCACCTAAAGAAGATATGGATGCGATCAATGTATCTGCAGAAGAGACGGATGGGGTGGGCAGCCTCTGTGGCGATGTCCTGGAAACTGAGGAAATCATTGGGCATCTGTGGAGGCCCAGCCATCTCACTGGCCCGGTGCAAACCCAACACGAGCAAATCCATCACCAGGCCATAGTACTGCACGATGAACGAGGCAAACTGAAGGCCTCTGATGATCCCATATGAGTTTGTGTGGTTCATATCCTAAAAGACAGCGTCAAAACTCTCAACAACTGTTAACAGAGGGCTGAGTCCCAGGCTTCCCCAGGGACCAGCCTCTTGTCGCCCCTCCCCCCCCGCCCCGGAGTGGTCACCAGGTAGAGCAGACACCCCCATGCTCCCCTGCCCTGACCTTATAGTTGATGACGACGTTGTTCTTGGCTGTCATGTAGTCGGCGATGTTGTGATCCACAATGAGGCGGAGCAGTCGATTGAGCAGGGTCAGGTCGATCTTCTCATACATCTTCTCAAAGCGTGACTCCAGCATGACGTTGCACTCGCCCTCGCTGGTCTCCCACACGTCCTGCAGGTTATTGATGCCTGAAAGGTAGGTTGAGACAAGTCACCAGCGTGGCACATGCCTCTCTCTTTCAGGACCAGCAACTGTCATATTTAACACATTCCCGATTCCACTGCCACTGCACTCGATCATCAGAACTGTGCAGTGTCACCCTGTCACTCAGACATTCTGCCTCGCACAAAGGTCAGGGCACCTGTCTTGCACGTGGGCAGCCTGAGGTCAACCACCAGGGCTCCATTTGGTCCTCTGAGCACCACCGGAGTGACCCTTGAGCACACCAGGTGTAGCCCCCAAACCAAACCATGATGCTGCCTAGTGGCCTAGGGTAGGGAGAATTCTCATGGCGAATGGAAGTCACCTCCCTTCCAGAGGGCAATTCTAGAAAGGTTTCTCCTTTGGTCTGGGTGCCACACCCACCAGTGCCAGGGATTAAACCTGGGCCTGCCACACACCAATCATGCTCTGCAAGAGCTCAGCCTGCTGAGCTACCACTCCAGCCCCCAGAAAAGTTTTACCTTGGCACCACTTGTAAACGAGTAGAGGCGGTGGTTCTGTGTCAGCAGGCTTGATCCAGGGTGGGAAAAGACGGCGCTTATCAGCTTCATACCACAGGTACTGGTCCAGATAGGCGTCAGTTATCTTTTCCAGGGGCTCCACATCATAAACTGGCACCAGGTGACTATAGAGATCCATGAACTCGATGCCCACCTGTGGGACAGGGACAATGGCTCACAATAATCCACCAACGATCCGAGGTAATCTGCCGCTGTGGGCACCACATATGATCTGCAGCCAAAAGAAAACTCAAGAGAGCATCTCACTCACTTCCTTGAAGGCTCTCTGTGTGAGGAGGTGACGCTTGATGCGGGACAGTGCTTCATGGGGGTTGTCATAGGCTTGCTCGATCAGACCCAGCTCCTCCCTCTGAGACTGGTTTAAACGAGACTTCACACTAACAAGGCAAGAGAGAAGGTAAAACTGGGGAAACCAAGAAGCAGCCAACCCCAGACAGGACAAAACGAAATCCTGGTGGCACCATTCCCACCTGTCCCGAGCCTACGAGCACCTGTCTACTCTCCTCCTCACCTGTAAGCTTCCTTAAGCCGCTCCAAGGCCAAGATGAGCAACTTGGTGTCATGCTTGTAGGAGAGCGGGGGGAAAGGAATGGGTGAGAACCTGCGGCTTTCCAACCAATGCACAGTGGTGGTGTACACTGCCACTGCTTCCTCCGCAGTGATGTAAGGTCCATCCTGTGAGACAGACAGGACAATTAGCCTCTCTCGGTAGCCCAATCCCTCCAGGCCAAGCCCAGTGCTTTATTCTACCATCCACACCCAGCCCAGGCTACTATGTCGAACCTTCAAGTAGTTATGCTGTCGCTCCTGTTCTGCCTTCAGGTAGAGCCGGGTGAGACGGCCCAGGTTCTTTTTGCAAACGGTCTTATCCACAGTGGCCCCACGGCGGATTCGCTCTCGGTTGTAGTGGGCAGTGTTGGTCCACCAATCAGCCTTGGCCTTCACATAGCGAAGGATCATATTTTCTATGGGTGTTGGCAGCCCGGGAACCTAAAGGGCGAAAGGCACAATAAGGAAGTGAAGGGGACCCGAGAGACCCCAGCAAGAGCCCCAGAACACATATCCCTGGATGGTGACACCTGTGCTTCCCCAGAGTCTGGGAGCCACCCACCTTCCAGGGGATATTGGCCTTCCAGCAGCGCCAGGCTTCACTGAGATGCTGCAAGATTGTCCTGGCCTTGTTCTGCTTGATCCCCTCCGGCATCATGTCCAGAATGTCATGCATCACAGCCGCCCGAAGCTCAAGGTCAAAATGTGACTCCACTCGCTGTTTTGTCACAGTCTTGGCCACTCCTTTCGAGTGTCTGCCTAGAAGTGATTAAAACCAAGAGCATTTGTTTTTATTCTATTGCTGGAGCTAATCTGGCAGTGGTCAAGCTTAGCAGTGCTTGGGGTCATCCACCTGTGCTCCTAGTGCTGGGGACTGAGCTCAGAGCCTCACCCATGCCAGGCAGATGCTCCTCCTCCTGGGCTGTCTTCCCAGACCGTGTCCTTGCTTTTATTTATTTTACTTTACTCTGGGGTCTTAGGGCCACACCTGGCAGTACTCAGGGCTTAGTATGGCTCTATGATCAGAGATCACTCTTCCTCAAGGAACTTGTAACTTGTAACTATGCAGCACTTGTAACCATACCATGCAACACAAGGACCTTAATCCCTGTACCATCTCTCCAGAGCTTTGTTTTTATTGATTTAAATTTTGGGGCCACACCTAGCAGTGCTCAAGGGCTGGTCCTGGCTCAGCACTCAGAGTCACTCCTCATGGTGTTCAGAGGACCGTGCAGAACTAGGTACCAAGCCTGGTCTCCCACACACAAGCATGCCCTCCAGTCCACTGAGCTATCTTTCTGGCCTGAGTTGGCTTTCTCAGTAAGTCCCTATTGGAAGGGTTAACACTGCCCAAATGACAATCCTATCCAAAGCAATATAATTCAACACAGTTCCTGTAAAAATACCCATGACTATTTATTTATTGATTTTTTTTTTTTTGCTGTACTTCTGACTTCTGGTGGTGCTCAGGGCTTCCTCCTGGCTCTGTACTCAGGAATCACTCCTGGCAGACTCATAGGACCCTATGGGAGGCTGGGGATTGAACCCTGGTTCCATGTGAAAGGCAAATGCCTTCTCTGCTGTACTATCATTTGGCACCCCCCCACCACCACCCCATGACAATCTTTAAAAGACCAAATACTGCTGAAATTTATATAGAGTAACGAAAGCCCCCAAATAGCTAAAGCAATCCTGGGAAAAATGAAGGAAGGCTTTTCTTTTCCAAACTTTAAATTATTCTATAAAGCTATTATAATCAGGACAGTGTGGTACTAGCATAAGGACAAACTCTCACATCAACAAAATAGAATTGAGAGCCTATGGATAAATCCTCAAGTATATGGTCATTTAACCTCTGATAAAGCGGCTAAGAGTATGAAGTGGAACAAGGAAAGCCTCTTCAGTAAATGGTGTTGAAAAAACTGGTCAGTCATATGTTTAAAAAAAAATGAATTCAGACTTCCATCTCACACCATTCACAAATCAATTCAAAATGGACTCAAGACTGGCTCAGAGAGTAGAGTGGGTAGGGTGCTTCCCTGGCAGGTGACCAAAGCAGGCTCAATCCCTGGCACTAGACAGAGCCCATGAGCATGGTCAGGAGTGACCCTGAGAGCCAGGAGTCAGCACTGAACACCACAAGGAGTGTGCCAAAGCACATCAAAGAGAGGGGGAGGAGAAAAACAAAGATCTCAGTATCAAAACTAAATCTACACACTATATTGAGAAAAACACAAGCAGAAAGAATCCTATATAACATCAAATCTAGAAGAATCTTCAATAATTCAATGCCGGGGGGTGGGGGGGAAATGATTCAATGCCATTCACCAAGCAAATATAACAGATGAGATTACATCACATTAAAAAGCTTCTATACTGCAAAAGAAATGACCGGAATAAAAAACACCCCAAAGGAGGCTAGAGCAATAGGACAGCGGGTAGGGCGTTTGCCTTGCACGCAGCCAAACCAGGTTCAATTCCCAGCATCCCATACGATCCTCCGAGCACCGCCAGGATTAATTTCTGAGTGCAAAGCCAGGAGTAACCTCTGTGCATCGCCAGGTGTGACCCAAAAAGCCAAAACACCCCACAGACGGGGAGAGAATATTTGCCCACTGACAAAGGGCTACTTTCTAAGATATATACATCTGTGAAACTTAACAAGAGAAAATTAATCAGGGATGGAGAAAGTACAGAGTGAAGGGGCTTGCTTGGCAAGTGGGTTCGATCCCCAGCATGCCATATGGTCCTTTGAGTCAGTCCCACGAGAAGTGATTCCTGAGTGCAAAGTCCTGAGCATTGCCAAATATGACCCCCCCTCCAAAAAAAACAACAAAACAAGGAAAAATAATCAACCCCATCAAAAGAGAGAGATGAACAGTATCTTCCTCAAAGAACAAATATAGATGACCAACAAGTATATGAAAAAATGCTCTGTATCACTTATCAGGGAAATGCAAATCCAAAGATGAGTTATCACTCAGACCAGTAAGACTGGCACACGTAACAAAGAACAACAACAACCAGTATTAGTGGGGATGCTGGAAAAAGGAACCCTATTCACTGCTGGTGGGAATGTAACCTGGTTCAACCTTTTTGGAAAATAATATGGACACTTCTCAAAAAACTAAGAATTTGGGGCCAGAGAAACAGCACAAAGGGTAGGGCACTTGCCTTGCACATGGCCAACTCAGGTTTGATCCCTGGCATCCCATATGGTTCTCTGTACCCTGCCAGAAGTGATCCCTTAGCACAGAGCCACAGTAACCCTGAGCACTGCTGGGTATGAACCAAAACCAAAGAACAACAACAACAACAAAGAATTAAATCTCCATATGACTCAAAAATTTCACTAGAGGGTTCAAATGCCTAGTCAGAAAAGGCATTTTGCACTCCCATGTTCACTGTAGCACCATTGACAATAGCCAAAAATTGGAAACAACTCAAGGGTCCAAAAGCAGATGACTAGATAAAGAAACCGAGGTATATATACACACAATGGTATTAAGTGTGCACATTCAGCTATAAAATAAAAGTAGCAATTTGCTGCCACGTGAATAAAACTGGAGGGTTATCATGCTGAGCCACGTTAGCCAGAGGCAGAGGGATGTGAGGGCGATCTGGCTGGCCAGAGGGGTGTCCCTCACTGCTCCATATACACCTCTCCTGAGGCTGCGTAGCCTTCCCAATAGAGATGAAGATTCTTCAGTCAAGTAACTGCACCTGCCTGATAGAACCTCCAAACAAGCTCTCAGAAAGAGAGGGAGAGACAGAATGGCCTCTCTCATATGTGGGCAGAAAGCAGCAGATTAAGGGAGTAACAAACAGCCTAAAGCAACGGAATCTGAGAAATGGTCTCCAGAACTAAACTTAACATGGTGGGGAGAACACAGGGGACGGGGACTCGGGGATCCTGAGATAGCAGTGGGGAAAGCAGACACCCAGGTAGAGGGTGTGGGGTTGGAACATTGTTTGCCTTAACCCTAAAAATATTATAAATCATAGTGACTAAAATGAACGTTTCTTAAACTTGTATACCCAGGGACCTGAGAGATAGTACAGTAGGTAAGGTGCTTGCTTGCCTTGCAGCTGACCTGAGTTCAATAGCCAGTACCACATATGATCCAGAGCATAGCCAGAGTGATCTCTGAGCAGAGTCGGGAGTAACCCTGAACACAACTGGGTATGTCCCCAAAACCAGAACTTAAAAACGTATATATTCAGTTAACTGGTAAGATTCTTTGTTTAACATACTTTTCTTTTCTTGGGGTCAGAGCAATAGTGCAGGGGGTAGGGCGCATGCCTTGCATGCATCCAACCAGAGTTCTCCAGCACACCATATGGTTTTCCCAGCAGGTCAGGAGCAATTCCTGAGTGCAGAGACAGGAGTAACACCTGGGCACTGCCCGGTGTGGCCCAAAAACTGAAAACTAAAAGTAAATAAAACGAAACACTTTTCTTGGCTTTTAGCTTAATTTGGCGGGAAGATGGAGGAGAACGGAGGGAAGTAAGTCACTCTGGCACGAGGTGTGGTATTAGAACAATGTCTGTATGAAATCCATTTTAACAATATTGTAAATTAAAGTGCCTAAAATTTTTTTTAAAAATCACTGTCTTCATGTCCCCACAGCTAATCCTGGTTATAATTATATCAGAAAGTCCTGAGAACACAATGTTCAATGAACATACAGAAAAGACTTCAAGGGGCTGGAGCGACAGCACAGCGGGTAGGGAATTTTCCTTGCATTCGGCCAACTCGGGTTTGATTCCCAACATCCCACATGGTCCCCCCCCCCCCTCAAGCACCGCCAGGAGTAATTCCTGAGCAAGTAACCCCTGTGCATTGCCAGGTGTGACCCAAAAGGAAAAGAAAAAATACTAAATCAGGCTCACTGGAGAATGGATCTTAGAAGAAACTTAACCACAAGAACTTCTCACAAATGCAAAATAAGAGCAGGGAACAGCGAGGGGGCAACACAGGCTAGTCCTGAAGCAGTAACACTTGAAGCAGACACTGGGGACAAAGAAAACCCACTTACCTTCAAACTGTCGGGCCAGGAGGTTACCCAGCCACCGCTCCAACAGAGGGGTGATGCCACGCATGAAAAACAGCCAAACCCGCCATCCAGCAGCCCAGAAGCCACAGCCAGGCCCCTTTCCTACAGGGCCCTGTGATTCCAAGCAGAAGTCAGGAATACAAGTTAACAATTCACTTGGACAACAAAACTGGGCAGAGATAGGACAGAAGGAGGAACAGATGCATAACAGGTAAGGAGAAGGAAAACCTACGAATCTCATTCTCTAGAATGGGATAAATAAAACGTTGGGGTATGGGGTGGAGTCTTGTCCACCTTCTCAACCTTCTGCTGTGCTAAAAGTTTACTCTTGGTTCTGTCCTCAGGGATCACTCCTGGCGGTACTTGGGGAATGACATGTGGTGCCACAGATCAAATCTAGGTCAGCCACATGCAAAGCAAGTGCCCCCCCCCTCCCCGCCAGAGCTTCTTTCCAGCCCCTAAATAAAAAATGTTAAGGCAAAAAGCAGTGACTAAGATTTTGTATGTAGATTTAAACGTGACTGGGCTTAGGAGAAAGTGTTGAGGTTCCCAAGGAGAGGACACTAGTAACATGCAGTCTCTCTCCAAACAGAGAAAGCTCTGACTAAATGGAAAAAGAAAACAAATCTGATGAGTAAGAGCAGCGGCTCACCGTGTTGAAGCGGTAGTAGATGAGATGCTTCAGGTCCTTGCACATGCGAATCTGCCGCATCAGCTTGTATTTGTAGCGGTACATGCCTGTCAGTTGCCCCACATGGGCAAAGATATACTGCAATCCATCTGCCAGCTGCAACACAAAGATGCTTTAAGCTAGAGCCAAGATCATGATCTGCCCAGGTCTTACCCAGCTTCTCCACCTGATCGGGATGGTGCTACCCACGTCACCTGGAAGGCATCCACATTGCCCAATCGATACTGCACGTGACTATCCACCACCAGCTTCGTTAGACGCAGAACCTCTCGACACAGATGAAAAGCATTCCCAAAGCGAGATTTTTTTCTTTCCTGGTAAAGATGCCAAAAATGGAAAAAGTATGAATAAGCACTATTTTTAACAGGAGTACTGCCCTCCTCAGAAGTCAGACGCAGCCGACCCGGGTTCAATTCCCAGCATCCCATATGGTCCCCCGAGCACCGCCAGGAGTTAATTCCTGAGCGCAGAGCCAGGAGTAACCCTTGTGCATTGCCAGTGTGACCCAAAAAGAAAAAAGAAAAAGAAAAAGTCAGAGAAACAAGTCGAGAGACCCTGAAGGTCCAAGGTTCACCTTGGTGGTGAGCGTCTTGACTGGCTTGAGGTTGAAGTTGTAATCCAAGTGCAGGTAGTTGAGGTTTTTACGGTGGATGAGAAGGTTGAGCATGTTGTAGCCCTGGCGGCAAACCTGCAGCCCCACTTCCACCCAGTCCAGCTTAGTGGACTGGAAGAATTTGGTGGCTTTGAAGGAGCGGAAGAGATACCTAGGGTGGGAGTAGGGAGAATGAGACTTGGTCTCCTGATTTCCTTTGGAAAAAAGGAGTCCCAAGAGGGGTCATTGGGATACCCGACCTCTTCTTCTGTGCTTTTGGGGGCCGGTGCTTCAGGGCATTCAGCACATAGTACTTGAGCAGCTTCTGGTAAGAGACTCTGACTTTCACAGGCTGTCCAGCAGGGCAATGCTCACGATACCTGGGAAAACAAGGGAACAAAGCTTAACCCCTCTCTCCTTCCACTCACTGTGCTCAAGACTGCTAGCCTGCTCAGCAGGGCTTCCTTCTCCCTTTAGACCACCTGGACCCCCCACAGGCAGAGGCCTTTACCAGTTCCTGATTTTATGTATGTGAGTGTGTGCAGGGACCAAATCCAGAGTCTCGCCCACAGCCCACACAAAGCAAGTGCCCTACCATTAGGCCACATCCCTGACCCCAGTAATCCCCTTACCAGTTCTTGACAAGGGGAATATCCAGGGCCCGGCGAGTGCGACCCGAGCGAAGGTTAAAGGGCCGTGGCGCCCACAGCAGGGCGATGCCATTGGCGGTATTGTCTGTGTAGAGGGGTGTGTCCTTCAAGAAGGGCTCCACAAACTCCGGGAGTTCAAACTCCTCATCGTCATCTGGCAACGGTTCCTGGCTCTGAAACAAGAACCCCAAGGGTTCATCTCCCACTGAACTGGGCAGACCTGGGATGAGAGGGAAACTCTCTAGGGCCAGGCACAGTGGCTACAACTGCCATGGAAACTGGGCCGCCTGACAAGAGAAGCCCTAAAGGGCCAGGGCAGAGGGGGCCAAGGGAACAGAAAACAAGTCAGGGCCAAGGAGGAAAGCATCAGCTTGCACACCCCACTGGCTCACCACCAAGCACACCTCCCACAGGAACCCCAGCTCCAGGAGGTAAACACCGCAACTACCTCCCAACCAAGAGCCAAATGCTAGGCTGCAGGAAGGAGTTCTGCTCATGTCCTGTGTTTGGTTTCTGCAAAGTAAACAGCTCTGTTTAGGAAAGTGAGGTAGTAGGAAACAGGCAAGTACACATTCCGGAGAAAATGCAGGCTTCTCCAGGGCTGAGAGCGAGGTAAGTCAGAAAGTAAGAGAAAGAAATTACACATCTCAGGCTGCGATACAGATGACCCGGAGAATGGGAAATGTACTCGTTCCTGTTGAGAACAAAATGAAGAGCCAGGCCTCACTTACTCAAAGGCTGAAACGGATGCAGCTCCCCACCCTGCTCCCGAACACCACCAAGCACTGCAGCTGGGAGCAGTGTGGCCTAAGTTCCAAAAACAACCAAAAAAAAAACACCCACAGTAAAATGTGGATGAACATCCAAAGAAGTTTTTTTCCTGGAAATAAGTCAATCACAATATTGTTTGGGGGCCACACCCAGAGGTGCTCGGGCTTACTGAGCACCTGATTCTGCCCCCAGGGCTCACTCCTGGCAGTCCCGGGGGCTCTATGGTTATCAGGTCTAAGCAGGTCTCAAACCAGGTTGGCCATGTGCAAGGTAAGCACCCTCCCTATTATTGTACTATCTCTCTGGCCTGAAGACCATCACAAAAAGATCATAAATTGGGGGCCACAGAGATAGAAGAGCGGACAGAAAATTTGTCTTGCACGTAGTCAGCTCATTCAATTCCCGTCATCCCACATGGTCAGCAGAGTTAGTCAGAAGTGAGCCCTGAGTGCAGAGTCAGAATTAAGCCCTGAGAACTGCCAGGTATGGCCCAAAAAACAAGTTTGAAAAAAAAAACAAAAACAAATTTTATGATTCCATGTATAGAAAACATCCAGACCAGGCAAACTAATGCTGATAAAGTGAATTAATAATGAGGGTGGCTGAGAGAAATGGAGAGTAACTCATACTGAGGGGTCTATCTTCAGATGAGAGAAAATGTTCTAAAATCACCTGTGATGGTGGTTGAACACCTCTGAAAATTCATTAACCAGTGCATTTTACATTTTAAATTGGGGTGGTAAGCAAATTTTATCTCAGTAAAGGAACCAGGACAAAAATAGATCACAATAGGGGCTGGAGAGATAGAACAGCGGGTAGGGCATTTGCCTTGCACGCGGCCGACCCGGGTTCAAATCCCAGCATCCCATATGGTCCCCTGAGCACGGCCAGGGGTGATTCCTGAGTGCAGAGCCAGGAGTAACCCCTGTGCATTGCCAGGTGTGACCCAAAAAGCAAAAAAAAAAAAAAAAATAGATCACAATAAGCAAATTGTATCTCAATAAAAAGAATTAAGAAAAAAATAGAACATGATGAAAACAGAATAGTATAGAGAAAAAAACCCAGAGGAATAACTACAAAGCCCAGATGAATAAGCAAAGAAGCCAAAATTATACCAACAACTAGGTTTGAGCCAAGTGCCAACCTCTCAAATTAGCTTAATCCTCAAGAGAACACTAAGAGACTGGAAAACACGTCTGCCTCTAGCTGATTTGATCTGGTAACACTTTAGCCACACTCTTGTGCGAAATTTCTCTTGGAAGAGCTGAGATCAAATGTCCCACCTTGACAGAGTGCCGATGGGAAATTGGGTTGATCAAAGGATCAAAGTAGAAAGCAGGCAAATCAGGATCCTCGGTTTTGATGAAGACAACATTAGGAGTGTGGTACCTGAAACGAAAGAAGAGTCAGTCCAGGTTCTCCTGCCCTGACCCAACCTAAGTGCCTGCCTTCTCTTTGCCCCTAGCTACACCCTCGCTCTCACCAAGTAAGGTGGACATGGTGTGGGAGGTTGTTGTATAAGTAAGGGAATGCAATCTTGTACTCAGTCCGGATCGGCTGACGAATGATGATCTTATTAATATCATTGAATTCATTCCAGTCTTCATCCCTAGGGTACAAAATTCAAAGATAAGCTCACTGTCCAAGACATTTCCAAGTTACAACAGGATCTTAAGGCTCAATACTGGCTTTTATCCATCCCAAGGTGCCTAAAATCCTTATTCTCTTCAACTTACTGCAGGTTGATATCTCGAACAAGAGGTTCAAATTTGGGGCCTCCTGGAATAGCCATATTGAGGGCCTTGGAGGTAAAGAAGGCCTTGAGATCAAACAGGTAGAAGTAGTTGTCGTCCACCAAGTCTGTGAGGAGCTGATTGGCCAGGCGATAGAGAGTGGACATCATGGGCAGCGTAAACTGCCAGCGCTGGTAAGTAGAGCCATTCACATACCTGGCAAAAAGAGGCCTGTGTCAAGGAGATGTACCACGGAGCTAAGTCCAGTTATACCAAGTCTGTCCCCATAGACCAACAGCATTCCAAGATATATCAAGAAGCCAGGCTCTCCCTGGACTCCTGGACTTCTAAAATTCTCATAGGCATGGAAACCTCAACCCTTACTCACTTCCTGCTGTCCCTTAATGGCTGGTGGTCATAGAACCAGTCCAACACAGGAGCATCCTCCTCGGGGTCCAGCTCCAGCTGAATGGCCTCCAGAGGCTCAACATCTAGAATATTGTCAGCATAGTCCAAAGGCGGCTCCTCATCATCAAAAGGAGGGAAACGCATCCTCTTGAAATGCCTCCTGTCTCTTTTTTCTCGGCGCATCATAATCCACATTGACCTAGAAGCAAACAACATTTCATATATACACACAGAGACACACACACACACACAACTATTTCCACCCAATACCCACCACCCACCAGCACCGTTACCGCCTGCCGCCTTTCTCACCCCCACTGGGAGATGTAGACGGGCTCAATGACCCACGGAATCTCATTGACAAATGAAATGGCTCCAGTGATGTGATACAGCACAGGCACGTCCCGAATCTGTTCCCATGGCATAGGCATGTTCTCCAAGAGTTTGAGGACTGCATGGGGCATGTACTTTAGAGCACTGCAATGTTCAAGAGAGATTGTTAGAAATGACAAGGTGTTCCCGCCCTGTTCTGCTTTCCATGCCAACAGTTTGAGCACACATTCCACAGAAGACACTGCTTACAGTCCAATTCCATAATCCAGCCACACAGGCTTCCATGACCAAGAGAGGTAGTACAGGAGGTAAAGCACTTAGCTTGCATGTGGCTGTCATGGTCACGACCCTAGTTTTTTGTTTTTTTTTTTTCTTTTTGGGTCACACCCAGCGATGCTCAGGGGTTACTCCTGGCTTTGCACTCAGGAATTGCTCCTGGCAGTGCTTGGGGAACCTTATGGGATGCCAGGGATCGAACCCAGGTCGGCCACATGCAAGGCAAACGCCCTACCCGCTGTGCTATCGCTCCAGCCCCTCACGACCCTAGTTTTTTTTTGTTGTTGTTTTTTTTTTTTTTTTTTTTGCTTTTTGGGTCACACCTGGCGATGCACAAGGGTCACTCCTGGCTCTGCACTCAGGAATTACCCCTGGCGGTGCTCAGGGGACCATATGACGACCCTAGTTTTAATCCCCAGCAACATCTATGGTCCCCCTAAGCACAACTGACTGTGCCAAGGGTGATACAAACCCACTCTCCTTCAGAAAAGAAAAAACTCTGCCCATCCTCCAACCCACTTCCAATGGTGCCACTTTTCTTGTACTCCAAAGTCGAACAAGATGAGTCAAAGTCCCTTTAAACCAACAGCTGTCTCCCATCAACACAGCTTACATTCTACTCTCCAGGTACCTTCTCACAGAAAATCAACTATTCAGTGCACTTGACTGTACCCAGGTGCCTCCAGTCCTTCCTGTTGCTAAACTGTAAGCTCAGGAAGGGTCATCTTCCCTGATGACTGCTATATGCCTAGCAGTGACCAGAAGGTCTGGAGAAGCAGTGTGGGGATGCTAAGGTGCTGGCCTAGATCCCCAGCTTCCTATGTGCACAGAATGATCCTGTCAGCGCTGCTGACCATGATCCCAGAGCCACAAGCAGCTATGCCTCAGCCAAGGATGTGTAAGCACCACAAAAAGAGACACAGTCTTGGTGAGCACTACAACTAAAAGGGTGAGCAACTGAAACATCATCACGAAAGTTTCTAAGTCTGTAACTGTATCTCACAGTGATTCATTAAAAAATATTAATAAATAAATACATAGTAAAAAAAATTTTAAAGAAGGGTGAGCAAGTAGGCTGCAGATACAGCTCAGTGCTAGAACACTTTGCCTTGCACGTGAGGTCCTGGGGTCCATCTCTGGCCCTGCACCCTGCCCCTGCAGCACCAGCAGCGATTCCAAGCACTGTAACCCAGAGTCAAGTGTGCCTTGACCAAGAATGGGACTGCCACAATGAAAGGAGTGCAAACCTCAGCGAGCACTGCAGCTAGGAGAGCACCAGCTGATGTGCCACACCCTGGAAACACCATAACTTAAAAAATGTGAGTGCCACACTCAGACACATGTGGGAACTGGCATCGCAGCACCAACAATAGGAACAGAAAAGAAACTCTAAATGTTAAAAAAAAATTTTAAAAATTAGGGAAATAAATAAAACTTCCATAGCTTAGGCCAGTTCACTAGATGGCTAATATTTTTTATTTTAACTAGAAGAGGCATTTGCTAAGTTATTTATTTACTTTTATACATTTACTTATCCATTTAAGGCAAGTGAAAACATAAATATAAAGACCTCCAGACTTTAATCCCCCAGAACCTCAGAATTCAGGCTAGTATATGATAAAGCTTCTGTTCTGAGTTTCCATTCACTCCTATAGGGACACGTCATTATTGGTTCTACAGGTTAAATAAAAGCCACAATCCCAAATTATGAAAAATAGGGACCAGACAATTAAAAAGCGTAAAATTAAATTAAACTTAAAAAAATAGGGACCAGAGCAAATAATACAGTGGATAAAGCATTTGCCTTGCACAAGGCCAACCCAAGTTTGATCCCCCAGCACCCCATATGGTCCCTTGAGCACTGCCAGGAGTGATTCCTGAGGGCAGAGCCAGGAGGAAACCCCTGACCATTGCTGGGTGTGACAACCCACCCCACCCCCAAAAGTTATGAAAAACAAAAAGGCAAGAAATAATATGCTGGAAGATTAAGGAATAATCACAGAATCCTACTTTTAACTCTTTTCTCGCATCCTCCAGGACAGACTGTGATAGAAGACTTCTGCCCCATAGTGACAGAAGTTATCTGCAATAAGGGTCAGAGAAAGGAGTCAAATTCCAAATTCCAGAATATTTCTTACCCCAAGTAGACTCTCTTGTCATGGCGAAACTTCCTATTTGTCATGTCTCCATGGTCTCGAATGATCTTTCTGACATGTTCTGGAGGCATGTCTTCCTTCTGAGCATCCACAAATCCAAATTTGCGCTTCTCTGCATAACGCTTGGCCTGCAACTGCTGCCATTTTCGGGCTACAAAGACACTTGGGTTTAGAGGATTGCAAACCAGTGGCTCATTCATCCCCACCTCCTGCCCTAGAATGGCGCCTGTCAGGGATACCAGGGAGTGAAATACGTGGACTATGCAGAAATACACATTGTTTCAATCATTGCTGCATTCTGCTTTCCCTATCCTTTCATCACATTTATAACTTATGCTTTTTTCTATTGTTGTTGCAAATCTTTTAAAGTGCTTTTGGGGGTGTGTTTTGTATCAGAGTACTCCCTCATTACAATTTAAACTCTAAAGTTGTGTCTTCATCGCTACTGCGTCCTCATGGTTTAAATCAAATGTGCACGAAGAAAGGCTTTCAAAGGTTTGACTAGATGAGAAAATAAATGGGACTAACAAGTGTGACATCTAGCTTTTGGGTTTTGGGCCAGAGGGTGGTGCTTTCCCAGGCTGCGGCGGTGCCTGGGAAAGAAGCCGGAACTCCCTCCCGCATGCAAGTCAGGTCCGTCCAGCCATCTCTGCTACCTGGTGACAGCTAATGTTTTTGACACTTGCAAAGAACAGTAGGGAAGCTGGCCGGCCGCCGCACGCATGCGCACCCCCGCCCACACCTCCCCCAGCCTGCAGCGGGCTCCCGCACGCGCGTTCTTCACCTTTCTCCTGCAGCTTCTCCTCTGACATGTAGTCCGGCAGCGGGGCGAGAGGGCCGGGCACCGGATTTCCTGGCCCTCGGTAAGGAAACACTCCGGCCATGATGCCGGGAGGATCTGGAGGGTAGCGACAGGGAAAAAAATGAACCAACCGCTAGGCCCGACCGCAAGAGGTGTAGCAGGGATGCATCAGACTCCCTCCGGCTGCAGTCCCGCCCGCTTACAGTACGCCCAGAGCAAGGGCCCTGCCCGTCCTGCTGCTCTGGCCGATCACACCAAGCCCGCAGCCCGGCCTTAGAGCGACTACGTACCCTAAGCCCCTCGCACAGACGGCCGCTTTTCTCCGAGCGCAATGGCGGTAAACCTACGTCCGCACCGCGTACCCGACGCCGGAAGTACGCAACCGACTAGGCGATTTATCCAATAGGCACCACCGGGCCCAGACGGATTAGCGAGCTCACCAATTAGAGTCGGACGTTCGGCCGGAGGGGGCGGCCCTTAGGCGGAAAGATTTGAGCGGAGGAGGGGGTGTGGCCGGGTAGACGCAAGCCCCGCCTTCCCACGTTTCTGGGGCTGTATTGGGGCTTCTCAGCAGTCTCTCTACTGTTTACTTCTTAGAGGGACTGGCGACCGCTAGGTCCCGAGCTTTGCTAAATTCATTAGCATTTGCATATTATTCTGTAACTTGTCTCAGAAATGTGAGGTGTAGTCATTTCTTCGTACATGAGTGCCTTCATTCATCCATCCATCCATTCAATGTATGCCCGTTATCTCATCAGGAAATATAGTGGGGGGGGGGAGAGGAAGGACATGGAGGGGTTCGTGGGGGCGCAGGGAGCTAGACCAGAACCCTGGCTCTTATAATGCGTTGTAATGAGAGTTTGGAGTTAGTCACTCTAGAAAAATGAAAAGAGGCCCGGAGGAACAGTGGGGGAAGTAGGGTCCTAACGCCTCCATACACAATCCCCACCCCCATTCCTCTCCATTCTTTTTTTCTCTTCGCAATGATGTCTTTGTGGAATGTTCAGTGAACAATCTAAAACTCGTCTCCCTCAGGCTCTCCCCGTGTCTTTTTGGGGTGGAGGACATCCACACCTAACTAGTGAACCACATCTGTTTCTGCTCCAGGGACATAGACGGTGCCAGGATTCCAACTAAGGGTAGGGGCTGAAGTTATATGCTAGGCAAGAGCCTTGGCATTGGTACTAGCTCTTCAGCTCCTTTACTATGTCCTGTTGCTTGAATTACTCTCCATCTGCCATGATTAACTCACTTCCCATTACTCGTGCTCCATTTTTGGGGCACCAATTTACAATCTGACTTGGTCAACAGATAGGATTGAACACACACCAAGTTTATCCTGGAGGATGTGGGGAAATTGTAACCCATACTGCTTACCCATCTAGTTGGGGAACTAGGACACAAATGTGAAATAATTGGAGAAAAAATGCAATGGAGAGTTTTTTGTTTTTGTTTTTGTTTTGCCTTTTGGGTCACACCTGGCGGTGCACAGGGGTTACTGCTGGCTCTACACTCAGGAATTACCCCTGGCGGTGCTCAGGGGACCATATGGGATGCTGGGATTCAAACCCAGGTTGGCCGCGTGCAAGGCAAACGCCCTACCCGCTGTGCTATCGCTACAGCCCCCTGGAGAGTTTATTTTTGTTTTCTTTATTTATTTAGGTTTTGGGGCCACACCCAGTGATGCTCGGGTTTTATTCCTGATTCTATGCATAGCAATTACTCCTGGTGAGGACAGGGTGCTTCTTGGGTGATTGAATCCAGGGGCAGCACTCCATCTTGGGGCTCCAGCATTCTGGATTCTGGTCTTCAACATATATATATACATATATATGTATGTGTGTGTATAAAAATGTATACAAATACGGTTCCCTGAGCCCTCCAGGAGTGATCCTGAGCACAAAACTAGGAGTAAGCTCTGAGTACTACTGGATGTGGCCCCAACTCCTTCCCAATAAAATAAAATAAAAATCACAGACACATACTTTACACGCAGGCAGCATGGGTTTGATTCCTGGAAACTCTTGGCCCTCTGAGCACTGCCAGGATGGACTCCTGAGTACAGAGCCAGGAATAGCTCCTGAGCACCACTGGGTATGACCCAAAAAAAATTGTAAATAATTTATCAATCAACGAGGAGTAACCCCTGAGCACTACTATATGAGGACCAACACTGTCCCTACCCCCCAAAAAGATATATTGTGCCTAAATATCATTGTCTAAAACGTACAATATGAACTAAAGAGATAACTTAATAGGATGAGCACTTGGTTTGTATGTGGCTGAGTTGGCTTCAATTTCTGGGACTTTCACGTCAGCAGTACTGGGAGCAACCCCTGACCACACAGCCAGGAATAGTTCCTGAGCACCAATGAGTATGACCCCGCCCCCAGCAAAAAAAATTAAAGTGTGCAATTCAATAATTGTAGTCCATTTAAAGTTGTACAATTATCACCACTATCTACTTCCAGAATATTTTCATCATCCCCCAAATAAAGCAATTAACACTCGCCCCCATTTCCTCCCACCTGCTACTTCTTAGCCTGAGGCAGCTCCTAATACACATGCTGTTGTGGATGTCCCAAATGAATATCACCAAATACTGGTCTTTTGTGACTTTATTTACTTAATGATTTTTAGTCTTGTTGTTGTATTTGTGGGGGAGAGGATGCGTGAGAGTCTTCCAAGCAGTGTTTAAAGGGCCTAGATCTGATCTCCAATAATACTCAGCCAACCTGCTCAGAGAGTTCATTGCGAGGGCCAGAAGATATGGAGCCTGGACCCTGTGATTCCAGGACCACCAGGGCCACTGCCACTGGTGCTCAGGGGCCAGGTGGTCCTGGGGTTCGAATTCAGGTTCTGTCATGTGGGCAATGTGTACTCTGACCATTAGGCTCTCACTGACCTGTAACCAGTGTTTGTGGGTTTTTAGTTTTAGGCACCTTGATTCACAATATTGTTAATGGTGCTCCAGCACCGCATCCTCCAGCAGCGTCTCCCCTCAATTCACCCCACCTCCACCCCCTACCCTAGGAAGCCTAGTTCTGTAGGCCAGTTCCCAGGTTCTGTGGCCTTTGGCCATTTGTTACTCCCTTACTATATTTCTTCATGTCCTACATATGAGAGAGATCTTTCTGTCTGACCCTCTCATGACTTATCATGCTACTTTCATCATGCTACTCTCCAGATCCATCCACATAGTAGCAGATTGCTTAGTCTTTTTCTCTTTTTTTTTTTCTTCCTTCCTTCCTTCTTTCTTTTTGGTTTTTGAGTCATAGTCAGCTATGCTCAGTGTAACTCAGCTATTACTCCAGGCTTTGCACAGGAAATCAGTCCTGGCAGTGCTCTGGGGACCATATATGGAACCCAGGGGGCTGAAGGCTGTGTGTGCAAGGCAAGCACCTTAATCTGTTCTCATCTATCCTTGGATATGGGTTTTATCCAGATTTTGGCTATTGAGAATAGTACTCAGGAGGCCTGGAAGCCCTTTACAGCAATTCCCAATCAACTGGTGTGGCTGAGAACTCATTGCCACTAAGCCGATGCACACCCCATGGCTCTTGGGGGCCACACTGCAGAGTTCAGGTGCAATATGGTCCTGGGGATGAACCAGGGTTGACTGCATTCAAGTACCTTAGTCCTGTCTATTTCTCTGATCCCTGAATCATGTAATTTGGGCCTATTTGGCATTTTATTTATTTGTAGTCCAGAATAATGTCTAGAATTTTCAAAGTAAGCAACATATTCCACTGGAAGTTACTATACTTACTTATCTACTAATAAATAGATTTTATTCAACAATGACTAAGTATAGAAAACATGAAGAAAATTATATATTCCTCTTAGCTTTTCCACAGCCTTTGAAGCTGACAGGCTACAGACCAATGAAGCAGAAACCGCCTGTTACAATCAAGTATTTGAACAAGGGCAGTAGATTAACCTTTAGCAGAGGACGTGCACTGAGACTTTCTTTCATGAAAGTGGATAGCAGATCAAAAAGGGAGAGAGTCTTGGAGAAGGGAGACAGTTCAAAGGGGTGGAGCAGACACTTCATAGGCCCCTGGTCCTAAGCTAGATCTCTGGCACCACACCATGGACCACCCAGCACTGCTGAGTATGGCTCTGGCAGCCCCCTGAATCCTGCTGCCGATACCTTATAAAAAGAGAGATGGGGGGCTGGAGTGATAGCACAGCTGGTAGGGCGTTTGCCTTGCACGCGGTTGACCCGGGTTCAATTCCCAGTATCCCATGTGGTCCCCCAAGTACCGCCAGGAGTAACCCCTTAGCATTGCTGGGTGTGACCCAAAAAGCAAAAAAAAAAAAAAGGGATGGGAGTTTCCCTCAAGCACAGACTTCCCCAAGCACAGAGCCAGGAGAAGCACCTAGGAAGCACTAGGGGTGCACCAAAACAAACAATTAAAAGGGGTGGGGGAGAGGTAGAGAGAGAGAAAGGGGGAGAGGAAGAGGGAGGGGAAGGGGTAAAGAGATGGAGAGAGAGAAGAGGGGGAGAGAGAGAGGGAGACAGGAGGGGAAAGAGAGAGAGAGGGAGAGAGAGAGAGAGAGAAAGAGAGAGAGAGAGAGAGAGAGAGAGAGAGAGAGAGAGAGAGAGGAGATCTGAAAAGAACACAATCAAAGGGCTGGAGCACATGCCTGGTGTTCACAGGGCCCCAGATTCTACCTTGGCACTGCATGATCTCACTAACATCCATGCGTGAATTCAGGCCCAACAACAACAGAGCATTAAAAGGGGGCAGAGAGGGGCTGGAGTTATAGCACAGCGGGTAGGGCGTTTGCCTTGCACGCGGCCGACCCGTGTTCCAATCCCAGCATCCCATATGGTCCCCTGAGCACCGTCAGGGGTAATTCCTGAGTGCATGATCCAGGAATGACCCCTGTGCATTGCCGGGTGTGACCCCCCCAAAAAAAAAGCAAAAAAAAAAAAAGGGGAGCAGAGAGGGATGAGAACAATAGTATAGCACGCTTGCGAGAGAAGTTCAATCCCCCACACCCCAGAGTCTCCCGAGCACTGCAGGAGTGATTCCTGAGGCAGAGCCAGGAGTAACCCCTAAGCATAGCTGGGTGTAGCCAAAAGATCAAAATTATAATAAAATAAATAAAAAGTCCCCATTATTATACTCCTTTTTACATTTTGCACTTCTTAAGTGTCTTACTACCTCCAAGTGGAGTTTATTTCCCTTTTATACAAGTTCTTTAAGCATTTCTTGGAGGGCCAGTCTTGTGATAATACAGTTCTTCATTGTTTGTCTGAAAAGCTCTTTATTTCTCCTTCAAAGCTGAGTTGTGATCTAAAGTATTTTTGGTTGGAGGTCTATTTCAGTCAGCACTTTGTACTCATCTTGCCCTCCTGTGGGCTGGAGCAATAGTACAGTGGGATGGGGCTGGAACGATAGCACAGTGGGTAGGGCATTTGCCTTGCATGCAGCCAACCCGGGTTCAATTCCCAGCATCTCATCTGGTCCCCTGAGCACCGCCAGGAGTAATTCCTGAGTGCAAAGCCAGGAGTAACCCCTGAGCAACATTGGGTGTGGCCCAAAAGAGAAAAAAAAATAGTACAGTGAGTAGGACATTTGCCTTGCGTGCAGTCAACCTGGGTTCAATCCCCAGCACCCATTGTGATCCCCCAAACCTACCAGGAGTGACCTCTGAACACAGAGCCAGGAGTAATTCCTGAGCATTGCCCCAAAAGAGTGGGGAGGGGAAATCCAGGAATAGGCCAGAGAGATGGTGCATAGGGCTGATAAGGGCCTTCACAGCTCAGGAGATATGGGTTCAGTCTCTGGTATCATATAATCCCTGCCAAATCACCAGGAATCCCTGAGCTTGGAAACTGAAGCACCCTCTGAACACCACCAGGTATGGCCCAACCACCACCACTCTCAGAAAAAAAAAAAAAAGGTGGGAACAGATTTTCGAGCAGAATGCAACATTAGGATGAATTGGGGAGTGGCTGGGAGTTGCCATCGGTGCTGGGGGGGTGGGGAATCAAGCAGTGTCCACATTGAACCTGGGGCACCTTCAAGCAAACCAGGTACTCCAGCCCACTGAGCTATCTCCCCAGACTCTTTTGCAACTTTTTTATTATTTTTTCAGGTCATGCTTGGTGATGTTCAGGGCTTTCTCCTGACTCTGTGCTCAGGGATCATTCCTAGCAGTGCTGGGGGAACCATATAGGACACTGGGAATGAAATCTGAGTCAGCCGGTTCATAAGCTTCCAACAGTGGGAACTCTATCCACTGTGCTATTTCTCTAGCTGGTGCTTTTTGCGAATTAAAAATATTCAACTGGGGCGAAAAAATTCAACTGTGGATTCAGAGCAATACTACAGTAGGTAGGGCGCTTGCTGTGCATGTGGCAGACTCAGGTATGATCACCAGCATCTCTTATGATCCTCCTGAGCACTGCCAGAAGTAATCCGTGCATGTAAATCTAGAAGCAACTTCTGAGCATCACTGGTGTGCTCCTCCCTCCAAAAAAAATTCAACTGTACCCAAAAAAATATTTCTACAACTGCCGTAGGCTTCCCCCTGTTTTCCTACCTGCATTTCCCTTCATCTCCCCGTCTTCTACCTTAGTTGGAAACATTTGAATATCCTGAAGAGTTGGAATTAGGAAAAGAAGAATAAGAGTTTGAACCTCAGGGAATCTGGGGCTGTGTATGCCTTGCAGGCGAGAGTGTGTGAGTTTGATCCCTAACTCTGCTGTACATGCCAGAGTGTGATCCTGGCAGCCTTGTTGTTTGTTATCCCCTGTGTCTTGAAAACAGTGTGTGATTTTGGACTGGAGTGATAGTACAGTGGGTAAGGCACTTACCTTGCATGCAGCTGAGTTGCATTCAATCTCCAACACCACATGTAGTCCCCTGAGCTCTACCAGGAGTGATGCCTGAGTCCAGAGCCTGAGCAAGCCCTGAGCATTGCCAGGTGCTGGGTATGACCCAGAAACCACACACACATACATACACACACACACACACACACGTAGTGTGTGATCTTATTGAGCACACCTGTCTAGCAAGTACCAAACCACATGTAGGAGACCCCTAGTGATCACAAGAACATTAAGTCAGTGGAATGGGAGGGAGGAAAGAAAATGTTTGCATGAGAGGAGCGAGTGAACAGCTGAGTAGCAGTGTCATGCAAGGTCAGTGCAGTTGCAGCAGAGTTTTTTTTTTGTCACACCCGGCGATGCACAGGGGTTACTCCTGGCTCTGCATTCAGGAATTACTCCTGGCAGTGCTTGGGGGACCATATGGGATGCCGGGAATCAAATCTGGGTTGGCTGCATGTAAGGCAAATGCCCTACCCGCTGTGCTATCACTCCAGCCCCTGTTTTGTTTTGTTTTGTTTTGTTTGGGGGCTACACCTAGTAATATTCAGGGTTTATTCCTGGCTCTGCACTCAGGAATTACTCCTGGTGGTGTTTGGGGGACCATTTGGGATGCTGGGGATCGAACCCAGTTCATCTGTGGGCAAGATGAGTGCCTTACCCGAGAGCAGCAGGAATTGTGGTGCGCTAGTTCCTCAGACTGCCTGGTCCTCTTCCAGAAGTGCCCTGCCTGGGATCTAGAGCAGAAAGCCACTGTGCCAGTCTCTCAGTCTAAGGATGAGCAGTGCTGAGCAGTCAAGTCGTGGATGTGAGAAGCCCTTTCACGGACATGGGCAGGTGGTTGAGGGAGGGAGAAAAGATTGACCCAAAGCACTCATTTACTGTCTCTGGAATGACAGACTGTCCCAGAATCTGTTTCAGGGAGTTGGTGGTGGCAGACAGGAAGTACCTTCCAGAGACCCTCACAGTACACTTCAGTCTCCCTTTTATTCCCCAAACCCACAAAGATTCAACCTTTCTCAGCTTAAAGAGCTCTGCAGGGGCCAGACACATAGTACAGCGCGTAGGGCATATGACTTGCATGGTGCTGAACCAGGTTTCAACCCCAGGACCCAATATGATCCCCCCAAGCACCTCTAAGAGTGATCCCTGAGTGGGTGCAGAGCCAGGAGTAAACCCTAAGCACAATTGGGTGTGGCTCAGAAAACAAAAAATAAAGTAAAAATAAATCAATAACTCACACAGAGCTGGGGAGATGCTCCACAGACAGAGCACATGCATCTGTACAGGAGGTCCATGTTCCACCTCCAGCACTGCAGGGACCCCAGGTATGAAGTGAGAGCAGCCCCTGAGCATCACTGAGTGTGGTCCAAACAACAACAAAACTAAGGAGTCATGCATCTGAGAATCACTTTTGTGGCCAGTTTCTGGAGATGTAGCAAAGCAAGAGAAGGTTTGTCCCCTGCCAGGTTAGAGGTGGGGAAATAATGTGCTGACCAGAGGGCTAAGTGGTGCTCAGATCTGCAGGGGAGAGTTGAGATGTGCCTGTGTCCTACAGTCACAGCATTCCTGAAAAGTACAGAGATCAATAGTTGGCACAAAGAAACCTTTCAAACGGCTTTCAAACTGAAGCATCCTGACTTATAAATACCACTTTAGTGATATTTTTATCTGGCTTGACTGACCCTCACTTTTCAACTGATTCCTATTTTTAGCTTGAAGATTATCCTTCCTTTTTCTACAAAGGAACAAAATTGTGTAAAGAAAGATCCCTGGAGCCAGAGAGTACAGGGGTTAAGGCACTTGCCATGCATTTGGCTGACCCCAGTTCAGGTCTTTTCCAGCACCACATATGGTCCCCTAAGCACTAGCAGGCATCGCTCTTGATCACTGGGTGTGGCCCACTCCCCTCCCCCTGCAAAGAAAGATCCATGAAATGAATCAAAGACCTGGATTCTTTTTGGTTGTTTTGTTTTGTTTTTTGGGTCACACCCGGCAATGCACAGGGGTCACTCCTGGCTCTGCACTCAGGAACCACCCCTGATGGTGCTCAGGGGACCATATCGGATGCTGAGAATCGAACCCGGGTTGGCCGCGTGCAAGGCAAACACCCTACCCGCTGTGCTATCGCTCCAGCCCCAAAGACCTGGATTCTAATTCTGACTCCACAAATGAGACAAGTGTGCTTAAGTAAAACACTTAGGCTTTACTCCTGGCAGTGCTCAGAGGACTATATAGGATGCTGGGGATCAAACCTGGGTCAGCCATGTGCAAGGCAAACACCCTGCCTGCTGTACTATCGCACCAGCCTCTGGTTAATGTTCATATATATATATATATATATATATATATACATATATATATATATGTATTTTGCTTTTTGGGTCACACCCATCGATGTCCAGGGCTTACTCCTGGCTCATGCACTCAGGAATTACTCCTGGCGGTGCTCAGGGGACCATATGGGATACTGGGAATCAAACTCGTGTCGGCCGCGTGCAAGGCAAATGCCTTACCTGCTGTGCTATCACTCCAGCCCTGTTCTTATGTTCTTTGAGTAGATACCAAGAAATTTAACCAGTGACAGATTCCTCTGGGCCTATGACCTCTTTTTTGATTTCTTTCTTTTTAAAAAAAATAAAAGAAGTTTGGAACTGGAGCCATAGTAAAGTGGGTAAGGCACTTGCCTTGCACATAGCTAACCCAGGTTGGATCTCTGGCAGCCTATATGGTCCCTTGAGTCCTTCATGAGTGAGTCCTCCTGAAGTTAGCCCTGAACACAGCCAGGTGTGGTCCTTAAACAAACAAAGTTTGGGGGTCAGAGACATAGTATAAAAATTAGTGCTTATCATTTCTGTGGCTCATCCCAACTTGAGCCCCAGCACTGCATCTGAGGCCCTGCATTGCCAGGAGTGACCCCTGAGCACAGAGCCAGAGTATCCCTTGAACAGTGCTCAGGGGACTATGTGGTACCGGGGACCAGACCAGGTCTCCCACACGCAAATCATATGCTCAAGGCCTTTAGCCTTTGAGCAATCTCTCTAACCCTGCTGTTTTGTAATATGTAACTGGATATTCTTTTGAATTAAAACCTTTTCATTTGGGGCCAGAGAGATAGTAAGGTACGCCTTGTATGTGGGAGACCTGGGTTTGATCCCCAGAATCCTATATGGTCCCCCTGAGCACTGTCAGGACTGATTCCTGAGTGCAGAGCCAGGAGGAGTCCCTGAGCATCATCAGGTGTGGCCTCCCCAAAACAAATGAACATTTTTTTTTTTGGTCAGGGAAGAAGTTGGTGGTGCTCAGGGGCTTCTCCAAGCTTGTCCTTGAGGAGTGCACCTGGCAGGGATCAGGGGACCATGAGATACCAAGGTTCAAACCCAGGCCTTCTACATGCAAAGTGTGTGCTAAGCCTTTTGAGCTGTCTCCATGGCCAAACTGCATATTATTTAAAGTCTGACACACACACCCCTTATTGAATGTGCTAGACATGTAGACAAGATGACAGGGACACCGAAGGATATTCATTTTCCTAAATGACCATTTCAGCAATAACACAAGAAACTGACTCACTAGCAATCACTCTCAAGGACCAGGCACTGGGTTTGATCCCAGGCACAGGTTGGAGTTGGGGGTTTGCGGGTGGAGAAGGATGAGGCATGAGGCACTTATAAAGGCAAAACCTCTTTGAAACAGTGAAATCTTTGTCTGACCCTGAGTTTTCACATAGAAAATAAGTGAAATGTTGTAGCCAAAGGTACCCCCCATTCTTTCCATCCACAGGGCTTTCCTCTATTGTGTTGACAATACAACCAACCAAGTTGACAATATTACAACCAAGTGGTGAGGGAGAACAAGGCCTTCCAACATTCCTCACCTTCCACATCTCTCCAGCATGTGTCCTCATAGGTGTTTGCTCCTTTGAGGAGAGTGATTCCGCAGCATTGACATTCACAGGGGCTAGTTCTAATACGTGCTCTCACAAGCTCTGGAAGGACGAAGACTATAAGTTTGCCTGCACTCCTTCCACTTATAGGGACTCACTGCAGAGGCTAACTCATGGGGCTTTGTTTTTTGGGTCACCCAGTGATGCTCAGGCATTACTCCTGGCTCTGTACTCAGGAATCAGTCCTGGTAGTGCTCAGGGGACCGTATAGGATGCCGGGGATCAAACTAGGTTGGCGGCATCCAAGGCAAATGCCCAACCTGCTGTACTGTCGCTCCAGCTCCTGTTTTACCTGACTCTGAAGACATTGAGACTGTCTGGAATTTCTCCCACATAGCTGGCAGCCACAGGTTCTTGTCTCATCGTCTGACCCCACCTGTGCCTACCTGCGAAGGGCACCTGCTGGCTTTGCCGCATGGCAGGCATTCATTGCATTTCTTCCCAGTGTGAATTCACACATGATTGGGGGTTTTGTTTGTTTGTTTGTTTGTGGGCCACTGGACCCGGTGCTCAGGGTTTGTACCTGGTAGTGTTTGGAGGGAACATATGATGTTGAGGATCAAATCCTGATCTTCCTTGCATGAAGTGTGTGTTCCAATCCAGTGAGCTATCCCCTCAGCCCCCCACATGCCTTTCAAGGAAGGAGGAATGACTGTAAGCTTTCCCACACTCCTTACAGTCAGAGGACTGAATATTCATATGTATTCACATCTCTGAAGGAAGTGACAGCTGAAGACTTTCCCATAGCACCGACATTCATAGGACTTCTCTGTGAGTGCTGACACTGCTGAAGACATGATCACGTTGCTTTCACATGACTCTCTCTCTCTGGCATGTGTTCTGGGGCATCTACACAGGGATGAAGGAAGTCTGAAGACTATACATGCTGCTCACACACACACACACACACACACACACACACACACACACACACACACACACACACACACACACACACACACACACACACCCCACACGCTTTCTCTCCAGGGCGCATTCTCGCTTGTAATTTCACAGGTTTGCACAGTGCCAGGAAGCTCCCCACCTTCCTTACTTTGAGACAGTTTCTCTCCCATAATGAATTTTCAGATGTCAAGTAACTTTGTGAGTATATGGAGGTTTTCTCATATGCTTTATTTTTTGGTGGGGGTTTGTTGGGGGCTGCACCTGACTGTACTCAGGGGCCATTCCTGGCTCTGTGCTCAAGAGTGACCCCTGGTGGTTCCTAAGGGGACCGTGTGTGGTGCTGAGGATTCAAAGCAGGTGAGTCTCATGCAAAGCCAGGTCCTTAAGCCCTGCACTACCTCTCCAATTAGACTTTACCACTTCTTTGCACACATGGGTTTTCTATTCCTATAGGTCCTTCCCCTCACATGCCCTTCAAAGAAAGGGTGCACTTTACCCATATTTCTTATAGTCAAAAGACTTGTTTTACTTCAGAGATTACATACCTCTTAGCCTCTGTCCTGAGTATCCTGGTATTTATATGATTTCTACAATATCTGTTCCACATGAGTGCTTAATGCGTGAGACCAGACCACAAGATTTCCCACCTACCTCATACTGATTACACTTGTGTCCAGTAATCTTTGCTGGTTCTTCCCCTGCCCCTGCCCCTCTACAACACACACTTTTTTTTTTTTTTTTGCTTTGGTGGCTACAGCCAGCAGTGCTCAGGGGTTACTCAGGAATCACTCCTGCTGGGCTCAAGAAACCATACGGGATGTTGAATATTGAACCTGGGTTGGCTGCATGCAAGGTAAGTGCCCTACATGCTGTACAGTCATTCAGGCTCTTTGCTGATTCCTTTTTTTAAAAAAAATTTATTGAATATCTGTGATACAGACCATTACAAAGTTGTTCATGATTGGGTTTTAGTCATATAATGATCCAACACACATCCCTCCATCAGTGTACATTTCCCGCCACCAGTGTCCCCCCTTTCCCTCCCACCATCCTCCAACACCCCACCCCCCACTGCCCAGCCTGCCTCTATGACAGGCACTTTTCTTCTTTCTCTCTCTCCTTTTTTGCATTATGGTTTTCAATACAGGTGCTAAGAGGTCATCATGTTTGTTCAGGGCGTTCAGTATTTTTATCAGGAAGGTAACCTGGAGTAGCTTTTTTCACTGGGTAGCAGCTTTTGGTGTCGATGTGACTGCTGAGGCTTCCAAAAGTACAGGGAGGTGGGGAGAGGTAGCCTATCCCAACCCTGAGAAAGCCTTAAAACTTTAGTCACAAAACCTGCATACCCAAATTTTCAACAGATTGTATTTCAGTGAGATCCTTCCAAGATGGTAAGCCTGGCCAGGGGCATGGCAGCAATTCTGGATTGTGGAAGCAAGTGACTGCTGGAGGCTCTGCTTGGGCAGGCACTAGGCTGACCCACCCACCTCCGATTTACCCCGGTCTGTTCAGCCATGCGCAGATCTGAGATTAACTGCGGCTTTTGATCTCTTTTGAGATTTATTTATGGGTCTCTGAAGCAATGCCGATAAATGAGCTCAGACAGAGGTGATTTGTGGGTGTGGCTCCCTTATATCTAACTTTTGGCTGTTTAATTTCTTGGGAAACTTGGTACTGAGTGTTTGGGGTCCTGTCAGAGGCAAAGCAGCAATTTCAGAGTATCAGGAAGCCTGAAGCCACCATCAGGCTGCTGATGTACTTGCCCTTTGGTACAGGTTGATCAGTTTACAGCACTGCATCCTCATCTTTACTGATTCTTTAGGGAAGAACAATATGTGAAGATTTTCCTGCACTCACACACTCCATTCATTCATAGAGATGTAGATATATGTAAATATAGATAGATATAGATATAGATATAGATTCCTTGCTCTCAACAAGAAACAAGTAATATTTGGGCTGCAGAGATAGTACAGATAGTCCACATGCAAAACATCTGTTCTACCACTGAGCCACATTCCCTTTTATCTCTCGAGCCCTTCAATTTTCTGTTAACTCAATATTTATTTGGGGAGTTGGGGAGATGGCTCCAAGGGCTGGATTGCAAGTTTTGTATGCAGACACTTCGGGTTCAGTCCCCAGCATTGCAGTCTCCTGAGCGCTGCCAAAAGTAGTTCCTGATGGGGGCTGGAGTGATAATACAGTGATAGACTCTTGCCTTGCATATAGCCAGCTGGGTTTCAATCCCGGCACCCAAATGGTCCCTGAGCTTGATCAGGAGAGATCCCTGAGCTCAGAACTAGGAATAACCCCTGAGCACCATCAGGTGTGGCCCAAAAACAAATGAAAAAAAAAAAAGGAGTCCCTGAGCACTGAGATGGGAGTTGCCCCCATGCACTGCAGGATGAGAGCTCCAAATGAAAACAAAAAGACAGATTTTTCTGACTTTTTTGATTTCAACCCTGGTTACTGAGAATTACTCCACCTTGACTGAATCCATTCTCTTAAGTTCTCTCTCCTAAATAAAGTAGGTTTTCTTGCTTTTTTTAAAGTAGTAAGGGATCTTAGAACACTCTAGGGCTTTGTAGGTCAAAATCCTAGTTCTGGGGCCAGAGTGATAGTACTGTAAGCAGGGCACTTGCCTTCCATGCATCCAACCTGGGTTCAATCTCGAGCACCATTTGTGTTCCCTCTGAGCACTGCCAGGAGTGATCCCTGAGCACAGCTGGGTGTGATCTAAAAACCTTTGTGCCAACAGAACACCTTTCCAAGGCAAAGCTTTCACAAGTCCACACACTGTGTTATAAACCAAGATACCAAGAAAACGAATGCAAAACAACACATTCACAAAAGACTGATGCAATCATTTGCATAGCAGTTTACTAATTTATGATGAGGAAACTGTTCAGAGACCATCAAATATCAATGTCCCCCATTCAGGAAAGCCTGTCTGGTTTGCCAGAAGAGAAACATGAATCAGGCACTAGCTCAGGAGGCTTGGGGACAGTCTCAAGGAGCACGGCACTCTGTGGGGATCCACCCCAGTGGATCAAAGGAATAACTGCCTATCTCTGCTTTTTGTGATTGTTTTCTAGAACTTGGAATCAGGCCTATTGACTCCCATCATCTATGTCTAGGCCACGTCATCCAGGACAAACTTACTCCTCAATTACCGTCAAAATTCAGCCCTGTCTTTGGGCAGTGTCAGCAGGACACCAGGAGAGAAAGTTGTTTGAGAGAGTACAGTGCGTAGGTACCCCATATGGTCTCCTGAGCCCCACCAGGAATGATCCCTGAACTCAGAACCAGGACTAAGCTCTGAACACTGCCAGGTGTGTCCCCTCCCCCAAATAAATAAAACCCCAAAAAACAACAATGAAAAGATTTTATGATGGCAGGACCAGAGAGATAGTGCAGCAGGTAGGGCACTTGTTTTGCACACAGATGATCTGGGTTTGATCCCTGGCACCACATATGGACTGCTGACTTCTCCCAGGAGTGACACCTGAGCCCAGAACCAGGAGTAAGTTAAGCCCTGAGCACTGATGGGTATTGTCTATCCCCAAGTAAATCTTAAAATTTCTTTTTCCTTTTTTTTTTTTGAGTAGGGCGCATATCCTATTATACTTAGGGTTACTCTTGCCTCTGCACTCAGGAATTATTCCAGGCGGTACTCACAGGACTATATTGGATGCTGCAACAAAACCTGATGGGCTGCGTGCAAGGCAAGAGCTTTACCTGCTGTATTATCTCTCCGGCCCCATCACTTACTTTTCTGTCTCAGTCATTTCTTTGTTGTGGCTGGGCCAGGGATGACACCTGGTGATACCAGGATCAACACATGCTCTACCACAGAGGCATGTCCCCCTTTTTTTTTTGCTTTTTGGGTCACAGCCGGTGATGCACAGGGGTCACTCCTGGCTCTGCATTCAGGAATTACCCCTGGTGCTGCTCAGGGGACCATATGGGATGCTGGGAATCGAACCCGGGTTGGCCGTGTGCAAGGCAAACGCCCTACCCACTGTGCTATCACTCCAGCCCCGGCATGTCCCCTTTTATCTCCCTTTATCTCTGGGTTCTTTCCCTGTTTATTTGTTTGTTTGTTGGTCCCCACTTTAGGTATTTAATACTCAGGTACCCCCCCTTCCCTCTCAGTCCCATTGGCTATTCTTAATCTCCATTTACATTCCTTATTCTGCCTTTTCCTCACCTCTGCCATCAGTCTCTGCTGACCAGCTGCTGTCCACCTGTCTTTGTGTTTTGCTCTACACCTACTCGTCCCTTGCTTTTCTGCATATCTCCAACTCAACATGCTTCCAGCTTTCTTTTTATGTCCATGAATCTTTCCATCAACAAGTCTCACAATGGAGACGTTACTGGTGCCCACTCGAGCAAATCGATGAACAATGGGATGACAGTGACAGTGACAGCTTCCTCCACCTTCTCCTTGTTTCCCTCTCAGTTCCCTTGACAAACCTAAACCTCCTTTCCATTTCTCTCCTCTCACTGTCTGCCTCAAGCCGCCTTCTCTCCTGAGTCTCAGCACTCCTTGTCACTCATTATTTCTGTTAGACAGTGCTTTCCACCTCGAGGTCTCTTCCAGCCAGCTTCATTTCCATTTTTTTCTTGTCCTCATTGTTTATCATCATGTTACCTATTGCATGATTTTGATTCCTCTTAGCAGCTCTGATAGTCTCTTATTTTTTCTGCCAAGGATACTGTGTCTTGCCCTCCATCTCTTTACCACTCTTTCTTCTATGCAACAAATACTTGTCTCTATATGTTCTCCAACCTATTCCTGTATCATGTTGTTTGTTCTTTCTGTTTCAGTTGGTTTTGTTTTCTGAGTTATGCCCGTGGATGCTTGAGGTGGCTGTTCTGCAGTGTTGGGGGTGGGGCTTATGCAGTGCCAGGAATCTAACTGGGGGTGCCACATGCAAAACATGTACTCAGTCTATTGAGCTCTCTCTGGTTCACTATTACAGATTTTTGGGAGGAAGTATGTAAAAAAAATGTATATATATTTTTAAATCTCAGAGCCAGGGAGATAAGTATGGGGTTTAAGGTGCAGCTGACCTCAGTTTGATCCCTGGCACCACTGGATCTAGTCCCAGAGCTGTCACCCTACCCCCGCCCCCAGCACTGCCAGGGTAAGCTGGAAATTGCCAGCACTGCACAGGGCATGAATAGCACCATACCAAAGCAGGCAGATAGTTAGGGAGGTCCCCAGCAATAAGTTCTTGTTATGTAATAAAGCCAAGATGGGGGCCAGAGAGATAGTGCAATGGATAAGGAGCTTGTCTTGCACACAGCCAAACTGAGTTCGATCCTCAGCGCCCCCTGTGGTCCCCCAAGTCCCCACCAGGAGTGATTCCTGAACACAGAGCCAGGAGTCAGAGCTGAGCACTTCCTGGGTATGGCCCAAAAACAAAAAAAAGGAAAAAAAGAGAAGGAATTGGGTGGCAGGGACCATCTCCCATATCCATGCCGAGCAGGACAAGTAGAATCAAGGTGCAGCTTGACAGCTGCCCCATGGGGCTGGTGAGACATGACATCTGTACCATGCAGGGGCTCACCACAGTGTTTTTCCCCAGTCCTAAATCTCCCAGGTGGCTTCCCAAGAGTGACTGAGGTGGGCAAAGAGAAAGTGGTAGATTTCCTTCTCGAGGTTGTCACCTCTCCTTCTGCAACTTCACATAAGCCACCCGGGGGAGTCTCCACCAGCAACGATATCCTTGTACCTCACATTGGGACTGGTGGGCCAAGAATCACCAAGAGTGGTCTGGGGGCCCCCATCCTCCTGTCTCTTGCTTTTCCTCATGTATTTTCTCAGAGGAGGACTCAGAGTTATATCTTTTGGTCCACTGTGTAGTAGAATAGCAACCTTAATTTGCTCTATTCTTCCTATATCCTGGGAGTTTCGCCTGGAGAAAGGAGAGGCCTTGAGCAAGAGAAGAAAGGAGCCGCTGAAGTAGCAACGAGGGGGGCTGCGGAGGGGGGGTGGAGTTTGCAAACAACTGAACAAGTCTCTGGAAAGTCAAATAATCTTTACTCCCGCTGCAGCCTGGAAACCTAATCTGCATCTATGTCTGTCTTCACCCTCCTTCGAGCCTGGGTCTAGGTGACCCCGCCCTGTCACCTAGAACCTGGTGTTCGAAGCCTTGCGAAAGCTCTGGATTTCAGTATTGTCCTAAGAAGACTGTCTCAGCTCCAAGCTCACTCCTTAAAGATTCTGCATTTTCCAGGCTGGAGAGATAATACGGGGGGCAAGGCACCAGCCTCACATGAGGTGGACACTGGTTGAATCCCTGGCACCAAATACATTCCCCTGATCACAGAGGCAGAAAATAGCCCAGCACAGTTGCATGTGGCCCCAAAGTCTGCATTTTCAGGGCTGCCTTTTAGAGATCATATAGAAGTTAAGGCACTTGGGGCTGGAGCGATAGCACAGCAGGTAGGGTGTTTGCCTTGCATGCGGCTGACCTGGGTTCGATTCCCAGCATCCCATATGGTCCCCCAGCACCGCCAGGAGTAATTCCTGAGTGCATGAGCCAGGAGTAACCCCTGTGCATCGCTGGGTGTGACCGAAAAAAAAAAGCAAAAACAAAAAAAGAAGAAGTTAAAGCACTTGCCTCACAGAAGGCTGACCCCAGTTTAGTCCCTGGCACCACATATGGTTTCCCCGAGCACTGCCAAGAATGACTCTTGAGCACAAAGCTGGGATTAGTCCCTAAGCACCACGGGTGTGGCCTCACCAACAACCCTCCAAAAACTGAAACTGCATTTTCCTTCGAAAAGGTCAGGAGATACTAAAAAGGCTGACTCTGGCCATAGGAGTGGAGCTACATACAAAAATAATGGTGGGGCTTTGAGAACCAGAAAGAGCAGCAGCAATTACCGGGGTCCAGGTTCTTCTCGCCCTTGGCAACTATCATGCCCATTACTCCTCTCTACAGGGAGCACTGTGGGGCCGCTGCCAGAGGCCAGAATATCAGAGGTTGCTCCTCCCTCAGACCCTCACTGCTCCTCAGCTCACCTGTTTTCCTCTGTTCGTGCTCTAAGAGGGTTGGGCTGGAGAGACAGTAGAGTGGGTAAGGCTTTGATCAACAGCTGATTCCAGTTCAATCCCTAGCACCCCATATGGTCCCCTGAGCCCTGCCAGGGGTGATCCCTAAGCTTAAAGCCAGAAGTAAACCCTGAACACCATTGAGCATAAATAACCCAAACCCTCCCCCCGGACTCCAAATGAAATCGTTTGTTTCCACTGACAGTTTCATCCAGCTTCATACTTCCCGCAACCCTTGTTGGTGGCACTGGCTGTACCTCAAGTTGGCTTGCAGGAAAGGGCAGTGGTGTGGTGACAGGATTGTGTCACCAAGCGCCCAAGCTCCCCTGCTCCCCAAGAGTCTCAGCATATCCTCTCAGAAGAGGGGCATGAGGGAGGAATTGGCTGGAAGAGGAACTGAGATACTGGAGATCCAATCAGCTCTTAACTCCATGGGGGGCTGTGCACTGAAGACCCCCATCTTCTTGTCTGGTTCTTACCTCCCCAGGACAGCAGCAGGAGATGCCTGAGGCTCTGGCTAGTCTCTCATGCTGAAAGCGGACACTTCCCTGGCGACACGCTCACCGTCACAACAGGCCCCCATGCCCGGAATTTTCTTGTGTCCAGATACTGGCAGGTGAGGACGAGACTTCAGGACATCACTGACCAGAATCCGGACACCCAGTACGATACTCATGATACCTACAGTGGACAGTCCCACGCCACCAAGGACAACCAGGGCAGGAGGTACCTCTCGGTGCTGCCGGGCCAGCCACAGACTCATCCACCCCAGGGGGACTAGGCGGAAAAAGACTAGGGTGGCCAGAGTGGCCCAGCTGGCCATGCTGAAAGCCAGGGACGGGACCTGTCGAGAAAGCAGCAGCAATTTCCGCAGGTGCAGGCAGGCCGAGTTCAGCTCCAGGAGCAGAGACACCACAGAGAAGCCCACGTAGTGACCAGACAGAATGGCGGTGCTGAGGCAGCTGACTACCTGGAGGGCCAGGGTCAGATGTCAGGGGTCAAGGGCCTTCTGTGACCATAATGTCCCAGTATCGCAGTGCCCAAGTGTGGCTACCCAAAGCACTACGTGATACACACAGCCCCCCAACACCCAACCTTTATGCTTGCCATTATGCTGGGAACCGGAAAGGCCTTAAAACAACCAGTCCTGAGGCTGGGTGCTGCTGTGGTGCTGAGGTAGGTGGACCCGAGCCTCCTCTTGAGTCCCCCATCTGCACAGTCCCATCCCTCACTTCCGGTCCTTCATTATAGTCCAGCCTCTTCCCCCTTCTCAGAAAAGCTCCAGCCATTAGTCAGAGGCAAGCTGGGGTCCGGACCCTGCGGGCTTGTGCTCACGCTTCCCGTGCTCACCAGCAGCCAACCCTATGGCTCCAATTTAGCCCAGGGTTGGGAGCTGTTCTGGAACCCCCTAGGGCAGGCAGCCGAGGAGAGATTGGGAGCCCCACACTAGACATGCCTTCCTCCCAGTGTCCCCTCTCCCAGAACCTCACCACCAGATGGTGACAGAGAAGATCCCAGGCCTGGCGCAAAGTCTGGTTCCGCAGAATGTCAGCTCCATCAGCCAGGAAATAACCTGGGGGTGGCAAGGGGACGACAGTGGTGTTAGGCTTATTTAATTCACTGTCACTGTCACTGTCATCCCGTTGCTCATTGATATACTCAAGCGGGCACCAGTAATGTCTCTCATTGTGAGACTTGTTGTTACTGTTTTTGGCATATCCAATACGCCACGGGTAGCTTGCCAGGCTCTGCTGTGTGGGCGAGATACTCTCAGTAGCTTGCCGGGCTCTCAGAGAGGGGTGGAGGAATCGAACTCGGGTCGGCCGCGTGAAAGGCGAATGCCCAACCACTGTGCTATCACTCTAGCCCATTTATTTAATTTAACTAGCTTATTTAGTTTGGTCGAAAAAGGCTGCCCCAATCTTTGTTTAGTTTGGGGCCATACTTGGCAATGCTCAGGGGTTATTCCTGGCTCTGCATTCAGGCATCACTCCTAAGACAGTGCTCAGGGGAGTATATGGGATGCAGAGGATTGAACCGGGTTAGCCTCATGCAAAGCAAGCGCCCAACCCGTTGTACTAACGCTCCAGCTCCAAGATCCCCAAGTCTGTGTTGTGTTTTTGGTTTTGGCCCACACTTTGAGGGCTGGAGCCATAGCATACCAGTAGGGCGTTGGCCTTTCATGAGGCCGACCTGTGTTCAATTCCTCCGCCCCTCTCAGAGAGACTGGCAAGCTACCGAGAGTATCGCACCCGCACGGCAGAGCCTGGCAAGCTACCCGTGGCGTATTGGATATGCCAAAAACAGTAACAAATAAGTTTCACAATGAGAGACGTTACTGGTGCCCGCTCGAACAAATCACTGAGCAACGGGATGACAGTGACAGTGACCTGGAGGTGCTCAGGGTTTACTCCAGTCTCTGCGCTCAGGAATTACTCCTGGCAGTGCCCGGGGAGCATATGGGATGCCGAGGATCAAACCTGGGTCAGCTGAGTGCAATGCAAGCGCCCTATCCACTATCCTATCGCTTGCGCAGCCCTCCCCCAACCTTTAACAAGGGCCGAGGAGGGTGACTGGGACTGAAATTGCCTGGATAGGTGGTTCCCTCCCCACAAACGAGTCCAGACTTTTCCCTGCAGACTCACCTACAGACACAGCCACCAGCACCAGTGCCCCAGGCGGGTGGCCACGAATTGGGTCGGCAACCATCCGAGGGTAGAGTGACAGCCTGGAGGAAATGGGGGTCAGCGTCAGGGTCCTGCAGCCCCAGCTCCCAACCTCCCGGTGCGCGTGCGCCCCATCCTCATGTCCATCCCCGGATACCATCGGTGCACGCCCCGCTCCTACCTCGGCGCCCTCACCCCGAGCCTCCCGACCTCTAAGTCTCGCACCCGAGCAGCGCCCCGGTCCCGGTGAGCAGGCTGTGCACCAGCGAGACACAGATGTTGCGCCACTTCCAACGGTCCCGAGCAGCAGGTTTTGGCGTGGGCAGCAGCTGAAGCCCCCAGTGCAGCCCTCGGAAGGCGGCGAAGGAGGCGCCGGTGGCGAGAAGCCCCAGGGGCTCCATGGTGGGCGGCGGCCGGGCTAGGTCTGGATGAGTCCTCCGTGCTCCGACGCCCCCTGCGGAGACTGTGCGCCCGCGGTCCCGCGGGGCCGGGTCCCTGGGCTCCCCCCCTCCGCCCCGCCCTCGGAACCCGCCGAACTTTTCCAGGACTGGTCCACGCCCCGGTCCCTGCGCCTGGCGGCGATTGGAGCAGCCGCGGGGCCACCGCCCCTGGAGCCACGGCAACCGATCGCGCCCCGCCCTAGCACGGCGTGGACAGCTGGGGGTCTGGGACACCTGGGCAGACTGCCCGGCCCTGGGGGGCGCTTCCGGGAGGCCGACCGGGGTCTCCGCCGGCGGCACGCGCTCTGCGCCCCTCTGGATTGCGGAAAGGGGCTACGCCTCGCACTCGGCGCGCCCGGACGCCCCGCCCCACCAACTCTCACCGTTCCTGGGCTGACCTCTCACCGCCCCGCGGTCCACCCACCCAGCGCACACTGACCCGAAGAGGCCAGCGCAAACCCACGCCCTCTTGCTTCAGCCTCGCCTCGGCACTGCCCGCACGCTCCCCGCGGGGCTCTGGCAGCCGGGGAGGAGGCGTCTCTGCCCGGGAGCCAGCATCCCCCTCTCACCCCGGTTTCGGAGCAGCGACTCTGGGAACCCCAACCTATTCTGGGCGAGAGGTCGGTGGCTTCGGAGGAATCTGGTCACTACGAAGTGGAGGCGAAGGGAACCCCGGGACGCTCCCTGGGAAAAGCACCCTCCCCTCGGGCGTGGGTCTAGTGGATTTAGAATCTCCTCCCGGTTAGAGGCAGCGAGGAGAGGTCACTCGGGGTCATCTCTACATGGGGGAGGAATACAGGACCCTTACTCAGGCCAAGTGATAGTGCCATGGGTAAGTTGCTGGCCTTGCACAAGACCAACAAGGATTTGATCCCCAGCACCCCATTTGTTCTTCCCAAGCACCGCCAACGCGATTCCTGAGCACAGTAAGGAATAAGCCCTGAGCACCGACAGGTGGGGCGCATCTCCCCCAAAATAAATAAAGGTGCTCGTCTTACTTCCAGCAGCAGAACTTTTAGGACTCTAGAACCTTTCAGCTTGGAAGAGAAAATGTACCCCATCCCCACCCCCATCTCTTGGAAGTGTGCTGAGATGGATTTTCACATTTTCCTTACTGCGCTCCACACCTCCTTAACTGGCCAAGGGCCAGCAGCGATTCAGAGCCATTTCCTGTATGCAGAGAGGGTAGGTCCCAGCTACTCATAGGGAAAGAACTTCATAAATCATTACAGGCTCCCCCAAACATCCTCACTTCCCCCTTCCTCCATCCAAACCCCATAATCTGAGGTCTGAGGGCATCCCTCATCCTTCCACTCGCCTCTCCAAAAATCTTTCAGTGACACGAATATTTATGTTTTTTTATTACATGAAAGTTATACATAGTATGGAACATTTGGATAGTAAGGAAAAATGACACTTTTTCCACCCTTCAAAGATAATGACTACTGTTAACATTTTGGAATATGCCCTCAGACTTCTTTATGCTTGATGTAGACACGTATACACCCATATTTTTAAAAAGCAATTGCAGAATACATGCTATTTTATAACCTTTTTAATATTCAAGGAACACTTTTCTTTCCAGTCAAATGTTCTTCTGAAGGACTTTTAATGGCTGTGCAGTATTCCACCATCTGGCTGGATATATAATAATTTACTTAAGCAATCCCCTATTGCAAATTTCCATTATAGCAGAAAAGAGATGAATTCCTAATTAAACAGTTGCTCTCCATTTGTCTCTATTGCAATGTTGGGATGATATAACTAAATCTTTAATTATTTTCTTCAGATATATTCCAAAATGTAGACTTCCTAGGTCAAAGGTCATGTAAAACTTAAGGTATTTCACACATATTACCAAATTAACACTCAAGAAGGGCATATTCAGACCCCCCCATAGGCAGTGAATGGACTTGTTAGTAATTATTTGCCAATAACTGGGTCTTGTTTTTTGTTATTGTTTGTTATGAGGAAATGCCTTCACTCCTATTTGCCTTCCTTTAATTACTAATGAAACAAACATTTTTCATAGTCTTAATCATTTGATTTTCTTTTAGGAAATTTTTGTGTTTGTCCTTTCACAGCTGGCTCCTGCTCCATGAAGCTGCATATATAAAAATGACAGGGTGGGGAAAAAGTAGGAGGAGGATGGAGTCACAGGGCACTTTAGTAGGGTCCCAGAGCTCCAAGGGAGCCAGAAAGGGTGGCGGTGAATGAAATACATGGCTGGAGGCTTGTCCGGGGTGGTGGAGGCTGGTGGTCCTCCCCTGCTGGCGAGCTTCTGGCCTTTATTTATGGGTCCCTCTGCAGGATGCCTGGTCCTTTATTGGTCTTCTGCCTGCTTCTGTTTCCCCAGGCCGCTCTTCCTCATCCATGACAAAGTCACATACCCAGGGCTGGAGGAAGACACTGTGTCCAGTAAAGCAAGGAGGGGGAGAAAGGACGGAAGCAATGTCCAAGGACAGAGTGATCTTTGTTGCGGCCTATGAGCAGACTCGGTCTACCCACCCCTCACCCGCAGTCCCACACACAGCCAACGTAGGGTGCAGAAAGGCAGGGTTCAAAGGCCTACCTCCCACCCCCACCCTGCATTCTCTGTTTCTCCAACCTGAAGTATGAGTCCTAGCTCTCTGCACACCTCTTCTCCCCAAACAGAACAAACAGCTTCCTGTCACCCCTGAACTTTTTCTACTTCCGGCGGGGAGACTAGGTCAAGGCAGAACCACCCAAGCCCAACCATGAGGCTGGATCAGAGGCTGGGGGGACTAGGTTTATGCTGCTCGATACCTTGAAGAGGGTGTGACTTCACCGAGTCTAACTATTAGGTTGTTGGAAGGGATCATTTCTGGCCTCACAGACTAGAATGGAAGGTGAAGCAAGGGAAGAAACAGGGACTAGGGGCTGCAGTTCTGCTCTGGGTAGTGGAGGGAGCCTGAGGCCCCCCCTTCCCATGGTGGGAGAACAGTGCAGATGATGCAACTACTAGCCCCTTGCTTTGATCTAACCCTGACTTCTCTTGCCCAACCTTGCCACTGCCCCCCAGCTCCAGGGGTGTCGGGTGAGGGCAACAGCCTATGAGAAAGCTGTCACGTGCCCACCCACAGCAGGACAGCCCGGACTGAGTCTGCACCAGTGGACTTTGACTCCCTCTTGTGTACTCCATTGGATGATTCCACCTTTCACAGGCAGAGAAGCTGAGGCAGGAGATCTAAAGGGCCCTCACAGTCTGTGCATCTAGAGGCTGGGCCAGTCAAAGGAAATATAGGAGTGCTAGAACAGGGAGAGGACTACTCAGATTTGAGTTCCCTGATGAGGACCTCACCTAGAAAGGCCAAGGAAAGAATGGGGAATCAGGAAGGAGGGTCAGAAAAGAATCTACAGGGAGCTGGAGAGATAGTATAGTGTGTAGGACACTTGCCTCGCCTGACCTGGGTTCAATCCCCAGCATCCCATATAGTCCCCTGAGCACCGCAAGGAGTAATTCCTGACTGCAGAGCCAGGAGTAACCCCTGAGCATTGCCAGGTGTGACAAAAAACCAAAAACGAAACAAAATAACCCTGCCTAAAGTGAGTAGACAGAATCTGCCATGCTCCCTCTTTGCCTACTGTTATACCAAGACAAATAAACTTTGGGTTGTTAGAATCATCGACTCCCCAATTCAGCCAGGGTCTCTAATCTAAAACTGTTGTCCTTCATGGAAAATATGAGTAGAGGCTTTCTTTTTTTTTTTTTTTTTTTTTTTTCTTTTTGGGTCACACCTGGCGATGCACAGGGGTTACTCCTGGCTCTGCACTCAGGAATTACCCCTGGCCGTGCTCAGGGGACCATATGGGATGCTGGGATTTGAACCCGGGTCGGCCGTGTGCAAGGCAAACGCCCTACCCGCTGTGCTATCTCTCCAGCCCCAAGTAGAGGCTTTCTAATTGAACATGGTTTGGGGTCGGGAGATGGCCCAAAGGGCTTTGCATGTGAGACCCCCAGGTTTGATTCCTAGTACCATCTGGTCCCCAAAACACCACCAGGTATAACCTTTCCCCCTCTGCCCAAATAAACTAACCAGGCTCCCCTTTCTCAATAGGCATCGTCACCCACACTGTTCAGACTTTCCCGCCCCCAGCTCTATCACCTTCCAGATGAGGGAAAGGCAGCTCCGTATCTTCCTCCTCCTCTTCCTCCTCCTCGAAGCCAGGGGCAGAGGGCAACAGTTCTTCAACTGGCAGCTTTAGCTGGGTCAGGACATAAAGCTTGCCACTGAAGAACTACTGCGGCTCAGCCAGGTGAGGACATGGGAGGTACAGGCTCCTGAAAGAGAAAAGGGAGACAAAAAGGGAAAGATCTGAGCAGAGCAGAGCACAAGGACCCTGTCCCAGAGGCCATCAAAGCCTAGCTCCCGCAGAGGCTTCATTTTCTAACGAAGGACGCCTGGCCCTTCCCTGGGTGGGCAGGAGCTGCTGGTCAGCGAGCACTTGCTTCTCTAGATGTATTCCCTTTGCTCCTTCTAGAACTGAAGACTCCAGAAACCCAGGCCTGTGTTCACCCACTTCACTGCAGCTACACAAGGGGGCCCTCCCCCCTTCTCAGCACGGGGAGGGTAGTAGCCAGGCCACACCCTGCCTGCGGCTTCTCCAGAGAGGGGCAGAAAGTTGTACGTGAGGTCCCAAACTCTGAGTTCAGTGATCAGTCCAGCTGCAAGAAGAATCTGGGGGCCTACATCAGGGGAAGTGAGAGGAAGGGAGGAGGTGTCAAGTTCCGAAGACCTTCAGCAGAGGGTCCTGGGGCAGTGAGGACAAAACAAGGCTACCAAATGCAGGAGTGGCGGGAGGTATGGGCAGGGTGGCTGGGCAGCTTCCCCAGGACTCTCAAATGCCAGGCATTCCGGTTGCGCATTCCGGGTACATCTGGTATGAATTCCAGGCTGTCTGCCGGCCCCTCCATGTCTGAACTTTGTTCCAAGTTCCAAGCCCCGCCCCCACAGTTCCAACGCATGAATCAGCAGGAAAAGCCGGGCCCTGCAGCATGGCCCAAGGAGGGGGCTGGGGGCGTGGCAGGCTTGAGGACCCAGAGCCCCGGAAGGACTGAAGGACGGTCTGTGCCGACTCTGCCCAAGGGCATGGCCCAGACTGGGGCCAAGATGGTCCTTGAAATTTCTGTACTCTGAGCGCTGGAAAGATCAGGGTGTGGGTGGGAGGTTTTCCAGTGACCAAATCCTCTTGGGAGGCCTGAACTCTGCGGTCCCCTCTGTTCCTTAGGTGACCAGACCAGCTTCCTCAGCCTGAGCCTGCTCTGTTCAGCCCCTAGAACCCGGAGGCTGAGAGTCCGTGCCAAGCAGGTGCCCTTGGCTGCGGGGCGGGGTGGCCCAGGGCACTGACCCTCTGACCAGCTGCTCCATCAACCCTCTGGCACTCTGACAGCTCCTATCCCAGCCTGACAGACAGGATGACAGGCCAAAGGAGTTGGAGCTGGAAACTAAGGCCGGAGGGAGGTGGGGGCGATACCCTAGCCGGAGGCCACGGGGAGGGGCCAAGAGTTGGCCAGAGGTGGGGATCGAGGGAGCCCAGTGATGACTAACCCGGGCGCCCCACCCGGCCAGCCCGCTTCTCAGGCGGTCAGGGCCAAGTCAGGGCTAGGGGCCCCACAACCGAACAGTCTGGGGGGAGGTGCAGAGGTGACCTTCTCTCAGCCCAAGACGGTCAGTTAGGCTGGGCGGGTGGGAGGGTGTTATAGAGTTTCCAGGCCCTCCTCCTGCCCGCTCCCCCCCACCCACCGCGGTGAAATCCTAACCTTCGAGTTGCATAAGGCCCTGCCTCGCCGCCCCCTACTCTTTCCCCCTCCCCACTTACATAACATCTCCAGGAGGCAAAGACAGGAGGGGCTGGCCCGCCCAGAGACCCCTTCCCTGCCAGAGCGTTCAACTGGCTCCGAACCAGTGAGTGCCGGGAAAGGCAAAGCAACTCCCCGATACCAAATTAGTCCAGATTCTCCCCAAGCTGGGAGGCCAACTCCCGGATCCTTGGACCAGAGGGCGCCGAGGTTGGGCGCCCCCAGTCCTTCGGCCCCTCATCTTCCTCCCAGCTATCCGCAAGACCGTCCGCCACGTCTCCTGCCCCGAACTCTTTCCTTTAAATCTCCTGACATACCACTCCAACCAGTCCCGGCCCCTCTTGCCAGGAGCGCCCCTGCCCCCGCCGCCCTCTCTCCCCTCCCCCGGAAGGGCAGGGTGTGGCCGCCAAGCCCCTACTTTCCCCCTCACACCCCGTTAGCACGGTTCCCTCCTGTGCGGCCGGGACCCCCAGCTCACACCCACCTGGTGCTGGGTGGGGTGGAGGGGTGCAGAGTGTAGGGGAGCTAGCCAGTGCGTCCGTCCCCCACGGCCGGCGGCGCTGTCTCTCCCCAGCGCCCAGCACACACCGGCTCCTGTCTCCGATCAGCTGGCGGCGTCGTGACGCACAAGTTGCGATTGCACCGCCCAGAGCCAATCACCGCCCACCGCCGGGCAGCGTGGCCACACCCACCGGGGGGCCGCCGGCACTTCACTCCGGTCCCGCCTCTCCGGCCGTCTTAGCTCTGATTGGCAACGAGGCCACCCCTTAAGCGAGGGGAACCGCGCTAGGCCACGCCCAACAGCCCAGCGGCCGGCCAATGCGTGGAAAGGTGTGGCCCAGCCCTCCGCATGGGCGGCTGGGTTCCGAGAGTGCTACGTCAAAGCCCGGTCCTCAAGAGCAGAAGGAAGTCAAGGCGGGCGGCCGCAGTGCATCCCGGCCAATGTAGTTCCCGGCCCACGCCCGCTCCCAGAATCCCGCGCGCTCTGTGAGTTGGCATTTTTAAACTCGTCTCGGTATTCAGCCGACCGAGTCCTTAAAGGGGCACGGCCCCTCTCTTTGGGGGCTGTGACTGCTGCTTCGAGCAACCCCCAAACGGATTCGATGACCTCTGCGCTAGTTCTCTAAGGAAAGGTGGAACAAGTGAAGCACCGGAAGGGGACAGAACTGGAAAGCAGGGCTAGGCTGTGCAGCCGAGGGTATAAGGGAGCGGCCGAGGGACTGTCCATCTCGCCTCGTGCCAGCTTTCACTGGCGAGAAGCAGCCACCCCTCCTCAGGGGCCCTTCCTAACTAGAGGCGTCTCGACCCATCTCAGACCCTCCTCGGCTCAGTTTCATCCCAGTCGAGGGACGGGGCGTCTCAAGCAGCCACTTCCTAACGGAAGATTCGAAGCACAGCTCCCACCTGAAGACAGACGAAAGATGTGTGGTCAGAAACTTTACTAGGTAATGGGTCGAGCCAAAATGCCACTGGTCACTAAGCCCACGCTCTGCCAGGGACCCCCCCCCCCTTTTGTCCCGCCCTTCCGGAGCCGTCCAGCCAGGCCTTACTTAGGGAAGCACGTTGGGAGATGGGGACCAATGAAGAGGCTGCGCCTTCCCCCAGGGACCAATCTGAGCCCGAGAGGGGCGGGGGATGGGCACAAGCAGAAAGGAACTCAATGACTTGGCAAAAGCGGCTGAACCGCTCACTTAAAGGGGCAAGGCTGGACCACCCCCACTCCCCTCCACCGTAGCACTGGTGTCTCAAACATCCCTTAAAAGAGGAACGAAAGGCCCGAGATCCAGGTCTTTCCCACAAGTTCCCAACTGAGGGTAGAGAGTCGCCGAGCTAGGCGGATGACACCGGAGAGAAAGGGGTACGTTAAAAACCACCCGGTGATTGCTCTGCTTCCTAGGCGCTCCAGAACGCGGAGTCTGCGTCCCGAACATTGTGCCTTTAAGGAAACTTCCTGCCTTCCACTCCAGCTGATTACTGGAAAGTGTGACCTCAGGGGACGAATCAGCTGTTACCACATCCACTTCTAGGCTGGCTCTGCTCCATCCCCTTCCCCACCCCCTCCCGAGGTGAGGACAGGGCGCTGGAACCCCAAATATGGGGGACCAGATTGCACCTTCTTTACTCATCCTCTCCCCTCCCCTCCTACTCATCTCCTTCCCCTCCCCCCATCTGCTGGTTAGTTGTTCGGAGGTTCTGGGCTTGGAACTTTAGGTATTTCCTGTAGGCAGAGTCAGCTCACACCCGCCCTCCCTGGTCTAGTGGGGAGGCCAGTATTGGGGACACCCAGAATGGTGTTGCGCTGGGCTGGGGTGTGGATGCCTCAGGAATGAGGACTCTGGAAGGTCCTGGAAGCTGAGACCCACACCTAGAGTGGAGTGGCTCCCCCTCCTGCTGCCCAGACTCTTGCCCCCTCCTCTCTGCTCCCCAGTCCAGGGCCTGCTGAAATTTTTCTTGACTTAAAACTCCATATACTCCAGTGGTGGCTGGAGGTGGGCCACACTCTGCAGTGCTCAGGGGTCACTCCTGGCAGGTGACCTTATAGGGTGCCAGGGGAATCAAATCCAAGTCAGCCACCTGCAAGGCAGGTGGCGTCACTTCTCTACTATCTCTGTGCCCTGTAACCAGGGCCTTTGGCTGGGAAGTCTTGCAAAAAAGACCCAGGGAAATGTTCCTGTCCCAGCTCTGACCAGGGAGTCAGGGTCACTCCAGGACAATCTTAGTGTGAAGTCCCAGAACTGACTTGGCAGGGCTGAGAGAAACTGAGCAGGGCCTTGGCCAAGCTTGGAAGAAAGAACTCTCACTAGCTCTCCCGTCCTCCATTCTCCTGAGCCCTACATAGCAGCTGTGGGCTCCCACCCAAGGCCTCTTCCCATTTTGTGTAACTGACTCTCACGCCCTTCCCCTTCCGTGCTACGGGGGCAGAGCTCCTGTAGCCTGTTGGTGGGTTTCTCAGCTTCAGTGCTCTGGACAGTTTGGCTGGATGATTTCTTGGGGCAGGAGGGGAGGAGTTGGGGGCACTTATTTCTGATTTTGTATTCAGGGATAACTCCTGGCGGGTCTCAGCAGACCATATGAGGTCTCAGGGATTCAACCCGGTAAGCCACATGCAAGGCGAGTGCTATATCTCCAGCTCTTAAGTAGTTTCTTGTGGTGGCTATTTTTTCTACATAGTAGCATGTCTGATAGGTGCCATTAGCAAATATATGCCCCTGCCCGCCGTGTGTGAGTGTGTGTGTGGGGGGGTGTATTTTAGGTCACACCCAGAGGTGCTCAGTCAGGGCTTATAGCCCAAAGCAAAGCAAGCACCCCTACTCCCTATATTATTGCTCCAGTCCCTCCCCTCCCCAGTCTAACAATCAATAGGGTCCCCAGACATTGCCATATATCCCAGGGGGGCCAGATCCTTCCCACCTAGTTAGACAAATCCTACCTCTTAAGCAGTCATAAACTTCATAAAGATTCTGTTTAGGTTGTTTGTTTTTGGTGTGTTCTTCATAAAGATTCTGTTTAGGTTGTTTGTTTTTGGTGTGTTGTTGTGGTGGTGGTAATGGTGGTGTGTGTGTGTGTGTGTGTGTGTGTGTGTGTGTGTGTGTGTGGTGTGTTTGGGTGGGGTGGGAGGGGCTCGAGTCACACCCATGAGTGCTCAGGGCTTATTCCTGGCTCTGGGATCACTCCTGATGGAGCTGGGGCCATATGATATGATGCCAGGGGTAAAATCCAGGTCAGCGGCATACAAGGCAAGCAACTTACCTTCAGGCCCTGAACATTCTCAACATCCATGGATTTCACTTTACTCATAAACAAGTCAGTGAATACAAAATTTAGAGTTTGGAGGGTTTAGGCACTTGCCTTGCATGGGACAGACCCTGGTTCAATCCCCAATACCACATACGGTTCCCCAACCCCTACCTGGGGTGGTTCCTGAACCAGGGCCGGGAGTAAGCCCTGAACACAGCTGGGTATGGCCCAAAGGTAAAGTAAATAAAATTAAGAATTCATTGTATTGTGATTTTTTTGTGGGGAAGGCAGTGTCAAGATGTAAGGCCTTTCTTACATAAGGGAAAAATGGTTCTACCACTGAGCCTGACTTTATTGTTTCAAGACAATTTTAAGACACTCTTTTTGTTTGTTTTGGCCACATCCGGTGCTCAGCCAAATACCCTGCCCATTGTACTATCATCCCAGTCCCCCCATTGTTGGAACTCTAAAAAAGATTCTGTTTGAAGATTGGAGACATAGTATAGGGGTTAAGACCCTTGCTCAAATGTAGCTGACCTTGGTTTGATCCAGGACTGGATGGCCCTTCAAGCATCCATGGAAGTGACTACCCTCACTCAAGCACAAAGCCAGGAGTAGTCCCTGAACACTCAGATGTGACCCAAGAACTACCGAAACAAAACAAAACAAAACAAAAAATCAATTATGTTTGAAACATCTAGCACTTAGCTTCTTTTTGGTGGGACCATCCCTGGCAGTGCTCAGGGCTAACTCCTGGCTTTGCTCTGAGATCTCCTGGTGGCCTTGGGGGAACACATTGTATACTGGGGATTGACTCTGGGTCGGCTGTGTACAAGGCAAACATCCTGTTCTCTGTACTACCTCTCCAGCCCCAGCACCTAGCTTCTTAATGATTCTTAAACTGTGGGTCATGACCCCATATGGGGTATTTTGATTAGGGAGGGCACAGAAATCTGTTTTAAGATAAATTCATGATTCACATACCTATTTTATATACCTCCGGTCATGTTAAAAACTCAGGCAACAGGGGCTGGAGCGATAGCACAGCGGGTAGGGCATTTGCCCTGCACGAGGCCGACCCGGGTCAATCCCCAGCATCCCATATGGTCCCCCAAGCACTGCCAGGAGTAATTCCTGAGTGCAAAGCCAGGAGTTACCCCTGAGCATCGCTGGGTGTGACTCAAAAAGCAAAAAAAACAAAAACAAAAACAAAAAACAAACTCAGGCAACAGTGGACAAGTTGAGGAACCCTCAGGGGGTTTATGCACGTTTTGCACCATGAGGCCTGGGTTTGGCCCTTGGCACCACATAATCCTTTGAGCACTAGAAGAAGCAACACAAAAGCACCAAGCCCCTGAGCATTGCCAGTGTGACCAAACACCCACCTTGCCCCTAAAGAAGCCCTACTCCAGCACAGCACCTGTCAGCTGGGCCATTAATGTAGCTCCCCTTTTCTCCTTGTCGTATCATCAAGAGACGAGACAAGTTCACTCATTTTGGCTAACTGCTGGGCAGAACCAGCCAATCTCCAGAATCAATCTCTCTCCTCTCTCTCTCTCTCTCTCTCTCTCTCTCTCTCTCTCTCTCTCTCTCTCTCCACACACACACACACACACAGTGGTACCACATAATCTCAAAGGATTATGTGGTGCTAAGGGCCAAACCTAGGCCTCATGGATATATATGAGAGAGAGAGCGCATTTTGGATATGGCCCCCATAGATATATATATGGGAACCATATTCAATAGTGCTCAAGGACTACTTCTAGTTCTGTACTCAGGAGTCACCCCTGGCAGTGCTTAGGAGACCACATGCAGTGCTGGGATTGAACTGGGGTACTGCCACCTACAAGTACCTTCCTCCAGTATTATCTCTCAGGCCTCAAGAAACTCAATATTGAGTTTGATCAAGGGGAATGAATAATTTGGTCCCAGATCTCCCAAAGTCCAGGGTGCTTGGTCTGGGATTTAGGGAGTATTTGGGTATAAAGCTGTTACAGAGGGGCTGAGTGATAGTACAGCGGGTAAGGTGCTTGCCTTGCACGTGTCTGTGACCCAGGTTCAATCTCTCTGCATTGTATGGTCCCCTAAGCTCCACTGGGAATGATTCCTTAGTGCAGAGTCAGGAGTAACCCCTGTGCACCACCAGATGTGACCCCCCAAAAAGAACCCTCTATAATTAAATAAATTAATAAAGCTGTTACATATGTATATATGCATATATATGTATATTATATATGTACATATCTCAAGAGATAGCCTTTGAGTTACCTGCATTAAAATTACCTGGGATACTTGTTACAAATTCAGAATCCTGGGCCAGATGGATAGTACAGCATGTAAAGTGCTTGCCTGGCATGCAGTGAATCCATGTTCAATCCTGGCAACACATAAGCCCTGCCAACAGTGATCCTTGAGCACAGGGACTGCAATAAGGCCTGAGCACTGCCAGGTGTTGCCCCCAAACCAAAATAAATAATTAAGAATTCAGGTTCCTGAGCCTGAGGTGAGGCTTGGTGTGAGGCTCCTTGCCTGCCATGTTTGAGGCCCTGAGTTTGATCCCTGGCACAGAGAAAAACAAAATTGGATTCCTCGATCTCACCATAGACAACTAAATCAGAAATAAGTCACAAAGCCTAAACCATAGCTTTAGAGGTTAGAAAGAGAAAGGCATCAGTCTCCCCACCTCATGTCTCAACTCAGTGCAGAGCCCCGAGTGTCTCAAAGGCCAGAGCATAGCCCCAAGGTCCCTGCACTGCACAGTCCCCATGAGTACACTGGGAGCTGCCTTTGAGAACCTCTGCTATGACCCCCCACAACAAAAACAAACAAAGAAACAAAATATTTCAGTGCAACTGGGCCCAGCAAGGGCATCCCTAACTCAAGGGAAGGAAGAATTTTGAAGAGGTTAAGCTTAGTTACACTCAAGGTCATTGATGCATTGCAAGTAAAAACCACTAGAGGGCAGGGCACGCACAGTCTTGCAGAAAGAAAAATTAACGCCTGCTAGGACTAATAAACTTAGACAAGAGCAAAAAAATCAAGTGAACCCAATTTTCTTGGTACCGAGAAGCAGAAACTGCTTCCTGTTCATCAAAATTTATCCTCTGGCCTCTGATTCTCAGACTAAGTTTGGGGAGTTAGCATTATCAAGAGACACCATTTTCTAGATGGAAAAAAAAATACATCACTAAGCAGTTGAGAGAACATTGGTATTAGAATGAGATGAGGGGGTAGCAGAGTGATAGTACAGTAAGTAGGGAGATTGCCTTGCAAGCAGTCAACCTGGGTTGGATCCCCGGCACTACATATTGTCCTCTGAGCTTACTAGGAGTGATCCCTGAGCAGAGACCTAGGAGTAAGCTCTGAGCACACTGTGGCGTGTGGCCCCCAAATAAAAATAAATTAAATAAATAAATGTAAAATTTGTTTAGAATGAGATGGGTGGGGTTTGAATTCTGGTTTTGGCATCACCTAGATGTGTGAACGGAGGCAGGTCACAAAGAGTAGTCAACTTCCTCATACTAAAATAGATAAAATGGGGCCGGAACTATAGTACAGGGGTAGCGTGCTTGCTTTGCACGTAGCTGACCCGGGTTTGATTCTAGCACTTTATAAAATCCCCTGAATACTACCAGGAGTGATCTCTGAGCACAGAACCAGGAGTAAGCCCTGGGCATTGCCAGGTGTGGCCCAACCCCTCCTCCCCGCTATCCCTACCCCCCACAAAAAAATAAAACTAAACTAAAATGAGATAAAATATGTTCTTCAGGCAAGCATTCTCTATCTTGGAGATTCACCCACATCTTAATCTGAGGTGTGTACAATGACTTTTCTGGAGAAGCCCATGTTCTCTTTCCCTCATCTCTTTGTCTCATAGTTTCATAAAATAATGTCTCATAATTTTCTAAAATGAAACTATTCTACTTGGGCACAAAATATCTATCTTCTTCATGGGGTTGTGGTGAACATAAAACAAAATAAGAATGCAAGAGCTTAGTCTGGTGCCTGGCTCCTAGGCAGTGCTCCATGATGGAAGGTGGAGTCACGTGACTGAGCACACTGGGATTCCAACGGCCCCTTGGAGGATCCTCCCTCCCTTCCTTGTGCTGTTTCTGCAATGAGGTGCACTACAGCTTGCATATTTTGTGGTGCTGAGGATCCTTGGGGTGGGATTTCTGAGCCAGCGTCCTGGTCCCAACGCTTTCATTTCCCTTAAGTGCCCTTCTGGACCCTCGAACCCTCCACAACCAGCTCCTGCTTGAGGCCAACTTTCCTAGCAGCAAGACTCAGGAAACAAAGGCTCAAACCTGAACCTGTGGTTTCATTGTGGAAGACAGTCTAAACTATTCTGCAGATGTGTGCACACCAAGATCTTTGAAGGATTGGTGTCCTCTGGGGATTAGCTCTCTGGGGTCTCCTCCTTCTTCCTGCATCCTCCCCCTAGCCACCGTGTCTGCAGGCTCTAACCACAGTGGGCAGCCTCAAGACTGCTACAGGAAGTGGGGCGTAGACGTTTCCTCCTAAGAACTCCAAGCCTCTGGGCCACTTCTCTTAGATGGCCTGGATTTTTATTAAAATAAATTGGGGGTGCAGGGGAGGATCCTTTTGGGGCTCAGAGGCTGCTCCTGGATCCCTATAGTGCCAGAGACGGAACTGGGACTTTCTGCGTTTGAAGATCACTCTCCAGCCCCAGAAGTTTAAACCTCTTTTATTTATTTTGGTGTCATACCCTGCTGTGCTTGACAGCTACTCCCAACTCTGCTCAGAGGTTGCTCCTGGAGGTGCTCAGTGCTGGTCTGTGTTTGCGCACGTATGTGTGTATGTGTCGCTCCTAATTGGAGGGGGGGTGGGGTGTTGTTCCCATACCAGCTCATGCATGTGTATATTTATCTTCCTAACCCGGACATCCTGCATGCAAATGCATGCATGTGCTCAGCCTATTGAGCTACGGAGTAATTTCATTTTAAATGATGAGGCGGAGGCAGGCCGCTTGCCTTCCATGCAGCTGACCAGGGTTTGATCCCAGACATCCCATATGGTCTCCTGAGATTCCCCAGGATCCAGCCCTCAGCGAAGAGCCAGTAATAAGTCCTGAGCATCGCAGGGTGTGGCCTAAACACTAAAACAGATTTTTAAAAGAAAGGTCTTAAGGATTTGGGGGGGGAAGGGCCCCAGGGCAGCAAGTCTCTGTTTCATCATATAGCCAACTCTGTGGTGGCTCTTGGTTTTCACCACTGTAAATTATAAACAATAATAAAAGCTCTCCCTACTCGCAGAGGGCTGATGGTGAGGGCGGAATGAAAATTACCTACCTATGCTATGTTTTGGAAAATTAAAAGCTCCTTTTGTTTTGGGGCCACACCCTGCAGTGCTGAGGTGCTGTGGGGCCCCCGCCTGGTGCTCTGAGGTCTCTTCCGCAAAACCCGGGGAAGTTCCAAGTTCTTTTCCCTCCCTCCCTCCCTCCCTCCCTCCCTTCCTTCCTTCCTTCCTCCCTTCCTTCCACCCTTCCTTCCTTCTTTTGGTACCACACCCTGCAGTGTTCAGGGCTTATTCCCGGCAGGCTCAGAGGACCATAGGAAATGTGCCAGGCAAGCGCCCTACCCGCCGCACCATCGCTCTGAGGCGCGGAAAGAGTCTGAATTCACAAGCCCCCAGGTCGTGGAGGGAGAGCTATACTGGACCTCAGGGGTCGCCTCTGTAAAAGCAGGTTGGAGGGGGAGGCAGAACCGATCGTTTAAAAACTGGGGTCTCTGGACAGAGCCTCTCTCCCTCCGCCGAGGGGCGTTCCGGAGCGGCCGGGAGGCGGCGGGAAGGAGGAGGAGCGACCGCCGCAGGCCGGGGCCGGGAGGGGGCTGGGAGGGGGCCCCGAGCGGGGCGGGCGGCGGGAGGCGGGGTCGGCGCGCCCAGCCCAGCCACGTGCGGTTGTTTCCGTGCCGGGCGGTCACGTGAGCCGCGTCAGCTGACCCGTCACGGCGGAGCCTGGCGCTGGCGCCCCGCTGCCCCAGCCCCGCCGCGCCGCGCCGGAGCGCTGGACCCTGCGCAGGGGTAAGAGTGTCCCCGCTCTCCCCTCCTGCGGCCTCTGCGCGCCCCGGCCGCCCCCGGCCCAGCCCCTGGCCCTAACCCCGCGCAGCGCGCCGGGCCCGGCACCCCGGAAGCCGCCGCCCCGCGCTGCCCCCAGGTGTCCTGGAGGGGATGGCCCTGGGGAGCAAGCGGCGGGAAATTGCTCCCAGCGCGGCGGCGCCGGCCTGGTCCCCGCCCCCGAACCCGGACATGCAGGAACTGCTCCAGCGAGTGGAGCGGGACCTCAACATCGATGCCCGGCAGCTGGCCCCGGCCCCAGGGGGCACCCACGTGGTGGCTCTCGTGCCCGCACGCTGGCTGGCCAGCATCCGCGAACGCCGGCTGCCCCCGGGCCCCTGTCCCCGGGCTGAGGGGCTGGGCGAAGCGGAAGTCAGGACGCTCCTGCAGCGCTCAGTGCAGAGGCTGCCTCCGGGCTGGACGCGCGTGGAGGTGCACGGGCTGCGGAAACGGAGGCTGGCCTACCCGTTGGGCGGTGGCCTGTCCTCCGAGGACGGCTCGGGCAGCCCGGAGACCCTCAATCGCTTCATGCGGGATGTGGCTGCCCAGAATTATCGGAACCTGTGGCGCCATGCTTATCAGACTTACGGGCAGCCCTACAGCCATAGTCCTCCCCCCTTAGCTGGGCCTGCCCTGGACTCAGTCCGACAGGCTCTTCAGAGGGTCTATGGGTGCCCGTTCCTGCCCTTGGGGGAAGCCACTCCGTGCCCATCCCATATCAGAGATGGTCCCTGCCCTCCAAGGGCCAGCCCTGCCTGTCCCAGCCTTCTGAGAGCTGAGGCCCTGCTGGAATCCCCAGAGATGCTCTACGTGCTCCATCCCTACATGCAGTTCTCCCTGCATGATGTGGTCACCTTCAGCCCTGCCAAACTGACTAACAGCCAAGCCAAGGTGCTCTTCATTCTCTTCCGCGTGCTGCGGGCCATGGAGGCCTGTCACCGCCAGGGACTTGCCTGTGGGGCCCTGTCTCTGCACCACATCGCGGTGGATGAGAAGCTGTGCAGTGAACTCCGGCTGGACCTGAGTGCTTATGAGAGGCCAGAGGAGGATGAGGACCGGGATATCCCTGTAAGCAGGACAGGGCCGGCCGTTAAGCCTGCAGAAGCAGAGGAACGGGCCGTGGGGAATGCCGCTTGCCAGGAGGAACTGAGGGGTCTTGTTCTGGACTGGGTCCACGGCCGCATCAGCAACTTCCACTACCTCATGCAGCTGAATCGGCTGGCGGGACGCCGGCAGGGGGACCCCAACTACCACCCTGTGTTGCCTTGGGTGGTGGATTTCACCACACCGCACGGGCGCTTCCGGGACCTGTGCAAGTCAAAGTTCCGCCTCAACAAGGGGGACAAGCAGCTGGACTTCACCTACGAGATGACGAGGCAGGCATTTGTCGCAGGCGGCACCGGGGGTGGGGAGCCCCCCCACGTGCCTCACCACATCTCTGACGTGCTCTCGGACATCACCTACTATGTGTACAAGGCACGGCGCACGCCCCGCTCCGTGCTCTGTGGACATGTGAGGGCTCAGTGGGAGCCCCACGAGTACCCCGCCAGCATGGAGCGGATGCAGAATTGGACTCCTGACGAATGCATCCCCGAGTTCTACACCGACCCCTCTATTTTCCGTTCCATCCATCCTGATATGCCAGATCTGGACGTGCCAGCCTGGTGCAGCTCCGGCCAGGAATTTGTGGCAGCCCACCGGGCACTGCTGGAGAGCCGTGAGGTGTCGCAGGACCTGCACCACTGGATCGATCTCACCTTCGGCTACAAGCTCCAGGGCAAGGAGGCAGTGAAGGAGAAGAATGTGTGTCTGCACCTGGTGGACGCACACACGCACCTCACCAGCTTTGGTGTCGTGCAGCTCTTTGACCAGCCACACCCCCGGCGCCTGGCCGGGGCACCTGCCCTGGCCCCTGAGCCTCCACTCATCCCCAGGCTGTTGTTCCAGACCATCCAGGAGAGTACTGGCCGGGAGGACTTCCCAGGCCAGCTTCCAAACGGGGCAGGCCGACTGGTTTTGGAGGCTACCCCGTGTGTGACTGGTTGGAGCCGGGACCGGCAGGTGGCGGGGGAAGATGACTTGGAGCAGGCCACCGAAGCTCTGGATTCCATCGCCCTAGCCGGGAGAGCTGCTGACCAGCTGGGCCCCTCCGCCTCCTCCTCACCTTCCTCCTCTGCCTCTGCCTCCATTCAGGGGCCCCCGAGCCTCCTTTCTTTCTCAGTGGCCTCTGCCTCTCGTCCTAGCCGCAGGAGCAAAGTGGCAGGCACAGACCTGGGGGACGGGGAGGAGGGGAAGATTCTGCTCCCCGAGGGCTTCAACCCCTTGCAGGCCCTGGAAGAGGTGGAGAAACTCGGCCACTTCCTGACCAAAGGCCTCGGAGGCCAGTTGGAGGTGGCAGAGAAGCCCCAGCTCCGTTCCCCCGTGCAGCTCCGGGACCTCTTCCACCGCGACATGCAGGCGCTGGGGGTCCTACTGGCCGAGATGGTATTTGCCACCCGTGTCCGAACGCTGCAACCAGATGCGCCTTTGTGGATGCGCTTTGAAGCGGTTCGGGGACTCTGCATGCGCCACCCCAAGGAGATCCCTGTGTCTCTGCAGCCCGTGCTGGATGTGCTCCTGCAGCTGAGCGGACCTGAAGGCCTCGTGGGTCCCCGGGGGAAGCCAGACCCCTTGTTTGCCTACAGACCCATCTCCCAGGGGTTGCCCCCACCCTGCCCGACCCAGCTCCTCAGCCCCTTCAGCTCTGTGGTCCCCTTTCCACCCTACTTCCCGGCGCTGCACAAGTTCATCCTCCTGTACCAGTCACGGCGCGTGGAGGACGAGGCCCAGGGCCGCGAGCTGGTCTTCAGCCTGTGGCAGCATCTGGGTGCCGTGCTGAATGACATCACCCCCGAGGGTCTGGAGATCCTGCTGCCTTTTGTGCTGTCCCTCATGTCCGAGGAGCACACGGCTGTCTACACAGCCTGGTATCTCTTTGAGCCCGTGGCCAAGTCCCTGGGCCCCAAAAATGCCAATAAGTACCTCCTGAAGCCTCTCATCGGGGCCTACGAGAGCCCCTGCCGGCTCCACGGCCGCTTCTACCTGTACACTGACTGCTTCGTGGCCCAGCTGATGGCGCGGCTGGGGCTGCAGGCCTTCCTCGTGCATCTGCTGCCCCACGTCCTGCAGGTGCTGGCCGGGGTGGAGGCCTCCCCGGAGGAGAGCAAGGGCCTGGCAGGGGCTGCTGAGGACGAAGAGAATGAGCCCCCGGGGGCCAGGCCCAGCTCTTGTGCCTTCGGGGAAGAGATTCAGATGGATGAGGAGCCGGCTGCCGCCTCAGGCCTGGGGCTTCCGGACTACACATCTGGCGTCAGCTTCCGAGACCAGGCCGACCTCCCTGAGACCGAGGACTTCCAGACTGGCCTCTATGTGACTGCGTCCCCGCAGCCCCAGGAGGCCGAGGCCGTGAGTCTCGGCCGGCTGAGTGACAAGAGCAGCACTAGCGAGACCTCTCTGGGCGAGGAGCGGGCGGCAGACGAGGGGGCCGCACCCCTGGACAAGAGCAGCCTCAGGTCGGGTGATAGCAGCCAGGACCTGAAGCAGAGCGAGGGATCCGAGGACGAGGAAGAGGAGGAGGAGGAAGGCTGTGTGGTGCTGGAGGAGGAGGAGGAGGGCGAGGGCGAGCCGGAGGAGGGCCCCGGGGGCGCTGAGCTCACTCTCGCCGACACGGTGCTGTCCATGGAGACGGTGGTGGCTGGTGGCGGCGGGACAGACCAGGAGGAAGAAGAGGAACCGCTGACGGAGCAGTCAGAGGACAAAGAGCAGAAGATCCTTCTAGGTGAGTCCGCAGCCCTGAGGTGTGGCTCAGACACCCGTGTTTCAGCAGCGTCTGCTGAACTCCCTGTGGCCTGCAGCGGGTCGCCCGGATGCATGACCCAGACCCAGGGATGTCCCCCGGGAGTGTTTAGTTTTACTTTTGGTGTTTGAGACACACCCAGCAGTGCTCAGGGCTTCCTCTTGGCTCTGAGCTCATGGATCACTCCTGGTGGACTTGGAGAACCATGGCCAGGTTGGGGATGTGGCTTAAGTGGTAGATTAGATCTCTTGCATCGGTGAGGTCCTGGTTTGACTCCCAGCACCATGTGACCTCCTGAAGCCCACCACCAGCAGTGGCCCCGTGCAACTAACCACAGGAGTCAGGGTGGCCAGGTCTGCAGCAGGATGGACATTCCAGGCAGAGGGACCCACTTGTGCACCCACAGCTCTGAGGCATCCGTGTGCTTCTTTACTTCTTCGTCTGTGCTCTCTCACTCGCGCTCGTGCTCTCTCTCTCTCTTTCTCTCTAATTGACTTCTGGGCCACACTCAGCAGTGCTCAGGGGTTACTCTTGGCTCTGCACACAGGAATTACTCCTTGCAGTGCTCTGGGGATCGTATGGGATGCTGGGGAATCTAACCTGGGTCAGTCCTGTGCAAGGTAAACTCCCTACCTACTGTGCTGTTGCTCAGGCTCTACTCTCTCACTCTCTTGCTCTTTTACTCTCTTTTTACTTGAGGCGGCAGTTTGGACTACACCCAGCAATTCTCAGGTCTTACTCCTGGCTCTGCTCTTTTTGACCATGAACAAGCCAAGTGCCTTAACCCCTGTTCTTATCTCACCAGCCCCTTCTTATCTTTGTGAAATAGGGGCCACATCCAGCAATACACAGGGGACTTGGGCCATTGCTTTGGTGCTCGGCGCGGGGATCACATGCAATGGTGCTTGTGAGGCTGTGGTGCTGGGGATCAAGCTCAACCAGTTGAGCTACATCCTTGGCCCTGTCATGGTTCTTTCAATCAGTGGAAGGCCAATATGGGGTGCCAGAGCAATAGTACAGTGGGTAGATGCACTTGCCTTGCACGCAGCCAACCCAGGTTTGATCCCCAGGCATCCCATATGGCCCCCCTGAACACTGCCAGGAGTAATTCCTGAGCGCAGAGCCAGGAATAACCTCTGAGCGTGGCTGGGTGTGATCCAAAAACCAGAAGTGTTTGGAAAGACCAAAGCAATAGTACAGTGGATGGGGCATTTGCCTTGCATGTGGCTGACCCTGGTTTAATCCCTGGCATCACATATGGTCCTTCTGAGCCCTTCAGGAGTGATCCCTGAGTGTGGGCCGGGAGTAAGCCCTGAGCATCGACGGGTGTAGCCTCCCCCATCACCCCAGGCAAAAGGCTAATGTATTTAGACTGAGAGAATTGGGAAGATGGAGGGCAGGTGGGGAGACAGCAGGGGCCTGGGGGCTGTCATTCGGAGCAGAGGCCCACAGACTACCATGCTCTGCTCAGTGCACAGTGGGACGGGGGCTGGTGGCAGGTGCCCCTGTCTGTGGGACGGGAGGGGCAGGCCACAGTTATCTCCTGAGCTCAGGTCTGCTCGTGCTCTGCAGATACAGCCTGCAAGACGGTTCGCTGGCTCTCCGCCAAGCTCGGCCCCACGGTCACCTCTCGCCACGTGGCCCGGAACCTGCTGCGCCTGCTGACGTCTTGCTACGTGGGTAAGTCCTGCGGTCTGTGCGGCCGGGGGCTTCCCGCCGGGCCCTTGCCCTCTGTGGACTCTCACTTTCTGTCTCAGACCAGCCCCTGGTGGGGTGCTGGGTTCCCCCCCAGGGCAGCGGGCAGCCCCCTGGGTGAGCCTGCCTGCCTCCCTCTGGGAGCTCCTCAAGGCGGCGCCCTTCCTGGCAGGGCCCACCCGGCAGCAGTTCACGGTGAGCAGCGTGGAGAGCCCCCCGCTGAGTGCCGGCAACATCTACCAGAAGAGACCCGTGCTGGGTGATGTGGTGTCGGCGCCCGTGCTCAGCTGCCTCCTGCACATCGCACGCCTATACGGGGAGCCCGTGCTCACCTACCAGTACCTGCCCTACATCAGCTACCTGGTCAGTGTCTCGGCACAGGCCCCAGGGGCGGGAGGCAGCGGGGCCTCTGGGCCTGGCTCTCATCTACCCTGTGGCCCTAGGTGGCCCTGGGGGGCACCTCCAGTCCCAGTCGACTTAATAGTCGTAAGGAGGCGGGGCTGCTGGCTGCCGTGACGCTGACCCAGAAGATCATCGTGTACCTGTCGGACACCACCCTCATGGACATCCTGCCCCGCATCAGCCACGAGGTCCTGCTGCCAGTGCTCAGCTTCCTCACTTCCCTCGTCACAGGGTGCGCCGAGGGGGCTACTTGGGAGGGGTCCGGGAGAGTCCAGTGGCCCTGTCAAGAGCCCAGGTGCGGGGCTGGAGCGATAGCACAGAGGGTAGGGCATTTGCCTTGCACACAGCCGACCCAAGTTCAATTCCCAGCATCCCATCTGGTCCCCTGAGCACCGCCAGGAGTAATTCCTGAGTGCAGAGCCAGGAGTAACCCCTGAGCATCGCCGGTGTGACCCAGAAAGCCAGGAAAAAAAAAAGAGTCCAGGTTTTTGTGACAGCTGTGTGGCCCTGAGCGAATCGCACCTTCCCATGCCTCAGTTTCCTCATGTGGTGTAGCCCCATGGGTCTGGGAACTTGCTTCCTCTGACCATTTTTGCATTGATTCTGGCTGAGGCCCATGGAGTGGCGGGCCGGGCCCCATGAGCTCTGTTTCCAGTTTCCCGAGCGGGGCTCAGGCCCGGACGGTGCTGTGCATGAAGACCATCAGCCTCATCGCCCTCATCTGCCTGCGCATCGGACAGGAGATGGTTCAGCAGCACCTGAGCGAGCCCGTGGCCACCTTCTTCCAGGTCTTCTCTCAGCTGCACGAGCTCCAGCAGCAGGTGGGCAGCGCTGCCTGGCGGGGTGGACAGGGCCCGGGCGTGGCCGGGGCTGACTCCCGGGGCTTCCTGGCTGCAGGATCTGAAGCTGGATTCGTCAGGCCGTGGAGAGGGCCAGCTGCCAGAGGTGACCTTCTCTGACGGGCAGCAGCGGCTGGTGGACCCTGCTCTGCTGGACGAGCTGCAGAAGGTGTTCACCCTGGAGATGGCGTACACCATCTACGTGCCCTTCTCCTGCCTGTTGGGTACTGCCCCATCTCCTGCCCTTAGCCTCAGGGCTCGGTCCCTTCCCCGGGAGGGCCCCGCGTTCCTCCCATCCCACCACCAAGTTAGTAGCCAGTATTAAGCCAGTTTCTGGGCCTGAGCAAAGGGAGCCTGCTCAGCCTTCTTCAGCCTTTTCACACCTGTGGACCGGCAGTGGGCCGTTTGCTAGTGGTCAAAGACCTTAGATCTGGCCTCAGAACCTGAGTCCTAGGGGTTGAATAAACAGACACAAGTGTTGGTGGAGGAGGCGAACGAACCCTGGGGAAGGCAGAGAGGTGGGCCCCTGCGCCTCCTGCCAGGACTGAGCTGTCCTATGCATGCCTGAGCCTGGCCCTTGGGGCATGTGACCCCGCACAAGTGCTCCGCCCTTGGCTGCAGATGTCTCACCCCTCTGAAGTCAGGGCAGGAGGCTGGACACAGCTCCTGTTCCGTTCTCCTGACACCCAAAGGAGCCTGCCACACAGAAGGGGTCTTGAATACACCCTGAAGCCACATTCTGCCGGGGAGAAAGCGGTTTTGTGAGGAAGAACCATATTCCCAGCATTCCCACATCCCGGGCCTGCCTCCCGTAGTTCCCAGGTGCTTGGGCCGGGAGGTGGCAGCTGCCTGAGGTCTCCCCTGATCTCAGGAACGACCCTCCCCCTGCCACCGTTCCCCATCCAGGTGACATCATCCGGAAAGTCATCCCCAACCACGAACTGGTTGGAGAGCTGGCGGGGCTGTACCTGGAGAGCATCAGTTCCAGCGGCCACAACCTGGCCAGCACAGAGCCCATGGCACCCAGCACGGGCCCCGAGTGGGACCCCCACTCGGCCGGGGCCTGCAGCCAGGATGACGGCCGCTCAGGGACCTTCGGGAGCGTGCTGGTGGGCAACCGCATCCAGATCCCCAGCGGCTCCCAGGCCGACAGCCCCGGGCCCCTGGGCCCCATCTCCGGGGCGGGCGTTGGCGGAGGCCTGGGCAGCGAGAGCGAGGACAACGCGCTGAAGCGGGAGCTGCCCCGGAGCGCGCATGGGCTGAGCGGGAACTGGCTGGCCTACTGGCAGTACGAGATCGGCGTCAGCCAGCACGACGCCCACTTCCACTTCCACCAGATCCGCCTGCAGAGCTTCCCGGGCCACTCGGGGGCCGTCAAGTGCGTGGCCCCCCTCGGCGGCGAGGACTTCTTCCTGAGCGGCAGCAAGGACCGCACTGTGCGCCTCTGGCCGCTCTACAACTCCGGCGACGGCACGAGTGAGACGGCGCCACGCCTCGTCTACTCCCAGCACCGCAAGAGCGTCTTCTTCGCCGGCCAGCTGGAGGGCCCGCAGTGCGTGGTGACCTGCGACGGGGCTGTGCACGTCTGGGACCCCTTCACGGGTGAGTGGGCCCCCGGGGAGCCCCGTAGTGAGGCTGCCGGCCTGGGATTGAGGCCACACGGGCAGGGGGGTCTGCGGGGTGGGCAGGCTACCTGGTTCCAGGGCCTCCCACCGAGACTACACAGAACAGCCGGGCCTCGAACCCAGGCCACCTGCATTTGGTCAGCTCTGCCAATGCCCTGGCTGAGCAGCCTTGAGCAAGTCGCTTGGCCTCAGAAGATCCTGTTTTCCTCATTGTCGAAGCAATTGGCTGCGAAGTGACCGCACAGAGAGTGGCTCAGCGTGTGGCGTGTGCTGCGTTTGGTAGCTGCTTGCTTGAGTCTTCACTGGCATCTTCATTTGGGGGGTGGGATATCAGGTTGGAAGGGGTGGGGGACCAGCACTGCAGGTGATGGGGAAGGACTGTGGTGCTGAGACCAGGCTGCTTCCAGGTGGGGGGCAGCTGGCTGGCCATGGGCACGGGATGTGGGGGCCAGAGGCTTCTGGAATATGGCAGCAGGAAGGGAGCAGGCCAGGGGCTTCGGGAGGCAGGCACTTTCAGCAATGGCTGGGCCCCCAGATCTGCTGACCCTGTCCCCCTTCCTTCCCAGGGAAGACCATCCGCACGGTGGAGCCCTCAGACAGCCGCATGCCCCTGACGGCGGTGGCTCTCATGCCCGCCCCCCACACCAGCATCACCATGGCCAGCTCCGACTCCACTCTGCGCTTTGTGGACTGCAGGAAGCCTGGCCTACAGGTCAGGGGTGTTCAGTGCCCTGAGCGCGGGCGTGTAGGGAGGAGTGACCCCGCCAGGGGCCAGGGCATCATTCGTCTTGGGAGACCTGCCACCACCCCAGCAGCAGCAGACCCTGGGGTTGGCCATCTGGCCTTTGGATGGTGGGGTGGGGGCAGAAACCGACGTTTAGTTCTTCCACTGGGGGAGGGCTTGGGGACCGCAGGGGAGCAGCGGGCCGGAGTGTGGGGTCACCTCAGCGTCTGTCTTTCCTTGCCGGCAGCATGAGTTCCGTCTGGGAGGCGGGCTGAGCCCCGGGCTTGTCCGCTCCCTGGCTGTCAGCCCCAGTGGCCGGAGCGTTGTGGCCGGCTTCTCCTCGGGCTTCATGGTGCTCCTGGACACACGCACAGGCCTGGTTCTTCGAGGCTGGCCGGCCCACGAGGGGGACATCCTGCAGATCAAGGTGACGCCCCGGCTCCCCTTCCCCTCCCCAGCTCAGGGCTGAACCGGGCCCCTCCCCTCACCCCAGAACCCACAGGTTGGGATGGGTGGGTGGGGGTCAGTTTCTTTGCAGGGGGATGCAGGATGTGGGGGGGCTCGGCAGGAGGTAGCCTTGGGGGCGGAGGCCCGGAGGCCGAGCTGACGCTGCTGCTCCCCGGGGTGTTCTAATGAGTAACCCTTGTCCATATTTGTCTTGCTTGGACCATCAGGGGTCAGGCTGTGTCCGTGACCCAGCGCAGGTTAAATAAAGCTCAGCTGAGTGACTGTTTACCGCCCCCAGACCACTGAGCAGAGTCCATGCCCCCTGCTGGGCTGCCCTGTGCGGGAGAGGGCCAAGCCTGGCACGGGAATCCTGCTCTGCTGCCCTGTTCCCAATCATGGTCATCGGGGAGGCACCGGACAGGAATGGGGCGGGGGAAGGGGGCTCCTCCACCACAGGGACGGGCTCTCAGTGGCGGGGCCAGCTGCCCCGGCTTCTCCCAGAGGGTCCTTCCTCCAGGAACCCTGGCCGGTTCTCCAGGACTGTGAAAGGAGGCTCCAGGGCCGGCCTGGGTGTCACTCTCGGCAGCAGCACCTGCTGGCCTTGTGACCTCGGTCGGGTTGCTGGATTTCTTTGAACCTCAGTGTTTTCTTCTGTAAAGTGGAAACAAGGACAGCAGCTACCTCATAGTGTCCTTTTTTGTTTTTTGTTTTGGGGCTACACCCAGCAGTGCTCAGGGCTGGTTCCTGGGGGGGCTCGGGACCGTATGGGGTACTGGGGATCAAACCGAGGTTTACCATGTCCAAGGCAAGTGCCTTACCCGCTGTGCTATTGCTCCAGTCCTCTCTAGATGGACTATGGTGAGGCCTGGCCAGGTGCTTAGTTACAACGATGGCCAGGCCGACTCACCACTGACTCACCCCCTAATTCGGTGTGTGTTTGTGGGGGGGGGAGTTGAAGGGGAGGAGTGTCCCTTCAGCCCCACACTCAGGGCTCTGCCTTGCTGGACGCTGTGGGAGGCATCAGGGAGACCCGGGGCTGGGCATGTGGCGGGGACCAGGGAGGGGTCCGCGTCCAGGCCCCACTGAGGCTCTGCTGTCCCTGGGCAGGCCGTGGAGGGCAGCATCTTGGTCAGCTCCTCATCCGATCACTCCCTGACCGTGTGGAAGGAGCTGGAACAGAAGCCCACACACCACTACAAGTCGGCCTCTGACCCCATCCACACCTTCGACCTGTACGGCAGCGAGGTGGTCACCGGCACCGTGGCCAACAAGATCGGTGTCTGCTCGCTGCTCGAGCCGCCGTCGCAGGCCACCACCAAGCTCAGCTCAGAGAACTTCAAGGGCACACTCACCAGCCTGGCCTTGCTGCCCACCAAGCGGCACCTCTTACTGGGCTCGGACAACGGCGTCATCCGCCTCTTGGCCTAGACTAGGGGTGGATGAGCAGACACCCTCCCCCCCAGGCTCCCCTCCCCGCTTCCCCACTGCAGCTGCTCCCAGACCCGTCCCAGGACCTGTGCCGCCGGCAGGAAGCTGGGAGAAGGCACCCTTGCGCTCTGCCCGCCGTGTCCACCTGGGAGAGGGCCATTCTGGGAAGGGAGGGAAGATGGGCCCAGCCCCGCTCGTCTCCGCCAAGACGCCCCCTCCCTGGCTGGATTCCGTCCGCCCCGTCCTGCAGGGACAGAGAAGCCCGGGGCTGCCAGGCTCCTGGGGGCTGGCCGTGGCCCAGGCTGTGGCTACGAGCCTTGAGCTGGAGTCTAAGTGTCCACCCAGCCAGGCCCTGCCCAGGGTGGGAATGCAGGGGAAGAGGCAGAGCGGGAGAGGGCGGTGGACTGGACCGCCTGGTGCCCGGCAGGAGCACCCCCATGCCTTGCCTGGCCCCCCCCACCACCACCACCACAGTGTTTGTGCCTTGAGCTGAGGAGGCAGCCCCCTGCCCCGGCCCTCCGTCCCTGGGAGGTGGCCCATAGACCTGAGAGAAGGAGGCGAGAAGACTCCTCTCTGCATCTCAGGTCTCTCCCAGAGCACCCCTGGGCCCCCCTTCCAGACCAGAGATGAGGTCTGGGGCAGGCCCTGCCGCCTCCTCACATTTGCAATAGATGTAAATATGACCAATAAATCCTGCGGAAAGCCATGGAACGCCAGGAGAACTGGGTGTTTCTCTGCGGTGCGGGTGTGGAGGCCAGGCTCTCGCACATGCCAGGCAGATGCCCTTCACTAAGCCACATTTCTGACCTCATGAGGCTCTTTTTGGACGGTGCCAGGCTGGGAAAAGGTGGGTCCTGGCAGCTTTTGGGGCTCCGAGAAGAGGGTGAGGCCTGGGGCAGCGGGCTCCGCTGGTGCAGAGGGAGACTTGTCCATGCTGCCCCAGGCCACTTGGCAGAGCCCTGCGGACACACATGGCTGGCTGGGACAGCAGCAGGGAGTGGCCTTGCCCCTGCCATCTTCCGCATCCAGCCTGGGGGCAGCCAACCAGGACCGGGTGGGAGGGCTGGGCCTGTGCTGACCTCCCCTTCCCGCTTCTCCTCGCTTCTCGGCAGCAGGGAAGCGGGAACCTGGCGGTGCCTCTGTCCAGCCGGGCCCTGGCGCAGGTCACGAGGTTCTTCTGAGCCTGAGCCCTGCTGGTGGGGCCTGGGGCACCTCCCCTGGCACCAGGTGTCTCCCTCTGCTCCTGACAGCCTCGACTGTCTCCAGCCCGTCTTTTCTCCAGCTCAGGTGGGGCCCAGCTCCCGGGGGTCACTTCCAGGATGAGACACACTGATGGGAAAGGGGCTTCTGGCCCCGGTATCAATGTTTAACCGGATGCGCAGGTCAATATTTACCAGGAGAGAAAGCACTGGGGTCGGGGGTTGGCCAGAGCAAAGGTCCTGGTGGGAGGGAGGGCCCGGCCGTCCCGGCAGGAGCCTGGACAGAGGTTGGGGAGCATCCAAGTGGGGCCAGAGGGACAGCGTGCGTGACGGGCTCAAGGAGGAGGCTGGCGGCGGCGGCTCCCGGGCAGAAGAGGTAGGGGCCGCGCACCTCGCTGCCAGGGCCTGGGCTAAACGTGATGGGGGTGGGGGCTGCGCTCTCCCAGCCTCCTGGGGTCTGAGGAGTCAAGGTGGAGTCCAGGGGGACGGGAGTCTGAGGGACCTTTTCTTGCCAGGAGTCCAAGCCCAGGTTGGGGCTTTGTGTGTGGTGGGGGTGGAATTCTAGAAATTCTCCAGAAAGACCAGCCTTGGGAAGGGGGGGGCATGGGAGACCTGTTGCAGGCAGGCCAGTCACTCCCCGAAGTCCAAAGGTGGCTCTGCCCATCATTCATTGGGTTCTGCCCTGACCAACAGGGCCATTCTCTGGTGCTGTCCTGCAATCCCCAGTCTCCTGGGCCCCACAGCCCTGTCCACTCTGGATAGCACCAGCGCTGAGGGAAGAGGCTGGCCCTGCAGACTACAGGGTGGAAAGGATCCTGGGAGAGGAGCCCAGGCCCACAGGTGCCTTCAGGGCAGGCTTCCTGGAAGAGGTGCTTTTGACTCTGGTGGGGCTTTACAGAAACTGTGCTCCTATGGTACTCACTGTCCACGTGGGAGGCAGGAACAGTTAGTGCCATTTTATTTATTTTTGTGTTTTGTCTCTCTTTTGGTCATCCCTGGTGGCGCTCAGAAGCTACTACTCTCAGCCTGATGTTTGGGGGACTTGCCGGGGAGTGAACCTGAGTCTTCTGCAAGCAACGCAGCCCTTTGGTCAGCCCCCTGGGCCCGTCTATTTTTCATCTATTAGTTTGGATAGGGGCCACACCTGATGGTGCTGGTTCTAGTGGAGGCAGGGGCCTGGGGCTCTAAGTCAGCCGCCGCAGGCAGGGCCTGCCCTCAGCTCCGTGAGTCACGGGGCCTGGCTGTGTGAGCCAAGACGAAGCCTGGGGGTGAGGAAGCCGGCCAAGCCCCCGGGCCAGAGGCAGAGCCTGGATTCAATCCTACCTCTCATCACAGCTCCAAGTCTGGAAGAATCAGAACTTTAGGGCTTTTTGTTGTTTGTTTTTCGGGGCCTACACTGGGCTATGCTAGGAATTACTCCTGGTGATGCTCAGGGGTGCAGGGGTCGAACCCAGGTGGGCTGCGTGCAAGGCAAGTGCCCTAACCCCTGCAGTACTGCTCTGGGCCCTTTAGGGTTTTTTGTTTGTTTGTTTGTTTGGTTTTTTTTTTTGGCTTTTGGGTCACACCTGGTGATACACAGGGGTTACTCTTGGCTCATGCACTCAGGAATCACTCCTGGTGGTGTTCAGGGGACTATATGGGATGCTGGGAATCAACCAGGTCAGCCGCGTGCAAGGCAGATGCCCTACACGCTGTGCTATCACTCCAGCCCCTTTAGTTTTGATTTTGATTGCCTGACTTAATGTTCTCAGTGAATGGATGTGTGTGTGTGTGTGTGTGTGTGTGTGTGTGTGTGTGTGTGTGTGTGTGTGTGTGTGTGTGTGTGTGTGTAGGGGAAACCAGAAAATACAGAAGGGAGCAACTATCAGAGGCACCTGACCGCTCAGAGCGCAGAGCCAGGGGCTGTGCTCGGGCTGCGCCAGCCGCCCAGCCCGCCCCCTCGGCAGCACGGCCTGTCCCGGGCGCACGTGGGTGTGGGGCGAGGCGGGAACTGAGCACTCTGTCCCCGATAGGAACATGGCGCCGCTCCCGGGGCTCCTGGTGCTCAGCTTGTCCTGCCTGCAAGGCCTCTGCTCAGCGGTAAGACTGTGCCAGCCGGGGTGGGACACGGGCTGCTGGGGACCAAGTTGGTGTAGTTCCTGGAGATTCGGGCTCTGAGGGCTTTGCCTGCCTCTCCCTGTCTCCTTTCTCTGCAGTTCTCTCCTGTGGCGGCCGTGCAGCCCTTGAACTATCAGGTACCTGGGGTGCCTGGTGCACGTGGGATGGGCAGAGGCCCCCTCGGGCCTGTCTGTGGGCGGGGGCGGGGCGGGGGGAGCACCCCTCTCCACCTGCTGCCTCCTCTCTTCAGCACGGGTACGGGCAGACCCAGGAGAGGCTGTCCCCTCTCACCTTCCTCAAGTTGAGCAAGCAGGTACAACCAGGTGGGCTGGGGATGAGTGGGTGGGCTTGAGGGAGGGGGCGGGGCCCCAGCACCCAGCATCCAGGGGACTCTCCCTCTCCTGTCGTGGCCCGACTAAGACAAAGCCCAAGGCATGGGGATCCTGCAGGACCGAATTTCAACCGAACCTGGGGGGGCTGCCCCCTGACCTCACAGACTCCTGCTCTGTTCTCCCCCTGGCCCCCCACAGCAGGAGGCTGATCCCCGCAATATCTTGAAGAGGTCCCAAGGAGACTGCAAGGGGCTCCCCACCCCAGAACAGATACGCAAACTGGCGCAGGCCATGATGGTCTTCACCACAGACCTCTTCTCCTTGGTGGCCCAAACATCCAACAGCCCCAACCTCATCCTGTCACCTCTGAGCGTGGCCCTGGCACTGTCTCACCTGACGCTAGGTACTGGGGCAGCACCCGTTGTGACTAGCAGAGCCGGGGGCGGGGGGGGGGGCAGCAGGAATTCACTTTCCAAGGATAGGGGGCTGGGGGCGTGGCCACTGGGCTCACGTGATCACGGGGGCCTGGAATGCAGAACCCCAGGCCACCACCATCTCCGCCAACCAGACTCGGGGATCTGCGACCGGTGCTTTGGGTTCACTGTCTGCACCGCGCAGGTCGTCTCGCGGTGGGAAACCGAGGTGGCACGAGGGAAGGAGACTGGTGGAGGTGAGGGGGCCCCCAGTGTCAGCTGCGGAGCTGGGGAGTCCTGTCCCTCAGATCCACTCCGCGCGGTCCCTGGTGGGCCGTGGTGTGGGCGGGGGCTGCAGCCCGGGTCCCAGCCCGAGTGGTGCCCCCAGGTGCCCAGAACCAGACGCTGCAGAAGCTGCTGCAGGCGCTGCACGTGGACTCGGAGCCCTGCCTCCCCTCCGTGCTGAGTCACCTCTGCCAGGACCTGGGGCCCGGAGCAGTCCGCCTGGCTGCCAGGATGTACCTGCAGAAAGGTGGGTGCGGGGGGGGGGGTACCTGGGGAGCGGCTCGGGCGGGCGCGAGGGTGACAGGCCGAGCCGACGCCACTTCTGTGTAGGGTTTCCCATCAAAGAGGACTTCCTGGAGCAGTCGGAACAGATCTTTGGCGCGAAGCCCGTGAGCCTGACGGGAAGGAAGGAGGAGGACCTGGAGAACATCAACCACTGGGTGAAGGAGGCCACGGAAGGGAAGATCGAGAACTTCCTCTCAGAACTGCCGCATGACATGGTGCTGCTGCTGCTCAACGCCATCCACTTCCAGGGTGCGGACCCCTCAGCGCAGCCCAGCCACACCCTCCTCTGCCCAGGGACAGGGACTGCACCCGCCCTGTCCCCCCCCACACTCCGCCCTCCCACCCAACCCCCACCGGCCATCTACTCTGTCCCCTCCCTGTCCCCGCCCTGTTCCCCGCCCCATCCCCACCCACCTGTCCTAGCCCTGTCCCTCCCACCCTGTCCTGCCCTGTCTCCCCCTTGTCCCTGCCCTGTCCCCACTCTGTCCCCCCCTCCCCCATCCCTGCCTACCCCTGCCCTGTCCCCACCCTGTCCCCCCTTCCTGTCCTGACCTCCCCCCATCCCACCTTGTCCCTACCCTTTCCTCACCCCTCCCGTCCTATCCCTGCCCTGTTCCTAGCCCTGTAACCCCCACCCTGTCCCTCCCCTGTCCCTGCCCTATTTCTGCCCTATTCCCCCCATCCTCACCCCTCCCTGTCCTATCCCTGCCCTTTCTCCACCCTGTCCCCACCCTGTCTCTGCCCTATCCTCTCCCTTTCATGCCCTGTCCCTGCTCTGTTCCCAGGGTCCCTCTGCCTCCACAGGGCCAGGCCATGAGGCCGGGAGGGGCCGAGCACTGGCTGGGGCTGTGAGGAGGGTGAGCTCAGAGGAACCGAGTCTGAAGGAGAGGTTTCTGGGAGGCCAGCAGGACCTCTGGGCCATCAGAGTGCAGGTTCCCAGTAGCTGCAGGGAACAGGGAAGACCCCTCGCTCAGCGGGTGGCAGCTTTGCCCGGCGCCCCTGGGGGCTTGACTGCTGCTTTTTGTCCCCTGCGTGGTGGGTTCTAGGTGGGATGGGGAAGAGATGGATGGCCCAGGGCCAGCAGTCCTGCTCTCCGCTCTCTGCTTGGTACAGGTTTCTGGAGGAGCAAGTTTGACCCAAACCTCACCACGAGGGACGTGTTCCACCTGGACGAGCAGTTCATGGTGCCGGTGGAGATGATGCAGGCCCACTCCTACCCACTGCGCTGGTTCCTGCTGGAGCAGCCCGAGATACAGGTGTCCGGGGTGCCCAGGCCGAACCTGGTGCAGGGAGGGAGTGAAGAGCGCCTGTGCGAAAGACGTGGTGTGTGGGGAGGGGGGTGGGAGGGCACAGGAAGCTCACGCCGTCCCCATCCAGATTCTTAGGTGTCCACTCAACAACCCAAAGAGAGTGGGTATTTGCTGTCTGCCAGAGTCTGTTCCAAACACTCGGGGCTTGGTGGAGCATGGGGGAGACCAGATCCCTGCGCTCAGGAAGGAAAACTGTCAGTACCTAAGCACACAGAAACCACCATGGTTTCAGGAAGTGCTAAGTGCTACAGAGGACAAGACTTAAACAAAAAAAATGACGGTTTATTGATTGGGACAGCCTCTTAAACAGAATGGGTGGGCAGTTCTTTGGAGAGGGGACTTTGGGTTGAGGACCAGATGGCCTTAGGTTTTAGGACCTTTTTTTATCAGAACCCATGGGTTGTGGGACAGCACAGGGACCTCCTGTGAGGTCAGAGCCCAGCTCTCAGGCTCTGAGCCACGCCAGCCTGGGAAAGGCCCAGCTGACCCTGTTTTCTTGCTGTTCTGCTTTGCGCTGGCAGGTGCCATTCCCTTGCTCTGGCCTCAGCATGGTCCCTCCAGCCCAGCCTGATCCCCTGGCCCCTCAGCTGTGGCTGCGAGGACAGTGCTGGGTGTCTCACAGGGCTGTGTGACACAATCACAGTGACCCTCCACACTCTGGGAAGCACATCCCAGCTTCTCTCCAGAGCATCTCCAGGGGCCTGTTTCTCCTCCCACACCGCCCTCCCTCCCACTGTGTCCTGTACACTCTCCCTTCCCGCCAGGGCCTCCTCCGCCCTCGGCACGCAGCCCAGACTGACAGATGTGGACCCCCTCTTTCCACTGGTAGGGGCCCCACTGCCTGCTGGGCCATGGGGTCACAGATTCAGCTCCCATGAACTCCCATGAACCCATACCCCAAGCCATCGTAGAGAGAGCCAAGTGGGCCCATTCACTGTCGAAGGGGAATGGCTGGGGAGAGCATCTCCCTTTGCGGCAGAACTGCCCGGAAACCAACCATCCAGGACATTGAACCCAAGGAGGTGTCAGAGACGGCAGGACTCTCACCCCTGGCCCTGGGGCTGGTCGGTAGCAGATGAAGACAGAAACCTGCCTTCAAGCTTGAAGGCACTTCTCGCTCAGTCCCCTGCCACGCGGGCAGGAAGTGTGACGCACCTCGCTGAGAAGGAAGTGGCTGAGGGCAGTGGAGCCCTCTCTCACGCCCGCCCCGCTCCCTTGTCTGCAGGTGGCTCACTTCCCCTTTAAGAACAACATGAGCTTCGTGGTCCTGCTGCCCACCCACTTTGAGTGGAACGTATCCCAGATACTGGCCAACCTGAGCTGGGACACCTTGCACCCGCCCCTGCTGCGGGAGAGACCCACTAAGGTCAAGCTGCCCAAGCTGCATCTCAAATACCAGCTGGACCTGGTGGCCACCCTCAGCCAGCTGGGTAAGGCGCTGGGTGGCCTGGAGTGGGAGGAGGCCCTCTGCAGTGGGGCTGGGCCAGAGAGAGGCTTGTGTCCTGAGCTAGGGCTCAGGGAGGTGAGACAGGCTCTGACCTGGGGTGGACCAGGGCCACTCAGGGAACAAGGACTGGCCCGTCCCGAGACTGCACACTGCAGAGAACCCAGGTGCTGTGTGAGATGGGGGTGTGTGTGTGGGGGGGTGGTAAGTGGTGCTGGAATGGCCGCTGCCTGGGGCTCCAGGACAGGCAGGTGGCGACGCTGAAATGTCATGCTTTTTCGTTTACTTTGTCTCAGGGCCACACTGGGTGATGCTCAGAGTTTACTCCTGGCTCTATGCTCAGGGCTCACTCATGGCAGACTTGGGGGTACCATATGGGGTGCCGGGGATCAAACCTGGGTTGGCTGTTTGCAAGGCAAGCATCCTACCCACCATTCTGCAGCTCCAACCCCAAGGGGCATCATGCTCATTTTTGTTTGTTTGTATGTTTTTGTTTTTTTGTTTGTTTTTGTTTTTTTGCTCTTTGGGTCACACCCGGTGATGCACAGGGGTTACTCCTGGCTCTGAATTACTCCTGGTGGTGCTCAGGGGACCATATGGGATGCTGGGAATCGAACCCGGGTCGGCCGCGTGCAAGGCAAACGCCCTACCCGCTGTGCTATTGCTCCAGCCCCTGTTTGTATGTTTTTGGATCACACCTGACGATGCTAAGGGGTTACTCCTGGCTCTGCACTCAGGAATTATTCCTGGCAGTGCCCATGGCACCCTGTGGGATGCCGGGCATCAAACTTGGGTCGGCTGCACACAAGGCAAGCACCTTACTAGCTGCACTATCACTCTGACCAGAGCATCATGCTTTTAAGGAGTTTCATGCATGTCCCCATTGACATTTGCTAAGCAGCTAGTCCTTTCCAGTACTGAGAGTCCGCCATGGACAAAGAGCTAAGTGTCATGTGGTGGGCAGAAGAGGAATCAGCTACATCAGCTACTTTCACCATGACTCACTAGTCCGGAGGCTTATCTCCAGTTTACCTGAGAGAACACTGAAGAGGTGCCTGTTGGGGCTTGGGGCCAGGGCATCTGTGAAAACTTCCTGGAGGAAGTGACTATTAGAATGATATTTAAAAGTTCCATGGCGGGGGGGGGGGAGGGCTGGAGCGATAGCACAGCAGGTAGGGTGTTTGCCTTGCACGCAACCTACCCGGGTTCGATTCCCAGCATTCCATATGGTCCCCTGAGCACCGCCAGGGTTAATTCCTGAGTGCAGAGCCAGTAGTGACCCCTGTGCATCACCGGGTGTGACCCAAAAAGCAAAAAAAAAAAAAAAAGAAAGAAAGAAAGAAAAAAAGGTTCCATGGGAGTCTACCAGATATTTGTGGGCTTACCGCCCCCGGCCAGGAGGCAGGCCTGCCGGGCTGCAAGGGCCGCTCTGACCCGCTGTGTCCTGCCCCACCAGGCCTGCAGGAGCTGTTCGAGGCCCCAGACCTGCGGGGGATCTCCGAGCAGGGACTGGTGGTGTCCAGCGTGCAGCATCAGTCCACGCTGGAGCTCAGCGAGGTGGGCGTGGAGGCGGCGGCCGCCACGGGCACCGCCATGTCCCGCATGTCCCTGTCGGCGTTCAGCGTGAACCGCCCCTTCCTCTTCTTCATCCTGGAGGACGCCACAGGCCTGCCCCTTTTCGTGGGCAGCGTGAGGAACCCCACCCCCAGCCTGTCGCCCGAGCGGAAGGAGCAGCAGGACGCGCCCAGCGACAGGGACGTGGACATCTACCACCTCCTGAAAGAGTTTGCCAGCGAAGACAAGTCCATGGACCCCAGCTTGAAACTCGTGCCCCGCATGGAGGAGGAGTACCCCGAGCCCAGCGGCCCCAAGTGAGGGACAGGGGCCGCCAGCTTCCTGAGACCTGGCTGGGTTCTCAACTCCTGAGACCCTTTCCAAACTGGCTGGCAGAAGGCGGGAGCCGAAGGCCGTGATCCCGAGTCATTTCTTCCCGGGGCTCAGGGGGGCTGGGGCCGGGGCGGAGGCGCCCACTCGGGCTGAGTGGCTCCACTTTGGTCTGGAAGGCGGCGGGTTCTTCCCTGAGTGAGCTGGAATAACCTCCATGAGGGTTTTCCCGAGAGGCAGGGCCGGGGCCGTGGGCTGCTCTCGCCGGGCCAAGGAGAGGCGTCCTCAGGGCTGGCGGGGCAGGGCCTGGGGTCGGACCCACTAGGTCAGCCTGGCTCTGCTTTGGGGGGTGGAGATGGGACATCCCACATGAGCTGCCTCCTCCGTCATGTCTGACCCCCAGCGCCTCAATCTCCCTGCTGGCCCTCACAGACTCCCCCCCCACACACACACACACTGTGGGTGCCCTGCCCTCCTCTCTCCTGCCTTCCTCCTCTGCGTGGGGTCTCAGAGGCTGACAGGGAAGGGCCCCTTTGCTCTTTTGTAAAGTTTTTGTAGTGATTTTTATGCCACCTGAATAAAGAATGAATGGGCCTGGCTGTCTCCATGTCACTGTTCTGGGCTCAGACGGGAAGGGTGGGGCTGGAAGGAGGAGAGAAGGTGCAGAGGGGGGCCCAGAGGGGTGGCCACAGTCCCCGGGGGGCCACGTTTGAACTGACCACTGGTCCGTTCTTCGCCACCAAGCAGCGCCCTCTGGCCTGGCTAGTCCTGGCGAGGCCGCCTCTGCCCAGCCTGGCTCTGCGCTCAGCCTGCTCCTCTCCGCCTGCCTCAGGGAAATGGCCTCCGGGGCGGCTGAGAATAGCACCGGCCTCCTGGTTAGGGAGAAGAACTGGCAATTAAGGAGCTGGCGCAGTTTCTAATTACACGCCTGCCCCTCTGCCAGAAACTGGCGCCCGCCAGCCGGGGGGCAGGCGGCGGGAGTCCTGGGCTCCAGCTGGAGGCTGTCAGCACCTGAAGATCTGGGGAAGTGATGCGGGTGGCGGGGTGGGGGGCTAGGGAGGCTGGGCACGGGGCTAGGGGGAGTCTGAGGGTCCACATGGGTGGGCCCTTGTCTGTGAAGGTGGGCCGGGGTCCATGTGGTGGCAGCTACCGTCTCCCTGAAAGGGAGAGAGGCTGAGAGCAATTGCCTCTCCACCTAGCAGCGTAGGGCGGTGGGTAGGACAGTAGCGAGTGGGCTGGGTCAGCAGGTGGGAAGCAGCTGGGGAACAGAGCAGGAAGGCCAGGGCAAGGTGGAGGAAAGGGCCCCCTGGGGAGGAGACTGGGGAGATGGGGGGGCGGGGCTGGCATCCTGGAGATCTCAGCCAAGAGCACCCCGCACAGGGGCACTGGGGGGAGGGGTGGTGTTCTGAGAGTGTGCAAATGTGCTGGAAGTTTCGGGATGAGCAGGAGCGGAACAAGTGAGAGAGAAGGCGTCAGAAACGAGACCGAAGTCTTTGGGGCCTCTGTGGAGCCTGTGATTTTGCTCTGTTTCACTTCATTTCTATTTTTGGTTTTTGGTTTGGGGGCCACACCCAGTGGTGCTCAGGGTCAATCCTTGGCTCTGCACTCAGGGATCACTCCTGGTATTGTTTGGGGGAATCTTAGGTGGTGCCAGGGAATGAACCTGGCCGGCTGTGTGCACGGCAAGCACTTGACCCTTGACCGCTGTACCAGTCCCTGCTCTTGTTTGTTTGTTTTTCACGAGCAAACAATACAGTGTGGGCCTGGAGGACTCTTGCAAGGGGCTAGAGTGCCTTCCTCACAAGCCAGAATCAGGAGTTAAAATCCTTGATGTCCCTCATGGGTTGGCCACGATCCAAGCTGCTCTGCTCTTCATGCCCAGGGCAGCTCTGCTGTCTGTGTTCCCTGGCACAGCAAGTGATTGCCAGCCACGTCACAGCCAGGTCTGAGGCAGTGCCACAGACGGGGTGCCATCCAGCCAGCTCTGCACTAAGAAGAGTGCAGGGTCAGGAAGGAACTTGACAGGGGAGCACCGACATGGGGTGCAGGAGGCTCAGGTCTGATCCCCAGCGTGGCCAAAAGATAAGAGAGATCAGAGAGAGGAGAGAGAGAGAGAGGAGAGAGAGAAGAAAGAGAGAGGGGGAGAGTGAGGGAGGATGGGCAGCAGGAAGGAAGGAAGGAAGGAAGGAAAACTGTCTCAAACTTGCACGCCCCGAAGTCACACCTGTATGTAAGTCTAATGCTATTTTTTTTTTTTTAATTTCATGAACCAAGCACTCTGCTGTAAAAAACACCCCAGTCAAGGAAGCAGCACTCACCTCTCCAACAACTAACAGCGAATGGGATTGTCCTGCCTTTGAACCTGGACTTGAAGGAATCAGACGCCAGTGTCTGGCTTCTTTCCTTCCACTTCCTGTTTGCAGCTGGGGACGGCCTTGCTTACTTCCCACAGGAGACTGAACTGTCAGGGGCTGTCATTTCTGCTCTCCAAGGCTGACGTGTTTGCTGTGTGGAAAAGTGATTGTAGAGGGTCTTAAAGTACAAATGGCGATACAGGATCTTGGGGAAAAGGGAGAGACGACCTGGCCCGTGGAGCTGGCGGTGGGAATGAAGGAAAGTGACAGAGTTCAGACTTATTCTGTAGGTAGATAGTATAGAATTCCTGAAGAGATTGTATGGGAGGTGAGGGAAAGAAATGTTCAAGGATGGTGAGGTTCATTATTCAGATTCCTGGGCTTTAGGGCCAGAAAGATAGTCCAGAGACATAGTTGCATACAGCTCACCTGGTTTGATCCTGGGCACCCTCTATGGTCCTCTGAGCCCTGTCAGGAGTGATCCTTGAACACAGCGCCAGGAGTAAGCCCTAAGCACCTCCAGATGTGGCTCAAAAACCAAAATCCAAACAAACAACAAATTCCTGGGTTAAAAGGAAGGCTGGGCAAGGCTCAGTGGTTGAGAATATGCATGGCATGTGTTCAGGCCCTGGGTTCAATCCCGGATGCTGGAAAAACAAAGAATATTTTATGAAAATGTGTATTACTGAGCTGGAAATCAGTGTGAGGGACCTATTTTATTTTACTTCTTCACTTATTTATTTTTGTAAGCGAGGACACTGAGGAACTAAAGGCAGGGTAGAAGCTGCTCATGTTTGGAGATGGACAGGGCTAGGCAGAAGGGGAGCTGTCCTCTCTTAATTCACCTTCTCCCAGTGCCAGCAACTCCCACCAGTCCCTTAAAGCTGTCAGAACTGTCCTAAGGATGGGCTGGAGTGAGTAGGCACAGTGGGTAGGGCACTTGCCTCACATGCGACTGACCTGGGCTTCATCCCCTGAACCCAGATAATCCCCAAAACCCACCAGGAGTAATTCCTGAGTACAGAGCCAGGACTGGAGCTATAGCACAGCGGGTAGGGCGTTTACCTTGCATGCGGCCGACCCGGGTTCTCCGTCCCTCTCAGAGAGCCCAGCAAGCTACTGAGAGTATCCTACCCTCACGGCAGAGACTGGCAAGCTACCCATGGCGTATTCAATATGCCAAAAACAGTAACAAGTCTCACAATGGAGACATTACTGGTGCCCACTCGAACAAATCGATGAACAGCAGGACAACAGTGCTATATGGTTTACAGAGCCAGGAGTAAGCCCTGAGCATTGCTGGGTTTGACCCAAACACACACACATACACACACACACATAAACACACACACACACACACACTCACACACACTCAATGGCAAGGCAGGATCATCAGATGACATCAAAAAGGTCTTCAAAATCATTAAAGTTTGCATGTCCTCAAAAGTCGATTGCTTGGGGCTGGAGCAATAGCACAGCATTTGCCTTGCAGACGGCCAACCTGGGTTCGATTCCCAGCATACCATATGGTCCCCTGAGCACCACCAGGGGTAATTCCTGAGTGCAGAGCCAGGAGTAACCCCTGTGCATCACCGGTGTGACCCAAGGAGAAAAAAATTAAAGAATCAATTGCTTGTTGGCTGTCAGGCCCATCAAGAGCCCCTGCCTACTCCTCATCCAGGTCCACAGAGGAACCAGCACCGTCATGGGATCCACCAGCTTCATTCTGGCATGGAAGCCTTAGGCCCACTTCTGTCTGAGGGCCATGGGACAGATTTTAGGAACGACCAGAGTTCCATGAAGGTGCTCTAATCAAAATGCACACCGTGCTGGTACAGGATGAACAGATGGCTCTGTTTTCCGGGGATAGTTTGAATTCTGTCTGGAGCCCTACTCAGTTATTAACACCTTCTCTCTCTTAGAGGTGTTTGGGTGAGAAATTATGTGCACATTCAACCTAAGTCCAAGATGCTCCGAGAATATTTTGGTCAGCATCGGGATGGTATCGGGGAACGTATGGATGCATGCAGTCATAAAACTGGAAGAAATTCTCTAAGCGGGGAAGTAGGAAGCAGAGGAAGGGGAGCTGGGAATCGCAGCAGCAAAGGAGATGGGAGAGAAGCAACATCACAGCAGAGAAGACACAAGGGACACAGCAGAGATGCAGGGACATCAGGGACATGGCATCTCACAGGGGCTGGAGGAGGAATGCCTTGCTGCCTGTGCCAAGGGCAGGGCTTGAAGCAGCAGGTGGGTAAGGCGGATGTCACCTGTGAGCTTGGTAACTGTAGTTGTAAAGAAGAGGTGGTCCAGCAGCAGATGTGGGGAGAGCAGGGAATGGGCAAAAACAGGGCATTGAGGGGCTGGAGCGAAAGCACAGCGGGTAGGGCGTTTGCCTTGCACGAGGCCAATCCGGGTTTGATTCCCAGCATCCCATATGGTCCCCTGAGCACCGCCAGGGGTAATTCCTGAGTACAGAGCCAGGAGTAACCCCTGTGCATCGCCGGGTGTAACCCAAAAAGCAAAAACAAACAAACAAACAAACAAACACAACAGGGTATTGAGGGGCCAGAGCAATAGTACAGCGGGTAGGACACTTGCCTTGCACGTGGCCGTCCCGGGTTCAATCCCCAGCACCCCTGTGATCCCTGAGCCTGCCAGAAGTGATCCCTGGGTACAGAGCCAGGAGTAGCCCCTGAGTACTGCTGGGTATGGCCTCAAAACGAAACAAAACAAAAGCAAAAAACAATAGAGCACAGGTACAGCAGGAAGTAACTTTCCAGCATGGCTCAGAGAGAATCAAGGATGGGCAGTAGCTGCGGGGCGTGGCATGTAGGGAGTGTCTCTTTCTGATGGGCAGTGTTCAGGATTTTGGGCTACAGCTGGCTTGTGCTCAAGCTCTAGGTCTGTGGTCAGGGATTGCTCCTGCGAGGCAAGCACTTTAATCCCTAAACTATCTCTCTGGCCCCAAGGAAGTGTTATTTAAAAAGAAAATTGGGGGGCTGGAGTGATAGCACAGCGGGTAGGGCGGTTTGCCTTGCATGCGGCCAACCCGGGTTCAAATCCCAGCATCCCATATGGTCCTTTGAGCACTGCCAGGAGTAATTCCTGAGTGCAGAGCCAGGAAGGACTAACCCCTGTGCATCACCGGGTGTGACCCAAAAAGCAAAAAAAAAAAAAAAAAAAGGAAAAAAATTGGGTGGGCTGGCGTGATAGTGCAGTAGGTAGGGCGATTGTCTTACACAAGGCCAACTCAGGTTAGATCCCAAACATTACATGTATCCCCCTAAACCCTACCAGGAGTAAATTCTGAGCACAGAGGCAGGAGTAAGCCCTGTGCACCTCCAGGTGTGGCCCACCACCCTCCCCACTGCCCCACCACCAAAAAAAAAAAAAAAAGAAAAGAAAACTGGGGCTATGAAGACAGGTCAAAGGGCTGATGCACATGCTGGCATGCCCAAGGCTGAAGAGTCAACCCAGAGCATCACATGGGCCTCTGAGCACTGCTGAGTATAGTCCTGGTGCCTCCAGCCCTTCGGGGCCACTGCAGTACCACATCACTGGCCTGCTCAGTACTGCTAGAGTAAAAATTGCAGGTAGTGGTGCCCTGGCCCAGAGCACCACTTGGGAAGTCAAACAAGAGGAAAGATAAAAAAGGATGATGGGGGGGCTGGAGTGATAGCACAGCGGGTAGGGCGTTTGCCTTGCACACGGCCGACCCGGGTTCGATTCCCAGCATCCCATATGGTCCCCTGAGCACAGCCAGAGGTAATTCCTGAGTACAGAGTCAGGAGTGACCCCTGAGCATTGCTGGGTGTGACCCAAAAAGCAAAAAAAAAAAAAAAAAAAAAAAAAGAGGATGATGGGTCCGGGATATGGCTAAGTGGTAGAGAACATATCCGGTATGTGTGAGGTTCTGGGTATGATCCCTGGAATCATACACAAGAATAAGAGCTCCGTCGAGGAGGCTCAAAAGATGTGACTCATCCTTCACTGGGGTACAGTGGGGTGGGGGTGGGGTGAGGCTCCCTAGAGGAGCAAAATCACTGGAGAGCTGGTTGGAGGCCCTTGCCTCAGGCGGGATACAAACTCCTTCCACGGTCCCCATGGGAAGAAAGAAGTCTTCATGATAGTGTATTGTGAAATAGGACAAATAGGGGATATGCCAAATGCTACTGTGAGGCCTGAAATAAACATTCCCAGTTTAGCAATGACCCCAAATTCCTTCCCATTCTTTCCCCTGCTCTCATCACCACCTTCTAGAGTTTATTTTCATGCATTTCTATTACCTTTCCACAGAACTTTTACTTTTTTTTTTCTTTTTCCCTTCTTCTTTTGGGCCACACCCGGAATGCTCTGCACTTACACTTATTCCTGGCTCAGCACTCTGGAATTACTCCTTTTTTTTTTTTTTGCTTTTTGGGTCACACCCGGCAATGCACACGGGTTACTCCTGGCTTATGCACTCAGGAATTACTCCTGGCCGTGCTCAGGGGACCATATGGGATGCTGGGAATCAAACCTGGGTCGGCCACATGCAAGGCAAACGTCCTACCTGCTGTTCTATCACTCCAGCCCTCTGGAATTACTCCTGGCAGTGCCCAGGAGACCATAAAGGATGTCGGGGATCAAACTCAGATCAGCCACTTGCAAAGAAGTTGTCCTACCCGCTGTGCTGTCGCTCTGGCCCCTCCACAGAAGTTTTTCATTCCTAAGGGAGAGTAACATAGTGTGAACTATAGAAAGTCCTTTTTTGGACTTTTTTTGGACAAAAAAGTGTACTTTTCTTTTTTGTTGTTTTTGTATTTTTGGCCATAACCAACGATACTCAGACCTTATCCTGGCTCTGCACTCAAGAATTATTCCTGGTGTGGCTTGGGGGACCATATAGGGTGCTGTGGATGGAACCCAGGTCAGCCACATGCAAGGCAAGCACCCTACTTGCTGTACTATCTATCACTCAGACCCTGAGAGGAATTTTTAAAAAATGTTAATGCTAAATATCTTTTGCAATTTGCACTCTTTTGGGGGGGTAGGAGGGAGGCATGCCAGGTTGTGCTCAGAGCTTACTCCTGGCTCTGTGCTCAGGAATTACTCCTGGTGGGACTCAGGGGACCATATGGGGTGCTGGGGATTGAACCCAGGTTGGCTGCGTGCAAGGCACCCTACTTGCTGTACTGTCTTGCCAGCCCTAATTTTGTACTTCTTTTGATGTCTTATTTGAAAAAAAAATCTTACTACTCAGCGATCACAGAGGATCTTCTAGAACACTTACAAATTCTTCTGTGGTAGATGTGTGTATTTATTTTGGTGATGGCACAGACAAAACAAATGCAGGCTATGTACTATACTGCCGAGCCACACCACTGTCCCTGTATTTATTTTTTGAAGCACAAAAATATCTCTGCATGGATAAACAGGAAAAAGATTAACATCAGCTCTCTCCAGAGAGCAGAACAAAAGGAATACATTTCATTTGTCTTCTGTGCATGGGACAGGGGAGGTGGCGGGGACAGCGGGCTTGGACCACAGTACTCAAGGCTAACTCCTGGCTCTGTGTTCAGGGGTCATTTTTGGAAGGCTCAGGGGACCATACGGAGTGCCAGGGAACAAATTCGGGTCAGCCGTGTATAAGGCAAGTGCCCTCCCTACTGTATCATTGCTCCAGTCCCTCATTTGTCTTTTTTTTTCCATACTAATCATTAAATTCAGGATTTTACACATGCAAGACAAGTGATTCTCTTAGTTTTCATTAGTCACCTGAAATTACAAAGTTATTCATGATCGGGTTTCAGGCATTCATTGTTTCCACACCAAGCCTTTCCCTCCACTAACCCTCCACTTCCCTCCACTAACTTCTCCCCCTCTCCCTTCCCTTCCCCCTTTGCCTCCCACTTGGTCAGTCTGCCTTTAAGAGGGGCACTGTAGCACTGTAGCACAGTCCACCCGTTGTTCATCGATTTGCTCGAGTGGGCACCAGTAACGTCTCCATTGTGAGACTTGTTGTTACTAGTTTTGGCATATCGAATACGCCACAGGTAGCTTGCCAAGCTCTGCCGTGCGGGCGGGATACTCTCGGTAGCTTGCTGGGCTCTCTGAGAGGGGCGGAGGAATCAAACCCGGGTTGGCACTTTTAAAAAGTATTTGTTTTTGGGGACTGGAGCGATAGCACAGCGGGGAGGGCATTTGCCTTGCATGTGGCCGACCCAGGTTCTATTCCCAGGATCCCATATGGTCCCCTGAGCACTGCCAGGGGTAATTCCTGAGTGCAGAGCCAGGAGTAACCCCTGTGCATCGCCGGGTATGACCCAAAAAGCCAAAAAAAAAAGACCCCAAAAAACAAAAAAGTATTTGTTTTCGGGGCTGGAGTGATAGCACAGCGGGAAGGGTGTTGGCCTTGCACGCAGCCGACCCAGGTTCAAATCCCAGCATTCCATATGGTCCCCTGAGCACCGCCGGGGGTGATTCCTGAGTGCATGAGCCAGGAGTGACCCCTGTGCATTGCTGGGTGTGACCCAAAAAGCAAAAAAAAGAAAATTTGTTTTCACATTGTGGTTTACTGTACTGTTGCCAGTAGGGTTTCATACCAACTTTACCAACTTTCAGCACCACCTCCTTCTTGCCTCCACTGCTTGTTGCCTCCTCTCTGTTATCCCCCAGCCCCCTCAGCCCTCAGGTAATTTGTTCCCTTTTATCAGTTTTCGGGTTCTTAGTTTTCATTGTCTTTGGGCATTCATTATCCCCCCATTATGTTTCCTTATACTCTGCATATGAGAGAGATCATTCTGTCTCACCCTCTGACTAACTTCACTCAGCATGATACTTTCCAGGTCCCTCCATGTAGTGGCAGACTACATGGCTTTGTCTTTTCCATGGCTGAGCAATATTTTACTCTGTATACGAACCGTAGTTTCTTTATCCAGTCATCTATTCTTGGACACTTGGGTTGTCTCTGGATTTTGGCTATTGTGGATAGATAGTACTATAAGGGACACAGGGACTCAAATATCTTTTTTCCATTTTTGGGGGTCCCTGAGGTATATTCTGAGAAGTGGGATTACTGAGTCAAATGGAGGCTCAATTCCTAGATTTTGTAGGAATGTCCATATTATTTTTCAAAAAGACTGGATCAGTTGACATTCCCACCAGTACTGAATGAGAGTCCCTTTCTCCCCATCCACACCAACACTAGTGTTCTTGTTCTTTTTGATGTATGCCAGTCTCTGTGGTGTGAGATGATGCCTCATTGTTTAGATTTGCAACTCCCTGATGATTAGTAATGTAGATAGAGCATTTTTTCATGTGCCTTTTGACCATATGTATTTCTTCTTTGAGGAAGTTTCTGTTCTTCTCCCCATTTTTTGAAGAGGTTGGATTTTCTTTTCTTTTTTTAAGAAATGAGTTCTACCAGTGCCTTGTAAATCTTGGATATGATATTATTTATTTATTTATTCTTTGCTTTTTGGGTCACACCCGGCGATGCACAGGGGTTACTCCTGGCTTTGCACTCTGGAATTACTCCTGGTGGTGCTCGGGGGGACCATATGGGATGCTAGGAATCGAACCCAGGTCGGCCATGTGCAAGGCAAACGCCCTACCCACTGTACTATTGCTCCAACCCCGGATATGATTTTAGAATATGAATGTTGGGTAAATAGTCTCTCCCATTCCATGGGCTGTCTTTGTATTCTGGTTATTATTTCCTCTGAGGTACAGAAGCTTCTTAATTTAATGTAGTTGCATTTTTGTTTATTTTTGCTTCTACTTGCTTGGTTAGTGGTGTTCATCCTTGAAGATGCCTTTACCTTTAATGTCATGGAAAGTTCTGTCCACATTTTCCTCTATGTACCTTATGGTTTGATGTCAAGGTCTTTAATCCATTTTGATTTGACTTTTGTGAATGGTGTTAGAGAGAGGTCTGAGTTCAGTTTTTTGCATGTACCTGACAAGCTTTCCCAGCATGACGTGTTGAAGAAGCTTTTCTTGCTCCGTTTTATGTTTTTTGCTCTTTTATTGAAGATTAATTGATCATAGACTTGAAGGTGTGTGTCTTGGGATATTCAACTCTATTCCATTGATCTGAGGATCTGTATTCCAGTATCATGGTGTTTTAATCACTACAGTTTGAAGTTGGGGAAAGTGATGCTTCCCATCTTTTATCCCCTCAAAGATTAAGTAATTATCTTCTGACTTATTTTTTTGTGTTGTTTTGTTTTGGGGTCACAGCTGGAAGTACTCAAAGGCTACTCCTGTCTTGGTGCTGGGGATACCATGTGGTTCTGAGGCTCAAACCCTGGTCTGTGGCATGCAAAGTATGTGTTCCTGCTGTTTGAGCATCTCCCAGACCCCAGGCCCTTTTTAAATTTCATTGTGAGATATGTTAACTGAATACCTATACATATATAAAAAAAACACAAGTAATTGAAATAAAAACCATTTTAAACATTTCTGCAAAAATACATAAAATATTTGAAACAGGATGGAACAAATATTTGTGAAGGGTCCAGGAGACAGCTCAGAGGCAGAGTGAAAATCTAGCAAGTGATGAATGCTGAGTTAGAGCCCAGTCCCAGCTCCCCACAACACCTCTGGGTGTGACCCCTATTTTTTTCTTTTCCTTCCTTTCTTTTCCTTTTCTTTTTTGGGTCACATCTGGATATGCACAGAGGTTACCCTGGCTCTGGACTCAGGAATCACTCCTGGTGGTGCTCAGGGGACCATATGGGATGCTGGTGATCGAACCCAGATTGGCTGCGTGCAAAGCAAATGCCCTATACCTGTATATAGCTCCAGCCCCATGGCCTCTATTTTTTTTTTTGCGGGGGGTCACACCCAGTGATGCACAGGGGTTACTCCTCCTGGCTGTGCACTCAGGAGCTACTCCTGGCGGTGCTCAGGGGACCATATGGGATGCTGGGAATTGAACCTGGGTATAGAACAACGCTCTTCCCGCTGTGCTATTGCTCCAGCCCCATGACCCCTATTTTTAAAGACTGTCCTGGGGCTGGAGGGATAGTACCAGGGCTGAAGTGCCTGCCTTGCGCATGATCAATTCTAGTTCAATCTCTAGTACTACGTATGTTGCCCTGAGCCCTGCTGAATGTGATCCTGCCCCCCCCCCCCAAACAGTTCTGCAAAAAGCATAATTTTTTTTTTTGCATTTAAATCTCTAGGCTGAGGGTGTGATCAGTGGTAGAGCATATGCTTTGTGTATGTGAGACCTTGATTTCTAGCTATAACACTGCAGAAGAAACAGGAAATCTCAAATCCACTGAATTCTGTGTATAGTGTGAGAGAGGGATCTCAGCTTTAACTGTTATGTCCCGGGAAGGGAGTTTTGCTGGCACATTGACCAGACCAGATGAGAGGATGCAAATGACAGGCCCCTTTATTAGCTAGCTCGAGCTAGGGTCCAAGTCTCATCTAATGCAGTGGAGTTTTGACAAGGACCCCCAACTCCAAGCAGCTTATATAGGGATTGGTTACATAACAGCATTTTTTTCTAGGAACTGGCAATATGTTTCCAATTCTGGTCCCTGTCAGTCCCTGTGACTTCAGGGACCAACATTATGTTTCCAATTCTTGGTCCCTGTCCAGTCCCGTGACTTCACTCCCTAGGCCCTCTCTACTTGGCTGAGTGCCACTGCCCATGTCCCCTACTCTGATAGGCTGCTGCCATGGGGCGGTTTATCTGCCCAGGGTGATACTGTTTTCTGAAAAGTCAGGACTTTCTGACAGGGGAAACCGAGACTTAGGCCTGCTGAGTTTGGTCTTAAAGTGGAGTCTGTCATGGCTCCACTTCGGCCTCACATACCTTGTCCACAGTGAAAGGTGTCCACATGCCTCAGGTCCTTACTATTCACGTCTTATTTTGGAGCCACTTTCAGTGATACTGAAGATAAAATCTGGGGTCCTCACATACAGAGCATGCAATACAACTCATCTGAGCTATCTCCCTGACACCCCCTCACCCTTATCCACTGACTTTTTCTTTCCTAAGTAGTGCTCAGGTGGCTCAAGGACTTCACTTAGCAATTCGCATCCCGTGTAAGCTCTCTGGGCTCTTATTTGAAGCAATGATCTGAGGATGTGCTGTGGTTTGTCCTTCAGTGCTGTAGTCACTGTTTTTTGAGGATGAGGCCACACCTGGAAGTATTCAGGACTTACTCCTGGCTTCATACTCAGAAATCACTTTTGGTGGGGCTTTGGACCCCATATTGGTAATAGGAATCAAACCCAGGTCAGCTGCATGCAAGGCAAGTGCTTAGCTTCCTACACCGTCTCTCCAGCCCTCTAATCATCCTTTTATTTTTTTGGGGGGGAGGGTGGAACACACCCACCAATGCTCAGGGGTTACTCCTGACTCTGCATTCAGGAACTGCTTCTGGAGGTAGTCGAGTGATGGGCTCGGACCCAGGTTAACCATGTGCAAGGCGAGTGCCTTACCCGCTCTACTGTCTCTCCAGCCCCATTTGTTCACTCTTAAAACTGAGTCTCATATATTTTAATTGTCTCCATAATACTTTACATAGCAGGCCTATCTAATAAAAATTAATGTGAACCACATATGTAATTTAAGGCTTTCTGGTAGCCATGATAATAGGTGAAAAGTTGAAAGTGCATTTTTTTTCCTTGTGTTGAAACCAGAGCTCATACATATAAGACAAGAGTCTCACTGCTGGAGCTCCATCCTTTGCTCCCAAGTGGGTAAAAGTTTAATAACGTTTAATTTAACCCAATATATGCAATCAGTATAATGACATAGTTAATGAGATAGTTATCTCATTAATGAGAGTGTTTATAGTTTTTGTTCCTATTAAATATTCAAATCTAATGTATATTTTGCACTTATAATTATTCACAATTTAAACTAGGCACATTTCCTTAAAACATTGTTTTGATGGTGCCTGGGAGTTCAGCACTCGCCTTCAAGGTCGTGGTGACTCTGGCTTGATCCCTCGTGCTGTGTGGTCCCTTGAGTACTTCTAGGAATGACCCCCTAGCACTAGAGAGTGTGGCTCAACTGTCCTCATGATTTTTTTTTTTATCTGAATGAATCGTCGTGAGATACATTTACAGACTTACAGACTTTCATGATTACGTTTCAGTTAAACAATGTTCAAGTACCCATCCCTCCACCAGTGCCCATTCTCCACCACCAATATTCCTAGTATCCCTCCCACCCACCTTCTCACCTCCTGCCTCTGTGGCAGGCACAACCCCTCTTACTCTCTCTGTCCTTTTGGATGTTGTGGTTACCATACAGGTAACAAGCAGCCATCATGTTTGGTCCATAGTCTCATGTTTGGTTGATAGTCTTGTCCTAATGATTTTTATGGGGGTACTACATCCAGCAGTGTTCAGGACTTACTCCTGGCTGTGCTCAGGGATCACTCCCAGTGGGGCTTAGGTGCCAAGGACCACAAACTGGAGTCAGCAACATGCAAGGCAAGTGCCTGAGCCCCTGTACTCATTCTCTCTGCTCACCCCCGTGGCCAAAAACATACATGTGTCTTGAATGGCCACAGCACTCTTGACCAGGCTGCCAAAAAAATACTTGTTTTTATTCCCTAGTTGTTTTCCTGGTGGGGCTTTAGTTGGACAATCACTTTGTAAGTTCCTAAACCTCTGAGTGCCCTCCCTGGTTAGCCTGGACTGTGCCCGGTGGGCACGGCACTCTTGGCTGGGCCAGCTCTTCCTCTTTGGTGTCGTCCTTTCTGATCTGCAGCTCTGACATGTTTCAGGGCTATCAAGATACCCAGACATCCCCGGCCCTTCTTGACATATTTCAGTGGGGGACGGAGAGAGGACGTGAGAAATCATCTTGCCCCAAACCTGTTAGTGCTAGAGCCAAGGCTCCAGAGAAGCCAGTGCTCCTTAGTCCAGACTGTTTCCTCTGTCCTGGTCAGCCTCTCAGGCCTCAGGGGACAACCTTCTTCCCCATGGCATCTCCCCACCCAGGCCGGTGTCTGGGAGGCAGAGGAGAAAGCCTGGAGGGCAGTCAGGTGGAGGAGTTGATATACGAATGGGAGCATATTGGGGGGTGTGTGAGGGGTGGAAGGGCAGCAGTGGGTTAACGTTAACCACACACAATGATGCAATCACAGAATCCAAATTGCGCGCCGGCCGCTTTAAGAGGCAGCTGTAACCTGAAGCCTGCTGGACGGGCTTGGGAGGCAGCAAACGCTCGGGGCTTCAGGGAACCCCTCAGTGCTCGAGGGCTTCCAGGAACCCAGGCTGGGCGCAGCTGAGCGCACCTACAGGTAACGCCGTCCCCAGTCCCGCCTCTCTGCCTGACGGAGAGCGGGATCCTGGGACTCAGCCTGCGGGCTCAGGCGGGGAGCAGAGAAAACGGGTGCGTGGGAGAGAGGGTGAAGAGAGTTCGGGCTCCAGGGAGAAAATAGACGAGAGAAGGCAGAGGGAATGTGTGTGTGTGGGGGGGCGTGCCAGGCTCTCGCACCCCCAGACTCCCTGCACCCCGGGGAGAAATGCTGGGAAGACTTGAAGGAGGTGTGGAGGGGAAGATGCAGAGAACTCGGTGGCTGGGACAGGTCTGGACAGCACCGCCGAGGGGCTTCCCAGGGGAGGAGGAGGCGGGGAGCCTGTTCCCCTGGGGGATTGGGGAGCCGGCTCCTCCCGCAGCCAGCAGCTTTGTCTCGGATAACTGGTGCTGATTTCAAAGGTAACTCTCCAGCACTGCCAAGCGCTGCTGGGCACTGCGGGAGCCCCCAGGGAGCACCGCTGGACCCTTCTAGCCAAGCCAAGAAAAAAGGGTGGGATTTTTTTTTTTCTATGGCCACATTTGCTATGAATAAAAAGCTGGGAGGCCGATGGGGTTTGGGCTTCACACAAACAATGACCCCTGTTCAGTACAGCCAGTGTAGGCGGCGCCGCTGCCAGCGCTGGACCGAATGGAGGTCCACACCCTCCCAACCCCCTGAGGCAATCCACAGCAAGGAGCGGTCAGGGTCCCAGCCCACGAACAGCTGCAGCTTCCCAGAAACCCATCACTGTCTGGCCAGGCCGGGTGGGAGGGACTGACTGGGGTTCAGGGCGTCCACTCCTCGGGCTGGTCCGTCTGGGGTCAGGGGAAGGCCTGAATAAAGGATTATGGTCTAGAGCTCGTGGGGTCACCAAGCAGGAGGAGGATCTGAAGGGGATCCCCTTGGGACTCTCTCTTCCAGGGCCAGGGTGGACCCCTCCCTGCACTGTGCCTGAGGTCCACCAGGGTGCAGCTTGAGGCCAGCAGTTGTGGGAGGAGGAGGGGATGGCCTTGGTCTCACAAACGGGCTTAATCCAAAACACATGCATTGGCGCAAATGCATCCTCGCAGCTGGAAGGCAGGAACCTCAGATTTTAGTGCTCGTGTCTTTTGATCTGGGTAACGTGGCAGAGTCAGGTCTGCCCCTGGCCGAGCAGAGGCTCTGTCTGGGTGCCCCCTTCACCTGGCAGGGCACAAGTCTGGTTTAGATACTGCCCTTTGGATGGGGAGGCATCCCAGTGTCTGTGCCCCTGCTAGCCCACAGCTGTGCGCCCACTCCAGCTCACGGAACTACCAGCTGGTACTGAAGTGTGCAGCGGGGCCATGCAGAGCTCTCTTTTGCCCTCTGTGGCCGTGGGGTTCAGACCTCTCTTCCCTTCCCTCCTTGCTAGTGATGTGGCTGCAGCCAGGGAGGGGCCATTGAGACCAGTGCCCCACTGCTCGCTGGGGGCTGGCTTTGGACCCAGGTGCCAGGAACTCTCCCTGCCTCTTCATCCCTCCGCCCACCCCCTGCAGTGACAGTGATCAGCCTCATCCTGGGGGCTCAGACCAGGGACCCCCACCAAGCAGGACCTACCTTTCTGTGCATTCGAACAGTTTCCTTAAACGCCAGCCAGGACCACCCTCCTTGTTTCCTCCCAACTCATTTCCTCTGGGTCAGAGGGTCCCGCTTTCCCTCTGGCCTTTCACTGGCACTAACCCCGATGACCTTGAAGTTGCTAACTAAGCTGCGAGGGGTGGGGCCGGAGAAGAAAAAGGCCTTTACCTGCACACAGTAGACACAGGTTTGATCCTGGCTCGCCATATGATCCTCCAAGGCCCGCCAGGAGTGATCCCTGAGTGCAGAGCCAGGAGTAAGTTCTGAGCACCATCACGTGTGACCCCAAAACAAAAGTTAAACAAAATAAGCCTAGAGGTTCCTCCAGCCCTGACCCCAGATCTGGGGCTGGTGGGGGCTGCGGTGCTGGCTGGGGGCTGAGCCCCAATGGGTTGCAGGTGCCTATCTTGTCCAGCAGAAAATCCTTGTTGTTTCAGCTGAAACGCTCCCTGAGCAGCCGCTGAGACGCACTGTCAGAGACACGGGCTCAGGATGGGGGTCTAGAAAGCTGGTTTCCTCCACGGGCAGTCCTGAGTCAGCCGCACAAACTCTGGGGCGGAGGGGGGGGTGTTTTCTTCTGTTCTCTTCCCTCTCAGCAGCGTGCTTTGAACTGCTGGTGAGAGGCTGCACACAGCGGCTGGGCCGTGTCCTGGAGTGCATTATTAGTCCTCATTTTCAGGACAGGGGGCACAAATCACATGTGGCTGCGGAGTTTTCTATTTGTATGGAGGCGTAAGAAAAGTATGTGGAGTGAAAATGGCTGGATAGTTAATGCTGTGGGCATGACACTTGGCTGCGGGTCGACCCAGAGGACCCCGGATGTCTCCTGAGTTCCACTTGGAGTGATCCCTGAGCACAGAGCCAGGAGTCAGCCCTGAATACCACCGGGTGTGGCCCCAAAACAGAGAGAGAGTGAGAGAGAGAGAGAGAGAGAGAGAGAGAGAGAGAGAGAGAAGAATGTGTGTTGGTATGTGTGTGTGTCTGTTGGGGAGAGGCGGGGGCTGATGGCTCTCTCTGGAGGGATAATGAAGGTCTCTGTGTTTTGTTTTGGTTTTGGGCCACACCCGGCGGTGCCCAGGGCTTACTCTGGGCTCTGTGCTCAGGGATCACTCCTAGCAGGATTGGGGGAATCATATGAAGTGCTGGGGATTGAACCCCAGGTTGGCCATGTGCAAGGCAAGTGCAACGCTCTCTGTGATAGTAACAGATAGTAACATTCTGGCCCCAGAGTCCGTTTCGTGTGTTGTATGTTGTGGGGGGAGTGAGAAGCAGGGAAGACGGCTGACAAATGCCAGAAGCAGCAATGTGCATGGAGAATGTGGAGCTGCTGAAGGGCCTGGCTGATCTCTCAGGAGATGTTATCTTTGCTCTAGCTGCTTCCACCCATCCCACCCCTCATCCTGACGGACGCTTGAGCTGTGACTGCAGGGGGCAGGAGGATGGTGGAGCCCCGATTTCTCTTTCCTCTCTGATACCAGGGTCACTCCAGAGCTGATTAGAGGAGGGCCCTGCTGGGGAAGGAGCGAGGTCCCTGGAGACTTGCTGAGAAGGGGTGGGGCACTGTATGGCCACAGGGAAACAGGAGCTACTTTATCCCTCGTGGGATAAGGGCAAGGTCCCTGGGGAGAAGGAGGGTCTTGGGGCTCCAGCTTCAGGGAGACCCTTTTTGGCTTGGGTCACCATTAAGCTTGTCAGTCCTGGTACTGCTGAGCACTTGAAAGGCATTATCTCCATTTTTTGTTTTGTTTTTTGGGCCACATCTGGAAGTGCTCAGGAGTTACTCCCAGCTCTGTGCTCAGAGTTGATTTCTGACCATATGGGATGCTGGGGATCCAACCTGGGTCAGCTGTGTGCAGGGCAAGTGCCCTATGTACCCGCTGTACTA